>NW_026850098.1:0-1200000 GCF_030869225.1 Colletotrichum abscissum
TAATTCCTATTATAAATATAAAAAAATATATAAAAGGTCTCCTAATATTAAATAAAAAGAAGTATATAATATAAAATTTAGCTACTTATATAAGCTAATATTAAGAGGTTTTATATATATTAAAATAGGAATAACTCGCTTTTTAAATAAGTAATAAAAAGTTAGGAGTTATTTTAATTAGTAATTAAGTATAAAGCGTAATATATTTAGCTTTTTTTAATACGTAATATATAATACGGCCCTAACGGATTACTTTATTAAAAGAATAATTTCTCTTATTATTAATACATAAAAAACCTATAAAACATTCTTATTTATAATTTAATAAAATATTATAAGTATTAATTTATATTTTATATTAATATTATAAAAGAAATATTTTAAATTATTTAAATAAAAATAAAGTTAAAAAAGAAATAAATATAAAAATATTTTAAAAGCTTTTATTTTACTAGCTTATTTCCTACTCCTATTTTTATTAATTAAATGCTATTTTTACTTTTATTACCCTATTTAAGTAATCTTATTTTATAATAAACTTACGATCTTTATAGGCCTAGTTTATTAAAAACTCGCGCTCTTTACGTTTTTATTTAAATTTAAACTCCTATTCTTTTTATTCTTTATTCTCTTAGATCTTATTAACCCTTACTTATTATTTTTTAAACGTAAAATAATTTACGCTTATTTATGTTTATAATTAAATAATTTATTTTTATAAACCGCTATAAAGTACTAAAGAACTTAGGGGGTTTTAACTTCTATTTAATAAAAAAAGTATTTTAAAAAATAAAATACTTACTCCGTATTAAGACCGAGTATTATTAAAATTATTATAATTATTAAAACTAAAGCTACTAAAGTTCTTATTTTAAAAACTATTTTATTAATTAGTAACTAAATCCTTACGAGTTCTTTATTAAATACGAGATAGTTCTCTAATATTAGTTTATAAACTCTTAGCCCAATCTCTTACTTTTCTTTTTAATTTAATAATTAATAAGTATTTATTAAAGCGTATTTTAAATATACTCTAACGTTATATTAAATACTAAAAACGGCTTATAATACTAATATTTTAATATAAAGTTATAATATACTTATAATGCGTTACGAAATCCCGTAATATTAGATTCTAATCTTAGTTACGAGTACTATTAAAGTTAGTTAATATTTATAATAACTAATTATTAATACGTACTTATTAATTATAATAAGTAGAGGGAGATATTAGCTAGTCTAAATATATAAAACTAAATGAAAGATCTTAACTATATTTATACTATTGGGTATTAGAAACTAGTTTTCTAGAAAAACCTTAGTTATCTTATTATAAAACCCGGTTATAATATATAGTTCTCGTTTATACTTTACCTAATTAGCATATTATAAAAAGTTTTCTATAAAATAATAAGTTATTATTAATTAGGTAAAGTATTAATAAAAAACATTTTAAAAATATTTTAAAAACGTTTTCCCTTTTTAAAATATTTCTAAAATATTTCTATTATAAGCTATATATAATAAAATATAATACTTATAATAAATTATATTATATAGCTCGTTATAGTTAGATACTATTTAATATTTTAAAAAAGATATTAATATATTATAAATAAAGTCTATATTATAAGAACAATTTTCGCTTAGGAGTTCTTTAATACTTTTTTTAAAATATACGTAATATAAGTATATATAGTTTTAGACCTACATAAGCTATATTTATTAAAGGTTAAACCTTTTAATAAAGTATCTACCTAAGCCCTTAATTACTATATTTACTTAATCTAAAATAACTCTAAAAAAGCTAGTTCTATAAACGTATTTTTATTAAACCTAAACTTAATACTTTTGCTCTAAAATATTAAACATAGTTTAAAATATATAGTAATATATATTTATAGTTTTAGTATTTATATAGACCCGTATAAAAAGCAGAGCTTTATAAATAATATATTAATAATTTTAAAACAAAGGTTAAAAAACATTTTAAAAATATTTTTAGTATTATAATATACCTTTTTCGCTATTCTAACTATACTAACCCTAGATAATTTCTTACTAACTTATACCCTTTATATATTTATAGTTTATATTAACTATAAATAACTTTATATCGTTAAACTTCTATTATTCCGCTTATTCTTAAAAAAAGTAAATAACTATATAGTTAGTATTAGATTAGTACGTATACTAAATATATTATATACTTATTATAATATTAAAATAGCTATCTTTTTATATTTATAAAGAAACTTATATATATTCGCTTATTTACTTCTTTTTATTATTATAATATAAAAGCTAAGGTCTAACTTCCCCTAGGAAACAAAAGAATTTATTATTTACGGATAATATATTATAAAAAGTCTATTTTTATAAAGCTTTAATAAATATCTATAATTATTTACCCCTTATTCTTAGCTAGGAATTCTTAAAATTAAGGAGATTAAAAAAAAGTATTTAGACTCGTACTTAGTTTATTAATCCTCTAGAGAACTTAAAAAATACTTTAAATAATAGCTTTTAGAGTTTTATTTAGTAATAATAAAGGATAGTTATATTTACTATAAAACGTTAAGATAATAAATAGTATTATCTTAATATCTTTTAGAATAAAATATTAATATTTAATAAAATACTTTACTACTTTAAGTTTAGGTAGTAGTCTAAAATAAGTTTTATTTAATTAGTAATAACTTAGCTTTATCCCTTAATAAAATATCTAATAAGCTTACTATAAATAGGACGTTTTTAATAATTCGATATAAATATATAGTATTCTTAACCCCTTTTTTTTATAAATTGCGCATCCGTTTTATTTATAGCTATTTTAATATATTATATATAATATTTCTAATCTAATACAATTAAATAAAAGTAGTAATTTATAAGTCTTTATAAAAGATACGAATTTTAATATATTAAGATCTATTACTAAAGACTAACAAGCTCTTATTAAGTTTTTTATAAGTTATTTATATTATCTTATTAAGTAATCTTATATATATATTATATTATATCTTTTTTAGTTTAAAAAAGCATATCGTATTCTATTCTTAATATATAATGCCTTTTTTAAATCTAGTGTATACGGTATAAATAGTACTTTATTTAAAAAAAAAACGATTAGAAATATTCTTAAAATATTTCTAAAACGTTTTTAAAATATTTTTTAAATAACCGGACTTACTTAATAATTTTTTTTATAATATTAAATATCTTAACTCTATCTCGTAGTATATTATACTTCTTAACGAGGTTTTTTAAAATAATTATATAATAAAAGTCGTTATAGGGTATATATAAATAGGCTTTACTACCTTAGTAAATATAATAGTATCGTATTATAGGTATATCTCTTAGAATAATACTAGTTATTAAAAAACTAATAATACCTCGTTGGGTATTATATTAAATTTACTATTCTTTAATAATTCCTAATATTAAGAGATAGAAAATTAAATATACTATATCCTATAGCCGCTCGATTTTTTCTATAAATAAGGCTTTAGTTAAAATAATAAGTATAACTTTATTATTAATAGTTAGAAAAAACTTAGGTATACTAGCCGTATATTAAAACTATTATACTATAATAATACCTCGGTTATTTTAAGTTTTAATACGGATATTTAAGTTATTAGAAATAATAATATAATTATTAAAATTATTATTTATAACCTAAATATTATATTAATATTTAGTATAAAAGTTTAAATTATATAATACTTACTTATTTAATCGACTCTTTATAAATAGGAGCTCAATATTTATAAAAATTAGGATATAAAATAAATACGCTATTATAATTTAAATTTTCTTAAATATTTTATAATAAATTAAATTTGCTTTGCTAAGGTAAAAGTATTAAAATAATATTATTATTATATATAATAAATAAGTCTTATAAGAATAATTCTATAGAGTTAGTTATAATAAGTAAATTTTAGTATAATTAAAAAGAGATATAATTAAAAAACATTTTTAAAACAATTTAGTAAAGTATAAAGTAATATATTCCCTTATTATATAAAACTCGTAATATTTAAACTAGCGGTAAAGCGATTATATAGTAAAATATTTCTAGCCCTTAATTAGTTAAAAATTTACCTAGGGATTTACTAATAACTAAGTACTTACTATTATATACGGGACTCTTACCTTAACTAGGGGGGGTTATTATCAGTTTATCAAATCACTCCGAGTTAACACGACTTACAATAGCATCGATATCTGAGCCACCATGCCCCATTATCTAGGACCAAGACATGTGGCTGGTGCTGCCTGTTGCGCAAAGCACCCATGACCCATCTATCCATCCATCCATCCATCCATGGGGGGTCACACTCACAGAAGTCGTGTGTAACTGGGTCTCAGCTCCCATCAACCACCAAAATCTCCCTTGGTCGCCTGAACGAGCCCCTCGATGCACCCTGAGCTTCTGCTCAATTTCTCTGACTAGAGGGCAATATTGATCAAACAGAAGCGCCATGCAGCGTATCTGTACGGATACGGATACCGCCGGCTTGATTGCCAAAGGTCTTTAAGAACGGTGCATCTATCCCGTTTCGCAGCCATGGACCGAATCGCCCCCACACGGCAGCGGCCAGGCAAGGTCGGAAACTACGGGCTGAACACGACGCGGGAAATGAAGTGGCTACAGATTTACAGATAATACGGCTTACCTACCGAGTACGAATGCGTTTGCTCGAATGTCGCGCCTTGCTGATGCGATGCGTTTCTGCCGTTGCGTTGCTGAGGCACAGCATGCGTCTTTCCTTTTGATGCTCATCTCGAATTCCCTTGATCGCCTGTTTCTTGCAGTCTTGGCTCGTCTCGGGTCCAGAGACGTCACGTCTGTGCCGGCGTGTATGGACCTGGTTGCATGCCAGACCCCCATTGATGCTGCACTGCGGCCTGCAAGAAAAATTGGAAAAACTTTGTCCTGGTCTGAAATGTTGCATCCAATGTTAGCAAGAGCAGCAAGCGGAGGGATTGCCCTGCGGCTCAACCGGCCGAAAAAGATCCCTCTCATTTGCCCCGTGCGACAACGAACCAACAACATTGGAAATCGGGCAATGGGCACAATGTGTCTGTCGCTGGCGAACACAGCATGGCTAGGAGTTGATGGTCTCCAGACGTGGGCACTGGGCGGGATCAGCAAAGCTCAAGCCATCTCTTGGCATGACACTCTATTTCATCTGCTCGATTCTTGACATTCTCCACGTCCAGCGTCCAGAATCCCGAGTCCCAAAGTCTCAGGCCAGATACACACCATGGGCCGTGGCAGACTCCAGAGAGTACGAATACCTACCTACCTTACTTAGCATCCGTAGGCTAGGTAGGTAGGTAGTCCAACGGACGAAGAAACGTCTACGGTACGCTAGCGGCCAGGTTCTGCCAAGAGACATGGCTCCCTGAAATGGCTTCAATTCGCCTTGAGCCGAAGCCCCCGACCCTAGACATCCTTGTCGGCCTCCTTCGACAAACCCCGGCCAGTCTCCAATTCCTTATCAGTACCCACAGGTTCCGACGGCCCACTCGATGCTAGACGACATGGGACGGGGGGGAAAGTCCAACAAGGGTCCTCGGAGCATGTGGTTCAAGTACATGTACGAATTCCACCGACCGTGTTTGTATGAAGCTCTCGCGATGAGGGCGTTCTCGTACCACCACCATGCAGCTATGCCAGTAGAGGGACATGCCCGACTTGTCTTGCCGGAGACAGACGAGGATCTGGAAGTCGCTCCAAGATACAGCCCTCAATTTCTGCCACTAGACACCCTCTCATGCCCTTTTTTATGCTTTCCTCCCACCCCTTGGCCCTGCACTATTGGTGTTGCCCGGCATAGAAGACTGGTCAATGAGCGACCTCCCCGTCCCAACGTACTGACATCCCATCCTTCATCTTACCCGCGCCATCGGTCTGGGCTGCTCATCCCTGCCGCCTTCGGATCCATCCAAAGATACTGCAGCAGCAACTGTGCTCCGTAGTGGACTTGGCCATATGTACTCGTAGGCTCAAATATCGGCCGGCTCACGACGAGGGGCCGAAGGCAATGCCCCGGTTTGCTTTTCTCAATGTTGCTTTTGGGATTATTTAGCCTGTCCATCCCCGGCGTAGACTTCAGCGTTGCGTCCTTTTCACCCTTCCTTCGTTCCCTCCCTTCCCTGTAGCTCTCTTCACTCACTACTCTCTCTTCGACGTCTGTTCGCCGATCTCGAGGCAGGCAAACGTTGAAGATTCCCGAGGACGCGTCCGGACACCGCGCACCGAAACCACTACCCACTGACCGCTCACGCGCCGGCGCGCAACCGTCAACATGTCTGCCGGTCTCTACGCCATCCCCTACAATGGCACCGAGGGCGAGGCCGACGCCGGCTACTCTGCCGGTGTTGCTGACCTCAACGTCTTCTATGAGGTGAGCTCATGTGATACCCGCCGTGGCCCAACGACGACTACCTCGTACATGTTGTTGTCTAACATGGCTGCATAGTCTGGCGACCTGGCCTGGATCATGGTCTGCTCGGCGCTCGTGCTGCTCATGATTCCCGGTGTCGGTTTCTTCTACTCGGGTCTTGCCCGTCGAAAGTCCGCATTGTCTTTGATATTGATCTCGATGATCTGCGTGGGCGTGGTTGGATTCCAATGGTTCTTCTGGGGTTATACTTTGACCTTCTCTCACACCGGCTCCGTCTTCCTCGGCGACATGTCAAACTTTGGTCTCAAGGAGGTTGTCGCTCAACCCTCTGTCGGCTCCACCAAGATTCCTGATATTCTCTTTTGTCTGTACCAGGGCATGTTCGCCGCCATTACGTGAGTCTACTCTAATCTGGCGCGAAGTCTGTGACCTCGATGGCGGCATCTGACCATACGACATAGTCCCGCCCTCGCTCTCGGCGCTATTGCTGACCGCGGCCGCATCCTCCCCGCCATGGTCTTTGCCTTTATCTGGGCCACCATTGTCTATGACCCCATCGCCTACTGGACCTGGAACGGCAATGGCTGGCTGTTCATCCTCGGCTCCTACGACTTTGCTGGTGGTACGCCCGTTCACATCTCCTCTGGCGCGGCCGCCCTTGCCTACTCATTGATGCTGGGCAAGCGCACCGGTTACAACAGCGTCCACGGCCTCCCATACCGCCCTCACAACGTCACCCACGTCGTTCTCGGAACCGTCTTCCTCTGGGTCGGTTGGTTCGGTTTCAACGGCGGTTCCGCTCTCGCCTCCAATATCCGTGCTGTTATGGCTTGCTTCAACACCAACCTTGCTGCCGGTGTCGGTGGTGTCACCTGGATGCTCCTTGACTACCGTCTGGAGAAGAAGTGGTCCACCATCGCCTTCTGCTCTGGCGCCATCGCCGGCCTGGTTGCCATCACCCCCGGTGCTGGTTTCGTTACACCCTGGGCTGCCGTCATCTTCGGCATTGTCGGTGGCATCGCCTGCAACTTTGGCACTAAGCTCAAGTTCGTGCTTGGCATTGACGACGGTCTTGATGTCTTCGCCGTCCACGGAATCGGTGGCATCTGCGGTAACATACTGACCGGTATCTTCGCTGCGTAAGTCTTGCTACCCTTTCTCCGAAAATCACCCGCAGAATGTTGTTCTAACATGCCCCAGCTCCTACATCGCCGCCCTCGATGGCGCCTACACCGGCGAGAGCGCGATTGCCGGCGGTTGGATCGAGCACCACTACGTCCAGCTCGGCTACCAGCTGGCCGGCTCCGTCGCCGGTTTCGCCTGGTCCTTCACCTTGACCTGCCTTATCCTCTTCCTGATGAACCTCGTTCCCGGCCTCAGCCTGCGTGTCAGTGTCGACGACGAGGACCTTGGCCTCGACGACTGCCAGCTCGGCGAGTTTGCCTACGACTACGTCGAGGTCACCCGCCATGTTTCCGACATTGCGCCCAGCAGCAGCCACGACGGTGCCCCCGGCAGCTCCGCCCACAGCTCATTGCCTGAGAAGACTGTCTAAGTCTTTGGACAATAGAACTTTTGCAACTATCCATCACTTACAGATTTCGCTTGACCGTCGGAAAGTACATCGACGGCTGGAAAAAAAGGAAAGGCAGTTATCGTCTATAATACTCTTGTTCATATCTGCTTTGATACCAACTTGGCACTCGCTTGCTAGATTTACTATTAGTCTTTCCGTGGAACAATTCACGAGATCACCTCATAACGTTCATAAACAGCCGCCCTCTCCCTGAAGTGTTTCTACGTCAGTTACTCCAAATACTCAAGTTCGTGTATTGTGTACCCAAAGTACCTGCATCTAGGTCCTGATGGCGTGGCATTTTCCTGAAGATTCTGCCTCGCCTGCCTCGGCGCCTGGTTGTAATCTCACCCACGATCACACCTACCCGTTGCATCGTTCCAGAAAATTCTCACTGCATGTGCGCACAGCTGCCGGCGTAGCATCTCAGGACTCATGCTGCCACCTACCAACTAAGGTATGGTAAAGCTATGGTAGGACAGCCGCTGCTCCTTGTCTCTCTCGGAAGAAGAAAGGTAGCAACGCTTGAATCCTCTGCATCCTTCGCTGCGACAACGCACCAATTGCTGTTGAGCATTCCAAATACTCCGAGACAGCAGCACAGTCAGCACCCAAAGATAGTTTTGCAATGGGAAAGTAGTATGTCATGATCCCCCTGACATTGGATTCTTAATGCCGAGTGAGTGACCCTGACCACGATTCGTCCGATCTCATCTTACGCCCTGTATTCTATTCCTCACCCTCTGACCTCACACATTCGACAACCTCTCCCTCGAGTCTAGTCCCACATTCGTACATACTCCATCAAGGAATTGAACCACCATCGACTAACCAAGCCTGCCCGGTGACATACGAAGACTCATCTCCTAGCAAGAAGGCAATTGTCGTCGCCACCTCCTCAGGCTGCCCGACCCTCCCCAAAAGCGGCTCAAACACGTCTGCCCCGGTCTCTATGGTCTTGGCCGCCAGCGCCGTTCGTAAAATAGGCGTATCGATTGCGCCGCTGCGTTTCTCGTCAGACAAATTTTCCTAGGTTTAATGCAGACAATTGCAACTTACGGGCAGATAGCATTGATCCTCAATCCCTTCCTCCCAAACTCCCTAGCCGCACTCTTGGTCAAACCAACAACAGCATGCTTACTCGCCGTATACGCCCCATGATACTCCAACCCGTAGTGCCCCGCCACGCTCGACACGTTCACAATACTCTTTCCCTGTCCCTCCTCCGCCAGTGCAGGAATCTCGGCCCTCATGGCATTAAATATCCCCCTCGCATTCACGCCCATCACGAAGTCCCACTCATCGTCCTCAATCTGCGTCACCGTCGCCAAGTTGCCCTGCCGCCCAAGCACGCCGGCGACGTTGGCCGCACCGTCCAACGGTCCGAGCTTCTCCACCGTTTCCGCGATCCACGCCTCCACCGCTTTGCGGTCCCTCACATCCACGACTCGCGAGTAGACGCTGTCTGCCCCGTGGAGCTTGGTGAGATCAGCCGCGGCCGTGGCGAGGAGGGGCTCGTCGACGTCCGATATCGATACTCGCGCGCCTAGGTTGGCCAGGTGCTTCGCCGTCGCCAGGCCGATGCCCGATGCTGCGCCCGTGATGGCAATGACTTTGCCCTTGAGGTTGCTCATGTTTGTGGTGTCAGGCTTTGGCGTGATGAAAATGTCTTCCCCTCCGTAAACAATTAGCTATTGTGGTCGATAAGGCAGGGAATGTTAACCCCTCAGCGGGCTTTTGATGTCTTATCCATAATTGTGCATCTCCGCCTTGGGGCATGGCACGCTGAGTAACATGCTTTGAGCGTTGGATCGGCCCACTTGTTGTGGTCACTGCCGAGCTATCTAACAGCGCCGCCCGGCCAAAGTGGAGCCGTCCGGACACTCATTGCCGGACGTGACGGAGCAGCCAACGCTCCCGCCCCCCGGGAGCCTTTCCTTGCGTCAGCCATCTGGGAAATTTCAACAATCTTAGCGAGCTTAAGAGTGGCCTGTATTTGTTCAAATTCAACGGAGAACGGAGCATCGAAGAAGGGGCGACTCGCGCCCCAGTAGCTGCAACAAATGTCTGTGGGAGTCCGTGTACGCAGATTCACCAATGACCATGGCACGTGGGAAAGTCATGAACAGATATTGGTTCCATTGAGACATGCTTGTAATTCTATCATTGATTCATGGGTGTGGGGCATGGCTTGTCAACCATTGTTCAGGCCTTTTGCATCGTCCTCAGCGTAGCAAGATCCTGATGTTTACATTAGATCGTCGCTTGGTCTGCCTAACTTGGTTACGTTTGCGTTCGAGAGAACCTCAAGAGCTGCGAGGCTGAATTGGAAATGGCGTTCAAGCGTTTCTTTCTCGATCGTCTCCAATGTCTGCAATCAAGATTAGTACCCGACTTTCGGCGTGCCTATAAAAAGTTTCGGTGGAACTGACATCTTTATCAGTGTGAATTCTGTCGTTGCCGATTGGGTCACGATCGGCAGTAATGAAGGCCGCAGCTATGATACCATGGTCAACTAAAATCAAACAAGAAGAAACGTCGCGCTTACGGTACTTGTTATTGTGAGCGCTTGCATGATCGGAACAGGCGTAACCGCAAGAAAAGCTCAGTGTTGCGATGCCGCGCTGCTTCGCAATGGTGCGGAGGACATGTGTGAGGCGCGGGTCAATTTTGTCGCCACCAAGAGATACTTTGTCAGTGGAAGAGAATCCCAGCATATCGTGGTTCAGCATGGCAACCACCGTCTTGTTTTTGATCTTGTAATCGTAGAAGATCTCCGAAGAGCCAAGCAAACCGACCTCTTCTGCGGCATAGAAATGGAACTCAATTGTGTTGCGAAGAGGCTTCCAAGGCTCGGTTTCCTTGTGACTCGTCTTTTCTGCTAGTGTCCGGAGAAGTTCAAGTAGCACGACCGTTCCAGAAGCATTATCGTCGGCTCCCGGAGCATAGCCACCAGGCTTTCTTGAAATGGAGTCGAAGTGGGCGCCGAAGACAACTGTTCAGAGGGTCAGCAGAGCCGTCTAGAAGGTCAAAGACAGGCTCACCGATGTCTGAGGTAGCTCCGGGTAGCTTGGCAATAACGGAGGGCTGCTTGGTGGCGTTATGCGCGAACGCGGCGGATTCGATATGCGGGTTGACCAAGGCAACGATTCTCTCAATACTTTCGAGGATCCATTCGGCAGCTTTCGTGCCGTTTTCCACCCGATGATCTCTGCTCCAAAACCTGCGATTCTAGTCAGTAAATGAAGCAAGATTGGAGTCAGTCTTCTTTACTCGGTCATTATCTTGAGGTGACGCATTGCACGTTCAGTATTGAACGGTGTCGGTTGCTCAGCAGAGGCCATAGATCGGCCATCAAGTTCGCCCTGCATCCAATCTGACCCTCGCTGATCCAAGTCAGCATTCAGGTCGAGTGTGTTGAGGTATTGACTGAAGTCATGATCAGGAGTGGATATCATTTCGAGAACTTCTTCGTCCTGAGGAGATGTCAGTCAAATCAACTTTTTGAATGAATAGAACCGAGCCGGGTTCAAGAAAGCTTACCTTGATGTCAGTGATGTCGATGAAACGGACACCGCTCTCGATCAACACGTCTTTGTCCGCATCGGTGACCCATGATCCAGGATCAGCTGGGGATGTTTTGACAAGCCGAAGGGTAGAATCAGTATGGGCGAATAAGAATCGTGAACCCTGTTGGTGGCTTGGTGCAGGTGAGGTTGCTACGAAGGATGCCAATGCTGTCAAGACAGCAATGTAGCGGGTTGATACCATGCTGGATGTCGCTTCGCGTCTGCGTAGACGGACTGGAATAGTCTCACGGACAGATAAGCAGGCGGTGCTCTGATCGGAGATGGGATTGGAAGAACGAGCTCGTGGATGCCGGGTAGTTGTAAGGAATGAACTTTATGTAGAATAATCAGGTAGAGTAACTGCTTCCTGCTCAGGAGGGCGGGATGCAAAATCTCGGGTGGGATGTGTTGGTGATGAAGCTGGTGCAGAAGATTTCGGACGTTGGTGGGCGTTCTCTGCTAAGGTTCTTTGGTACAATGAGACGGAAGCGAGGGCTTCCATTTACTTACATGGAAAGTGAGGTATAGAAAATACTTTCAGTCTTGCCAGACTCGCCATGTTGTTGCAAGGGGAAGGCATCACGTCGTTAGGTACCTTCCATGGCTACGTACCTTGGGCATCTTGTATTAATTACGGGCAGGTACCTTAAGTGCGTCAGTTACGTACTGTTCTTTGCAACCGACAATGGCAGGTGCCAGCATCTCAAGTGCCTTCTATACCTAACCACCTCATCCAAAGTACCTACCTAGGATAAACATGTCCTGGCATTGAGTTAAGGGAAAGAACTCTGAATGCCATGAACAACACTACGCTATCTCACGACTTGCTTGGCCAGTTCAACAAGCGGCCAAGAGGAGAATGAGCATTAATATCTCGATGAACATGATTGCGAATGCCATCGTCAATTCATTACTCACGGAAAACTAGGTCTACACTACCTCGAGGCGCAAGTGTGATCTCACTTGCCATGCGTGGCCTCGACCTCACAAATTTCTCTACCGAGTCGGGCCCCATGCCTCTCTTCTCCCAGCCAATTGCCATGGACTCCGAATCTTTAGACATTGGTTCTTGTCTCACTTCAACACTTCTGTATTGTTGAAACACACGAACCAAGACGTACGCCATCTCAGTCAGAGCCAGCTGCTGCCCGATGCATATCCTCGGCCCACCATTGAACGGAATATACGTCCATGGACGAGGTGTCCAAGTTTCCCATCGACGGGGATAGAAGTCTTGGAGTGGATACTTGTATGAATTGAGATCATCTCGCAATTGAAGGATGTGCGTGGAATAGATGATCTGGGTACCCGATGGAACTCCTACGGGGTCATTCCCGTCTAGTCCACCTCCACGTGGTAGACTGGTGTCTTTTGAAGCAGCTCTGATGTTGAAAGGTGCGTTGGGATATAGCCGAAGAGTCTCATTCAACACGTGCGTGACGAACGTCATGCTCTTGAGGTCGTCATAAGTTGGTAGACGAGCTCCGGCACCAACGCCCAACTTGTTCTCGATCTCGCGGCGAAGCTCGGCAAGTACCTCGGGGCTCTTCGCGAGCTCAAAGAAAGCCCAGGACATTGTGGTTGCAGTGGTGTCTCGGCCAGCGATCAATATCGACACCATTTCATCACGCAGATACCGAGCGTCTCGAGAGACACCAGCGCATGCATGAAGAAGTGTCCATCCGTGGTCTGTCTTGTCTATCTCCGCTAGCTCCGCATCCGACATTGATATTGCCTTCTCGATGCTGGGACCCATAAACTTATCCAAGGCCTCTAGGTCTTTGCGGAATCTGCGGCGCGGAACGAGGAAGTTCAGAGGGCCCAATCGCTCAATCAAGGACTGAGTGTGGCGGATACGCTCAAATGCTTCAAAGACGGCGTCATCCTCTTCGCTTGTCAGAGAATCCACCTGTCTTCCGAGGGAAAAGTCTGCCGATACATCAAGCGCAAATCTGCTTAAGATGTCCTTCATATCCACACAATGGCCACCAGCTAATGCTGGAAGCATATCCTGGATATGACGCTCAAAACAGACGAGGTCACTAACTCGTTGGCGGGTGAAGAGAGATCGGAGACGTTGGCGCGAGGCATGCCAAGCGTCACCGTCAACGTTGAAGATGCTATTTCCCATGAGTTCAAACCAATCTGCTCTGAAGCGCTGACCCTTTCCAAAGCCGCTGAATTGAGTTGCCAGCATGGCTCGAATATTCTCGGGATCGGCAGTGAAAATTGCACGCGACCCTATCAAGGAGACCTCAAACGTGTATGGGTTCTTCTTCCCCTGGCCTGATCGGAGAAACGCGTTATGCATGAATTTGAGGTTTTGATCCTGTAAGGCATGAGTGGTGATGGACCACAGGAAATGCAAGCCGGACAACACGCCTAATTTAGCGTTAGTCATCACGAATAGTAGCTTGAGATTTCGGAACTCACCAAACGGCGTATACGACTTGTATCTCGACGCGTGCCCTCCATGACGCCGAATCCTCCTTTCTTCGTCAATGAACTTAGCAATCCTTCGCAGGATGACGAGGAACAGTAGCCCAAGGACAAGCCATTCTGTATATGACCCAAGGAAACCATCCTTGATGTGACTGGGTTTGCTCATAGCTGCGAGTGGCTAAATTTTGAAGAGGTAGAGACTGAGCTCAGGGATCTGGTGCGAGACCCGAAATACAGAGGACTAATACCGAGGAAAGATTCTTCTTGACTTCTATAGCCGTTGATCTCATCATCAGGACAATGACGGATGCCAAATCTGGTCTTTTGTCCGAGATACTCGGTCTTGAAAGCCCGGAAAGCATGCAGTAATTTTTTTCTTGCCGATTGCTACTGTCTTATCGAAATAAGAGATCGAAACATACTTCGACAAACGTCTCGGGGAGAGGGGCGAATTGCGAGTCCGCGGTAGAGCCTGAGGTGTAACCAGTGACATAACTAGACCAAAACGGATGATTCTCTTCGAGGAGGATGGCATGCTGAGAATCGGAAAATGTGTTATGGAGTCGACCTTGCGAGCATGGGTCAGCCGGCAGACAAAGTTTGATATAATTGACTTCCGGTATTATGCAACATACCTGCGGAACGTAGCGGAACTATCAGGCGACGGAACCAAGGCAGAGCAGTGGCCTCCTCCGGAGACGATTCCCGGAGGAATCAAACCTTACGACGTGATCTGAGTAGTGCGCTACCACTCATAAGAATTTCGCTCCAAGGAAAGAAAGAGGCTTCGTGGACAGCGTGAGGATACATGCAAGAAAAACTGTTCTGAGACTATTGCAATCACCAAACCTGAAGATGTCGACAAACGGTTTCGTTGCTCTTTGTCTGATTGGGCTCTATACTATGTACACCATATCGTGTCTCATTCGAAACATCATCATTGCCAAGACTATTGGTATTCCGGTTGTCTGGAGCCCCATAAGCCCCTTCAACCCATTCTGGATCATCTTCAACAAACGAGTTGCACCAATCTTTCAGCGCCTTCCTCTAGGCCTGGGCGATTGGACCACGTACAATACTCTTGATTGGACATGGGTTGACCGGACACATGGCAACTCTCAAGTTCATGACAAGCATGGCGACACCTTCGCTCACGCCACGCCGAGAGAAGTTGAGATTCACACTCGGGATCCTGCAGTAGCTATTCAAGTGCTTCGGAAGCAGGCGAACGACTTTCCCAAGATAAGCCATTACGCCAGCAAGTGTACACTATCTCATGAGGTCAAGTGCTGCTCTTTTTGGCTGACCAATCTTTCGAAGAAATCCTAGACGTACTGGGCACGAGTCTGGTATCCTCAGATGGCCATGATTGGGCTCGTCACCGGAAGGCGACTGTCGCCACTCTGAGCGACAGGACCAATCGTCTCGTGTGGGCAGAAGGCGTCCGACAGACTCAGCAAATGATTCATCATTATCAACACACTTCACGGGGCCTAATTTGCGATCCTGTGGACGATGTCCGCGAACTTTACCTTCATGTCTTCACTAGCGTTTGTTTCGGCTTTACGTATGACTTCAAGCAGCCCGAAAGAGACTGCATTCCAGAAGGACACTCGCGAAGCTACAGGTACTGTCTCCACACCAGTCTCAAGGATATTCTCATCCTTCGGCTGGTGCCAAGTTGGGCTATGAGATTTCCTTTCCTGCCACAGAGGATTAAGAACTTCCGAGATGCTGTGGCTGAGATGCGGCAGTATCTCGATGAAATGATCAGTGACTGCAAAGACAATCTTAGAGGCAGCAGGGAAAAGACGCAGAATGACAACTTGCTGAGCTTTATGGTAAAGAGGAACAGAGATTTGGAAGTCGAAACTCTCATGGATAAATTCAAGGATGATGGATCGCATGCCTTACTGACAGTGTCTGAGATTCGAGGAAATCTATTTACCTACTCACTTGGAGGACATGAGTCTTCTGCACATACGCTGACGTTTGCAATCTATCTCCTGGCAGCTTTACCAGAGCAGCAAGCTTGGCTTATGGAAGAGATTGATGAGGTTCTCGGTGGCAGGCCAGATTGGAAGTCGCAGGATGCTTTCATGGATATTTTCCCTCGCTTGAAAAGGTGTCAAGCCGCCATGGTAAGGAGGCCTGAATTCACCTCCGGGGCGATTTTCAATATCAAGTCTGACACACTTATAGAACGAGACACTCCGATTGTATCCTTCGGTCACAGTCCTTCCCAAATGCACCGGGTCGAAAGCAACGACTTTGCTTGTTGGTAGCGAAGATCATCGCATCCCAGCAAACGCCAATGTCTTTGTCAACATGCCTAGCATTCAGGTACACCAACCCGTATGGGGAACCGATGCAATGCACTGGAAACCTGATCGATGGATCATGACAAGCGATCACATGAAGGGTCTGGACAGCGAACAACTCAAAGCACCTCCTGATGGCGCTTTTCTCCCGTGGAGCGAGGGGAAACGGGCTTGTCCGGGCAAGAGATTCTCCCAGGTTGGCTTTGTTGCAGCACTTGCGACTCTCCTCTACAAGCACAGACTTGAAGCCATACCCAATGTCGAAGAAAGCCTCGAAAACGCTAGGGAAAGGATCATTGAAGTTGTAAACGACACTTACGCCGTCATGACTGTCCATATGCACAAGCCTCTCTCTGTTAGAATCGGGGTTCTCAAGAGAAGCTAGGAATCAATATAGCTTCAATTTGAACTATTTTACTTATTGCTCCACTTGAAACCGAGTTACGATTACGTAGAACGCCACTTAATACATTCCCTTAGATGCAAGTTAGATGTTAGTTAGATGTTAGTTAGATGTTAGTTAGATGTTAGTTAGATGTTAGTTAGATGTTAGTTAGATGTAAGTTAGATGTAAGTTAGATGTAAGTAAGTTATATTTTTGAGATAAATGGGTTTGTCCCCCTAATTGAACTACTTCGCTGTCTTTGAATCTCTTTGGTTTACGTATGTACACAGGATCAAGTTGCATGTATAATTACAGATGGTTCTTCAATCGGCGATATTCACTGGATGACTTGGGCGACGAGTACCTATAACGCTACACTAACAATTTTTCGGGGTATATTGTTGCGCTTTTTTTGCTCTAAATTCAAGACTCTCATCCTCGTTATTATTATTGGATATACTATTTCTAGGGGTTGGCAGATCCTTTTCCCTTTGTCGCGGCGACTTTTCTGCCATTTACAGCACATCGGCGAAATTGTTCCTCCGACAACTTGGATCCTAACCACCAACCCCTGATAGAATGATTACGTGAGGCCGGATTAGACTGGATTCAGGCCCGGGTTAAGGCTAGATCGTAAAAGCCGGAGTCAGGCTTGCTCTTTAAAGATCGGCTCTTCTCGCCAGTCATTAATCCTAGGATAACTGAATCGGTCCGTAATCAATCCTCACACGCTCGATAACCCCAAATATGTCAACCTTCATTACGCCTGCGAATTTTGCGGCCACTATTGGGCTAGCCGCAACCATGATGGGCTCCATCGTCACGCTAAAACCAGAACTCGGCATCAAAATGTGGCACTTCGATATTGCGTCCTCCGAGGATTTCAAGGATCCAAAATCGGAAAATAGGAGCCTGATCTTGGACGAGCTGCGCTTGTTCGCCATACGCGAGTTCTTCATTGGAGCAAGCCTGTTTGCGGCAGCATACTTCGGCAACCACAAGACCTTAGCTGCGATGTGCTTGCTTGGGGTCCCGGTGGTCACTATTGATGGCATTGTGCAGCGGAGACAGGCACCCAAGGCGGATTGGTGGGTTCATTTTGCGTTGGCGCCGGTGTTCGCTGGGTTAGGTGTTGCGTCGTGGAGGCAGCAATGATTGAGTTCGCTTCCCTCGGGGCGCGGCTTTGGGTCATGTGGCGTCCTTGGCATAAAACAGTGTGGTTGAGTCGAGCACGAGAAACTTTGGATCTTTGGTTGAGTGGGCTGAATCTCAAGTTGAAGCACCTACAGAGGGGAGGGTTTTCCACGCGTTCGCGGCGGAAAGATTTGGCTCTCAAAGTCATCAGCCATGGCTCAGACACTGTCAGGGGCTGTCGGAGCATTTAAAGCGGGTATTTGAGCGCTAGCTTTGGTCATGCAAACTTCTATCTTTAGGCAATGTCCAGGCCCTCTTCCTCCTCCGCTAGCATATGATCCTACGCTTGTGACCGGAACGACTGAAGTCCTTCTGTTTCCGCCTCTTCTGTTAGTCGCGCTTGTGGCCCTCCGTTCATTGCAGTTTGCGGTGCTGCGGTGTAAACAAAATCACGAACGATGCCCTTGGGAGCCCACAGCCACACCCGACCGATACCTAATAGATCATGTGCTATGGAAGCATCTCGGGCATGTGCGTCTCCTTAGTAAAATGGGGCAGGAAATCACAAAGTGAAAGCTAGATTAAGGAAGGCTCACAACTAAACATTTGGCCTATCAAATCTAGTCAACTTTCTTTTGTCAATCCTACAGCCAGCTATATACTTCGAGCCCTCGGTGCCTTTGCCTCAAAGAGAAGGGTTGTCCCAACCATCTGCCAGTCTACGTACTTGAAACCGGCCTTGAGTGGCTCAACTATGTCAGCTGCGTAATCTTTGTTATTGTGGAAGACGCCCAAAAGATTGTGCCAGAACATGAGGAACCTTCCAAAAGCATTGTGTTTCACTCCACCGCCCAATACTGTTGCACCAACCAGAACACCATCTGGTTTCAAAAGCCGACCTAGCCCTGCCATAGCCTCTCCTTTTCGCTTGGAACTTCCAGGGAGACAGTGCAACAATAACATACAAGAAATGACGTCGAACTGTCCGTTGCTACCCATATGCAGAGATGAAGGTAGTTGCGAGGTATGGCGATCGCCAAGCACAAAGACGTCAGCTTGAACTGTGTCAACGATGACGTCGGGATGTGCCAGTTGAATGCGGTTTTGAGCCTCGGCTAGAGGGTTTTGATTGATGTCGACCAGAACGATTATCGAATCAGGAGGAAGAGGCGCCCTCTGCATGAAAAAGCCAGTGCCGACGCCGATATCCAGCAGTCTTGCATTAGGTTTGACAAGGGAGGAAATGTGCTTGCTATAGTGACCTGAGAGGACGTCTCTAGGACATCCCCAGGCTAATGGACAGTAGAAGCCGAGGACAAGGGTATCGTAGAGCCATCGTAGAAACAGTGGGAAATAGACAGCGTTGCCAAGGGTGCTTGCAGACATGGTGTGAGGAAGCGGACGGAATGTGGGGAATTGGAAGCTGTGAAGAGATTCTTGCTTGAAACGGTTTCGCAGAGTTGACAATGTTCAGGGGCATCTACTATGATATGAACCCCAGCACGGCAATACTTCGTATGAACAGTTGCTCTGACACGTTGCAGTATAAGGTTCGAGTTGTAATGCTTAGCTTGAATGTTACTTTTTATTAACCGCGCGGCGGCAGGAGACTTCTGTCACGTCGGTAAGCGGATACCATCCCCCGTTATCAGTCGAATACCCTAATTGGAACACATTAACTATGCAGAAGTAAAGACGCAAGACACCCATTCAACAGACCGGCGGATTAAACCGAATGGTACAAGCCTCGGCAACTAATCCGGGCAGGTGACAGACCTTCTTCTTCAGGCAACTTTTGGTGGTTAGCGCCTGGTGTTTAGGCCATATTAACTTTTACTACTATTCCACGCAAGTCGTTACAAGGGCCCAGCACGGTAAATTTGGCGGAGTTCAAACCTTCAGACTAAGGCACCAATCGTAGTCTACGATCTCGATCGAGCAATTGAGACCCGAGCGCTCGCACCTTTTGGCTCATCCGTGTACCACGCTTGCTATTGTTGGAGTTCGATCAAGGTTGATGAGATAGCCGCTTCAGTTCCGACCGAATATCTGCCCGTTCTCGCGAGTTAGACTTTAATAGCTGCGCCTCATCGTCTGGAAAGCGGGAAACCTGCTTCCGGACTCCTTCAAATGGTCGATTTGGCGGTTGGGTGATTGACAGCTGAACTCTGACGGAGCTGATTGACGTCGCAATTGTTTGAAACCTTTTGCAGCAGTGGGTTCGCGATTCCGTTTCCAAGACTCGGTCAGTTCGATCCTTGAACGGCCCAAACCTTCTCAATCTCAGCTGGGCTCTCTCCAGTCAAGGTAGTTATCTAGATGTAGCATGTTGTTGTCAGTCATGTCAACAGCAACTAGAAACGCGATTGGATCTTTTTTTGGCGGAGAATCAATCAAGGAAGTTCTCGAGACTGGAATAGCCGCAAGTGAAATCTGACTGTAGCAACCAATTGCATTTCCACTCTTCCGTAAATATCCATTTTCCATGGAATGTGACGTTCTGAAGTTTGTGTAACTTCCGCTTGAAACCCTTCTTTGCCTCTTTTCCGTGATCATTGGACTATCCAGCATCAAGAAACTTTGGCAAGAGCTGCTGCTAAATTCGTATAGAAAGGACCGAATCCGGTAACGTCTTGTTCATGAACAGTCCTGAATCTATTAGGAATCATCGTTCTTTTCACTCAACTGCGGATGTCAATCCATAATCAACAACATCAAAGTCAAGTTATTAGTATGGATACAATGCAAGACCAGATACAACCTATCGCCATAGTTGGCTTGAACCTCAAGTTCCCTGGAGACGCTACTTCGGCGGAATCCTTCTGGCACATGCTTGAGAATGCAAGGAACGCATCAAGCAAGGTGCCCTCAACCCGCTTCAACGTCGATGCATTCTATCATCCAGACCCTAACCGTCTCGACAGTGTGAGTTATTGCCTTTGATTCAACGTACGTGGCCAACATCTGATTGCTCTGGAAACCAGATGCGTGTTCAAAACGCCCACTTCATGAAAGAAGATCCGCGGGCCTTTGATGCTGCCTTTTTCAACATGTCGCCAGCAGAAGCATCCATCTTAGATCCCCAACAGCGCGGGCTCCTCGAGGGCACATATCACACCTTTGAAAACGGTATGAGCCGATAGATGGATGTTCTTGATCAAGGCATGAATCACTAATCGAGAATTTATGGAATCATACAGCTGGCTTAGCAATGGAGAGAGTTGCTGGTTCCCGCACCTCAGTTTTCTGCGCCTCTTTCGGCCGCGATAGTGATGCCATAGTGGCCCGAGATCCAGAGTTCCAATCCCGGTACCAAGCAACGTCTTCAGGGTCGTCTATGTTGTCAAACCGCATCAGTCATTTCTTTGACCTCCGAGGTCCATCTTTGACGGTTGACACCGCATGCTCCAGCGGACTGTACGCCCTTCACCTAGCGTGTCAGAGCATACTCAACGGGGAGTCCGACATGAGCCTAGTCTGTGGCTCCAATACCTATCTCACTCCCGAGTGCATGAGTTTCCCCTTGAGCAACGCCGGCTTTCTATCTCCGGATGGCCGATCCTATAGCTTTGACCACAAAGCCAACGGTTACGCTCGTGGAGAGGGATACGCATTCGTTCTTCTCAAGCCGTTGTCCAAAGCTCTGGCGGACGGAGACATTATTCGATCAGTGATCCGTGCCACAGGCGCAAATCAAGACGGGCGGACGCCGAGTATCACCCAGCCCAGTGCTGCCGCTCAGGTTGAGCTCATTCGGAGAACTTATGCTTCTGGAGGACTGGACCTTTCCGAGACCGAGTACGTGGAAGCTCACGGAACCGGCACACCAGTCGGTGATCCAATCGAGGTTTCCGCGATTGGAGAGGTTTTCAGACCTCATAGATCTAGCCCGCTCTGGATTGGGTCTGTGAAGAGCAATATTGGCCATCTCGAGGGTGCTAGTGGCCTGGCGGGTTTGCTCAAGACAGTCTTCTCGCTCGAGAGAGCCATTATACCTCCCATCGCGGACTTTGAAAAGGTGAACCCAGCAATCGACGTCAATGCGCTAGGCGTTCAGTTTCCAACGCGCTCTACGGCTTGGCCTGCCACTCCTTCTGGGATCCGCCGGGCTTCAGTCAGCTCGTTCGGATATGGCGGATCTAATGCACATGTCGTATTGGATGATGCATACAACTATCTTCGGATTCGAGGCCTTACTGGAAACCACCTATCCGTGGCCAAGTCGAATGACTCTTACAAGCCATGTGTTGCGAACAGCAGCACCTCAGTTGGACCAGTCGAAGATCAAGCCCCAGACGCCGGCATCTCTGATTCCGTTTCAGATGTTTCTGATGATAGTGGCGTCATCATTGGCTCTGAAGACGATGCTGAACATAGCTCCATCTCGCTTCTCACATTCTCAGCCGCCGATGAGGATGGTCCACGAAGACAGGCCTTGGCGTTGCAAGAACACGTCGCTACCCAGCAAATTTCGCGAAAGAGAGCACAGAGAGTTTTCCTTGCCGACCTAGCCTACACACTCTCTCAGAGGAGCATCCTCAACTGGCGAGCATTTGCAGTGGTCAAGTCGGAAGCGAACATCGGCAACAATCTCACAGAGATCCTCTCTCCCGTTACGTCGGTCTTGTCATCGAAGAGGCCAGAGCTCAACTTCGTCTTCACAGGCCAAGGAGCTCAGTACCCGCGGATGGGTCTCAAGCTGATGCGCTACGAAGTATTCCGGCAGAGTCTGATGGACTGCGACGAGTATCTGCGGTCTCTTGGTTGCGAATGGTCCGTCCTCACGGAGCTTCGGAAGGCCCCGGGGTCGTCCAGAATTCAAAAGCCTGAAATTTCACAGCCCCTTTGTACCGCTCTACAGATTGCCACTGTCGACCTTCTCCGAAACTGGGATATCATACCACAATCCGTATGCGGCCACTCATCGGGTGAAATCGCGGCAGCATATTGTGCTGGAGCCCTTGGTCGCCAGTCTAGCTGGAAGATTGCATACTTTCGAGGCGTCTTGGCAGGTCGATTGGCATCTGATGCGTCTCGGAGCAAGACGACGATGATGTCTGTTGGCCTCGGCGAGGCAGCCGTACGCCCCTATCTTTCAAACAGGCTCTCGATAGCTTGTATCAATAGTCCAGCCAATGTGACGATTTCAGGGCCGACTAAAGAGATCCAGCTCCTGTTTGAGAGACTGGAGAAGGAAGAGATCTTCGTCAAAAGACTTCCTGTTGATGTTGGATATCACTCTCCGGCCATGGAAGTTGTCGCAGCCGAGTATCAAGATCGAATCCGTGATATTGGCGCACCTACTGGCTCAGCCGCCGAGAGGTTACGCAAGGAGTCTCTCGTATCCTTCTACTCCTCAACCGAGGGAAACCTCACATCTTTTGAGGCTGTGACGAACCCTTCGTATTGGGTAAAGAACCTTGTCTCTCCAGTTCTCTTCTCAGGTGCTCTCGAAGCCATGACCGGATCGAAACATGGAGGGCAACACTTCCTCGTAGAAATCGGTCCGCAGTCAGCTCTCAGACGACCTGTGCAAGATACCTTGACTTCTCACCTCGGCAATAAGGCTGCTAAGAAATGGCAGTACGTCAGCGTATTGAAGCCCAACGTCGATGATGATCGATCATTGATGGAGGCTCTCGGCAGTCTCTGGGCAGCAGGCATCCCGATTTCTTTGTCCAAGCCAAACCAGGAGTCGACTCAAATATCGCGGAAACCGAAGATTCTGGTGGACCTTCCTTCATACCCCTTCAGTCGGTCTCGGGAGTTCTGGGAGGAGAGCAGGCTGAGTCGCAACTACGCAAAGCGTCCGTGCCGTAGGCATGCTCTTCTAGGCATCAGAGACCGTGACTGGAATCCCGAAGAGGGAAGTTGGAGGCACTTGATCCGATCCCAAGAGAACCCTTGGATCCTGGATCATGCCTTGAACGGCTCACCGCTGTATCCCGGCTCGGGTATGCTTGTCATGGCCATCGAAGCCGCCCGTCAACTTGCCACACCAGTTGAAAATCGCATCCGCGGCTATCAGCTAGACAACGTACGCTTTTTGAGAGCCATTGATGTAGACGACTCAGAGCGCGGCACAGAAGCAAAGATTGTGATGCGGCGTCGTCGACAGGCCACCAACACAAGCGGACAACAGCTCTGTTACGACTGGCGGGTTTTTGGGACCAATGGCGACGACTGGAACGAATGCGCTTATGGAAGCATCAAAGTCGAACTTCAACCGGAGCAAGCCTTGGGATCCGAACAGGCCGCCGCTTCTGAGGCACGTCGGTCCCGCTTCGAGACGTCTATCAAAGAGCAACTTCAGGCAGACGTCGACAAATGCCGTCTGGTCGTGCACCCCAGCCAATTGTACAAGAACATGTCCCAGCGATCAGGCTTCGATTACGGACCGTACTTCCAGTTGCTGACGAACATTTCTTACGATAGGGAAGGTCATGCTACAGCCATGCTGTCAGCGAGAGATTACACTTCAAGCATGCCGTACGCTGGAGAAGACCCGTGCGTGGTTCATCCGAGCACGTTGGACGCAGTTTGTCACCTTCAGATGGTCGCCCTATCTCAAGGTGGATGGAACGCCGTCCCTACGATGATGTTCTCGCACCTGCGAAAGTTATGGGTGTCGCAAAAACTGTTCGTGGCGCCTGGGAACCCCCAGCTGCGAGTTGCAACTCGAGAGACTATGCGCGCTTTCCGAGAAGCTGAGTGCAGGACACTGGTCACCTTTGCCGATTCCAATGAGCCCGTTCTCGTCCTGGATGGTCAGCGGGGTACAGCCATCACAAGTCTCAAGTCAGCCGACACAGCTGCTACTTCACAAGGCGATTCGGGCCAGAAGTTCTATAGTCTCGATTACAAACCCGACCTGTCTCTCCTGACTGTAGATGCCAAGAGTCGCTACTTCGCGGCTGCGTTCAAAGAGGATACTCGATGCCGCGCTCCTCCGAGAGAGCTCATCGATCGTGCCGATGCTATTGCTCTGCACTTCATCGAGGCGGCTCTGGAGCAAATTGACAAGGATGATAAGCCGCTGCAATTCGATAATCACCTGGCTCGGTATGTCAAGTGGATGCGTCGCGTGCACCTGAATCGGGATACATGGACGCTAGAGTCCCGGGGCCTAATTCACCTGCGTATCGAGGAGATCTTGAATGAAGCCGAAGGCGAGCCTACGCAGAGACTTACCAAGAAGGTTGGCGAGAATCTGCACAGCATCCTCAAAGGAGAAGTAAACGCGCTCCAGGTCATATTCGAGGGCAATTTGGCCAACGAATTTTATCACTCTGACATCTTTGCAACGAATAATAGCAAGATGGGAGCGTACATCAACGTCCTAGCCCACGCGAATCCAAAACTTCGTTTGTTGGAAGTCGGAGCTGGAACCGGGAGCTCGACCGGCCGGATTCTCCCTTACCTGGCTGCGCAAGGGGTTGAAGGTGGTCCTCCAGAGGCTGTACGCTTCGGTGAATACTGCTACACGGACATCTCGGCTGGTTTCTTCGAAAAGGCGCGCGAGCGTTTCTCTTACGCGGCAAGCCACATGACGTTCAAGAAGTTGGATCTGGAGAAGCATCCCAACGTACAAGGGTTCGCCGAAGGGACCTATGATGTCGTCGTTGCAGGCAATGTGTTGCATGCCACAAGCGACTTGATACAGACACTTCGGTATGTCAGAGGTCTTCTACGGCCTGGCGGTGTGCTTGTACTGGGCGAAACAGTCAACCTGGACAACGTCCGTGATGGCCTCATTTTTGGCCTGTTGCCTGGCTGGTGGCTACGTGAGGGACAGTGGTGGTCTACCAATAAAGAGTACCAAGACCAAGGCCCCCTTCTGACGGAAGAGCAATGGACCACGGTCCTCAAGGAGGCTGGTTTCCCGGGAATCCAAATGGCTTTCCGCGACCATGAACAAAAGCCACATCACCGAGTCTCTATCATCATAACTACCCGCCCGGAGAATGAGAGCCTCTTAAGCCAACCGTCCAGAGTCGAGTCACCCTATAGGATCATCATGGACCCTATCTCAGCGATCCAAACCTCTGTGGCCGAGTCGCTCCGAAGCCACCTTGTCTCAGGCTCTCAGCCTGGGGGGGCAGACATATCCAGCATAGTGGACATTTCATCAGGAGATACCAAATTGAACGGAGATGACGCAGTCATCAGCTTGTTAGAGCTCGATGCTTCAGTATTATCATCCGTCGCCGCGAAGGAGTTCGAAGCCATCAAGAAGATTTCCCTTGATACCAGGTTCACGCTTTGGGTAACTTATGGAGGAGCTCCAAAGGCCACCAATCCCGCAGCCGAGGTCGCCATCGGATTCGGTCGGAGTGTCTGTTCAGAGAGAGGAGACCAAGGCTTCGTGACTTTGAACTTGTCCTACCGGCCTGAGACCCCTACGGCTGTCACTAGCGCCGTCGACAGTATCGTGCGTGTTGTTGAGAGATTGCACAACGTTTCTTGCCCTGGTACCGACAACGAGTCCGAGTTCTCGGTAGACAATGGCTTGATCTGCATTCCTCGCCTTATGCCTACACCTCATATGGATCAAGCGCTTTCCATCAAGCAAAGTGGCGACAGGCTCAAGTCGTTCACGTTCAACAGGGATGGTCCGAAGCCGCACATCAGTATCACTATTGAAACCCCTGGGCTTCTTGATACCATCTTCTACGCAGAGAACGCCGAGGCGGACAAGGAGCTCCAGGCGGGTGACATTGAGATCGAAGTCAAGGCAACCAGCATGAACTTCAAGGATGTCATGATTGCTCTGGGGCAGATTCCTGGGCGAAGCTTTGGATTTGACGGCGCTGGCGTTGTTTCTAGAGTCTCGCAGGAGAGTAATCTTTGCCCAGGCGACTCGGTGTTGTTCTGCAGCTCTACCGGAGGAGGCTTCGGAACATTTGTGCGCTGTCCTGAACTGCAAACAGAGAAGCTCCCTACAGGCATGTCTTTCCAAGTAGCTGCCGCGATTCCGGCTGTGTGGTCTACAGTAGTGTACTCTCTCGACCACATTGCACGTCTCAGCCGTGGTGAGACTGTTCTTATCCACGCAGCCGCTGGAGGTGTCGGACAGGCAGCTGTGCAACTTGCTCAGTTGCGGGGTGCCAAAGTCTTTGCGACCGTGGGAAGTCAGACAAAGCGTGAGCTTGTCAAGCAGCTCTTTGGACTCTCGGACGACCAAATCTTTAACAGCCGTGATGAAACTTTTGCCCAAGATGTGCTTCACGCCACGGAAGGCCGAGGCGTGGATGTGGTTCTCAACTCACTAGGCGGCGAGCTCCTTCGTCAGTCTTGGGAATGCATCGCACCCTTCGGTCGCTTCATCGACATTGGCAAAGCGGACATCATCGCTAACAATACTTTGCCGATGGGACCATTTAATCGAAATGTGACGTTCTCTGCGGTTGATCTAGTCGTAGTTCATGAAGAGGCAAAGCCTCTCATGAAGAAGATCCTGCAGGATGTCACAAGGCTGTTCGAGGAGAACCCTCACCTACACGAACCCAAGCCGCTTCACGTATTCTCACCTTCAAAGCTCGAGGATGCAATGCGCTTCCTCCAGGGCGGGAAGAATACAGGCAAAGTCATCATCGACTACGCTTCCGCGACCGACACAGTAGAGTACCGACCTTCGCAGCTTCAGCACGGGTACAACTTCGACGCGAATGCCACGTACGTTATCAGCGGCGGCCTGGGTGGACTTGGTCGTGAGATTGCTCGGTGGATGGTCTCGCGCGGGGCCCGGAACCTACTTCTCCTCTCCTCACGTGGTGTCGCAGGACGACCAGACGCTCTCAAGCTTATTCAAGAACTCGAAGCCACCGATGGAGTCACAGTGCTCGCGCCGACGTGTAACGTTGTCGACCGGGGAGCGGTCGAGGATACTCTCCTGAAGGCATCACGAGAGCTTCCACCGATCAAGGGCTGCATACAGGCCGCCATGGTACTCCGCGATGACATGCTTGCCAAAATGTCTCATTCAATGTTCCATGAGACTCTCGGTCCTAAGCGAGCTGGATCATGGAATCTGCACCAGCTCCTGCCCGACGACATGGACTTTTTTGTCTTGCTCTCGTCATTCTGTGGCATCATGGGCAATCGTGGACAGAGCAACTATGCAGCTGGAAACGCATTCGAGGATGCTCTCGCGCGTCATCGAGTGGCACAAGGCCTCAAGGGCGTCTCGGTCGACTTGGTGCTCGTCGCTGAGGCCGGTTGGGCCAATGTCAACTATGAGTCCGTGACGCAGAGCCTCCGCGCCGGTCATGACAATCTCACACAGGCACAGCTGATGGAGTTGCTTGATTTGCTCTGCGACCCAAGCTACGACTGCGCAAAGCCTGGCGCAGCTCAGGTCGTCAACATGGTGGACAGCGCGGCGGACCTGGCGCGCATGACACAACAAGGGCTCTTGGATTGGATGCAGAAGCCCATGTTCAGCAATCTTCTCCGTATGGGCGAGACCGAGGCTAGCGGCAATGGCCGTGGGGCTGGTGGAGGCAATGGTGATGGAAGCGACGACGTCAACCGGCTGGCTTTGGTGAAAGCGGCGCCTGACTTGTCGACTGCCAGCGAGATCGTAACCCAGGGTCTCGTACAAAAGCTGGCCAAATCGCTGTCTGTGCCGATTGAGACGCTTGATGTCGGGAAACCGGCGTACGTTGTTGGTGTTGATTCCTTGATTGCGGTTGAGGTTCGGTATTGGTTCATGAAACAGCTCCTTGTTGAGGTGCCTGTATTCGAGATTCTCAAGAACCAGAGTATCACGGATCTGTGTCAGCAGGTGGCTTCCAAGGTTCTGCAAAGCAGCTCGAAGTAGACTTGCGTATTACAAGATAGCTAAACGGGGATGAGCGTAATGAATGTCGAATCATATCAATCTGACCTGTACTTATCTCAACCGATCAAAATCCCCTTTCTCAGTGAACGTCGAAAAGGACATCATGACAATTTGTAGCTCTGAATCGCAACGTTGGCCGCTCACAGCCACTTGCCCATGATCCCGGATATAGGGCCAATCCTGGGAACCTCCCATTCTCAATGAGGATTGGTCAAAGACGGCACAGTAAGACGACGAGACGACCTTCCTAATTAGGTACTCGGGACCGCTGGAACACTCATGGTCCTACTACGCCGCGAAGCATCACCAGTCGCCTCATAAAGGCCAGGTTTGATCTCATATCGCGACTGAGTCTTGAGATACCAATTGACTAAAGCTCAATCGAAACTTATGATAGAACTCAATTGACACAGCCAATATGACACGGCGTCTCATCGAACGACCAGCCCAGATCTACTCTGCGTCTCTGGGTGGCTCATTCAGGCCAATCTACACCGGCACGGACACCGAACTGCCCGTTAGCATCTCCAAGAAAACAACTCTCACCATCATCACCACCTCCCTTCTCATCCCCGGCGACGGCGAACCCACCAAAGATGCCGCCCTCGTCATATCATCAAAGCTCATCGCCTGGGTCGGCCCGCAGTCGGCAATCCCTAAAGAGTACACCGACTCTCCTCACAAGTCCTACTCCACCCCATACCTGATGCCCGGTCTCTGGGACTGTCACGCTCACTTTGGGGGAGAGTCTCCCGACGCAGGATCCAGTGGCGATCCCTACCAGGTCTTTATCACAGAGCACCCCGCCGCATCCGGCGCCCGTCTCACGCGCATGTGCTGGCTGGCTCTGCAGAGAGGATACACGTCCCTCCGCGATGTGGCTGGCATGGGCTGCGAGATCTCCCGCGCCATCGAAGATGGATCCATTGTGGGACCCAACGTCTACAGCTCCGGCGCGTGTATCAGCCAGCTGGCTGGCCACGGTGACATCTTCTCTCTCCCAGCTGGAGATGTGCTGTTGAACTTGGGCGTGTCGCAAGTCACTGCAGGGCACTTTGGCACTGCAACGAGCATGATCGTGGACGGCGTTGATGAGTGTCGCCGCGCCGTCCGATTGCAGATTCGGCGAGGGGCAAAGTGCATCAAGGTCATGGCCTCTGGCGGCGTGATGTCTCGTGACGATAATCCGCTCTACGCGCAGTTTAGTCCTGCGGAACTCGAGACGATCGTGGAAGAGGCAAACAGACAAAATCGCGTGGTCGCGGCGCATGTCCATGGCAAGCCCGGCATCATGGCCGCCATCAAGGCTGGCGTCACGACGTTGGAGCATGTCTCGTTTGCCGACCGCGAGTGCATCGATCTCATCAAGGAGAAGGGCATCATCTACATTGCCACACGTCTCGTCATGGACTTGCTGCTCGGCACCGGAGGGAAGGGGATCCCTCCTACAGCTTGGGAGAAGGTGAAGCTGTGTGCCACGAATCACTTGGCGGCATACAAGATGGCCATCGAGGCTGGTATTCCGATTGCCCTAGGTACAGACACGGGACCCGGGTTCAACATGGCAATGGAGTTGGAGGCGGCTGTGAAGGCAGGAATGAGCAATCTGGAGGCTATCAAAGCGGCGACCGCGAATGGGCCGCTCAGCGTGGGTGGACAAGCGCCCAAGACAGGACAGCTCAAGGCTGGATATGAGGCAGATGTTCTTGGTCTGTTGGAGAACCCGTTGGAAGACGTCAGGGTGCTGCAAAAGATTGAGAATGTCGCATGGGTCTGGAAAGGAGGTTCTCTCTTCAAGGGGCCCGGTGTTGGACCCTGGGGTGAGGATCCTAGTTCCTTTGACGAGTGGTCTGCGGCCACATACATTCGTTCATAGTGCCCCGATAATGCCTTCTTTGGCCTTTTTCTAATCTCCATTCTGTTTTGCTTCTTCATTAAGCTGGCAAAGCTTTAGTTGTGTGTGCTAATGCGTATATTGATGATATCAAAATCTCCTAGAAAAGACGCGATTCTTTGGTCGTGTTAACCGTCGGTTTCCTTAAAGCCCGTTGTAGTCCGAACCCATGGAAGAACGCTTTAGGTTTTCCGCAACTTGATCCGAGTTGTTGAGTTGTGATATGGTCTTTGACCTTTCCAGCATGTAGCCCAGGTAGCTTACAAGCCGAGCCTAAGGCCCTGATAATGACGGATTTCCATGTTTGAAGATCCCAAAATCTTTGACATCGAGACAAAGACATCACCTGCTCCAGCTTCGTCGTCCATCTATCGCCGGGCCTCTGTTTGAAGCCACGATCCAACTCGATATCTCTCCAAGGGGGTGCCCGAAGTCATATTTAAAAAGGCCTCGTCATTGCTCCATCTAGATGATAGCGCCGTCTTCCTCATCTCAGCCTCATCCAAATTATTATCATTCTCACTCCCACCAATGAATTGTTCATCTGAAATACAAAGCACCGCATCCAGCATGTCCCCGAGACCAGAAGATACGCTCGGTAATCTCGACCTCTATCCCGCGAGCTACTTCGTGCCCATCCGCCACGGCGGCCAACGCCCGGTCAAAGTCGCAGGCTACACCCTCAGAGCGCTCGCCGAAACCTGCCGCAGCGAAGAGAGATACAATGCCGCCCGTGAATCTCTCATGAGCATCGTCCACATTTTCCACGAAGAGATTGAGTTGCTCCGAATTGGCGGGTCGCCTGCTACTAAGCCAGCTGAGCAAGGCTATCTCAACGGCTGGGAAGATGCCTTGTCAACCGTCATCGGCGTTCTAGACTATTGCATCGTCAAGCCGGTGTCTCAGTCTTCCCCTAACGCTCGCCCCGAGACGCCGCAACAGCTTGATCGCCCTTTGCATTCTCTCAGGGTGAAGAAGTTGGCAGAGATGTACGCATGCCGTCCGCTTCTGAGTCTGGAAAGCCTAGAACAGGCTCCCGATGATGTCAAAGGCAAGAGACCGGTGACACCTGATGGAACTGATATTCGCCAGGGAGAAAGTGCCGCCCGCTGGCTGGAGTTCATCGCCGGCGACGAGTATCGTCTCCCAAAGAAGCACTCATCTCTGGATATCCCCTGCACCGAAACTAACGGCTCGGGCGTCAGCACGCCCTCAACGACAAGCAGCGGCTCCTCGGCCCAGAACCTCCTCTCGTTCCCATCCAGCCAGGATACCGAGAGATTCGCCATGGCCGAAGAGAACCAACTGATCCCCGATGCTTCGGAACTCATCCGCGGCATCGACACCATCCAGATCCTGCTCCACTACGAGCGACAATGCCGCATCTCGGAGCGCAGAATCGCAGCGGAGCTCATCAAGTCGAGCGTCCTCCGCCGGGCCATCTTTCAAGACCGTATCGGTCGCGTGCCCACGTCCGAGGGTGCGAATGGCAGTCGCAAGAAAGGTGTTGAGGATAGCATCAACGATCCGTTCTTTGGTCAGACGATGTACGAGAAGGCTGTGGGACAGGTGAAGTCGCTTTTCCGACGTTGGGGTGGTACAGCCTGGCAAGATGATACAGAGACGGAGGCAGACACGGAGACTGATACCGATACTGACCTCAAGGCGGCAAGTACGCAAGCTGTTGAAGAGCGCGCTGGCTCGACTAGTGAGAGTCTCGTGGGAGAGTACGGCTATGTCGAGTCCAGCCTTGCATGCCTCAACCCGGATTCAGATCTCTCGTTTCCAATGGTGCCGGACCCTTCGTACCAGCTGGGATATCAGGGAACAGAAGCTTGTGTGCCACATGTACAAGCCCCCATTTACCAAAGCTTGTTCATGAGATCGCCGTACTTGACGCCAAAGTCTGGAAGCTCATGTGATACATCTAACCTTCTCTCATCATCCGAATCCCGCCCGCTGCCTAGTCAATCCTATCTCATGGTAGAAGCAAACAGCCCCAAGGACGCCTGGGATCTCCTCTCATCCTCACAAGACTCGCTGGCGAACATTGAGCAGTTACCCGCTTCCAGGGAACGAGAACAGCTCAGGCTCAGAAAGTCACCATTTCTTGAATATTATGGCTCACACTACCCAAAGAAAGATCTCGGAGAAGCCAGTCATAGGGCACCACTCGCGGCCTCGCGGTCTCAAGGAACGTCAGCAGAGCCAGATTGTCCTGCAAGTTCCACACTTCCTCAACCTCCTTCCGAACCCTGGACTGTCGTGTGTCAATGTAAGGGATGTCAGGAACGGGCTTCTCGCGATCAGGTTTGAACGATGGTCATGCTGATTTTGGGGGGTATCAAATTTCGTATGTATTTGGGCTAGGTTGTTGGGTGGTACTTTGGTTAGACTTGTGAGATTGTTAGTTGGATGGTTTTTCCAGGAATGCAGTAGACTGGTTTACTCACGAAGCATGGCCATGACTGCTCCTTGTGAAACCTTCCCTACTGTTGCCCGTGAAGTGCCCCGCAACGCCATTCCGGGCTTTCGCATCCCTCAACCTTGCTCCCGTATCTTCACCCAACGTCTATGCAATGGTCTCCGTCTCCATATCTCCCTCCTCGGGCTTCTCGGCAGTCTCCTCAACATCTGTAACAATCTAAGTCAGCTTTGGTCGCCACTTACTTCAAGCGTCTCATTCCGCCCCAAAGTCTTGTCCATAGTAGCACGAGGAGCACTCACCCTGCATGACAACCTCTCCCTCAGCCTCCATCTTCCTCCTCATCGCATGGGCAATCTTCTTCTCCATCTTCTTGGCCTTCTTCTTGCTCATGGGCGCGTTGGGACCGCTGGTGGCCATCAGACCGGGCCTCGCGCCGCGCATGGTGTCCGTCCTCGCAATCTTGTGCTTGTTCGCCTCGGACTTCTTACGGCGGGCAATCTTGGCGCCGAGGGCCTTGTTGGCCAGGCGGTTCTTGGAGGGACCGTTGGGGTTCTTGACTGACGGCATGGTGGCGGTGGTCTTTGGTGTCGTCGAAAGGGTTGGGCAATTCGACGTAGGGAGAGGGAGAGGAGAGACGGTGTCGAAGACGGAATGTCAAAACTGGGCAGCGGATGCAATACGATGGAGCGTCGCTCTGGGATTTTTTAAAGCGGGGCACGGGGCGGGATGCAGGGTCGGGGTCCAGGTCTGCCCCGCTAAGGTGAGGTCGCCCCTCGCCGACCCCACACGCCTCACCGAGGTCGGTGTACATCAAGGTAAAGCCAGACCTGGAGGGAGTAGGGTAGTAAGACACGGCTCTGTGGCAGTACTTGTATGCCGCTCGGTCTTTCGGCAAGAAAGCCAGAACATAATACATGATGCCCACAACGGGCTGTTGAGATATTACCGTATTTCTATGTGCCACATCTACTCGAACAACTGTATATCGTGATAGATCCGAGCAAATGAAATTTCAAGATGTCAAACTACAAATCGAGATTGTTGTCCTATTGAGACGCTTTCCTGCCCATGAAATGTGCTGCAACCTGGATCCAAACGCCGAACCTGAAATGCGATATGCCTTTCCCATCTATTCAATCAACGCCAATGTAGACTACTCTTTTACACTCATCACCGCGCTACTCTGTCACTGTTCTTTCCAATAGTGCTGGGGCTGCTAGGGCTTCCCTCGTCATCAACTTCGTCCTTCAGGCCTTTGCGGGCCTCGTCATCGTCGTCGTCGCTCATAAGGCCCTCGAGCTCGAATTCCTCGGCATCACGCACTTGACGGGTTTCACCGGGGCGACCGTTGGCCAGGGGCACGCCATTCGCCAGGTTGACCTTGCCTTCGGTGTTGGTGTTACGGTCGAACAGGTGAATGAGCATCATGGTGAAAAGGAAGAGAAGGAATGCGAAGGAGTAGAGGATAAGGATATACGACACGTGGTCGAGACCCGAGTTGGCGACAAGTTCCATCTGCTCCTCAGTGGCACCCATAAAGAGGAAGCCAGAGGCGTACAAAAGCTACAAGGCATTAGATAGTGCTCAAACAACGGCTTTTGGGTGATAAATGACTTACGAAGACAGGAATGAACTGCCAGCTGTTGGTTTGGCGTCCATCAGCAGAGACGCCAACGCCGTCCTTGACAACGAAGGCAACCTCAATAACACGGGTAATGCCGACACCCATCAAGGTCTTGCCAAACATGCTGTGGGTCATGGCGCTGATGGGAAGGTCCTGGGGATGAGCAGACATGGCCCATCCAGTGACACCAATGACGAAGCCGGGAATGAAGTTGCGCTTGGGGTTTCCGTCGCGGTCCCGGCTGAGCCAGATACCAACAAGACCAGCACACCACCAGATAATACCCATGGTTGTATGTTGCCAGTCGTTCCTGACCCACTCCGTGCCCCATCGATGCTCGGTGAAGGTGTTCACGCAGCCCCATGCCGCAATAACAATGCTGTCAAAAAATTCCTGGGATCGGCCACTGCGTCGCACCCACAGCTGTCCAACGAGGAGAAGCAGGGTCAAGATGATTCCGTAAGCAATGAAGGCGCTACCCATGATGAAATGCGCCAAACACTGGCCGAGATGGTCGCCCTGGCAGAAACCCAGCGAGGTAATGCCGCCAAACAAGAATTGTGTCCAAGCCAAGACTGGCGAGGCCTTGCCCAAGATGCTGTGGGCGGGCTTGATAAAGCGGCGGATACGACCGTTGATGCCCTTCTCGAGATGCAGCCTGAGGTAAATGCCCAAGCCGACCTGGGAGGCCATGATAATCATGAGCCAGTTGGCGAAGGAGGCATGGACGTTATGGGCAACGAACTGTCTTCCGCCATGCATGTGGCCGAGGAAATATCCGACAATGGCGAGGGCGGAGCCGAGGACTTGAGTCGGAACATGCCAGCGGTTCTTGGTCATCTAAAGAGAGGCAATCGTTAGCAACTCTTGGGAAGTTCAGAAACTTGTAGACCGGGTAGGATCGCCACTTACGCCCAAGACCATGCCGACGGGGAAGATGACCCCGAAGGCCAGCATCATGATGAAGATATGAATCCATAGTATTGTGTCCTGCAATTATCGTCAGTTAGCATTCCTGGCCTTTTTGTTTCTCGTGTTTCTCGGAGGTGTTTCATGAGGTCGGGCAGTTTTTCTCGAAGGCAGTCTGCGTGCGTGCAGTCTCTGGGTTCGGTGAAGTGGTGATGGTCGCTTACGATGGGTTCTTGCGAGACGGTCTCGCCCTCTTGGATGTGGCTGACGCCGTGTTCGTGACCGAGAGCCATGGGAAGCGATGTGAGGATGTATGCAGCAGCAGCGAGTGTCTTGAAGGAGGAGAAAGACTTGAGCGGCAACGAGGCCGTAAAAGAGTCAAGTCGCGCCATGACGGGCGTTTCGAAATAGCAGAAGCGTCCCCTGTGCTGCTGGGCCTTGGTGTGCTGGGCTTGTCGGGGCGCGCTGGAGCCAGACGTGTCACAGACTTGAGCCTGGCTGAAGTGTTTGGAGCGGGGCGGGCTTGAGGATGTCGCAATGCAATTGGCGAGGTTCGGACGAAGCGTCGAGGATGGTGAGGTAAGGTAAGGTAAGCAACAATAGGGACCGGACGAGACGAGACGGGTGGGCGGCAAGGTACGCTGTAGAGCAAGCGAATGTCTACAGGGGAGGTTGTAGCGTAGCGGTATTGGTGCAATGAGGCGCGTGGGGACGGTCGCGGGAAGGGGTCTGAGGGTTTCGATCGGTCGGTCGGTCGGTCAGGCCAAGGCTTGAAAGGTCGGTCGTTACCGTGGGTGAGGACAAGGTAAGGTTGGTGTGGGAGTGGAGGGAGGGAGAAGCTATCATGGGACGGCGACGGGACCCTTGGGTGCAGGCAGTCCTCCTCTCCTATGGTGGTTTTTTGTCGGACGGAGAGGATTTTGGGGGCGATATGTCGTGTAAATAGAGATATGTAGGATGCAAAAGAGAGAATGGCGAAAGAAGAATGAGGCTCACGGCTGGGTTGGGCATGAATGAAAAGGAGAGAGAAGCGCCAAATTGGAAAAGACCCGGTCGTCGTGTCCATTAGATTGTGGCTTCGCTGATGCACCGGACACTGAGAAACCCGACCTGGACGGCCTACCTATCCGTACATACCTCCACAGTACTCCGTAGGTAAGGTACGCATACGTATTTCGTACAAATACATGGAAGCGAGCCGGAGGCTTCGGTAACGCCCATATTGCAAGTGGGGTCGACCTCTAGAAGGTATCGTTACGCACATATTTGGCTGGGGTGTACTTCTCCGGGGAATCCGTTACCCAAACTGCCCGCCCGTTGTGATGGAAGTGGGAGGGACAACATTGACCAGGCCTGGGCAGATTACGCGGGGGATGATGCAAAGTATCTATTCATATTGAACTGTATCGCGTTGTACCTTGGTTTTATTGTTGTCTGTTCGAGCAGTTGCTGACTGCCTCACACCTGCCTTCTATTGCTGTTGCAGTGCTTGTGACTTGTCGGCTCCTTCTCTACGACTCTGGGAATCTGCAGACGGGACCCGGGAGTGCAGGTGGCAGCTGCTCCCTCCTGCCCTGCACGTTCCACATCCCATCCAGGTCCTTCCCATTCGTCAGCCAGGTACGTATCGCACTTTCCCATCGTGGCATAACAGCATTGAGCGCATTTCCATTGGCCAAGACAGGCATCCACCCCCTCTCTCTAGTGGACCCTCTAAGGAATGCCCAGTCGAAAAAAGTTGTTCGCCCATTTTGTTGTTCCCCGTCGCCGACTTTCCGTTCCAGGTTCGCCGGTCCGCCCGCAACGGCACGACGGGCATCAGTCAGCACAATCACCCGCACTGCACTCTGCCACTCACACTCACACTCATACTCATCCTCACACCTCACACCTCACACCTCACACCTCACACCTCACACCTCATAGGTACTGCGTACTCCCTCATCTTAGTCAATGACTTACTCAGTCGCCAATGCACCTGTCACGATGCTGTAGTCAGAAACGTCTCAAGACTCGCGATCAAGACTCAAGATAACCAACACAACTAGAGGACAGAGTTGCAATTTGGCAGAAGACCTCCCAAGAGCACTGCCCCAATGCCAAATGTCCTCTACTCCCCCTGCCAAGCTATCATTTTGAACCCGGCCCGCCTAGCAAGCTCAGCCATACCACGCTCAAGAGCTAACATTCTGCAAAAAATGCCCCTAAAGTCTCTCCCTTCCAAATCCAGTCCTGTTCATCCCCCACACAATTTGCATCTTGGCCCGAGCAAGCCAAGCTGTCCATTTCTTTTACCGCTTGCCAATGCTTGAGCCGATGTCAAGTTTGCGCTTGGCTAGGAGCTACTTTTCTGGCTGCAGCCTGCGACTATGAATCCGCCCACATGTCGCCTCATAGATTCGCGAGTGTGAGGCCTCTGAAAGTCGGATTAACATGTATCCTGGCATGCGTTTGTACAACACACGTAGGCTTATACAAGTGGTATGCACAACTGACTATGACATGACGTATCGATGTGAAGCCATCATCATTTTCACTCACTCAATCAGTAAATTCATCACGTACTACCGTGCTACCTACCCCAATGACTTCACACTTACAGCAGCTGTTTACAAGGCCCATCGTCTGTTGTCCCTGGTCTAGGACAGAAAAGGGGTTCGAGCGGTTCGCGTGGGCTTATCGTGTGCGAGTACGCCGACTAAATGGGATTGAAATGGCACGAACCCTTCTCAGGAACATCTTGACACGGCCGTCAAAAGGCTAGCTAGCCGTGCCATTAATGCCGTCTCAACTCTGGCCTCTGGATGCCCCTCCAAGATTTATCAGAGGTATGAGTATGTGTGCAAGCTCAAACCCGATGATCCTCATTTTCTCAGTCTTCATTTCGATGTCAGTCCGCATTGCAAGAAGATTTGGTAATGTTCGCTACCGCGTCAGCACTTTTGTCTCTTGTTCGCAGTCAAACTTTCAACTGATCTTGGTCAAGGAGAGACGGCTTGACCATTCGCTCTGTGTGAGCATCCTCGATATTGAACAGCAGCTGGCAGAGGCGATGTGGTGCAAGATTTGTTCACCCTCCATTGGAGGCATGGATTTTCTCACCAGTCAAAGCCCTATCCTCAATGATTGCGTTGTTGCCGTTAAGATCGCGAGCCTAGGAGGAATACATTCATAGCCAGAAATTACTGCCGTCAGGTCTTCGACAGGAGTACGGAAACCCTCACTGGTGCCCAATAACAGCTCATTCCCACTGAACTCTTCAGTCTTTGGCGGAAGATATGATCTAGTGAGGCAATTGACACTTGGAATTGCCCATTTGCTCTCCCAGAATATGTCGATATGAATGAAGCATACATGTTCTCAAGGCTTGAGGCCGCTTTTCGAGTCCATATCCCAACCATCTTTCCCTTGAAGCAACGTGTCACTCAAGGGAAGTTGCCGGTGCCGGCCCCATCATTGAAGCTTAACATGTGCAGGCAGAACCATGTAAATGCTTCTACCCAGCCACATGATGACAGGAAGACTAATCCTTGGAGCCGTAGGGCTTACACACATGCCAAAGGTCCAATGCACGACGCCGGCGCCGAGACTTAGACGGCGTAGCCCGAGCCACCGGAGCCCTCGCCGGCCAACCACGCATCGCTCACGGCGCCTGGCGCCGCCGTCTCCCACGTTTCCTCACGAATCCCGCAGCCACCAATAACGCACCTCTCGTCTGTCTGCCGTGGCATGCCTCGGCACTTGCGTCGATCACGGAACGATTACTATTCCTCACAGGATGGCGCAATATCACTGACTTACTTAAACACCATGGGAGGTCGCAACTGTTCGCACCCAAATTTCATTCAAGAGCTCTCGCTCGGTATTATTCACTGGCACAAGCCTTGCTACACGGATAGTATATTCTCATGACGCTGAGCACCTTGTCCCTTGAATCCCACCAAATCCCGCTGGAGATTGTCATAATCTCTTTCATTAATCATAAAGCACGCTGATCCACCCACAGAATATCCCTTAGTAGGTATAGCGGAAACCAGGCTGAGCACCCTCCTGCACATTCTGGTTAGCAATCGGTCCTAATCCAAGAAGAGTCTTGTGGGAAACACTTACATCATCAGCCTCAAGCTCCTTCTCGCCCCTGTCGGCCTTCTTGTTCTTGAAGTAGGCGTCAACAGTCAACAAGCTGACCAAAATGCACGTCAACAAGCTGCACGCAATGCAGGCGTACATGCCCGGGCGGTAGTGAGGCTTGTCCTGCTCACGGAAGAGCAAGCTACCGGCAATACCTCCGATACCACCGAACGAGACAAGCGTCGCACTGCAGAAAGCTCGCTTCCACTGGCCACGGATGTTGTTTGCCTGGTACGCCATCACAGCAGGGACGTTGGAGTTGGCACCGGCCGTGGTCAGGAAGACGCCAAAGTAGCGCACCGCCGCGCTGGAGTGGAAACCCATGATGGGAAGACCAACGATGCAGAAGAGCATGTTGATGAGAATAACGGGACCACGGAACTTCATTCTATCACCCAACCACGCGGTCGCGAACATGACGATACCGGCAAAGGCATAAGGCGGCGCGACGAGGCACTGCGCGGCACCAACGTCGAAGCCCATGTTGACCTGCAGAATGATGGGCAAGAAGTATGCAAGCGCGTACGAGACGGTGGTGGTGTTGAAGAAGATCATGGCGTAGGCCCAGATTCTCCAGTCGGCGCCGGCACCGAGGAATCTCTTGAGGTTGAAGGCGGGAATGTGGGCGTCACCGCGATCACGGTTCACGCGCGCGACGATCCAGGCGCGCTCACGCTCGCCGAGGAAGTTCCAGTCCTTGCGCTTCTTGGAGTCGGGGAAGTCGACGAGGAGCCAGTAGCCTGCGAGGCCGAGCACGCAGGTGAGAGCACCTTCGATGATAAAGATCCAGCGCCATCCAGTCAGGCCCTGTTGGCCGTTGAGCTGCATCAGACCGAAAGCGAGAATACCGGAGAAGGCGGAAGCGACGCAGCCGAGAAGGTAGAAGACGGAGTATCGCTTTCCGACCTCATCTGTTCATGGTCAGAAGTCTGGTCGTGGAGGCAGCATCAGCGGTGCCAACTTACATCTGGTGTACCATGTGCTGAGAAGGTAGACACAACTGGGGAAGAATCCGGCCTCGAGAACACCCAGGAGAATTCTGCATGCATACAAGTGTGTGTACTTTGCTGAGAAACCCATACCGATCATCACAGCACCCCACAAGAGGGTAAGTCCACCAAGGTGAAGACGAGGTCCAATCTTGCGAACAATGATGGTCGAGGGCGGCTGGAAGATAATGTACGGAATGAAGAAGAGGAGGGAAGCAATGCTCTGTTGAAGTCAATGGTCAGCTGTCCACCCTCATCGACCATACACACAGCCATCGAGTTCAACTCACGTATCGGTTGTCGAGATAGAGACCCAATTCCTTGGTCATGCCTGCAATGGCGGCCGCAGACAAGTTGGTACGATCCATCAATGACACGCAGTACATGGCACCGACAGTGACGACGAGTCTTCGGTCGACTCGGCGAATGATCTTGCGCTGCTCCTCAGCAGTGAAGCCATGGTCAATGTCGAGATCATGGGAGTCGTTGATGGAGCTGGTTCTGATGTGGTCACTGTGCTCGAAGCCTGCCTTCTCGGGGTCTGAGACGGGACGATCCATGTTGGGCGGTTGTGTCGTTGATCGAAGCTCGCTGTGAATGAGTCGTCGAAGAAGTGAAAGACGAGGGACTGGTGTCGACGGCGCACAGAAGCTGCAGATTGTGCGTCACTTATTGAGTTTGACCAAGGGAGGGGGTCAATCGAGAAAGAGGTCTGGGCCTTCTAATCAACGCCGACGCAGGACTGAGGAATGCCGTTCGAATAAGGATGTGGAACAAACAACCCAAAGTCAAGAGGGGGGAACTCTGGAGGTTATCTACTCAAGAAACACAAAGATCCTGAGTGTAGCATCGGATGACACGACGATTCGATAACGATGCGCACACAGCCTTTTTGTATCCGTTCGGGTCCAGCCCCAGTTCCCCGCGAAAAGACAGCAAGTCGACGACGACTACAACCCCCTTCTTTTCACCCACCCCCGCCCCCCTGGTCCGTAAGACAAGACATACACGAAAGCACCCAGGACGGTGGATCCAAAGACCCAAGAATCCAAGACCAGACAAGGCCTTGAAGCCATCCAAACCACCGGCGTTCATTTTCCCCATGTTCCCCAGAAAAAAACACAGACGAAATGAGCCTTAGCAGACACACGTCCCCATATCTCCCCCGCCCTGGGATGGGGGGACCACCCCCGATGCTGCTGTCCTCTTGCTGCGGGGGAGCCAATCAAACTCAAAACAAGACAAGAAGATACCGAGGGTGGCGGCAAGCAAGCCTAGGAAGAAGCCTGTCGAGTTGTCGACTCGTTCGAAGGAAGCCAAGACTGAAGGGCTAGGGCGTGGCCGCAGTGCCGCATTAGGATGAGAAGTTGGAACCAAGAGCCACGGAAAGGGTGTGGTATGCGGCATCGGTTTTCCCTCTAGCCGTCAGAGACAAGACATTCAGACACTGGGAGACGGGTCCAGCCAAAGACGGTGATGGCATGTAGATTGGTATTGAAACGGCAGGTAATAGAGACACGCATACCCGAATAGTCTGCTGAATTGCAGAGTTGCAGAAATAGAGATACTGATTGTTCGGTAATTTCCCATGTCTACAGCTGATATTGAGAGTGAGTCTCAACACCCCAGATCCCTCTCACTCTTAATCTCAATCCCGCTCTCACTCACACTCACCTCTCTCGCTCAAATCCACTCACTTGACTCAACTATGCTCACCAAAAATACAGCGGCACAGCGTGCGGCTAGCCACAACAGCTCAAATCCGGGGTACCAAAGGTTCAAAGTGGGTTCGTCCCGGCCTTTGGCTGCGGGGTAAACGCACGATGTGCGTGTGGAGGAAAGCTGGAGCCTCCACGTCCCGTGTGGGTGGTGAGGAGAAGTCCGCCGAGCCTAGTGGGAAGAAAGCCGGGGAAAGGGGGCCCATGGCCCATCATTCATCCATCGGACATGGGTTGATGGGCTATGAGAGACCCCAGGAGGGGACGTGTGTCGGTCATTCACTCTTTGAAATGTCCACTCATAAGATAGAAAGACACGATGAATAAAAAGGTCAGAAGTGATCATGGTTCGGCCGGTCGACTCGGTACTGTGCGCCGGAGCGACTTGGCGGGTATGCGATTGGATCGTCTGCCGGCGGATTGCCCAATTCGGTTCTAGACGCGAAGCTGAGACTAAGGCATGCAAGCCCACGCGATGAGACCCGAGAATGTACTAGGCGCAGCGCGGCATGGAGATGGGGTTGGGGTTGGGAAATCTGGCAGTCCACTCTTCTGGCAATAGGGACGAAGTATGGATGCTATTCCAATGTCTCTGCCCCTCTTCGGGTCTTTTTGTGATGCTACGCGGCCCCGTCGGTAAGGTAGAATAGTGAGAGAGAGACGGAGAGAGATAGAAAGGGTGAGGGGGAAGAAGCAAAGAAGATCGACGGGACATACGGAGGCGTACATGGGGAATGGAGATACGAGCCAGGGTGTAAGGACACCGACAGGAAGTGATATGCTTCTTCTTCAGGCTTGATGACACACTGCTCAGGGTATCTCGCAGAAAGAGTGACATAACCCTGTGGAGCGTGCTCCATCTCATGCTATGTCACCTCCAGACGCAGCAGACATGGGGGATATCCGTGGCCGTGGCATCTGTCATTTTCTTGACTGAAAAGTTGTACCCATCTCCCGGGTGACTCGTCCCGAAAACCTGCGCTGGAATGACGGCAAGAATAAGACACCGAAAGAATGAGACGACGAACGAGGGGGTTTGTTGACCCTCGAACTTCGAACGGCGGACGAACCATGGGTACCTACCTTACGCACGCGCTTGCGAAAAACTGAAATTCGTTTATTGGCGCCGGTGACTGAATCGAGTGTGCTGCCCACGAACCTTCACGAAATGAAGCAAAATTCAATTGCCGCGCTCCGTGTGAGTCGCGTACTCCGTACCACAAGTCCGCCGTCCCAGTCCACCTGAGGACTCAAGGAGGCTTCGAGGGCTTCGAGACCTCATTAGACGCAGTCCGTCGAACCCGAGCCAAAGGACGCCAAACTTCCTAGGTGATCGAGAGACGCCGTCTGCCACCGGACGCCAAGATGCCTCCATCGATCTTGGCAAAAGCCGCGTGCCACCCACAACCTGTCCTATCCGGACGTTTATAGCCATGTTGCCGTCTTGTCCGTCGTCAACAGTCGTCGAAAGCATCGAAGAGGCATTCCCAATCAGATTAGCAGGGAGATGAGCTGTCGTTAACTCGCCTCCTCCCCTTCTCCGTGGCTGTTCCACCCCTGTTCCCGACATGGCGGTCTTCGTGTCTGTGAGTCTGTGACTGTTGTCTCAAGCGTCCTAGCGCACATCATCCCAACAACGTGTGAACGTGTAAAGATTCCACTACCGTGACCGCGGTTCAGACATCGTCTTCAGTCTCCCTTGCGTTGGCGTTGGGGCGAGCTGGTGCGAGCATGGACCCTTGAGGACCAGGTGATTCGATGCCACCCTCTTCAATTTCGCCCTGCATGCCTCGCCGTGCTACCAAACAACAAGAAATAGAACGAGCCAAGCAGCATTGGCGTCGCCGCAGATAGTGTACATCCCTCCACAGATCATGCACACTTTCTCCCCGAGTCTAGGTTCCCGACTCCTACCTATTGAGGATCTTAGGATGCATACACCCCACCACACCCTCCACGAGCAACCGCCCGGACGGCGGACAACCATTATAGATTTCCCCTCAGAGGCTCAGACTAAGGTAGGACATCAAACTTCCCAGTCTAGACCTGACAAGCCATCCTTCCAACCCCCTCCCTCGGATCGAACCTCGGCATCCTCGACCCTTCTACGGCGTGCCATTGGGCGACGATCACCTCTCCTGTGTCCGATTGAACGAGAACTGAAGCTAATTTCAACGACACAAATTCCCGATAGTTGGGTTGAACCTACCTGCATCTTCGCCCGCCGTGCCACGCCGTCGGTTCTTGGAAGTCTGTCTGGTCTGCCTGGTTGTAGCCCATGTTCAATCGCCTCCTGTCCTTTTGCTGCCCACTATCCCCCTTGGTCGCCCCTCCATCTCGATGGGAATTGCGGCAGATTCGCAAACCAAGCCCAAAACGTGCAAAGTCGCCCAGCCTCCATCATGATCCCACACATCCAACAAGTCACCCAGATCCTGGTGATACCTTGTTGGTCAGGCCTACGTGCTTTTGCTTGGTCCTTGGATGAGGAACAGGGAGTTTACGGGTGGCCTGAAGAATAGGGCTGCATGTCTGCGCCGCAAGGCTGCATTCATTGAAATAGCAGACGACCATAACACTGCTTGAGACCGAGGAAGGATCATCACCGTAAAGTTACGTACCTTGCGGTGAGAAACCGACGAACCAGAGGCTGTAGAGTGGCCGAACTTCCTCGGTTGTCTCGGCCTTCCAAGACTTGTGTAAACTTGAGGGTTCCCAGGGACGCCGGATGGTCATCACTATGCCTCTGATACGATCTCTTGCATCTCACAGAGAAGGAGAGCATAGTCCTCTAGGTTCTTCCGAAGTAGCTGTTCTCGCGTAGTTGTTGACACTTTCGTCTGCGCTTCTGCCAGTGGCTCTCACAACTCACCACTACATTATGTTACTACTTTGACGCTTCCACTCGTACAATTGCAGTATATGCGGCAACGTAGACACAACAAATCTGCCCCAGTTCTTCAACAGTCAGAGATCTGGTCATGATCTATCCTACACACGATAGTTCTGGTACCAGGATAACAGACATCGAGTGTCGAATCCCACAAACAAACAAGCTGTAAGTAATCAGGCTCATCACTTCGAGTCTTTGAATATATCATATGCCTTTTGGTACTAGAAGGAGAATGTCAGTACATATTTACAGGCAGAACTAATCGATGTCCATCTTCAAACCCGAGACCACACCATAGACTGGAGAAAACCGACTTCGTACTTCAGACGAACCCCTTTACTCTGTTCCGATGAAACCAAGCATTCGTATCATTGTAGGCAGGACAAAAGGTGAGAATCAGCAATGTCCTCCGAGCGAAGAACACGAAGCCCTACTCGAAAATCTCGGAAATCTCGAACCCTCCGGGGCTTTTGCTCACCATACCTAAGTCAGTGCAATAGTCCGGCATCGTCCCGTATATCTCAAGTCATTTCTTCAACATGCTCCCTCATGCCCACCTACTTTGCATAAACCATCCTGTTATCGTCATCTTTGTCGAAATAGTATAAGACGCCGTTCAGCTACACCGTCATCGTCCAACTGCAGTCTACTCCAAGCCCCAAAGCCTCTTGTGAACATGTAATAACAAACAATTCTCGCAGAGCCTAGTACTCGTTCGATCAGATCAGTTTACCCTATATCGAGGTTTCCGTCATTGTCGTTCTCGGATTCGATCTCCTGCTCTTCATTAAAATCCACGAGTCAAAATTCTCGAGGTTACGTTCACAAGACGAGACCATCACATACCGAAGGATGACATGAGGGATTCTAGAGCCAGTTATCAAGGCCGGTTTCCCTCGATATGATCCACTGCAACCGACTGAAATTGACAAAGAAACTGAGACTTGCAAAGAGATCAGAAACACACCAGCGACCACATTGCGACGGGCCTACTGAAGCAGAAAGTACCATACTTTCTCCAATGAGATTGAGACCATCTAAACCATTCTAGATACCTGGGTCAAACAACACGGAGTCGCAATATCCGAAACCAGTACACAACGAGCGGCGGCTCAACAGCTCCCTGCAATCCATGCTGAATCCTGAAGCTCGACTATTCTGGCTCGCTATTGGGAGTCCTAATGATCGTTGCGGCTGACGGACGTGGCGTACAATCCTTGGATTGATCTGACAACTGCTTGGAGACAAGAGGCCAGGTTATTGAATTCAATTTCAATCCTCAACTACTTTCGATGTAAGGGGTCATTCAGCCAACAGACCCTCTTTGACCCTTGCCGCGAGCGCCTCCAGAGATCACGTCAAGTGCCAATGCCTCCAGTGTTCAACAGTTCTTGAGCCGTAGTACACGTTTACATGTATCCAAGTCAGGGTGCTTTTCAAAGAATCCAACGAAACGTCAGTAGGGTAAACGGCCATGTAAGACACAGCAGCCACTTCATGGGCCTTGAATATGTAGAGTTCGTGGTATTTCGTTTGAAAGGGCTACATTGACGAACGTAAATGCCAGCAGAAATGATGCTATTGGTCTTGAACGTCCTTTAGGTCAGAGGCTCTCGTAACCATCATAGAAACATAAAATGAGTACTATGGAAGTGTAAAGTATGGGTGGCAAAACTGACAAAGCATATGATGTTCAGAATCTCTTGGGCTAGAGGTGATGGCTTCATATCTTGCTTTTTCAGACGTTTCGTAAAATTGTAGCCTCCTTAGAGACGTCTTCGATTCAATCCTGATAGGTCACTTACCTAGGTATCTACGCAGGCTTTGGCGATCAACATGTGCCTACTATGTACATGCACTCTCTGGAGTAAGCCCGGAATATGTTAAAGTAGATGCTCACAAGTAGCTCTCGCTTCGTCCTCGCCATCTTTTCTATGACCTTATCTCGAGATGCATCGGACAGCCAGAGAAAGGTTTCCATTTTGCTGCGAATAGTCACTACTTGGCCGTCCAGAAAGCGTTTAAATGTAGCATCATACCATAAACGGTAGATCATTCGTGCACATGAACCTCCAAAGCAACTAAAACCAAGGCTGTTCTCCTTCCCCATCAAGCGTGGACACATAGGAAACGTTTTCAAGGCTGAAGACTCTGTCCTAATGGCAAGCAGCTTTAGAGGAGGCCAAGAGTCAGATGCGCACCTCGTCGACAGTATCTTGAGCCTTTCAATGAAAATAGCTACTGCTAGTCGAGAAACTACACATCAGATGAGACAGCTGAAACCATGGCTGCCATGGTAGACATTGGAATATGCAACAAAATGCGAGACTCTCCCGATTCGTCTGCTTAGAGAACACATACTTGCATACGGATACGGCAGAGACAATAGACATAGATTCGCCGAGGAAGAAAGAGATCTTTACTCGCGTGCGTATCTCTTTTGAAATTTCCGGGAGCAATGAAAAAATGGGGTAACGGGGGCCATCGTGAGAACCAATTGATGTCGCGGTGTGCAAGTTTCGGGACTACTTCTCAACCACGGGATCCATAACTTCGAGAGGGCTCGGGATCGTCATTGAAATATCCTACAAGGGATCAAGAGGCAGGTAGACTATTAAGCTACGATCTTGGCAACCATGTGTATCATCTTCACCGCTTCAGTAACAGCGTCCGTAGATATTTCACCATGTCCGAGAGTCCTGCCAAGTGCTGGGCAAGAATCTTAGGTAAATGACGCCTAGGTTGCCAAGGCAAGAGCAACGGCTAGATGGTGGCTGAGATCACTGCCAAGTCATGATATGTACACTCACACATTCACAAGGTCCAATCAAGGCAATCGACATGAACAAAAAGAAAAAGTTCTATTCATCGAACCAAAAGACACTAGAAAACAACATTGACCTCTGTCGGCCAGTCATGAAGCAGAATAGCTGCTGCCAGTGAAGACCCAACGCCATGTGATGGTGAGAAACACAAAAGAGCCTCATGCTAGTAAAAAATCTGTCGAGTCGTGACTGTATTAAACGAGGCACCATGGTAACCTGCGTTGGATATCCTACACGCTCGCATAAATGTATATCGCCCTAATCCTGGGCACACCCATTTTTTCCACCTCAACACATCATTAGATGAAGAGACCGTTTACAGAGCAACCATGGCAGCACCGACGGCACCGGCGGCGACAATGTAGGCGCCGATGGCAAAACCGCCGAAGTTGAACATGGGCTGGTAGGGGCTGCCGGCAGCAGCGTTGCCAGAAGAGCTGGAGCTGGGGTTGGCAGTGGAGGAGACGGGAGCGGTGGCGGTGGCAGCAGCGCTGTTGGCGGCAGAAGCGGAGGCAAGGGCGGAGCTGCAAGAGCTGTCGGTGGAGGAGGGGGTAACAACCTGGCCCTGGCCATCGTAGTTGCAAGCAGTGCTGGCGGACTTCTGGGCCTTGTAGTAGGTGTCCATGACGAAGGCGAGCTTCTGCTCGTCAGTGCACATGGAGTAGGCGCCGTAGACACCGGTGGTGGTGTTGGTGTTGATACCGCGGCAAGAGTCGGGGGAGGCACCGCAGATGTAGCCGAAGATCTCGCCAATGGCAGAAGCCTTCAGGCCATCCTTGGGGGTGCAAGAAAGAGACTTGACCATACACTCGCAGAGAGAACTGTCAGGGGTGGGGGGAAGGGCATCGCCGTGAACCTCCCAGGTGGAGGAGGTGCCAGGGCACTCAGCGGCCTTGTTGGTGGGCGAGTAAGAGGCCATCTGAACGGCAGCGGGGGTGGCAGCAAGAACACGGGAAGCAAGCTGGTCGTAGTTCTTCATGGTCTTGGCGACACCGTTGTTGATCTCGACGAGACCGTAGTCGTTGGCCTCCTGGTGGTACATGTAGACGATACCACCAGAGAAGACGTCAGTCATCTCCTTCTCGTACAGAGCGGTGGTCTCCTGGAAGATACGGCCATCGGCACCGTCGGGGATGTTGCAGCCGTACTCGGCGAAGAAGACGGGGACGGAGTAGTTCTTGAAGAAGTCGATCTGGGTGGTGTAACCGGCACCGGCGAGGGTGTTCTTACCGCACCACGAGTAGATGTTGTAACCCCAGAAGTCAATGGCGGTCTCCTGGTCACCGCAGTTGAAGTAGTGGGCCGAGTTGGTGCGAATGTCAGCGTCGTCGTTGGCGGCGTAGCCAACACCCATCCAGCGGTAACCCTTGTCCTTGATGTGCTTCTTGGAGTCACGAACGGCAGCCTTGACGAAGGCGGAAGCCTCGGTGTTGGTCTTGTTGTTGGAGACCTCATTACCGGCGAAGAAACCGATGGTGTTGTCGTACTTGGCGAGGGCATCGATAACGGCAGTGTAGCGGTCGAGGAGCTCGGTGTTCCACTGGGCGTTGTCACGGTTGATGGAGAGCTTGGGCTCACCCAAGTCGGAGACGACGTAGATGCCGGCGTCGCTGAGAAGCTTCATGCAGGCGTCGTGGTTGTTCTTGGGGTCAATGGCGTAGGTTCGGATGGTGTTGGTGCCGGCCTTCACCATGATAGGAACGTCACGCTTGCAAGCAGTCTCGTCTGCGAGGGGATCGTTGTAGTCGCCAGTCTTGGACTCACCACCGGCGGCGGCGGTGTCCTGCTGGTAGGCAATACCCTTCATGTAGAACTGGGTGCCGTTCTCGTAGAAGAACTTGGAGCCCTGTTTTGAATTGTTAGTGATGCATGTCAGGCTTGGTGGGGGTGTGTGATGGCATCATACCTTCATGACGATAGGGTCGAGAGCAGCGGCGTTGCTGGCAAGCAGCAGAGCCGCGGAAACGGCGGCGGCGACCTTGCCCATTGTGATGGTTGTGTTGTGTGATTTGTGAGTGTTCGGTACGTGTGGTCTGGAGGATCTTCTCTGACGGGCTTGTCGTCGAGGTTGTTGTCGGGAAGTGGGAAGTGACGTTTAGTTGTTTTTGTCTTTCCTGAATATCCGATCCAAACGGTCTGAAAAAGGTAGAAATAATTGGTTGAGCTAACGAGAGTGCGAAGTGGTTTGTTGTTGATTAAAAGAATAGGGTTTCAGAGACAGTGACACATTCAAAAAAGGATGAATAGGGCCTTGTCTACTAAATTCCCCTACAAGAAGAAACGATTGCGGATAGCAAGTGAGGGAGTGGACGGGTTTGGAGGAAACACGGAGAGGAGAAAGGAGAATCAAGAAGTCAGAGATTCTGTGACGGGAGGGAGGCGCGAGGTAGAAAAGCAGAAACACGCCCTGGAATGTGTGGTTAAGCCCCACCGGGTACGAAGTGAGGTACTTGCTTCAAGTATCCATGTACCTGAGTACTTGTGGATGTACGTAAGGTACCTAAGGTAGGTAGGTACCTATCTCTTCTCAAGAATGGGAAAGAGCAAGAGAACTGAACCTGCCTGCAATTGCTGCGTACTGCGTACAGTGGAAGGAGTGGACGGTGGAAGGAAGACACAGAGGATCGACTGGTGCAATGGTGAGGCAGGCACCGGCTAGACCACCACGGCGTTGAGAAGGCAGGAAGCAACGGCGCGGAAGGCGTAAAAAAGGTACCTTGAACAGACAGGGAAGGAAGGACCGGGGTCATGGATAACCCCCAGGGGCAAGAGTGAAGGAGGGGCAGGGGTGACCCCTTTCGGTTTATCCTTACTGGCAAGCTTCTTCTGCTAGCCTGTTGCTTCCTCTTGCTTCCTCCAATCCTCCCCCCCCCCTTGCCCTCCTCCCAAAGTCTCTTTCCTCCACTCCTCCTCTCTAATCTCTTGGTATTTTTTACTCTTTTTTCTTGTGACCGTCCACTGTTCAGCATTCATCTAATTTCGCTCTCTTCCAATTCATTGAACAATCATCCCCGTATTCGATGCGCAAATTGGATCCCCTCGTGAATACTCCGTACATACGTGCGCTACCGTCTCATCGTACCAAACACCAATACGTGCATCTCTACATTCAGCAATTGATGCCGCTTATTGGATACACCATTAGCACACACATTCAGACAACAAGACCGCAGGCGCGAATAGCCGGCGCGAGAGCGAGGCGCAGCCGTCTTAGCACCATTCATACATTGCCTGCCTGCATCTTCATTTCCATTCTTTTGGACGAGACGAGCGAAAGAGAAAGATGCGACGGTACGGATACCTGAAGCCACTGCGCGACACTATTGAATCACGAGGTACCTGCACATGTGCCAAATTAGCACTTGCACTCAACATGCATCTGCCAACCGAACCTACCTTACCTTACTCCGTACTTGAGGAATGTCTTATTACCTAAGAACCTTCTTCTCCGCGCGAAAGAAGAGGAAGAGAGACGAGAGAGGCGAGCGACTAGATACGTACCCTGGATGCACGCCGGGAACCGCCTGGGCCATGTTCATCTCGTTTCAAGGTTGTGAGAGACTTGGCACAGTGTGGACAGAGGTCCATCCAAATCACCCTATGACGTCCGATGAAGTACTAACGTCTTCTCAGGAATCTACCACCTAAAGCTGTTATAGCTTCATCTTCACTGCATCTCTCCTTGACGACTCTCCTTTCGACGCCATCTCGAACCAACACAAACACACTGCACCAGGGCACCAAGGCACCATTACCACGCCCCCAGTTCACACTGTAGCCGCTGGGGCCACGGTCCACCGCCTCATCCACCAAGGCCGTTAGTGAAATAGCGAGAAATAGGGGCAATCTCCACTCAAGGTGAGCTTCGGCCTGGAGAACCGGCTGACCTTCCAGACCGGGACTTGCGGACGCCGGGCTCATCTTCTCACAACCCAGCCGCCGCCCCTCGTCTGGTCCATCACAGGCTCATAGCTCGTGGGTGTGCCACCAACGCACCGGCCTACCAGAACCAGTGAACCCCTCCAGCAAGACGCCGAGATGCTCTAGCCTCTACGGAGTAGGTCCTAGACGAACTGAATTGGAGGCTATCGTGTGCCGCCAAGCGTCAAACATCACCATCTTTGGTCTCAACAGATAAACCAAGAACCCTTCAACCTGGATTGCCAAGAGGTCATTCACCTCTCAGCATTGGCATTTCTTGTCGTCCGTCCTCTGCGCCTCACTATCTCATCACATCCCGCTGTCAAGTCCCGCGGCGCATAACCAGACAGAAAGTCAATTTCACTTCACAGGTTCCCCTTCGCCCAGCCACTGCCCAGCGCGCTCTTCTCCCTCAGGTCTGCCATGGCAAGCTCCCACCGACTCTACCTAGCCCAATCCAACATGCTTGGAATGAACACGGCAGCGATCTGAAAGAATTTTTCAACCTCATCTGCCACATACGGATACATCTCCTTGTTGGCAGCACTGCAATCAACTCCCGGCATGGTTTTTCTTGTTATCTCCACCGTAGCCAACTCGACTGTCAATATCAGCCTCCAAGGTGTCACTCGCCAAAGGCCCAAATCTCCAGTGAGAACCACAGATAATGTTACAATGGGTAATTCAATACTCTGTGCAATGCAGGAGCAGAACAACCCAGAGAGCCAGGCTCCCAGCAGATGCGTCCACGTCGACGGAAGTACTCTGTACACAGTCTGACCGCAGCGGCGGTCCAGACCTTCAGGCCAATCATCCCACTATTCGTCTGTTCTCCCAGTCATCCCACACCATCCATTCATGATCCATCAGGCTTGCAGCGCTTGGCTGTTGCTGTCTCGCAGCACTCGAACCCAGACGGACCGATGTTTCTGGCGAATGTCCCATGACAAAGCGCTGCGCAATCTGCTCGTATCCTTGCTTGACGGATGCCTCACTGCTGAGCAAATGCAAATCAAGCTGAGCTAGCCAACGCATGACGGACAGCTTCACCACCAGCTCGGGACGGACGGGGGCCGACCGAACTCTCCGAATTGACTGACGACGAAGCAGCGCATCGACAAACTGTCAACCACAGCCCCAGAGGCAAAACTTTCATATCGCCGCCAATACGAGGAGGCTTGGAGGCACACCTACAGGCTGTGTGGGTGTGCTACTTCTACACAGTGAAGACCTTTAGTTCCGACCAGTAGTGCAGTCAGCGCTAACCGCCATGTTCCTTGACTCGACGGGGTTTTCCAGTACTGTCTCGGTGCTGGCAGCATCCATACTGGCAGCGTATGTATCCGTATGGGCACCTAATACTCGCCAGTTGCCAACTTGCAAGAGCAACAAAAATAGGACTGGCGAAGCGGGAGTCCAATTAACTCTCTTTTGGTATGGCCTACCTTAAGTTGTTTACTCTAGGCCTAGCGCCAGGCTTAAACGGCCCAGACATCCAGAGTCTCCAGAAGGGAGCCAGAGGGGCCCGGTCCGAATGTCGGATGCGCTGTTGGCATTGGTTCAAGGCCCAGCATCAAACCATCAAACCCGGTCGTGCGAATCTCAATCTGGAATCACTTTTATGTACTGCGTACTACGTATGCTCGCCGCCCCGATTTTCCAACGACAGAATTGTGGTTTATGTGGGCTTCTCGACACTGGTTCATCTGCCGCCGCGCAGGAAGCCAATACGATGGACAAACGATTTGCTTGCTTTTTCTTCACCTGTCTTGCGTCTCGTTTCTCCCCGAGGATGGGCCCTTTGGCCCGTTCATCGGTACAATGTGCTGTACGGATACTGGACGACGTGACCCGTTTATCAGAATTCGAGAGTCACCAGAGTCTTGCTGGTTGTAAATTCGGATCTTCTATTCTATGGCTTCCATGCGACGTGGTCTGCGGCAGTGCAACTCCAACCAAGCATTTCCTTCCCGTACCGCATCCGTCTGCTATTCTTGTTGATAGTCGACAGAAGATCGTTTCGGTGTCGCTCGCGCCCCGTTTCACACCCATTCAGATGATCTAAATCGCAAAAGGCGGCCAACCATCCCACTCGGCTATCATCCCGCGGCCACCCAGCGGGATCACCGTCCGCCATGTCCGCAGCTCCCGCGTTCTCGATATTCTTTCCTCGAATTCTCGCGCCTTATCCTCATTCCTAACCAAGGGCAAACCCTCGTTACCTATCTCCCCCCGGCTCGCCCGCCCAGCGACTGTCTCCCTTTCCCTCCCGGCGTCACCAAAACCTTGAGCCTTGAAGGGGCCCACTCTGGCAGGATGATCCCCTCAAATCCGTGTCAAGTTGATGGGGAACCACTGAATCCGCCTCCAGCTGAACTATCTGTCACAGTGCCAAGAGATGGACACAGCGTTCTAGAGTCTGCGGCGCTGATCGAGATTTTCCCAGGCCCGACGTCATCGGTGGGCGGGTTGTCGATGCCAATCTTGCTGTTCGCCCAAGCGGGTTGTTTCTTTCAATCTGGTCTAATCTGGCCTTCCTTGTCGGATTGGCTGGTGAATTATGGTTGGATCCTGTCAACATTTCTCGATGCCAGCCTGTGGTTCCCTAATGTTGCTCTCGGGATACTCGAAATGCTTGATTCCTCCACCCCGGTGCTCCGTCGTTCATCTTCTCGTCTCCGGTTGTCGTTTGTCGTTAATCATTAGGCGCGTTATTCGTTTACTCGTTACTCATGTGTTGTTCGTCATTCGTCACTACTCGGTGGGCCGTCAGGGCTATACTGGAATGCGATGATGCATCCATACGTCTGCCGGCCCTGTCGCCTGCCCCGCGGCATATCACCATCTGCCGGTGATCTTGAAATAGGCCTTGCCTACGCCGTAGCAGACCCCATCCCAGACCTCGTACGTCTCGCGCCAGACGGTACGGAGCGGATTGCGCCCCGATGGGCGGCCTGATCTGCCATTACGCTGGTATTGATTGACAGTCGTCATTGTAGCTTCTCGTCTCGGTCTCGTGATTTGCTTTGGTGCTTGTGTTTTTGATATTCGGTTTGTTCACACGATACTCAAAAGCCCATTCGCATTCACATCATGAGCAGCCCCTCTGCTTCATTAAATACGTCTGGGCAAAAGCTGCCTCATCTCACAAAAAGTCTGCCTACATCTTGGCGGCTGTCACCCATCGCCAAGGTCATTGGTCGACCCTGTCAGTCGCCCGTCTTGTCACCCGGCGGCGCGGCCATCACGAGCGCTCCCGCACAGCCCGCAGCGCACCGCCGCCCGCCCGCCTGACAGCCGTTCCATTTGTAGTACGGTTTGCACCTGGCCCTACGCTGGAACTTGAGCTAAATGGAACGAACCCGCCTCGCCGCTGCGGATGGCCGCTGATACTACCTACCTACCTTACTACAACGTGCAAACTTAACCGCTGACCAAACACAATACAGAGAGCAGCCGACCGGGAGCTGCCTAAGGAACACCCACTAGGGGCATCTCACGGATCCTAACGGCTACCACACGCGCTGATCAAGTGCCTAGTTCGACTCATTTCTGACCACGGAGAACATCACCTTTGCGCCCAGCGTATGTTAAGGATCCTCCGGTCGGTCTGGAAGGGAAAGTCTTTGAGTGGCTCGCTTCTGCGGCAACAGGTACAGCGCGACGTTGAATTTCTAGTTAGGGGATTTTTGGCTGTGGCGCGGGTTCATATCGGGCGTCACTGCGCTCACAATGACGAGGACTCGCTCATCCTCTCACTCTAGTTTGATACCACATGCAGAGGATAAGCAACTGGATGTCTAGGCATACGTTGAAGTAAGCCTCGCCAGAGGCTGCCTGTAGATGTATGCGGGTGTGTCACACACCCATGTTTCTGTGCTAATGTCTCACGGCCCGCGGACACCGACAACCCTTCGGCCCCGTTCAATCCTCCGCGTGCTGTGTTTCCAGTCGGCACTAGATATGATTTGTCTTGCCTGCCGTGCATTGCCCACCCATTACTCCGCTCTCATAGGCCTTTTGGAAACGGGTTGTGACGATGAGGAGGAAGGATGTGATCTGTGAGACCTGTGGGCGGCTGGGGCGCTGGTCTCACTCGTCTACCAGAAGATTGTAGTTGGAGGAGTACCTAGTTGTTCTGCGATGTCACGGGTAGGCAAAAGGTCAACAGGCGGCTGTCGAACATTTGCCACCGGCGTTTGTCATGTCATGTACCCTGTTTAGACCGTAGGTTTGGATGAGTGAACGATACAGATGTCTGTTGGCTACCTAGAGACAGACTACTGCCTCATGATGATGGTATGTATTCCCTCTCGCCACCATTCGTGCAAGTCTTCTGATAGCTCTGTCCAAACGCAGCCGATGGCCGATGTTTGGCGATTGCCGTAATGCCTTGCCCTTCAAAAACTCATCCACAAGCGTCATGCTTGCTCATCTGGGCAAATTCCTGTACATATCTCGCAGTTCCTTCCTTTCGTATCCGTATCTTGCCCTAAAGCACATGAACAGACTCTTTCTCGCTAGTCCACGCATTGATCAAAACGATAATGTAGCAATCTCTGAAATACTGGTGAGAGGTGTCAGCATTCCCGAGCGTTTTGCAAGTCGGAATGGATGGAACGAACGAGGGTATTCGAAGCAAGTATGTTTGTAAAAGTCACATCTGTAACAGCCATGTTGTCTTTGGACGAACGTCGAGTGCAGGGCCGCTCACTCGAGACGGATTCTCTTGGCAGCTGTCCGACTTGTTAGCTTCAAGGCAAAGAGGAAGGAGTAGGAGTAGGAACTGGAAGCTTACCACGCTCGCCGCCATCAGTAATCTTGATCAAGATCTTGGTCTCTCCAGCAGAAACCGCGATCTCGACAGGCTTGCTATTGTTGACGGCCTTGGCGTCGGCTTCCTCGGTAGGCGTGCTATCGAATACAGTCACGATGGGGGACAAGCGCAACTTCCGGCGCGGCTTGTAGGGCTTCTTGCTCGGCGTGGCAGGAGGCGTGAGCATCAAGTCGTCCATCTTCTTGTTCTCGCCCTGCTTCTGAAGGAACTTGTCGTGATGGTCTCGGAAGATTTCGTTGTGAACGTACTCACAACTCTTGGACTCCATATGCTGAGCGAACGGATCGTCCTTGCGCTCCCACGCCCACGCTTGCATGGTACAGAAATCGCAGACGACGATGTCGCCTCCGACTTCCCCGTTGCCTTCGAAGCGATAGCCAGCGCCTGCCATGTCCTCGGGAGAGGGAAGCGAGTGAGGCCAGCGGCCGGGCTTGCCGTCCATGCCGCGGTCGAAGTAGGAGAGGAGACGAACGCAGAATTCGTCCATATTGATGCCGAAGTCTAAATGATGGCTGAATTGAGTGAAGTAGCTCGAAGGACGCGAGCAAAAGAGGATTTTGGAGAGCTTGTAAAGATTGCTATACGATATGGCTCGCAGCGAAAGTGGTTGAGTATAAGAGAGAGTGGGCGATGATGAAAAAGCTGGGAGTAATTCGAGGCAAGTAGAGGATAGAAAAGGAGAAATAATCTTTTTCAGAGTAGAAGGAAGAAGGGGTGCTCTCGCCAGTTCTGTTAGTTGACTTTCTTTCTGCGGGACAGAGATGAGGCCTCGTGATACAACGAGCAAGAGTGTGAGATGAGACGTGTTCAAAAATGCCCTGGGAGAGACAAGATGGGTCTCATCAGTACTGTCTCTCAATAAGGTGTCCGGGCAAGAGGCTTCCTTCCACCGGCCCCAGGATTCACCTGCTAGCCCATGTTGAAGGAAAACTGACAGTACAGAAGGCGTCAGAGTACAAAGATACCATTACTATCGCTGGCTGGTTTTCTGTGACCTCGATTCTTCGACTTCTCGGCTTTGTTATTGGAAATGTTAAACATAAAGACGTTGTGAAGTTGAGGCTTGAGCCATTGCAACGCAACCTTCTTTGTCATCACTGTCTTGAGTCTTATCAAAGCAACGGAAGAGCTATGAGAGAGTAACCTACTACTACAGACAAATTTTGCTCACCTTTTCGATAGTGAAGCATGGCCGCCCTGGACCATTCCATAGGGAACTTTACAACACAGGACCAACGGCTCCGAATCCTGCTCTTGGGGTGGGTTTACCTTGAAGAGGTGCCGCTAAAGACCATTCATTCCTTTTGCCGTTGCGTCGTTCCTGGAAACATAGGCAAAATGGATCATCATGGGCAATCTATCAGTACAACTTCATACCCGTGGCACCGTCATATGATACATCATCTCCTGGTTGCTGTCGGTCACCTCAATTGCCCTGATGCTTCAACATTCATACACTCGAAAATGGAAATCTTAAGTACATTGTTCAAATATGAAGATATTCTATCAGATCAGCGCCAACGCCACAGATGCTCCCAACCGATATTCGCTTTCCCCTTCGAATACGAGGCCAACGAATACACTCCAACATACAGTCCGCTATGAGTTTCTTAAGATGTATCAAACTGCACCGAAGGCCTCTCCTACCGCTGCGTAGGAGTCTTTCTTATACTTCAGCCAGTACTCGACCGCTGCAGACCCTGTGACAATCACCATGTCCATATCGATGCTCTGTGGCGGGACGTAAACCTCAAATGTCGGGGCTGACTGTCCAATCATGCCGCTTAACCTGCCTTCAGGGTACCTTTTCCATGTCGCCAGCAGGTTGCCCCCGGCATCCTTCAGATACATCGTGTTCATTGACATGCTCAAATTGGAGACACCCCAACTGTAACTTATACCATGGTGGTCGAACCTGTGTGTGTTACCCATAGTGTTGGTCTTCATCTTGATCGGCACGCCGCGGAGAATGACGTCGATTCTTGAGGACAGGGAATGGTATTTCGCTATACCCAACGCTTCACCCGACGCTTGCGCGCGGGGATCTGCATGTAACACGGCAACGGTTTTGTTTTCCTTGTTGCTGTGAAGGACGTAGAATGGTGTTGTAGAACCGGTTGCGAGATCGACCCGGTCTATCATTGTTTGGGCACCACCCAGTCGTTCCACCTGGCGGAGGACCTCGCAGGGCGAGCCGGACGGCGTGGGCGTTGCGTCGCAGCCGGTGCTCATCATGTTGTGTGATTTCTGGTTGTGCGGATCGATGCGTTTGTCGACGAGGGAAACAAGTTCATACATTTCAGAGTCGGTGCAAAGGATGTTGCCTGTATCGTAGTTATATAAGAAAGATGCAAAGCTATCTTGCTCGGTCTTGCTCATTGATGATGCTAGTTCTTGCTCCGCTGCTGTGGGGATCTGACTGCGCTTACAATCAGGGAAGAAATAAGCATAAATACTTCCTTTGCCCAGACTCGGAAAGCCGCAGGGTCCAGCTGCTCTGCCTTGTGCATCATGGGAGCTACTTTAAGCTCGAAGAGGGCAACGGGAAACGACTTCAGTTTTCCTAATGTAGCAAGCCAAGATACTATCTCGTGGCTTGACGTCGCTGATCTTTGGCCAACGCTTTTGCCTATCAGGGCTAAATTAACGTGGCGCAGGGTCTTCCAGCTCTCTCACACACCTCATAGGTCCCGCGAGAGTCGCCGGGATCGCTAGAGTCCTTGTTGTTTGCTCATTCGCTCATGGTGTGAAGCCTTAGGCGCCTGGCAATCGGCCTCAGTGACTTGGCTTGCGGCACAGGATCCGTCAGATGACGTGTGGTCAGCGGCTCTAATGCCACATTCCATGGATCGGCTAGGAATCGTCACCCTAAAGCCACATCATTCTTTCAAAAGGCACTCTGTCCTCAACTTCACTTTTGAAAAGCTGAAGCTCTAACATCTTTCGCTGCCTTTCTCGCAGAATTGTAGAAGTTGTCTGAAGTTCATGATGCTTCAACCCCGCACTCCATAGTTTAAATGCGCTTGCGGAGTCTTCCGCGACCTGTTGGGATGTTTACCAAATATGGAAGTTTCCCCAGCTAAAAGACTTAGCGCCATGCGCTGTACCTCGCTTTCGTACTTGAAAAGGCGGGCGGAGTCACCGCTTCCACCACCTTGGTAGGCCAATTTAAGGTGGTGAGATCCCAAATTTTGACGTCGATATTCCAACGTCAAATCTCACCTTGAGCCTCTCAATCGACAGTCAACTATACTATAGCCAAGATGGTGCCACCAATCCGTACGCAAAAGGACGATAAGGCTATTGCCTTTGCCAAGACTCTCGAGCATGTGCCCTGGTGCGAAGACTATGAGAAGATGGTCTCTGGCATGCTTTACAGCTGCATGGCGCCTGAGCTAGTAGCATCGAGACACCGTGCCCGTCGACTGGCTCAGAAATTCAACACCTATGTTCCAGGAGACGACGAATCTGCAGACGACGTTGCCAACAAGAGAGTGGGCATGATCAAGGAGCTTTTCGGCGGGATTGGAAAAGATGTCTACGTCGAGCCCAGCTTGCAGGTTGATTACGGCTGCAATATCACGGTCGGAGATCGCTTCTACGCCAATTTCAAGTATGTGATATTCCTATGAGTCGACCCATTCCCCCTTTGAAACAGACAAAACTGACCAAGAACCTGTAAAGCTGCGTCATTCTTGACTGTGCTCATGTGACCATTGGAAACAATGTCTTCTTCGCCACAGGAGTCAGCCTCATCACAGCGACTCACGAGACTGCCTTGCAGTCTAGGAGAGACAACATCGAGTATGCAGAGCCCATCACCATTGGCGATGACTGCTGGATTGGAGCGAACGTCACAGTGTTGCCGGGAATCAACATCGGCAAGGGTTGCACCATTGGTGCCGGCGCGCTTGTGAATAGAGATATCCCCGATTACTCAGTTGCAGTGGGTGTTCCGGCCAAGGTCGTCAAGAAGGTAGAACCGGTTGCTTAGACAAATTTCGTAAAATAAAGACATACAATCTGGTATTTAATATGGGTTGTGTCAAGTTGTGAACTAGCCCTGCCTCCCGAAACCTTTCGACCCCTGCCCGGCTTTGCAAAAATCCGCGCTGTAAGTAAACACCGCTGCCCCATCAGTCTAGTATCTGCTTGCTGCAGCCGTGGAATTACGCCGCAGACCCTATTGGCTACATCGATTGATGGATTGCCGAATGCCTGTGATTCGACAAAAGACTCACACGTCCAAGTCTGACACAGGCAAGAGATGTGACGAATCCAAAGCTGGGATCTCCTAACCACCATGACTTGGACTATGCTCAGCTCTTATTTAGCACAAAGCGTTCGACAAACCAAAGATTCGGTATCCAAGAAATGTATCCAGTGATGGACAGCGCAAACTTGACTTCCATACCCGCGGCGATCATCAGAGGCAACTGCCACCGCAGCATCACCGCGGCATAGGTCAGAGCAAAGTTTCTCGTCATCCAAGCTTGATGGCTCTTGATATCTCCATTCGACCGGATGGCCACAATGCTACGCCTAGCGCTCTCGAGCCATCCCAAGGCGAGAAGGCCAAAGCCAACCTTGCCCCATGTCAACGCCTCGCTGTTGAATGTGACGTAGAACGCAGCAATGCCACCAGTCGTCACGGCAAGGACATAGACCCATCCCAACCAGCGATGAATCTGAATGTATCTCTGTCGTAGCTGCGGCAGGAACTGAAAAGGGCCGAGTCCCATGGCCATGAGAGAACCCCCAATGTGAATTACGCCTCCGGGTGAACCTATGATTCTCGCCTTGATTTGTGGATCGCCTGGGGTATTTCCAGTGAAGAATGCAGCGCCGTAAGCTGAAATAATGAATGACGGAATAGCCATGAGCCACCATTGGAAACTCGGCCAGCTTGAGCGTGATCGTTGAGTAGTTCCTGCAGCCTTCCTGGCCAGGGCGCCATGTTGAGATTTGAGTGACGTGACAGTTCGGACATCTTTGGGCTTTGGGTCCTCCTCGATTAGAGCTCTACGGTGTGAAAAGCTTGAGTTAAGCATTGTGTCGTTGCGATGTTGATGTTGTCGTTGTAGGTTGCTATCAAACGCCACGTATGAGTCTATGTGTCTGCGGAGTTGATTGGAGCTTTCTTACCGCTGTTATATGGGATTTTGGATGTGACGCTAGATCTGTAAAGAACTATGCTGAATAGGGAATCTTACATCCCTTTATAATGAAACTGAGTGGGATGACGGATGGCTGTCGTTGGCGGCTAGCGGGGTTCAATGTTCACCGTAGTCCGGCAGGTGGATGTGTAACCGCAAGGTAGTACAGTCAGTCGGCATTTACTGTACGGTCGGCTAACGGAGTATTCTAGATTCTCCTTTGCCGCCGTATAATTTGAACATAGTCTAGTCTTTGGCAGATGTGGAGTTACGTCCTGCTTCTGAGACGAACCCTCCCTACGGCCGCTTGCAACACTCCGAAGATGTATACTGATTTCCCCACTTCCCGTAATCGAACGGCATAACCAGCTTGTCAATCTAGCATTCGTCATTGGCGGTTGTGGGAAGCATATGTATCTGGGTTTCTTCCGTTTAGTCTAGCGGATGGGTTTGGGCCGATTTCAATGGACCAGGCTCTGGTACATCAAACCAATCAAGATTTCGTCATTCTCAGGAATCATACAGAAGCTAAGAGTAGAGCAGGCGATGGGAATGCTGACGTGCCATTGTGTGACTCTAGCGTAGTCAATGTCAATGCTCGCTTTCGCGGGAACGGGCCATTCCTCCGTTTTTCGGCGGACGAACGGACTATTCCGTGTACCAGTGTCCTTGCCTCGATTTTCCTCCAGCAATCCGTGTCTCATATAATTCTGGACACAAAATCTTCTTTTAAAATGTAGATGTCATAGGTCCAGCTCCTCTACGTCGTCTTCGTGAAGTCTGTCTACGCGGTGACAGGTCAGGATCATCAGGTCTCAGCGACACCAGTTGTGACTATGCAAGTGGTGCTTCCCTTCCGGTTAGGTACCTTGATTGAAACTCATCAGTTTTAGTATGCCTGAAATTTTAGAGAAGGAAGAGGCTTAGAAAACTAGCCGAGTTATATCTATCATCGACATCGCTTTCGGCAAGGAAACGAGTCATCCATGTAGCTTAAAGATGGTGACTAGGAATAGACCTCGTTCGTTGGTGTAGCAATTTCTATTTGCAACTTACACTAGACCTCCCTACGAAGGTAGCGTCTTTCGGGCCATTGTTCCACGGTGGATAGAAATGCATTCATTACAAGCAGCCCAGTCAAGATCTATCTCCATTGAGCCACAATAAGTCATTGGCTTAATGCTTTGGATGTATCTAGGTAACAACTAATGGTCCGTTAGGATGAGCAGAATCAGTAGAAGATGACTAGTTCTGGCTTGATCTCCAATGAAAAGTACAATATTAGTCACAAGGACAATATAAGAGCCTCAGTCCCTTCCCTAGCGGTTCGGCTGACAATTTGGCCGTGTGCTAGCTGCACGTTAACGGGCAATCAATTTAGTCTAGTTACTGAGGAGCCATGTCATTGCCAACAAACTAAGCCCAGTTCTGGTTTCTCCCAAGTATGACAAAATCATAAACATTCCAACAAATAGTGCTATTGTCGCTTCAGCATGCTTTCACATGACTAAATGAAGACGTGACCCGCCGTTGGAATCCACTAAATAAAGTTGCCGATGTCAACGTCTATGTTAGACCTCGATCTGTAACAATACCGCAAACTAGTAGACCACAGAAGTTTAAAAACGATGCCGGTATGGTGAGGAGTGCTCAAGTGCACAGCGTCGTTGTAAAATTTCCCCATCCAGGTAGGGCCAACAGGCTGGGAACATCTAGGCTCATGGATTTTGCACTCTGTGCCCGCTCTTGTAAAAGGCATATTCACTCATTGCTTAGGCTCACTTCTGAGTTTCGATAATGATGCTGTTATGAAAGTACGGAGTACGGAGACAGATGATGGGCGCCACATATCTACGGCACTGCCGCGCCAGTAACGGATGTAGTCCGTTGTTCAGCACGGAACCTCGGCAGGGAGATCTACGGATCACCAACTCGAGTCAATACCCTTGAGTTGAAGAACACCGCAATCAAAAAAATCGGGCACCGCCGCAGGCCCGCAGCGGTCGTTTCAAACAACCAATGTGGCTGAGACAATGGCAAGGGCCACGGCTATGGCCGTGTTTGCCTGTTTGGGCCTTTCAGTACAAGTCGCCGACATATTCTTGACCCAAACTAGTTCTGACGAGATCTGCTAGCAATACGAAGATGGCCATAGCTTACCTCTGTACTATGTATATCCGCAGTAGGGCGGCGGAGTCGCTGAAGCTTTGATCATCGGCCTTTTAAATGAGCGAGAACGACTCAGTATCTCCTCCTGTCGATGATTCTATGGAGTATTCGTACCTGCATGGGATCTATCTAGCCAATGGCGGAGCTCTTTGGCTTTGGCTGAGGTCCTCCGGCACCATGTGTTTCAGTCACAATGAGCTGCGCGAATTCACGCCATTTTGAAATAGTTTTAATGATGTTCGACTCCAATTTTCTGTCTGGTCCCTTTCTATAATATATGTACATGTATCATAAACATTCGTATGCATCGTATCATGGTATCTCTGAGCAACCTGTGCTTATTGTGCGCGTTCACTGAACAGCGACGGCGGTCTTGCCAGTGCCGTATCCAATGTTGGTAACAGGCAGGGTGGTCAAAGTCTTGACGGAGCCGAGGCCACTAGGGCAGGCAGCCTGGTTGCTGACAGCCAGGTTGAGGGTGCAGACCTCATCGACACCCCAAGTGCAAGCAGGGTTCTGGATGTTGTAAAGAGCGTAGTTCTTGGCGACGAAGCTATCGGGCTCGGCGAGGCAGGAGGTAAGGTAGTTCATGCTGTTGGCAGCAGAGAGAGGGAACTTGCCGTCCTTGAGAAGGTGGCTGCACTCGCTGGCATCGACGGCCTCCCAGTTCATGAGAACACCGCCGCCAATGGTCGGGTCCTCAGTGGCAGACTTGCCGGTGGTGAGGTAGTTCCAGGCGTCGTAGGAGATGTCGAAAGCACCGCCAGATTGGTCGATGCGGAGGAGGTGAACGCTGCGGTCACCGTTGGAGACCTTAAGACAGATGTCGTTGCAGCTAAGAGGGTTGGGCCAGTAGGCAACGCGGTTGGTGTCGATCTTGCAGCCGAGGACACCAATGGAAGAAGAGTAGGAGTCGTGGGGCGTCATGCTGTATGAACCGGACTTGCCGGCGTCCCGGATCGGGATGGTAGCGGCCGAGACCAAGGTAGCCGAGACGGCAAGGAAGGTGGTCAAAGTGGTAGAGAACATCTTGACTGAAGTTGAAGGTGATATGTGGGTTTCTTTCCGAAAAGGATTGTGTAGTTTATATGGCGGCCAGGTGGACGACTGTCAAAGATTCGAGGCTGAAGGTGGTATGGACTTTCACGTCGAGGGACAGGAAGTTTGGGCTTGCGAAGGAGTGAAGCTGCTGGTTGAGCGTTCAAAAAGAGTGATGCCTGATCTGGGAGCTTTCAAAGCTGGCCGAGAGAATGACTGGGGAAAGAAGAAGAGTTGAAGAGGGAGTGTAAGGATGGTGGTGGTGATCAGAACAAGACCATCCCAGAAGAAGATGAGACTGGGGGATTATATACCAAATATCATCCCTACAGGAGACGAGATGAAAACGTTAAACATCAGCCGGAAAGATGAGATGTCACTCACACGTGCTGGCAGTCAGTGCCATGTCAGGCTTGCTATTCCCTTCGGTCCATCTGCGGAGGCCCACGTAGCAAGGCGCTGTGTCCCCACAGACGCCGCAATCCTCCACGATGACACTGCGCCTGCACAGCTGGACCTGGATCCTTTGAGTCTGAGCCTGGGATGGGAGGGGCCGCAGAGGACCGGAGACGTTTGTGTGCCTAGAGTCTTTGAAGAGAGTCAGCGACTCCAACGGACCCGCAAAGCAGGAGTTGGCGAGTCGGGTTCGTTGTTCAATCAAGGACTGCCATGAATCTGACAGAAAGAGGCCGTGGAACCTTCAGAGAAATCTTTCCCTACCCCTCATTACGCTGCGGTGTTACTGTCAGAAACAAAGTGAGGAACTTGAGTTTAGAAAGCCCTAACGGGAGGCCCAGTCGCGGGAAACATTACACTAGGCAAGGTCCAAGGAAGACACATGGAGTTTGTCAGTTGCTTAGGCGCTGGGATTCAGCCAAAGTCGGAGAGCAGACCAGGAGAAAGACATGGCCAAGGCCCAACAAGGAAAGGGGGGTGCGCTCTGTCAGGGGGTGAAAATCGCTCATGGGTCGCCAAGGGGCCCGGATTAGGTTTAATGACAGGAACGGCTCAGGAACCAAACGCTCTTTGGCTCGTGCTAATCCATAGTTCAGGTCCCGACTCCCAAGTGAAAGGGAGCCAAGGGGCGGTACATCGGCAAGGCGTCGGCCACATCTCATGCCAGCACGGGGAGTTGTGGGCGCTGTGCCTCTTGGAGCCTCGAGGGAACATTGAAAGAGGGGGTGGCCTCGGCGGCCAAGGCCCAAAGGCTGAGAAGGATGGCCTTTGAGATGACGGCGGATGCAGGTACAGTACAACGCAGCGCAACGTCCGGGAACCTGGGCGTATGTACTGCCGAACGGGAGAGCAAAAAGAAACCGAGCAGGCTTGACTGGTTCGAGAGGGAAGGGAACCCGCCGCCACGCGGTTCCAGCCCTGACGCTTGACTCGGCGCGGAGGCGCGGACGGGTCACCCGCAAGGACCGGAGTCTGCTTCTGGCCAGTCGGAAGATAGGGATTCCAACCTAGAAACAAACCACGAGTCCACGACATGCCTAGTGTGCAGCGATCGACAGGGCGGGTTGTGCTACGGTGCTAGTTTTTCACAAAATGGTCCCACAAGGCTCCAATACCCGAGCCTGCTTTTGCTTTTTGCTGTGCCGTTTCGGTTTTTCAAGAACTCCTCCAACAAGTCACAAAGTCACGGACAAGTCTCACGGGTCTCCAACAGGCTCTTCCACTTGCCCCGAAAGTATGGATCACCGGGCACACAAAATTGGAGCCAGTTGGCGGGCGTGTCCGCTTTGCCAACTCGCCAACACCTTCTCCGCGTTGGCAACCGGGCGGGACTTGACGGGTACGTGACGGCCAGTTGGCGTCATGTCGAACAACGGATGGAGGGGTAAGAGGACCAAGACGTGTGTTGAGTGTTCTAGCCAGAAGTGCTTGCAGCTTGTACCAATCTAGCGGGGTTTACGTCTTTTGCCAATGAGAAACTTGGTTTTGTGAGCAGAGGGATTGGAAATTGTTAGAGGCTACTTCTTTTGACGTAAAGGAAATGCCTCGCCGCGGCTCACCGCGACGGCGGCGAAGTGGCACGCAACCGGCTGGAATGCAGGCTCTTTTGCATTCTTTCTTTCTTTCTCTCTGGACAATGCTTTGTAAGTCGTAACTGTCAGATTTTTTTTTCCTTTCCTACATCCCAATAGGTCCGAAAGGATCATTCTGAGCGATTTATGTCCGTACCTTGCCCGATCCCGGCACGTTTCCGAGGTCCAAGAAGTACTTGGAGGAGGTCTAGGCCGTTTCCATCTCATGATATTTCCATCACCGCACATGCACGGAGAATCCTCCGCTGCTGAATTCTGTCAGCGCCATGCTGTGCGACTTCGGCAGTTGTTGGCACCTCACCATGGGCTTAGTCATAATTGTTAAGGGCTCTTTGCCTGGGTAAATTGTTCTTCCTCTCATCGGACATCTTGAGGGATTTCCAATGCCACTATTTCTGAGTCATCCATAGAGAAATCTCTCATGGGTCCTGAAGTCCGCATAGCTGCTGCAAACGGACGGACCGGCGGCTCGACCAACAAAAGTCTCATTGAAACAAACTTCTGCACCACACAGACGGACCACTGAATAAACCAACAGCTACTCTTCGGCAGTCTTGTTCGGTAAAACTCTCGGTAACACGCAAAAAAAGAGGAAGATTAACAACCGGGGCTAACTAAGCTTAAACGAATGGAGCCCAGCCAAGGAACTGAGATCCGACGTAAGAAGCTCAGCTATTTGCAGAAAGTTGCGATTTCCCCAACATCTGAGGCTTGAGCAGTATGCATTCCAAATTCACCGAGTTGTTGTTGGACCCTTCTTTGCAATAAGTGCTCCGACATCGTATTTAACTGCTTTAGTGCGAAGAGTAATATCAGGGTCAGCAGGCATTGCTGCGACTTGAGCAACTGGCGGGGCTGCAACGACGAATTGCAAGGGCGCGGCATCGACTGAAGGTAATGATCGTATGTGAGTCGCATCAACTTCATTCATCGCACAATGCTAAGAAAAGCTGCATTTCAAGCAACTTTGAGATCGGGGTTTTCTATTTATCATTTTCTGGAGTCTTATGACTTTTGCGAATTCTCAAGCGATCATGACCAAGCGACCGCTTGAGTCGCCACCTGAAGTCTGAGCTAGCACCACAACCATGAACTGATCTCTAGCAACCTTGCCCTGAACTGGGTATCTCTCTTTCATCTTCTTCCGTTCCAGCATTCCAGACCATTCCCATTGGCTATCCTTGAGTGTGGGAGACCTCATCAGATCCCCGTTAACAAACACTTGCATCGATGCTGCCTCAGACGAATTGTCGACTTCCAAAAACCCACTGAGAGCGACGTGACGTCTTTCCAAGGTTTCCGTCGAAGCATCATCTTCTACGTCCACACAAGAGACGAGCAACTCCAGCTTCCTATGCTGCTTGACAGAACCTTGATTCGTGTTGACTTGAATCAGGTCCGTGTCTAGCCGTGGCGCCAATGAGGGGCTCTCTCTTCGCTCCTTTGAGGACTCAAACGCATACGCATAACGTAACAGGTCGCTGTCACTCCAGGCCTTGCCCGCGAATGTCAACCCCACAGGGATTTTCTTGTCATACAGCGATCCCATCGGCACAGTGATGGCGGGCACACCCAAGTGCTTCATTGCACGATTGCCATTGGAGTACTTCAACCCGTCTCGTAGGGAGTATGCCATAGACTCACGGTTGTCCTCGGAATCGGCTCTTCCGACGTCGCCATTTGTGGGAAAGACGACAACATCGAAGCCATTCTCGTCCATCCAGTGTTCCAAGTCTCTCTTACGAGCCTCCTCAAGCGCGATCAACGCATCTGCGCAACCTGGCAGATCGTAGATAGAGTCGGGCCTGTCGCGGATGAAGTCAATCATCTCTGCGTACCGGACATGATTCTGCTGTTCGGTGTGCTCCGACCGATCATCCAACGGCGCAAAGTCGGGGTTGATCTGGCTGTGGTCAACGCCTCCCAGAGAAGGGCACTCGGGATCGCTGTTGTTGCGCAGAAAGTCATCCCAAGCGGTGGCAATCATCTGACACCGCTCAGTATCAATCCAGGTACTCGGGATGCCGGGCACATTAGCAGCTTGCCCAGGAAACAGTTGTGTCGAGTAACGCTCGACCAGAGGGAAATCAGTTTCGGTGATTTTAGCACCCAGCGTCTCAAGGTCAAGTCGAGCTTGCTCCCATAGCTGCCGAGTGGCTTCTGAACAGACCACAGAGTATTCGGATGAAGTTTGCTTCCCGATGTAGCACTTGGGCACAGCAACATGCTTTCCTCGCAACGCCTCCGGATCTTTGAGAGATAAATAATCCCTTGGCCGGATCTTGGAGCTGAGTGGTATGGGCACAACCGTCTGCTCGCGCCAAAAGTCACCTCTGGGGTGCGCATCATCGGCAACAATGGCGTTAAGAAGCGCCAGCATGTCAGCGACAGACTTGGTGTGTGGTGCGACAACATCACACGTCGGGTACAATGGCCAATGGCCGCGAGAAGGAATGACGCCTCTTGACGGTGAGTACCCCACCAGCGCGTTGTGCGAAGCCGGCGCTCGACCAGATGAGACTGTCTCACCTCCGAGACCAATAGGGGCGAACGAGCATGTCGTGGATACGGCGGATCCGTATGAAGAACCTGACGCGAAGCTGGTGCACAAGTATTTGGGGTTGTAAGGGCTGATTGAACGGCCGTAGAGGCCTCGCTGACTTCCTCCGTCGGCCATGGGAGGCATTGTGGTCTTCCCAATCAGTACTGCTCCTGCAGCCCTCAGTAGCTCGACGACCGCGGCATCTGAAGACGCAACGAGGCTTTCGAAAGCTGGGGACGCAGCTGCAACTGTGAGACCCTCCACCTTGTAGCTGTCTTTCACGGTGAACGGAATCCCTTCCAGAGGCCTTGGAGGACGCCCTGATGCGCGGTAAGCGTCCGAGGCCTGTGCCTCATCGAAGACTTTGGGGTTGATGATGCAAATGGAGTTGAATGATGGCCCGCGGTGATCGAGTTTGCCGATTCGATGGAGGAAGCGCGCGACAAGGTCTACGCTTGAGATTCGAGAATTGACCAGCGCATCCTGTAGTTGACATATTGACGCTTCGGTGATGTTGAGGGATTGTACGGCCTCCATAATGCTTGGTGTCTTGTGAAGAGACTTGCACACTGGTAGAGGCTTAGGGTGACTTAATAGGTGCCGACTGGTTGAGCAAAGAAACAGTACATGAAGGGTAAATCAGGATTCAGAGTTCGAGTATCTTCAAAAATGAGTTTATATCCCTCTTTTCTTTTGGCCTATCCAGTCTTCATCGCGAGAGTCTCGTATGCTCACTCGACTGTTGGGACGGAAGGTCGAGACGGTGTCAGTAAAACGAAGGTCGAAGCGGGCATGGAATGTCGAGCCGGAACGCCCCAGTTAAACACGCCAAAACGGTGCAGCCAACGCAAGTTGATTCGTTCTAGCTCTAATCCGACGCTAGCAATTCTCCGGGCCTCAACTTGTCTCTTGAATCTATTCGCATTTTCTCGGACATCGAGGCCATCCACTTCACTGAAGTCATGATAGCAGATGATAATTAGTTCCTGTTATAAATTGAAAATGGGCTTATGGAAGAATTGGTGGAATGAATAATGCGAAGTTTCGCGCAAGTATGACCGAGCACTAGGTGTGCATCCAAGGTTGCGAGAAGAGAGAGATTTTGATCTTTCTGCCTTTCAGCTTTCATTATGAGAAAGTCCGGGAAACAGAAAAGACACCAAGGGTGAAATTGATGGTTAAATCAAGTCATAAAGTATGTATGAGGCCCTCACTTGTGGCGAGCTCACCGAGGTAGACCGTAGAGCTGGGCTAGCGAGTTTGGAAGGAGTAGGTGGCGAGTGTTGCACCTGTGACGGGAAGGAATTAATGACAGTCTATTGATGTGATGGAACAACTCTCGCAGTTGAAATAAGGGATGTAAATTCTATATGCTAGATTTCGATAGGCAGCAGCGTTCCGAAGAGCAAATCGTGGCACAAATGGATGAAACGTACTTTGTCCGAGGTAGGTAAATTCTCTTCACCCACGGTGAGCCTGAAACTCTTGAATATGACATCAACTTGTACCAAAACGCACCTTCGGAGTTATACGAGGATCATCGCAAGTATTATATTATGAGTGCAGCATGCTGGGGTCCCGGCTGTGAGGGACCAGCTTAAGCATATGGGCCGCGCAAGGTCGCAAGGGTGACAACTAGTACACCTGCTCCTCAGGAAGCCCAGCCTTAGTCAAGAGGTATATAAGTAAGTTTAAGTAAAAATGTCCGACTCGTAGCTTAGTTGGTTACTTATCATGCCCAGTAGTCAAGACGGACTAGCCCGTAGCATCACCAATAAATTGATGTTGCATGACAACCTTGATGTTCCTCCATGGAGGGTAGTATCAATCACTGGATTGATAACTCGTTTGCAGTAGTTCTTTAATTTTCGGCAGAAAACTTCTCACACCGGAGAAGCTTTACACACTTTACTTCTAGAAGGAATGGCTGGGCTTGGCTCGGACTTGTTTCGCGTTTCAGTCCATGACAAGACTGTTCATACACCGAAATACGAAGCTATGAAAGGGGAGTTTTCGTCATAAGGTCTTTACTGCACCCATGTGTTATTGTCAAGGTTGCGTATTGGCGTATTTATTAGCTTTTCTATTCATCACCAGCAATGTTGGGGGATGTTGACCAATCAACGACCATTTGTATCCTGCGAGGGAGTCCTTCGGAACCTAGAACCCAGATTTTTTATCTTACTTCTTGATATGTTCTCGTCTCTCGTTAAATGGTAATCCCAAATACCAAGATTGTCGACGAACTTTGATAAAATTCCGAGCCAAACTTGATCTTTTGCATTCAAGAATCTGAACATGTGCTTTTGCCAAAATATGGGTGTCACTCATCTTGGACACCCGTACTTTTCTGGATTGTCCACGCGCCGGCAAGCTGCCGATAGACCCATTGTTTATGGCTGGTGGATCAAAGAGCCAAGCAATGCTTGATCTCCTCGGAATTCTGGCCCGAGGCTTGGATGTCACGGAACGCGGTGCTGACGATGAGCTTGGCACTAGCAAGCGAACCAGTCTTTTAGATGATAAGGGTGTAACATATTAAGCACTGGGGGGGTTTCCCATGAAGTAAAGAAATGAAATCTGACATTACCTCGAACCCGAACTTTGGGTGTTGCTGCTGAAGTATTTCAAAGAATGAAGACCGCACGTGGTCCAATTCGTGGTTGACTTTGACCAGCATGGATCCTTCAAGTACAGTAGCTTCTTAATCATCATGCAACATCGCAATTTTTCACCTTGGCTAACGTGCTGTTTTAGCGACAAAAGCCCCTCGTTGGACATTCGTCAGACCTCGTATTCATCCCGCTTAGAAACTTAGCTAGGGTGAAATCCTACAGCGTTTCCCGCGCATATTGTGACACTCGCGGGTTCACTCCGTGCATGTTATTGATCCCACCCCAGCCGAAGCAGCTCACTGTGTCTTGATTGGGACGACAATGCCGATCTGCGCGAATAGAAAGGTGGGGTATGATCAGATAAGATGATCTAATCCATCAATTCCATCCTTCCTTCAAAGCTAAAAGAGTAAAAACAGCCTGTTGTACGGTCATCTTCAGCAACAGGCTTTCTTGGCAATAATGTAAGGTTACAGAGATGGGGAACCTCAATGACACCTTGGCCAGATCCACCCGTGGGGATGGTCCGAACAAAAGAGGACGAAATCGTTTCGCATCTCGATTTGAGTGGTTGCCCATTGACATTTTGGGGTATGGTGGGTGAGATGGGAATTTGCCAAGTGGGTTGATGGATGACGGGTACGCTATCTGACGCTATCTCCCCAGCGTTTGGAGATCACGAGTAAAGGCTCCCACACCCTTGTCCTTCCCTACCAAATCTGACTTACATGGGCTTTTAGCCTTGATTTCTCTTTTCCCGAGGCATTTGATACGATCCTGTCAATGTCAATCAAGTCGCTAAGCTGTTCAATATTCGGTATTTGACACTGCACAATTCACAAAAATGGACGGCTTCAAGCTCCCCGAAATCCCGGCCTTGACCTTACAAGAAGGCGTTAAGAAGGACGAAGTTGACGCGGACAGGATTTCCAGTGAATGGCTCTCCAAACTCGAGAAGCAGTTCGCCGAAAAGTCTTTCAGCGACATCTCCGACTTGTTCATCGACGACTGCTGGTGGAGAGACATCGTCGGCCTTTCATGGGATTTCACCTGCAAGCAAGGCCAAGACAACATCAAAAAGTACCTAGCCTCAGCAAACCATGGTCTCTCTGAGCTGCAGACCAACAAGCTTGGCGGGTTGAAGCCATTGCTCCTCGACTTTGACGGCATGGTCTGGATCCAAACTGGCTTTACCTTCCGGACGCCGCATGGCGAAGGAAAGGGGTTGCTCAAGCTAGGCAACACTAGCAAAGACGAGTGGAAGGCATGGACTGTCTTTACGCAGTTGGAGAAACTCGATTTCCAGAAGGAAGTCGAGGCACGGCACGCGGCTTCGGTTCCGACGCCAAAGGCGCCCGTCACTAATGGTGTCAACGGGGTCAACCGAGTCAACGGCATCAATGGACACGCCCATGCAGAGCCCGAGGAAGACCTGCAGGTTCTGATTGTCGGCGCAGGTCAGTCTTCATACTCAGCTTTCCATCTTCCTCTCTCGCTAACACAAGACACACCAAACAGCCCAAGCCGGCCTGATGCTCGGCGCACGCCTCCAACACATGGGCATCAAAACCCGCCTCGTAGAACGCAGCGCACGCCTTGGTGACTCTTGGCGAGAACGATACCAAAGCGTCACGCTGCATACGCCGACCTACACCGATCACTGGGCGTTCATGAAGATCCCCGAGACCTGGCCGCGGTTCCTGACGGGCGACAAGGTTGCCGAGTTCATGGAGCATTACGGCCAGCTGATGGGACTCGACATCGCCTTCAACACGGAAGTCACAAAGGCTACATATGATGAAGAGAAGAAGAGATACCGTGTCGAGGTTCGCACGCCTGAGGGAACACGGACGTTGTCGGCGCGGCATGTGGTCTTGGCCACAGGCGTGTACGGCGACCAGCCCAAGATCCCTCACTTCTCAGGTCAAGAGATGTTCAGGGGGCAAATCTATCACTCAAAGTACCACAAGACTGCCGCCAAGATCCCGGATGTAACGAATAAGAAGGTTGTCGTCGTCGGCTGTGCCACCAGCGGCCACGATATCTCAGCCGACTTTGTCACGCATGGGGCCAAGGAGGTGACAATGGTGCAGCGACATCCAATCTTTTCCATCTCGCGCGAGTCGTGGGAGAACTTCATGCTCTCACTCTGGACAATTCCGGGTCTGAGTACTGAGGAAGCAGACATTGTGGGCAATGCTATCCCGCTGGCACTGATACGCAGGATGAGCATCGGGTTGACGCAGACGATGGCCAAGAATGACAAGACGGTGCACGATGGGTTGAAGAAGGCTGGGTTGGTGATTAAGGAGGGCGAAGACGGGTATGGGTTGGCGGACTACCAGCTCATCAAGGGCGGGCAGTATTACATCGACCAGGGGGCGAACCAGATGATCATTGACGGCAAGATTCGGATCCAGAGGTGCGAGGAGGGTATAAAGGAGTTCCAAGTGGATGGCCTAGTCTTGGCAAACGGTACAAAGCTCGAGGCGGATGTGGTGGTGCTCGCGACGGGTTTCGAGCAGAACATCACTACAGTCGAGAAACTGCTTGGGACGGATGTTGTTCAGAGGCTAGATGGGTTCGCGAACTTGGATGCCGAGCAGGAACGCTCAGGTGTAAGTCTAATGATGCGAATGCTTGGAAGAGTTATGCTGACTATTGTGTAGTGGTGGCGAGCCACTGGAGTGCCTGGTTTCTGGTACATGACTGGCAGCTTCATGATGTGTCGACAGTTCTCCTTGCCGCTGGCGTTGCAGATTGCGGCGGTTGAGAAGGGTCTGAACACGTCTTACTATGCCTAGAAGTGACAATATCTGAGGTCAGTCCTACAAGGATGATTAGAGAAGTTCGATGGGGAGCCTTGGCTCCTTGGCTAGACTGGAGGACTGGAAGGGGAAAGGGACAAGGAAAGGGTGAGGGGGAGGGCGGGCTGGTGAGCTCGATGGCCCATCTGGATCCATCATCGCGAACTTTCTTTCAACATGGAAGGTAAAACGGTTTCATTCAACATTAAAGATACCCATAACGAGAAAAGAAGAACACTTTTTATAAATGCTGCCAGGCAGAATGGAGGTGACCGCAAAGCTCCCCGAGTAACTCAGAACTCTCGGTTTGGGATGGACCCCAGACTAGGCACAACTGTAATTTGCCCACAAACACAGCCAAAGTCGACTTCACCCATGAGTAGGCCTGCAGGCGAAACGGAAGACAACTTCTCGGCCGAGAGAGACAGTCCCAAATCCTCAGTGTTCTTGTTACTGAGGCTCAAGGTGAGCGAGGTGAGCAAGGTGAAGAAGGTGAAGAAGGCGGGCCTCGGTCATCAAGGTAGACCCACCTCACCTTGCCTTATGCTATCAGCACGTGATGGCGCGCCCGGACCCGATAAGGGTGACCTCCAAAGAAGTGTCCTCTAATTCCATGTGCCAAAGGGTCGGCCAGCCACCTTGGACCCCCGGATCGACAGCTGGCAATAAACCACCATCTCGAAGCAACCCTCGCAACAACACCTCGTTCGCGATCGCAGCCCTCCTCACATCCGTCACTCCCTACCACTTCACGATACCCGGACGCGGCCACTCGAATACTCCCAGTACCACAGGCACAACTGACGAACCCGCGCGACCTTGCGACGACACAGACAAACCAATCCAACATCACCACATCTACACAACCACACAACTACCGCCCAACATGACAGACCTCACGCACTTCGACCTCCTCCCCCTTCAACTAGACCCCCAATCCAAATCTCTCTCCTCAACCTCCTCCTCGCGCGCCCTCGCCGCCGAGCTCTCCCAACTAAACGCCCTCCACCGCTCCCTCATCACCTCCGACACAACAACCCAGCACGGCGTGCCCCCGCCGCCCATGCCCGTGAACCCCAAACGCTCCGCCCAAGTCGCCAAGCTCCGCGACAGCGGCAACGCAGAGTTCCACAAGAAGAAGTACGGCGACGCCATCAAGTTCTACACTCTGGGCCTGCAAATGGCCCTCACCCGTCCGCTCTGGGAACCCTCTCAGCTCGTCCGCGAGGAGGTTTCGGGTTTGTACGCCAACAGGGCGCAGGCGCACATGGCGCTGCAGCAGTGGGCAGAGGGGTCTGTTGACGCCGAGGCTAGCGTCGAGGCGCGCAAGGTCGGCAACGCAAAGGCGTGGTGGCGCCGTGGAAAGTGTTTGATGGAGATGGGCAGGTTGGAGGAGGCGAGGGAGTGGGTTGGCAAGGCTCTTGAGTATGAGGGCGAGGAGGGCGAGCTCGTTGCGCAGTACAAGGAGATTGAGGCCCGTTTGGAGAAGGCGTAAGTCTAAGAAAAGACGTATGATTTCTATCAAAAAGGGGGGGTCATGTTCTATACGAGCGCCGAGGGAGTAAAGAGCCATTCCACTCAAAGCACTCAAGGATGTTCATACACAGATATATGGGTATGGCAGCTTGTAGTTCTAGAACGGGTGACGGGGGAATGAGGGGCAAAGAACCTGGCCAAGCAGTCTCGGGCCTGCTTTGGCTGTGCATAAGACCCATGAGAGAGCCGCCTGGCGCATGGAGATGGAAAGCTCGGGTAGACGCAATGGTTTGGCGGCTTGAAGAGTCCCTAGGAATTTGTGATTGTTCTTTGGCGCAGGTTGTCTCATTTTTTGATACAGGCTTGTTTGTTACTAGCCACTACAAACTTTGTCAGCAATGCGGCATCCATCATTTGCGACACTCGCGCCGAACAAACACATCAGGCTGGAAATCAGAGAACATATGGGTGGGTTGGGTCATTGAGCATTTCTAGTATACCATAGGTACCACTACCTGAACATCCCAGTTTCGTTATAGGAAACCCCCATACCATGATCCCAAGTCTCTTGAGATAGACTCAGCGAGTAATGCGTCTCTGGGTAGGAAATATGTAAACGCAGCCGGAGCATCGCAATAAACCATTTAAACACTATGCATGGGATGCCATCATTGCGACGTTGGCGCTCCAGTCATCCTCTGGATATCCCAACAAACCAAAATCACTCTTCACAACTTGTCACAACTTGTCTGTTTCCACGACGGCCCCATGCCCAATTCTTAATCCGAATCCCATATCCATTGTCCCTCCGTATATCCACTCAAAGGTGTATCGTCTGCCGCGTCTCGTCGTGGGCAATGGTGTACGATGGAGTCCGCGGCTACAGCGAGCTGTCTAGCCGGACAGCATTAGGTGCGAATCCCACTCCTGTCGTTCCGTGTTCGTGTGGCAGATGGCCCGTGACGGTCTGGTTCCGATTATTGTGTTTGTTTGGGTTGTGCGGTAAACATGGCCTGCCACGGCCAATTCTTCGAGGTCAAAGGTTGCTCGACAGTCTCCTACGCAGCCTGAGCAGGCTTCTCGTTCAAGGTCTTGCCGCGCGGACGCATGACGGCATCCTGGCTGCTCATTCTCCTGTCCAGCGCGCGTTCCAACTTGGCACCCAGAGCTAGCTTGCTCAGGTTTGCGCTCTTCTCCTCGCTCAGAGTAACCCTTTGAGAGCTGAGGGCCTTGTTCTCCATGCGGTCGAGGCCAACAGCGATGTCGGTGATCTCGGCGTGAGCCGAATCGTTTGTCTGAATGGTGTTGGCAAATGAGGGCGCCATGCTATATGTGCTGTATCGCACAGAGGTACGCACCTGAGGGGGGGTTTCTGTTAGTACTGCGGTCATTTTGGTCTTTGGTTGAAGAGGACGGCACAGATGGAGGATTCAAGTGAACGAGGGAGGGTCGGCGAGAGGTAGTAATAGGATTGGATAGGAACGGGTCGAAAGGCAAACAAGATCGGATAGGTGGGTAGCTTGGGGGGGAGGACCGGGATTTGCGGTGTCCAAGTGCAAAAAAGGGCACAGGGGCGGTTGCGAGCGAGGCGAAGCAGGTGAGAACAGACGCAAGACAGATGCAGGTAGGGCAGTTAGGGCGAAAAAAGGCAACATCAGGAGAGAAACAAACGTACAGAGGGAGCCATGATGGGACGAGAAGAATCGAGCGAGGTAGGCATTGTGTTGATTTTTTTTTGGGTTTGGCGAGATCCCTGCGTAAAAAAGGTTCGTGTCGATGTGGCCGTCCAGTCTCAACTATGGTTCGAGTTTCCACAGGCCGGGGCTTGCTTCACGACTGTCGGACCAGGCAAGCAGGCGAGCCGAACAGGGCGAAAGGGAATTGGCACTGGATTGGATTTTGGCAGATTGGGATGACTGCAGTGAGGTGCAGGATTGCTGCTGGACACGGTGCTCTTTGCGGCAGAGGCAGCGGTAGCGGCAGCGGCAGTGGGTGCGGTAGGAAGGCAGCGGTCTCCGGTGGACGTGGCCGTGAACCGTGAAGGTGAGGGCGGCCGTGAGCGACTTCAGTCGTTCCTTGGTGCGTCCTCCGTTCGCTTCGGGGGTATGCGTGTGGGCGCGTGTGGGTTGGACCGTTGGCGTCAAAAGATTGAATGGAACAGCGGTTGCAAGTCAAGTTTGGCGAGCTCTGTGAGGTCACTGGGAGAGCAGGATTGCGGAAAATCAGGCACCTGCAGGCTTTGTGCTAGGTCCTTGGTTGGCGGGTTGGTGTCTCGAGAGGAGCGAAGTTGTCTACTCTACACGGAGGCGAGATGGAGGCGAACTTGTCGGTCGGGGGGGACGATCGATGGGTCTGCACCGGGGGGATTGAGCCTTGAGGTAGTATCGTGGACGTTGAACCTTTGCGGTGGTCCAGAAAAAAAAGCAGAAAAAAGGGAGCGAGTGGTTGATTGATGACGGAGGAGGGACTGGGTTAATTGGGAGGAGGGAAGACGAAGAGGAGAACGGAGGACGGAGGACGGGTCCAGATGCAGATTGGGAAGTCGCGGCAGGAGGGGAGCACGGAAATAATATCAGGCAGGCACACTGCTGTGGATCTGCGCCTGCCTTTTTTTTCTTGCTGCCCTCTGCACTTTCCACGTCTTCTCCTGGACAGGATCCTGTACGGAGTAGTGTAGTGCGCCTGCCCGACCTGGGGGTTTGGGACTGGACTGAGAGACGGAGGCCGGGAGTGGACGGAGCCTGGGACGCGCTAAGCAAGGCCACCTGGAGAAGGCGGGCAGGCGGGCTAGGCCAGGCCAGGCACACTTTCTCTCCTTGCCTCTGACCTCTCACCTCTCACCATTTAGTGCCCAGCCGGAGGTACCTGACAGGAGTACGTACGGTAAGGTAGGTAAGGTATCCGTAAGGTAGGTACCTCTTTCTCTCCTGGCCTACCTTACCTTGACTGTTCACTCTCATCCCCCTCAGGCTCCGTGCCCGGCACCTGGAAAGCACGGCAAGTAGATGCGTACTCCCTGCACTTTCCCTCCGGGACTTCAGGTGCGCAATAATTCGAGGTGATGATCGTCGGATGTCAGGTTGATAAGGTACCTTAAGGCACCTAGAGGCAGGCACGGAGATAGTACATGACACAGGTTCCTACCTACCTTAGATACCTCGAAAAGGGGGCCCAGAGAGGGAGGTAGGGCCTACCTCAGGTAGGTACGTAGGTATTTGAGAAGGGGCGCCTTCACCCCAAATCGATTATGTATGTAGAAAGCACGGCAGGAAGTCACCATCAATAGGAAGGAGAATGGCACTTGTGACTGCTTCAGGTTGACTGGTCTACAGATAGATAGATACCTAGGTACGTACGGATTACTGGAGGAAAGAATGCTGGACTTCCGACTTGCACCTGCAGCAGAAGCACCTGCGCTACTGTCACTTGAGATGGGCTAAGCAGAAAGGAGGAAGCAGCCATGTGCAGAACAGGGATCAGGTCATCAGGAGGGGAGGAAGCGACAGGGGGTTGGTCCTCCTTCACCAACGAATGAACATTGACCTCTCTCATGCATTCCCCCACTCTCAGGCACGGCGAGGGGTGTTGAGTGAGCCTGACAGCAGGGCCAATCCATGTCTCTCATGGCCGTTTTGCCCGATCAACAACGTGAGACGTGTACCGCGACTGCGAGTCTGCGAGAGAGATGCAGGCAGATACGTCTTTCTGCGATATAGATACGCAGTAGCTGGGCATGAGAGCATCACATCACAGCGCATCGCATCGCATCAGAATATGCGCTGCAGCTTCGCTCATACTTGCATTGCGGCACTCATCTACTAGATTGGTATAATACCCGTGGTCTATTTAGGTATTCAACGCCTCTCTGCAAGACAAGACGCTCTCCGGGGCGCCCCCCTTCATAGCATCTTCCGAATCATGTTTACACGGGCCGCAGAAGAGTCAGAGGTCATGAGCTGTGCATAAGACAACACATATGAGAGTGTCATGTTCCAGCGTACCGAAATCAGTCAACCAGGTTGAGCCTGCGAATAGCTTGGTGCTGCGGCCCTCTAATTCTACAAAGTGATGACCTCGATAAAAAACAGATGTTCGTACGCATTGAAATGCAAAATAATGTATGGATACCGGTAGGAGTAACAAGACTACCGGTAGATGAGGTAACTCGCTGCACCCTTTTAAACTATTCGTGTGGTGCAGAGCAGTTGAGGCGCGTCTCAGCTCACTATGAGTCTCATTCTTGATCTCACGCTCAGTCTCAGTCTCACTCTCACTCATACAACGCGAACAATGACATGACCGGGAGAGAGGTAAACCATGGCAGGCCCAGGCTAGGTTCCTTCCCTCATCATGACACACCAAGTTCAACCTAAATACGCTGCACTTTCCTCTCCCGTCTCCGTGGCCTCCGTGGTACCTAACTTACTTCAAGGTAGGTACACAGTGAGGTACTGCAATGGTTGCCGTCCCTTCTTTTCACGTCGGATCTCTTGTTTCTTCCATCTCGCCCACAAACCTTGACTTCAACCAGACAGCATCGGGAGAAATCTCAATCCCACATCCCATGCAATGCAGAAACATCCCGCTTCCCTCCAGGGCCAACCTGGCGTCGGCACGGCACAGACTGTTCAAGGCTTCCCCTGTTCAATCTCTGCATTATTCCGAAGAAAAATCGCCCATTGACTGGATCCTTGGCCTCGCCTTGCCTTGGCCCTTGGGTTATCGTCGTCGCCTCCGCCCACCGGTCTGACTTGACCACCAGTCTTCTCTTTTCGACCGCTTGCGTCGACCTGCAGGCCAACAGCTGAAGAAACATGTGTGCCAATCAAAGAAACACCGACAGAATGCAGTCAACTCGCTTGCCAAAACCAGCCGCCCTCGCCGCCGCCTTCAAGTCTTCTACCGGTACCATACCTTCACCACGTCCTATTCTTTATCAAACCACCGCTCTACCCGATTTGCCAATCTTCTTCGCCTCCTCAACCTGTAAGCAGCCTACTGGCCAACGGCCGAGTCTTGTCCACCGTCCACGAAGGGGTGGAATTCCCACAGGGGTACGGAGCCACAATACACTGGCGCACAGGGAGGCTTGCTAGAGGTGCCGCTCAGGCGAATATGATCAACTCGAGTGTGGGAGGAAAGGGGCCAGATGCACAGGGATCGTGATTACCGATTTCGAACGAGAAACCAAACGGCAAAACGCTGCCCACTCGAGCCGATCACCACGCGTCTAACAGTCGCGGTCCAACCGTGAGCACTCACACAGCAATAATTACGGTCCGTCCGTCACACCTCTTTTCGCGTTGCAAGCAGCCTTTAGTCCCAACCTTTTGAATGGCTTTCCAAGGGGCCCGAGAGCCCCTCCGAACAACCATTAGACCAACGACAGGCAAATCAATACCGTACTCTCCAGACTCCGCCTCGGCTGCCCCCTCGACCTCACACCCACTTGACCTCACCATTATAAGGTACTTGGGCACCTCAAAGGCACTTGTCCAGGAACGCATCGCCAATTCCACGTGTCACTTACTGCATCGATTGAGTTCGGGCCTCCCCCTCAAGTCGGGCCTGCGAATGGCCTACCTACGCCCAGAGTCCTTGGGACACGAAATCGGCATCGCATCCGTCTAGTGACAGAACTAAGCAGCAGCTCTCTCTCACCAAAAAGTTGGACCATGGTTTTAAATTGCGAGAATTTGGCTTCGAGCTACCGGCGGAATCGTACGAACTGACGCCCACTGACTGATACCGCCGGCCGTACGTGCAGGCTCAGCCAACCACCAGCCAGCCTGTCCTGTCTCAGCCACTGTCAAACAGCCGGTGGCTTTTGATGTTGCGATTGTTTTTCGATTCGGCCTAGTCGTACCTAAGTTCTTTCTCGCCCTCGTCCACTTTCGTGTTTGAAGTCAATGCCGATCCTCTTGGCCTGGACAGGCCCAAAGACCCTGAGAACCCCCGTCAAAGTCCTATCATGGATATCATCACCCTCGCGCCTTGGGGCGGCAGTGCCAGAGGATAATTACGGACATCTACAAACAGACTGAGCAGTACTCCCGGCTCCGTCGACTGTGTGACACCGTATTAGTGCCGCCAACGTCAGCGCCCTCGGGCACCAAGCTTAGCTCCTCACAAGCGGGGTCTCCATCTTGGATATGGCGCTCATGATGGCTTGGCTTCGGGACCGACGAGCTCCATGACCACAAGGCATGATTGAAAACGGTCAAGTAATGGCGATTACGCTTGTTAGACTTGAATCCTGTCGATCGGCATCTTGCGAGACCAGCCACCTCCGGCAGTTCCATCATACTGTGATCGATGCCCTCGTGTTTCTCGACCTGCCTACTGCACGGGAATGGCAATCATTGTCTGAGATGTAGGCACACGAGGCTCGTCTCAGCGATTCGGATGGGCTAGGTATCGTTTTCATATTGGCCACCTTCTCGCGCCATCATCACCACTAGACTCAACTTCTCAGACCACTTTCGATGCGACTCTGGCCTGACCAAACACGCCAATGGCTGTTTCCCCTCATCCCCCGTCCTCCATCGACTTGTACCTTGCTGCTGCATGCACCGCACGTGGCAGACGCACCCTTACCTGGCCGCTAAACTTCACCTGGAACTCGTGGACCACATGGGTTCTCAACGGACGACACGTTCCTATCACCAATGTGGCCAACCATATCGCTGCCGTTGTCGACTGTTGCCTGCCGTGGAGGATTTGACTTTGCAGTATCTTGGTCTTTCTGAAGCTTTATTTCGAAATATCTTTCCAATGAATCGTGACAGTCACCCAGCAGACTTTTCATGAATCAGGCCATGTGATTGATCTTTGGGAGCCTGTCAATCACTCCTCATCTCCCTAATCATTCGGCCGTAGAGCGTTCTCGGACATCACAATCTGCCAGGCCGGCCTGGTTGAGTGAAGGTTTCCATCGTCGGGTTTCACTAAGCATGCTGGTCCCAATCAAGATCGTTTCCGGACAATCCCGTCCCATGACTCCCATATAGACTTCATGCTTATACCGAATATCCCTACGAAGCTTTGTGGTTTTTCGACTCGGAAAGCTGTATGCATGCGGCTTATCCAACAGGTCCAGAACGGACACCAGAGACTCGAGTCATGGCATCGCTGGAGCTTCAAGTTGCTCCAAATATTTGACTGGGGCAATCACCACGGTACACCGTACGCGTTGGGAAGCCGGGACAAACGGCCACCCACTCAAACGGTCCGAGTCCCTCCTCCACGTGGTATCCCGCAGTTTGGTTACACAATCTTGGGGGCCTATCTACAGTCAAGGCTTGTTCGGAATGAAGCTCGCTCAGGTCGGTGAGCAGCTTCGAGAGACGATGGAGCTTTTGCGTATTATGCTGATGGATTCGAACGTCGGCGAGTAATCAGAGTCGACAACAAGCTACGATTCTTTGGGCCCGACATTGATTTATCACCGAGGATCAAGCTCGGACTCCTGTACAGACAGCAATCGCACCCATCAGCTCCTTGACAAGTGGCACACTTTGAGGTGTATCATCGCTTCGGGGACACGTTTAGTGCCCTCGATGGGCCCCTGCAGCCAACATCCCCAACCGCACGTCAGCCGTGTTTGCTTGCGACGTTGTGTCGTGTCTGGTGGGCATCAACAAGGTTGTTGTCAGTTCGAAACAGTTTCGCTTGTGTGCCCACAACTCCTCCCCAGCTAATCTCTCTCAATCTGATCATTCTGATGAATTTACGCCTTGTTATCTTCAGGACTGGGTCGCCCGCACTGAGGCGCACGTCGCTAGCTGCCGGGTCGAGCCAACTGAGTCGTGACGAAGGGCGGTCAGCTAGCGATACGAGCATTCCCCCATGGCACGTCCCAGGATTCGCCCGAGTTTGATACTCTGCTGATCGTCAGTAAAGCGCTGTCAAGGTTTTCGAGCGGCTGCGGTGATAATGCCGAAAAAGCGGTTCGCGATGCCCCCTCTATCAATTTGTGTATCATGGTCAAGCTTGTTGTCCAAAACTCCCGCAGCAAGCTTGCGCATGAACCATGGACCATGTAGCATTTACCCAGTAGACGCGCCCCCGGCTTTCCGGCGGTTTGCTGCAGGTTGCGCGGGGCAATTGTGAGGTCTGCCGGCATACATAGATGCATTGGAGAGCTTCATGGCAGGGACTCGAAGCTTAATCACAGGTTGACGTGGTGATTGGGCATCTTGATACCGACACAGGTTGATTATACTGTCATGTTTGCTCCCCTCCTTTGCTAAGCCAGGCTTCAACTCTCACACGAAGAACACCATAACACACCACTGAGCTCGTCGGGGATATCTGGTCATTGATTCACGCTACTTCAGATCTGTGGTATAGGGTATATTGTGTTATTTGAAGGTGCTCGACAGGGCACATACTGTGGCCTATAAAGAGCCTGTATTTGGCAGATTCCTTTACCGAATCTCCTGTGTTCCTGGTAAGTTCCGAACTTGACTTTGCCTACTATTACAATCCAACCAGCGCTTAACATCTCCTAATTGCCACCAAATCGTCTCCATGTCCGAGTTACCAACTTTGAGAACATGTCAAATACGAATCGAACCCACGGACATTAGAGGGAGTTATGGAATATAAGGTAGGAAAGGGTGAAACTCCGGTTGAGGGTGAGATACGGGTGGCGGTACATTGGGCGTGCTATTCGCTGGTGGTAGATTAAACTCTCCATCGGACTCGTCTTCGCCGTCGGTGTCAGACATGGGCGGAGACATGTCAAAGTGTAGATCAAGCCTATTTTCCAAGGGCATTCCTACGGGTGTATAGATCGGGCCATCATCCTCGGGACCAAGCCTCACGAGCGCCAGCTCCTCCTCGGAAGTAGCCCACTCGGCAAAGTGCCCCTTTAGCGTCCGGATCCCGCAGGGAAACCTCTCTTTGGAGCGTCTCTCCCTCATGATCATGCCCACCTCATTCTCGGCCTTGCGCTGGCTTCCCGGGTCCTCCGCGGCCCAGATCTCGGCCGTCTCGAGGATCCGTCGCCAATTTACCTCAAAGTGGCGGGCCACGACCTCGAACCACGGGTTATACTGGGCGGCCGGGTGGGCGTTCTTGCGCAGATGGAGCCAGTGGCTCATGGCGTAGATGAGGGTGTCGGCGCGCATCTCCGTCTTGTAAACCAGCGAGGCTGCCGGGGAAAAGGCCTGGTTGGGTTCGTTCCAGACCGGGTCCGGGCTGAAGATCATGGCATGGATGGAGACGAGGAGCTGGAGGAGGGTGGACTTCTTGGGGTCCCAATTCTCGGCGGCGCTGCCTGTCCAGGTGCCGAGGAGGGAGAAGCAGACTGTTGGCAAAGAGTTAGCAATGGTCCACGAAAATATAGTGCAGGGGAGAAATCAAAGGGGGCTTTCGTACCTTGGCCATTTGAATATAGGTTCGGGTTGAACTTTCGACGGCTGTACGTTGTTCTGAAGACCATCTTAGGTGGCCTCTCTGGGTAATCGAGAGGGCAGAACAGATCAAACTCGAAGAGCCCATTCTCATACGGCGTACCTTCCGGTCCGACGATGAGGACCTTCATGGCGTCCAACCGCGTGTCGTCGTGGCGAACAAAGATGCCGTCGGGCAGCGTGGTACGCAGCATGGAGAGCTCCATCACGAGCTTCTTCATACGGCGGGGGGCGGTGGCCTCCGAGTCTGGGATGGGAATCTTGAAGTCACTTTGCCATCTTTCGGAATCCATCTCCCGCACCTTGTTCTCGATGAGCCATTGCCGGGCGGCTGTGAGTCTCTCCTCCTTGTCATCGGGAATGGTGGGTGATTCTCCCACTGACGAAACGGTCGATTGTGAGTAAGTCAGAGAGGGAGGGTTGCTTCCTTCGTCAATAGTCACTTCCCTCTTGTCTTTCTTGAGGGTTTCTCCTTCGAGTTGTTGGGAGATCTCGCAAATACGGTCGCACATGACTATCGTCTGGGAGAGACCCCCGGGGCTGGGTTTGTAGAGTCGCTTCACCGATTCCGCCTGGACTCTCAAGGCAGAAAGTAGACTCACTAACGACTTGAGCGTTTCTTGAGGCTGGTCCTGCTTCTCTTCAAGCTCCACCGCTTTCCCCTTTCCCTTTTCATCGTCACTGGAGCTAGACGACCTGTCTAAAACTGGAAGAGGGCCATATCCGAAGCAGACCGGGAGTAGAGTGCGGGCGAGAGGATAGCTGATTCGAACATCACAGACTAGCGGGGTTGTAGCAGGGTGTGCTGAGAGCACGTGAAGGAAATCGAAGAGGGCTTGGTATGGACCTCGTTGCCGCATAATCTCTTGCATGTTATCATTCCGAAGAAGCTCTGCCATCCTGATCATCAGCGGGCTTCGGCGAGCCATGACCATTAACAACGGTGGAGGATTTCGATCAAACTGAGTGTAGTTGGAAGTTGAAGGCCATGCTATCGAAAGCGCGGCGAAAAGCCTGGGTAACCGGACCATGCTGTTCTCAAGGTCTTCGCGGCGAATACAGGCGAGTTCATCGGGCTTCTCTTTCTTTCTGTCGAGCTTACCCGTTGCGTAGCCCGTTCCTTTAGATGTGCCTTGGTCATCGCTGGTCTTGAAGTAGCTCTTGAATCTCGACCCGGACTTTTTCTCGGTTTTGGGGGGCTTCTCGATCGAGTCCACTTGGGAGTCTTGAAAGATAGAGACCCGCGAGTTTGCAGCGTGGGCGGTCGGGCCGCACAGGAGAGCAAAGATGTGGAAAAGTCGACCAGGGGGGCAGCACCATTTGGTCGACTTGGAACCGGCGAATGGCGTCCTTAAATTATCTCCGATTCGGGAGCAGCCGAAACAGTATGAGATCCCGCAAGAGCATCTAACATAATGGCTGCCCAGTTCGATAGTCTTTCGACCTAGAAGAATGACACTGGCGTGTTGGAAGATGGTGCTGCTCTCAATTGCGACGCCACGCTTGCATCTTGGACACCTACGGCCCGTTGCAAACCTAATGAAGCGTCGAAGCACTTCTTCTTCTTCCTGGCACGACGGATTAGGAGACGAGAATTCCTGGATTATCGAGACGTTTGGCTGGTTGTTGTGGGAAGGTCTGAGCAAAGATGGGGGTACGCAGGGCGAGGATAGGGGTGTTGATAATGGCTTTCGAAGCCTGTCCGGGGTGGTGCCGTGGTTGTAAGCAAACGCCTCCGCGGGGCCCTCTGGCGTGGGCCGATATGGCTGGACAGCAGTAGGATCGAAAGGTCGAGGTGTCACCCATTGAGTTGGCAATTCGTTATTTATATGGAAGTGTGGGGCTTGCCACCTTTGTCGCGTTGAAGAGCCCGAGACGGCGGTCCCATCTACTGTCATGACCGGTAAACGGGCAGAGTAAGGGTTACTATCTGCCAACTTTGTATCCTCTCCTGGATCTAGCCATGAAGGCCTCATGCCTGCGCTAGAGGTAAAGGGTTGGAAGGGAGGGGATCGAGGATCCAAGGGCACTCCACTGCTCTTCCCCTTTCCTTTCAACTTTGTCTTGATTGTCATTAGGATTTTAGACCGTATCGAGTGCTTAGCGACCCCGGAAGATGGGGCCGAATTATCGGCTTCGTTTGTGCTGCTCGCTTCTGGGAGGCTAGTATCTCTGGGTTGCTGGGCTTCTTGGCCGCCAAGAATCGCATCCTGTTCCTTTGCGCAGATAACGAGTCAGAATAGAACATCCAGAAGATATAGCGAGAAGGTTTTTGGAATTCATACGGCGAACAACCCCTGTGTCTTGGCTTCTGCATCGGAACCCGATGGGAAGGCTACCGGTATGCTTCCCTTCGTTGCAGATTTCTTCTCCTTGTGTCGCTTGCGGAGGGCCTTAAGAGGCCAAGGAATGCGATAAAACATCCAAATAAGTGTAAGTGTAAAGAGGAGGGCCAAGAGAAGGGCTATCCACATCTATATAGGCTTGGCGGCCTGCGTAATCGGACGTTGGGGGTGATTTGAGAGGAAATCGGATGCATCGAGCTATCATGAAAGAACCATAAGAAAAGAGAAGGGAGGGGAAGCGCTGAGGGGCGAGCTTTTTATAGCGGCATCTTTCCGATCAGGTCAACCGAGTTTGTACCAGTTCAGGTACCCAGGGTTCAGTCCTAGATCTCGGGACCTAGACGGACCAAAAGACACCGGCACGGCGCTCCGATGCTTTCCTCTCTATGATCGGTGGTTGACCCACACAGCAAGCATAGTCCTTCCGGGTTGAAGACGGACTACCCGAGCAGCACGGAGCAGGAGAGCCAAGTGGGTTCGACAGTTTATAAAAGATTCATCTTCTAAGTAGGTGAACTATATACACGAAGATAAATAGAACGCGACGTCTGCAGCCCAGGGCCATATTTGTAGAAGAAATTGAACAGCACTTAGAAGGCAGGGTTAGCGTTTACGAGGAGCTGCTCGAAGTAGGCCTGGAACCAAGTTCCGGCCTCAGGAGCGGGCTTCAGAGCGTCCTCCTTGCCGCAGTTGTAGTCGTAGCGAGTGGCGGTAGTGAGGGAAGTGCCGTCACTCTCACCACCAGGCTTCACCCAGACAAAAGAATCAACAAGAGATGAGCCTGTGTTGGTGGAGGGACGGAGACCAAAACCGGTGCCGATGGCATTGCACCAGTCACCCCAAGCCAACTGGCCAGTGGGCTGCTTACCAGAGCGGCCTTGGTCAACGATGAAGTGAGCGTCCCATCCCTGAGCCGCGAGAAGGGGCTGGAGAGCCTCGACGTAGTGCTTCTCGTCATAGTTGGAGTTGCCTAGGCCAGTCAGATACGGAAACGTTAAAAATCTGGATGGGTACGACTTACCTGAGGTGTAGGAAGGCGGGGAGCTAACGCTCCATGCGTTGTAGTTGGCCACGTTGGTCACGATTCCACGGAGAGCCTTGGGGCTGCCGGCATCTTTGTAGACCTTTGCGTACATGTTCGCGGCGGGTCCCAAGTTTGCAGCCCACTGGAGAAGTATATTAGATCAGTAGAACATGTATGGAGCGTGGCGCGGTGAAAACTTACTCCTAACCAACCCGCGTGGCCGCCATCAAGGTACATGGCGACATTGGGCAGGTTGAGCTGAGTGACAGCATAGTTGGTGCACTCGAGGTAGGCGGCCTGGGCACCGGAGCACTTGGCAACGTTGAGGTTGGTGACCAAGTTTGCCAGGGAATCAGGCTCTGGACGAGAAAGTTAGGAAACGCAGATTTTGGTGGGTGCGAGACAAGACACATACCGATCACCAGGAGAATGCGAATGTCAGAGTACTTGAGAATCATAGTGCGTATGGCGTCGATGTACTCCTTGTACTTGGCAACACCACCGTCAGCGATGGCGTATTCGCCGTTGGAGGCGGCAGCAGCGCAGTCGCGGTCGGGAAGATCGTAGACGACGAACTGGCCGGCGTAGTTGCCGCCAGCGGCGTTGGCCTTGCGAATATCGGCCAGCGTGGAGTCAACCAAGGGAATCTTGGCACGAGTGTCCCTTGATGTTGTCAGCAAAAGGAGGCCTTCAACACCGACGTACGTAGCATAGATAACTTACATCCACATGAAGGTAGGGACCTTGGCAACGGCGGCAGCCGCCGTCTGCAAAGCAGGGCTCAGTGACGGGATAGCCAAAGTCGTAATCTCGGAGGCATAGTATGAGTTGGCCCAGAGGTTGACTCCGGCAAAGGGATTGCCCGTGTAGGTCGCACCACCGGTGACCGCGGGAGCGCTAGTGGTGGCAGTTCCGGCCTGCGTGGTAGTGGTACCGGCCCCGGCGGTTGTCGAGGTTCGCGAAGGGCTAACGACTGCGGAAGAGCTAGAGCGAACAGTCGATGAAGCGGCAGCAGAGCTGGCGGACGAGGCGCTGCCGGGCAAGCACTGGCTGTAATAAGCGTTGTTGACGACGCAAGTGCTGCCAGAAGCACAGCACGTTGGGCCGGTGAAGCCTTGGCCGCCGCATTGTGCCCTGGTCACCAATCAGATTCTTTCCTCGTTCAAGCTGCATATCCTACTTACCAGACGGCTCCGCAAGACTGCCTCTCCTCGATGGGAACGGCAAGAGCTGCAGTGCCCAAGAGAGCAGCAGTGAGGAACGCACGAGCAGCCATGGTTGCTTCTGTTGTGGGATATTGACTTGACTCTGGAGAGGATGATGTCCGTGGGTTGCAAGTCTGGAGCTGATGATGAACGACCTGGGACATGGTCCTTTTATCATGTTGCCAACCTGAGTTGAGGACTCGGATCTCTTGAACACACCGCTTGGCCTTTCGGAACGGCGGGATGGATGTGTGCTGGGCCTATTCTGGGCTGCCGGCGGGAGAGAGGCATTGCCCCACGATCGCGGAGTGAAGCAGCGGCATCTTGAGCTTGATTACTCCATTGAGAAAAGCGTCAAGAGAGCAGACCAAGCCGAGGGAGCCATCGTTACCATGGGTCTATGGGGATATGGAAGAGACATCCGAAGGACGGGTCTTGAACCATGGAATCGCCTGGTTGACGGCATGCTGGACCAGGTCCCTAAAGCTGGGCATGGAGCCATGAATTGCTTGCGGTTGCAGCAAACTACGGCCACCATCGATATTCCATGGCGTCAAGGAGTAAAAGTCCGCCAGCCAAGGTGTGGGCAAACTGCGTATTGGATGTAACGGAGTGTAAGTCATCTCGGAGGCGACGCTCCATATTAGCCACGAAGGGAAGAGCGCGTTGGTCATGGGGGCGTGATGGATGTGGGGACCGTTGAAGAGGGTGCCATGAGGGGTCGGGAAGCTCTTTAAATCGTTCCGGTCAAGTTGCAATCCAGCAAACTCTCGATTGGAAAGGCGGCTTCGTTGCCCGAGATAACGCTGAGTGGCAGTGGCGTGCCTATGCCATTTAATTTAAAGACGGAGAAGTGCATCGCGAACGTGTCGGAAAGTGTAGGTTAAAGACAGAGGTAACCAGTCACGGGATGCGAAGTTGGCGGATCGAAAGCCGAAGCGAAAGTAGCTTGGCTCCAGGTACAGAGACAGGTACCGTCAGCGAAGAGAGGAATAATCGTGGCGATTCGTCGGAGCCGCACTCAAGAGGGCAAGAAGCAAGACGCAAGACGCAAGGGACGACAAGCGAGTTGGAGAAATTGGGGTTTGTGTGGTGGTGAACCGCGTCGATGGTGGTGCTGTGGTACTCGGACCTGTCTGGTGTTAATGAGGTTAATGAGTGTCAAGAGCGGAAGCAATCAATACTGATTGCCTACCTAATAACCATCGGCCCTCAATCTTGGGTTCCCACGCCTGCGGGAACGATCCAAATTGACGTTTCGTCGAGATTTGGACGTCCAGCAACCTCATGTCATGACCACGGTGGCAATTGGTGGCCGGTGTAAGAGGCTTTGCTTGAGAGTATACATAACATTGCAAGCCGCTGATATCAATAGCATTGACGCGAGGAGAGATGAACAACCGAGAGCCGTGTACTATCAGCTATGCATACAGTTGGTGGGTGGTGACAAGAGCATGTCGAGGCAGATTCTTCTCTTGGTGGTGAGATGCCAAGGGTTCATGGTACCGACGCGCATCTTTCGGACGCACAGTCCCGTGCTCAACATCGCAGTCCATCCGTAGAACAGTCCGGAAGATCAGAGAGGCATGCGGTTACGAATAAGGGTCGTACGTTGTTGTCTTAGGGAGCGGAGACTCGTGATGGTGGTTGTGGTGGTGACGGTGGGTGTGTAAGAGGAAGACGACCGGGGCGGAGGTGTGAAAATGTATTGGCACTGTCCAGATCACCGTGCTTACATAAGACGAGGTATCTAGGTACCGACCGTTACACGTCAAGACGGCAGTCCGCACGTGAGTGGATCACGTAAGGCGATTCCAGGGAGCTTACCTAAGTAAAGAAGCATGGACCATTGTGCCCCACACCGCACGGAGCGCCGGTCCACCGCGAGGCTCACCGCCCGGACCCTTTTGGGGCCTGGCAGAATTTCCCGCCGGTCCCGAAACCGTTCCCCTCGACCAAGTCGCAAAGTGGAAGCTCCCCTGACGGCTGACCGAGCCAGTTCCCGCCGCTGTCCCCGCCGTGTCCCGCCCGCGATCCTGTGCTTCGAGAATCACCAACACACCCATCCCACCAGCTCTACTACTGTTCACCACAACGCGCCCTCCCGTCTCTCCGTCCGCTCGTCAATCCCCAGTGGTCGCTCCCCTCGCGTGCGCCCTCATCCCCTGACCCGCCACGATGTTGTCTGGAATCCTCATCTTCAACCAAAAGGGCGAGAACCTCATCTTCCGCGCCTTTCGCAACGATTGCAGGCCCAGACTTGCCGACGTCTTCCGGATTCAAGTGATCTCGAACTCGCAAGTCCGGTCCCCCATCTTGACCCTTGGAAGCACCACCTTCAGCCACGTAAAGCATGAGAACATTTACCTTGTTGCTATTACCAAGAGCAATGCGAATGCTGCGCTGGTCTTTGAGTTCCTCTATCGCTTAATTGCGTTGGGACGGGGCTACTTTGGCAAGTTTGATGAGGAGGCTGTCAAGAACAACTTCGTGCTTGTCTATGAGCTGCTCGACGGTACGTGCCACATCACACCGGCTCAATGGACTGTGTTACTAGTGTTCCCCTTCTAACGTTCGCCTTGCAGAGATCATTGACTTTGGCTACCCCCAAAACACCGAGACCGACACCCTGAAGATGTACATCACGACCGAAGGCGTCAAGTCAGAACGAGCCGCCGAGGACTCGGCCAAGATTACAATGCAGGCGACAGGCGCGCTCTCGTGGCGCAAGGCAGATGTTAAGTACAGAAAGAACGAGGCGTTCGTTGACGTGATCGAAGACGTCAACCTTCTCATGTCCGCCACGGGAGCAGTCCTCCGCGCCGACGTCACGGGTCAAATCGTCATGCGCGCCTACCTCTCCGGTACCCCAGAGTGCAAGTTCGGCCTTAACGACCGGCTACTTCTCGATAACGACGGGCTCCTTAGTCTACCGAGTGGAAACAGGATGGGAACAAAGGCCACCAAGGCCGCCGCCGGCAGTGTCACCCTCGAAGACTGTCAATTCCACCAGTGCGTCAAGTTGGGCAAGTTCGACAGCGACCGCATCATCTCCTTCGTCCCGCCCGATGGCGAGTTCGAGCTCATGCGCTACCGCGCCACCGAGAACGTCAACCTCCCCTTCAAGATCCACGCCATCGTCAACGAGGTCGGCCGCACAAAGGTCGAATACAGCATCGGCATCAAGGCGAATTTTGGCGCAAAGCTCTTCGCCACCAACGTCGTTGTCCGCATCCCTACACCGCTCAACACTGCTAAGATCACGGAACGATGCACCCAGGGCAAGGCCAAGTACGAGCCCAGCGAGAACAACATTGTGTGGAAGATTGGGCGGTTTACGGGACAGAGCGAGTTTGTCTTGAGTGCCGAGGCCATCCTGACGAGCATGACGAATCAGCGCGCCTGGTCGCGGCCGCCCCTGAGCCTCAACTTTAGCTTGTTGATGTTTACCAGTTCAGGCCTCTTGGTTAGGTACCTCAAGGTGTTCGAGAAGAGCAACTATTCGAGCGTCAAGTGGGTGCGGTACATGACGAGAGCGGGTTCCTATGAGATACGGTAAGTCTGGCCTTCTCCATCATCACCATTCCATGTTCTAAGCCCTGTTGCTAACCAATTCACAGTTTCTAGCGAGGTAATTATACGTGTATGTGTGGTTTTGAGCTTGCGTGGTATATGCATAGTATGGCGTCAAAAGGTATTCCCAGTAGAGAAAAACTGGTGGGCTTCAGCACGTTTTGTCAATGTTTACGGCGGCCATATTGTTGTCAATAACGTCTCTTCGTCCAGAGATTATAGTAATACAAGGTCTCCCTCCCTAGCTCGCATCCTCCCAGTAGTTTCGACATATGTCGTTTCGACGAAATCATCTCCTCGTTGCCCCACGCCAGCCGATTCGACCCAACCACTTGGTCCAGCTGGAATAAGCACCTTTTCGTCAGTCAGCTTATCTCGCTCTTCTTACGCCGAGAAGGTCTCTTGTTCTCACCCGCGTCGCTAGCTCGACTATCGCAGGCTCATGTCCACGCCCTCATTGGCGACCTCTGAACGGCTATCCGGATAACAGTCCATTACCGTCGTGTTGTCCACGCCCTCCAACTCATCGTCTTCCACCAGTAGCACCCTGATTCCCTCGAAATCCTGCGTAGCAGCGTCTGTCTGCTGGCTCCTGATCATCTCGTCCATAACCCTCGCAGACACGTAGATCGGGTGCTCGTCCGACCAACCCATGCCCTCCAAATTAAACACCTCCCGATACGTCTTTCCCACGCCATGGATTACGTCCGCCACCCGTGATATAGCCGCATCTCTGTCTCGACTGTGAAGCTGGTAATATAGTTCGCCGCGGGTCTGGAGCTGAGATCTCGTGATATCCTGTTTCTTGCATCGAGTACACCGGCCGTGACAGTGATCGACCAAGTACAGCACTCGGAGTCCCCGTTGTATACAACATGCCAGGTACGCCACCTCTTCAAACACCACCGCCCCAACTGTTGCCGGCGTCCACGTCTCCGCGATATCCAAAGCGATGAGTCGCGCATCACGTAACGTCTCCGCTATCTCGGCGCTCCACGGCCCTTCAAGCACCTCGGTCAAGTTGTTCACTCCCGACGCCTCATATTCGCCAGACAAAACCCCGTGGCAGAGATCCGTGAGGGCACCGCCGTCTCCGAAACGCAACAGCAGCACATCTTCTTCGTTGTCGTAGTGTATTTTCTGGTTCCGACCGGGGAGGTAGACGGAGTTCAAGTTCGTCCCCCTCAACCGCCTCTCCACAGCCGCCGAGGCTTCAGAACACACTAACCGCATCGTTTGCCGTTGTTTGTATACGGATGGATCATGCATGTGTCTCGCAATCCTCGTCCGCCGCGCAAGCTCCGCCGGACCCGTTTCAAGGGCGTCCAAGAAGACACACTCTCTGTACTTTGTCCATCTGGCGTGGTTCTGCTCTGAAATCTTGCCGTCTGCGGATTGGAAAGCCCGTCTGCTTCGATCGGTACCGCGCCAGGACGCAAAACAGACGTCAAAAATATGTATCGACGGTCCGGCTGTTGCTTCATCCCAGATCTTGAGGCGGAGTTCGGGAGGGAGCTCCGCGAACTTTGTGAATGGCATCATAGGCGAATTGGACCGGTGCTGCTGAGTCTCGGACGAGAATTTGACTTCGTGTCGTGACTCTTGTAGGGGTTTATAAAGATAGTCATGAAGGACTCTCATCGCATTCGACCCCGGGAACCCCGTCGCAGGCAAAAGAGTTGACCAGTCAGACACCCACTCAACAGCATCCACTGCCAACTCACACATCTCATCCATGCTTACTGTCACCTCACTGTCGTTGCTCTGATATCGCGACGTGGGATGATCAGACTGGAAAAGACAAATCAAGGCTGTCTTCAACGGCGTCCCTTGGACAAAGTGCCGCTCACTCGTATATCTGTTCTGGGCGTCAGCGCTTACATTCGTTTTCAACAGCGCAGACCCAGAACGCCACCATCAGATTTGTCCGTTGGTCGTCGCCCGTTGGACAAGCCACGCGACTACCGTGCCGCCGGGTCGCATACCACACCAGAATACGATGGCAATATGCCCATTGGCCGGGTCATGTGTGAGCTTGGCATTTGCTGGAAGATTGGCTCAACGGCTGCATGAGTCCGCCTAGGCGGGGGAGCTGAGAGGACAATGAGAACGAATCTAAGTTGTTTGCTTCGGTGGAACGGGTTGAATGGCCTTTCTGTCGCTACCGTTTGTCTTGCCCACATCAGCCACGGCTGCTAGCCACCGGAATCTTGGACACCAATCATGTTGCTATCTTTACCGATTTCTTCTCAAGACTCCTCTCTTGTTGACTCTTCAGCATGCTCCTATACCGTTTCTTCTTGCCCTTCCCATTCTCTCGTCCCCCACATTATCATTAAACTGTCTCATCGGACTGAATTAATCATTGTTATCCTCTCAGTGTGCTCGTCCTCGCCTAAACTCCAGAATCGTTCTGAAGGTTGGTGGCATTGGCGCAGGCAGGGTAGTCTGGTTTCTCATCGGTACCCAGGTTGCCAGGCCAGTAGTTCTTGCAGTCATACGCCCAAGTATTCCAGCTTGCACAGAGAGTATGGGCCTCATCTAGGGCTGGAGAGCTTCCGGGCCTCCAAATGACGTTAGCCTGAGCTTGTCGTTCCATGATCTGGAGAGACAGGCCAGCGGAAGCATGGCCGGCAATATGGCAATGCATTAACCACACGCCGGGGTTATCGGACTTGAAGGCAATGACGGCATAGCCGCTCTTGGGAAGCAGTACCACGTCACGGCGGGGCGGATTACTTGTGTTGGGATTGAAATCTGCTGGGTCCCACAACTTGTCATCCTCCTGCTGGACAATGGCAAAATCATGGCCGTGGAGATGGATCTGAATGCAGTTAGTCTGAAGGTTCTCGACAAAATCTAACGTCACCGCCACTTACGGGATGAGGACCAAATGTCGGGTGGGTTATGTCGGTGTTGTTGGAGTTGAGAACTAGATAAACCTAAGTATGCCAATTAGTGATAGATTCAATAAGAGTGTTGTAGGTGCAATCAAACTCACCCAGTCCTTTGCGGTATAATTCTCCGGCACGACCACCCATCCTGTTGGCCACTCATCGCCAACATTGTCGAGGTTTAGGAACGTAGGGTTCCCGTATGCGGTCTGGAAGGGGTTCACGTCCTTGCTCTCCGGTCGCTCGAAAGAGAAAAAGGCCTGCGCATATGGTCCGCTTTTGCTTACGTTGTGTAGGTCCGCGATGTTGAATTGTTCGCCGACGCCGCCGTTTGCCGGAATTCCAACTGTCCAAGGAACAGTCGGCACCAGTTTGTTGTTAAAGTCCGTGTCTGAGAAAGCGAGGCTAATGTTCCAACCCGTGGTAGTGGGGTCTGCTGTACTGGAACTGTCGTAACGGAGGATGCCGGTCTTCATGTAGTTGTTCACATCTACAGTAATGTTGCCTTCTTTCGTCAAATTTGTGCCTTCATACATTGGCAATTGGGTTCGAATCCAGAAATTGCCATCCGCCGGCAGAGGATTAGCATCGGGGTTCGAACTGTCGACAACCGGCTTTGCCTCAACGATAATATGATACCTCTGTCCGATGGCGATGAGGAGAGAAGTTGCATTGAATGGCTCAATGGGAACGAAGTCTGCCTCAACAACAGTGAAATTGTGGTTGTCGATGGAGAAGATAAACGTTGAATCATAAGCAGTGTTAACAAGGCGCAATAGGTACCGCTTTGCTCTCGTCGAGGGGTTGGGCTCGATGTCATCGAACCAGATCTCGTAACCACGGGGAATTTCTGTGGTGTTATCAATACCTCCACCAGTGAATCGAGTGATGTTCCCGATGCCACCCAGGAGTATGTCTTGTCCGGTTGCATTTATGTACATGTTTTCGAATGCACTATTATTCGCTAAAATCCATCAGTTAGCATCAACTCAATAGAGCCAGACAATGCGGGCATCAAATGGTTCAGCCTGACTCACCCCAATCAGTCACCGAGATTGGCTCAATAGCCTCGTCGTACGGGAAGGATGTTGGTCCGTGGATGGTCTGAAGTCAATTCATTAGCACACAAACCTTGCAGAGATTGTAGGACTAATTGAACGACTCAACTTACAATGGGGGCTTGCAATCCGTCGGCGTACTGAACCGAGTAGTGGCTGTGATACCACGAGGAGCCGTACTGTGTGGCATCCCATCGGTAGACAAAGCTGGACTGTGGAGCAATGGGACATTGTGTAATTCCGTTGACACCATCCATGTGCATTGTTTGATTCTGTCTGATGCCATGCCAGTGAATGCTGGTTCCATTGTTGACGAGGAGATTCTGAACGTGGATCTCGACAGTATCACCCCAACAAGCTTCGATGAGAGGCCCAGGCCAAGTGTTGTTAAAAAGCTTTGCTTCAGTGAAGTTCAGGCCGTTCGCGTTGATGTAGCCATCCGTAACGTTGAGGTAGTATACTCGAGTGATGCCTTGCGGCATCTTGTCCTCATAGTCGGTTGTGATGTTGTATTCTTCTCCGGTATCCGAGTTGCGAAGCCAACAGCTTCGGTCCTCTGCAGTGCCGCATGGCTTGAAACCCTTCATCTGGCTGTAGTCACAGACAAATTTATCAATGTTGCTGCCAGGAGGCGCGAAGATGGGACTACCATGTCCAGCGGTCTCAAGGTCGGTGTTCGACCAGCTAAACTTGGCTCCTAGGTGGTGTTGAGGTCCATCTCGGAAGAAGGGTGAACCGAAAAGTGTATTGGCAACATCAGTTACAATGATCCAGACATGGCGAAGGGCCAACATAGTGGGTTTTTGGCGAGGCAGCTCGAAAGCTAGCTAACAAGATAAATGATGAGAACCTGCTCGATAGGCTTTGCTTCGTGGGGTTCATGAGAAAGGGGATATGAGCACTTTTGAGCAAGATTCGTATAGGTGCGTTATCATATCAGCAAGCCTAGCTTTTTGCCTTCACAATACCTAGGTAGTGCGCGGATCATTCAGCCCTTAGTCTTCTGATGACTGGGGAGGGATACATTCGAGACCGTGATGACTATGGACTGGAACGGCGTGGCGTTGCGACTCAAAATCGCAACCGGACATGGAACGTGAATTGATGAAAATGTTTACCGCCACGAATTCCACCAAGCTATCTGCTGGATACACTTCGGGGACCTTGACTCGAATCAGAATCACGACTAGCAGATATTCATGTTTCATAGTCGATCTAAAAGTTACTGGATGGTACTCAGGTAATCTGACTACCATAAGTCCCGTCTTCTGCATCTTTGGAAGGGTGACATGATATCTTCAAAGCACCACAGAGGAATTTGGGAAGACCAAACACTTGCGTGGAGAGAAACAAGAGTGATATGTGAGCGAAGCAACAGCCCGCGTTTGATGCTGTCAGCCGTCGGCCTAGCCCAAGGAACGGGCCGGCAAGCAAGGGGCTAGAAGTGATTGGCCGCGTCCCGCTTCTAGTGAGACAGCCCCATGCTAACAAGGTCGACGAGCGTGACAAGGTTCGAACCGTGGATCACCACTTGCCTAGATGCGGCAAGACACCCACCGGCAACTACGGGTGCGGGTGAGGGGTTGAACGGTCAACTGCCACCGAATTCTCGTGGAGCGGCTGAAGATTTTCAGCTCCTCGCGCTTGTTGTTAGCGGATTCAGATTGGATCAGTCGAAGTATGCGGGGAGGAACGCGGTGATTGGCGTTAATTGTGAAAACTCCGGAATGCAAACGGCTCATGGGGAGCTCCCTTAGTTTATGATCATGCCATTCTATGTTTACCATGCTGCTTTTTGGGAAGAGCATCCAATCATGTAGTCGAGACTAAGACGATTGCGATCGAAGCGGTGAGTTGTCTTACTAAGTTCTCTTCCATCGACAGAAGACTGGCAATTTGCGTCTCACTTAGTGAGACCGCGAGAAGCTCAGATGTCTTGGCATCTTTTCAGCTTTTTGTCAACCGCCCAAGAGCTTCTGCTAATGAGAAATGAACAAAATGACTTGGTATATCGGCAGTAGTGTTTGTGAATATTCATTGAGGATACATGTAGCCTCATGAGTTACTGCTACATGGGCTCTGGCTTTCGTGGAAGATCTCACATAAAGTTAGAAGAGTGCCATCTATCATTAGGCATTCCAGTAACAAGCTTTGAGAGGCGATACGCCCTACGACATGTTCAGGCATCATCTTGACGTCAAGCGCTTGTGCACTTAGCCCAGCTTATCTAGCTGAGGCTGTATATGCAATTGAGAGAAACGGATGGCTCATAGGTACTCTGTAGGATGAGGACCAAACCAAATCAGTTAGTAAGCACACAATTGAGAAAAGAATGGTGCAGGTGGTCGGCATCTCGAATCGTTCAGTGACGAATCTTCTTTCTTTCCGAGTACTTAGCCTCTCGATGGCGGCGCTAAACATCGTGTACTGAGACATGGGCTTCCAGGGCTCCCACTTGCACAGCTTCGAGTCTTTCGGATCTAGGCCTTTTGTGCCACCCTGGAAACTTGCCTCAATTTGATTCAGAAACGTCTGTGTTACGGCTTGCGTGGAAATCTGGAGCCTGGTATCATCCAAGTCCAGCTTCAACTGCCCATGGAGCGCAGCAGTCTCTGATTTCTCCGGCCGTAAGCTTTGAATCAGCTCCGAGGAGGGAAGCTATTGGATATTTTATGGCTATCCCAGCTACATCTATCATTTTCGTTCATAGAGACGCATCTCAATGTGGAAGGTCTTGCGCTTTCCCAGCTCTGCTGGTAACCGAGGAGTCAATGCTCGACCTTGTGTAGCCGACGGGAACGTACAGCCGCATCGCAGTTTCGGTAGGCGGATTTGCTCTCGTGTGATATATCTCCGGCACTAATTCCCAATTCGGAGGAGTGTCCCGACCCGATGTCTAACAATACGCGAGAGTTCAACGCCCTAGGGCTCGATCAAGACGACTGATCGGTGATAAGACCAACATACTTGGGTATGGCATGTGAGAGAAGGCCGGACAGAGAAGCTTGATATCTTGTTCCAGCCACTCCGTCGCTGAAGAATGGACTTCCGGTGTCTCGGGACCCGTGAAGTACGCCAAAAAGCCTCCATATCAGCCATCAGTATCTTCCACTATAGCCTGCATGACTTGACAGACCTTGATCGCACTTTCTGCTGACCATCATGCAGTGTCACCATTTCAAACAGCCACAGGAGCGGCTGGGCCTTGCTATAAGTGGTTGATCTAACGTGTCGTACAGTAGTTTGCTCTTACAGTAGTCTACCCTTCTGCGTCGGAGCTGGCCGAACGTTGTCATTGGATATCGTGCCTAGTTTGATATTAAGACTTTGGCGAGACAAGATATTCGGGGTTACGCCTTACTGAATGAATGTGTTAGCTGTCACATGTCATTTTCCTTGCAAGAGCTCTCGCAGGTGACTTTGATGTCGGAACTGTTCGTGGCCACCGATTATAGCGCTACAAGCACACAGGAAGATTCCAATAAAGTCAAAGATCGTGATATCTGAGGTATGGTATAATCCTTTGGCGCACGCTCCTTCAATTAGACCACACAGCTGCCGCAGTATTCGGGCTGAAGACTGTGGCATAAGTTATGTGTGACCCCATATACCGCGCCAAACGCCGGTGATGTGTAGGAGTCGGCCGCCATTAACTTGACTCCTACTGGAATCTCGATTTCGAGCCCAAATCTAAGATTACACTACATCTTGCAGCTCTCGATGAGGCAGGGCCAAAGGGAATAGTCGGACACATCCTACAAGCCCTCTCCTGTGTACATCATTTTATCTCACTGTACCTACCCCTCTTTCCTCCCCCAACAAGCCGACGTGATTGCGAACAAGATGCATTGGGTCATCAATCTCTTACACTGGCATTGGTCAGGGGAACCGGACGGTTTCTCATGATTGGAAACAAGGGAAGCTTCGTGGAACTGAGTCTTGAGGCCCGGGAGCACACGAAAAAACTGTACATCCACTTTGGAACAAGGCAAGTCTGGGGTACATGGTGTTGTCCCATATCATCTTCGAGAAAGGTGCTCTACACACATTAAGGGGTTTCTAGAACGCCTTCGAATATCGCGATGATGGGTAAACATTATCGCTAGTCTCATCAGCCTTGGAGCCCGGAACCAGGAGCCCGGAAACGAGGATAGCAACTCGTGGGAGCCGGGGTGAATAGCGCCTTTGTGGCTGATTGCCATGCCCATCTCATGTGGCCTCCATATGGGCGACGAAAAGGCAATTTTCCCGAAGTTGTGCATTGTTACAAAAGTGTGCCTCTGTGTCTCATTCCTCTTGATATCATTGGAACTTCACATTGAAGAGAACCCTGGTTGCAAGACCGGTAAGCATGGGCAAGCCACGTGCTTCGCCATTCTCCGGAGGGACAGTCTGAATTGCGACCCATAGGTTTGACAATGGCGGCCAATTATTGAAGCCTGGAAGAGAAATCGTGCCATTCCCTTAGGGTTCGTGAGGCAAACATCAGAGAAATGAGGTGGCCAGGTCCCAACAGCGTGGTAGTGACGGGCCGGGGCTTTGAGATGGGCCAGATGCCCAATACTCGAGGTTCAGGGAGAAGTAGCTGTGAGCTGTGTCAAGGACATTACGAAAATTCCAATGGTATGGTGTATAAGAGGATTCATATCTGCACTCAGAAGTATCGAAACACTCGGCGACAACGGCATCAAACATCACAAGGGTGCCGTCCCAATCAATATCAAACCGATTCACTGAGTCACTTTGCTCCTGCTCAACAACCCACTGTTACCTTCTCTAGCAGATGCAGACTGCTTGTGATAATCAATTTTATCGAAATTCTGTTCATAAGTCGGCCCAGATCGACACTCAGCTCCATCATACACAATCAACCCAGTTCGCCTAGAGTCCGCAATTCCTCGAACCGTCTCTTGGCTCCCACTGCTTACACAAAACATCTGTTCGGAGCTCGCATCTTTGTGTCACGCGATATTTCGATCAACCACGGGATTTCCTGTCCTCGAGATCGGTCTCCGCATCTTGTCTAGGACCCCTTTTCCTTCCTGTTGTCGACATTTCGATACCTTACTACCTGCAACTACCTAAACGGGGAAGAACATACGGCAGCAGCCCTCGTGAAGACTACCAAAACTTTGGAACTTCTCAGCTCAGCTTAGGAACATCAACCATGTGCACTTGGTCCTACCTTCACCACCACCACGTTCAGCCGTGCCCTCGGCCGATTGACAATGTCTTCCATTGGGAATTTTGCATGGACGCTGGAGGAGATTCGGATGGCAATTTTCAGACTCCCTGCGATAAAGTCACTTCCAATGCGGTCCAGAATGTTGATTTTGATAATCCTTGTGCAACTGGAGGCTGTCTGATTTCTCCTGATTGCAGTGCCGGCGGCTGCCGTTTGCAAGAGTTGAACGGCTATTGGAACTGTTGTCAATGCAGCAGAGGAAGTAACACACTGCGCTGGTGTCGACACAAAATGAAGAAGAGTCCAGACACTTTCTGCTACCATCGAGTCTGCAGAAATTGTACGGCGGACACTAACACCTGAGTCCTGACGACCTTGGTAGGGCAAGACAAGGTGATGAGCACCTCACAGCCACTGAGCTTCATTGATAGACGACGACGTGGAGACAGGGAAGAATACACGAGGAGTTCGCAAGAGTGATTTGGAATCTTTCGACAGACCGACGATTTGCTATTCCAGAAGTGGCGCCATATCTCACTCGATGCTCGTTCACCAGCCGCCACACCCAAGTTCTCGGCTCTTCATGGGCCGTGGAAAGATGGGTATCAGAGTCTAGGCTTTTAAGCCCTAGTCCAGCAGCTGATGTCGGGTCGTACACGGATCGGGATGAAGACCAGTTATATTGGAGAGAACATCAGGCAGGGGGTGTTATCGTCGGCCGAGAGCGCCTCCTGGTGATCAACTTGCTTCCTGGCTATTCACCACGAGCCCAACTCCACGCACGAGGCTGAACGATGGAGGCGAGGAGGCTTGGGAGCCTTTGCATTACATGAAGTAATATAGACCAATCGAAATGCTATCTTTTCTACTGCGTGTTTCACCCAAATGGTTCGCACATTTGCCTGACTAAAGTGTCTGTCGCGATTTTGTTCTAACGGAAAGCAGATACGGATCAAGCCCCGGGATTCAACGCGTCCGAAGTCGGTCCCTGATACATATCAGAGACCTGGCTGCCACGTTTTCCTTTCAATAACCCTTCAAACTATTTGTTCTTGGATGCATCTTGCGAGTCATTTGCTCGCCTTTTGCAAACAGGCCGCCAAAGCCTCCGCTTGGGACCCAATGCAGTGGTAACTGATCGTCAGGGGAAGGGGAAGAAATCGTGGCCGCCTCAATATGCTTACCGACAGGTCGGAGTAGATCGCCGAACCTGCTTCTTCTGTAACCTTCTGTCCGGAGATTCTGAGTATATAGTTGAGGATTGAAACCCCAGAATAGTCGAGGTGTATTTCAGGACCTGAAAGTAACATCAGAACATTGAGCATCGCATCGTGCCTGTGACTCTCAAATCTTCATTTGACTATTCAACTCCAGCTTCTCTATCTTCGTAACTTTTGAACTGCAACATCCGCATATCGAAAAGTACATTTACATTCGAAAACCTCGAAGACGTCATGTGCCACACCATAGCTTTCAAGTTGCCCTGCGAGCATATCCAGACTCATATCGAATATTGCTCCAAGGCTTCGACATCCTCGAAAAAAGATCCATCCAAACGCAAAACCTGCAGAGATGTCACTCAACAAAACATTCCGTACCCTCCTCCCCCAGGCTATGACCAGAGAGCCTTGCCAAAGTGCCCTTTGGAAGACTGCCCATACGAAAGCCGCAACAGATGCTGGAACTGCTGCTGGTGTGGCAAGGGTTGGAACGATGGAGGCAGATGTAGCTGCATCATGATCATTGACGGAAACCAGTACCGCTGCGAGCATATCTGCTGCTCGACATGTACTGCCGCCATGGATGGTTGAATATTTCCAAGAATATGATGGAGCAATTAAGCGAGTGGCCTGTGGAATCAAATCGCTTCTTGGAGCTTAGGAGGTGACGTAAAAGAAGGAGAAAGACTCAGCTTGAGATCCTCAAGTGACTAGACGTCATGGCAATCTATCTTTTGGAGGAGCCCAAACCCAGGAAAGGATAGTATGAATCAGTGGTGGGTGCAGAAACACATAGAAAGGATAGGTTCCACTTGTTTTCTCTTCAATAATCTCGCAGTGGTCGAGTAAGCCAGCAAGTTCTCATAGTGACATCCATCGCCATGGTCGGTGGCAATGGGTGCTTGCAGGGGAATCTCAGACAACCGGATTGTCTCACACTGTATAATGTATCTAATATTCCTAAGTGATGAAATTGTCCGCAACCTTTTTCGGTGCCGCGTTCCTGCATGATATTTGCCCAGATTCCGTATCTGTGAGTAGTTGAACATGATCTCGAGATCGTGATCGGATGGGGTCCAACTTGGGTCACATTAAGCAGCTACCCAGCTCAGTCTCCAGATCCTGCACTCTTGCATTTCGATCCAGCCAACCAACCCCTCCTAACTCACGCCACTTTCCTCTCGACCACTCAGATTTTGGAGCAGCCGATTGGCGAGGCTAAGTATCATCGGGGCTAATATTAGCCCCGAATAAGGATCGTGATTATCGTGAAACCCTCCATTCTGACTATCACAAGATGGTCATGCGTCAAGCTTCCTAGCGAGATCTTACGAACCCAGGCACCGGGAGGGCGGGCTTCTCATCCGCTGCTCAAACCACTCGTGGAGGAATTCATCCCCATGGATGCGATGTAAGACGCGTAACACAGAGATTGATGACGGTGGAGATCGTCGTGTCGCAATAATGGGTGGACCGGTGTGACACAAAGCTGCGAGTTCCCGTCGGAGACTTCACCCAGATTTGATGAGGGCGTGTTGGGAGAGCCCTGGCCGCACAAGCAGGTTGTTTCATTGGCTGCCTGATCTATGTTTCCGCACCCTCAAGTATGGATGCAACACATAACATTCACGCCAAACAACCCATTCACCATGCAGCCCGAGACATTGGAATCCCAGAAACAGTCAATTGGGGCCATCTTTGACCCTGGGTTCCACGACCCTTACTGTCGGTGAGCGAGGGGTGATGACAGATGAGATGTGGAGTGAGGGTGGTGTTCGAGATGGTTGGTAAGAAGTGAACATGTGTCAGTAGCTGTGAGAAAAGAAACCAACGGAGGCGTTCATCGGCAGTTAGGACGGAATAGTGATCATGGAAGTGCGGTAACTTTGTACAAATTTTATGATGTGCAAGGAGAGGTCATCAAGAAGGCGGAAACGATGAAGTATATAAGATACAGGAAGCTGCTTGGTGAAAGCGAATTCCAGTCAACTTCACAGATTACCGCCATCAGTCGTTGACTATCTCACTACAGTGACTTCATACTTTTGTTTCGTCAAGTATAAACAAATCTGCACATTGCCATCTTTCACCATGTGTCACGGCCACCCTCGTCTCCACCCTTGCTCACACACTTCGATCAACTGGCACTACTGCCCTTCGGCCCTGATTGATCTCGAAACAGGTGTAGAGACTCCTTGCTCACACCTGAGTTATGCAACCGCCCAACCCAGCAATGCCGACTGTCCTTTGATCAACTGTCAGTTCAAGGCGATGGGTGGCACCTGGACCTGTTGTCAGTGTAACCAAGGTCCCAATACCCAGGGCTGGTGTACAATGCCAAAAGCCACACCAGGCCATGGTACCTCCGCCCCTGTCAATGAGTCTGAGACTTGTGATCATGGGTGCTGTGCCGAATGCGCACGTTACCGTGGGTCTATCAATCCTCGATGTACACCTGTTAACCATTGAGCTAAACAACCGGCCTAGTCCCAACACGAGCGACCACCCCAGATATGGCATTCAGTGAGCTCCGTCAGGGGGCTGCTAGCCGCAGGTTTGGCTACGGCTCTTCCAGTCGCTCTCACCGTCGAGGTTCTGCCTTATCCAAGATCAACGGGTTTCCTCCTGTGGATGAGAACGCAGACACTGTGTCGCCCTCCGCATCAGGCTCGTGTTCAAGAAGCAACAACTCTTACAAATCGTCTACATCCGGCAATACCTCTTATGGATCTGTGACTTCAGCAAGCCGAAGCGCGGCCTACAGGGTCGATTTGGAGTACAGTTCTAAACGGCACAAGTCATCCGCCGGAAAGTCAAGCAAGAAGAGCCAGAAGTCTATGAGAGCGCATTAATGTAGGGTGGGTCAGCTGAGTTGACGCTATCAGGGAGATTACCCTAGGAGACAACGAATTGTCAAATACTACGTTTGGCGATCTCTGTAGAGTACAGGTGCTCAGTGCCAGTCGGATTCTTTCGTCAACGCGTTTGTCAGTGGTCACAGTCTGAGCTTGCCAGCTGTGACCGGAGGAACCTATGAACCAGAGAAGTATCGGATCTATCATGTTTATGTAAGTCTAATCCGGTGCCCAGCGCCGAGATCATGGTGCGAAATGGTACTGTTTGTAAACCAGTTGCCCTCGACTCCGCATCTTGGCCTTCAGCGTATCTCTTCTGTGTCCGGGAAGAAGAAGCAGACCCTGAAGGGAGAGAGCCATGTGTAGTCTTATAGTTCCGAGAACCTCATGCAAATTATGGTTTCGGCTAGAATTATGTTCAGGTCCTTAAAACAACATCTGTTGTGGAAGCTAGCAATCAATGATGAACAAAACGAGAGTCGAGGGAGTTGAAGGATTACACACAATCCGCCCATGATTGACTTGCCCCGCCACATTAAGTGTGGCGTCTAGCCTCATTACCTAAGCGACCCGGAAGCGGGTGTGCGTTGATCCACCCCTCCGGGCACGTGCCTCCGTAGCCGGACCCGCAGTTCCCCCAAAAGCTCCCGTGAAGTGCCGCCGACGTGTCGTCTCATCTGTCCATCGCATCACACGTCAGGGTCACAATCTCAGAGAAGAAAATCACAAGAACTATATACTCGCCGTCAAAACTTTCTCAATGGCCTGTGGATCCGGCTGCTGCGGTCCTCCACAGGAACAGGCTTTCGCGAGGGACAACCCGCCTCTAGTCGCCTCGCCCCCAGATGGATTGGACCGCGACTATCCTGATGTTGTCGACACCTGCTGCGCGGTTGAGGAGAGCGATTTGAATGCCGTCATTGAAGCTAAGGTGGAAGAATGCAAGACGACCGATCATGGAAGAGACAAGGACTCTGGAAACACAATCCTCCAGAACTGCTGCGCTGCGTCCAACGACGGCAGCATTGACTCAGCACAAGTCGAAGAAGATTGTTGCGCTCCAAAGGTCAAGGTTGGCGACTTTGCGAACGCTTGCTATGGGTCTCATAATGAACAAGTTGCTGTAATCAGCGCTAAAAGCAATACCATCGCCGAGTCTCCTGACGAGTCCGCAAAGAAGGTTCCTGGCGTTGGATGCCAATCTGAACAAGACGACCCCGCCTTCAAGTCAATCGCGGCCTCGATCAACACTCCCGATTCCAAGCAGGACTCTTGTGCCCCAAAATCCAAGAAGTGCTCTTCAGGATGTTGTGGCTCGGCGAGGGGCAAAAGACCTACTGACTGCCCTGAGACCACATCAATCAAAGCAGTGGCGGGCGAAGTTATTGCCGTGACCGAATCTGATGGTGATGAACCTGTAAAGATCTGCTCAGACGATGGCAAAAAGGGTTGTTGCTCCTCTGGTTCTGCACCTGACGTTCGTGGAGAGAAGACACCCGGCTGTTGTGAGGGCAAGACGTCACCTTGCTGTGACTCTACTTGCATCGATCGCCTCGCTCTGCGCGAGTGCGCAAACGGAAAGGCTTCAAAGCTTCCGCAGACCTACCAAGGTAAATTCTCGTGCAAAGAGCTCACTTTTTCCAGCTGCTAATATGATCCACACAAGCCTCCACAGACAATAACTGCACTGGCGGCCAAGACGGCAAGGCGTGCCGAGGTCATTCTCGAAGCGTACGTCAGATTTATCAGTCAAAGCTTGATGCCTTGGGCTGTATCTGCCGTGCACTTCTTGCTCTCGGCCAGGAATCTTGCTGTGCTCCTCGTGAGCGCTCCTCCATCGAAAGGAAGCGATCTTCAAAGACATCCGCGTCTTTTCATCGCACATCGGTTGATTCCTGCAGCGCTTCCGGGGTGGACAAATCTGCTTCCCGTCCGGGACCAAGGAAATGCGGCGAAAAGCCAACTCGCAGTTCAAGGTCTGGCATCAAACCAGGTACATGTAACGATGGTTGCTGCTCGAAGCCCAAAACGCAGAGCATTGTTGGATCATGTGCCGACTCCTGTTGCGACGAGTCGCCGTCGAGACCTATTAACCAATCGTTACCGCCTGAGCCGAAGAGTGTGAACGAGGATCTTGAACAAGGCCTTGTTGGAAAAGAACACGTCGTGCTGAGCATTTCTGGCATGACCTGCACTGGGTGCGAAACAAAACTCAGACGAACTCTGGCCACGATGAACGCAGTCAAAAACCTGAAGACTAGCTTGGTGTTGGCTCGAGCCGAATTCGACTTGAACATTGGCGCCGGCTCGGTGGATGAAGTCATCAAACATCTCGAACGTACAACTGAGTTCAAATGCGAAAAGATCACCACGCAGGGTGCTGCCAGTGTTGACATCGTCTGCCCTGGCGATCCCCAAGATTTCATCAATCATCCATGGCCCAATGGTGTCACGGACATTCGGGTCATAGACAAGGCCATTGTTCATGTTGAATTTGACGCGAAGGTCGTCGGAGCCCGTGATCTGGTCGAAACAGGCTGGGGAACGCCTGTTACGCTGGCGCCACTTCGAGTGGATCCTTCGTTGGAGGCTGGAAGCAAGCACATTCGCAACATGGGATGCATAACTTTGCTTTCAACTATCCTGACGATTCCCGTTCTCATAATGGCCTGGGCACCTCTTCCAAAAAGAGAAATAGCATATGGCTCGGCATCGCTAGCCTTGGCGACGATTGTACAAGTCGTAATTGCTGGGCCATTCTATCCAAAAGCTTTGAAGAGCTTGATCTTTTCACGAGTTATTGAGATGGATCTATTGATTGTGCTAAGCACAAGTGCCGCTTACATCTTCTCCGTTGTGTCATTTGGGTTTCTTGTCTCTCAGAAGCCTCTTTCGACTGGGGAGTTTTTCGAAACGAGTACCCTTCTTGTAACGCTCATTATGGTTGGTAGGTATGTGAGCGCTCTAGCGCGACAAAGAGCCGTCGAGTCTATCTCGATACGATCTCTTCAGATCTCGACGGCTCTGATTGTTAATTCAGTTGGTGAGGATGAGGAGATTGACGCCCGTCTCCTCCAGTACGGAGACATCTTCAAGGTCGTCCCTGATTCCAGAATCCCTACCGATGGGACAGTTATCTCAGGTTTCTCGCAAGTTGATGAGTCAATGATGACTGGGGAGTCAGGACGCATCGAAAAGTCCACCGGATCCTCAGTCATTGCTGGCACTGTAAACGGCTTTGGCTCTCTTACCGTTCGTCTGAATAGACTTCCTGGCAATAACACCATCAGCAATATCGCCGGAATGGTCGACGAGGCTAAGCTTTCTAAGCCAAAGATCCAGGACATTGCCGATAGAGTCGCTTCATACTTCGTACCGGTAGTTATGGCCATCACCATCATCACTTTCTCGATTTGGATTGCTGTTGGCATTGCGGTCCGCAAGCAGGGTGGCTCTGAAGCAACTATCCAGGCGGTAACATACGCCATCACCGTCCTCATTGTATCTTGCCCATGCGCTATAGGCCTCGCAGTACCCATGGTCATTTTAATCGCGAGTGGTGCAGCTGCCGAAAAGGGTATCGTCTTCAAATCTGCGGACAGCATTGAGCTTGCCTATAAGACTTCGCACGTTGTCTTTGACAAAACCGGAACCCTTACAACTGGAAATCTCAGAGTTGCGCACGAGACATACTTTACAAAAGATCAAGAGGCCATCAGATCGGTGCTTCTCGGCCTCGTTGGCACCATCAAACACCCAGTCTCTGTTGCCATTTTCACTCATCTAAAAGCACACGTTGCTACACCTACAGCTGTTACGGATCTGAAGGCCCTAACGGGCAAGGGTGTTGAGGCGAAACTCGACGGAGCCACTCTTCGAGCTGGCAACTCGCGTTGGCTTGGTCTCTCTAACGACCCCAGGGTTCAATCAGTCCTATCCAAGAGCTACACAGCCTTCTGCTTTACTGTGGACAACTCCTTGGTTGCTGTCTTTGGCCTCGAAGACTCTATCCGCACAGATGCTCTTGAAACAATTTCCAATCTCCAGGCTTCCGGCATTTCTGTTCACATCCTCTCAGGGGATGATGATGGTGCCGTTCGAACAGTGGCTTCACGATTGGGCATCTCAGATCTAAACGTTCGTTCCCGATGCACCCCTGGCGACAAGCAAGAGTACATCCAGAACCTACTGTCGCAACCTTTGTCCGACGCCCGCCGATTCAGAGCGAAGAAGCCGAAAGAGCCAGTCATCATCTTCTGTGGCGATGGAACTAACGATGCAGTTGCACTGGCACAGGCCACCATTGGCGTGCACATGAACGAGGGGACCGACGTCGCAAAGTCCGCCGCGGACGTCGTTCTCATGCGTCCGAGCCTTGCGGGGATTCTCACCATCATTGCCATTAGCAAGAAAGCTATCCACAGGATTGCCTTCAACTTTGGCTGGAGCTTCGTATACAACGTGTTTGCTATTCTCCTCGGCGCTGGCGCGTTTGTCAACGCCAGGATTCCGCCCGAATTTGCGGGCTTGGGTGAACTAGTCAGCGTCCTTCCAGTCATCGCCGCCGCGGTCCTTTTGCGATGGACCGCAATCTAGCCCTCTATCGTTACATGCCAGACCCAGGTGGGGGATCCGCTCCGGAGAGGGCGTGTGATGCTCACAGGCGGGCGCCTGAGGATGTGCGTCGGGGCATATTCAACATTTGCCACAAGAATAGTCGCTCTTTGCTTTTGGATGCTTGGAACTTGTTTTTCATTGGTTTGTGGTTTCTTGGTATCGCAAAGTGTTGCCACTACTGGTACGAGAATTGAGTCAATTGCTCTCTTTCGCATTCGTCTGCAAGAACGCGTGTATCGTGCCCTTCTTCGCTAAGCTCTGTCCAAGGAGTTGTAGAGGCACGGCTCCGTGTGCCCCATCGCAGTCTCTGAATCTCAGCTCTCAGATCTTACCTTCAACTGACATGGTCTGAATGTAAGCTACTTACACAAAAAGTGTGGACCAGGGGGTACCACATCCGTTCTCGTTACTTCATAGATCGTTGGCATTTCAATTTACCAGGGCTGTTAGGGTGCAACGTTGACAGTCTCTCATTCTTTCTGCCTCACCTATCGCGATCAACGATGGGCAGCAAGACACTTCTCCACCCTTGATGTGAGATTCGGCAGAAACAGCTGCATGTAGGGTATACCCAGGTGATTGAAATGCTTGAAAGAGATAAGGTACCACAGGTCATCTTTGTGAACATGAATCTTCCACCGCCAAGTTTGAGGTATCTGCCTCTCGACGCCTTCGTGCCCGAGGCTGTCCATGCTTTGGGGATACACCTAATTCAAGAGTACTCGGGCGAATCAAGGGATCAAGGCGGTCAACTTGACAAGATGTTTGTACTTCTGACGGCAGAGTAAGTACTTGAGTCAGAGATTCTGAACCCAATCAGTACTATATCGTCACTATGCTTCAGCCAACAGTATCCTCCCAGTGACGTCTGATCTAGACGCTAGATTGGTTTAGAAGCCGTGCATTTGGGGTTGGGTGAGAGAGTCAGGGGGGATACCAAAGGCTAGGGGCTCTAGAACCACCATGCTGCAGACAGATCGAGGCGTGCTGCATTTTGTCTGCCGTATCAACCAGTCGGTCTACTGGCATCGAATGGGTGTCGCGACATCATTCAATGTGCCATCTCACCGGTGTGGGGGCACTCCATGCAAACTGCAAAAAGAAACGAGGACATGGGGGCGGGGCCGCGGGGATGTTGCAGCATCATGGGACGGGGTGACGGACTAGTCGTCGGCAGACCCCTGGATACCGTCAGCTGGATATTTACATGTTCATTGCATATTCATCTCTTTACTTCGAATGGACGATCTTACCCTCTCTTCACGATGCGAGAGGTTTGGTTTTCAACCCTACACCTTTGTGTGGATCGAGCGTGCGTATTCCACGTGTGAAGGCGGTAGTTCAGTCAAGCCCATCGACCCAGAATGACGCGCATCCGAACACTTGCAGCCCTCGGTACCTTGGAGAAAAGGCTGTACGGTACCTCCGTACATCGTAGAAGGAGCTGCGAGCACGGCTTGACCTTGATACTAGGCAAGGCATGAGAGAGGCGCGGTGCCAGGGGACATTCCGGATGGTTTGATCGCTGTCCATGATTTCATTTCTATTCGTACGGTGGTACAATAAGGATTAAGGTCAGAGGAAGGGCTGTTGCTTTTTCTGCCCACCCATGCCCCGCGTCACGGGCCGTGACAACTTGTATGTAGGCTAGAGCATGCAGTCCAGAAACGCCGTCCTTGCCAAGAAGAGTGTGATGGGCAACACATGTGTCTATTGGCTCTAGACGGATCTCCGGCAGGACATGCGTGCAAATCTCCCGATCATACTGAAATGGGGAGTGCATGTTAAGCTGCTGCCTTAGGCTGAGCGTCAGTATAGGTGGTTACGGCCGATGCCTAGTCCTCACGTCGTTTATTGTCTCATTCGCGTGATAGCTCCAAACCAGGTTGGCATTGAAAGTCGGGGAGCTGGACTCACCTCCGGTGAGATTTTATCTTTTGAATCAAGCATAATTCCAAGGCTACTTGTATTCAGCCGAGAAGGTTACAGGCACGGAACCTAGCTTCGAGGGTGAAGGCACGGCATGGTCTTCGTAGTCCCAGTTCACGGGAGCAACGTTACTGCAATCAACTTGTTGATAATTATTCGACTACCTATAACTAACTTCTCTGAATACCTTCGGACAAATAGGGGACCGCCCTGCGTCTCCTCGTAAGATAGACATTGGCGTCGGTTACAATAGTGCAAAGGCATGTGAAGTATTGATATCAGCTTGCATCATGCATGCTTGGCACCTCGGATTCAGGCTGGGGGAAACATCACAGCAGATGAAGAGAGATCAATGATCCTAGCACAGCTGCTACCATCTGCATCAAGGGCGCTACCAATGGCACATTTCTGATAGGGCTGCAAAAAGGGACCTAAGTCCGAACAAGAAGACCTCAAGGGTGATGGATGCAGCAAGAAGCCAGCCATTCTGCCCGGCCAAGTTTGGCGGAGGACTCGTGGCTGGCGGCGAAATAAGCAATATCTCTGTGCCACCAGGGCCGCCCCGGGCCTTCGTGCCTCGCCCCGGCCCTTACTTCGCCTCTCTTCTTAGTGTTGTCCCATCACCTCGACAGTGGACACGTGTGACACTGATGTTGGCAGGCTGGAAAAGGAGGAAACACACCCATCCCTTATCCGGACGTGAGATCCTACACAGTGTTCTCTCCTACAGTGTCTATTCGACACTAGGTCTCGGGCAGAAAAAGGAACTAAAGGTCCGAGAGGGGGAAAGAGGAAAAGAAGGCTGGCACCGCTGGTACATGTCTAGGGCGCACTCCAAATCCCTGGGCCGCCATCAAATCTTTGGGACGCGTTGATGCTCTTGGATTTGTACACCCCACCACTAAACAAGCCACTTCAGCTAAATGCCAGTGGCGCGGTGACGACAGGGCCTTGTCACACAAGTATATCTCCACCACTCAACCCGACAAGAACTGGATGTTTCTCCTTGTACTTCAGTCACTTTTCGGCTCTCTTGCTTAAAGAGGCCTCACCATTTCAAGCAGCATCTGCATGCAAGGATCTTAGTAAGTCTCCGTGATAACAACCGTGATGCAGCTGTTTGAGACTCGACGCTGTACGATGCGCCGATGCCAAGATCGCCCTCGCATCCATTCCTCTCCCCTTCAGTGTAGCTTGCCACGCATACCACCCAATTCTGACAAGAACAATATGGAGACATGGCTGGGAAGATGGGCCTGGCCAAAACTACAGACAGTGGCGGCCGGTTGTGCTCAGTCCACTGGGGAGTAAATTACCGTCAGCATGATACTTAGCATCTGCGACGGCACAGTGGAAGGGAGTTGAGATCTGATATGTGACACAATTGGCCCGAACTACTCTTGGATTTACATGCATTAGCTTCGCTCTCATGAGATAATAAGCCTCTTGAACGAGAAGACGTTGCGCTGTCATGCGGAGCAATCCGGCTTCCTCACTCTCACATTGTGTAGGTTCCCCCTCTTTGCATGCCGGCCTCAAACCAAACGTAGAACAGAGCTCATCTACATTAGCTTCTACATCATGGGCTTTCACTGCCTTTGTTTCATGCTAACTTTTCGTTTTAGGGGTCACTAGGGGTATGGCGCAGATGCTGTGGCAGGACGATCCTCGCCGGGACTAACACCATTAAGATTACTTCGCAGAAGCTCGACCTCTGTCTGTCACTTGGTTTTCTCCTCGGAAAACGTCAGCGTGTCCTCTAAATATGAGTTCATATAGAAAATACTGAACTTGCTCTGGCTTTCCTGAAGATGCTCTGACTGATGGGTGACCCAGGCAGAAGACATTATTTTCGCCAAATCTCAGGGTCGCTTCCAGGCCCCCATCACGTATAGCTTGTAGGCTGATCATGAATAGGTAGTATATGCCTAGTTCAAGGTAGTGAGCCTCCATGGTGGTTAAGTAGGCAAGTGATTAGGCACTTGTGAATTCTACTTCCTCGAATCCTTGCACTGTTGCCAGGAAATTCAGTCCATCGGTATCCGGGCTGCTGACTGGCCGTTCCGGCCTCACGATGTTCACGGATAGGCACGAAGTACCTGTCATGGCCAAGATCATTCTGACCGCTTTCTGTTTCACTGCAAGCCCCAAAGCTAGTGGAAGTCTTTCTTCAGCTGCCGACTCTTGAGACAGTCTACTGTTGTGCGACCCCGGCGCCCCTTAATCCTCACTTCGTATTGTTCGGAACCTTCGGCGACACCTGTCACACTATGGGCTCTAGTGGGTGAAGGGTCCTAGACAGTATTACCCACATGCAAATTACGTGTGGTGTCAGGGCTCCCGAGTCCGTAGGGCTTAAGTATTAGCGCCCATTGGGGTGATGCTGTGTGGTTGAGAATGAGCTCGTGGCTCGAGTCTCTTGGATTCTCAAAAGACTACGGAGATAATAATCGGAAACTCGTGAAGTTGCGACTGTCCAAGCTGAAGAGTTATAGGCTATCCTGTGGGCTCACAGATGCATTGTCGTCTCTTTCTGGTGACTAGGTAGTCGCTATCTGAAATTCAGTGTCTTGAAGCCTCGAGACAACGGCCTGACAGGGTGTCGGGTAGGGGCTGAAGAGCGCTGTCAGGTCAATTTCAAGGAAATAGGTTTCGTTTCAAGTAGGCTATTTGTACGGTTGCATGCTGCAGCCGGATGGCTCGTCACAGATCAGACCTTGGGCAACATAGACAGTCAGCTCAAGGAGGCTCGTGAGGGGTGTGCAGTCTGATTCTTGGGAATGTTCTACGAATACTTTCTCGCGTTAAGCTGCAGATGGAGACATTGAGTTTAGTGGACTCAGAATGTATGCTGCTATGATGAGAACAACAGCTTCAGGTTCTCGACTGAAGCAGACACAGCTCAGGAATCGGGGGTCCGCCGCAAACCCTCAAAACCAAATACGGGGGGGCGGGCGTTTCTCCATGCTCCATGTACTCTATATAGGCGCTTCAGACCCAGCAATCATTGGTGATCATAGTGGCATGCTTTGGTACGAGAATATTTCCGAGCATACTGCCCCAGCCGTAGATATATTGCGTAAAAAAAAAAACGGACGATGCCTCGGTGTACTCGATTAAGCACCTCACGTAAGTTCTCGTACTTCCTGTACAGCGCTACTTTGGGTTAGAGTCCAGCTCCCCGTCTCTCGACGTCCTCAAACTCGTAAGGGTTCAACTCAGCTCCCGATGCGGCCCAAGTGAACCCTCTAAAAGTTCGAACGATCCCAGACGCGGCTCTCTTGGATCGTTCTCCTTGGGGCGTGCAGGCGGCCAGGTCGTCAGCGATCTTGCGGAGGAAACGACTCTCAATGGGGAGAAGGGCCATCCCCGTTCGAGCATTCACTGGTAGACGGCTTATTAACCTCGTGAAGAAAGTCGCCAACCCGCAACGGGCGTAGGTTGAGGCTTTGGAATGGAGGGCTATTCCCCTCCCCCTCTCCCCTTTGACCCCCCATCTATTAATGCATTCGTAACATGAGACCAATAATGGCGCCAAGAACGTGCAGTGAATAGATGGGACAGTACCTGATGGATCTTGATCTTTTTGGATTCGGTTAGTTGTGGCCGCCGAATATTTCTTCGAGGCCGCGTTCCCGGGTATGCGCCCTGTGAAATCGGTACAATCAAACGTTCAACTGCCTTCGAGGCATCGTGTGCTACTTATCCACCGAGTGATGTGAATTGAGACGAAAAGAGGACCAAGAAAAATTTCGCTACGTGAATCTGGCTGTGTCTCATTAGTTATCTCGAATCTCGGGAGGGCTCTATCACCACCCACATCCACGGAATAGCCCTCGCAGTCTCAGCCCAACAGACATATTCATAGAATATCCACCTGTTCCCGCGGTCCATAGTCTCAAATCTAGAACCTACTAGCGCTTGAAAGCATTTTCCTATTTCGTGATAGCGACTTGGCCTGGTATACGTGCGCCTCCACATTGCTTCTAGGTCCTTCAACCTTCGTCTACGAGCCGACAGGTCCATCGGACCGGGGAAATGTGACAGACCAAGACAGACCTTCTCCAGACGGCCTAGACCAGAAGGAGAGTAAGACGCACAGTGCGTTTAAGAAAAGTATGTCAGCGCGAAGTACTCCTTGACGGTGATCGAGGGTGGACGGCGGCCCCATCCTCGGGCTGCGTCCACCCTCGGCGAGAACTCAAATGCGAACCAGCTAGGTCACTTTGTGTAGTAAGTTGCAGACTCACATGATCAAGAACGCGGTAAGGGTCCGCGGTAAAGATCATGTCTTGGGTATTCTAGAGATTGTAAGCATCCGTACTTCCCCGGAGAGCGCCTTGTTGGTTTAATACCGGGGTTCAGATTGCTTGCTCCCTGATGTGGAATCAACGGCCGGATGCTGGGCCTGCACCCTGGTATCGCCTTCATGCAGCCTATCCGCCGCAGGATCTCGAATCCTCCACAGGCTCAACGCCCACGCACTAACCCCAGTCGCAAGATTAACGTACGCACGAGCTAAAAGGTGGTCTTGATGGGCCACAGATTTCCGGTAAATCCGGGTCAACTTTGGATTCGTCCACGTCCTCTGGTACGTCACTCAATTCGATGTCTACGCCTGTGGTGGGCCTAAAGTCCAAAGATACGGCAGTAGGGAGCGCCGCCGGTAATGCTCTCGCGCCGCCCCCGTCAGACACAGCCGACACAGGTGAGCATGCTTGGTCAACCGCTGGATGATTTATGACTACAAACAGGGATGCCGTTGCATGCCCACAATCCGCATACAGGAAGAAGAAATGTCTCCCTGAATGCTGGGAAAGACAGAGAAGTAGTGGGATATCATGGCTGGTCTTCAAGAACGATGGTGTAGATCCTCGAAGCGGGGAGCCGCCAAGATAGCAAAATGTCATTAAAGCGGGATGGGGAACCGCGTTATCTTACCATACATGTATTTTTCAAAGAAAAATAGACTTCGGATGCTTCAAGCTACAGTTTTCCATCGGTATCTTGCCTTCGGAGACACCCACTTGTCCGACTTGTATACCTTCTCAAGCCAATCCTTTTTCAACATTATCCCGAGCAGCATCGAGTCACGAGATCTGACAGTCGATTAACGGGTGGGAACACAAGCCAAGTGCGCCTTACCCTTGTCGTCGAATTCTCCCGGTCATTCGATTGAGAATTCGGTTTGCTCGTGCATCACCGGTTCATGCCACACCCAAGAAAACCACTTGCTCTTTGCGATAACTGCAGTCACACTCGATTTGATACCAAAAGATGGAGGATTCAGGAGCTCAATGGTCCGAGCACTGTGACCCCCTCGTCTTTGTAAGCCATTCCTGACCCAGCTCAATAACTCTCGCAGTAATTCTGCCCAGGCTACCTTCTTCCTAGAACCGTGAAAAGACGGTCTGAGTCAAACGAGAAGGGAGAAGGAAAATGACTAATCAGAATTCAGAACACCAAGACTTTGTACGATGCTGGATGCTCCGTTTACTCGGCGCCCTATGATTGCCAACACAGAGACTCGGCAACTCAGGGCCACTGGCAGTACGGCACTCTTGAAAACCAGAACAGTCCGCAATGTTTTCACCAAGCCATCAATGGGCCCTACAATGTCGACGCGTCTCAAGCTGTTAGCTGGACTCCAGCTCCATCCTCCCTCGATCATGGCTCATCGGGTGGGTTAATTCAGCAAACAAGCACTCTTCCGCCTAGAGTTCCATGGTCGGTCGGCCTGGTCTACAGCTGCTTCGTGCATCAGAACGATGGTACTCGGCCGCAAGAGAATCAAACTATCGACCGAGTGGTCTCTCTAAATGGTCAACACTTCAACCACGATGGGCGGATGAATCATTGGGAGGTTCCCGGGGAACGTGTTTCGACTACGGCGAGCTTGCAAATACCATCTCCGCCGAGATCAACAACTCTGTCTTACGGTTCTGCTAGTCCAGAGGATATTGTTTCGCCTCAAGAGAATCGTCTGCTCCATCGCGGTTTCCCGTTATCTGCCGAACTCTCTCAGCCAACTTCGATCAACCCGACTTCGCGGGGCGCCGTGCCTCATCAGCAACCTGAAATTCCTTCTCTGCCTAGTCCACAAGGCGATAGTCGAATCAACAACAAACAATCACGGTCTCAGAAGCAAGCCTGGAAGCAGTGCTTGACCTCTCCCACAAACAAGTCGAGTCCGCTTGAGCCACCAGAACAACCGGGAAACGCTCGTGGAGTCAAGTCACTTTCTGAGATGTCCTCCAAGCCTTCTCTCTACCATAAGCCAGCGCGGAATGCGGCAGCAAAAGAAAGGGACGAGGGTGGCCGGCTGTTGGAAATTGTCCCTCGGCCAAAAGACACCGAGTCACAAATCTCCAGTCAAGGACGAGAGACAAAGTCAGCTGGTCGACGGAAACGCGTACTGACGGACGAGGACCGACGCGCTGTGGCCGACACCCGCAAAATTGGCGCGTGTATTCGATGTCGTATGCAGCGTCTCAAGGTGAGTTGGCTATGTCCTCTTCCAAGATTGGCAAGGTCGATTGCTACAAAGAAGATGGGATCCTCGATATTGACCATGCGATATTAGTGCGAAGTTGACGCGGCAAATCGCGATGGGCCCTGCTTGACTTGTGCGAAAGTCGACTTGACTTCTTCAAAAGTCATTCACCGCCAGCCGTGCATACGAACCAAACTCGCCGATGTCGTCCTTTACAATGTCAATTACGCTGGAATCGACACGAAGCTGGGTCTTCCCGCCAAGATAATCGAGATCGAGAAGTGGGTTGACGAAGGTGAACATGACATCCAACTCGTAACGCGGGGACTGTGTTCTGTACCGATGAATATCCGGGTTCGCAAGTTCGACAAAGAGTCCATGCCGACGGACCAAATCAACTACTTCTGGATGAACGAATACAAGGGCGAGGTAGAAGAGACGAAACTCGAACCGTATGCTCTTGCCAGTGTGAGTTCGTCGAGGGAGCAGCTGGAAGCTTACATCGAGGCCAACGCGGTGAAGGGCTGGGAGGAGCAAGCCTATCGAGGTGATACCGACCAGCTCATTTCGAAACACTACAAAGCGGCAGTGGAGTACTACAACGATTGTGACCAACATCCCATCGACCGGCGTCTGTTACTCAACTTGTTCAAGTTCCGTTTCGCCCAGCGTGAGTGCTTTTCCCACTCTGAATCCAGGTTTCTGCATCAATTAAGTTGTGAAAATGTGGCGTTACATGTTCTAACAAGACTCCTTCGCTAGGCATCTTGACACGCCCTTCATGGATCTATAACAAAGATCCGAAGAGTCAAAATTGCCTAGGCATGACACCAGCCAAAGACGAATATCACCCTTTGATCGACAGAATTCCTACTCCGCCAACGACTACCTCGCAACTTCGTTCTATGGCTCATCTGCGACTGGTCAAGTACCACGAGCATATTCTTGAAGACCTTGAGAAGCTCTGCTGCAAGAAGATTCGAACATCCTTCTTCACGGTTTATCTCGTGACGTTCATCATGCTCCACGAGCTTGATGCGACTACAGAACACTACAAGAAAAGCCCCTCCTTCTGCGCTGCAAAAGAGGTATTACGCGGTCGTCTATACAGCTTGAGGACTCTTTGCTGATGAAGACTACAGAAAGAAGATAAAGAAGAGTCCTACCAGCAATATTGCGAAGTTGCGAAGAAGAGCGCAAACATCCTTCTGCTTCATTGGCAATATTACCGACGCGCTCCCGAATCATACTGCGCTGCCGACGATTTCCTGGGAGACCATGTTGCCCGATGGTTTTGGACTGGCTTGCAAGACAGACATGAAGGATTTTGCAGGCAGACCTGGAGGGACATGAAGAATGCTGGTAGGTGAAAACGCTGCCAACACTTACGTTTTAGCTTGACTAACTCTTTGGCAGGCCATTGTACCAATCAAACGTCCCCAGGAGATCCGTTTCACTGGATTTCTCAGATGTTTGATAGCGATTGGAGTCCGAAAAGTATATGGGACCGCGTGGATAATATTATCGCAAAGCAGGAACCACCGGCTGAGCCGGCGTTCAAGCCGCGGAAAGCGACGAAATTGCGATGAATGTTTTGACGAATGGAGGCGCGTTGGTGATGGTTTTGCATGGAATACACGAGGAAGGGTAGGACTGGTCATTTTAGTGGGAGGTACCCTGCATTTGGACATGAAGCTATCATGGCATGAAGTACGACGACGACGAATAGAATCAAAACTCATGTTGCCCGCACCTGTTTTGAACAGAAGTCCTATATATGGCTCTGAAACCGAGACACCAATGTTGGGCCTTACAAATGAGGTAGGTCCCTTCTAGTCATGTTGGTTGGCTCTCTAGAATAGGTATATTCCAACACAAATGCAGCGTGGGTGAATGGTAAGGTACTCATAGCAAAAGTCGCACACGCGCTTCTGTGGCTAGCCTATCAAACTTTGCCGTTTCAACCTTGCCGCACGCGTAGTATCTAGAAGTATCCTAGCATGCTAAAAATATTCCCCTCGAAAGTATTGGGCACATGTATTCTTGCTTCCCCTACCATGCTGGCCTCATCAACCTCCAGAGATGATCAAGTAGCTGCATACTGGTAGCTCGTCAACCTACCTTAGTTGAAGCAGACCCAGGCGGACAACTGCGGCGTACTTGTCAGCCTTGGGCGGCTTACCTGTCAGTAGTCTCACGGGCACCTTAGAGACAATCTCTCCCAACATGATGCCTGAGACCTTCATTGAGAATATCACGAATACCACCTGTAATGGCTGACAACTGTTAGCACAGTACTATCGATTGTAATCGAGTTATTTATTTCGACCCTCTCGGGAATCATCCTTCGGGCAATACTTTTTAAGCCGTGGGCATGAGACTCCAAGCTGTTGTCAATGGCCTAATTGATCTTCCTCCGGGTGAAGTCAAAATTTTGATGGCTTTGTGCGGCGAGCTCAAGCTGGAACTCATGATGAGTCTCCCATTCGTATCCTTTGAAGAGACACCTCTCGTGCAGCTGGGCAAGCGAAGCACTGGAGACAATCCTCGACGTGAGGTGCCTTAGCTAGCTGAGTGACTGCTGAAGGTACCTTATTCAGAAGTAGGTAATCCGCAAATCATGCTAGAATACGATGAACAGGACAGCACGCGACAACGTTAGGACACCACCATACTCGTGCGGCTATCTCTACCACCAGAACGCGCTGCGTGCCTTATGTTCCGGCACGCCGGCAAAGGTACTAGCACTATGTAAACGAAGACGCGAGTCCCTATCTACACGCACCGAAAACGAAGTATCGTTCTCAACACACCTCGTGCGCCGATGCTGCCAGCACAGCTCATAAGCCTTGCAAACACCAACTCAGGCCTCGCAGTAGGCAATATCGTCCGAGGGAACAAAAGTTCAAAAGTGATAGCACAACCTGGTTTCGATCCAGGGACCTCTGGGTTATGAGCCCAGCGCTCTACCCCTGAGCTATTGTGCTTGAGGCAGCCTGTTTAAAAGCAGATGCTTCGTTGAGGCGAGGCTGGGATTTATGGAGCTTGGACGAGTGTGAGTCATCGTGGGTGGATTCATGGCAGCCCCACCGGATTTGATGAACGGTCTTTTCTTAAGCCGTTGTTGTACGAGAAAATATTGCCAGCGCAACATCACTTTACGGAAGAGAGCATGCAAAGAGGTCAAGTTATAGGTATCTTGCGCAGAGTAGACAATATTCCTTTGGTCTAGATTTTGACATCTATGTAGCTAGTGGGCGGGCCAACACGCCATGGTATATTCGCAAGACATGATATTCATGAAAAATGCACAAACTCCCATTTCCTCTCACCACACTCAACGCGTCTAGAAGAGCCAAGAAAGGAAGGTCTTGTAGAACCAACCTCCCTTGCCGCCCTTGCCACCGTTGGCCTCCTTCTCGGCAGCCTTGCGAGCGAGGAACTCCTCCTCCTCGCGGTCAATGATATCCTTTCCGGTGTAGAAGTCGGCCTCGTGGGGCTTGACGCCACGGGTCTTGTAGTAGAACTTGTGGCCGAAGATGAGGATGAGGTAGAGGGGAATGCCAAGGTAGCCGGTGATGAAGGTCTTGTACTTCTCTTTGCCAAAGTCGCCGCCAGTGAAGACATCGTAGTTCTTGGTGAGGGCGATGATGATGCAGAGGAACAGAGCGCCGTAAGAGCCCCAGATGCCGACGGGGGCGACGTAGGGCAGGATCTCGTCGGGGATGTTCTGAGCCTTGCGGGCCTTGCACCACCAGATGTGGGTGACGAGGATCGAGATCCAGGTCAAGAGACCGAAGATGGTGGTGAGGTTGACGAAGTAGCCAAAGACAGCCTTGGAGTCGTTGGACACGTTCATGAAAGCCAGAAGGGCGAACATGGCGGAGAAGCCAAGGGCGTAGATGGGGACACCACGCTTGTCAGTGCGCTTGAAGATGGCAGGGGCGGAGCCGTCAGAAGCAAGACCGTAGAGGGTACGGGAGGCGATGTAGAGATCCGAGTTGGATGCAGAGAAGACGAAGATGCAAATGCAAGCGTTGATGATGTGGGGGATGACCTTGACACCAGCGAGCGTGGCAGCGACGACGAAGGGGGAGGCGGAGGCACCGGTCTGGGCTTTGTTGGCGAAGGCGAGATCCGGAGAGTTGTAAGGAACGAGCATGCCGATGAGGAGGACACTGAAGCAGTAGAAGAAGAGGATACGGTAGAAGGTGAGCTTGATCGCGCGGGGGATCGTCTTGCGCGGGTTTTGAGCCTCAGCGACGGTGACACCGACAAGCTCAGTACCGAGGTAGGCGAAGGTGGCGTTGACCATGCAGGACCAGAAACCATAGAAGCGGCCGGCATCGCCAGTGTCGATGTACTCCCTGAAAGCACTTGGAGGTTGTTAGTTATGGAAACGAGTTGGTTTGGAGGGTGTAAGTTAGACATACCCAGGGTTCTTCCAGTAGCGGAATCCCTTGCGATCGTGGTCGGGGCCACCGCCCAGAGCCAGGACGAGAGAGAAGATGATGATTCCGACAATGGTGACGACCTTGAAACTGGAGAGCCAGAACTCGAATTCACCGAAGAATCTGATACCGAAGTAGTTGATGCAGACAATGGCGACGAGGAAGATGGCGATGAAGACACCGGGGTTGACCTTTTCACGGTCTACCCAGAACTGGATAACCAAGGCGGCGGCTGTGAGCTGGTTGGGAGTGACAATAATGTACTTGAACCAATAACTGAAAGGCAAAATCATAGTCAGCACTTGGTGCGGAGAGAGAATTGAGGTGAAATGGAAGGGGTATTGCGACTTACGTCCAGCCAAGGGCAAAACCGAGCGAGGGGTCGCAGAATCTCGAGGCGTAACCAGTGAAACCAGAAGAGATGGGTAGCCAAGCAGCCATCTCACCGAGACCAGCCATGACGAGGAAGACAATGAAACCGACGAGAGTGTACGAGATGAAGACGGAGCCGGGGCCAGCCTGGGCGAGAGCCTTGCCGGTTCCGACAATGAGACCAGTACCGATGGCACCACCGATGGCAATCATGGTGATGTGGCGGGCCTTGAGACCACGGTGCAACTTCGTGTCTTCGCTGGTCTCGAGACCGCGAATGTGGACATTCTCCTTGAGGTTGTCGTCGTAGGTCTGTGTTTGGTAGCCCGTCTTCTCGATGTCGTGGCCGCCGTGAGCGCCCTCCGAGGAGGACGCCCGCTTGACAAGGCCGTCGCTCATTGTTGCTGTGTGGCGACTGAGTGCGTCGTACACAGAATGGGATGAGACTCTACTTCTGGATTTGGGCGAAGACAGAAGGTTGGGGGATTGACAAGTGAGAGCTCTGGGAGCGAGAGGGATGGGAGAGAAGTGAGAGAGGGCGAGGTACACAACGAGGTAGGGAGGGGGGTTCGAGGTTCTTTAATTAAGATTTCAGCGCCGGCTCGCGGGACCAGGGACGGAGGCGCGATAGAGAGGCTGCCGCATATGATGAGGGAAGGGTATCCGTCCATAGGTAGCAGCTCGCATCCCGTTTTGACTGACACCCGGCGGCGCCATACCAGCGGGCGAGGCAAGACAGGCAGAATCATAGCTGTCGCTCACACATACATCCCATGTCGCTCGTAGGTTCGTGGGCTGGACCTGGCCTAGCTTGCTTGGGGGTCTTGATGGAGCCTGCAAGACTGGGGCACTGGCGTCGTGCGCTAAGATACACCCGTCAAGGATCCCTGTAGGCGTCGCCGAGTGGTAGTCGGAGACGGATGGTGCTTATGGAGTTCTACATTGTTTTGACTGTTGGTATTACCTTTGGATGTTGGTCGCACTATCTTTCGGTATCTCTTTTACGTTGCGTGTACATGCGTGCCCACAATGGAGACTACGGGGACTAAGGTACCCGCACCACGCTCGCGGTTCTTCGCAGGCTAGCCAGGTGATTGTGGAGAGATAGAGGGAGAATGTGTGTGTAAAGGCCGTGTCTCACAGACAGCTTCTCCATTCTCTCCGTTAAGCCAGTCCAGTCTCTCAGTCAGGGCCCAGCAGTAGTGTACACTACAGTACCGCACTGGTCGAGGAGGGGACTGGAGGATGAGTGAGGGGAGGGGAATTGTGGTGGAGAAAAAGCCTGTCTACCGGGGTACGAATGGGCCAGGAAACGACAGTACGTAGTAAGACAAGGATAGGCTGATTCTGTGGATGGAGGGGGGCCGTGGCAAGGGTTCACTTGTCTTGCGGACAGGAAGCAAAGACAAAGGCAGCATGGGCAGTTGAGTTGTGGTTTGTAATATCTGTTGGCTGTGATTGGGCACTGGAAAGTTGCGTGTCCAACGCCGTTCAGCCTTGGCGAGCATCATCAGTGCAGTAAGATGGATGGGTGGCGGTGGGCAAGTTTGGAGAAGTATGAGTTGGATGTGTGGAGGTGATGGGAAAGCCATAGCTTCAGCGGGGGCTACGCAGTGAGTTGAGATGAAGAGAACAAGAAAGCAGAGATACGGATACTTGGCAGTCAAAGTCAATCCTTAACGCGGAGTCAACCGCCGAGCATGAGTCGTGATTCCAAGTCAGCTGTGCCTAGAAACTGCCCAGCTGTCCAGTCCTTCGCGAAGCCAGTTCACGCCAGTCTTACTCGCTGATAGGAAGAGTTGGGGAAAGCTTAGACGCGACAAGCAAAGGAGGATGAGCCCCGAAGTGCCTGAGCAAGCGAGACAGACCCTGGCTCGAGATGGGCAACGATCGGTGGTACCAAGAAAACACCAAGACAATGGCCGAATGCGCGGGATTCCTTCGACGGCCGGACGCAGCAGGTCGATGTGCCAAATTCCAGTTCTGCCACTTCGGTTGCAAGAAACAATTCTAGAGCAACGCCCGCAGAGTGAGCAAATCCCCCAGGTGGTTCCCTCTAGCAGCTTAAGAATTGCCTTGCATCGAGAGATTTGACACAGACTGTCGAAATTTCCACCGTAATACTAGTCGTACGGACTTACGCGATGATGCTTATCTCTGGGGCAAACTCAGTTTACCCTCATCGTTCCTCTTTCTCCCGATTTATCGCCAACAGCGGGAGATCAACAGACCTTCTATCACGATCAGGTTATAAGTCTTCCGACTACGAGAGAGGTAGTCAATCCGCCCGGCCACCCGGTACGCCTCTCTCACTCTCTCTCTCTCACTCTCTCTCTCTCTCTCTCTCTCTCTCTCTCTCTCTCTCTCTCTCTCTCTCTCTCTCTCTCTCTCTCTCTACCCTAGAACTTAGCACTGCGCAAGGCAGAGTGCGAGGGAGAGACACAGACGGCGTGCGAATATGCAGGCTTCAGCTGTTTCCGTCCCACAGCGTGGGTGCCCCGGACACGGATAAGGCGTACGGAGTTGGAGTACGGCGACCAGGACGCCAGAACAGGAACCACCACGACCAACACCACCACCACCTCGACCAGCTCTCGTCAAGTCACAGAGAGCCAAGAGATAGACGGCTCACGCGATGGCCATCTACTCGGGCAATCTGCGGGGACACCCTCAAGCCACGATTCATACCCTCGCGCCAATCACCGCCAATGGCTCGTGCCCAGATAGGCTGTTCGCTCGCTGAATCGATCCCAAGTATCCGTACTGCATTTGTTGCTGCTGATGGGCAGCGTGATTTTACCTTTACTAAGGTACTAGCAGGCTGGCAGTATTACTGGGAGAGCCTAGCGGGATCCCTCGAGTCGTCGACCCTGCAAGGGAACAGCCAGTCTTCACGAGGCACTGATAGAGATATCGGCGTGGCCGTCTCTGCCCAGTCTCGATGATGTTAATCTAGGTACTGCTACTGCATGGAAGAATAGACCGTTCGTCGCATCACGTCTGTTCACTGACTGGCTCTCTGACAGCTCAACACCAAGTGGTGGCTGCGTCTGCCAAAAGCTTAGAAAGCGCGCCACTGCGCCATCTGCGCCATCGTGCCCGTGTCCAAGAACCGCCAGCGGCTTGTCCATCTCTTGAATCTCTTGTTGCTTCTTGGAGTCTCAACCTCCCGCAGACGACCCGTTGCTCGGCAGAGGGGATGTGGATAGAGCCGCCGTTGAAGGAAGTCTGCCCCATGATTCCTATTCTCTACCCTTCACCATGTGCCCCTCCACGAGTCCACAGGAACAAATGCCCAGGCCAGAACAGAGTAAACGAATACGTACATGTTATGTGAACCTTTTAGGTGTTCAGCTTCACCAGCGGGTCGCTAAATAAGTCTAATCGCGACGCTGACAATAACGCTTATTGATCATATCGTCCGCGTGGGCATTCCATCTTACGTTCTAGAAACGCGCTGCATCTTCCCACCCATCCCTCCCAGACCTCTCACCACGGGCCCCAACCACCATCTTCCCTGCCACTCTCCCCCTCCATCGCTTCTCCAGCTGCTGCCTCGTCCACTCAGAGCCTGGATCAATCTCCCCGCCAAGACGTTTATCTCTGGCCCAAATAAGCAGGTCCTTATCTCCTCCACATGGCCCCTGTACTCCTCTTCCCTGCCTCGGAGTGGGAACTTGGGAAAGTTGAGCATGGGTTTGCCCGAGCTTATCCTCGCCCTTGGCTGACTTTGGCTTAGACTACCGATGGGCGACCTCGGATGGCTTGGGACGGTTCGGCCACTTTGCCTCGTCTTGTCAAAGCCTGCCAAAGTCAATGGCTGGAAATGTCTTGTCCTGGACAAGTCGTAAAGTTGGCTCACGTTCCCGTCTGGCAGTCAGCATTACCTATCCGTACTGCCACTCTGCCATAGAGGCATACCTAGACAGAAAAGTCTTGCTAGCATGTTTTGTTTCTTGGGAGCCGGGACTGAATGACCACGGCTGCATTAGCCCCGCGAGACCCCGTCGCTTTTGCTCGGGCACCTGGCCGCATGCAAGTCCCCTGCCCACCCATTGAGTGCGTCGTACGAATGGCAGAGCGTCCTGTCCTGCGGGAACTATTCCCAAAGAGTCGGCAGCGTCTCTCCCACATCCCAGCCCAAAGGTCCATTCTGCATTTCTCGGGACTCTCTGCGCAGTAATTACATGCTAGCTGGGGCGTCTGGGCTGACTGGGAAAGGTCAGCACTTCTCAGCTGCATGCGTGATGCGAAAATGAGACTCCAGTCCGCTCTTCACCTCAACGTGAACTGACGATGCGCTGGAATGGCGGCGCCAGGGCAGATTTGATGTCTGATTGTCGTCACGCAAACGTGGGACACTCGGCCGGATCGCATACCGAAGGGGATCATCGTGCTGCTTCCCTCTGATTGACGAAAACAAGCCCAACAGCGCCAGATGCGCCGTTGAACTCAGACACCCACTCGCAAAGTGCACAGCCATCCTGGGGGAAGACCCTTTAGCCTGTGGTGCTTGGCGATCAGCGCGTCGTCTTTGACAAGTTTGGGGTAGGTATTCCCAGCTTGCCAGTCAAGAGACAGTCAATAGACAGTCACACAGTCAGACATCAGACTGTCAGACGTGATCCATCCCGTTGTCCCCCAAGGTCCCCAATCCTCCGCAGTGCAGGAATACCGTACATGAGTCCCCAAGTCCCGGTCCCGGTCCCACGCGTTGGTCGAAGATGCAAGCAGCCGACTCGAGGCCGGCTCGTCGTCATCTAAAAGGACCCAGCTCTTAATTCCCGACGTCTGTCCTGGCGCTGCAAGATCTGGGATAGCGGGCGGGACAGAGCAGGGATACTGACTTTGGTACCGTCGGTGAGCAAGTTGAACGGCTATTGAAAGGCTGAAGTCCAAAGATGTCTCCTCTCCACGGAGCAACTTGTGACGAATTCCCTTCCGTCACCGCGAAACGGGTCTTCCATCTACCGTCCAAACAGACTGTGCGAGTCGAAACTATGGTCCCCCGGAACGATGTGCGGGCGTCTGATATTGGTTTCTCTTCTTCTTCCCCCTCCCATTCCCGAGAAAATCGAAACGGCCTCCGCTCCGGCGCTTCCCACTGTTCTCAGAAGTACGAAAAGTAATCAAAATCGCGCCATTCCCAACGCGCCCCTAACCCGAATATTGTGCCGGATCAGCTTTGCCAAGAGGCCCTAGATGCGGTATTTTACCCATCACTGCTCCGGCGACTCGCATGCGCGCCTGGATTTGATGTCTTCTCGGCCTTGGCCCGGCTAGGCGCCTCGGACAGTCTCCTAGGCCTGCTAGGCAAACCAGTCTGCCGGTGGCTTGCTCTAGTGCTTTGTGTGCCGAAATCTGCAAAACACACGCTTGAGGCTGCACTAAGAGACCGACTGAGAATTCGCAACGGCGAGAAGACCGTGGAGTTGTTGAGACCTCACAACTCCTTTATCGAACGACCTAACTTTTGTGGTCAGTTTTTTTCGCTTTCAAATAACCGCGATAGACAATGCTGGCATAAGTTAGGTAGCCGAAGACGCGAGGTAGCTGTTGCATCGCAGTTGAATCGATCGTCGATGCAGCCTCTGCGGCCTGAAATAATTGTGAGTCTCGGGATGCTACCCTCCCTGCCTTTCCCCTTGCTCACCCACCGACGGCTACTCACGGCCAACACCTCAAAGTTTTTGTGCGTGCCTGAAGGTGCTAGGTATCCCCCTTCACTGGCGTCTTCTACGCATTTTCTAGCGTTTCCATGGCCGCCATCGCCGAGAGAGTAGTTGCTCGTCCCTGGCGCCTCTCGTAAAGTTTCCAAAGTGTGGGAAATAACCCTTCAAAATCTCTGTGTGTGCAGTGGGTCACTTTTCCCCAGCTCTTCCACATGATGTCTCACGAATCAGTGATGCTTCAAATTGACCAGACCCCAGATGAGACTAACTAGGGCAGTAAGTGCAATATGGAAATTCCCATGTGCATTCGGTAATTCCAGGCCTTCTCCAGGTATTTAGCAGCTCTTGAAAAAGCTTGGGACGAACGCACAGTTGGGGAAAAGGAAGCGATGGGGTAATGGATTGGTACTATGGAGTAAATTTCTCGTAAGAGGTTGGCATTCTAGCGGAACCTCTGTTGACGCCATTCTTCTCTCCCGCAAACACCCAGGCCGCCCAACGATCAGACTTATTGTGCCATCTGTGAAAGAGAGATTCTATTACGTGAAATGGCGGGGAGATTCGTGAATCCGTCTCTTGGCTGTCTTGATTAACCTGGGGTATGGGGTAAGGTAGCGAGGGAGGGGTTCAATGGATGAACCGGAGGCCAAGGCTATTATGGTTCTCTCTTGATTCCGGAGCAGTGAGGAGACAATTTTGACAGATACTGCGCAGAGCGTTCTGGTGTCACAGTCCTCGCTGATTGAGACACGGGAAGTCTTGTTTTCCGTAGGGAAACGGATGGTCTCTAATCCCTAGAGTAGAGTACAAGATACAGCGGTCAAGAGATCAGCCTCGGCCGCCGCCGCCTTATCGGGAGGGAGGCTGAAAACGCCAGCTGAAGTCAGCCTAGATGAATGTCTTGACTGCGACGCCCAACGGGACACGTTGCGAAATACAAGGTTTGTTAACGGCATGCAGGACGGGTACGGCTCTCTCATGAGCGTCATTGCTCTTACGGTCAGTTCCGTTGCCGGTCAGCTGAGGAAAGTTAGTTGCTCATGCCGAAGGGGACATGTCGGCTCTCTCAGAGCACTGCGGTTAGCATTCAGGTGGTCCGGCGGCTCCCGCAGACCCCCGACAAGTGGGTGGCCTGAGTTCAATTGCGATGCGATCGACTCAGCCTCAGTAGCGTAGCATGCCCAGACTAGATCCGCAGACTGTTGAAGTACGAGCGGTCATGTTTGCATGCTGCACTCGTCTGGCACGTGAAGAAAGAACGGATGGCTTCGCATCTGGCAGGGAGTATCATGTCACGGCAGATAATCTTCCTACCGCTATTGTTACATATGATACAATGTAATATGATTCTATTGTCGTGGCCTAAGCCTTAGCCTCTATCCCGAAGCTAGCCAGTGTACAACATGCCAGCGACGCTCGCCGACGTGAGGGTTGAAAGTACGCCGGCGAACAGGGCAGACAAGGCGACTCGTGACACATCTCCGGCGCGTCCGGGAGCAATCTGTGAAAGAACACCGATCTGAGTTCCCAGTGAACCAATGTTGCCAAAGCCCTGCGATTTCTGATCAGTCTTCTACTCTACGTAGGGTTGCGACTCTGTCAAAAGTTAACTTACGCAGCAGGCATAGGTTGCGATGAGCTTGGATCGAGGTGACATGGAGATGTAAGGTTCGACCTTGCTCGACAGAGAGTTGAAAGCAACGTATTCGTTGGTGATGATCTTGATTCCAATGAGCTCTCCCACTGTGAGTAGGTCCTTCTTGGGCACACCCAGACACCAAGCGACGGGGTAAAAGACGTAGCCCAGGACAAGTTGAAGGGTCAATGGGGGATCGTCGATGCCCAAGAACTTGCCAAACCAGCCGAGGATGCCGTTGATGAGGGCGACGAAGGAGATGATGCAGAGGAGAGTGGCGACGATCATGCCGGCCACCTTGATACCGAACCAAGCTCCATTAGCAAAGGCGTGGATGGCGTTGGCAGCCTTTTCCTCGTCATCCGGAACTGTGATGCTACCGCGAGTGATGCTTTCCTCTGTCTCTGGGTAGCGAAGCTTTGATACCGCAATACTTGCTGGAATAGACATGACGCATGACGAGACAAGAACTTGTGCGTCGAGGCCGAGGCCAATGTAACCAACCAGCACGGATCCCGCGATAGTAGCAAAGCCACAGGTCATGACCTGATGGATCTCGGCCAGCGTAAGGTACGGCACGAACGGCTTGATGAGCATTGCCGATTCACCTTGCCCGACGAAAGGGGTTGCCGTCGCCACCACGGCCTCGGCGCCTGAGACACGAAGCGACCAGAAGAAGAAGACGGCAAACTTCTTGATGAACCATTGCAGGAACCCGCAGTGATAGAGCAGCTGGACGAGCGAGATGAAGAAAATGATGGCCGGGATCACAGAAATGAGAAACCAGGTCAGAGCAGATACTTCAGTCGACGTCAAGAACTCGAGACCCTGCTTTGCGAAACCCAGAAGCGTCCGGGCCATCTCGGAGATGAAGGCAAAGATGTCGTAGCCGACGCCCGTTTTGAGCACGAATACGGCTATGATGAACTGCGTGAGCATCCCGCCGATGACAGTGTGCCAGGGGATCTTCCTCCAGTCGCGGGAGGTGAGGGTGAGAAGACCGATCATGAGAAGCAGGCCAAAGAGACTGATGGCGCGACTGGCACGAGTGTTCTCTCCTACTTCCTCAGGGACCATGGAACCGACAAGGAAGACGCCAATGGTGAGAAGCGCAGCAAGAGGCTGGTGCAGCTTGCTGGGGATCATGTCGTACGCTCTGCCAACGGTGTGCTTCCAGACGAAGCGCAGCGGTACCATGACGGCAGCGGCAGGGAGCCACAAGGTGACGATGCGTATGGTGATGGCGAGATAGACCAGGAAAGACTTCAACCAGCCCATCTTATCGCGCTGGAAGATGAGGCCGACGATCCACCATCTGTCCAGGATTTTTCGGTCAACCGATGCCACCAGACTAGCCACCATGAAGGGGGCATCTGAGAGCATGAGAGAGGTTCTCAACTTACGCTGTGAACAACATCCATACAAACACGTGGATCGGAAGCTTGAACTTCCTGTAGAACCGGGCCACTTTCGCTCCCTTGCCCTTGGCATCTCTCATCGAGTCGGTCTGGTTGGTGCCGACCTCCAAGTCGCTCGTGTCGACGACTTGTTCTCTGTCGCGTGACGACTTGCCCGTCTCGTCGCCCTTGGGCGGAAGAGAGCGAATAGGAGGGTCCACACCCGCCTCGCCGCCGGGCCCAATCTCGTTCCCGGACCCTCCTCCTCCTCCTCCGTGCTTCTCGGACTTCATGTCGGTGCCAGACATGTCCTCGCCCGGCGCTGCTGCAGTAGTAGGACGCATGGTTCGCTTTTGGCTTGTGTGCCGTGCCGTCCACTGCGCACGGGAATGGTGACGAAGTAGGGGGGAGGTTTGAACAGGACGAGCTTTTCAGGGACTGGAGCCCCGTCCAAGAAAAAATTTGGCGAGTTGTGGAGAGGAATTAGCGGAGCCGGGAGGCGACGTCTTGACCGTGTGGTGATCCAGTAGGAGATGGGACGATGATGCTGGGAGGGGGGAGGTCAGTGCGAGCTTTTGCTGCGCCCACCGGACGAATATCAACTGAGATTAATGAAGATGCTGGGTCTCTACCGTAAGTCAACGAGAAGACGGTAGGCAAGATGGGATGAGACAGGAAGCTTAATGCGGCCTGATAATGGGAGGCTTCTCCGGATCCTCCAGCTTCGCAAATGATCGACGATGTTGCACTGTGGCGGGATGGCGGCGTGTTGCATGTGTTCATCGCCTGACAGCGCGTTCGGGTCTGTCGAGTCGGCCCTTTCTCCGTGTTCCCACTTCGATCCCTTGGCTTTCTTGGGGTTTACTTGAGCGCCACCCAAACTCATTCTTGAGAACCGCGGAGACCGCCGTGGTGCATTGAGTTGCTCCGGCTATCATACGGATACTTTACCGACAACAACACGTGGCACCGTGTCTAACCGGTGATTCTTATTACCTTCAAGATACTACCTGCCTACTGTTGCGGGGAAGCTGGCGCTGGCGTATTTCTCCACGAAATCGGTTATGCGGAGCTAGAGGAAGAAGAGTATTGAGCTACTGGTCAGAGCTAGGTGATGACGTCGCATGTCTTAGTGAAACCGATGATGTCAAATGTGAAAATAAGGTGCGGCTTAGATGTTGGGACGAACTGATAGGTCGATTGATCTGTTGACACAACGCAGACTGAGTCAAGGCATTGTTGCGACTGAACAAAGTAATGAATGGCGAACTCATCCGTCATGCGAGCTGTGATCATCCAATGGCTCTCAGGAAGATTAAGTGAGATGTAACTTTCGTTCTGGGACTCTCAGAAAGCTAGTCAGCAGCTCTGGTAAGCCTAATGTGCAGACTGAGAGTGGATTGCTATTCCCGATGTCGACAAAAAATAGAGTTTCGGGTTCTGGACGGCCTAGACGTACGTAGTATCGCCATGTCGGATAACCCGGCTGGTGTTGAGGGGTGTAACCAGCCGGGTGTATCTCGATGAATCTCCCTCTCGTCAGCTGTCGTGAAAGCCATAGATCATCATTCTATTCGAAGGAACTTTGGCAATGTACAAATCTTGTTGTATTTCCTCCAAAAGCCAAACTATTAATACCTAGTCAAGGCGCTGGTGACCGACGACGTACAGGTCCGGGGCACCAGCAGAATTAAAACTTAATAATTACAGTTGCAAGAAATATTCCTATATAAAGCGATTGCAACGGCCACTAATACCCAGCAAAGTCACCAATCTCGACATTAGGCGTGATGTATGGTTGGATCTTGTCCCTCGTCTTGGTCCTCTGCTCATAAGCATAGGCCAGGCTGATGAGCTTTGCTTCGGAGAACTTTGCGCCGAGGAAGCTGATACCAAATCTATGACCAGTTAGTATTCGACAAGCAGTTAAACGTACGGTCTACTTACGGGACATGGGGACCAGTATCAACGAGGTTACCCCTCCTATTCTTGATCACCGTGGCATTCGCGGGATAGAAACCCAGGGGAACGGTAATCACGGGTGCTCCGACGATAGCGGCCCAGGTGCTAGAGAAGCTTGTCGGCAAGATGACGGCGTCGAGATTGTGCCTTTCCAGTGTTCCAAATAGCCCGCCCTCGCCACCAAGGAACGCACTCTCTTGCCAGGCGGCCCAGAATCGCGGGTCGGTGTTGTTGAACCCTTGCTCGTCAAGAGCCTCATCCCAGACACCCGTATTACGATCAGGGTAATCCTCGAGCGCGAATGATTGCGTGAATTTGCGGACGTCGGCCAGAGACTTCACATTGTTCGGGTTGACTGTGAGGTCAGTGAGATAGGAAGCCAAGTTCGAGATGAAGTCTGCGTTCAGGACGATGGTTTCGGAGTTTGACGTAGCTAGCTGCTCCGCGGCGGTAAAGTTGGCATTGTCGACAATGACGGCACCAGCCGCCTTGAAGACCTCAAGGGTCTCCTCAAAGGCATCGGTTTCAGTCCCGGTGGTGTTGTCGGAGAAGAGTTCGATGGCATTACGAGGGATCCCGATGCGAGTTCCTCGCAGACCGTACATATCGCAAGCGGCTGGGTAGTCTGGTATCTCGCCATTGTTGGGTATCGCTGACGTGTAGTTATCGTTGGGGTCTGCGCCGGCGATAGCGTGGAGGATGTAGGCGGCATCCTTGACGGTGCGGGCCATAGGTCCGATGGTATCTTGATGTTCACTAATCGGTATCACCAGGTGCCGGGATGTCAGGCCAACGGTTGGCTTGATGCCGACAAGATTGTTACGTTGAGAGGGCGAGACAATGGAACCATCGGTCTGAATAGTGTGAGTAAAGATGGCCTAGTGCACATGAAGCTGTATCACGTACCTCGGTGCCCAGAGCCGCAAGTGCGAGGCCAAGATCTGAGGCCACACCACTACCACTTGAACTTCCACTCGGATCTTGCTGGGGATAGTAGGCAGCATAGACCTGACCTCCGTACGCGGACCACCCGTTGCTCGTATTGTTGCTCCTAAAGTTGGCCCACTGGCTGAGGTTGGTCTTGCCGAGGATAATCGCACCAGCCTCTCGAAGCTTCTTCGCCATGAAGCTATCTTGAGAAACCTTGGCACCTAGCAAGACCCATGAGCCCGCAGTGTTATTCATCTGGTCGGCGGTCGCGATGTTGTTCTTGATGAGGATGGGAATGCCGTGGAGCGGACCCTTGATTGTGCCGTTGGCGCGCGAAGCATCCAGGTCGGCGGCAATTGATAGAGCATCCGGGTTCACCTCGGTCACGACATTGAGTGTACTATTCACTTGATTGATGCGGCCAAGATAGGCATTGACAAGGTCGACACTGGTGAAGAGCCCGTTTTCGAGGCCCTCGGCCAATTCGTCGAGAGTCACATCTATCAGACCGGGAAACGGTACACCCTGGACTACAGTTCAAGTCAGTGAATAGACCGGACTACAGTTGATATGATGGCAAGCTCACCCGTCGTCAAGCTGGTCGCAATGCCAAAGATCTTGAGCCAGATCAGGGCGAGAATAATCACTGGGCGATAGGTTGCCATCGTGCCCAAGTGAGCGAGAGCAAGTCCCGCGATGGTTGGACTTCAGATGGTTGACTTAATCCCGAGGCATGTTCTCCATCATCCAACCTGGGGTTGCTTTCATTATAAACACAACTGTCCAAGCCAAGATATCTCTGCGTGCATGCTTAGCTCGATGCAGAGGTGCATCGCGTAGAGTAGTCTGCCGGCACGGGCCCGGAACCCGGCGAGAGTGATAAGAAACGGCCGGGATCGCGTAGCTTTAGTCAACGCGGAATGATGGTGTATCCAGCCAAGAGAGGCAGCTCATTTTGATAAGAACCCGGGAGCCAAAAGTCATGACGTGTACGGAGAGTGAGATTGGGGTATGGGACCTTTTCTCCCCCTTGTACGCAGTGTTAGTCATACCGGCAGACGTCGATACCCCTCAATTATTGACAAGGCATTCGCTTAAGGTAATGTACCGCAAGATGAAGTGATCAAGCGGTTGTAGCACGGGATGTTGCACCGAGCGGCTGGAGATGCAGCCACAAAACCGGTGAGAAGTGAGGGGCACGGAGGATCCTACGGAAGCACGAGAGAGAAGGGGGAGAGGCGCGGGGAACAGGTGCCGGTCCACCGGGGGGCCGCGGGGGGAAAACCCGTTGCGCTGGTGGAGACTTGGGTGTATGTACGTACCTCCATCCGCTGCCCGGCGTCCTTCCGGCTTATGTCAGCTTACAAGAGGCACCTTCACTCCTCCCGGTTGATCTTCGGCTCTATATCTTTATCTTATCAGCCAAGCCCGGCTGGGTACTTTCCCGGCAAGAGGTTTTCCCGCTCGGAACGGCCGAACAGCGAGATGGCTTATGTAAGTGCATGATGTAAGTCGAAGGTCCTCGCTTCGATGCTCAGACGCGCCCTCGTCCCCAAACCCCCCCCCCCCCCCCTTCTCTCTCTTCATGAGGCCATCAGCACGAATCGGACGGTACTGACTTTGGCAAAGCATTCGTCACCTCATGTATCCATCTTCTCGTCATACCCCGATCAAGCCTGTTCCGTAATCTCATGGCATGTGGCCCACGCATCATATATCCAGATTCTGACGTTCTGGCTCGCAGGTGCAGCCTGGAAAGTCTATCTTCTGCCTATCTGTCCATACTGGCTACTCAGTCACGATCAGTCAAGAAATCCGAGAGTCAAGACTGCAGAATCAACACTTTCTAAAGTTCTGGCCAAGACTGCGAGAGACCAAAAATAGGACCGTGCCAAGAGCCATCTGCAACAGCTCTTCTACAGGTTATGCAGCATCGTCACATACCCTGCGCCACAGAGTCTCATACCATCAGTTCCTGCATGTTGCGAGTCTCAAAGATCTGCACAAACATCGCTTACGCAGAAAGCTTCTTTTGCAGCGTGAACCCGAGGAAACGTCCAAGAGTTGACTCTCCGCCATTCAACGGACCAGGCCGCGTTTGCCAAGTTGACACTGCCGAAGCGTACAACAAATGCATGATATTCCCAGCAGACTAAGCAACCTTGCCTGCGGTAACGGCGGAATCTCGCCCAACAGGCTATCAAGGAGACATCACGGAAATCACAAGGCAAAACGATGTGGAGCTCCTATTGGCTGAGCCATCGTACCTGCAAATCCGCCTCAATAACGTCTTGTCTTCTGATACGCCACCTAGGCATGATTCAGTCTGGTCACTTCAGACGATGTTAGCCCTAACTTCTGAATGAGTAACCTGCCCGTTGAGCCGGCAAAGCCAGCGTCCCAGCCCCCTGAACAAGTACCTTGGTTTCCACGACTATCAGCAGGCCCTACGAAGTGAGAGGCGCATGAAACGATACCTGCTGGACGTCCATCCTTGTGGATAACTCCCGACTCTCTGGGAGATCGCCGCTGGGGAAGCAGGCAGCTTGGCAGCCCACCTTACCCGCGCCATTTCATGCACCAGATTCGTCCGCCACTCATATCCACTGGCGGCTGGTCGCCGCTAGACGTCCGTGAGCGACTGCCGCTTTGCCCATCCAAACTGTCAACATTCCTTCGCATGAGGTTGCGCAGAGCACCCGATCTTGTCATCTGAGTGGGCTGTGGTGCACCACGGTTCGCTACGAGATGCTCTTTACCACTGCCGTCTGAAAGGATTCCGTCGTTCTCCACGCCAGCTGTCAGGACGTTTCGCTGGCATCCAAGTGAGAGAGCGCCAGTCTTGGCGTACCATAGTACCATATGATATCAAGGACGACATGAAAATCGACGTCGGTTTTGCCTATGTGGCTCGTGATGCAAGATTGCATCGTATTGCGTTTGCTGAAAACTTTGCTGCAGAGCCGCGGACTAGTCTAACTATGCTGACCTTAATTCTCACTTTTCCCCCCTTCTCTCCACAACGTGGATTCTTGGATGAAGGACCAGATCAAGGAGATGGATTACGTTTTTCTCAAGCATGGACCGAGAACTTGAGTTTCTCGGCAAGCGACGATTTACCTCTCAGCCTGCATGTAAACCAACCACGGGCCACGCACTAGACCGTCAGGCTTTCAAAACACTCTCGAAATGAAGCTAACACAAACTCGCTGAACTATCGTCAGAATCCAGGGAATCGCAAGAGGGCAAGGTTCCCGAAGCTTCCAGCCTGCATTCGGGCGAAGTCGAACCGCCGATGTGGTCGCGAGGAGATGACAGCCAACCCTTGGCTTCCACGACCTGGCCCCCTCGTCCCTTTGGCGCCATAGGTAAGCTTAAGACCAGGACTCTGCTTGCCGAGAGCGTAGAAGGGCAGAGGGATACTCCAGGCCAGCCTCCAGGACACACCATCTTAAGGGAGGCGCTGAAACGAATCGACATCGGACGAGTTGGTCTATCTCGCGTCTTCTTGCAGAATTCTGCCCAAGGCTGACATCAGACGAGGAGAGCCTCCACCCACGAAACGCCCCAGCGAAACGTCTCTTCATCCTAGAAAGTTAGGAGAAATAGCGGCGCAGGGAGATGCTTCCCACCCTGAGAGAACTCAAGGCGAGCCAGATGCAAGGTAGTATCCTCCACCCAACGCCGATCCGGCTCTATGCGGTGCGTGGCTCTCGTGAGGTCGGGCACTTGGAGCCGTGAACTCTAGATGTTGTCGACTTGGAGATGCGATTACTAGTTTCAGGCACTCGCGAGTCGCCCTTTCCGTGAATGTTAATCGGAAGTCGCGGCCAATGGATCGACACCCACCCCTTACGGCTGGCAGAATGGAAGCCATTCCAAGGTTTGGACGAGCATTGCACATCCCTGGGCTCGAGCCTGAATGCAAACTCGCTCTTGTTGACTAAACGGAGTATTAAAGAAGAGCTTCATCGCCAACTGCTTTTGCGGAAAGGTCAGGCAGGCTCCTCAGTTTACGCCGATACCCTAACGGCAACCTCAGATACGAGTACTCCCCTCCTATCAAGCGCCAAGCTTGTCTTGGTCACCACCTCCAATCATTTGTTGAGCAAATACCACCATTCACTATAATGAGATACTTCACGCCAGCCCTCCTGCTCGCCTCGGCCCTCCTCGTCGGCATCAATGGTGCTCCGGCGGGGACCGATGTTGTCCAACGAGACCTAGGGTAAGCATGCATTGTGTTCGTCTAGCATGTCTTCCTCAAAGAAACTAACAAACAGCAGCGAGCTGGGCGCCCAGGCGGACGTGCCGCAGATTAATGGCCCCGTCGCCGTCGCCGCTGTAGAACAGCCCGAGACCGCGCTAGTCGCGGAAGATGAGCCGCACATCAAGGAGCGTCAGATTCTGAAGAAACTCGCCAAGCTCCTCGGCAAGAAAAAGAAGAAGAAGAAGAAGAAGAAGAAGGCGAAGGCCGCCAAGGCAAAGGCAAAGGCAAAGGCGAAGGTCAACACTCCACCTCCGGCCAAGGCGGCACCGCCTCCGGCCAAGGTCACTCCGCCGACTCCGCCTGCCGCCCAGCCTCCCGCCGCCGCCCCTCCCGCTGCTACTCCGTCCAAACCACCCGCTGGCGCGCCCAAACCACCTGCTGCGAATCCCAAGAAGGCCGGCGCCGCCGCTGGAGCCGGAGCTGCAGCGGCTGGAGGAAATGCTGCTGGAGCTGCCAAAGGTAATCCAAACCAAGGTGCTAAACCCGTCCCACCTGCTCCTGTTCCCGCCGGCGCAATTGCGGCCGGTTCAAAACCCAAGCCTCCGGCTGGAGGAACGCCCAAGGCGGGCGGTAACACAAACACAAACAACCCGAAGGATCCCGCCCCTGCCCCTGCTGGAGCTCTCATGGCTGGCGCTCTCGCCGGAGGTGCGACAAATGGGAATAAGCCTGGTGCTGCCCCTCAGACACCTCCCAAGCCGCAAGCACCTCCTCCTCCTCCCCAGCAGCCTCAGACGCCTCAGAATCCCGCACCGCAGACACCACAGAACCCTCAAAAGCCCCAAACACCGCCCCCTAAGCCTGGTGGAAGTGGTGGTTTACCCCTTGCCGTTCCTGGTAGGAACTCTGTATGAGCTTGTGTTGACGAAATGGTTTTTGCGCAGTTTGAGTCAGCAATCGTTCGGAGATAGCGAACACACGGGACAAATTACAAGCGACAAGACACTCATTTTCATGCCTCGTGGGTAAACTAAAACTCCATAATTCAATAACTATATTCGGTGGAACATATTGGTGAGAAAGTCTTGGGCATGTCACTCGGTGAGACTACAAAGGCTTTGGCTTGGCTGGGAAATCCGAGTGTGTGTACATAGGGATGACAAGGACACGAATGATGACTGGACAACAAGTCGGGTTCTATACCGAAAGTGCTTCAAATGTGTGACAGGCATGATCCTCTGATATTCTGTGCGGTGCCTGGTGAGTTGCTTCTAGCTGAAGTTTATTGCTCTGATGCAAAGTTACGGCCATTAGAGTAGTTTCAGCTCGCCAATAAGGCACGGTTACAAAGTTTATTCATGACGCAGGTGTGTCGATGGCGACGAGTCTGCCCAAAGTGAACTTCGCAATGGCGAATGCGACCGTCAAGAGTGGTGCCTCTTAGTCTTCCGATACCGTTTGAGATGGTCACGCTCGATCCTGGAGCCTGGGCAGCATCTCTCCCTCATGCCAACCATCCCCTTCGTATCACCCGTTCGGTACCGTTCGGTACCATTCAGTGGCCAAACTTATTGTCAGAGTTGGCCCTGCATAGAGCAAGCAGGCAAGCTCTCTTATCGGGAAAGACGAGGGGAATTTGAAGTGACTGGGCAGAAACTTCCATCGACGGCTCGCACTATCAAGCGGCCTTCGGAGATTCGAGATGCTCGGAGTTCTGCTACTTTCATCAAGCATAATAGTGTCCGCGCTTACTTCCCATGGATGCCGCGGATGATCATCTGAACTTGAAAATCACAGGTAAAGCTGTAGCCCTTTTCCAACTGGCAATTCATCTTACTTCCTCCTTGAAAGCTGGTTCGTAGATGACCACATCCATAGTCAGTCTGGATGTTTATCGAGGGGCGACTTCAGCGGAAGTTTGCCTAGCTCAGTTTGACCAAAAACGCCGCTCCTCCCCGAGAAGCTTTGCTACTGTTGAAGCAGGCCACAGCTGGGTACCTACACCTGGCGAAGTCAGCGAAGAATATTGTGAAATATTCCGATTACAATACAGGCACTGGGGCATGCTACCAAGGGACGAGAACGGAGATAACTTGCGCATAACAAACAGCGATTGAATGTTGCAAAAGTCAGCTTATACGCAATGAAACTAGTTGTCGGAAGGATTCACACACATAATCTTCCGTCGAATTATTGTTCACCTTATTAGATTATCCTGCGAGTTTACATGACAGAAAGAAATGTAGGGCTAGGGCTGACGACACTAAGGTACCTATCCCTGAGCACCGCAGCGCAGACGGATGGCAGTGTGCTAAATACGTGTTGTTATGATGACCAAATGCGTCTATCTGGCAAGTATTTTCGGTAATTAAGGGATATCAAGTCATGCAGGGCTCATCCCATATGTTTGGCCATACGCAAACAACGTAGTGACAATCTAGGTGGTGCTCCCTCTCATGCCCATAGTCCCTGCCGCGAAGTCGTTACTCGAGCCGTTTGTATTACGTGGATCAACTAACCGGACAATCTTGCTGACCATGCACCTATATGAGCACTATATGTTGGTAACTGAAGCTGTTTATAAACCATGACTGGCGTGTAGGATACGATTTCGTGACTGCGAGTTCTCCAGCCGTCACGAGCGAGTAGCTAGAAAATATCTTTCGACCAACCCCTTTCGTATCAATCTCGTTCCTAGGTGCATGATTTGAGAGAGAGAGTCTGATAAGTAGCTGATGATTCCTGCTATGGCCAAAGTCCTATTGGGACCTTCTGATGCTGATCGAATATTCTGAGAGCAAAAACCGGACACTGATCTTGAATGTACGCGAAAGGATGGAAATGCCCGAAGAACCCAGTAAGGAATGGAATGGGTCTTAGAATCACGGACCTTTTGTTCTATCAAAGCCTAGTGCTGCGTCGTGAAACCTCGTAGAGAAAGATAATCCTCCTGCGACCCTTGCCAAGTAAGTACGACGTGTCAATTGTGCTGGGAAGAGACTACCGAGCTCAAACCGGCGAAAGAACTCAGCACCATTGTTGAAGGCATACTTGTTCGAAATCTAATGGAAAGCATAAGAGGATCGCAATCCTTGAATCCGTTGAGAACAGCATAGCACTGTCGTATACTACTCTGACACTCAATGCGGTCTCGATATTATGCAGCTTTCTACCGCATAGTGTCTTTTTGAGGATCTTCATTTTCCTGCTGGAAAAGCTTTGGATCGTACAACTTCCCGGTTCACCAGATTCAGCGAGTCCAAGATGCTTCCACCCGGTAGTCCAGGCCGTAAGATCCTCAGATTTCTCTTCGGCATCAACGATAGGATCTACAATCTCATGTGGTTCCATGACAAAGGCATCACAACGGAACATGTCGACCATACTCTGGGCACGATTATGTTGGGTGACGAAAGCGGAGCAGGAGGCCATCAGCCTCAGATGGAACCATACGACGACCTCAACGCGCGAGTCATGAGCTTTCATCTCAACGACATGCTTGGAACACCAGATAAAGTCGAGATGTACAAGGAATACCTGTGTAATAGCACTCCTCGTTTCTTGTTCTGGTATCAACTTCGGCCAGGGACAAACTTTCCACATTTCAAGCCTCCCTTGGAGTACAAGCGGGACGCAATCACCGAACAAGAAGGCCGGGACAAGCACACACAACGTGAAGTTGACAAGGTCAAGTGGGACAAGATGGCCGACCATGACCCGCGGCCTATTGTAACACGTTCTTTGACGGAGTCTGAGCGAAAGGCCAAGAGACAGAAGTCGGCCAAGAGACGAGGCACAAACCCTGACATCACTCATCTCATCGTCACCCGCGCTGAGGAACATGCAGCGTCGTTGGTTTGCAACAGTACAACATCTTACGGCCACGATATTGTATCCCTTTATGAGAAAACCTACTGCGATATGACCGTTAAGAGACTCCACAACCTTTGTGACGACGTTTTGAAGGACAACTGTATTGAAGTGCAACGAAGAACTCTGATGGGACATGGTGGAATCAATGCTCGTGGCGAAGTATCTGTGGTCGGTATTTCTCAGAAGCGATATAATACGGCGGCCCACTGGGAAGAATGATCTCAACTCTCTTTGGAAGCTATGAAAGCGATCTGAGTCCCCAGAGTGTTGCAGATTTTCACGGGTTTATTCTACTGCTCTCATTGGAACTTGAACCTAAGCTATGGATGTTTCCTCTGTGTTGTACAAAAACAGAATCATGGTTGCCAGCGAGAAATTACGCCTTATTTACCACACTCGGATAAAGACTCCTGCCGAATGAGTTCCTGGTGGGTTTAAGGGCGTAAGACTTAAGAGTTGCTTTACTAGAACTAGAAACATCATCACCCCTCATTCAATGGGCTTTTGTCACGAGAAACGCCGAGGAATCCAATCGCTGAGCAGTTTATTTTCAAGCTCATCTATTCAGCTGCCTATCAACTGCCTATTTGGATATGTACTGTTTAGAACGGTGTGCGCTGCATACATCGCTGAAGAAATAGTGCCTACGAGGAAGGTTTGGTGTTCTGAGTCAACCTCCTCAGAGATGCGATCTGGCCGTGACAAAATCCCACAGCCTGTTGCTTAATGCTATCCTCGTGCTGTTGCTCAACTCGTCTGGCCCCAGATACCCAGGTGACGATCGTCTCCTCAGAACCGGAAGGATGAAGCTGCACGGCTGCAAGGACTTCCATTGCCGGACTCGGGCTCGGCTCAAGCACTTCGTACTGCAGCTTGAAGGCGTTGTGGTCGCACACGACGATGCGCTCATCAAAGTAGGTCTCACCAAAGTAGACGCGGCGGACGGCGCCCTGGCCGTATCCTTCCAGGACTGCGGATCGGGTGCAGCCCGGGATCAGGATCCGCTCAGCTCCGATCGCTGAGAGAAACGGCCAAATTTCGTTGGCAGGAGCATTGATTGTTTCTGTAACTGAGGCCAGGACGATCCTCCCATCTAAGTCTTCGATTGACATCTTCAGTCTTAATACCCCGACATCAGTAGCCGTAACTAATGGCAGAATATTTGTACAATAACTGAGCATATGCACATACCTAAAGTAGGAGGGTTCTTATCCTACTAGAGTAGGGTGTATTTTTCTTCGCAAATCAATGATTTGTGTCTACAGCTTACTTATTTATTCGCATCTTTCTCGCCGAAATGGTTCTGGATTAAATATGTTTCTTGGTTTCCTTGACGCAACGATATTCGACCGTCAAACGGACGAAAGATGGAAATTTGTAAGCTCTAGAAGCCCTGCGTGTGCGGAGTCTATACGTGTTTCGGCCTCCTCAACGTACTCCGAAAGCGAAAGCGAGAATCCACGTCAAAATGGCTTCGCTCTGAAATCTCAGTCGAGAGGATCCGTGTTTTTCTTTGCAAAGAACTCAGGAATCAGGTTTGGTATAGGTAGTTATCGGCACGGGCAAATTCTTGAACATCCTGCATGTAGTAGTGTTGTCGTCTACATACCTTAGCCTTCGGCCACTGCCGTTATGAATGCAACGGACTGTGAGCACGGAGCGCGAAGCAACAATTCCAAAGAGAACGCAAAGATAGTCTTTGAGAAGAGAAACTGTGCTATAATATTTGGGGCTTCCGGTATCGTGAGCCTCCCAAGTTGCACATTCATTGGCTTTTTCTCCATGCTCAAAATTCTAGTCTAGCTGGGGTTTGATGCTCGAGTGTCTTAGCTACCTTACCCATCAACAGTCGCCTTCAGTCAATTCATAGGCATAAGCAAGAGGCCTCTGGGCAGGAAAACGGCACGGTTAGAGGACGATCCGAGACTGAAGATACATACCGGACTCGATCTTACCGATGCTGACTTGACGCTGCAGAGACCAAAGGTTATCCCAGAGGTTGTGCTGTTGCATTTATACGTTACTGGTAGGTACAACTTCATTTGCTTGATTATCAAAACACAGCGCACACAAATGGATTGGCCAAGAGACTTCTTGCAGCGGACACGGGCCATGAAAGTGATCTAGAAAACCCAGTCAAGATCAACGCTGCGATCATCGACAACGGTCTGGCAGCCGTCAAGCATCTATGCCCGAACCTCGAAATCGATTCCCTACAGACGGGCGGAAAGGTGAGTGAAACTCCGGCTGCGATAATTAAGTTTCACTAAAGGCCTCTCCCCTAGGGGTACGGAATTGTAGGATTCGACTGGCCTCCCGCACCGTGGAAGGAAGACCTAGCCCGCTTGCCAGAACCGTACGCGTCTAAGATTTTCTAGTTCGCCCAGTGCGATGTGTAAGTAGAGACGCCGCTAACAGTTTGTGGAAATGGGTCGAAGTCAGGCCGTCCTTTCTGGTGAACTTTTCGACAATAGTCGCGCCTCCTCAACTCCCTCGTATCAGCCACATCTGATAAGGCCTACTCTACAGCCTGGATTTGTCCCCCAGTCTAACGTCATAAACGTGGTACAGAGCTTGGGGCTGTATCACTCATTCTATCTTTCTACGTATGGTGACGGAGTGTCCTGTCCCTTTCCAGGAACCTAAGAGTCCTGGACGGCACTGCACACCGATTCTTTTCAAGACCGGTAACCCGTTTCCATATTCACGTATCCTTGCACTCGTAGGAGACTCATGAGCGGCCATTAAATATCGAAGATGGCGATTCTGTCTCGTAGGAGATGAAGTGGCGATCTATTTGCAGCTATTTTGGCCTCAATGGAATCGGGCCACCAGAGCAGCTCACCAGCCAGACATTTGGCATCAACTGTCTCATTGCTCGGAAAGACAAGTAGCCAGACTGGGTCATCACGAATGGTCTTGAAGGTAGCGCCCTCGTAAACGTTGATTAGGATATACTGACTGTCATTTTAACCTCGCCGATTCCTATCGACTATGACCTGACGGCATCTCGAGACATTGGGTTCACTGAGAGTTTAGAGCCGGGGAGAGGCTACATCCTAGCTTTTGATCGACTTGTAGAAGCAAAATTTCTGCCGCGTTACTGACAAATTGAAACTCAGCTCGACTTGCTGGCCAGGGTGCAGAGATTCTTTCAGCCTCAAGTATTGTCAAAAAGGCCAGGGAAGCGGATCCAGAACCCTACCGTCTTCAAGTGAGCTCATCATAACGGGCGATCAGTAGACCGATATAGGCATAGATTAGTTTACATTGTTAGATATTTGCACATCCTAGAGTTTCAAGACAGCCAATTCTGCGAAGCCGTGAGTTGGTGCTTGGTTCATGGCTGACCTATATGACACAAGAGAATGCGGAAGGGAACTTAGTGATGGCAAGAGGTTTGCTGCACCCTAGATGTAAGACAGAACTCAGTGGGAAGCAAAAAGGTGATCCGCCTCAACAAGGGCATTGTGATCTACAACCAGCTTGATTGTGGCTAGGCTGGCGTTGAGGATTGACTTTCATAGAATCGAGTAGGTCTGAACAAGTCGTAACTTATAGCCTAGGTGAATAAGATATAGATGGAGGAACTTAGCTTATGAGAAGGAGTCTTGAGAAGGTGTCGAATGCTCCTTGGTTGATCAAGGCTCGGATAGGTTGTGGTGCATTATGCTCCAATAAGCAATTTATGCCTAGTTTCTAGACGGTTCAAGCCCCCTCAGCCCATGTGTCCTTCCTTCCTATAAAGCGAATAGCCTACACTTAGTCGTGTAATCAAAAGCAATGATATGGCTTCCATTCGGCGATGACATCCGTGAGGATAGGGCGGCAGGGGGCTGCTTGTCGAAAACCCCTCCTCCGTCCGCCGTAACTTATCAGTTTCGAAACATTTTATATCCAGAATTGAAGAAATAAGAGCCTTAGTATGCTCTAACTCATGTCCCAGAGCCTTCTGGTTTCTAGAGCAGAATTATTTCACTTAACCTGACATCATTTTTTAGTGCCCCGCCACGTAGACTCAACTTCTAAACAAAGCCTCCAGTGAACGAGAGTCATTTGAGTCCTTTTCCAGGGAATCAGGCTTAACCGCTCTGCCTCGTATTCACACAAACGGGTGTAAATCGACATGAACGAGAAGAATGCTCGGCACTCTGTCCAACACAAAATCAGTAATTGCATGCGCTTAGGTGTTTTCTTTCGCACAAAGCAGCAGATTGTGATCAATCACAGTACGCTGGATTGTATACCATGGAGTAATCATCTTACCTTGCGTGTCAACGAGTTCAAGTTCCATACGCCAATCAGGGTTGTAAAGACCATGAATCGAACTTGAAGCTTGAAGCAGGGGTCCCCTAGATCAATAGGCTTGGGCCGAGGGCCCGCACCCACGGGATCCTGAATCAATTACCATGAACTATCGGAAGATGCTTTTGGATCGGCGGATATCAGCCAAATGTAACGTGTAGGTTCTGACTGACAATAAAATCTCGGTCATCGTCGACCTGGCGATCACTAAGAAAACTTTCTTTGGCCTTTGCTTGGCGCTAGTAAAGGAATGCAGATTTGCATCTTCACTTGCATCTCCCAATTTATGAGAGAGAGCACATTGCCATCCAATTCTCCATGTCAGATGGCCTGCAAGTCCTAGCCCGTTTCCCTAGTCCTTTGACGTGAGCTGTCTAATCCATCAAACTACGCATATACCAATGGGGCAAAGAGCCGAGAGCCCACGTGAAGACGGATTCTGGTACTCACTTGCCGATCATTGGCGCAATTCTTTGCTCCATCGGGAAAGCAATGCGGCGTCTTACGCATGAAGTACGGACCACCGAGGCCAGGCATTCGAGCACCATATTAGATTCCAACTGGGATGCACGCTGTACGCTTGAAGGTTTCAGCAGAAACACCAGACGACTTGTTACAGGAAGGACCGCTTCAAAGGAACTCTGTCTTCACAGGCAACCAGAGAGATCGAGACAAGTGACAGGCCATCCTAGTTAAATTGTTGATCATTGAGAGTGACCGGTGGCAATTCATCAGGGCAAAATGACGATACGCAGTCCTGAGGCGGAACTTTCGCCCGATGAAGTAGCCGAATTGTTGGAAAGAAAGACAGGCTTGTGAATTAGGGTGTTCGTAGGCCCGCCTCATCAAAATATGATGAGTCGCTCTGGCTCAAGTATTGATCGCTCAATGATTATTATTTGTGTTTCTGAGGTCTACATGTACGCACCGTGACAGGTGGAGGCCGCTCTCTCAAATGCAGACGCTGACGAGAACCGTTCTGGCGCGGTTGATGGTTCGTGTATGTCTAGAACGCCTCGCTCAAAAATGCAAATCAACGTCCCTCGTGGTCATACCCCAATAATAATCGGTAAGAAGAATAGGCTTTAGGCTTTTTGCCGGTCTGGATGATCTTGTACACCAACCTTTGACCTCCTCTTCTCTCTCTGAGCCCGCCACTTGGGCCCCCAGAATTGATTGACAACCTGAATGGGAGACACAGCTATGACCGCCATGCCGAGGACAAGGAACGCGGTGCCAGGGCCAACGGCGTTGAGCATCTGCTCTGCGAATGCCACGCCGAGAGCTGCCAGCCCGCAGCGGACCACATTGTTGATGGCTGTGGCACTCGCGCCCTCACCGGGACAAAGATCCGAAATGATGGTCTGGTTCAGCGCAAAGATGGCGTTCGCCGATGCGGCAATAAGAAATTGCATTGTCAAGGGCAACGCAATCCATCCCGGTCGGGATATTGCATTGGGATACGCCAAAGAAAAACCGTAGCCGACGATAGAGGCAACGAATAGGAAGACTATCCACGGGAGGCGTCTCAGACGGGCCTGCTCCAAAGGGAAATCCGGCGCAATATCTTTGGGTGACAGTTCCTCGTCGTAAGGGATGTTGTGGGTTTCCTTGTATTTGGTCTCAACGGCTTTGTAGTCTCGAGTCAGAAGTTTGCCCGCAAACACGGAGCCGACAATGGTCCCAATTCCTACCCACACAGGTCAGTCACGTCCGGACAGTCCCGCTTCCATCGGAGTTCAAGCCATCCAATCAGTGTTTGATGTTCGGAAGGAGTAGTTTCTACTGACCATTGGGTATGAATGCTACACCAAGAAGGAGTTCGTTCAGTCCGAACCGCTCCTTGAACAGTGGAGTTGTGCTGGTCGTTACCATGTTCCAGATGGCATAGATCACACCACCCCAGACGAGGTTGATCACCAAGTCCTTCTCTTTGAAGAGCTTGAACGGCCTCAAAAAGGTCCAAATGGTAATCTTGCGATTCAAAGGTCCATCTGGATCCTCCATATACTTCGGCTCCTTTGTCACATATCTGTAAAGCGGCTTGTAGATGATGCCGTTCAGACGAAGGGATCCATTGCCAGCAATAGTTCTCAAAGTCTCTGGTAGGAATACCATGATAGTGATGAGAATCAGCGACGTGGCGATGAGCAAGAAAACAAACACGGATCGAAAGCCCAAGGAATTGGCGAGAGCACCTCCTAACAGCGGGCCGATCGCTGTGCTGAAATTTCGGACTACAAAGAATTAGATGCCGTTCAAGACACCAGCGGAGAGTTCCACGACTCACTCGCTTGATAGAAGCTGATGTATGCCCCCCTTTCGGCCGTCGGAGAGATATCCTGGATAACACCGTTGCCTGTCACACCAGACACGTTAGCTGCCAAGTTTGGAAACTGAAGAGACGGCTAAGACGGAACACCTACCGATACTGACAGTTGAGGCACTTCCTGCAGCTTGGAGGCCCCGGAAAATGAGTAATACCGTGTAGTTGGGCGAGAAGCTCAACGCGATATTGGCGCCAATGTAAACGCCCATGGAAGCGATGTAAGTTGGTCGCCGGCCGAGCGTGTCAGACATGGGGCCCCATAGCAGCGGTGTAACGGCTTGCATGATCAAGTAAGACGTGATTGTGAGTGACACTTGTGATGCGCTAACCTTCAGCTCCTGGATCGTACGTTAGCATCTGCCGGGCGCGTGAATTGCTTTGAAAGAATGACGGATAGTTTCCACTCACCTTGGATATTGCATCCAAGGAAGGGTTGTAAATGTTGGACGATAACCCGGAGAAGAGACCCGCAGAAGCAATAATAACTAGAATAAACCACTTGTGCCTCTTGGTGAAGACCGAAAACGGTTCATCATTACCATCATCGTTGTCGTCGTCTTGCTGACTCCCCATCTCATTGGAATCGTCGAAAGGATTCCGGTCTTGGCCTCCACGTCCCTCGTCATACTGATTGTACTGAGAGTCTTCAAACGACTTGGTGCGGAGCTCTCCAGTGCTGCTATCCTTCTGCCAGGTCCTCTTCCGGATGGGCGGCGGTCTCAGCGGCAGAATGTTACGGCCGCGCGGGGCTCCTAGTCGGATGCTGGTGCCGGCCCGAGATAACCGAGTGGGAAAGGCCTTTTCGTCATAGTATCGGTCCGGCATGTACTCGTAGTCATGAGCGAGAAAGTTGTACGCTGCAGCTGATGCAGCAGTCAGACTTCCGAGCAGTCCCCTCCTCACGTCCGGTCGCGGCGGCGGCTGCGGCTGTAGCCGATTGGGATTCATAGCTTAATTTGACTCTGAATCCCTTTTCTATTTCGTCGGTTCAAGAATGAAAGAAATCAAAGTATGGAAGACCAGATCTTGGCCCCGTGGACAGCTGCTACGCTCGGTTATCTCATGCATATAAAGAACAATACTGGCCAAGTCCACCGGCTGGTCTGGAAGTCCAATTCAGCTTTCACCGCCACGCTGTGACGCAGCCAGCTAGTTTTCATCATCGTCCTGACGTCAATTAGAGATCGCGAACACGGCTGGACGAGCTAAATCGAATTTCGATAATCAGCTCGAGAAAGAAACCTCCAAGTTGAAAAGAGGACCAGGTTTACCCTCGCGCGAGGTGGTCCGGGGATGCCTGCGACTCCTCGCACGGCCGCCCACCCCAAATGCACGAGAAGCGCAAGGAGGCATGGGAGGCTCAAGAAGTTACAGAAAATGGTTTCGCAAAACACTGAAGCTATTGGTCGTCCCATCTTCTAGACCACTTCTGCCTCCTTTGTGAAACATCGAGGCTGCTTCGACGCCGCGTCGCAGTCATCGCCAACAACGAGTCGACGCTTCGAAGTCTATCTATGGCTCTCCGACCCCCTCCACCCCCCTTCTCCTCTCAACACAAACAGTAGAGGAACTTTAAGGGCAGAGGAAACAAACCGGAGCAGAGGAAAAGAGAGGGTCGGGGAGCGCACGTTCACCTAATGGGCCAAAGCCGGCCCATAATCGATCACCTTCTTTTCCTACTGTCTCCGGCAACCGTGTTAATGACACCCAATTCCCATCATTTCTACCCGTCAGTCGGAAACTTGACGCGCACTTGCCCCTTTGGGACACATCTCAACCCCGTAGACCAGCGCGAAAAGGCCCGGGCCCGAGTGGTGGCGCCTCGGCCTCCAAAGTTTGACACGAGCCAGAAGTCAAATGATGGATGGAACTAGCAGAGACTGACAGAATGGACGAGCACAAGGCCTGAATAAGAAGTGCATGGGTTCCACCTCGCTCACTACCCTGGCCGCTGCCTTATCTAGTATCCCAGGACCCTTTCTCTCGGTTATTCGCAACCGGGCTAGCACGACAAGCGCATCTGTGATACGCTTGACAAGTGCTTCACGACCTGTCGGCTCACCTACCGAAGCAGAGATGTTTTAGACAGTGAATCGACGTACCGAGCAAAGTAGAAGACCGACTAGCCACTCCAGCAACAACATTACCGGCGTGGAGGGTGAAGCCAGTGATGGATATGGGAAACCGTAACGTCGCCAAGCGCGACGAGGAAGAGGAGGAGGAGATTCAAGATGTTCGCCGACAAATGCAAGACGCCGAAGCAGCCAATGCTCAAGCTGTTGCCGCAGGAGCTGCAAAGCAAGCGGGCGCGCCCAACGCCAACGCGCTCCCTCTCGATCCGAACCAGCTTCTCTCAGTCCTAGGTCTACTCAGCGGTCAACCTCAAGCCACACCGGCGGCGCCTGGACAGCCTGTGGCTACAGGATTGCCTCCGAACAACAATGCCAACGTACCGACGGTCACCATCTTCGTAACGGTGACGCCCCCAGCTGCGACACAGACCGTGATGATCATGGTCCCGACAACAGTCACGGTGACTGCGACACCAGTAGCGCCTCCCCCAGTTAATCAGCCTCCTCCTCCACCGCCAGCTCCGCCAGTCCAGACATCACCGCCGCTGCCGCCAGCAGCACCGCCGATGAGCACTCCGCCACCTCCTCCTCCGCCGGTCGTCGCGCCCCCACCACCTCCACCACCTCCTCCAGCCAGCGGGCTCACTATGCCTCTTGTTGGAGCTAGCCCGTTCCCGATGCCGCCTCCTGCGGCGTCCGTGTCTGCGCCCATGTCTTCAGCTTCATCAACAGGAACTCCCAAGGGAGCCGGCGGTACTCCCACAGCTGTAGTATTGTTGGGTGTCTTCGGCGGTGTTGGTAAGTCAAGCTTGACGAAGCTCAACTGGTAAGTTATTCGCTAACAGAGAGCCTAGCTGGTGTGTCCCTCTTAGCAATGGGAGCATTCGTATATGGTTTGATGAGAAGAAGAAAGAATAAGTCTGAAGCAGAGGTAAGCATCTAATGGATTCCTGAATATCAGCTAGGCGCTGACGAGGTGTTAGACTGCGAGCGTCCAGAGTATGCAAATTGGAAGGCCAATGCCCTCCTGAGTTCTTCAACAGAACCAGTGAGGTGTGGCGTTGTAGACTTTTCCCAGATTATTGGCGGTGTCATCAAGGCAACTTCATGGTCTAGAGTTGATAGTAAAATTCGGACATACCCCAACACACCAGACGGCAAAATTCCCCGGTTACCTCAGGCGAGGGAAAAGGCAGGTATCTGCTGGATTTCCGCTTCTCCCATTCCAGTTACTTCATGTAAGATCAGAAGCGTTGGAAATTTTGGAATACAATTATTGTCTATTGTTTAATATTATACACTCAAAAAATCCGCTGGGCGTAATCGTGATGAAAAGACACACTCACCGCATAATCATGCTGGTGGCTGAGGCAAGCCGTCCCATACCTCTTTCAACCATTCGGCGACTTTGGCGGCGATGATCTCGCTGTTCTTTTCCGTAGTGCAAAAAGCGTGAGGAAGTCCCGTATCGTCAATCTCAACCCTCGCCCAACCGTTCTCGATGTGCTTCTCTCTGGCTCTGATGAAGTGGTCCCTGAAATGGTCTCCAACCCAGTGATCCTTCTTCGCGAAGAAGAAGAAGAATCTAGGAGCAGCTCGCTTGCCGTTCCCCACATCGTCCTCTTCAACCTCCCAGAGTTCCTTATCCCACTTCTCCTCGGTAATCACTTTCATCTCATCTTTGCCCATGTGAATGGCTTGCCATACTCCGTCCCGACTCTTCAAGAAACCGGTCGTGACATCTGCTGCTTTGGGACCCATGCCTAGGACATTGCCCACGAACCACCGGAGCGCGCCCGCCGGCCAGAGGTTCAAAAACTTTTGTGCGATCACGTGTGCGGTATTGTCGAGGAATGGCGTCGTACGGATGAGTTCCATTTGCTTTCCGCTCGGCGATTTGGAAATATGTGTGACCGTTGGGAAGAGCAGCATGCCCGTGAGAAGCTTGAGATGGGGCGCGCGCGAGGGATCCTTTAGGTGCCGGTGGAAAATCTCAAGGGCAATGTAGCTACCGACAGAATGGCCCGCGATCACGACAAAGTCATATGGCTCGCCCTTCTTGCCCGGCGAATTGCGCGAAGAGTCTGTCCGCCGCAATGATGCCAAATGGTCAAAAACAAGCTCAATCTGATGTTCCACATCATACGGCGGGCTGTCTTTACTGAACGGCTCGTGGCTGTCATCTCTAAACCCAAACAGATCGCGACCGTGGACGTGAATGTGACCATCGGCCCAGCCGATGCGGGCCTTGAGCGCATCGAAGAAGTCGGTGTAGTAATCGGCGAGCCCTGGGTTGCCGGGAATGAAGAAAAAGAGGCCGTGTCCCGCCGCCATTGTCTGTGTTCGCGTGTGTGTAAGAGTGTCTTTCTTTTTTTTTTCTTGCGCTTTGGTGAAGCCGTCTTGCAACACAGCACGGCCCGCACAGATTCTGTCGGCTCTGTGCCGAGAGTTGACGTCGTCTAAAGTCGAGAAGCCCGGCAACGAGAGGCGGAACTTTTGGAAAGGAGGTTGAAGGACGGGAGATCCACCTCGGCAATGAATCGCGAAATTGGTGGGCAGTTTCCACTCGTTGCATTAGTGTCGGAGATAATGCGCCGTCGGCGTTTATCTCACTATGTGCTCGACAGTACGTACCTCGATTCTCGTGATGGCTTCATTTCGCCGAGCACTGGTGATGTAACGATTGCACACCCCGTACTTTGTTGAACATAATTCACTTGAGATTTATTCTTGTCCATGGTCGCCTGTATTCTACTTATAGTCGCTGGAACCTGAGGGATCGCACCAAACGTATTGAAGGCATGCTTCTCCCGCGTGTGCCCAGAGAGATGTGTACCTAATTATACCCACGCCGTACATCATGTCTTAACAGAAAGATCTTCTCTTCGAATTCAATCAGCCGCATCAGAACTTAAACCGGAAACTGGGATGCATCCATCCAAGTCTAAACTCGTGCTCTTCTGCCGATTGGCCGTCCCTTTGACTCTCGTCTAGTCGAAAATCGCGCTGGCCTCGCGACCGTTTCTCGTTCTCCCGCTTCATATACAGGGGCAAAACTATTCCTATCACCAATAACACAACCAGGCAGCCAAAGTTGATGAAGTGCCCTTTGAGATATCTGAGAAATGACAGAGTCAGTGAACGGACACGCGCAAGAGTATCCATGGGGGCAACCTACCTGGGCGCTTCATCTTTAATGTAGGTGAAGGAAGCGAGAAAGGCAGCCGAGTTTCCGATTGACAGTAAGAAACCCAAAGCAACGGCACGGACATAGTGCGGTGATGCATTGATACTCATCCATGTGAGCGCCAGAGGAGGTGTTGCGTTGACTGACATGGCGACGAAAAATGAGCCAGCGTACTGAACCTTGATATTCATGTAGAACGGTGCCGGACCGATGTGGGCCCCAACGATCATCAGGATGTATCCGAAAATGCCGGTCATACTGCACACATTCAAGGGCAGCGCAGTCTTTCCAGACCGACGACTCCAGAAGGAGATGCCAATAGTGAAGATCAACGCCGCAAAGTTGGGGGGAGCTGTCATCAACGATGCCTGCAGCTTTTTGTATCCCATGGCAGATATAATCGTCGGGAAGAACATGGAAAAGCTGTAGATGGCCTGGATAGAGCAGAAGCTTCCGAGAGCCATCAGAATGGTGATGACATTAAGGATTGCCCCTGAAATAGTTTTCCATGTAAGAGGATCCTTCTTATTCTGGAGCCTCGATATACCACCCTGTCGATCATCTGATGCTGATTCTTGGTCGGACAGGCGAGGATTGCCGAGATAGTGCCATTGATCTTGACATTGCATTCTCGTAACAGCCAGAGCCCTTTCAGTCGGCGAGAGAAATTTGGCGCCAGCAGGTGTGTGTGGCAAGATAAAAAGCAGCAGGAGGCCCAGCAAGACGGTCAAGGCCCCTTCAATGAAGAAAATCCAAGGCCACCCGTCATAGCCGCGGACCTTAATCTGTCCAAGTCCAGCAGCCATCAAGCCACCGAGAAACCCAGCAAGGGCGGTACTCGAGTAGAACAAGCCCACACGAAGAATGAGCTCATCGGCAGTGTAAAAGAAGCCAAGGTATATCAGAACACCACCAAGGAAAGAGCTTTCGGTTAAGCCAAGGAAAGCGCGCGTAATGCAGAGGCCGACGAAGTTGGTGATGAAACCGCTGAGAGTGGTAACTATCCCCCATGAGATGATCAAGAGCGGCAGCCATATGGCACCTCCGACACGGCGTACGGCTAGGTTTCCTGGTATGTTGAACAGTATGTTGAGGATGAAGAACATTGCCAGAGCTGCATTGAATTGGTTGCCAACCAGCTTGAGGTCTCGCTCGAGTCCATTGATACGAGCGAGAGCAATGTTGCTCTTGTCGAGGAAGAAGAGAAGATGTGCAAGGAACATAGAAGGTACCAGCCTGTGATCGAACTTGCGGACGAGGCTCGATCGGATCTTCTCTTTCTGCGCAGCGTTTCTTGGGGAGATGGAATCGGTATTAGTGTCGCTTGTTGTTTGTCCGATAGCATCACCGCACTTCTCCTCATAAGAACCGGTAGCATCAAGACCAGCTCCATCAATTTTGCCATCTCTGCTCAAGTCATGGTCTGCCGGCGAACATTTGCTGTCGTTTGAGATTCCAGAACCTTTCGCCATTTCGAAAGACAATTATTTACGTGAAGGGAGAAATTGATTGAGAGATGGTTCATAATTTGGGCTGTTTGCTAGTGACAAGTCTAGAAACTTGAGCTTGAGGGGTAGCCTCCAACTCGAAACTGAAGCGACTCCACGGCCTTGATAATGAATGGGGATAATTGCTCCGAGGTTAGTGACACAACTCACCCGAGAGGAAAGACTGGTCGGGATGTGCCACTGGCGCTCCTTTTCACCAACACAGAATGGTCCTCAACAGTATTGGCATTTCGACACGGCCAATCAGGTCTGTTGGCCACAGCCGCGATTCTTCTCTCATTGTCTGGATACGACCTACCACATGGCCTTGTTACCTACTTGGCGCATCTAGGCATCAAGGATAAAGTAAACACCTTCACTTCTTGATCTGCTTGAACAAGGGAGTAACCGAAGCAAATTGATTGTTGCGACAACAAACACGCAGGCATCCCTTTCTGCATCCCCCGTCAATCACGGTATCATATCTGCGATCTAGGCAACTTAAACACTATGGGGCTGCGCGATAATGACACCAATAGAAATGACTTTCTCTCGCCACATTTCGCTCCTTTGTTGGTCAACACACGGGTCGACGCATGTCCGAGGCGATGCAGTGATCAAGAGCCAATATTTGTGCGACAATCTGGGAAGCCACAATCGGGTCACTGCCTTAGCTTGTGTAACACATCTATCTGTTTTTTTGGTTGACTACCCCTGGTTTTCCTGAGATACACGGTACTCTCTAAATGATGTGCAAATGAAGTGATCATTGAATTTATGAGGAATTGTTGATGATTATACATCATCTTGTATGATAATCACACCAGATAGAGTAAGGCAAGAATATGACGCAGGCTGGACAAATCAATTCTGCTTGATTGACCTCTTTGTTTGTGGTACATCTTCATTCACCATCAAGTGTGGTTAGAATGAGTACCTCATGTTACAAAAATGCTTCCATGATTCACCGCCGTTTCGACAGGGCGTCCGAGACTTCACCTTTGTTGGTCTCACGGAGAAGAGATGCCTCTACTTGGCACAGTTTCTGGTTGGTCGTTTTCGCAGAACCCCAGCACGAGAATCGATATTTCGAAAACAGCATCCAAGACTGTCTCTACTTCATGCAATCTTCTAGGCTTTTCTACAATCCTTGATGGGCGCCGGGCACCCGTGCTGGCTTCATCGGAAGCGACACCAATTCTCGCCTTAAAATTGAGTTAGGAAACGTCACACGACCAACTGGTGATCCCGCGATCATGGCAGCTGTCTTGAAATTTGAGATCATTCTTGTTCTCGAACGATTGCGAGGACGATCGCCAGAGACCAGAGATCGTGGCAACCTATTCCTATGCCCGTCCTGCAATGCGAAGCGCTCCGCATCAGCAAACTTGAATGCAACAAGGCTCGTAGATTGCCATTGTCACGCCAGGTAAGCCAGCAGCCGCTACGATTTACCGATATCCAGGGTGTTCATCAAGATCAAATTATTGCCTAGACCTTTCTTGATTGTCGTTGTTCATGATGGACACCATTTTCAACTCTAAATCTTGACGAAGTCTCTCATTCCGACAGAATCACTTTCCTATATTCCTTAATCTTCGAATTTTCTCTGTTGAAATGTAATCTTGAATATACTTCTTTTACTCGGTATTCTGCTTGGTAAATAGTTGACGAGATGAAGTCGATGCGAGATTCAAAGCAACCAGAATCGAGAGTGGTTTCGCTGGTTTCATTCTCCACGCGGTGAATCGAAACTCCTATCTTATCACCATCATCCTCGATCTCGTAGAGATCACTGTACTGTCATTACATAACAATGTTCCAGATCACTTACTACGTTTCTTACAGTCGTCATTGGCTCCGTGTTCTCGCTCAAACTTTCGGGGCCTTATGGGTCGGAATGGGAGTAGAGGCTTCGGTTTCGCAAAACGACGCCGCAACTTGGCTTCTCCAGTGACTCGGCCCAGTGGAGCAAGTCCGATCGCCTCTTGTATCTTAGCTAAGACTGGGCCGAGTCAACTTTGAAATGGGTGTGTTTAACACCGTCAGCGAATCATCGGCAAGGAAAACCGCCTCCTCTCCTCGCCTGCGTGTGTTAGTCAGGAATGTTTCCGACCAATACTCCGCTAGCGCTGCGCGTCTGACTCCGAGAAAGGAACCTTGGAACCCTGGAACCCCAGATCCTCCGGATAATCATCGGCGGAAGCCCCCCCGCCCAGTTCTCGTTCAAGCGAAGTCACCAGACCACTCTCGACAACCCTTTTGTTATCATGGAAGCTGTTCTTCTTTCCAACGAGTTCAATTAATGGTTCTCGTCCGGCGTTCTTTAAAAGCCAATCCGTTTGTACACAGAGTTTAGAGAATCAGGTTGCGCTGGTGACTGGCCAACACCCCTTCAAGATGTCGCAAACCGTCACCGAGGCGCGGTCCGAGGCGCAGCACCAGAAAACCTTCACTTCGGAACCCTATGAGCTCGGCAGACTGAGCTCCAGCGGTCGCGCACTTGGGACTGCCTCACCGAAGAAAGATGGACCCGAAGAACATCAATCGTTGGATGCGCCCGACGACACTCCTCCAACAAATGCTCATGGACCTATCGAACGATGGAATTCGCCAAGGGGTAACATGGGAAGACTAGGCTTTGCTTTCTTCTCGTTTGCCATTGCCGGTATGAACGACGCAGCAGTCGGTGTAAGTGGTCGTTGATATGCCGATAATTTGTAGATAAGTAGTCACTAACATAACACCATCCTTCAGGCTTTGATTCCCTACGTACGTTAGCCTCCTATGCGCTCTAAATGTTAGAGAATCTGTAGTGGACTTGACATTCTAATTCTTTTCCAGCTTGAGACCTACTACGAACTCAGCTACACTATCGTCTCGTTAATCTTTCTGACTCCCTTCGCCGGTTACTCGGTCGCAGCATTCACCAACGCTAGGATTCATCAGAAGTTTGGTCAAAGAGGCGTGGCCATCATGGCCCCTCTCTGCCACATCATCACATACGTCGTCCTGGCTTTGCATCCTCCTTACCCAGCACTTATCGTGGCCAATATGATCAGCGGATTCGGCAATGGACTGACTGATGCGTGCTTTTGCGCCTGGGTTGGCGCCATGGACAAGGCAAACACAATTCAGGGATTTCTGCACTCTTTCTATTCCGTTGGAGCTCTCGTGTCTCCACTGATCGCTACGTCGATGGTGGTTACTGCCAAGCTGCCTTGGTACAACTACTACTATGTAATGGTGGGTCGAGCGTCACTTGGCCGGCGCCGTTGGTAATAAATACATGTACTAACAACTCGTAGGTCGGTGCATCTGTCCTCGAACTGGTCGGCCTCACTGTCACCTTCTGGCAAAAGACCGGCGCTATGTATCGCGCGGAGCACGCGCACGAGAACGAGGGTAACGGGGGTGCGGGTACCAGAATCGCACTCAAATCCAAAGTTACCTGGCTTTGTTCCATCTTCTTCTTTGCGTACATGGGTGTCGAAGGTAGGACGTCATATCGGTATGGTGTTTGAAAGGTGCTAACTCGACTTCTTAGTTGGTCTCGGAGGCTGGATCGTAACATTCATGTTACGCGTTCGAAAGGCATCCGCCTATGCGTCTGGTATTTCTGCGACTGGATTCTGGGCAGGCCAGGCCCTGGGACGTGCTACCTTGGGCTTCGTGACAGAGCGTTATGGAGAAAGGCTTTGCATCAGCATTTACATCGCCATCTGCCTCGCCCTCCAGCTTCTCTTCTGGCTTGTTCCCCAGTTCATCGTTTCAGCCATTGCGGTGGCTTTCCTCGGGTTCTTCCTGGGGCCGATGTTCCCTGGAGCAGTCATGATGACAGCCAAGCTACTCCCGAAGCACATCCATGTCAGCGCTATTGGCTTTGCCATGGCTATTGGTGGTACTGGTGGAACGGTTTTTCCGTTCATCATTGGCGCGATTGCGACAAGTAAGGGTGTTGCTGTACTCCAGCCGATTGTCCTGTCGCTGATTGCAGTCGTGGCTATCGTGTGGCTTTGCTTCCCTCGCATCAAGAAGCGGGATGAGAACATTATGTCTGGTCTATAAAAAAGAGGTATAACAAGGCGCTGTCCTTGATTGTACAATTGCCCACGTAATTTGTTGCCGAGCCATAGATGTAGGTAGATGAAAGATAGAGCTCATCGATCATTCCACCATAGACACACTGCAGTGGGAATCAATTTGGGAGAGAAGCCTCTGCTCAGTTTAAAGAGTAAACCGCACACTTATATACAATGCCTCCAAATAACCCAGCTCTGGCAAACGGTCGGACCCCATATTTACACAACAGGGGCGTATATCAACAGACCAGCAGCGTTGCGCATATACACTGAGTCAAGTATGTACAAAGAAATATCATTTCATCCCACCATACCATAATTACGACATCCAAACCGGCTGATGATCCAATTACAACTTTTGGCCAGCAGCGCCGGGGACGGAACCAGCAACCTTGCCGGAGCCGAGGGCGGCAATCTTGTAAGGCAACGAGGCAGAGGTGAGGGTTCCCTTGGGAACGGAGTTCTTGGAGCCACCGAGGTCGACGTCCTCAGCGACGGCGTATCCGGTCTCCTTGGAGTCAGCGAAGAAGATGGCTTCGGCGGGGCAGCTGTTAAAGGCCGTGCTCTGGACAAGGACCTGGGCGCCCATGCGGGAGTTGATACCGGTGAGCAGGAGCTTGTCGTAGTATGAGTTGACGACGTGGACGGTACCGAAGCGGACGAGAGGAGTACGGGAGTTGATGTTGGTCCAGTGGTTGTTGGCATAGGTGACGTGAAGCTTGCCCTTGTCCTCGCTGCCGTTGCTGTCAGAGTGACCGACCAGGGATCCCTTCCACTGTATTATCGTTGTTAGTTTGGAACTTGTTGAGAACCAAGAGACAGAAGCCAAGATCATAACAGGACTTACGTGGTCGTGGAAGTAGACGTTGGAGACCGTGATCCAGTCAGCACCGTGGGAGATGTCGAGGAGACCATCGAGGTCATCCTTGCCTCCGCTCAAGTCACCAGAAAGGTCGCAGTGGTCAACCCAGACGTTGGTGGACTCATCGATACCAATGGCATCACCATTGCTAGCCTTGACACCGCCGATCTTCAGGTTGCGGATAATGACGTTCTTGACCTGGCGGACGTACAGACCAACGTTGTTGAGGGCTACAGAGATATTGACCTTAGTATAACAGTGCGTAAGAGGCGGTAATTGTAACCTTCACGATACTTACAGCTGCCCTTCTCTCCGATGATGGTCTTGTCAGAAGAAACGCGGACCTTGGCGCTGCCAGAGATGGCACCGGAGATGACTATGGTAAGGGGACCCTCCTTCTTAGCGGCAGCAACGAGCTCATCGACAGTCTTGACGGTAACACTGGAGCCGCCGGCACCACCGGTGGTACCTCCGCCTTGGGTGCAGTAGCCGATGTTGCAAGCCTCGGCGGCCTGGCGGAGAGCAAGCTCGTTGCGGGCGGTGACGATGTTGGCAGGCGAAGCCGCGGCCAGAGCAGCCATGAAGGTGACAGCTAGAAACTTCATCTTGGTGGTGTTGAGTATCTTAGGTAAATAGGCTGGGTAAGGAATCGGTTCGGATGAAATAATGGGTAAATGTCGTGAAGCGGGTGACTAGCACTACCGAAGTTGATGGAATGGGATGAACAGGAAAGAGAATGAAAGACTTGAAAGGCGCGATGGAGAGAAAGAAGAACTGTTGGTCCGACCTATCGACGGTTGAGTCTTATATATAAAATACAAGCGCCGGATTCCGTTTCTCGTTTAAAGTGAGGTAAGATGGCGCCATTGGTGGTTGTGGGAACTTGCAAGAAGGCCAGTCCGCGGCTCCACGTTGACAACTGCATTGCTGGGCGTTTCCAACTGAGCGCATCCCTTGAGCTCATCGAGACCCTTATTTATTTCGCCTTCTGTGTAGTACAAGATGATCTTACAAACATGACAGGGCATGGGAGGGACTAGACGAGGATTCCGTCGATAAAGACGCCTTGGCCGAAGGATACAGCAAGAGGTGATTGGCCTCTAGCGCGGCCGTTACATTGACATGAACGACGCAAGTAAGGAAGACCGATGTCTTGGCCCGTCCCATGACGGCCAGGGTACCAAAACCAGAGAACTGGGCGCGACTTCATTTCCTAAAAGAACGTGAGAGAATGGCTCCTGTCCGATATTGCCCGTCTTCTGGTATGGCCTGGTGTGGTTGGGGAGTGCAGGGGTTGCGAATAGGCTCATTCGGCTGTTGCTGGCAGGGCCTAGCTGAACCCACCGAGGGCAGAAGACCGAGCCAGTGCCCCCCCAGCTGGGCAGCCGTCCGCAGTAACGCTGAAGGTGTGACCCTGCGCTAGAGTTGTACAGCTGCTATGTTTCGGATCAGCAGGGTGAGTGGCTTTTGCGCGCGGCACCCCAGAGATAGATGAACGCCAAGATGCTGTCTAAATGAACGAGGACTGGTCGTTGGAGGAATAACTCAAAGCAGAGCGTCGCCGTGTGCAGAGCGGATGGCGCCGCCTATCTAAGAAGATGCGCTGCTGATCTGATGGGGGTTATTGTCATGATGAGTGTGGGGATGACCCCTGGCCTGGTTGCTCATAGCGAGTTGCCAACGAGTTGATGACCGGCTCCCATCTCTTTACACCTTTTACCTCACGTTGAAAGCCCATCTTACGGCGAGTTCTCAACTATAGAGGAACACAGATGCGAAACGAAACTTCTATATCTTACTTCCTTGTAACTTCCCGGCACTTTGCGATCACTTCGCAGCGAACTTTATCACTCTCAGACAGTATGCCCGTCATGATGCAAGAAGTGAGGGGGGCGGTCATTGACCTGTGCATCTACCCGCAACCTTGGCATGTTGCACTATTGAAAAGGGGGATTAGCTGCCAAGAATGCGAATATTGGCATTCTGCACTGCCAAACTCTGCTTTCCAATCATCGTGCAGTTCAACTGCCTACTCCACCATTTTCTCACTTCTTACCAAGCACGAGAACAGAAGACAATAGCGGCCTTGTGTTGCCCATTCAAGGCGGGCGTATCCCGTGGCCTCCTCCTCGCCTCTCACGAGTCATCGATGCACCAACGTACTCAATCCAACTGAGCCGTTAGCGCCAAGACGTCTATATCGAACCAACCTTGGCATTCTACAACGCAGGAGATTGGAACCTGAACATCAAACGGCTCGTATTCGATCGGCAGAAATCCACAATCAAGGGGAGAACGTCTTGCTCTCAAGAGAAAGGAGAGAGCAAGATCCGCTAGTTCAAGAACTCAGCTGGTAGCTACGTCTAGCCAGACGTATGTCGGGGGAAGATTGTTGTCAACGAATACAATTCAAGGTCGGTTGCGATGTCTGGCCAGACCCAGCAGGTCAGCACTCCCTCTAACCTTTCAACGACTCCATAGCGTCATGTATGCCTTCTGTACTAACCAATGCCGAAAAGGTTAGCACCTGCGGTGATACCATTTTGTCTTAGGATCTCTTTGCATAGCGACGGCTACCGGAATCCTTCTCGATATCGACCGACGGTTGCATCTTGCCGAACTCTTCAGATCGCCCGGGTCATGTGGCAATCTTCGCCATTGACTTATTTTGCACGAATGAAACTGTTTCCTCCGTCTCCGAATGACCATACGGAAAAGCCACCGACATGCCTTGAAGAAGAAGGTGGGTTGATCAAAGCTAACATTACATCCATCTAAGGATTCCACTCCACTGTAAGCGATTTCCGGTTAGATTCAATTTGCTGCATTGATTCGACTCAGGCACAGTATCCGCATTGAGCGAGGAAGGAAAGGTGACCTCGGACGAAGAATCAAGACCATCAATGACGACCTCAATAGCTATTTTTGTGTTCTTGATCTGCATCTCGAGAGATATTAGATGATCATCAGAAACGAAATCGGCGCTTCGCTCAGCCTCGTATTGCTATGAGCTTCGAATCAGTTGCCAGTCTGCTAATAGGTTGAGCAATTGTCAGCGCGCAGACTGAACAGCATTCAGGATGCTTGCCACACTTTTAAGGGCTTATGTCTGGAAGCATAATACGTCTCGGAATCTTGGTATTCTTTGTTACTTGACGCATGTGTCTCGCTACATATCTTCGTGGGTTTTGCTAACGGCTCGTCGCTTTAGATACTTCCAGAGGTGTTTTTCCGAGCATCCACTGGTCTTCAGTTGACTATCGATACAACTCCCCCATCTCTCCGATAGTCGAGCAGCCTGATTTGAGAACGTTTTGATGCTATGGCCCAAGTTCTCGTCCATCATCCATAGGTACTGGCAGCACACGTATGAGTGGCCTAACAGGACATAGAACGGAGTCATCCCATGCTAACCAGTGGTCTGCTCGGTCGTCCGGTACTATGAGACATCAAGGCCTCTACCTAAACATTCCCTCTTCTTTTCCCGTCAACTCTCATGCAATGGTTGGCAACGACCTATTTTCTTTCGGTCTAATTACCTCTGCGTGTCAAATTCGCATTTTATCACCACACAAACCCCTTTCGGATAAAGATGAGGCAGAGAAATGTTTACGATCTGGTTGCCTGGTCATGAGAGACCAAGAAATAAAGCACTAGAACAAGAGTCCACCACCTGCATATGCGTCCTCTGTTCTCTAATCCTACCACTCTCTCGATGCCCTTTACGGCAGCAAATATCCCACAAGCGCATCATTCAGTATACCACCAAGCGGGTGTCATATCGGTCTAGGCGGCCGAGCTCAGCCTCATCTTAGATACCTACCCCGAAGTCGACATTGATAGCGACCTGGGTTATCGCAAAGTAGTAAGTTCAAGCTCCAGCGCCGCTAGTAGGTGTTCGCCTTGCTAGATACGGCTGTGGGGAGACGCTTCCTTCACCGAGAATCCCTACTCAACCTTTTAGTGCCAAGGTTACGTGACCTTCACGTCACAATGCAGTGTCCCTCGGATGTAATGAAGAGTCAGGAGCACAAGAGTGCGCTTGGTCTCAACTCTCGAGTTGGTCTTCTCTTTCGTCGGTACAAAAGTCCATCGTAATTTAAGGTTATCGGGGCTTCTAGCGTTGGCGATGGTTGTAGATAACGTAGGGAGCGGACGACATAAAATGCGGGGTCGGTCCGGCGCCGGTCACGGGTTTCACGGGTTGAATCGGCTGACCCCTGCTTCCCCTCACATCGCCGTCGGCATATCATGACGAAAGAAAGATAAGAATGCTGTTGGTATATCACTCTTGTTCTTTCCACGGCTTCCTTACGTCTCAATACACCTCTCAAGTTTCTCTGCCTTTGTTTTGAGAGAGTACGGCTATAGACCCATTTCACTTTGAACCTCATTCCTCTCAATCAAACATGTCTGATATCAAGAAGTACCAGCTTGGAGACTTCGCCCTTCAAAGTGGTGGCTCATTGCCAGGAGCATGGATCGCATATAAGACATTTGGCGACCCATCCCTTCCAGCGGTTGTCTATCCTACCTGGTACTCCGGCGCTATTGCGGACAACGAATGGCTAGTGGGAGACGACAAGACCTTGAACCCGAAAGACTATTTCATCATCATTCCGGCCCTGTTCGGCAACGGACAGTCCGTCAGCCCTTCCAACTCAGACATCAATCCATTTCCCGACGTGTCTTTCTTCGATAACGTGAAGGCGCAATACGAATTGGTTACCAAGGAACTCAAGATCACCCATCTCAGAGCCGTTCTAGGATGGTCTATGGGCGCGGCTCAATCTTTCCAATGGGCGACGCAATATCCCGACTTCTTGGATATCGCAGTCCCATTTTGTGGCGCCGCGAAGTGCGCCCTACACAATCAAGTTTTCTTGGAGGGCGTCAAGTCGGCGCTTCTCGCGGCAAAGAAGACCAGCTCAGCCGGCAGTACATTAGGACGCATTGCATCAACCGGGGACAAGTCTGCCAGGGTCTGGTCAGACGAGGAGAAGCAAGTTGGCCTGAAAGCTTTTGGTCGCGGGTACGCCGGATGGGGCTTTTCCCAAGCATTTTACCGACATGAGCTGCACAAAAAGTTTTACGGAGCCAAGGATCTCGAGGACTTCATGCAATCGTTTTGGGAGAAGTGGGCTCTTAGCAAGGACCCGGAGAACTTGCTTGTCATGATTCACACGTGGCAAAGTGCCGATGTGAGCAATCAAGAGCCATACAATGGCGATTTCAAGAAGGCCATGGCGAGCATCAAGGCTAAAACTTTGGTGCTGCCCTCCAAGACTGATCTCTACTTTCCGTAAGAATCTCGCTCTAAATACCGCCATGACTAACACTGACAGTTGCAGGCCCGAGGACTCTGAGTATGAGGTCGAGTGTATGAGTGAAGGCGTCGGTGAACTGGCTGTTTACCCTTCCATTTGGGGCCATTGGGCTGGAGGGCCCCCGGGGAACTTTGAAGATGTCAAGTGGCTAGACGACAAGCTGAAGAACATCTTCGCTATAGCGCCAAAGAGGAGTTAAAGAGGTCCAGGAGTTGATTGCGAAATATGCGGGGCATGGCGTCGTGACCAAATTGTGTCTTTTCGCTAAAAGCAATAGTTAATTTGTGCACTTTACCAGGAAAGAAGACACCGCCTCTTCCTAAGTCCTATGCCGGTGTGCTATTTCAACTTTCTACTAATGAGATGTTATGTTACTGTAAGCACCAAGAAGACATTCAATCTCTCACTTTCTGAGGTCTCTACACACTGGACCTTCCTGCCATTGTCCCTTTACTTTCGTAGGGCTGGCTGAACGGTGATACCCTCAAACTTCTGCCGAATCTCTGTAGTTACGCCAGACATATCGCAGAGATCTTTATCATGCACCATGTCCGAGCGGGGCACCCAACTTCCATGTATGCCATTGCGTAGCCGGAAAGGTAGTTCAATTATTGCCACAGGGCCTGATTCAATATCTTTGGCGTCGAGGATCAAAATGCAGGACAGTCTGACATCTCGTCTGTTCGCGATGGTCACAAGAAAGCCGTCTCCTTCCGCAGCTTTGAAAATGTTAGTGAACCCAGCACTCGTCTGATGTTTGTTGCTCAATGGAATACTTACCCTCCGGGGACCTTGGTAAGAAAGCTACCTCATGTAGGGAAGTATGTTCCCCCGCAGACCAGTGATCATACTTCCCGGTGTTGATATCTGCAGCTGCAATGGTGTTGTAAGTCCCACCGACAGGACTGTACTTGGCCTTTGGATCATGAACGCAAAGGAACAGTTTGCTGTACGCTTTGGTTGCGAATCTTTCATCAACCTTGGGCATTTCGCCATCGAGGGCGACGAGCTCGGTCGGCTCAACTTGGAAGGTTGTTGCGTTGGGATCGAGCTTCCAGCGCACATAGCTACTAGCAGGTTGTCCCACCGCTGCTTTACCGCTTGGGTGAGAGAATGGGTCTTCGCCTCGTGGACTAAAGAACCAAAACTAGTGCACGAGTTAGAGAATGCTTTTAGGAGATAGTCCTACAGAATGCGCACCTTGTTATGGTGGGTAAGGGGCGCGTCGAGGTAAACACATCCGTCTTCGCCTTCGAACGCGTTTCCGGTGTGTCCGTAGGAGGCGTTCTTGAAGTTGAACCACCGAACATCTTCAGGTTTAGGGTTTCGCCGCGGCAGAAGACCAAAGGTCAGGGTCTTGTCCTCAGCCCATGCGAAATGCTTCGATCCTTGCTGTAGTATTTCAACTGGCTGTGTCTCAAGTGGAATGAGTACGAATACGATCCAATTCTTGGTCGCTGCCATATCGTGCATCATTCCCACATACGGCGTCTTAATCCAACATTCTTCGAGCTTCTCCCCGTTCTTATCGAAGAGATAGTATGCAACATCATTTGTCGCATCGCCTTTAGCTTCATAGCCCATGGTGATCAGCTCTCCATTGTCAGGGTCAATTTTCGGATGCGCGGTAAAAGTTGGAGCTGAGTACTGCCCATGAAAGTCGTACAATCCTTCAGCTTTGAATTAGTTGCATGTAGAGAACAGGCATGCATTGGTCAGTTGAGTGACGATACCTTACCTCTGGTTTCAAGGGAGTCCGGGTCCATTGCGTACGGCCTAGAGTCTTCTTTCAATGCCAGTAGCTGGTTTTCGAAATACACAATATGAGTGTTCGCAGTGGAGTGAACCTCATGCTTCACTCTTGGGTCGTCTGAGTAGCGGTTTCGATATTTGCCAAAGACTGACTGCCTCGCTGCCCTCTCAATGTTAAACTTGGCAGTGCGCACATACTTCTGCTTGAAGTCGGCGTGACCGTTCCTGATTCGAACTGCATCTATGGCGCCATCCCCGTTGATGAAAACATCGTCTTCGTAAAGAGGGGCCCAAGACCAGTCGGGCATGCAACGGTAGTATGTTCCGTCTATCTCTTGTGGGATTGAACCGCGGACAATGCAATTATAGACTTCCGCTTCGAAACGGCAAGGTGCTTCTGGCCCATCAAAGAATGGCGTTGGAGGGAAGTTCGTCTCCTGCTGTGCCTTGAGAGACCTCGAACAGTCAGAAAGGTTAGGCATGTTGCTATCTTGATTTGTTTAAACCTTGGGGATGCCCATTGGATTCGTCCGTCTTTCGATGAATAGTTATACTACCAGATGACTTATTCGGGTAGCCCGGCATTATCTCAATAAACGTCTTCGGTTTTACTACGCTACTTCTGGTAACCGAGACCGACTACGAGTAGTTGCAATCGAAACACCATGATCATCATTGAAAAGTACAGTAATCGATTCCCAGGTTTTTCCTCCTTGACGCTCCAAACTCTGTATCATCTGCCGAACAGTGACGCTGCCACACTTTCCAACGGCGACCGCTATGCGGAGATGGCGGGGGCGGAGACCGAGAAGGGATTGAACTGCCGGTCGACCAGGGATGCTAGGTCAAGTACAAAGGGTTCAGTGATTGGTGGCCTAGGACGGAGACCGACCTCAAGGTTTCGGCTCTGGCCGTGCGTTCATTCAGTATGCTTACCAGGTAGGACGGAGGACCGTATAAATCGAGTGTATTGACCTGGATACAAGGTAGTCATTGACAAAAGTAAGAACTCAACAACTACAGCAAACTCTAGTCGCGAGCTCGCAGGGTCGCTGTCCTTGAACTAAGACTTGCAAACACACTACCAAGTGCCAGTCAATACCAAAGTCCAACCGAAAGTGGTCATGACTTCCAGCAAGGACTACGTTTTCAAGGAGGTTGGCAATACGTTGATTGAGGCAACGGCTCACTGGAAGCCAACAAAGAGTAAGGAGCCAAAGGGGCTTGGTAAGTCTTTAATCGATCGTGTCGACTACCTTGTGACTGAATGTTCCCAGCTCTGGCTCTCCATGGAGGAGGTTTCGTGATAGGATCCAGACATGCGTTGCCAGAGGTTGAAGTTGGGTATCTTGCCGACGCAAACTTTGTTGTCGTATCAGCCGACTATCGACTTTGCCCACAAGTTCCCTTACACGACGTGATGGAAGACGCTATCGACGTTTTCTCTTGGTGCAAGACGGAGCTTCCGCAAAAGTTCGAAGCGGACACTGGCTTTAGGATTGACGCACGAAAGGCGGTGGTTTTCGGGCAATCTGCTGGAGCACTCTTAGCTTTACACTTGGTGAGTTACCAATGCTTCCGGTCCCAGTTTGATACCCAAAACTCAACATCTCATGAATAGGGTGCTCTGGCGGAACCTCCCCGGGCGATTCTTGACTTTTATGGCGTCAAGTACGTCAGCTAGAGGGCAGCCGACCGGCTCGACGCGTTGTTGTACTCATGCTGGCAATGACGGAATCGTTTCAAATCGAGGCACGTCTGCGATTGAGATGATTCCGATTGCCCAGCGAGGAAGCCATCATCACCAGACCACGGTATCACATAGAACGCAAAGGGCAGGCCAGGAGCCTTGGAGCCATGAGCATGGTCATACTCAGAGGCAACACTTGAATGCTGTGGGGATCTGTGCTAGCCTGTGGTCCCGACGTTGTAACCGTAATAGCACGGCCCATTTGGAGTGATGTTAGGCACGAAACATTGGAATATGCCGGCTAGATCAGACTTCCTTCATCGTAGGGACTGTAGAACTCATTATTGATGCATAAGCTTCATATTCTGTATGACTCGTGTTGGAAAGCGTCATGATCTCGAAACATCACGGGTGAAAGGGGAGCGGCATGGCGACGGAGGGCGGACAATAGGGTACAAACAGAATCTAGGGGAGAGAGACCCACAGCGGTCACCGCTCTCCGTCCCATGCCGCATTCTTTGAGTTCGGCAGTCGAACACGGTCTCCGCGCTGGACACACCCATCGGTGACTGTGGATCCTCGATCCTTGTACTCAGGCGCTATCGGCGATCTGGGAAGTACTCACTTCTGTCTGCGAGGATATGAAAGACTTGTAACGAGAAATGATAAATTACCGTATTACGGAGAAGAGAACATGTTGTGTCTTTATTGCCACGCTTCGAATCGTTGCAGAGGAGTCAACAAATCAGTGAGCACAATTCCAAATGAGCCATGGAGACTCAGAACGCGACGGTCAATTGGCACTATTCCAGTCCCCAAGTCGCTGCCATCATCTCTGCAATCTTATGTTTGGTATATCAAACTGACATCAATATGCCTCCAAACATTGGACTCTAGACTGACTCTAGTAGCTGGCGATCCCTCTCATTTACAATGTGATCTTCCACCCTCTGGCCCGAGTCCCGGGGCCTTTCTTGGCCAAGTTCAACGACTTCTGGCACGCATACCAACTATACACAAATATGAGACATGAGACGCTCTGTAAACTTCATGATAAATACGGTAATCACTACAATCTGCTGCTCTCAATGGTATTAGCTAACATGGATGGCTAGGTCCTTTGGTGCGCTTGGGCCCGAGCACTGTCTCTGTGAACACCACAGAAGGATTCCAAAAGGTTTACTCGGCGACATCACCAATCGACAAGTCGCCATTCTATCAGAGCTTCACCCCAGGTTTCCAAAGTAGTTTCTCTTCGATGGGTCATGCGTACAAAGAGAAGAAGTCTATTCTCTCTCAAGCATTTGCTCAGAAGAAGCTAGACGCCATGGAACCAGCATTCATGGAGCATATTTGGAAGCTTTGCGAGGTGATGAAAAGTCAAGCTAAGGTCAATTTAGATGGTTGTTTATCAGCCTTGACAGTTGACATCCTATCGGACGTTTGTTTCGGCGAAACGTTTGATTTACTTCACAATCCCACAGAGAAGGCGAACATCAGCGATGGTTTAGTGCAGGCAGCAAAATTTGTCTCATTGGTACCAATAAACGCCTTCGATTGTTCCATACTCCAGGCAATTTGACTAAGAGAGTTTTAGGAAGGTACACTCTGGAGATGGCCTTTGTTGCAGCGCCTAATTCGAAAGTTCTCGTACAACCATACGACGCGGGGCTATCCAGCGAAGGTGAGTCTGCCTTCTGTTTCAAGCAACATCGTCAACTGAAATGCGTAGATGGCGATTGGCGCCATGATCAAACAGAGACAGAATCCTTCGGGTAGGCAAGACATATTCAATTACCTACTTACGGCTAAAAGTCCCACCACCGGTACGCCGTTTCCTGATCGTGAGCTGTTCGGTGAAGCGATCGTCATGTTTGTAGCAGGGTCTGATACCACATCTACTGCGCTGTTGACAATATTGTGGCATCTGTTGGCTCATAAAGATGCATATGACAAGGTGGCCTTGGAGGTTAGATCTACAGTCACGACGCGTGATGAATTGAACTACCACAAGATTCAGCACCTACCATATCTAAGAGCTGTGATTGAGGAAGGATTGAGAATCTTCCCACCGAATGCAGGTTTCATTCCGAGACAGGTACTCCAATCCGACGGAGCCTTCGTTCTCCACGGCATACCTCTGCCAGTGGGAGTAAGTCGATATCATCGTCTATCTCAACCTCAAGAGCGTGGACACTGACATCATCCCTTCTCAGACGGAAGTCGGCGTTGCAAACATGGCGATGCATAGGAACCCCAGGTATTTTGAACGACCAAACGACTTCATTCCAGAACGCTGGATCGGCGATGGCCATTCTGCGGTAAAGGATAAATCAGCTTTCTCTCCCTTCTCCAAGGGCCCAAGGGCGTGCCTCGGAAGAACGTAAGGGGTCCCGCTTTAGCTTCTCACAGACCATTGCTAAACTTTGTACCAGAATGGCATACATGGAGATGTCTATAGCTTTGGCAGCAATGTTTTTGGAGATGGACATGGAATTTGAGGATCCCGGTTCTGAGGCAAGACAGGGTTACACAGCGACGGATTCTTTCGTTCTCGTACGACCAAAAGTTAGGATCGTGGTAAAATCTCGCCGCTGAGAGGACGCAGGCAATCTGGAGGGCATTTGAGTCTCTTCTCTCGTGGGAAGCAGCCCCTCTGTTGCGATCTCAGCAAAGCGACAGGGGCTGCAGCAGAAGCCGCTAATGGAAGAAGGCACAGGCCATGAGACATGTTCACAAGAACATGCTGTAGAGACCGATTGGGTTCGAGATCTTGGTTGCAAAGACGAGAGCAATTTAGGCTAAAGGAGTTGATCTCATTCACCCCTGCTAATCTGATCACGGGAATCGGCGAGGCCCCAGCCAGGATGCTCCCATGCATGAGAGTCTTGAATACTTTAGTCACCAGGGATAGCAATGAAGAGAACCATATGGCGATGTAGAACAAAATGGCCTTCTGATAGTAATTATAGGAATATCTTGCCAAGAACCCACGCCAATATCCCACATCAGCCGCCCATCTTGAATAAAGTAGTAAAGAAAATGGTATCTAGTAAGTAAAGAGTGATATCTCCAACGCCAACGTAATCTCTGGGCTTAATAGGCCGTCCATCAATGGTTCAAAGTTTCTTCGTATCAATACAGCACTATTTGTAGAGGGACTGACTCATGAGAAACCCCTTGCCTCAACTTTCTGTGAGGAGACCTGCACAATATCGCACTTAACCTCGATCGGCGCTCCTGGCTGCAGCTCGATCTCGTCATCAGAGACTCTCCTTCCCGCTTCGATTCTTGTTTCGACGACGGCGTGGTGGTTTGGTCTATATCCGCCCAATTCGATAGACTCCTGTTGCCGTGATGGAGACGGCATCTTATCGGTCTGACTGGTGAAATCCGGGCTATCTCTCGAGGCTTGGATGGGCAGCCCTGTCTCGCGGCTCGCATCAGAGTGGCTCAAATCGTAGCTGGCGATGCCATAGAGATCAGCCTTGCTGTCCGCCGAGCCAGTTCGTCGTTTCGAGTAGCGGGCAGAGTAGTGATTCGGGTTGCCAAGTGTACCACCGAGCTCGGGATCGCGGTGGCGTGAGGTACTTTCGGTGTTTTCAGAATAGTCTCCGTTCTTGTGGTATTTCGAGGATTTCGCAATACGGCTCGACAGGGCGGGAATGAATCGAGAGACCAAGGGTCGGAATGTCGGTAGGCAAGCGCAGACGAGTCCACAGCAGAGCTCGCCGATGGACCAACCGGCGGTCTCGACATTTTGCCAAGTGAAGTCTTCTTCGAGCTTGAGGAATCGGATTCGGATGAAGGATATGGTACATGTGCTATTCAAAGATTAGTCGGAGCCCGGAATAGTCGTGTGATCACGGGACAAGACATACAAAAAGCCCAAACAGAAGATACCAAGCAAGACATATTTCTGGCCTCGGGCCAGATTCAGTCTGTGAATAACTGGCAGCGGCAGCACAAATACAATAATGTCGGTGATGATATTGCCTGCTGCGTTGATGTACCATTGGGGGTAGTTCGGGATGCATTTGCCATCAATGGTCTTGTCCCAGAATGCCGGGATAGGGGTACAGATGAAGATCTCGACAAGGATCTGCGAAATGCTCCATGCGCCGACTATTATCATGGCCGCAATGAAGACCTTTTTCATCTTTTGGACGGCCAGGACTCGGTAATATTGAAAAAGGAAGGTCATCTTGATACCAGCCAATGCTGCATTATAGAATACAATGGTCACGTAGAATGTCTTCGAAGTGTTAGTAGGTGTGCGAAATGAATTGTATCAGACATCAACTGACCTTCATGTAGTCTTGAATTTGTTCCGAAGTAAGAAAGTAAACATGATGACCGAGGCCATTTCTGGTGTCTTCAGGTTGTTAGATACCATCTAATGGAGCCGTAGATATATATGACTCACTCAGTGCGACAGCCAAGCCGCATCCAAGAACCAACAGCTACAGAATTGTGGTCAGAATCAGGTTCAAGGGATGGAGAGGACTTTCCAAAACCTACAAAAGCAAAGACGGATGCCCAATCATCCATGCCAAATTGCCGTATCACGAATATTCTGGTGTACACTCGTATTGATACAGCCAAGAAGGCAACTGAAAGCACAAAGCTCGTGACGCCGACGACGATTGGTACCCGCGAGTCGTCCGCGCTCATTCCTGGAGGGACCTCCATGCTGCCTGTGAACTCTCCCTGAACAATGTTGACGGCTATGCTTGGTTGGTAGTGGGTTTAAGAAGCATCGATAGTCCACGAGGACTGGCACGTGGCAATGTGCTTTTTCGTTCCCTTCAACGGCGGCTGATGATGGGGATAGGTGTGGGACGTCGGACGACGAAATGCATGGGAATCTAAACGCCGAGGGATGCTGTCTTTGTATATTGACGAAGACTTGGCTTTGCCAGCCTTGACTGGTCTTAGATCGAAGGGGCACCTATGCGCGGGTGTGGTTCGAGAAAGGGGCAGAAGACAGAGAGGGTGTGAGACATCAACGAGAAGGAGCTGCCCGCAAAGGCTGCTACACTAGCACGCCTCGCACGCTCGAGGGACCCTCAGGTTTTCGATATTCCGTGTCTCATATGGCTTAGACGTGGAGACCACTGTGGGATCGACGAATCTATTTCCAAGGATACTGTCGATTGCCTTTGGGCAGAAAAAGCGCAATGCAGGAGCCGTGCGCGCGGTAGACTGCTCGGAATACAAGAAGACAGCTGGGCGGAACTAGCACAACGGTCGTGGCTTCTTCTCTGATGACACCCTTTGTGCAGTTTTTGTACACTTGCATGACGACCTGACGAATTGGCAAATGGGGAGTGACACCTTGTTTACTAGCGGAAAAGCCGTAGCGTGTAAGCTATGCCGGGACGGCTCCGCGTGTCGTTATGAAGGTTTAGACGAACTAACGGGCCTTCGATTCGTCATGTTAGACTACACCCGGAAGGTGGGAAAAGGAGAGGAGGGTGGCAGGCAGTGGACAGTCTGCGGTGTTGGAGGTCTGCCAGCCTAGGGACGCAACGTTATTCTCGACGCGCAGATGACGGCAATCTCCCGGCTTTGCTGGCACGCTGGCACGCTGACGGCGCATGGATTTGGCGGCACTGCATTCCTCTTGTCGCGGGCCAGGGCGGCAGGCATTCTGGGATTTCTTCCATTTTGGAGATGCGGCGATTCAGCTGCCATCGATAGAGAGACTTGCAATGTCTCAGACCACCTCCTGGCATGTGCAAATATGGAGCTGGGAGCTTGGGAGTCGGCCCCGAGTTGGAGTCGATGTCTGTGTGTCCAAGAGATAGCCCAATGATGATCGGCTGGACAGGGTGATAGGCTCGAACCCCGGGGATCCAAAGTCGTATACCGTCCCTGCTAGCCCGGGATAGGGACCGGGGTAACTCCTGTCCGCTTCTCGGTGAAAGAGGAGACTATCGCGGGGATTTATGTCGCCAGGGTCGCGGCTGACTCGCATTTGAGAGGTAGTGGTTGTTGGCGCAATTGCCAGGCATCGGCGATCACTGCTGACGGGCAGGAAAAAGAAATTGGGCATCAAATAGACTACGAAGCATTCTGCCGGGCCGAAGACAGATATTGAATAAAGCCATGGACGAATGACCTTGACTAAACTATCTGTTCATCTGATCGGCAGACTGACTTTGGCTTCCAGAATCGGGTGAAACAGAGACAGTTCAAAGGTCCCTTTTCGTAAGACCAGCCAGATCATAGATGGCTACTTTACCCTCTTGCGTAACAGTGTGCCGACAGCGACTCGGCTACGGAAATCATCTGAAAAGATGAGGATTATGACCGTATCTGTTTCCAGCAAATTTCTCGCTCTCGCACGAAAGAGGTAGTATTTTAGGACTTTGGGCGTCTCAGCCGCGCTCTCACTGGTGCCGACTACTCACTACGGAGTATGGGAGGGCAGATTCGTTATTGCAGCTCAACCTAGCAAATTCGGCGACGGCGGCCGAGCCGGTGAAGGGAGACCCACCTAAGTTCCTTGTTCTTCGCTCTCGTCGTCGAATCCAGCCTTTCCAGCTTGGCGTTGAAGGACCCTGGTACGCCTGGCAAGTCTGGCAGCCTCTTCGAAGCGTGGATCTGGTAAATCATGCCACTCAATGAATCGCATTGGTTAGAACCTGGCAGGCGAGGGTCTGAGCGTAACCACGCCGTCGGAGGGACGAGCCGGGGGGGGGAAACGGGCAATGAATACTCTGCAACGCCTCTCGACTTGATTTGGACGACCGTCGATACAAAGGCCCGTTTAGCTCCGACGTTTGGCCCGACGATGGCGTGTCTTGCTACGCATTGTTTGTTCTCTTCGTACCATATTCAAGCCACAGCTGCGGCAACGAGAAATAAACTTCAGCCCATTGCCACTAGATGAGCCAGTGACGTTCCCCGCGGAGTGAAGGATCAGCGGCTTTATTGACGGACATGGTGGGATATGGAAAACCTGCTGAGAAGTTTGACAGGTACATCTTTCTGCACTGCAGAGCACGGTCCCAGTGTCAAGCGTGTCACCCGAAGTGCAATACAGATAGACGATGGGCATGCTCAGAAAAGAAGCCTGCCGGGAGCATCAGCACGACTATCCGAACGAATTACAGATAGGAGAGATTTCGAGAGGCACCCGAAGACCGGAACTAGCCCCGCTCATTGCAGGGACTCTGGAAAAGGGCATCACGTCAGCCCGCGGCACGGCTGATAGGTTCATCGTAAAGCGCATTGAAGCATTTGTCCCACTATAGGCACCTCAAAGATGGCCCTTTCTCCCTTCCCCGCTGCCAGTTATAACATTGAACATCAAGTGACTTGACGGTGGAAGGTCCGAGAGCTCAGCATCATCACTGCGATCCTGCACGCCTATCTCACAGGAACGAGTAATATGTTCTATCGAAGCAAACAACACGACGTCGACTTCGATGTTGCAACTTTGCAAGTGGGCTTTGTCGGTGCGCAATGTCCACCAGAAAAGGTTCGTCTCGCGAGCTGGCTCATGAAAGTTGAAAGGGGTCAAAGCCAAACTCCATCCGGACTTCGTTTACCAGACTTTAGCGCCAAGGGTCTGCTTACTACTTTGAGCGTGTTTTTCTGGAGACACGCGGGGCAGTACAGGGCGTCGTTGAAGATCGCTGCATGAGGGTGCCTGCACTCTGACGGCTCCATCAGTACTGAAGAATAATGACAAACCGTCAAACGCGGTCCGGATCCGAACCCGGCCTCTGCGGCTCGACGGACGTTTCTTAATGATGTGAGACGTTCGAATAGGTTGCAACAGTCGTCCGGCACACGCCCGGAAGCAATTTGGGTCGAGCTCCGCAAGTTCAGGCGATGTTTTGGGTGAATGAATCGCATCCTAAAATTGTGGGTGTGTTTGTTCCCTGTGACACCTTGGTCAGTTAGGGGGGCGTCTCCAGGAACCCGTGGTCCATGTGCGATGCAAGAACTGTAGCAGCTGTCGATGGTGTCTCTGCATCATCACCTGCATATCCAACTTGGCTAACTTGGCAGGGGAAGGACTGAATCGTTCATCTGCTCAAGTAATCCACGTGCTGCTGCTGTGGTGCGCGGAGGACGCATGGAGAAGTTCCACCGAGTAAGGTAGAGTAAGCTTACACGAAAAGGATCCAGGAACAGAATGCTTATCCTGTGGATTCATGCAGTTGCGAAACGTGCTTCCTTCGCGCGAGATGTGCCTGTGCCTTGTTTTCGTTCCTCCTCGACACCTCCACTTTGCCCCTTCAACATGATTCCAAGCGAATAGTGGCTATCGCGGTGCAACACCTACGGTAGATGGGGGGATGAAGCAGCATCGTGCTGGTTCCATCAGTCATCATTCTTGTCATGCTGTGCATACCCTCGTATTGAAATGAGCGGAGACAATGAAGTTTCCGAGTCTCCGATGAGTTGCACATTCGCGCCAAACAATTCAAGCCTCCAAGTAAATAATCCTGTTCTCCGATGCTCCTGTGGTGCTGCCTGCCATCGTTCAAATCTCAGATGCTGGGATACCCCAAAGAGCCTCGAAATGAGCCCAAGACGGCAGTGCGTAAGGCTTCGGTAGAGCATCGGCCACCTGTAGTCATCCTCGGCACTCGTCTCTTTGGGTGCCAATGCTTTATTTATCAATTCATCAATGTTCCCTTTCATCGTGTTGATCGTCGCCGCGCAAATCCCGATGACATATGAGCCGGTTCTAACGATCGGTGGTAAGCTTCACTGAGGCCCGCGCATAGAGTTCATCTCTCCGATCCGGAGTCCCGCGGGTGTATCTTCTTGGCCGATGTGACGCTCAACGGCGTGAAGAGGAGGCTCACGGACTGTACGGCCAGTCTTTGTTGTTACCTGTCCGTGATAGCGTTTGCAGGTAACCTGCTCCGCGGACAGGCTCCGGGCAGTACGGTAACTGTGTTGTTAAACGTTCTCGCGCTTATGAGAATTCAAAGAAACACGAAGGTAACACGACAATCAATGACTCGTTGATGTCCCAAGACTAGGTTAACGTCTCCAGAGAGGGGAAGCGCAGAAACACCCTCCTTTTCGAGGATACAGCAGACTCCCTGGGGATGGACAAGGAATATTCGCTTATTCCTCGCTGAATTCCACCGCGCGAGCCAGAATAGCCCGCTGAAACCCCTGGCATGTCCGCCTGGCGTGTCACTCGTCATCCATGGCGGGTCGATCTAACGGGCGCTGCGCCGGTGACAGGCTCTCTGTAGTGGGGTAGAAGGATCCGGTTCCTGGAGCGTGAGGGGAACAGCGCACGGCGAAGCCATAGAGATCGGTTCGACTTGTCGAGACGGTCAAGCTGTTGTTCCTGGATACTCAGCCAGAATCCATTGGCGTCAGGAATCTAATCTGCTATCATCGTGGAGGATCAGCATGCTTGCTAATTTAATGAGCCGTCCCACGCAACTGGTAAACTTTAGTCGTCGTCAGGTGATCCCCCTCTCCAAATCTTTGGGAGACTAGGGTTGAACTATGCAATCAAACGCAGAAATCATCGCACATTCAAGGAGTACGAATTTCAACACGGAACCGATTATCTCTTACAGTTTTGCATCTTGTCATCCATATACGGGCAGCAAGACCTCAACTCCCCTCACCCTGTTGACGAGTGAGTGAAGCATGCTGTGAGGGATTACGTATTCACATTACCACAGACCCGCCCAGCTCCGTCGCGACCCATTCTAGTGCAGCAAATTGCACCAGACTCTTGAATCTTGCACCATGATTTGCACAACGTTTCCGGTGAAATCAACCATTCGCAAAGCAGATTTTGTGATTCTGGCTGGCTGGCCAAATGGTAAGGCGTCGGACTCCTAATCCGAAGATTCTGGGTTCGAGTCCCAGGTTGGTCGTTCATGATGTATTCCCAGCAGCATGACCTTTTTGCTGGACAAGCTCGCCTTATTGTAGACCACCATCTTACTTTGTCGGTGTGCTTCTTCTTTCCTTCTGTGACTTTATAGGTGTCAGCTGTACTCGTCTGTGTGCTGAGGTTCTTGCTGAAAAACAAATCTTCTTTGGGTCTTTATATGACCAAGGCTCTTGGATTTTATCCGACTCACGTGGTATTGACTCCCGTGGTATTATCAAGTTTGTTTATTTCTTGTGTGACATCAAAGCCCAAACATTACTGGGCAACAAAACTGCCCAGATAGTCGGCCTTTCCAACTGGAACACCCTTGGATCTCAGAATCGCGTATCCTGCATTCAAGTGGAAGAAGAAGTTTGGAACTCCGTGGCTCAAAGCTGCCTCCTTCGCGGTAACCTTCAACGTCTTGCCACCAAAGATGGGCCTTAAATAATGTTAGATATCTCTTCTGTATTCTGTCTCGTTTCATGGAACAAGCACTCACAAGTCGACTTGCGAGTCAGCCTTGGCGTTAACAGTCGCCGCATCGACCTTGCTCAGGAGCTCCAGAGCATCCTTGATACGCTTGTGGAGATCCCCGATAGTCTTCTCCGTGTTCTCGTACGGCTCCAACTCAACACCGGTCAGACGGCTGATGTTGGTCTTCACAGTCTTTGTCGCATTCTGGACCTGGAAAGTGAGGGGGAGTTGGTCCTCAACAAGACGAGCCTCTGGGTAAGTGTTGACATCCACATTGTTGGCCTTGGCATGCTCCTCAGCCTTTGTCAGGATGTGATCAAAGGTCTTGAGGCCCTTGGTGAAAGTGGGAATGACTGCGTCGTAGACGGTGACTGATGCCATTTTTTCGATGCTTCGATGTTAAGATGAGGGGAAATTGAGGAGAAGGCCGGAAGTCTCGGGAAACAGAGCGGGAGGTTTTTATAAGAGTTGATAGAGTTCAATCGTCTGTGTGACCGGCTTCGAAACATTGACCATGAAACGGATCTTCAGGCCGTCTTATATAATTATGTAGATCAACAAAGCGGTACATCACGGATTGGTAAGTTGTACAGCAGGATTGCGTGCTTGGTAAGCTCTCTCATCAGTGCACCTGCAAGTCAATCTCACAACAAGCGGTCACCGCCAGGAACGCATCTGATCTAACGCAGATCCCACGCTTTTTGGTTGGGTTCCTGATGTCGCGATGGTCCGGGAATGAGGGGTCCTCCCCTGGGCCTTTCCTTTTACGGGCATTTGTTCTGCAGTTTTCACCATCGTGGTGGAACGTCACGTTATCGGTTCTCAGATGGCGTCATCAGCCTCTCCTTCCAACCCCACGACATCGCTACGCGGGCTGCGTTGAATGGAGCAATATGAACAATATCATGACTCTGAACTGATTAGCAATAGCTTTCTCCAATCACGTCGAATGGTTTCGTGCAGCGGAAGTATAGATGTTCAGACTCTTGGTCCGAAGTCGGGTTGAATCCCCAATGCCACAAAACTAGTGATGGCGAATACCGTCGGATGATAGGAGCACCAGGCCTTGCAAAAGCCCGTGGCATGGGATAGATGCGGCTGCGTCCAACTGCAGCTTGTCATTTCTTGGGTCGCAAGAGCGAATCACCGGCTCATACATGTTGCGTGGTTTGTCGTGACAGAATTCTCTCCGAATAAATGGCCGTAATCAATTTTGCTCTATGTGCTCGGCGTCCGCCGTGTCGTAGTAGCCCTATTATCCCTGATCATTCATACCGTCAAAGTTTGAAGACTTTAAAGCTACAGACCTCGAAAACTCATTGCGATGCACCATCATCGTACTAAGGAGAAGCGGAGGTTCTCGCTACGATATAGTGTTATCTCAATGATGCTGGCACCTGGTCATCATCCGACCTCTTTTTTAGAGTAATACTCACGTAGGCAGCACTGAATAGAAGATAATGTCCAGGGCGGAATTTAACTCCGAGTGTGATCATCGTTCTTTCGCATCCTCTAGCTTCCAAATGCTGCCGTGTGCCTACCCTATGGCACATTACCCGGAGTCGGCGAAGTCGTACTAACAGATTCAAAAGACTATGCTCAAATTTACGAGCTCTCAATAGGTTCTAAGATTGAGTTATTCTGAGTTATTAGAGAAACATGATTACATATAAAGACGAGATTTGAGTTGTGACTTTGAAGATTAGCTACACAAGATGTGTGCTTTGGAGACAGCAGACTAAAAGTATGTTCTAACTCTTTTTGCCCGGCCAAAGTATTATCCTCTTACGGAGCAGTTCGTTTGGACCCAGAAACCAAACACCTTTTTAGGAACTCTATCTAGCATGAGAAAACTTGAGAAAGGTAAGTAAGTTTCGAAGTATATTAAGTCTTAGACGTGGACCACTCCACAAGTTCAGCTCCCTACATCTCAAAACCAATCTGAACATGTCGGAAATGTGACGACTTATTCATAGAAACCGTCAGGTTTTACGAAACCATCAAAACATGGGAGATCTCACCATGTGCCTTGAAAACCAAGAGAGACATCTTGCATCGATGCTTCGCTCCCCCATTTGTTACTTAATTATAACCACCATATCGCGCCGCACATGTGCATCGGGCCAAGGATGTGGAGAGTCAAGTGAAGACTATAGTGAGGGAAAAACGGGCTTCCGACAGCCACAAACAACATATGGTCATCCAAGATTGAACTATCCCGCGTGGAATAGCCGGAAGTGTCTATGACGACTGCTAAGGAAGGTGTTGCTCCTGTGTACCCTATGGCAGCCATGTTTAGTCTCGTGGGGGGTTGGCTAACATCTGCCGAACTTACCCCTCATCTGAATTCGTTCACCCAAACACCAGCCTTGCCAAACCTACCAATCCATGGAGATGCGCGGGTTACACTATTCTTTTCGGCTTTAAACCCGGCATGGCGGTCATGTCGGATTGCCGTGAGCCGTGGGTAGTGTGTCGACGAACCCCAATGTTACTGCAGTGGGTAATTCTCCCTTCAACCACGACAGACCTAGATCGCATGAGTAGGCATAGTCAGGCAACGTGTGACTTTCGTCGAAAGCACGATACCATTAGATAATTCACAGAAAGGATTTGACAGAGACTTGAAACCCTTCGATCATTCATCATGATCCAGAACGATGGTGTGCCGCATTGCACAACCAATGGCAACTCCCTAGGAGACCTGCAGTGAGTTTAGCTCTGTATCCTCCCATTTCAGCTATTGTAAGGGACATGCTCAAAGAAACTCGTGACAGGAAAGAAGTAGACTACTCATGGGCGGCTCCTCTTCTTGAGCGGACCATTGACGCTGATCGCAAAGTCCGGGTCATCTGCGTTGGCGCGGGTTTCAGTGGCATCGGGGCATCAATTCACCTGCGAGAGCATATACGAGACATTGACTTCCAGATTTACGAAGCTGCGGACGATGTCGGTGGAGTGTGGCATCACAATCGATACGCAGGCGCCGCCTGCGACATCCCAGCTCACAGCTATCAGTACTCCTTCTGCCAGAACACCCAGTGGTCGGAATTCTATGCGCCTGGCCTAGAGATCCACAGATACTTGAAGAGAGTTGTCGATCACTACAAGTTGCAAAGCCTCATCAAGCTGCGTCACAGAGTAGTTGGAGCCGAGTGGTCTCAGGATCGCGGAAAGTGGCTTGTCAGAGTGTTAGATCTAGACAAGAATGAGGAGAAAGTAGATGAGGCAGAATACTTTTTGTACGCCACTGGTCTCTTGTCAAAGCCCAAATGGCCGACGATTGCGGGTAAGCTCACATCCTATAACTGAGAGGCTTTAGATAATGCCCATCAAGGCGAGAACGGCTGGACTAACAAATAGTGAACAGGCCGAGAAAGATTCAGGGGCATTTTGCATCATTCTGCAAATTGGGATGCTGCCAAGGAGGAAGCTCAAGAAGGATTCTCATGGAAAGACAAAAGAGTTGCTGTCATTGGCGTAGTAAGTCGTAGACACAGTCCTGATCGACAGGTCTTCAGATTCTCTGACCATATTGCGCTTGTCTAGGGGTCTAGTGCAATTCAGATCATGCCACAAATGCAGAGGAAAGCGAAACATGTTACAAACTTTGTAAGGAGTCGTAGTAAGTACACCAATATTCTTCCGCAGGTTGGCAATTTACTTACCAGACAACCATTACCAGCATGGATCTCGTCTACATTTGCCTCGGCCTTTCTTGAACGCCTCAATGAAGGTGCAGGCGCTAGTAATCGTAAGTCGGTACCTTCAGAGATTCAGAAAGTCGAGCTCTTTGATGCTAAAGTCATTGAGATGTATTCTCTCCTGAAGAAAGGAAAAGTTTTACGAATGAAGAGTTCTACTCTCAGTTCCGTCGAGAGTTAGAGAGAGGCCTCAACGCCGTGCACAAGATCACCGAACAGGGCCAACCATTGCAGCTGGAAGCGCGAAGAATCATAGAGGAAAAGATGCTGGAGAAGCTTGCATCCAAGCCTGAGATTGCTGATAAGCTTATACCTGACTTCCCAGTTGCCTGCAAACGCCTCACGCCGGGGCCGGGTACGCTCACCGAAATCTTACTTGCACAACCCCTTCAATCGTCTTTGGCCCATCAAGAACAAAACTTGACTAACACAAGAAACTTCTTGCAGGTTACCTCGAGAGTCTAACAGCAGACAATGTTGAGTTCTGTTCTCAAGAGCTAGCATCGTTCACCGAGAAAGGTCTCATGACAGCAGATGGCCGCGAACTTGAATTCGACGCAATCATTTGCGCTACTGGCTTCGTGAGCTACATTCACTATTCAACGCCTCATTTCAGGATTAACACACGTAGAAAGGATGTCTCTGCTGTACCCAGCTTCCCGATCTATGGCTCTAACCACATCAATTTGCAAGACATGTGGGCCACAGATGTCAAACAGTACTTGGCTGTCTGCGTTCCTCAGATGCCTAACTTGTACGTCATTATTGAGCATTCAAACTCCTTGGATATTGCAGCCACTTACCTGTTTGACAGCTTCCCAATTCTAAGTGTCCAGTCTGGTGTTGGTTCAGGATCCCTGCTCATTCTGATGGAGCAACAAATTGCCTACGTCACCAAGTGCATTCAAAAGTGCATCCGGGAAGGTTACAAGAGCATCGTAGTGAAGGATGACGCTGTCGAATCATTCCTTCAGTACGCAGACAATTACTTTGACAGGACTGTGTATTCAGGTGAGCCGCTTGTTACCAAGCTTTTTTGCACAAATCGACTGCCGGGAAAGAGACTAACTCCATCTACTATGATTCTCACAATTCAGGCAACTGCAAATCGTGGTACAAGAACGGAGCTTCTGGAAAGGCCAAGATCCGAACACTGTGGCCTGGGTCTTGTCTACACGGGTACACCGCGCTGCGTCACCCTCGATGGGAAGATTTCGAATACGAAAGGGCCGAAGACTATGATCATCGAATGGCATGGCTTGGCAACGGAGATGTCCGACCAGATCTTGATCGTGTGTTCTATTTGGACGAAATTTGGGCGATGCACAAGGTTTGTCCACAACAGGTTTTTACACATTTACTACCCCGTCACTTTACTGACTATGTCGATGGTAGGATCATCCAATGTTCAATGATTGAAGATTAGGGTAGACATCTTATGCGGGGGTTCACCCGCATATGCCCGCATCTAGGCATGTGTCAAATAAAGTAGAGTTTGCCGGTGGACTTAAGGTTGTTTCAAGACCGGTTCCAGGACACACATGGAGACAGAGAAACTTCCGGGGCAACATGAGTTTGTGTAATTACCTAGAGCAGGAAAGTTTCGTCTGCGGCTCCGTTTGCATGCGGACATCTTTGGACTCCACGGGATTGATTATGCCGCTCAAGGTGACGAATAGTTGTTTATTATCGACAACCAAAATAGCGATTAAAACATCCCAGTACAAAACCTTTCAGGCCAAGACACAATCATGATTCAATTGAACAAAGCCTCGGAATTCAGAAGAAAAGTGGTGATTATTGAGCGTATTACAACATCCATGACGAACTTACGGTGGTTTATCAACAACAGCTTTGGCCCTCACTCGTTTCCAAATCAGGCCTTGACACACTCAATGACCTGCATCTTCATGTCCAGGCCATGAATCTTCTCAATCTTAAGCCCAGACCTAGCAACAAGCACCTCCCAGTCATTGGCTGTCCGTTCCTTGCCCCCAATTCCGAGCATGCCGAAGTCTGTCATGGCGCCAATGGGCGGGGGAGGGCTCGGAAGGACGTACTCGACGATGAGTACCTTACTGTCCGAACTCATGGCATCCGATAGCTGCGTGAGCATCGTGGCGCAGACATCGTCTCCATAGTCGTGCAAACATCGCCGGATCCAATAGATCAGTGCGTCTGCATGTGTCAGCTGATCTTCACGGACGCGGGCAAGACTTCGATAGCATGTGAACGTACTTCTGACAGGTTGCGCTTCGTGGAAGTCGTGTACCTGGAGGTGTACACCATCGAGCCCCGAATCTTTGAGGCCCACAACCTGTTGAATCACCTCATCTCTGTCCTGGAGAACTATGCGATCGGCTGGAATAAAAGGGTTCTCCTTCATAATCGCCTTGATGGCGTGGCCCTTGCTGCCACCCACATCCACGAGAAGCGGTCTGTCATGCTGCTCCGACAGCTTCGTCGCCACCCAACCAAAGTCGTAAATACCAGTCAGAGGAATGAATGACTGCACCATCTCCATAACCCCCATGAACCTCTTCACCTGCGCAGGGTTCTCTTGGTGAATCTCCCAGATCTCTTTTTCTGGCTGACCGCGTGAGAATGCATAGGGCGTGTGCTGCCGAGTGGCCGGCTCCCGGCGGCCGTACTGTTCAAAGTACTCGGGCAGCTTCAGGGCCGTCATAACATGCTCTTCGAACCTGGCGAACATGTCAGACGGTTGGTCATTGAATGAGAGAGTCCACTCAAGTCTCACATCATGTGTAGCAGGAGTTCATTAGACGTCCCGGGAAGATACTGGCGTGATTTCTCTGTATGCGCGATCTTGTCGTCATCCACCTGACGCAACATCCCGCTGGAAACAAGCACCCAGGCTAGCCGTCCTTTATCGCTGTCAATTTCGACGTTCATCGACAGGTTGAGCAGTTGAGTGAGCCGACTTACGAAGTAAAGGCTCATCCGCGGACAGCTTTTTGGCCAACTCAGCATATGTGATAGCGCCCTCCAATGGTATCATGGCCAGGGCGTTCCAGTCAAGGAGCAATTTAAGTCCAGTCAGTTCCATGACACTAATCATCCGGTCCATCCAGTCTGGTGTCGGTCCTCGAGCTGCCGCGAGGATCCTTTGAGCTATGTCAACGGCGGCGCTGTTTTTTTCAACATCGCTTGACGCCGAGCTTGCCAGCTGCGAAAGCTGAGTTGCTAGCGTATTGAAGGTCTTGGAGAGGTCAATCATGATATAACTGCGGTTGAGGTGATGAATCTGGTTCACTGAGACGTGTGTTTGCGAGGTTTTGAACCAGGACTTGGTGACGAAAACTGTACGAGTCTATGATATCTCTCTCCTCCAATATATATTTACGTGCTACAATGCAAAATGGGCACCTCAGCCTAAGGTCCGGCTTACATGGAGCGGGAACGAATTCACCGAGCGAAATTACCGAGTCCCGGGTAGATCTCGGGAGGCCGATAGTCGCCCCGCCCTGCCGTTATCCCCGCGCCGAGAGCGGGGCCGAATCCTTCGGGCTTTTGGCAAGGGAGCCGCTGTCTCCTTAGTTGTGGAAAATACGCGGGTAACCCCCGAAAAGACCGTAGGGCATTCCCGGAGATGTCCAGCTGTGTTTGTCAGTCGATACCCTCAGCCTCCCGAGCTCCAGTCAGCTGAAGTGCGAATCGCATTCCACAGATGGCTGTCACATCAGCTTACTCAGTGGTTTTCGTCCCATTCGTTGGCCGCCTTTGCCGCCATTCCGGTACGGCGAATAATCGCACTCGCATCGGCATCAAGCTCTCGACTCGATGTAGTCAGGGACATAACCTGAGAACGGCACTACCACGGCTCTGTCTGACAGTCTTCTCGAACAATTCCCGCGTTCCATTCTCTCTCTGCAGCGACCCTGAAGGGAACGGATAGGCCGTGTTCCCGCGCAGTCTGCAACCAAACACCAAACCCCAAAGCCGCGTTTGCCAATTTGCAACCCCCCCCCCCCTTTGCCTCTTGTTCTGCTTCCAGGCGACTCATGAATTGCCAGAAGAGGGAAATGGGTGGTCGAAGGAGGCGACGCATAGCCCATCATGCAGGGTCATTGGGCAACAGAGACCGACGGGGCCAATCTGTTTCTGTCTTGGCAGTCTCTGCTCTGGTCTTCCGGCCTTCCTGTCGTGTTCCGGTTCGATGTTTGTCAATGAACGGAGGGGCCTTGCGTCGCTGGATATGGGTGGCAGCCGATCATCCGTCACGCCTTGTCAGCCGATTAGGCCATATGCGACCAAGACACGCCAAAACCGGCGGCGACATCATCGCTTGCCCAGCTGCACAGGGTATGACCGGCCAAGACGATGCCGCGCATTCCCCAGATGAAGAATCTGCAAGCCACGAGAGGCAATAGGTACCCTGGTGGAGCCAGAGATGCCATACTGGCCTTCGTTTTCGTGGGGATCGGTAGTTTCCTCATACATCTTACCCCGTTTCCCTTAGTGCTAAGGTTAAATCTAGTGCCATTTTGGCGCAGAGCCGTGAGCCGTGGGCCGTCAACTAGTGCTTGGTCTCTGCCCTCTTAACCCTTGCGGCGATCTAGAGCCTGACCCCGTTTGAACCTGTTTGGAGGCCATCCCGGTTACGCGAAGCCCACCAACCTGGAGAGAGTTTCTCCTCTAGATTACCCGAATAGGAAACCCATACATTGGTCCTGAAGACCTTTCCCTGGCTTGTGCGCGGGAGGCTGGGTGATGGGCTCTGGGGTGATGAGTTGTTTGCTGCATTTGAGTGCCCAGATCGTCGGCAAGTCCCTGTAAGCCATCGGCGAATGACAGATGTCGTCGCGCCTGAAGTTCTTTGACTCTCTGACTCGAATCGTTGGTGAAGAGGTGTGGTGGTGCAAACCAACCCCAAAACGGTAAGATGGTGAGAAGAAGACAGAGCCTCAACCCTGCGGTCTTCCCCCATTGCCACACATTGTCCGGAGGGAGGTCCTTGGCATGGGAATCTCAACGTCTCCAAACGTCTCACGATTTCGTTAACAAACGTTGCCGCTCAGACATGGGGCTCCTTGTGCCTTTCCCAAATGGTAGCTGCAGTCGACTTTGTGAGACGACTTACACGGCCGAGTTTCGTTTCATCTGAACTTCAACGCTCGCAAGCGCGCACAACTGACTATTTTCCTCCCCACACCAACGGCAGACATAACACAAATTCGCACACACTTTGACATGGCGCAATCCTGGATCCGTCAATACACACCGGTAGGGGGGGCGACATAATGGCCAATACGCCATGGAAACTAGTGCTGCTCCCCTCAACTCAACGACGACAGCCAAGATGATGCAGCTGACTTGGACGTGAAGACTGGGCCCAACGTGGCACGTAATCCGTGCCCCTCCTCCACCACAGAAACAAGGGAGGGCTCTCGAACACCTTGAGACGTCCGAAGAAACTGCCCGCAAGCCGTGGTGCCGTTGGTCTGGTGCGATAATAATATCCACACCTCTATGGTTTCCATCGTCTCAGGCTCCGGGGGCTGTGCGTATATTGGGCCTATCTTGGTGCAGGGGACTTAGAGTTGCTGCCGAGGTGAACTCACCAAGATGTGCTTCACTGCTTTTGCCCGTGGCATATGAGGTCAGCGCGCAGCCATCCGGTCACTCATATATCAGCTTGATAGTTCCCGGCTCACAATCGGGGATGAAAAAGCATCCTCATCCATCAAACCTTGTCAGCACAGACTTTTCCAACGCTTCTTACTTATATACTCCCGGGTTGGAGACTTGTTTCTGCATCTTACTCTATTCTCTAATCATCCCTTGATACCACAACAGATCACTCTGGCTAGTGACTTATTACCAAAATGCAGCTGACCAAGACTCTCCTCTTCGCCCTCGTCGGCACCGCCTTCGCCTCCCCCATCGAGAAGCGTCAACTCTCCGTCATCCAGGGCGCCGTCACCTCCGTCCAGGGAGCTCTCACCAAGCTCAACACCGCTGTCCAGGTATGTTAGTCCGAAGATCGGGCATACGGTACCGTCGGAAAGCTTCGGCTTCGATCTGGTGCAGAGATGGGATATGCAGGAACATAGCACACCGGACATTTTGACTAACATGCATGCTTCAGGGCGTTGGTAACGATGTTGCATCTGCACAACCCATTCTGGCTGCCTCCACCGAGGTCCAGAACACCCTGTCAAAGGCCGCCACCGACATTCAGGGTGCTCAGCCTCTTCAGCTTCAGGAGGCTCTCGGACTTCAGCAGACCGCTACCGATCTGACCTCGTCCGCAACCACCTTGATCGACACTCTCGTCTCCAAGAAGCCCAACTTCGACCAGATTGGTGTCTCCAGCGTTGTCCTCCAGAACCTCCAGCAACAGAAGACCGCCTCCGCCAGCCTCGGAACCGCCATTGTCTCCAAGGTTCCCGCTATCGGCCAGGGCATCGCACAGCAGAGCATCGACCAGATTACTGCCGCCCTCGACAAGGGCATCCAGGCCTACTCCGCTGGTGGTGCCGCTCCCGCTGGTGGTGCGTAGAGCACCCCCCCTCCGTCGCGCGCCGTCCCCCGCGCCTCCCCCGTTTCCGTCCGTCCGTCCGAGAAGTTAAACATAATCGAATACTAACCATGGTACTCTTGCTTTCCAGCCAAACCTGCAACTAACACCACTGCTCCCCCTGCTGCTGCTCCCGCTAAGCCCAAGACTCCTGCTGCTGCCCCTGCTGCCCCAAAGACACCCGCTGCTGCTCCCAAGGCCCCCGCTGGGGGTATTGAGGGTCTGCTCGGTGGTCTTCTCGGTGGTGGTGCGGGCGGTGCTGGTGGCGCCGCCGGCGCCGGAGGCTTGGGTGCCCTCCTCGGAGGTCTCACGGGAGGTGCAGCTGGCGGTGCGGCGGGCGCTGGTGGCGCTGGAGGAATCGGTGCCCTTCTCGGTGGTCTTACTGGTGGTGCGGCTGGAGGTGCGACGAAGGCGAACGTGGTCGATTTGGCAGAAGACGCAGCAGAGGAGGACGAGGAATAAAGTACAGACCGGGATACTCCTTACAGCTTGTTTAGCCTGTAGCAAATCATCATTGAGGCTTTCTTTCACTATCACAGTTACCGATTAAATTGTTCCTTTCGTGATGGGTCTCGTTCTTTATTCCAGCGACTGTTCAATACTTTGATCATCGTTTACGATCGTTACGACTTAGCTATACCGTGCTAGCCATGTTTGACACATCAACATCTACGGCCGGCCTTGACATTGCACATGTTGAGTCAGGATGCGCGCTGGGTCACCGCTCGTTCGAATATAGCAGAACTCAGCGGCCTCCTTCGTATCGGAGCAATACTAGCATCAATGTCTATGTTGGACGTTACCTGACGTGCAGTGGGCAGAGCATTGCCAGATTCCCCGGATTTGAGCATTTAGTGAAACATATCTAGCGTCGATCTTACGACAGACCCAGCTGCAAACCTCACGTCGCAGCGGCATAGCCTGGTTTCGTAGATCTCTCCACTGGATCCTCGTTTACTTTCTTTGAGGACAGAAAATCCTACTACGCAAGCCTACCAGGCTTCGGGCCCCCACGTATTGGCCAACTTGGCGAAACCTTACTCACGTATGTCAACAGCCTATAGGGCTGTCATGCGCGGCAGGCGAGTCGCCTTTCTGAACTTTTATCTTGTGATGCCGCGGCGCCCGATGGTGGTTTGACCACCCACCCCTGACAACAGCTGACAAGTGTTGGCATTTCAACATCAAGACAAGTCCAGTCGTTGAGTACTATGCAGTATGTTATGATTAAGAAGAACTTATGCCGTTTGTCTTCCCCACATAGTATTCTCGTGACAGAACTTACCCCGCGTGGGATCGAACCCTTTTGTTAATTACTCCTGTCTCTGATAACCACAATGCCACTGCCTACAACTGCAATGACGTTCCCCAGGATTATATGCCAGCCGATCGACCGCGCGCTAGCATTGAAGACGGCGTGTCACCCCGGTCTGGTCTGCTCTTCGGAGGACTGGCGACGCTCCCGTGATCCCTGGCAGCTCGATGTTACATGGTAGACCTTGAATCGAATACTGACAGGGCGGGGTGGCCAGGGTCCCAAGTCAACCGAGACGTGTCTCTGGCACTCGGAGCCGCTGCTCTGTTGACCCAATCGCATCTCGATCCTGGACTCTGTCAGTCGATCCTTGTCTCCTTTCACGTCTCCATCTTGCCAGCACCCTACTTAGTGTGCTAGTCCTCTTACGACAACCCCAGAAAGCTGTGTTTGATCCTCGCGATCAACATCATGGAGTTATTGAGTCTCTAAGGGACTCCGCCGTTTCGGCGATCGAATCTTACGACGCACAAGTATAAGCGTGAAGTAGAAGCATACTATATGCATAATTGGAATGAAGCAATATACCTGCTACATTTTCTCACGCGAACACTGGGTATGAATAGCACAATCTCATGATGTTCAAAATCTAGTAATTCCGATGTCATAGGATGATGTTGGAAACAACCTCGGTTCAGGTTTTTTGGCGTTGTGACCTCCGTGCCTTAGTCCAAGGATCCAGACATGGAATCCAGTATGGGCTACGAAATGTGTACATTTCAAGCCTACTGTGGTTGAGAATATGCGATACTTACAGCAGGAATGAGAATCCAAAGGTGTGAATTATTTCTTGGTCCAGTAACTTCTAACTATGCGATATAAGCGCAATCGCATCAGGAACATACAATATCCTCATCAGAGATGAAATGTGAACCTCCCGCACACCGGAACCCCGTACTCTGCTTGATCCACTCAAAATTCATGGGGCATCGGCCCATCATCGCGGCTTTCTTGCGCTGCTCTTCTTCTTTCTTCCGTCGCTCTTCTTCCTCAATGAGCTCCTTGAGAATTGCGTCCCTGGCAGCCCCCACTGCTTTGCGCTTCTTCTCGAGCATTTCTCGGTACTTGGCATCCTTTTCCTCTTGAGCCCTCTTGTCCCTCTCCAATTGTTCCCAGACCTCATCGCTGACACCGGCGTCGCGTTTTGCTACTCGACTCTCATCACTGACTTCCACCACTGGACACTCGGGAGGCGTTGATTCTGCTCCCTCTTCAGTCGCTTCGGGGGCGGTTTTTGCATAAGCTGTTGGTTGCATGCTTTGTGTTCGAGGGGGTAATGACATCTGCTGGAATATTCGCTCGAGCTTGGGCACGCCACGCATGGTCCCTGCCTGCTTCTCCCGGCTTTCGCGCTCATCGAGCATCTTGGAGAATTCTTGCTTTACAAGATCTTCGTCGATTGTCACCCGTCGGTCTCGGCAAGACTTGATCGCGATGCTAACAATCGACTTGGCAAGGCTTTCCACATCTCGGGCGCTAGCCCATCCGGCGGTTGTAGTGAGTTTGTGAAACGTAGCGACAATTTCCCTCTTGAAATCGGGCGATGGATTCGATATACAATCCATTACGAGATTATTAGATGAATTCTTGCTATGAAGAGTTCCCTTCTGCTTATCTAGAATCTGCAGCAGAAGTTCGTAGCAACTCTCGGGGCTAAGGCTGTGGAAGTCGATGACTTCTGGGAACCGACTTGACATTCCCGGGTTGACTGAAAGTAGCCGATTGATGTCCTCGTCGTATCCAGCTAGGATTATTACAAGGCGATTCTTGTACTTGTCCTTCGTCACCGAATCGACAACCTCATCAACTGCCTCTTTGGCAAATTGTCCTTCCGCAAGACGGTAAGCTTCATCGACAAACAGTACTTTTCCAAGAGCCTTTTCCAGGAGTTGCTGCACTTTAGGGCCGGTGTGGCCGATGTATTCGCCGATGAGATCAGATGCAGAGCAGTCAATAACTTCTGCCTTGGCCAAGAACCCCATATCGTAGAAGACTTTGCCCATCTTTCTCGCTGTTGAGGTCTTGCCCGTACCTGGAGGGCCGCGGAAGATGAAGTTGAAAGGAATACTATCCTTAGGGTCCATATTCAGTGCCTTCATACAACGTACAGTCTCCTGGTATCCCTCAAGGGTGGCGACAATCTTCTCGCAACCAACGGTCCCCTCGAAGAGTTTGGCAACATTGGTCTGAGCCCGATCTGCGCGGTCAAAGTCGTGGTCAAAGTCCAGAGCTTCAAGGGTAGAGACGTGATGGCTTTCTTTAGCTGTCAGTCGTCGCTGATGACGTGCCTTTGCCTCGTTCAGGAGAATGTCCACTTCTCCTGCATTGCCAAAGTTTGGTCGGTTGCGGGCCCTCTCGAGCATCTCTGAGGCGACTTGCTTGGCCTGATCAGTAGCGGAAAATCCTTGTAACTTGAGTTTGAGGTCCAAGATCTTCCGCATGTCTGCCTTCTCGAAGTCTTCGAAGATAAAGGCTGACGACAATGGAAATCGTCGACTTAAGCCCGGGTTGACGTTCTGCATCATCTCCTCCATCTGGTCCTTGTAACCCAGAAGAAGAACACATCGATCTTCTCCTGGAACACTTTGGACCTCAGCAACAATGGTGTCTACTACGGCAGTCTTGTAGGGGTCAGAACCTCCCCAAGCTGAGTTACTGCCCCCGTATAATCCGTAAGCCTCGTCAATGACGAGAACCTTACCGACGGTCGACGCTAATATGCCTTTGGTCTGGGCCTCGGAGCCTCCTAGTACAGCACCCGTGAAGTCCGCCGGACTTTTGACAATCACTGTGAAGCATCCATGTCAGCATGAGAACTCCTAGGTACTTCAGGTACACCAGCTTACCCTCTCCATTAGATAACAGACCTAAGTCAACAAGGATCTGGGCGTACAGCTTGGCGACAGTGGTCTTTCCCGTTCCTGGCGAACCGAGAAAGACTTTATTGAGCGTATACTCGATGATGGGTTCTTCCGCCAGCTCGCGAACATAGTTGGTCTGGATGCTATCGATCAAGGCTCGAACTGATTCTTTGACTGAACTAAGGCCGATCAAGGTCTGTAATTTCCCCCAAGCTTTGCTGTGCTCGAGGGCAACTGAAGGTTCAGGTCCGACCAAATCCTCCATTGTGAACAGGAGATCGTCCGGGTTCGCGCCCCTTCGATGAGCCTTCCGAATTCGATTGGCCTGCCGGCTGGAGACAATGGAAAGGAGATTTTCAATTGCTCGCGCATTGCCAAACCCTTCCTTTCCGCGCCCTCGTCCAAGTCTACGACAGGCGATGCGGAGATAGAGATCATCTTCCCACTTCATGCGGCATCCGTACTTATTGTCAATCTGGAACTGAAGGATCTTCAGAAGCTCGTCATCATCGTAGTCGTCAAACTTCATCGTAATCGGAAACCGACTTGGAAACCCAGTGTTGTGCGCGAAGAAAGACTCCATCAGTTTGTTGTACCCAGCGAGAACGAAGACAATCTTGCCGGTAAGGTTCTCAACTTCCGCGAGCAGGAGATCAAGGACTGCGCGGCCACCGGGACTATTGCCTGAGGATAGTTGATATGCTTCGTCAATAAAGATCACACCACCGCCGTCATTCAAAATGTCATCTAACAGCTTCTGGCAGCCAGGCACACCTAGAGATGCTAGTTTCGATCCAGACGTCTCTTCGAAGCGACTGCCAGCTATGACGCCCACCGACACCAAAAATTGGGCAAAGATCCGTGCTACGGTAGTTTTGCCTGTGATCAACATATCAGCCACCGAATGACACTTATTGTTACTGCGATTGAGCCTTACCTGTTCCGGGGTTCCCCAAGAGGGAGCAGCCAAACCTCTCCGTCGACAATGAAATCCTCTGTCTCGCCGCCGTGTCGACTTTGGACTTGATGGAGAGGAACTCCTCTTTAATGCTCTCGAGCCCGATCATCTTCATGAGTTGATCCATGGCACTGCTGCTAGCACCGAATTTCGACTTCAAATTCAGCCACTCTTCCTCTGCGCTTCCGGGTTTTGGGGCTGGGCTCGCTGTAGGTTTTCGTTCATCTGGAAAAGCACCCGGAACTCTCTTGGGAGCTTCTCTGGCAGCCTTAATCATCTCAGCACGAGCTCTCGTCTGCTGCAGAGCTCTGAGTTCTTCTCTGCGTTCTTTCAGAGTCCTGTTCTGCTCGAGGTCCTCTTGTTCATTCATTATCAGTCTCCTCTGAAGATCCAAGTCGTCTTCTACCTTTTGTAGGTCTTGAGCGTATCTCTTCTGTGCCACATCGCGATCCACTTCCATCTGCAAGTCGCGCTTCAAGCGCCTCCGACTATTCTCATCCTCCTTGAAGCATTCGACGCATTTTTGAGTTTGGTTGTTGCAGTCAACGCTGTACATATGTCCCCTGTCGCAGTGTTTTGCGACCTTTGTGTGACAACTGATCTTGCTATGATCCATGAGTCTATGGCACCGGCGAAGGCACTTATGTATGTTGCAAGACAACATGACGTTACTACATGCAAGTTCCATCTATTAGCATAGGTCCTGCTTTTACGTCAAATTGAGCTTCTTGGTGAGACTTACCAAGCTTCGTCGCAGCCACCTTCAGGACACTTTATATCGAAGTCGTCCGGTTCTTTGAGCAATGCGGTCCTGCCAGTGTGCTGTTGGCAGCTGATTGCGAATCCATCATGTAGATAATTCTTCTCCTTCAGTAAGGCGAAGAAAGGCAACCAGACTGCTTTTCCGTGCCCAGATGCCATGAAGGTTTCCATATTGCCGAAGAGAATGAGACACTCTCTCGCACGAGAACATAGAACATTGAGCCGCTCAGGCGCTTTCATGAATCCGATGTCGCCATCATTGTTGCTCCGGGTCAGAGAAACAATGACGATGTCGCTCTCTTCGCCCTGGTAGTTATCTATAGGCAGAAATAGGTAAGGCTTCAGTCTTCAGACTTCATTGGCCGAAAGTCTCTTGAACTCACCGATAGTCGAAAGTTTGATTCTTCCTGATCCTGATCCGTCGTGCACTTTCCCGGCGGCAGCAGTCATGAGTCCCGCGCGAATGAGCTCAAACGAATCTAAATCATTGAGCCAAGGGTCATTCTCGGAGCTCAAGATTTCTCTGAGTAGGCGCAATTGTCCCAGATATGGCGTGAGAATGACGAGGTTTTCAGTGCGATATCCTTGCTGCCCAAGGTATTTGACTAGCTTCAGAACCATTCGCGCTTCATAAAGATTGCTCTTACTAGAGACGACACCAACGTCGCGGCGATCGGTAATATCGCCGGCCAGGTCTTCTGGGTGGCTGTGGTTGACGAAGCTGACTCTTCCCTGAAATCCCTTGGGAGGCTTCCGATCCTTGGTCTTGTCACCGTCCAATAGATCCGGGTATGTCATCTTCCGGACAAGATCCGAGATATCGGGATGCATGCGATGCTGCTTTTGGAGTGTGACGTGGTCGTGTCCCTGGAGAATCAGTCGTTCAAAGAGCGAGCGATTGAGATCGAAGCCGTCTCCTTTTTCGACGCTTAGAGCATAGTTGTTGATCTTGGGTCGCAGTTGTTTATGGTCCCCGATTAGTAGGAGCTGCTTTGTGTCGCTGTGCAAAGCAGTCAAAACGTGAGCCTCGAGGATTTCACCAGCCTCTTCAACCAAAACGACATCGGGCTTTGCAGCCTTGATCAGCGACTTGTACATGGCAGCCGCGGTTGTTGTACATCCGACGACTCTCTTCGTTTGCATAAAGGAGCATTTGGACTCTCTGAACAGCCTGTCCACTTGCTCCTGGGCTTCATTGAATCTCTTGATGAGATTCTGGACTGCTTCGATTCGTTCCTTGCGAATGCACTCAACCCACCGTTGGATATGTGCAGATTTCTGAGCCATTGATAAGTACCAGATATCGTGGCTTCCAGACGAGACGAAGTGTCGGAGTTCACCGGCATCTTGTCCCGTAATCCACCGGCCCAGCAGATAGTCGGGACCCATGGCTCTGTTACTTTTGCCTGCGATCTTGAAGCCTCTGTCTTGCTCGGGTAAGAGAAAAGCTTCATAAAATAGCTGGTCATCGTCGGAGAACTCGAGAAAGCTCAAGAGCTCCAAAGAACCAACCTTGTCCCGGACGAGAAGGTCGCATGCCGACCCCATCTCTCTTCGAACTTCATCCATCTCTGTTTTCATGCCGTTGATGTGTTCCCACGTTGCATTATTTCGACGGTAGGCGTAACTTCGCAATTGCTTCTCCAGTGACAGGGCTGAAGTTGATTCCTTTGACTTCGATCCTAAGCGCACCATATCACCGGATGAAATGCCAATTTTCATCAGATCCTCGAGGAACTGATCTAGGGCATGGTTGGTGTAGCTCAGCACCAGAATTCGCTTTTCCGGATCTCCCAGCAGTATCTTAGCTGCCAAGGCGCCAACGAATGACTTTCCAGTTCCTGGAGTTCGGTTAACTTCGCACATATTTAAAGTGTGATATATGTGTCTCAGTTGAAAATGACTGAGGGTAACGTACCAGGAGGGCCTTGGATGAGTGCCAAAGGGCTCTGTAACGCATGCAGCAACGATTGAAGTTGAGAATCATCGAGTCGGAAAGTCTGCGTGCCCAAGGAAAGGCAGCGTGATCCACTTTTCATCATCTCTTCCAACCTTCTCACATATTGTTGGACGTAAGAAGTTTGCTGAAGCAAGTCTTGTGGTTGACTTTTCTCATCGTTTGGGAGTCTCAGAAGCCTCTCTGCGAGAGGCAACTCTGTTATTTCCTGAAGACACTCCAGAACGGGTTGGTAGGCAAACACCGGAGTATCTACAAGAACGAACCTGAGATTGTTTGACGGTGTAAGTGCCTGCAAAGCTCTTGCAGTAGCTTCACTATCAGTGAATTGCAGGGTGACGATGGGGGGCTTCTTCGACAATTGGTCCACGTCCCGTAGCAGGAATGCGAACGCGACAATATGGTCTTCACCACATAAAGCGCCGAAAGACTGGTGTCGAAGGAAATTTCTGTGGTCATCAAAGAAGGCCTTGCATTTGGCCGGTGATAGCTTCTTTATGATCTCCAGTCCCCCGAGGCATGTAAGCGCGACCGCACAAGCACGGCTTCGCCTATCATCGCCGGTGTCAATGCCAACAGGCAACAATCCTGAGAGTATCTGGGCCCTCTTCTTGCTCTTCTTTCTTCCCATAGCTACTTTAAAATCATCACGGAGTTCGCCCAGCATGTCTTCACGAAGAAGGCGAAACTGGTTATCCAGATGAACACGCGGTCGCTGAACCTGACCTGCGGCAGCAACCTCGGCTGCCATTCGATAGAAAGGTTTGGCATTGGAGTAGAACTCGTCACTCGTTGGAAAGATTGAGATATCTCGAAAGCTCGAAAAGTCATTGTCATGGCGGCCACCGGCTGCCTCGAGGTTCTCATCGCCAGAAGACGATCTGAGAGCGAGTACTTTTCTGATCCTGTAGACGAGGTCACGAGTCCCATGGTTCCGAGCCTCGCAAAACGGCTTCTCGTCCAAGGCGTTCGTGATGTCCTCTACGATGGTATCGATTATGCTGTCAGAAAGACCGGAAAGTTCGAAGCAGAGCCACGCAAAGACTTGAAGCTCGTCTTCGGTAAGTTGAGACTCTCGGAAAGCGCTCAGGAGTTTTCCCCAGAGGGCTGGTGGGTAGGCGATGATGAGTAGGACTTGGTGAAGAAGCTGCCCACCGTACATCATCTTCACTCCGGGGTCGCTCAAATAGGCAATGAATGGTATAACGTGTGCCCTCATGAAAGAGATTGACGAATCGATCCGGATGCTGTTGCTGATGGCATTGCGTGCAACCTCACTAGCCGTGATGATCTCCAGGCAGGCAGCGGGAGAGGTGTTCGTTCGAACTGCCTCGAGGAACAGACGTGCCTCGACTGCCGTGTAAATTGCTTTGCCACCTTTAGTGACATCTCTGAACACTTTCAAGAGGCGGGAAGCGCGAGCAGAATCAATCTTTCGAGTGGCAATGACACTCTCTGACTTGAGCAGGACCATGATCTCGTTCGTAAGGAATTGATGGAAAATGTTTTAGCGACTCGCAGAGCTTTCAAGCTCAGATTCTGGAAGCATATGACGTTTTGCAGTGAATAAGTGCCGAAAGAGATGGCTCGATCTCGTTCTCAGTGCGGTTTTCCGGCCGATCAACGAAGAAGTCGTCACATGCCACGGTTGGCCCAAGTATAAGTAAGTAAGTAAGCAAGGTTAGGCTTCAACGTTTTCTGTTGGGAGCCAACATGTTGGGGACCTAGAGTAATAAGCAAGTAGAAATACCACCAAGAGTAGGCTTTCTTCTCGAAGATTGGGTCGCGAGATGAGGGGTTGTAGGCCTCCGGCATGAAGGCTGCAAGAGGCCGCCTCGCAGCTCGATGACTGGTTCGCCATCCACAGAGCGAGCCGCCATTAAAAAGAGGTTAACATCAATATGGTTACCAACTATTTCGTCGTTTCTGATTGTCTCATAGTTCCCATCTAGTTCCCTGGCTCCTCAAAGTCCTCCGTTCCTGCACCAAGTAATGTATCGACGACAGAAACATGACCAGCTTCAAAGAAACCCGCGATGGCGGCGGTCAGAACCTGCGACGACATGGCCGGCGCCACCATTCGGGCCACTCGTAGAGACTGTCAGTGTAGCAGAATTGTCTAAGCCTGCCTTGGACTTTGAATCAACTGCCCGGGTGACGGGCTGCCAGCTTGTCGCGTCGTATAACTGGCTGGACGGGACATCGCCGTCAGTCATCGTCCCAGGTGAGTAGTGCTACTGTACTCGTCCGAGGGCATGGTGGTATTAATGAATTCAGGTGCGCCACCCAGATGGACACCCCTCGCGGAACCTCGACAACTGTCAGAAGACGACGGTGTCTATTACCGTGACAAGAACGCTGCTCGACACCCAGCTCATCCGATGGAGCCCGCCATCCAAGCTATCCTGATGGCACACCCCGAGCCCTCTCCCAGGCCCGTTGACATCGTTGCCTGCGGTAGTACCATCGGGAACTTGCTCCGCTTCATCCTAGGTGACGAGAGACCCTTCCGGATGCTCCTCGAGGTGGTTGGCGATGCTGTCCACCTAATCCGTAGGGAAAATTCCCCGAAAGAGACAATGTCTGATGTCAGGGGCTACGGACACAAGTTTCCAGAGGCTTACACGACTTGGGATTCTGAAGTCCGCGGTTCAACATCTCATCAGCGGATCATTCAATACGACTTTGGGGGGCTTCGTTGCCTTGTTCGTCACGAGGGTGATGGCTACCTCCAACATAAACAAGGCTCCTCTACGAACGATACCCGCACCGCCTTTGTTGAAAACGTTTCAGTCGACAGCCTGATCGAAAACCTCAAAGTCAAGGAGACGGCACCAGGGATTCCGCAAGACCAATCTCAGCAAGTACAACTGAAGAGTGGCGGGTTTGAGGTGCCCCAATGTGCAGTTTTTGATCTCAAGACTCGGTCAGTTAAGCGCAAAGGCAGTGATTTCCTTGGCGAGGAACTTCCGCGTTTATGGGTTGCCCAGATTCCTAACTTCATCCTGGCCTACCATGATAGGGGCACGTTCAAGGATATTGAGGTCATGGATGTGGTTCAGGAGGTCAAAGCCTGGGAGACATCGAAGAACCCGGAGCTCTCTCGACTAGCGGCGCTCCTGTCTCACATTGTCCGCCTTGCTCGTGCACAGAGGAATGACAGGCTTGAGCTCAGCCGCCAACATCTCGACAGACTCGAGATTCGGAACCAGTGCCCTGGACTATCTTCCGCATTCTCTAGTGAAGTCAATGATGAGTGGGCAATGTGGCTAGCTGGAGATGATACACAGGATGGCCCGAGTACGGATGGTGAGGATGGACTTCAGTGGAGCGATGACGAAGGTGACTACACAGCCTGTTCCGAGAGCTGTTCATACTGTGGAAAGTGTACGTATTGATAATGGCATTTCCTTCCAGACTTACAGATTGGATACTATATGAAGGGTATTGTAGTTCCTGTCGAATATATTGCGATGATTCAAAGACCTGTGCAAGTTAGCGTTGTCTCCTCAAGGATTATCACGGCAGTTTATGTAGGAGAAACTGCAGTGCCGATGGAAGAAGTGACCACATCCCTAGTGTTGGTATACACGTAGGCAGGTCAGACCTTTCGGTCGCGACGAGGTCAATAGGTCAGTATAGGTCTATTGCGTGTGTGTAGGAGGGGAAGATCGTGGGCAGAGCCCGCGATCCCTCAGTGGGTGTAGGTAGGTGGAAGGGTCCGTCTGCACGGGCCCAGACTGCCTACCTACCACCCCTACCTAACTACCTAATAGGGCCCCTTTTCTGCCTCGTAATCCAACACCTAGTCTTGCTATCTTTGGTTTCGTTGTGCATGGTGTTTTGGGACTCTACCATTCTCTGAATCTCAACTGGTCACTGATAGATTCTCCCTGGCCATTGACCTGGTAAGTTCTGTTGGTGGTGTCGCGAACAAGGTATCGTTGATATGGTGGGATGTGGTGGTTGATTGAGGGTCGTGATGCTGTTCTGGGAGACGATTGTTGTGATGTTAGTCCTGAGAGGCGGGGATTCAGGTGGGATCAATCACAAGGGGCCAAGGTAGCATGATTTTGGTCAGATCAGCCTGCCTAATCCCCACTTCCCCTGGTATGAACTGCATTGAATACACCAGGAGCGTTGAGGGTGGCGGCGATAAAGAAGGGGATACAGCCAAGGTAGTGATGATACTGGCGACTGGTCGTGTGTTTTACCGCCCGTTAGGTCTATGTGCGTATACTTTCTAGTGATCTGATCAATCACGCAAGTACCGCAAGCACATAGGCATTACTCTGTGATCACCGAGTACGGTGGTCAACTGCGGGCCAAGCTACATAATGCTGTGCAGCAGATGATCGACGAGTCTTGACCGTGAGTGCCGCCGCCAGCATTCCAAGTGGGCTGAAGTCCCAAGGATCAAATTATATCATCCGGGTGCCCACAGGTCAAGCACCATATCTGATGCCTAAAGACACCGCCGCTAACACCATTGGTATTGACTTTTAGAGCCTCACAAATACCCATCAATACACTAGCTACGGTTAAATGTTGTCAGCCACTGCATTGTTGGTAGGATAGGAGTTGATGCTTACTGTCCATCGTCTAGGTTGCCGTGATCATTTCAGGAAACCCGTTAAGGTCAGTCGACGTTTCTGGGTGGACGAGAGGGAAGATGCGTGCACCATTCCCTTTTGCCTTCGTGGCCTCGTGGTTGAGTTACCTGCGGACTTCGTTGACCACTCTAGCTGGGCACGAATGGTTATGTACTATGGAAAGCGTAACTCCTCGGAAGACTTCACTGAGGTCGACACTCAACCTAGGGTCCAAACAGTGGTATGGCAGATGACAGAAGAGAGGCTAGTTACTCCAGTAAATCCCTTTCCGCTTCATCTGAGCTTGGAAGCCATCGATGTATCCAGCGCCTGGTACATTGACTCGGTGGATCGAGGCAGAAGGGATCGTCGTCTCCCAATCACATCTGCAAGAGTTACCGTGCTAGAGGTCACCGGCTTCCGCAATGGTGTAAAGACTTTGGCTGCTCGGCGATATGTGGGGATATGAGCCATCAGCCGCTTCTGGCCGTAATCGTTTTCACTAGATTTCTGTGCTTATGGATACGGTGTGGTCGGAGATGATGTAAAGAGTTCTAGCGCATTGTTTTGAGGGAAGCCTCCACGCGCGGACGTGAGAGCGCGTTTGAGTGGGTCGAATTAACGTCGACAGGTAGGGCCAGCAGTTGGGGTAAACAAGCGGGTCAAGGTGAGCTTGGTGAGATTCGGTGAAGGGGGCGTTACCGAGATGATCACCAATTTATCCCACCATGTGGATGAGCAGAATGGCGGGGTAAGCTGAATAGAGAGTCAGCAGCTGTTGCCAGAGAAGCAGACCACACTCTGGCTTGCGATAGTCCCGTTCTATTCCGCTTATGCTAGAGGTATGCGGTTTCCCTCATACGCAGGCTCGCTCTACGAGCTGTAAGGGGCTAGGATCCTCGTCAAGAGAGAGCCCAACCGCTACCGGGTCATCTGACCCTACTTCCCTAATTCCCTAATCAACTCCTATATGGTTTACTCGATTATGCTGTTCATAGAAGTCCACAGGATGCGCCTATTGTCAAGCCTCATCGGCCTATGACGTCTGCCAGTTTCGGGTGGCCTCCTGCATGTGAACCGAATCAACCACTGTGGAGCGTGAACTTGACTTGTCTCGACGCTCATACCAGAAATGTCATGAATGGCTGAAACATGGACTCTGATAAGACGGCTATGCCAGGCCTTGTTCACCACTCCGACAGGTGCCTTGGCATAGCAAAGTTGGGACATTTCCCACCCTGGGGCTCTTGGGGTTTTTCTAAGCGCGATGGCAACCTTAAATCTTCCATCACGACACCCTTATACAATACCGGTAGGGGGCTCCGGGCTTACTTTCAAGGCCTTGAAATGATATTCGGCCAATTTCAACTCACTCTCTATGTCATTTTTCTCTGTTTCGGCTTGTGAAGGGCATTTCCCAATTTTTTCTCTTTCAATTTTATAATCTCAATTCCAAGAGCCAATGACCGACCTACTGACTAGGTAACTCACCAACTACAACCAGGATCACTGTCCAACGCAGAGTTCACCTGAGAGTAAGGCTCGACTTGGGATATTACTCCAACAATTGTAGCAGGAGACGGCTCAATAGAAAATAGCAAATAGCTACGGGCCAACGTGACGGACGAGCTGTGGTAGTGAAAGGCACAGCCTTTGGCCCCTCATGTATGACGCGCAGCAAAGCAACTCGCCCCTTAGTAGCCAGCTTTTCAACATTCCGACCATGTCAAACTCTTCCCATCGAGACTCATAGTCGGCTTTTGAGATTGAGAATAATTGCGACCATATGAAAAGTAGAGTGACTACTTACGTATACACACATCACCAACAGTACCAGCCTCTTGTTCAGATATATCGTCCGGTCATCAGGTAACCAAAGTGGGGCTTGTGATTTCCCCAAATTCATCGTCAGTGTGCCTCACCTGGAAGTGGAAATACTCGTTCAGGAAACAACGTGAACCAACGGAACAAGATGGGAAAGAAGTAGATGGACAGAAAGAGAAGAAAACGCGGGCATGCGCGTGACTGGCGAGAAAGAGCAAACGACCAAACGGGACGCGCGACATGAGATGAGAGACAATTGGCTGCAGGATCCCTCCCTCCGCTGCCTGCCACTGCGCTGAATCCGAACCTGCCTTCACTTCACTTCATCTCACTTCACCTCTCATTTCACCTCTCACTTCACTTCTCACTTCACTTCTCACCTTCGCAGCTGCCGCATCAAAACCTCGCCTTCTGCCTTCCATAACCACTGATTTGTCAACTTGCCGAAGCTACCTGCTTCAGTTTGATTCTTCAAAGTCTGGAGGTCGCGTCTGGACGACGCTCATTCATCACCGCCTCAACCGCCGCACACTCTTCATCATCATTCTTTGGCGTTGGCGACTCATCGACGCAGCCTGACGAATAGCCACCAACGATAATTGTTCCCTATACAGCCTCGATACCGTGAACAGAAACAAGCAGTACGGTGTCGTCGGTGACAGGACCATCAACCAAGATGGCTCTCTACCAGCAACCCCAAAACCCGTATGGGGCCCCGTCCCTCGTCATCGAGCCGACCCAGAGCTACCTCTACCATCTCCGATCAATGGCCCATCGGAAAGACATCCTCATCAAGAGCGGCTTCATCCTCAATCCACTGTCTGAGAGAGATATTGACGATAAGAAGCGATGCCGCAGATGCAACCTCCGCTGTGAGTATTTGTGCATCAGCCGCTCTTCTCTTCCAGACCCCACGTCATTCCTCACCATCGCCATCACGATACTGACTTTAAGGCAGGCTCCAACAACAGGAACAAATTCAAATCGAATGGGAAAGGGCCACACGCCGATGCGAAGTCCTCATCGGTTCAGCCCAAGACCAAAACGTTCACCAGATCTTCTTCCATAGCCGACGAGGAGCCCGAGGGCGCAAAAGGGGACGAGAAGCCCGCAAAGCCGGTCCTTAAGTGTCAGTATCACACCGGCCGCGTCATAAATATGGTAACTTTCCATCTCTTTTCACCTTCATTCCGTTTGTCAAACCGAGCTGACGCCTATAGCGCTGGAACTGCTGCAGAGTCCACGTTTCCGAGCCAGGCTGCACGTACGCTCCAGAGCACCTCGTCCGGAACTATCCCTCGGGTGAAATCCACGACCGTCACCAATTCCACAAAACCCCGACTCACGCCCTCCTGGACCTGGGAACTGACACCGTGCCGTCCGCTCAGAGGGCACCGCGTCTCGCCGTCGCCATGGACTGCGAAATGGGCGTGGCCTACGACGGAGAATCTGAGCTCATCCGCGTCACCCTCGTCGACTACTTCACATCAGAGATCCTCCTCGACAGCCTCGTCTACCCGCAGGTTCGCATGGCGCACTACAACACGCGCTTCTCGGGTGTCTCCCGCCAAGACATGCAGGCTGCGCGATCAAAGGGCAAGTGTATCACTGGCGGGCTGGCCAACGTCAGGGCCGCCGTGTGGGAGTGGGTGAGCGCCGAGACCATTGTCGTCGGACACGCCGTCCACAACGACCTCGCATCACTGCGATGGATTCACCCCAAGGTGGTGGACTCCTTGATTCTCGCTACTAACGTGCGGGCCGAAACTGAGAGACTGGAAGCGGAGGAGGAGGAGGAGAGAGCCAATAAGGAGGCCGAGAAAGCTGCCGCTGAGGCTGCTGCTGAAGCCGTCGCCGAAGGCGGCGTCAACTTGGAGGAAGAAGACCTAATCTCATTTGATAAGCCCGAATCCTTGGAAAAGACCGACGAGGGAGGAGGTCTCGCCAAGAGGAAGCCCCAGAAGCGCAAGGCCGGCGGGCTCTCCCTCAAGGCGCTGACATCCGAGATGCTTGGTCGTGACATCCAAAAGGGTAGGGTCGGTCACGACAGCCTGGAAGATGCCTTGGCGTCGAGGGATCTGGTGCACTGCTTCGTGGCCAAGAAGCTTGCGGAGTCGGTCCAGGACGGCGGACCGATCATTCCTGGCTTCTGGTAAAGGGGGAGGATGATGGGGCAGATATGCTTCATGCCTATTCTGAATGCATTGTCTTTCCAGTTTCCAGGGTTGGAGAGGCGGAAAATGCGATTACCATGGCACACGGGGCCTCAGGAGTCAAATGGTTCACATCGTGATAGCGGATAGCTAGCATAGCATAGCGAGGAGACAGCGGTTCTATCAAATCAGATATTCTGGGATTCTTCCAGAGATGGACAACTTTTTCAATGCCATTCGCACCTGCGATTCGTTTAGTATGGGCGGGAACGTCAAGTTTACCTGAAAAGAGAAAGAAATTTCGTACAGGTCGAGCAAATACTTTAATTCCATGTCAATGCTTTGCTAATTTGATATCGCGGCCTCGAGGCCGAACTAACCTTGCCCCCCCTACAATATGCCGTGTTGCTCCCAATCTCAGAGAGGACAGAGTGAAATGAAACATCCATAGTCTATCACCGACTAATAACAGTTCGATGAGAATTGGCCTCTAAACGGCCAACGTGTGTTGATCTCCAGCCTAGCTAGGACTGCCAAAAGGGCCACAACCAAGCACAACCATCCGCGAGATAGAATACTCTTGTGCTTGTCGCACGCATCCTTGAGACCGTTGCCAAACAATGCCAAACAATGCCAAACAATGCCAAAAGGCTACATGGACCCCCCCAAAAAAAGTCCAACCAAGCGTTAAAAAGGGTAACTGACACCTTGCCTGTTCCAAACCCTCTGTGTACCGGTGTTTCCCCGCGCGCTCCTGGGTATATTGTCGTTGCGTATCTCATGCCAGCGTATCATAGTCTCCAACCGCTTCCCCCAAAGGATATACGAGCCTGCTTCAATGCCCTCTCGCTTATCAATGCTGCTGTTGTCCGTTTGGTGTGGTAGGCTCAATCATATCCGGGTCCAGAGGTCCCAGCATAGACGCCTCCATGGAGATAACACTCGCCGGCCGACTGCGATGCGAGACGGGGCTCAACATTGACGCTTCCATTGATGCCGTGCTGGCACCAAGTGGTGCGGGTCTCCGATTTGTGTATGCGGGGAAGCCAAGGTTGGTGCCTTGCGGCGAGAGTGCGTTTGCAGTCGATGTGCTGGGTCCGGCACTCGTCGGGGAGTAGTGGCTCGAGATGACCAAAGGCGGCGGGTGATTTGTCGGGCCCCCGGCCGTCGGTGAACGAGTTGACTGCGGAAAGCTGGGGCTGGTAGGGCTGAACAACAAGGGAGCCTGTCCAAGTGGTTGGGCGAACATGGGCACAGCGCCGGCCGGAGGCACATGGTTCGGCGGGGGCGGAGGCACACCGTTTTGGGCATTGCCGTTCACAAGGTTTTGTGCCAACAAGGGCTGGCCATCCACTGCCATTTCACTGCCGTCAAGACCTTCAAACTCGTCGTCCTCCGGCACCTCGGCTTCGTCAACTTCAACATCCCCGTTGGTCTGTCCAGCGTGTGCGGCCGTTGCGCGGGGATCGGCGGCTCGACGTGCAGGGAAGCTCGAAAGCCCTGGGAAGCGAGGACCAGGAGAGTCGCGAAGACCCTCGTATTCGGGAGAGGTGTTGAGATAGTCGCGGAGCTTCGTGACGCCGACGCCAGAGAAAACACAAAAGACGCCTCGCTGATGATCCGTGAATTCTGCGCACGTCTTGTTAGTTTATCTGTACACCAACAACGAGGAACAGATATGGCTTACCAGGCGGAGGAGGTCGGCAGAACTCGGCGAATTCTTCTCTGAGGAAAGCGGTGACCCCTGTCAAACTGAGATGGGTCAGGCGTGGGCAGTAGTTAAGCAATTTGATGATACTCTACGATAATGTTAGTGTGCGGAATCGGCAACTTTACATGGGGCGACAACATGCCTTGAGTGTAAGGTTGGTGCAGTAGCTGAGATGGACTCTTTCGAGGCTGGACGAATAGTATTCATCAATGTTGCCATGCGCATCGCGGCGTGCCCGGGGGCGATGGTTGGCGCGAGCGAGCGCGAACACGGACTCGTCGGTGATACTACTGCACTTGACGAGACCGATTCTCTTGAGCTTAGGAAGTTGTGCCAGTTTGGTGACGGAGTCGTCGGTGAGGTTAATGCAGCATCCCAGATCAATGTACCGTATACGATTGCATTGCTGCACGAGGCGTTTGACGGCCTCGTCGGTGATATGGCCACAGTGACCAAGGTGCAAATAATGCAAGTTCTTGCCGAGTTTTGAGATGGCATTCACGGCAACGTCGGTGATGTTACGGCACTTGGCCAGCACCAGATTGCGGAGGCGTGGTGCAGCATCAATAATCTTCTGCACCGACTGATCCGTCAGCCTGGCGCAAGATGTCAAGTCGAGAATGCGCAGGTGATCGTAGGTCTTGGCCGGGGGCAGAGTCAAGAAGGCGCTGTCGTCGATGAGCTCACAGCCTGCCAGCCGAAGCTCGCGGAGGGACTGGCCCTTTGAGATGAGGGCAGTGATGGGCTCATTGCCGATCTGAGCACACTGGTGCAAGTCGATTTCGAGGATATTCGGGCAGTTCTCGGCAAATGCAAGGATGGCATTGTCTTGCAGTTGAGCACAATCGTTGAGTTTGAGCTGTTGGAGAAGAGAGTCATGTCAGCGAATGTCCAAAACACAATGCGGGGCGCAAAAGCCAAGCGCGAAGCGCATACAGGCCAGGCCTGCAGGGAGAAAAAATAGGCAAAGGAGCAAGGGAAGCAAAGAGCAAACATACCCTCTTGATGAACCGGCAGTTCTCAGCAAGCTGTATCATGCTGTCGTTGGTGATCAAGCGGCAGCCAGAAATGTTGAGACCCTGTAACCTCTTGCAGTGCTCGGCGATAGTTTGGATAGAGACGTCTGTGATGTGCTCGTCGCCTGAGATATCAAGGGCAAGCAACGAGGAGCTGTTTTCCACCAACTTGGTCAAGCCCTGGTCGGTGAGGTTGCGGCAGTTGGTCAGAGTGAGTCGCTCGACACGAGTGCACACGGACAGAGGCATGACACTGCCATCGCTGATCTTATCTGCGAGACCACCGGCAGCAAGGTTGAGACGCTTGATGAAGTCGCGGTATGCGAAGAAGGGCGTCTCTAGTTGCAGAGTAAGGCAAATGGACGAATGATTCTTCCAGTTTGTGCAGGCGGGGCGATGCCACAGCAAGTCGACAGAGTTCTTAGCCCATCGCTTGCATGTCAGCATGCAGTTGAAGAGGTCGTTTGAGTTGTTGAGCTTGGCGAAGATGGAGATGAGGATCTCGCTAGGGAGCCGGTTGACAGCGGGTTGGCACGGATCATCGCTAACCTGCATGTCCTCGATGTTGGGGACGCCGAGTGATGATTGGGAATCGTTGCCGGCGATGAAGAAGTCTGACTCCTCATTGTCGGCAGGGAGTGGCGAGTTTGTGGACGACGAGGATCGCGAGTCCGGCGTGGCTGACTGTGTAGCCATGATCTCTATTGAGGGGGCAGCGGGCCTCATGATGGGCGGCTGCGATGTGCGAGCAAGGGAGCAAACGGTCGGCGGATCGTGGATTCGCGTGAATTCGGTCAGAGGAGAGGGAAAGGGGGTTCGGATCCCCGGTCGGAGAAAGTTCGTGGACTATGGCAAGCGATCTCGAGTCGCTAGTCGTAAATCGTGGGTGCCGTTGGTGTTTTTGTCGTCGTGATGTAGTTTGTAGGGTTGTCGGGTTTCGTCAGGTTGGCAGAATGAATGGCGGGGATTTGTCACCAGAGCGAGGGTTGGAAAGGCGAACTAGTTCCCACGAGGCCGATGGAACACTGGAACACTGACACTGACGCCTGACCCACGGAAGGTGGAAATGGAGAGGCTCCGACAGTGGAGGGGGGAGCCGGGACAAGGAGGCAGGCTGACGCTAAGTCTGTTGTGAGTCCGGTACCTCTCTGGTGTGTGTACTTTGTAGTTGTGTGTGTCGACTACTGCCTCAGCACATAAACGGGGATGGCAGTACGGAACACAGGCTGTACAGGAGTAAGTACCCGTGCTGGTGCGTTTTGTGGTGCAGGGCGAGGGCGCGGAAGGTATTTTGTGCGACGGAACGGAGTGCCAAGGCAACGGAGAGAAAGAGAAAAGAGTATTCGTAGCAGACAAGACTGCTAGGGAGAGACGAGGGTGATTGTCGGAGACGGCGGCTAGAGGAATAGAATTGTATTCTCGATTGGGATAAGTTGGTCTGAAGTCGTGTCGTCGATGGGAGTAGACTGGAGAGGGAGACAAAGATCAGGTCGAGAGTTCGCGTCGCGAGACAAGAGACTGAAAGGTAACCACGGGGCACAGGGTCGTTGGGTGGCAGTAGGTGGTGCGTGGGCTGCGGTTGCGTTTGCGGTGAATCGTGATTCAGGTTTTGCAGCACCGTCTCTCTCCCTGTTTCTGTTGCAGTGAAGCGAAGCAAAGCAAGCAGGAGGGCCTGAAGTGATGCGGTGCGGTGCGGTGCGGTGCGGTGCTGTGCTGTGCTGTGCTGTGCCTAAGCAGTGGGCAGTTCGTGGTGGCAGCGACAGTGACCGACAGGGCGGGTGACAATGACGACGGGGCGAGTGAGGCTAGAGCACCCTGAGCGGCCGTGGTCGCAGGCTCCCAGCTTGCGGATGGGCGGGCGTTCGCGTGTGAAGTGGACTCTGTGTGTCTTGTACGGATACCTAGGCTGTAGCTCAGCGAAATGTTAGCAGTGACTTTGGAGCTGTGGAGAAAGGGAGCGGAGGGATGTGACACCCTTGGGCCAAGGGCCTTGGGCTCTCGGAGGGCTGGCTGGGCTGGGCGGCGGCTGGGCTGGAAGTGGAAACCAGGGGACGGAGGGCTGGGACCTAGGATGTGTGTAGGTACCTTGCTTTTGGGTGGTGCGGGAGGCAGGTCTCTGGTGCTCGACGTGTGTCGCCTGCTGCGTGGAGCTGTTGATGGCGGAGGAAGATGCGGCGGTGATGGGAGGTGGAAGGGGGAGGCTGAAGGCTGGCAGTAGACCGGGAACCTGCGATGCAATGCGATGCGGTGCGATGCGCGGCAACTGGTCGAGCACGAAGTTGACGATGGCTGCTGCTGCTGCTGCTGTTGCTGCGAATACCACTGTATAGGTAAACTCTGGGGCAGGCGGTGCTTGTCAGGCTTCGTCTTGTGGCACTTGCAAGGGCCGACTCTAGTGTAGACTTCTAGGAGACTGGAGCATCCGTAGAATAGAATCCAAAGGATGTCGGATCGAGCCGGTCAAGTTCTCTGGGGCGTGGGCGTGGGCGTGGGCGTCATGAGGTAAGGCTGGCGGGAAACCCAACGTTGACGCGTGACCTGCTCCTGTGCCTTGCAGTTGCCGTTCTCCTCTCTTTCCGGTATTTCTGACCTTTCCCGCTTTGCACCCTTTATTCACTTTCTGCTGATGTTGATTTGATTGCAGAGTCCGAGCAGAAAAGGATGCTTGACTTGTTGAAGCAGGAAGAAACAGCAGCAATGCGAAGAGTCACAGTCAAACTTGGGGATGTATCGATGTACTCATGTATCGATGTACCGACCAAATGGAGGAAGTTGTGTTCCGCAAGTTGGGAAGGACCAGACGGGACCAGGACAAGGGACCGGGGAAGGAATAACAGAGGGGTCGTCAAAGTACTTGTCCACACAGTCACAGTGCCTCGCTACTTCAGTACGTCTTCCGTTCTCATTGAAGGCGACACCACCTCTCATTGGCCGACGACACCAAAGGGCCTGAGGTTGCGGGATAGGTGATGATTCTGGAGTTACTTTATTGTACAGATACTTCATAAAATAAAATAAAAAGCACATGGTTGCTTTGTAGACTATCGAACACAGCTCCTGTGTTTACTGAACTTCTGGCTCATCAATATACAAACTCGAAACCAGACCACGGGAGACGAGACGATATCCCCGACGTGGAGCGTGGGGCGCTCTCAATGGAACATGCCGCTTTCCTCAGGAGCCATGCGTTAATGCAGCCTGTAATGGAAAAGGTTACCTCTAGCCCTCAAAGTACCTCACTTTCCAAGGTACCTTATACTGCCTATCAAGAGACATACAGCATTGTGTCACAAAGTCATAACCAACCAAATATGTTGCAGAACGTGCCTGGCGGAAAGAGCATACCTATGCAACCCGAATGTCGTACAGCCCGTTCATGTACTCTGTACAAAAACCCTCTACTGTGTATGGCAGGCGAAGCGGTACTCGAGTCTCGCCTATACTTTACCCAACCTGCGGCATAACTCAATCTGGCTAAGTCCCCTCTAAAAAAAAAAAAAAGGTACATTCCACTTGCTACGGAAATCACTCGATGAATTGCATTACCGCATTTCGCGCCAACTCCACCAAAATAAGCCCATGGCATTTACATACAATTGCACGAATGGTCCGGGCCAGGGAGACTGAAGCCGTCGCTTGTTCCTGACGCTACGTCAAGGACGGAATGGTCTACAGCCTCTGGCACGTCTTGTCAGTCCCTCTCATTAACAGAGTTTTGGCTGAGTGTACGTAAGGTACTTGGCAGTGCTACCTTACCTTGAATCGCGGCATTCTTTCTCGACAGTCGACTAATTTCTCTTTCCTCTGTCTTCAGCTCCCTCTGGCCCAGGTCGTGAGTATAGAATGAGGTGCCAAGTCCTGACTAAATCTTCCCAGGCGTATGATGATGAAGATGATCATCTCCGAGAGGGAAACGCTTCCACACACATTGGTCAATATTCAAAATACAGCAATGCCATCAATGCAACACCGGCCCTCTGGTGCCTACCAGGAACCATGACATCTTGAGCTTGTCGGCCTGCCTGCATGCTTACATCCAACCTAATCTCGTTACCCTGACGTCGGGGACCATCTAGCAACTGACAGCATCCCCCAAAGGCTACCTATCTATCGAGTCTCTGCCGCTCCTCGCCCTTCGCCTCTCGGAGACCAAGTCTTCAGCAGATACCCGTGGCGCCATCTTCATCCACGCTCAGACTTGAGCTCGAGCTTCGTCTTCAGGGCGCCCAATCTCCGTTGCTGCATCTCGGGGCACAGACGCGGGCCCCCATACATTGTGCTCTCAATGACAGTCTCAAGACATTTCCTCCCACCCTCCCTGCCTTATGAGACGGGATGTCAGGGCCTCGGATGCTCGACTGTAATGCGGTCCGCTCTTCCAGACAGCCTAGACAGCTTATCCCTAGCCTAGCTTGTTGTTGCCGTTTCGTGAGGATGCTCTTTTTGAGTTTCCATCTCGGCTTCTTCCTCGATGCTCCTCGAGTCCTCACACTTCAGCACAAGGATGTTGAACACGTTAGGACCAATGTCGTTGGTCTGCTCTGCGCCTGATACCGTTTCACTCCCGACCACCCCGGTCTTTAAGGACATTCTCCCACCTGGGTCATCCCTGCCTTGATACCTACAATCCGTAGGGCAATTGGTATCTTGCGGCGACTGCTTCAAAGCATGACGGCCGCAAGACCACTCGTTCAATCACACTGGTCTGACGGCATGTCCCGCATGTCACTTGCAAGCATTGTAAAGGGAGACGTCGGACGTCGGGAATCGGTGACTACGATCGCCGAGTTCGCGTCTTCGGTGTGTAGGCCGCGTCGTCTAGTTTCCTCGTCCGTGGTGTCGAGCCTTGGATACGGGAAGATTGGGTGAATGCCAAGCCGGCTTAGACGAGCTTCCACGGCTTTTGGCTTTTCGAATTCAGCTCCTGCGCTCACATACGAGAAGTAGTGAGAGCTCGCAATCGTCGATACTAGGCGCTGCCATTCTCCCATCATCAGACTGAAGGGCAGGTAGTTGGGTACTCGGTCAACGAGGCTCCCGGGCACCCGAGTTCACAGACCTGGAGACATCCTCGAGGTATGGTGGGGTAGGCCGATTGAGTTGGGAATAAGGAATGCTCCCGCAGTGGACAAGAATAGCAACCCCCTCGCGTACCAAAGACAACGTGTGCAGGGTCTGCGGGAGAGGATAGGACGTCGGGGACGACCAGCCTGGCTGGCTCTCACCTCATTCGTCATTCAGACGGGCATCAACAAAGCCCTGCATTAGGTGAGGTTGGATTGGCTTCACCTGGTTGGCGGTGTTGGGTGAGCCTACTCGGAAGGAATATCAGATTGCGACGTCCTCACCATCACAACGGCGCAGTCGCAGCACTCCCGTGGTCTAGCCATCTGCGAGGTTTACTTGCAAGACAGACGCACACCTCAAGTGACAGCCCACACAGCCAGGCCAACGTGTGGGAGTGAGCGGTGGCTTCGCGGTCCAGCGTGATACCGTCACGATCCTGGACGCCATCACGCGTGGGCGCTTAGACGGCCACAGACAAGCGACCACTCAGCTTCGCCCATTTCACATTTTCGGATCACAGACGTGCAACCCTGTTGTGATGTAATGGTGGTCTCTGAGCGCGAGAACCCTGGAAGTCTTAGCATCAAGTCACCGAGTGATTGCAGGATCGGCTGTCATGACTATCGAGAGACTAGATCCTCATTCTTTGACTTTTACGCATCCTGACCATTCTCGTGGAACAGATGGGCAAATGCATGTGCCGTGTCAGATCGCATCCAACAACCTAGTTCCAACACAACATCCATCATCTCCATTCAGGACATTTCCATGATCTTGTACGCGCATGAAATAGAAAATTCAGAGTCTTCAAATGGCCCAGTCCAGCCCTTGAGACGCAGTAAATCAACTTTTACCTTGCGTATGTCGCAGATATTAGTAGATGCACCTGAAGCTCTCCCCTCCTTGTGTCCAGGGACTGCGATCTGAGGCGGAGAAGCGGAGGTGGAGGCGAGTCGGAGGACATCCGCACAGACCACAGCCAAAAGTGAGGGAGCCGCAGTACGTAGCTTTCCTTACCTAAGCAGGACGGAAGACACCGCACGTGACAGCTTCCCGTAGGACGTCATCCGGAGGGGCCGATTATGCGCCGGGCCACTCAGGTGCCTCGCTCGCTGACGTGCTCCAATTTCTCAGGGCATCGGGGGGGGGGGGGGGCATTGGATCCAATGGGGAGAGCTCCAATTGCCATGCGGTTGACATTGACAATTCCCGACTACAAGCCTCACGTCACGATCAGACTCTCTCCATTGCCTTCGTAGCTCGCCAGTCTGTGCAAACGAATAGGCCAAATTACACTTGCCCGCATGACCAGGCCATGAATCGTTCTGCCCGACCGGCACCGAAGTCGAATTAGCAAGCCCGGGTCTACAGTTCAAGGTACTGCATCATTGACGGTTGTCCCCGCCCGACCATCCCGCACCATCTGAAGAATCTCGAATCTCCATCAGCCCACTTCCCTTTGTCGACTATTGTTCCTCCACACGGTCCATAGTACCGAGTGACCTCTACCAATTCAACCACAGGCGCACTTTCGCTCGCCGCCTACGCGACTCACACACATTCTCGCATCCCTAATACTCAGATTCACGCCCTCTACCACAATGTTCCGCCCACGCACTCTCCGGGCCCTGCCCAGGGGTCTGCCGCACCCGCAGCCACCCGTCCGAACTAGTCGCCGCACCCTCTTCTCTCGCCAGCGCAGCTCGCCCTCCCGCCCCGTCGAGCGCTTCAACCTCGGCCAGCTCAGCGAAGCCCGCTCCAGCTACGATCGAGACCGCACATACTTCCTCGCCGCCGGTGCCCTCGCCGGCATCGTCTCGTTTGCGTACACGGCCAACAAGCTCCGCAAGGCCCTCGCCGCCGAGAAGAAACGCAACGCCGCGGAGGACACCGGTAGCAGCGACAATGGCAGCGGCAGCAACACGAGCGAGCGCGCCGGCTTCCAACTCGATTCTTCTGTGCCGGCAGAGACCTTCACCACCGAGGCCGGCACCAAGCGCAAGGTCGTCATCCACGACGAAGACGGCAGAGAGCTCGTGCCGACGGGCAACAAGACGGTGCCCAACTTCCCGCGGACCATCGACCTCTCCCTAAGCAAAACCCACCGCGACCCGGAAGCGCCCATCGCCGCGACGGTGCAGGACACGGACGGCGTAGAATACACCCTCGTCGGCCTCGGCATCCGCACCGTCAGCTTCCTCAGCATCCAGGTATACATGGTCGGCTACTACGTCGCCACCCAGGACGTCGCGAAGCTGCAACACTACCTCACCAAAAAGATTAACCCCATCGCGACGACGCTCGTCCCCTCGGAGCGCGACAGCCTCAAGCAGAAGCTGTTCGACCCCGTCGAGGGCGAGGAGACGTGGACGGCGCTGTTGCAGGAGGTCGGCACCCGCAGCGCATTCCGCATCGTCCCCGTGCGCGATACCGATTTCCCTCACCTCCGTGACGGGTTCGTGCGAGCCATCACGGCGCGGTCGTCTGCTGATAAGGAGGCGTATGGAGATGAAGGGTTCGGCGAGGCGATGAAGGAGTTCAAGAGGCTGTTTAACCGCGGCAAGGTGCAGAAGAACAAGGAGCTGTTGCTCTGCCGTGATGAGAAGGGCCAGCTTGAGGTCGTTTTTGATGATGGGCGGAGCATGGGCAGGCAGAGCGTCGGCAGGGTGCAGGATGAGCGCGTGTCGAGGCTGCTATGGCTCAACTGGCTTGCGGGCAGCAAGGTTGCTTCGCCGCCGGCGAGGGAGAGCATTATCGATGGCGTCATGGAGTTTGTCGAGAGGCCTGTCGGTACTGTTGCCGCGCAGGTTGTATAAAAAATGGGAACGAAGAGAAATTTGTAGAATTAGTTGAAAATACTCACGGCTCAAAATGTACAACACACTAGACACGGTCCTCGCTAAAAGAAAGGCCAATATCATTTCTTGGAAACTTGTATTTTGAGACTCTAAGCACCCATCTTTATGCCTTTAAGCCCATGGTATATCATCGTCCACCATTCTCACTCCCACCGGGTTGAACGATTCTGCAGCAACAGCTACAACTTGGACGGCCTTGAAGTCGAGCCGTCAGCGTGTTCTATGCTGTATGCATTCTCCAACCAGTTTCTAATCAAACACACAATGTCTGCCCCCTCTTTCTGTCTTTCTCTCTGAACCGAGGACGAAGGTGGGTACCTTACGCCTTGAGAGCGCCGGCCTCCTTGAGAAGGTTCTCGAGCTTGCCGCCCTTGAGCAGGCCCTGCAGGTCCGAGTTGCCGCCAATGTGCTTCTGGGCGATGAAGCTGTTGGGGACGGTGCGCTGGCCGGTGATCTCGTGGAGGGCGTCCTGGATGGCGCTGCCGTCGTCTGTATTGGTGTCAGTAAGTTGTCTGGGCGCTGGTGTTGGTAGGTGAATGGGAAAAGACTAACCAATCTGGTCGAGCTCGAGGACGGTGTAGTCGGCGTTGATCTCGTCGAGGACGGACTTTGTGGCGCGGCAGTAGGGGCAGTAGGACTTTGAAAAGACGACGACCTTGTTGTCGTCGATGAGGGACTGAACCTTTTGCTTGGTGGCGGCCATGTTTGCTGGTGATGTCGAGGATGAGGAGAAGAGACGTCTGAATAGTGATGCCATTTCGGAGGGAGAAGAGTGGTGGAAGGAGGGGCAGGGGCGATGATATAATAAAAGTGCAGCAGGCGACGGGGAGGGACAGAAGGTGGGGGGTTATTTGTCAGGCAAAGTGTCGCAATGCAGCAGGTAGGGGCGGGGTGCTGGGTGCTGGTGCTGGTGCTGTGCTGGAGCTGGATGCGGTTCAGTTTAGTTGCGACGGGGACGGGACTTGCAGCGAAGGGAAAGGCAATTCGGGGCCGAAGGCGGCGGGAGTGGATGATGCAATCGGGACTCTGATTACCTAAGAGGTCGGGACTCTGATTACCTAAGAGGTAGACTGGGAGGTTCCAGACTGAGGTGCGACACAGCTGGCAGCAAAAGCCGAGTTTTCTAGAAGGTGGAGGTCACAGAGTTTAGTGTAACCGTACAACCGTGGTGTGGCTTCCAAATTTCGATACCTTTGGGAGCAAAGACCCGATTTATAAGACACCGGCTCTCCCGAAGCTCACCTGCCTCGGCGTGTTACACCTTCTAGGTACCCGTAGGTGTATTGAGGTTTGTCAGCTTTGTTCGGGCTCTTGAGAGCCACCCGTCGACAGCGAGATTCTACACCGGAGATGATTTGATGACCTCGGCGAAGAAGAGAGATGCGAAGAGGCTAATTCAAAATGGGCAATGAGCTCACCTCAGCACCGGAGAACAAATGGAGGGATCAGAGACAGGCTTGTGCCTCGAGTACCTAGGGTCTGTCGTAAGATGAGGTAAGCATTCAGATAACCGCCCTGGGATGAGGATAAGATAAAGATAAGAGGACCCTGGATTTCGGTGCATCTCGTGTTTCTGTCAATACCTACCTAGGTAGGTACCTTAGGTAGGTACTCTACGTAAGGTACCTTCACGAACACCACCATCTTTCTTTGGTTAACGAAAACATGAATGCACCCAAGATTCCACATGGGAGGCTGAGGGAATGAGGCTATCATACCCAAGTTGGGGGATCGATCTATCCGCATCACCCACAATTATTACCCGCGTCTAGCGCCTGACCGCATCCTCGGGCATCCTTACAGCGCAGCACACGTCTCGAGGTTCGTGATGACTGCCCGGTACGGAGTACACGGCAGGTAGATGGGTCAACGTTGTGGACGGGGCATGGCTGCTGGGTTGGGTTTGAAAGTCAGACGGGATTATTCCCGGGTCCCTGCAAGTATCGGCTGCTCGCCGAATCGCAGCCAATTGCTGATTCCGCCTGCCCCAGTTGTCGTCGTGCAGAGAAACCTCGAGGACTGGTGAGAGTTACCTAAGTATTTGCAAACACCAAGCCATTCCCAAGCAGGCTTCGTGTCCTCTTTGCCGCAGTTTTGCCTATACAAGAAACTATTTGAAACCTTTATTAACTGGTCCTTCTCAACCTGATATCCAAACCATTACCAGTCAGCGAATCCCTGATAACCAAAGTAACAAAAGGTACGTCTATCTATCGTGACAGCTCGAAGCGCAGAAAGGACCCGTGGCACCGTCTCTCGGCCCGGCCAATGACACCGGGTCCTTCCTCGGCGCGCATCCCCGTCATTCGCTGCCTTTGCGACCTGCCAGGTTTTTTCTAGAACCTCCCCTCCACATCCACTTCCACGCTTCACCATCGCGCAACCTTACGCAACACCATCACTTCCGACCACTCACCTCTCGCCGTCGTCCCCAACCTTCTGCCGTCATCCTCTCCGAGTCCCGTAGGGCCACCTTTTGACACACAACCACTCCTCACGCAGACCACACTCGCTCACCCAGAACCGGACGCTTCGTCGCATCCCTGCCCGCCGCCCTCATCATCGCCTCTTCGCCCATCCACCACCCACCAGAACCCCAAAAGCTGACAGCGCATTGCCTTCTTTCCAGTCCTGCTTCTACAGCCTCACCAAAGCCAACGAGCCACCACCTGGATCCTTGACCCAGGCTGGTGATCGTCCACGCCAGTTGGAGCCGGATCGAAACTCTCGACGACCCAAGCAGCCAAGCACCCGAATCGAACAGAACAGAACAGCTCGTCTTCTTTTATCTTTATTTTATTTCCCTTTGCCCCACTGCTTCTGCAGCCTTCTTCTCTCTTGGTGCTGCTGCATTGTGTCGACTCCTTTCCCTTCCAAGGACCTTACCAGAGCCTGCGCCGTACTTGCGCCGTACTGTACGACCTGCCTTGCTGCAGAACGGCCTGATCTTCGAACCCCGCGAGTCGGAAAATTCCAGACGAGGGCATCCCCACGGCACCCGACGCCCACGATCAACATTTCACTCCCATCCGCCACGATACCAATCACTGCTGTCGCCTTCGACCTTGCCTCACTTCACCTCTTCTCTCCTCCACCCCCTCCCCCTCCTTCTCATCCACTTTTTTCTCTCTCCCGGTTCAGCGTCCTTAGCTTTAAGGACCGCCTACTCCCGCCAAGGTGGCTTCCAGTCAGCCTCTTCTGGCATCTTCTGGTGCACTCCAAAACATCACCGCCTTGTTACCCACCACCCTCCAGGTCTATATCGACAAGTCCATCGCCAGCCTAGCCAAAGCTATCGCCAACTACTCCGGATACATCTCCGACACCACCGGCATCGATCCGAACCTCATCCTCTACTCCACCATTGGCTGCATCCTTCTCGCAGTCCCCTTCACCATGTCTCGATACGGCTGGTCGACAAATCGGGAACAAATATCCCCTTACGGCTCCACCCTCAGCGGTGTTCCCGACGTTACGGACGAAGACTTTAGCTACATCACTACAGAGGACCTGCAGTCAACCTCTCTTGGTAGCTCTGTCCCGACGAGATCTTACGCCCACAACCCCCGATCCCGTGGCAGCGTCCCCGACGACGACATTCTCCTCATCAAGAACAAGGGCATCACCTACCCCGCCCACTTCCCCGCGTATGCCATTGGCGACGGCAAGCTGCGCGTCCGCGATGTTCGGGACCGAGTAAGCGTCCTGCTGGAGCTGTCCGAGAGACGTGGACGCCGCGTCAAGCTTCTCTACAAGGGCCGCCAGCTCAAGGAGCCCGCTGCGCCCGTCCGGGATTACGGTGTCAAGAACAACAGCGAAGTCATGGTGGTGCTGCCCGAGGGCGAGGTGGACGCTGAGAGCAGCGACGACTCGGACGAGGAAATGGTAGTTGTAGGTGGCGATGGCGGCAGCGCTGTGGGCAGCAACGGCGGCACCGATGACGGCAAGAAGCGCCGTGGCAAGAAGAAGGGTCGCAAGTCCAAGAAGCGAAGCAGCAACACCAGCCCGCGGGATAGCGCATCAAATCTCGGCGTCCCGGGTCAGGAGAGACAAAGCTCGCCCTCCCCCAGCAAAGCCAATGGGCCTCACGCCAAGCTCGATGCCATTGCAGCAAAATTCGAGGCGGATCTTCGCCAGCCTTGTGAGGACTACATCGCCTCGCCCCCGACAGACCCCAAGAAGAGAGAGGAGGAGCACCGCAAACTTTCTGAGACGACGATGCAACATGTGCTTCTGAAGCTTGACGAGGTCGAGACGGAAGGCGACCAGGACGCCAGAATGAAGAGAAAAGCCTTGGTCCAAACCGTTCAGGATGTCCTGAAGCGCCTTGACGCGAGGCTCAAGGCATAAAAGAAGCGAATTGGGGCGTCATTTGGGGGGTGCCTGCTGTTTCTGCAATACGTTTGTTTACTAATAACGGCCTACTTCCGTTGAATTCTTCTAGATGAGCATTTGTGGAGGGTTTCTATTCAGTCAAGCTGCATGTTTTATCAAAGCGAGATTTGCATCTAGAGGCATGCCGCGTAAAATGGCGGATGCGATGGGAGTTAGGGACAGCTTGAGACGGGATGCTGTACAACGATGGCCATTGCTTGAGCAGAAGATGATGCTAGGTAATGGGGAGCAAAGACGACGAGCAGAGGCAGAGGCAGACACAGAGGCGCATAGCACGCCGTAGACAGGAACTGCAAAAACAACCCAAGTGTACTGGGATCTTCACTCCATCCATTGCGCACATGATGCATATGAACACAGCCTTCCAAGTCCTGGACCTGGAACTGGATCTTGGAATAGCCGCATTCTGTCATTGTAGCAGGGCTGCAGCGTGACGTTGTCGACGAGGTCCAGTCGTGGGGATATCCTGGTCTCCCGTTGAACAATTGTGCCATGCTTGACGTCGTTGGCTTAGTCAACGGGTGTCCTTATCTCATGTGACAGAGAGGCCATTATCGATTAATCCGGTATCGGGTATCATTTCCTGCCCGGCCTAGGGACCCAGGGGAGAAAGACGGGAAAGGCCCGGTGAATGGAAGCGGCAGTGACAGACGTGGGCAAGGTGAGTCGTCGATTGGGGTCTGGCCGCCAGCGGATGCCCCGCCACATACCTTACACCGAGGTGAGCCCGCTCTGAAAAGTCAAGGTGAGTCAGCAGAAACCTAACGCTGTGGGCATCGGAAGCGCTGAGCGGATGCGCGCCTTCTGGTAGGTCTTTGCAGCCCTAAGCTGCCTCAGGCCCCACTTCCAACCCTCGCTTGTGATGGAGACTGCCTTGCCACAAAGGGCTAGCGCTATTCATTTTCCTGGCGTGCCATTGGGGGGTTTTGTGTGTGCGTGTGTAAATTTCTCATTGACCTGTCCCCTTCCCAGTTGTGTGCCCGCCCCGATTTCAAGATTGTCGCGACGGCTTCTTCCAAAACTCACCCTCCGACAATACTAACCCAACGGCAGCAGACCAAATCTCTACAGAGGCACCCATTCCGCCCAGAGATTTGAATCCCCCTTTTCCTTCTTTTTTTCAGCAGAACACCGCGAACCGGTGTTTTTAAAGGAACAGGAACGATGTCTTCTTTCGAGCCGGTGGTGAGTCTTTACCGAATTATCTTTGGGGTTCCCGTTTCGAGATATATGGGAGCCGCGGAAATCGACGATGAGGAATTTCGGGATACTTGTAGGAGCGAGGAACACCATGCGATGGAACAATGGCACTTGACTGCAGCCCGTCTTCACGTCAACGCTGCTTCCGCTATTTCAGCTCGCCGCCGCTGTTGTCGCCGGCGCTTCAACAGTCAATCCCGAATCTTCTCATCGGCCGACCGCGAATACATTGTTGGAGATGCAGATCGCTGACTCCAGCACTCTCTACAGGTCGTCATCGACGGCAAGGGCCATCTCCTTGGTCGTCTTGCCTCCATCGTCGCCAAGCAGCTTCTCAACGGCCAGAAGATCGTCGTTGTCCGCACCGAGGCCCTCAACATCTCTGGCGAGTTCTTCCGTGCCAAGCGTATGTCGACTCTCTCTCAACCCTACCCCCACCGGTCGCAACACCCAGTCTGTCAAAAGAGGAGGAAACACCACTGGGAACATGCAAAGACTTGCGGTGCCGACAACCCGAACCGATCGAACATATACTGATGAATGGCTATAGTCAAGTACCACGCCTACCTGCGCAAGATGACCCGTTACAACCCGACTCGCGGTGGTAAGCCAACACACATACACACATATACATCCGGGCTCTGCTCTGTCTCCTAGCTGAGATACTCAACTCGAGGACATTCAAATGTCTGACTTGACCGCTATAGGTCCCTTCCACTTCCGCGCCCCGTCGCGTATCTTCTACAAGACCGTCCGTGGCATGATCCCCCACAAGACTGCTCGCGGTGCCGCCGCTCTTGAGCGCCTCAAGGTCTTCGAGGGTGTTCCCCCTCCCTACGACAAGCAGAAGAAGATGGTCGTCCCCCAGGCCCTCCGTGTCCTGAGACTGCAGCCCGGCCGCAAGTTCTGCACCGTTGGCCGTCTCTCCCACGAGGTCGGCTGGAAGTACCAGGACGTCGTTGCCAGGTATGTACCTCCCACAATGGACCTAGCCCTGGGTTTTTCAATACTGACAAACCCCCCAGACTCGAGGAGCGCCGCAAGGCCAAGGGTGCTGCCTACTACGAGCGCAAGAAGGTCGCTCAGCGCCAGCTCACCGACGCGAAGAAGAACGCCAAGGTCGACCAGAAGACGGCGCAGGCCCTCGAGGCCTTCGGCTACTAAACGTAGTCGACAAATCCCTTTTCGACGTCGATTTTTTTCGGACCTGGCCCTATCTTGAGGGAAATGGAGGAGGAGAGGAGGAAAGGCTTTATCCCCGTTGAGCCGCCACCATACCCACCACCAACGCCCACACGATAGTCCGACCAAAAATGAAAAGACTCGGAGGGTGATTTCTCGCGCATTTCTGTCCTCTTCCTCGCGTTTCCTCATTAGATTGGCGTGGGCGGTTCACAAGGGAAATTCTTCATTTTGCTGATGGCACAAATGGGCTGGTCATTGGAAGGGGGGAATTCAAAAATAAGAGATGATTTTGGGGGGCCCAAACGAGAGAGAAGAGAGTTTTTATGGAGTGAGTCCGAAAAGGCTTCGCTTTGCAAAATCATCATCATCCTGTTCAATACCCCCCCGCGCCGCCGTTCTCGGTGTTTTCGGTAAATTCGGTTCAACCACCAAAAGCACACAAATACGCACCAACCAAAAACCCCCTTTTCTCGCAATAAGTCACAACACAAACACTCAATCTAGATGATTCATGTCCACGGGCTTTTTTTATGGTGTACTTTGTCTTTTTAATGGTGGTTGCCGTAAAAAGATTTCGGGGTTTTGGCTTTCTGAATTATATGGGAATTGATATCACACACTTCAACAACATTCGTCCTGTCGATCAATGGCCTCCCCCATCTCATCCTCTTCTTTTCAATCTTCCCCCCCTTCCCCAGGGTTTCCCCCTTAGACGAACAACCAGTAGTCCCAGATGAGGCGATATTCGAAGAAGAGCAGACGGAAATCAAACGAACAAAAAAGAACTATGAAGAAGAAAAGTATACCACGGCATTTTGGGAGGGGAACCTTGGCGAGGCGTCTTGTGCTTAGAGAAGTAATTGCATTACAATCATGAAGACTTCATGTGAAATGATGATATCAAGTGACGATCTAAGTATGCTGATCAAGTGAATACTACGATCTTCCTTGCTCAAAGGTCGCGAGAAAGTGAAATGATCGATGACGGAACATCGAGGAAAGCAACCCTCCGTCGCACTCAAAAGAGGGTTCCACGCGCGAATCTTAAGCACTCTCATCTCAGGAGTGCAGATTGAATATTGGCAAACCCGCGACGGCACTTAGTAAACGTGACATGTTCGCGACAAGACGCGTTAGTGTGCCCTATCTTATCCCAAGTCCTGAGACCCGCCGTCAATAGACGGCACAATCTTATCGTCCGAGGGTCCAGCTCGGTGTGCCCCAAAACTCACATGGCGAGGCTTTTGTGAAAATCGAGGCGGAGTAGCTGCTAGCCTGAGTGACAGGCTCCTCTCGTAGACGTGGGTTCCGGCTGCAGCTGCAAGTCATGAGCCGTTCGCTGATTGACGGCCCTTGAACCCTTCAGGTGAGGTCATCGAGCGGCGCCGAGGTCAACGCGCAGGCCAGAAAGGAGGACGGCTCTCTTTCGGGCGAAGCCTCTCCTTGCGCAGCGTGGCCGGGGCTGCACGCTACATGGGCACACACCAGACCAAGTGCTTCAACAATGGGCGATTGGTTTAGTGGTATAATGACCGCTTAGCATGCGGTAGGTCCTGGGTTCGATTCCCAGATCGTCCAACCTTTTGGCTTTCCCGGCCTCAATCTTACCTTTTGCCAATTGTGAATGATGTCCTTTGATGCAGTTGTAATCTGGATTTTTTCTAAGTGAGAATCAAAGTGTGTTGTATCTTATTGCGTGTATCTGTCCGCTTTTTGTTTACCTGCTCTGAAGGAAGCAGGTGCTGTTTGTGCTTGCCAATGCGAGGCTGAGTGAGCTGGGTGCATGTTTGTGGTCCGTGCTTCGACTTCATGTCAACATCAAGACGCGCCTTGAGTTGCTCAATAAGTGCCGTTGCTTCATCATACAGCAGGCACTTGATCGCTAAATTGAAGATTGCGAGTCTTCAGGTCGAGGGTATTTTATAGAGACATTGGAGACTGTGTACAGCGACATACAGCCCAAGATGACACAAAATATTGAAAATTCCATGCATTCTCATTCAAAACCAGTGAATAAAAATACTGAAAAAGAAAAGTAAGTCATCGCAACGCGTTTGAACTTTGTTTTCCCTCGTAAAACTGTTTCTTGACGCGTTTGAACCTTAATGAGAGACTTTGTTAATGTTTCTTCGCTTACAGAGAGTTCGAGGAGGCATCGGCCGTGGTTGCGAAACATGTCAAGCTCCTGCGGGAGTACAACCAGATCAAGGATGTGGGGCAGCAGCTGATGGGTATGGTTGCCGAGAAGAGGGGCGTCACTGTGGGAAGTCTGTATGAGACTCGCGAATTTGGAGTTGGGCCAAAGGATTGAGATGGGGATGCGGTGGGCTGGGAGGTGTGTCGCGATTGCGCGTGGAGGAAGTGTGCGGCAGACTATGGCTGATGCTGCGTGCTTGATCAATCAGACACGGTTGATGAGGACCAGAGTGCTCTCGAGACAGTAAGGGTGAAGTATGTGTCTGACCTGACACCATAAAAGCCTGCCGTGACATGAGCGTCCAACATTCAGTGCTACATAAGCCTAGTACCATTGCTTTTTCCGGAGAGTTTCTGAATTTGGAGAAGAGATGTGTAAAAAATAAGGTAGCAGCAAATTGGAGAATAAAGGCATGAGAGCAAAGACAAAAAAAGAGTTTCAATAGATCGAAGGTGTCTCCGACGGGAAACGAACATACTTCTCCATCCAGTCGTCGCCGTTGCCCTCCCGATCTTGATCATCGTGTAAACCGCAAATATCAGCCCTGCACAACGCTCCATTAACCTCTGAGCACCTAGTACCTGTAATGTCTTGCAAGTACTGTGTTTCGCCGCGAGAGGAAGTGTCCGGATCGCCAGCCTTACTGTTTTCGCTGTTTTCGTTGTTCTCGATGTCTTTGATCAGCAATGCCACTTCTGACGGCAACGTCAGGTCATCAAATTTCGCCTCCTCTCTACTAGTTCCACTTGCTGCCTTCATTATCATCTCGGCTTCCACGTCATACCCGAAGAATTGCTGTAGGGGCTCAAGATTGTCTTGGAGGTCTCCGTTGTCAGAAGAGCCGCCTTCATCCCCCACGAATCCTTCAAAGTGATGCTCCGGCAAGTTGTACGTCTCGTCAAACAGCTCATAATCAGCTTTATCCCAACGTCGAAAGCTCCGTAACAACCTTTCAACGGCGAGGCGCCCTCGTTTCCGCGCTAACACAACAGCTCTGATGTACTGGAGACGGCCGGTTCCTTCAGTCGAGACGCCAGAGTCAAGGAGGAGCTGCACAACGTCTAATCGGCCATTCTCTGACGCCGTCTCTATAGCAGTCCGCCTGAACTCCGTCTTGCCTGGGATGTCTGGATCTGCATGCAATTCTAGCAATCTTTTCACGACGCCGAAGAAGCCCATCATAGCTGCCTCTGTCAACGGCGGATGACATAAGAAGTCCTCATGGTACTCATTGACATCGGCGCCCATTCTTACAAGAGTCTCCACGAGGGCGATGTCGCCTACAGTGGCCGCAGCTTTCAGCGGTGTTCCACAGATTCTTTCACTCTCACGCCAGTGCACGGTGTTGACACCGATGCCAGACGACAAGTACCAGTCCATAACCGCGGTAGACTTTCGAAGAATAGCTCTCGTTAGAAGCACCCTGTCCAGTGTGGCTTTGGTTCTTTGTAGAAGGGGGAGGATAGCCAGGGCATGTGGATTGTCAGCAACACGTGAACAATCGACGTTGAATTGGTGGCCATTTTGCACCAATCTGGCGACGCAATTCGGTGAAGATAAGAGCGCATGAAAGGTTAATGGCTGATGCTCCTCATACTGTCGCGTTTCCTCGTCAATCGCTTCGAGATATAGCTCTTCGTACCGCTGTAAAGACACCTTGGGGGGCCTGTTAAAAGGTACGAACATCTGGGGGCCCAAACCTCGGTATGTCATTTGCGGAGGGCACAGTCCTGTCATAAGAATTTCATCGGCCACATCATCGATGCCAATTCTCATTGCGAGACACATCGCTGATCCGAGCCAATGGTGTTCGCTGGTCGGAACTTGAGCATGTTTGCTCAGCTCTAAAAGCTTGTGGAATAGGACCCAGTCAAATGTATACTCGGCCATATAAACAGCTGCAAAGACTGTCCTTGTCGAGAACTCGGCCGCGTCCATTAAACCTATGATCTGTAGAGCCATCCGAGAATCTTGGACCAATATAGCGGCTTCGAGAGGTGATAGCTCGTTAAGAAGACTTGGTGCGGTGAGCGATGCCCCAAGTGCCAGTATCTGCTCTGTTGAGGAGGCCAGGCGAGTTCTGATCGACATCGCTAGCTCTTCCCCGAATAGTTTTGCCCCGCAGGAGAGTAGGAATAGGGCGTTTTCTTCACTGCTGCAAGACAAAGCTGCTTGTAGTGAGGTTCTACCCAACTGGCCTACAGATATGATTCCATGGAAGAAGCCCCAGGTGACCACCTCGCGTTTTCGGTAGCGGCGAGGGCCTTCGGCATAATCTCCTGCAAAGGGTTGACAGAAGTTGACATCAGCACCGTGATTCAGCAAGAGTTTAATGAGTCTTGGATCGGCACTGGCCGCGGCACACTGAAGTGGCGTGGTGAACACGAGGGAACCGACTTCGACAACAGGGTTTGGTATTGCTCCGAGCCCCAAAAGGCGTTTGCACAAGGAATAGTTGTTCCTAGAAGCTGCAACCCCTAGGACCGACTCTCCAACGAAGTTCATGTAGTTGAGACAGTCTCGGTGCTTAGAGACCCACTTGAAGACCGATTTGCTGCTGGTTTTGACAGAAGTGATGAGAAGTTGAGCAAGAGAGGTTGCACTCTTGAATTTGGATTCGAAAAATTCGAGGATAGGCTCTGTAGCGGAAGAATGAGTTCTCATCCCAAGTTCATTCAGAAAGACGCGAGACATGATCTCGTCATCTTCTTGGTATCGGTAAACAGATAGTACCCATCTCGTCATGATCCCGACTGAAGGCTCATGAACGACTTGTGCTGAGACGAGCGCTGCGTTACAAACAATTTGAAGCATTTCAAGGTCGACTGAATGACTGCACGCGCCAAGCTTTATTAGGAGCTCGACCATGGTGATATTGAGCGTAAAGGCAGCCCAATGAATTGCCCTTAGGTGATCGTTGTGAAACCTTATGGATGTAGGTATAGGTAGGTCGATCAGAGGAAGGTTGACATCTATCCCGGCTAAGGCTAGGGACTCAATGGTGGCAAGGTCCGAAGCTAGAACCGCTTTTTCGAAAATCTGGCACAAGAAAGCCTGAAGGCTGATTGGGAGAGTCTTCAATTCGCGTGATACTAGTAGTTTCCATGCAGTGATATCTCGAAACACTGTCAAAATTGCTTCGTTGATCATGTCTCGGTCGTAAGGTCCTTCATCTAAGTGGTTGCAGAAACCATTGGATAGAAGAAAGACCATGATTTCTAAGGCATCGGAGTCTGCGCATCCGGAAGAGAAGCGTTGAATGAGACTAGTTGCTCTGCGAGCATGGTTGTCTGTCGTTCTCTCAGGCATCAGAAGATAAAGGGCCCGAAAGGTCTGCTGAAGGGTTGGTGTGTAATCCCGCGGTTGTGTTCGCCGTAAGGTAATGCGACCCAGTTCTCTGCCCACAAGAATCGTGGCTGATGGAGAGATACTGCTTTGTATAGGAATGTTTATTGTCAAAGCTGTGTATGTATATGAGCAAGGCAGGCCAGATCTCAGGGAAGGCATTGCCTCAAGCTATAACGCGAACATACCGCTCAAGAGTTGCTGACACTGCAACCAAGGCAGATTCTGTATGGTACAGGAATATCGAGCCTCTTTGATAGGCGATGGAGTCCGGATTATGAGTGGAAAGTCCCCAGGTAACGATGGCGTGGGCATGGCTGGAAAACATTCAGTGAGAGGACAGAGCATAGGAGAACCATCATAATCATGTTTGATCCATCTCCGGGACATGAGAAGTCGAAAGTTCTTACGTGGTTTGAATCTCTCCACAATTGATGTATGACAGTGCCGCGCTCTTGCTTTCTCCACCGCCGCAGGCCTCAATGGGATTCCAGAGAGATACAGACTGGTCCTCTTCCCGCGGCTTAGACGCTCGCGAACTCGGACATCGACGCACTTCCATTGTTGGGCGGACATGTTCTTGAACATGTGCCATTCCTTGAGTTTCCATTCTAACTGAGCTTTGCTATGAGAATCTTAGTACCTCGATTTGACGTTGCACTGTGCATAGATTCCTTGGTGGTAGGGTAGACTTACGATGCATGAAATTTGTGCATGGTCCTGAGTGCCGTCAAGACGAAGGTCAATGCCATATCTTGCTGTAGATACAGTCGTTGAATGACAGATCTTACCCGCTCCCACTCTGCCTCGCTGATCACAGGATGCCGTTGCCTATGAGACATGGTGGCAGAAGCAGAACGCACAGCATACAAGGTCTTTTGGGGGGTAGAAAGATGGATTCAATGATCTTCCCTGAGTCTGGGCTACGGTCTGGAGGGAATTTCGATAGCGAGATGTGGAAAGCATATGTCCCATGCTTTCGGATGGATTTACTTGAGGTTCAAATACATGGGCACACGAGGCAGCATACAGAGTAAATGCGACTGTTGATTGGACTGGCCCGAAATCCGATTCAGCTTTTCCCTCCACCGCGTGCGGCATCAAGCAGACCGTTGGTTTCTGGGCAGCTTGGTCGTGATTGGGTACTTCCAAAATCTGGTTCGGTGTAAGCCCAGCCCCAACCTGGCCTCGGCGAGTAGAAGATGCAGGAAGAATGCACTTTGCTGCTGACCGGCACATTTCTTAGAGCCTGCCGAAAAAGTCATCATGCTTAGTCCCTCGATTCATGATGTGGACATTCCTCATTGGGCGTTGCCAGTTCCTGATTGAACCTCTGTCACTGGTGTTGCTCATCGCAGATTCAAGCACTCAGGGTCGCTCTTGGCTGTTTTGATTATTCGGCGATCCAGTTGGAACGTCTCTTGTAGTCTATCCGGTACCTTAGTCAAGACTGTAAGTTTGTGTGTAGGCATTACGATATTATGTCATATTTCTTGAGTGCACTCTTCGCCGAGCCCCGTCTAAGGCGCCCCTTTCACTGACTACCTATCTATTTGGATAACCAGGCAACAAGCGCGTCATGGAACTCCTCTGGTTGGGAGATCTGAGGCGCGTGGCCAAGCGTGGGAAAGGTGTGAAGAGTCGCGTTGGGGATCTGGGCAGCAACAGCAGGACCGAGGGCAGCAAAGTTACCCAGCTTAGCAGCGACATCGGGAGGAGACCACTGCTTTCCGATGGCGGTGTTGTCCTTCTCGCCGATCATGAGCAGGGTGCGGGGCTTGATGAGAGAGAACTCGTAGCTGACGGGCTGCGTGAGGACGAGGTCGACGATCTGGGCCTGGTTGAGCGCGTAGGTGTCGGCCTTGGAACCCTTGTAGATGTTGACCAGCATGTTGACCCAGGTGTTGTACTCGTCCTTCCACTCTCCGACGTAGTAGGTCGCCTGCTCGTATCCCTTGATAGAGGCGTAGGAGCTGGCGCGCTCCGTCACGTAGTTGTCGTCGATGGGGAGGTAGGGGACGCCGAGCGCCTTGTAGTCTTCGAGGCCGACGGGGTTGACGAGGACCATCTCGTCGACCTCGTCGGGGAACATCAGACCGTAACGGGTAGTGAGCATACCGCCGAGGGAGTGGCCCATGACGGTAGCGCTCTCGATGCCAAGGGTCTTTAAGAGTCCGTTGGTGTTGGTCGCGAATTGCTGCAGAGAGAACTGGTAGCGCTCAGGCTTGGATGACTTGCAGAAGCCGATCTGGTCCGGGGCAATGACACGGTAGCCGGACTGAGCGAGGACGCGGATGGTGGTCCCCCACGTCGGGCCGCAAAAGTTCTTGCCATGGAAGAGGACGGCAGTCTTTCCATTGGGAGCGCACTTTGGCTTGATGTCCATGAAGGCCATCTCCAGCTCCTGCAGCTGGGAGGTGAACTTGTACAACTTGACGGGCCATGGGTAGGTGAAGTTGGAGCCGTTGAGGTCTTCGGGGAAGGAGTCGGAGTTGTCGTCGATTGTGCCCTGGGCAGACACGAGGGCGACGCCCGCCGCGGCGAGGGCGGTGATGATGGAGAAGACCTTCATTCTGACGAATCTTGGTAGGGTTAGCTACGTGAATACTGAGTGAAGTGCCGCATGAGAACTCTCATCGTGCCATTGATAATGTAGATAGCCGACGGAGGTGTGTAACAGCCAGGTTATCACTGCGACAACCAGACAATCAAATAAACGAACAAACAGACTCCTATTCATCATGAAGTTTCAAACAACTTCATTATGGAATGCGACCGCAGCAAGACTCTACCAGACCGCATAGACTTGGGCTGGCTTCAATTGAGGGATTGACGCAAAGTGAAGCTTACTTACTTAGTAGCGATGACAACTCGACTTCAACTCTGCCAGAGATACCCGTTGACCTGAGCAAAGTGCCAACACCTGGTGCGTGCGAGCGGAAGATCATTTCGCGACTTGTAACCCAGGATGGGCGCCGTCTGTTTATATTGCGATGGTAGCTCGGACAAGTTGCCGGGAACCAACACGTGTGTTGGAGCACATGGCGAGCATGCAAGGCATGGAATAGCTGCAATATGCACAGAAAAGATGGAGAAGTGAGGGAGGGAGGGTGAGAGGTAGGGATGGAGGAAGACCGAAGCCAGTCATGACGCCGTGCCTCTTTGGGCCGCACAACTGCGTAAGGCGAGATCCATATTCGATGGCTTCGACACTCTAATCTCCGCTGTCCAGTGGGCCTGACAGCTTCGGCTCCGCTGGCGAGTATGCCCCGGACGGTGAGGTGGGTTGGCGCTATTTCTTCATATCGGGTGCTGCGCCGTTCAAGCCGGCCGCTGAGGATACGGCCCGGGTCGGTGGCGCAGGCGGGTTTGTCTTGACCTTGTGTCTTGGTTGGACTGAAAGAGATTCGATACGTCAATGATTTCTATCGCCATTGGTGTGTGGTCGCCGTAGACTTGGCCACCGATCCGTGAGTTACGATAGTAAACATGGCGGATGGACTGGTAACATCGATGGTTGGCTCAGGTGAGGTAGGATCTGACGTCGTTCGCGTAGTTCTAGCGATGACTTGCCTAGAGAAGCATGCTGAGATCATGACAGAACCAGCAGGATTTCAGCCGGGAATAACGAGATCGAAGGACTTTTGCAGGGCCCTGGTCGTCACCAACACGAGTATGGGAGGGGAGGGTAACTCATACAGAAGCATCCCTGTGAGGTGCGGTGGTGCGCAGTTCTGCTGACCCGTGTTCTAGGTCTCAAAGGCGTCTTTACTCCTTAAGGTAGGCCTTGATCTTCCTGAAGAGGCGCGGTGTCTGTTCTTATCGACCTGCGATGCGCAGCTGAGGCGACAGAAGATTCGGTGACAGACAAGATCGGCGTTGCACAATTCTTTGGTTGCCATTAATGCCAGCCTTCGTCACAATTGCTGCACATGGACCAATCTCACAGACGAACGTTCCCGTAATGTAGATGGGGTTGATTTCATTCGTCCTGCCACACATCCCCGTCCTTCGTCGCAGACCGGCCGAGATCTTGGTTGGTCCATGCCATGAACTGTCGGTCGAACGTCAATAAGATAGAAGTTTTGCTAAAACAGTCAGGTTGTGGCTCGTAGCTCGTATTCTGTCGGTCTACTGAACCGCCCGTCGTTACGTATTTGCAAATTTCTCTTCGAGATCTCCGCCATGTTCAGGTGAAAGAACACCAGCCTCTTCCGACTTAGACCGCAGCAACTTCATCTTAAGCTGTTGCTGATGACAGGGATGCTTGCATTGGTAGTGCTTCATCCCGGCTATCCGCGGCGGGCGCCAGTGTCCGACCGAAGAACACACAGAGAGAGGGAGGGGGAGGGGAAAATCCCTCAGAAGGGTGTCTCGGCCGATGGTTAACGGAGCGTAGCTCGCCAGCTTTCATGAACAGTACCATTCTGCTGCCGGGATGCCATGGCACCCATGGTTATCCATTGGACAATTTGACAAGCAGACTTGGGTGCGTGGGATCACAATCCTTCGATCACTTACAATATTTGTCTACCTCATCAAGATGCCTAAATCGGGAAGGCCTAGCGAAGGAGGATTCTTTGCCCTGAGGCCTGCATATCTTCATCGAAAACCACCTAGGAGAACCACAGAACTTGGGTAATGCCAAGTGCGGTTCCTGGAGGCAATCCGCACACACCACGCAGCGAACATCGCTGCCCAGAAAGGAAGCTCAGCGCCGTTGACCGAGAGCTCTATCGAGTGACTGCATCATGAGAGTATCTCGGTGACTAAAGTAACGGCTGCCTTTTCCGTTTGGACGGGTTATCTGTTCGCCAAGTTCAGCCAGGATACCACCTCACCTTAGGTACACTGGATGTCGGACACTTCGTCACCATCACAGCAGCATCGGATGTCAGATCTCAATCGCGGCCGGGTGGTTGCAACGAGAACAGACGGACATCCCACCAAACTGAGTTGGCGGGAGCGGGAACCAGAACGGGACGTTGGCGCCAACAGCCCCCAAGCCCACAAAGCCCCCCTCAAGTCCTCGCAAAGGGACCACAAGGCGGACAATATTGTAGTGGTGTGGTGACATTAGGGCCCAAAGAACGACGGGCCCCAGGGCGCACAGACGGGCCTCCGGATGCTACGGATGGGCAGGGAACTTTAAACGAACCTGTGTGATGGTCGCATGCAACTTCAGTTTACCCAAGATGAACTGCAAGCCACAACGAGAACTCAATGGCAAGTAACATTCCGAAGTGCCCATCGAAGGATCTAGTCGACGCCAACAGCCGGACTGCGGCGTTTCTTATACGTGGTACAAGTCAATAGTGGCGTAGCCTCATGACGAGCTCCAACAAAGATTATTAGCACGAAAAGCCTCTGATGAGTGAGCTGATTTTGTCGGACCAACAAGGGGAAAAGCCATTCAGCTTATGCGAAGAGGACCACCGGAATCCGCTACAGAACCCCATAAACCCTCCACGCCCCGTCTCCTCATCCGACAGAACGTCCGACCATGGATCTGGTGGATGTTGAAGATTTTGACGAGGAAAAAGAAAGCAACGGAATCGATTCCTTCGACATGTGAAACCCTGTACTCCGTTTAGGATCACTGGTACAGAATCACCTGCGCCTCATTTCCCAGTAATCGTCAGCAACACCCGGGCTGTGGGCACACTGTCCGTCCTTCAAGTACGGTAGAGCCTAACCTAACTGGTATCGCTGTCCGATGCCCATGTCTAGACCTCTTCCTAAATGTGTAAAGATGGAAAGGCAAAAGAGTGACAAAGATGAGGGTGCCTGGATGATCCCGGTCAGGTACATGTTCGTCGGACATCTCTTTTGGGCTCTCGAGGCTGTTCTCTTTCATGCAGGCCTTTATGTCGAGGACCATCAATGGTCAATCTCTTCAAGCTTCCGCCTGGTCGGTATAGCATACGTAAGTCCAGGGCATAGAGCCAGATCAAAACATCAGCAAACTTTCACTGGACATTGATCTGAGAACCACAAACGTTTTCCTCAGCAACTGCCTGTTCATTCTACCGAAACCAACACTGCTCCAGAATCGAACGTTTTGTGTGGAAGACATTGGGGACGGTCCAGAATTTGATCCTGGCGACGACCACAAAGGATGGCGGATGCAACGACCCATTCATCCACCCTTTGGTGATCACTCTCCTTGTCCCTCGACCTGCGGAAAGCTGCAAGGATATAGAGTTCGTTTCTCTTTGGTCGTCTCGCGATCGGTAATCTAGGCTACCGGCCGTTTTCTGTCTACATGTACCCGCAGCCCTGGTCTTCCTTCACCTGGCCCCCAAACCCGCGTTCGTCCCTCGGCGAACCTCATGGTTGGCTATCCACCCTCCTTTCTTGGGAACGGAGACGCATAGTGGCCAACGGTTGACTACTCCTTCAAGTACTGCAGTAGTCTGCAGACTGTCACGCCCGTTTCACGCCACCCTCCTTCTCGGTTTCGATGCAAGGGCGGGCAAGAAAGGGAGTTGCAGACTTGTGCCTGGCGGGAGACATACGCGGGGGGCCGTTGTCTCCTCTGTTCACATACTTTTTGACTGCCCAATGAAATTCCCGCCTTTCCTTTTCTACCACGGAAAGGTTACTGAACCCTTCGGACTTGGACGGACGGGCTCTCCCTAGTCTAAAGCCACAAATTCTGCACAAGATAGGCCTGGCAATGGACATATAACCGTTCGTGGGGACCCAGTCGTCCCAGCTTATTGGATTCTCCCTCGATCTGCGTCTGCCATCTTCCACTGTTCTGGTGTCCTGCCCACAGACCGTTGGCCTCTCGGGGCCCACAACCTCATCAGACCAGCTTGATCTCCTGCGGCTTCAACATCAATCACTGCATATTCGCCATGGTCGAGGGGAACATTCCCGGCGAGAGCAATGCGCTCATGGTGCAGGTGCCGGCCATTGTCTTCTTCGTACTCACGCCCATCTTCGTGGGCATCCGGTTTTGGTCGAGGATCAAGATGAGATCCGGCCTTGGTTGGGACGACTGGACCATCCTGTTCTCGTTCGTGAGTCTACTCTACAAGAAACTCGGTACCATTTTGTTCGCTGACGCTCCCAAGATCTGCTGCCTGACTGTATCGATATTGATGATGATCTCCTGCGAGTATGGGTTCGGCCAGCACATTAGAAACCTGTCTAAACCTAATAAGGTCATGACTTTGCAGGTATGTAGCCAGGAACACCTCATGCCGCTTGGTTGAAGTGAGGTATCATGTAACATCAGTCTGACTGTTGATAGTTGTTCTACGTTGCACAGATCTTCTACAAGATCACCATCAATCTCACAAAGGCATCGATATTACTCCTATATCTTCGCATATTCGTCCAGCGGTACTTCAGGATTCTTTGCTACACGCTACTCAGCATCATCCTGGCCTACATGGTAGCGACATCGGCCTCTTCGATATGGCAGTGTACCCCTATTCCGAGAGCTTGGGACAAGACTATTCCGGGCACTTGTATCTCGCTTACTATGAACTGGTATGCGAATGCGGGATTCTCTATCGCTACCGATATCCTCATCATGGCATTGCCGCAGCACGTTCTGTGGCAGTCGAAACTCCCTCTCAACCAGAAGAGGCTGCTCATGATTGTCTTTGCTCTGGGCCTTTTCGTCACGATCACGAGCATCTTACGTATGACGACGCTGAACTTTTCCACCACAAGCCCAGACACCACTTGTAAGTAACAAAAAGACTCCATATGACTTCAAACATATGCTTACATATTGACGCAGTCGACATTGCCTCCACGCTCTGGACAGTCGTCGAAGATAACGTCGCCATCATCTGCGCCTGCCTGCCAATGTGCCGTCTACCCTTGACCTACCTCTTCCCGACATACTTCGCGACCAAGAAAGGGTCGTCTGCCGGCAGCTACAACACAGGCTCCGCGCCGCGAACGAACAACAGCAACTTCATCCACGCCGGTACGAGCCGCAACGACTGGCACCCATACCAAGGCCGCGAAGAGAAGAACGGGATTCATCTGACGAGCGTGCATGCCAGACCAAAAGTTGGGGACGATACGAGCGAGGAGTACATCCTACCTACAGCCGCCAACGAAAGGCGTGTGAGGACTCCGAGCGAGGAGGTGGAGGATCGGCGGGCTATCAGGAAGACGACGGCGTTTCACATGACTTATGACGAAGAACGGCCGAGAGTATGATCCTAGGGATATAATGTGACGGAGAGGACAGCTACGAGTAAAAAGTATGATTTCCCGGAAATGTTACTACCTAATCCTCGTTCTGCGAGGTGTAGAAACACCTTAGACCGGAAGTGACTACGCCGAATCTTACGTGACTCACTTTGAAGTGTCCTTACCTCCAACCGCAATGAAAGAAGGGTTATGTGAGAGCTATGATATGTTTAGGCTGCAAGAGAAGCAATAATTCTGTCGCGCCCAATGCAACGGTCGGTTGTAAAGCTGTCATACCGGCTGACATATTGGCCAGTGGTGTTCAAAAGTAAAACGTCCTTATTCTGTCCATACAGCGGGAACTCCGCGATTTCCTGTCCATGGGGATTTCCGCTTAGAGTGAAGCTGGTCATGTATCGCTGCAAGGCAATCGCAGTCTCTGGACTAGACATACCAACCCCGTTATCGGAAAAGGTGTATGCAACATCATCGGCGTGCATGGCTGGGTATACACCAAACTCGTACTGATGAGTCGTGCCGTTCAGCGCTCTCACGAGAGCAAGACCATTGCACCGGAAAAGCAAGTCCTGCATGGTGAGGGAAGTACGAGCGATGTGGTCCGTGTATCCATAGGAGCCATTGAGAATGGGCGGGTACAGCTCCGTTGCCATGTAATCGATCGAGTCAGCGCTGGCTCCGGGAAGGGTGACGGACATCCATTCGCGGTAGCCAGCGTCGTCTGTGATGTCGAAGGAACCGAAGAAGAGACCATCGTTGGTGTTTGAGCCAGCCATGACTTTGACTTTGGTATCGAACTTCCCCTCCGAGATCAAGACTGCAGGCTCGGCCGGGACAAAGGTGCCGTCAACTACCGGGCTGAAAGTGAAGCTTCCCAGGCGGCCTGCAAAGACCTGATCGCTGTTGGCTGCAATCACAGAGGCAGCAGGAAGCTGCCTAGCTTCGGCTAGAGTGCTGACGTTTAAACGCGATAGGAATTCGGCAAAGATATCGTCCTGGTTCTGGGCTGGCGGAGATGGGAGGATCGCTGGGGACTGCGGGATAATCTGTTGGAAGGGAACGGAGCCCTGGGAGCCGCCGAAAGCCTCCGGGATTTCCGTATTAGCCTCTTTCACCCCCTCAAATCACTTTTCCTTGACTCACAGTTGTCTGGAATACGATCGAACCTCCTCCAGCGGACTCTCCTGCAAGAGTCACACGAGCCGGGTCTCCGCCGAAAAGGTGAATGTTTTGTTGAATCCACTCCAGCGCAAGCCTCTGGTCGAGGAGTCCAGCATTGGCAACGCCTCCCTGGGATGTAAATTCTGGGCCGCTGAGGAAACCAAAGGCACCAAGGCGGTAGTTGAGAGCCACATAGACAAAATCGTGGTTGCCTTGTCTTAAGAGACCAGCAGGCGAACCGCTGTTTAGTCCAGCCTTGGAGCCAACGTCGTAGCCACCGCCGTAGATCCATACGAAAACCTGTTTGAGTAGCCAGTGTCAGCTCAGGAATCTTAGTTTCTTTGACGACAGGGGAATCGCATGGATCACAAGATGTTCTACTTACGGGTGCTCTAGTAGCAGTCTCATTGGACCTGACAGCATCAAAAATCTTCTTCGGGGCCACCACGTCAAGAAACAGACAGTCTTCGCTAGCTCTCGAGTCAAGGAGCTGACTAGCAGATATTGAGATGTTAGGACCGAATAGGTATTGGTATGCTTGTTCGATCAGGCTCGGCGTCCATTCCGGGAGGGCCTGTGGGCAGATTCGGGCCTCTTCACCCTTCTGCACGATAGACCTGTTCGTTGCAGGAGGTACCGGGGCAGCGAATCGAAGATCTCCAATTGGTGGGGCTCCATATCGAATGTTGGAAAAGTTGTATGCTTCACTCAAGGTCTGTGATGGGTGAGCTTTTCAAGGATGGCAAAATCAAGTGTCGTTGCATTTGGGGCAATTGCCCTTCAAACACAAGGTTTTAGTTACATCGAAGTTGAGAGCTTGATGAAGCTCGTAGCCTAAGTCTACAATCGGTAGACTATTTGACGTATTGCCTGTTTCGATGCATGACGCTGAAACGAGTGAGGTGCAGACGAGCGTGATGGTACCTGCAACGAAAGAACGCATCATGGGGAGAGCGAAGCCGTGTCAATCTTTGAATGATGACAAGTGAATCGAGTGTGCTTGCGAAAGAATGAACGAAGAAGAGAATTTGGTTTCTTTTAAACATTTCTACTGCTTTGTTGCTTGCCTCTCTTTGCTCTACTGAAGAAGACAGTCTTGATTGCTTCTACTGCACCTCGCGGGTCTCCACTGACCAACCAGTCTGTACGGACGAACCTTGAGCCGTGATGCAGCCAGCTGACGTCTGTAATTGCTGCATGTTGGATTACGATAGCAAAAACCAAGACTATAAGTCAAGGGCAAGGGGGCTTGAGTCAAGCTGCGGCCCGATTCCTTAGCTGAGCAGACACCAGTGCGGAAACAAGCCGCTCTTCTTTCCTCTTGTGCGTCTTCTCTTTCTTTCTAGAAGGTCTGTTCCTCCTCCACTCTAGCCGTCTTCACCACCTTGCCAGGGCACGCCGGCATTCCATCAGCCGGGATATATCACGACTTGAAAATAAGCGAGAGAGAGAGGAGGGAGAGAGAGAGAGAGAGAGAGAGAGAGAGAGAGAGAGAGAGAGAGAGAGAGACGCCATGAAGGTATTCGGATAGACGATGATGTGTATGGCTCGGATTTTGATTGGGCAGATACGCGTACGTGGCTGTCTGTAGTAGCCTGTAATGCTAATATCTAAGCCCGGGGCCGGATCCGTCAGCTCGGTTTCGGGAACGATATGAACCGGTTTAACTGCCGGGTAAGGCCATTCAGGAGCTACAGCCAGGGACACGGAGAGTCATTGTGGAGTGAAAGCTGTTTCTGTACCATTTCCGGGTCCATAAGGCAAGCAGTTACTTTCTTAGCGGGCAAGGAAGCACGGCCATGTCAGCGACACTGCGAGACATACTTGTTCCTATGTCCGTACACTCCGTCTAAAAGACTGACGTAAGAATATTAAGTCCGTTAACAACAAAGAATACTTGCAACTAGAGTTGGCTCACACGTACCTGTCAATTTACATATTTAATAATCAATTATTCCGTAGTAAAAATTGACTGTATTACTGGACAAGATAATACACATTGTTAGAACTTACGTGGTCGCATTTTTAATTTTCTATTCGTCAAGACTGAGCCACCTCCTTGGCAATTTCACATATCCAACCTTCTCAAAAAATGACCAGAGTTCTTCTTACCGGAGGCAGTGGCTTCATTGCTACGCATATTCTGAAGCTTCTTCTTGAACGCGGGTAGGAGACATTCCAATTCGCGAATAAAATGTATATGCTGGTCTCAACTAAAAGCATCCATGTAGACACTCTGTGGTCACAAGCGTCCGCAACCAAGCCAAAGCAGACGCTATCAAGCAGTCATATCCTGAAATCGCAGCCGACAAATTGTCCTTCGTCATTGTTCCCGATGTGGCTAAGAGCGATGCATTCACCGATGCCGTCAAATCTGACCCACCATTTGAGGCGGTCATTCATACTGCAAGTCCCTTTCACTTCAACGTGACTGACATCAAGGCGGACCTCCTTGATCCCGCTATCAACGGAACAACCGGTATCCTCCAAGCTATCAAGCAAAATGCCTCGTCGGTTAAGCGCGTGGTCATCACGTCATCCTTCGGTTCCATGATGGACATTTCCAAGGGGCTATGGCCCGGTCACACTTATGACGAGAGTGACTGGAACCCCATCACGATGGAACAGGCGTTACAGAGCGCTGGCGCTGGTTACTCTGGTGAGGTGACCCCTACTGTCTCGAGATCGCGCTGAATGCGGTACTTGATAATTGCTATGTATCTGACAAGTATACAGCAAGCAAGAAGTTTGCTGAAAAGGCAGCTTGGGACTTCCTCGAGGCCGAGTCTCCTGCGTTTTCCATTTCCACAATCTTACCACCCCTCGTCTTTGGTCCTGCTGTGCAGAGCCTGGCTTCCCTTGATGCCCTCAACACCTCAAACCAATTTATCCGCAGCTTCATTCTTGGCGCGGCGAAAAAGGAAATTCCTCCCACTCAGGTCAGTCCATCTTCCCTGCCATAACTCCGATTATTTCGACGCACTTCGGCTGACTCGAGTGTGTATCACAGAACCCCATCTTCGCCGATGTACGAGATGTGGCATTTGCTCATGTAGCGGCCATGGAGAAGAAGGAGGCTGGCAACAAACGCTTCTTTATCACGAACGGCTACTGCTCAAACCGTGAGATTATTGAAATCATCCGAAAGCGCTTCCCGGAATACAAGTCAGCTTTGCCTTCCAAATGCACTAAGGGCGGTGGTACGTGAAAACTTTGATTGCAACTTATTCAATGATCACTGACCGCTGTCTAGAACTGCCCAAGGAGGTTTACCAAACGAACACCACACGCAGCGTCGAGATTCTGGGCATGAAGTACGCGGATTTCGAACATTGTGTTATTGACACCATTAGATCTTTTGCCTCCGTCAAGCAGTAGCATCACAGTGCTCGGGTATCGGGGGAGATGACATCAAAATTGTAGCATATCTAGCATAGGAATGATCAGGATTGCTTCTATGTTCGAAATGTGTTAATCCATAGGGGTGATGTGCGATAGTCTAGAATTTGAACTTCAAGTAATATTAGAAAACCCCAAACCCGAAGAAAATGATGCTGCTATGAGGTGGTCTATCAACGTAAAGTAATCTGCACAGCAATATCCTAAGGCATGAAGTCCTGCGCCATCATGTACGCTTCATTCCTGGCCTCCTCATCATGTAGAGCCCCACTATGGTTTCCGGACAAGAAGGGGGTTTAGGGAAGCCATGGTTTTTCGTCAAACGGACGTAATGAAGCCTACCATTTTTGCAAATTGTAAACCGATAGAAGAATGAGATAAACAAGTATCGGTTCAAATAGAATGTTTGATTGGTAGGAGCATGTATAGTAGTTTCATGCGTGCTGATGATCCAAGCAACCTGTTGTTGTCGTCTTGTTCCAACATCGGCTGGGGACCGATAATGCGGCCGACGCGGCCGCCTGCGATGACTGAGTTCGCTAGAGGCCCAGAGCCTCTATTAGGTAGCAAGGAAGGTTGGAACCAAACATTCAATCGAAAAGGACACAGTATAATTGGAAACAAATTCTACCTAAAGTATCTAAAAAGAGACCACTTATGAACTGAATGGGGTGAGAGTCTGGAGTTCCCGGCTGGATATTCCAGCGCGGGCAATGCGGCCGCATGCCGCACGTTGACTAGTGAGTGGAGGGAGGCGCAATGCGGCGACGCGGGGATACGAGAGTGAGATGCATGCTTAGCCAAATCGACGGCGGATGAATAGGATACTTCTGGATTTACGAACATTAATTCCGAGAGAGGTCATGTTGCCTGCGCGCTGGTGTCTTTTTGTATGTCTGAGAATCGAGTATAAAGGGTCAGGTCGGTCGATTTGACATAACCTGGTGGGAGTTGAAAGCATATCACACCTCATTATACTTTACATCTCTATACACTTCAAATTCCCAACAAGCGGCTGGTCAGTCTCCCATTTTTACATCATGTCTTCAAAGTACGCCTCTTCCCATCTTTCTCCTCAAGGTCCTGGGGATGCTCGTCCTACAGCCCTTCAAATCATCAAAGACGAGGGTGTTGAAGACAAGCTCTCTGACAAGGTTGTCCTCATCACTGGCTGTTCCTCCGGCCTAGGAGTTGAGACGGCGCGTGCGCTGTTGGTGACAGGTGCAACATTGTACCTGGCGGTTCGCAATCCCGCCAAGGCGAAAGCTGCCTTGGGCGACATGTCCCAGAACGACCGAGTCCATCTCTTGACGCTTGACCTGAATGATCTCACGAGCGTCAGGGCCTGCGCCGCAGACTTCGCGACAAAGAGCAAGATCTTGAACATCCTCATCAACAACGCGGGTGTTATGGCGACACCTGAGGGCAAGACTTCCGATGGATTCGAGACCCAGTTTGGCACCAACTATGTCGCCCACTTCCTCTTCTTTCAACTCCTCAAACCTATTCTTGTTGCCTCCTCGACTCCAGAATTCCCTTCGCGGCTAGTCAACGTCTCTTCAAGCTTGCATAGAGCCTGCGAGGTCCAATTTGACAATTTTAATTGGACGGGAAACTACGACCCCTGGAAGGCTTATGGCCAGAGCAAGACTGCTCTTGTATGGATGGCCAACGAGGTGGAACGCCGATATGGATCTCAACACCTCCATGCCTTCAGTCTCCATCCAGGGGGCATCTTGAGCGGTCTTCAGCAACATGTCCCTGTCGAACTGAAGGAGGCATGGGGGAGGAATGAGGCCCTCGCCAAACATTGGAAGAGCGCTGAGCAGGGAGCCGCGACTACTGTGTGGGCGACGGTCAGCAAGGACTTGGAGGGCCGGGGTGGTAAGTATCTTGAGGACTGCCAAATCATTGATGCATGGGATCCCGCAACTGGTGATGCTGGCTCGGGATACGCTACGTGGGCGTACGACCAGGAGAAAGCTGAGAGGCTGTGGTCATTGGGTCTCAAGCTTGTCGGGCTACCAGATGCCGAGTAAGGCCATCCTTCGGACCGCCTGGAGATGCTATAAATAGTACGAGCTTACTGGTAGAAGCATGAGATCTTAAACAGTACTCCAAAAACTATATCGTTGCATGCACGATCAAGTACGCAGGCTAAGTATGCAAGAGCATCACGTAGTGTTGTAATTGACAAGGCTATTGTTCACCTTTTCCAAACCTCCCATCTCAAGCCGTACGTTTAAAACCTGAAGTAGCCAACTATTTGGTGAGGACTCCCACAACATGGGGGATCACATCGCTGCTTGACTCATCCGGCGGTTGGGCCAAGTCCACCTCGCTCCATGAGCCAACCTGCCTCAAGGTCTGCCCAGTGGCTCGGCACAATTGACAAGAACCCATCATGTGCCCCCAAAAGATATTTGTGAATTCTGGGAAACAATGTCAGTATGATGCATGTCCGAAGGTGTAGGAAGGTTTCTCACGTTGAAAAAATGGGATAAACAGCCCTTGCTCCGCCTTGACATGCTCAAAGACGTACCATCGGCCGCCCTTCTTCAAGTAGTTGTAAAGCAGCTGTATGTTCTTCTCCGGCTCCGGAATGCTGCAGAGGCACTGGACAGTCATGATGCAGTCGACGCTACCGGGCTCGATCCGTCCGCCCCAAGCCGACTCATTCTGCAAATCCTCAATGCCCACCGGCACAACCTGGTAGGTTCCTTTTAAGCCGACCTCTTCGATACGTCGTTTCAGCGATGCAGCAGAAACCGGGTTCGGCTCGACGCCGTAGATCTTGGTCGGAGCTGCACGGGACTCGGCCTTGGCGGACCGGACGACGGTGGCGAGCGACTCGGTCCACATCCCACTGCCGGCTCCGATTTCGAGGACAACACCTTCGATAGGCTTGCTGGTGCCTCTTTCGGAGACCCGTCCGTCACGAATTCGGCCCTCCAGGAGCGGCAAGACTTTGTCCTCTGCGCTGGCTTTGGCTTTGGGGCCCATGAATTTCCAGAACTCGCCGAACCAGGCCTCTTTGAGTGCGGACCAATTCGACAGGGTCTTGACGTCACCGGTGATGGCGAGTTTGAAGATGGTCAACCATAGGTAGATCAAGGAGATGGTCATGAAGAACCATGGCAGAACGATCTTTGCCAACATTGTGATCATGTGAGGCGGTTCGATTGGTAGCAGAGACGTGAATACTCGCAATGGTATCACTGTGATGCTTTTGATGCTTTAATACAACATGAATTCGGAAACTTTACGAGATGTTTCCGTCCTCTTAGTCAAAAGCGCTTGAGCACGGATATTTTGGCGCCATAGAATGGCAGCAGAATGCAACGGAGACAAAAAGTTTGCCCCTCAGTTTCAAACCCCGCGCCGCCTAAGGTGAACCGATCATCTCCAAAACGTAACATGGGGCCGGGAAACTTGCTCGCTTCAATGGAGAGAGTGTGTGAGTTCTAGACTGAGAGCAAAGACAGGGTAGAGCGAACTAAGAATACATCTTTATCAGATAGAATGTAGAGTTTATGACACGCTTAGGGACGCGCAACTACAATAGGCACCAGTGGTAGACTTTGTTTCAATAGGCCAAAAGACCCGAGATGAGATTTTCTATGTACAGTCTGATCATTGTTCATATTACAAATGGGATTTTTACAGGCGGGCACTGATGTTCAGAGTCCCAGATTGCTGCTAAAAGCCAGCTAGAGCATTTAGAGTTTCTTGACAGGCTTAGCGGCAGGCTCCTTGGAGATGCGCTTGGCAGTCTCCTGCTCGTCGCGCTCGTGCAGCTCAGGCTTGGAGTCCAGGGGGCGATCCAGGCCGAGACGGTGGTAGGTGCTATAGGAAGCGATGCCGCCCTGGGGGTCGGCCTCGGTGACGAGCTCCTTGCGGCGGGTGTCGACCAGGAGGCGGATGAGGTCGGGGCGCATGTAGTGGCCGGCGAAATCGGCGAGGACCTTGGTGAGGTGGGTCTCGTTGAGGTCAATGTCGACGAACATGAGACCGTCAAAGTCCTTGTCGGGCTTGGGGACAGCCAGGCTGCCGTCGGGCTTGTAGATGCGGGCGTGGCCGTTGTAGTCGGAGGGGTCGGTCTCGGGCTCGACGCCCTCGGGGGTGTTCTTCTTGAGACCCTCGACAGAGAGGCGCTGGAAGGGAGCGAGGACCCAGGTGCCGGTCTCGATGGCATAGGCCGGGGTGACGAGCTCGGAGGCAGTGTCGGCGTAGTTGGTGGCCGGGTCAGGGGACACCTGGCGCTGAACGCCGGGGTAGATGGGCCATCCGGCGACGTGAACCTGCTCGCCCTGGGAGACGTTGAGGGACTTGAGGAAGGGGTTCATGTTCTCCCAGCAGTTGAGCTGGCCGACGCGGCCGATCTCGGTCTCTGAGACGGACATGAAGGTGTCGCCGGAGCCATCACCGTAGACGAGCTTCTCAACGTGGGTGGGCTTGATCTTGCGGCGGTGGTTGATGATGGCGCCGGTGGGGTCGATGAAGACCTGGGCGAGGTAGAGGGTGGCATGGTCAAGCTCGGCGAAGCCCATGGAGACGAAGATCTGGTTATCGCGGGCGGCGCGGCGGATACGGCGCATCTCCTCAGAGTCGACGCGGAGGGAGTTCTCGCGGTACTTCTTGAGCATGGGGAGGGACTGAAGGTAGGTGACCTTCCACATCCAGTAGGGGTAACCGGGGATCCCTGTGGGGGTATTAGCATGCTGAAGAAGTTTGAGGCCAGGAGGGGTCACTTACAAACTTCGGGGAAGGCAACAAGCTTGCAGCCGGCCTGACCAGCCTCGTTGATGAAGTTGATGGTCTTCTGAACACCACCCTCAAGGTCGAACCACTAGGAAAGTCAGTTATCAGTGGAAAGGGAGGAAGATGGCATCGAGGCTTACACCGGGCTCGGAGGTGACGGCGGCGGCCTTGTACTTGGTGATAGGCATGTTGGCGGGTGTTGTTATTGGAAAGATTCGAAGGGAGTTGAGTCGATGATTGTATGAGACTAGAAGTCTTGATGATTGATGATCTTGTGTGAGTGTGATGATCTGGAAGGAAAAAGAGATGAGCCAAGTCGCGATGCTGAAGCCTTTTTATGATTTCTTCTTCCTCTCAAAACTGACTTTGTTGAAATGGATTGACTAATTTCACGCCGTCGGGCTTTGCGAACCATCTTGCAGACTGCATTTGACAAGTTGCATTTCTGAGTTCTTCAACACAGGTTGATGTCAGTTGCTCGCTTGATTTACAAACGCCGTATGTGGTACTACCTATTGATGCGATCCGGGCATTCGGGTCGAGTTGCGCAAGTTTCTAGTCCGCATTTCATTTCCATAGGCCGCCAACACCTTTGTGGCGTGACTGATGTTCGAGAAGTTCCGAGCTGACGAACAGTAACCAGACGAACAGACTGTGACACGACTCAAGCACTGCGGATACCAACATCATTCCTCACAGGTGGTAGGTAGCAGAGACTCGGAAGAACGCGCATCAAGCAGTCCCCTTGGACCTAATTCCGAGCCATGCGAACTTCGTCCGGGTGCCACGGGAAAGCTGGGCAAAAGCCGCGCTGCAGAATGGCATGTTGCCTCTGACGTAAACAGTACCCCGACTGCCGCTTTGCTCCGGGTCGATCAGGCGAGATCTTGTGGGTGCTCTTAATTTAGTTCCCGTCTTCCCGGCAGCGGCGCGGTTCTCAACGTGCAGCTGGCCGGGGGGCCATCGCCGTTTGTGGATCTCCGGGATCTGGAGATCTGCGTGCGTTCAAACCCCGCCAGATCCAAACACCTACATCGTCTGATGTTCGGGGACGCCTCGATCCCGATAATCTGTGGGGAACCATGGGTGTCAGTCACGGGAGAGAAGGAATTTGCTAAATACTATGTGGAATTGTTCCTATCCACTACCGATCTGATAATGCTGTCTCTGCTGTGCGTATGGGCGACCTTGTGCTCTGCAACGAATTGAATGCTCGCGACACACAGCTCTTCCTTCCGTGCGCGTATCGATCCATGTCACCATTGCGTCTCCCGACTGTCCTCGAACCAAAGCATTTCCTCGAAGGCCCTGACGCCTCATCCTATACTCAAACACAGTCTTCACCCAATGCTCCCTCACCCCCTGTCTCCAACTCTAGTGCTTCGTATATTGCTCTGCGTTCTGCCCGCTTCTGCTTCACTTCTTGAGGAGATAGTCGCGCTTCAGGAGAACTTTCATGATAGCCTTGGAGCGAGAAGGCTGTTCCTTGTAGGTCGGGTTCGGGTTGCCGAGCTTGTCCCAGAGGCTGGGAAGGCCGGCAGCACCCCACTTGTCGCGGAGATCATCGTAAAACTCCTTGTCGTAAATTCGCCAGAATTCCTCTTCCGTGTAGTAGTTGTCGCCGTAAACCACCTTGGTACCGCCGAGATCGCGAGTAGCCTGCTCAATCATCTTGTTATCCCGGATGAATCGCTCAAAGGCCTCGGGGCTGTCGCGACCTGGAACGTCATCAGGCCCGTGGATGGTCTTGGGACCCCACAATCGTACATTGACATTGATATTGTGGCAACGTTCACGGTTGCGACTGTCGGGAATGACTCTTACGGGGCAGATCCAGACAGGATAAATCCCCAAGTTGTTGTTGACCCAGTCGAGGAAGGCCGCAACGGTGTTTCCCGGCAGCGTAATATCTTGAAAGAACATTTTGCGGTTCTGTCTGCTATGATGGATACTAGCGAACAAGCACTCACCCTTCACGATGGGATTGAGAAGAAAGCGTGTAAGACCGTTGAAGGTATCGGGATTCTGACCGTAAACTCCCATCCAGAAAGAGGCTCTATCGTATCGGAAGAGATAATCCTTGATCGGTACCAGGTCAGTGACTATGCCTCTCATGTCGACTGAGCGAGATTCTGAAAGCGTGCAGAGCATGCAATTGGTATCTCTGACGTGAGAGACCGACTCGTGCACATGTAGAGCGAACCACTGATCATGAGCTCGGCTGAAGCGAACGACAGGCATGCCCTGCTTCTTCTCATCCGTCATGGTGCCAGTAATGATGACACCATCGTTTAGACCGAACATAATGGCATCGACGAAATCGACGGGCGAAGTGTCGGCGGTGTAGGACTGCATAGTGTTCAAAGCTTCGGCGGCGGAGTGAACTGGGAGATAGTTGAGCTCGACAAATCGGCGAGCAGGAACAAGCTTGACTTCGATGATTGTGCATAAACCGAGAGTACCACAAGAGCCAGCGAGACCACTAAAGAGGTCCGAGTTCTCGACGGGCGAGGCGGTGACGATGTTGCCGTTTCCAAGGATAACCTCGAGAGAAGCGACAGACTTTTCAAAGTGACCATAGCGGAATGAAGAACTCTCGAGCGCAGTGCCGGAAAAGGCGCCGCCCACGGTGATGCCAGGGAACTCAGGGACAACGGCAGGAATGAGGCCGTGCTTGAGCGTGGCCGTGACGAGAGTCGCTATTGATACATTTGGTTCCACGGCCGCGCGGCGCCGGCGAGGGTCGACAGTGATGACATGATCCAGCCCACTGATATCGATGATCTCATCCGCCTGTCGGGTGCTGGGCCGGGTGCTGTTGGTCGTCTTGTGATAAACGCGATATTTTATCCCGTCGCGAGCGAATTGTCTAGCCTTGGCGGCGATGACGCTGACGCGCCGGCGATGCTTGATCAAGCGATACTCCGTCTCGATGGATTCGGCCATTTTTCCATGAAGTAGACGTGAAGTGATTGAAGACTGATAAGGATAGGTCCGACGACCTACTTGAAGCTTCCGAGGGTGAAACAAAAATGTGGTGGTAATCGGCGGTTGGTGAGGTGACAAGTCTCAAGGAAAGCAACTCGACTGGAAAATAGAAAGTTGGAAGGAGGTATAGGCAACAGGGAAAAGTCCTCTGACCTAATCAACCACAGCGGGGTGAGGGTATCTAGATGGAGGAGGCCGGAAGGATGAGGAACTTCTTGGAAGACCAGTTCCGTGCCATGAACCCTGGGCCTTGTGAGAGAATCCGTGGCCAGGCAGTGAAAAGGCATGATGCTTATTGCCTCGTCGTATGTTGTGTGTGGGCGTGGCTGAGAAGGCGAGTGCAGGGGATGACTGTGCCTTCATTGTCTCTCTTTGGTAACATAAAGAGGTAAGACGGGAACCATCTTATGGCTCTCACAACAAAAGGAGAATAGAAGGAAGGTTCATTGTGACAGTTTTCAAAGGCGTGTCAGAACGTCGCTGTTCGAATCTCACTCGGCATACCAGTATAGGAGGCATGGGTCAAGACTGATCAGTATTGCTTTCAATCAGGTTTCAAGCTCCTTGTATCAGAGTGCAAAATATTGCCCATAGTTGAAGGGTGAATGAAAAGAAAGTATTCAAGCGAGAACTTGATCACCTTCACTTGTATCTCGAAAGCCTCATAGCTTACGATGAATGAGATCATAGATGGGGAATATCCCAAGCCTCAATTTCTCAGTCTTACACAAATGTTTGCTTGATCATCTCAACTGGGCGGATGTAATGTTAATTGCCTGGCATCCAATCAGCTTATCACATCAAAGGTGCGATGCAAGTGAAGTTGTGACGAAGTTGAAAAAGCAGTAATGGTGTTGGCAAACAGCTATCCGGTCTGTTCAGATAAATTAGTACACATTCACTCCTATGCTTTGGACGAAAGCTCAAATGTGATTCACTACAATGAGCCAAGTGAGGCATGTAGTGAGTATATGAGGCAGCTTATCCTGCTGCGATGAGACTCATTTTTTACTTAACACCTCAAACCTAATTATGCAGGAAGAAGAGAGAAAGGCAGTCACCGGTGCTCTTGACTTTGCAGAGCACCTCGGTTTGCTTGGGTGGAAGGAGTCATCCCACAAACAGTCAAACACCAGGCAAGAAGCATCACCACCAAATATCCTGCGGGAAAGACAGAATTACGCAATTTCCTCAAGATTTTGTTCCTGATGTTGGGAAACCACCAGTAAAACAGACGAACTTCCATTTCCACGCCCCCTGGTGGTCGCCCAACATCGACATCCAGTCTTCAACATCATATCATCCATCCACACACTAGTCTCTAGACTCCCACCATATTCCCCCCCAATAGCCGACGGATACCCCAAGCATCTATATGCACGCGCCGAATACAGCCTTTTACCTATTCAGCCATGTTCTCGTCAACACTGCGTGCGATGCGAGTCAGGGATGCCCGGAAACAGGCCAAAATGTTCGAAAATGCATTTGAACGGGCGATGGAACTGGCCAGTCCTGAAGTGATAACCGAGTTTGCTGCCTCCAATCTGGAGGTGTCATATGATTCCGACTGGGATCTGGAAGAGGGTGCAGAAGAGAACATGGAGTTTTGGGATGATCCACCTGTACGCGAATCCGAAAACGGTTCGAAAAGCGGGAAAGGGAAAGAACCGGAGGAACGTCTGCCATTCGTCTATCAGCCACCTCATGAGAATGATCCCGCGGACCAGCGTTCAGATATCAACACTCTCCTATGGTTACTTGCTGCCACAGATGTCGAATCCGATCAAAGCAGACGAAATACACCAAGAACGGAACCCAGCAGCAGCTCAGACGTATCCATGGGTGATGCCGAGGACTTTGAACAACGCGATACAGAGATGGCAGACATACAAGCCGAACCAGGGACTCAAAGTTGCAAGCGAGAGGGCATATCAGTTACAGAAACATCGACCCTAGGCAACCCACTCGAGGCAGAAGCCGATATACCAATGAATGATGCACTGTCGGTAACGAGTCAAGGAGATTCTGGAAAGAGATTTCCCCCAGGAGTTTCTATCGAACACGTGGAGAATGTTGAGAATGATGGAGGCTTGGAGCGGAAAGAAGACGACGGATCGCTTGAAGCGGCACAGCTCGAGAGTTCATCCGAATCTGCCATGGCACAAAATGATGATAAACAGCAAGTGGAGTGCCCCAGCATGGAGAAGAGACCTTCCGCTATCTCGGTCGAGTTTTTGGAGGGCATCTGGCACCATTATCACGAGCTGCAAGAGTTTTGCGAATGGGAAGAGGCGCACGAGTGGAATCGAAAGAACCTTCGCAAAATGCTCCGAGAACCCTTGAATAATAGTCGAGCCCGCCATCGACAGCGCTCTCCGATGCCATACCCCCGGTATGGACGATCGAGAAGCCCGTTGGGAGTAACCGTGATGACAGAGGGGGTTGAAGAAGACAAACAGTCGGCGTACGCGGCAGAGAATATGAAGTGGTAGTGACATGGAGACTGAATGGCGCCTTGGAGTATCTAGTATAGCATGCTCGACGTTTTGGGGAGCTTTTCGGTATCGTTGGATATTGGCATCAGCGGGGCTTTCTGTCAGTAGTAGAAGGACTGGGTGTAATAGCGAACATCACGGTTTTATGATTGCGTTAGACACACACTGGAAGTAGCGCCAAGCTTGGAAATTCATTTTGGTCCATTGACTCAACGTCTTGTGTTTGCAAATACTGTACGTTGCGAGAGTATTGTAACCCTTGAATGATGCTGAACGTGACCCTTACTCTCATTAAAGTTTCTCGCCGATGCTCCCGAAAACCGGCTTGGGCTCCGTCTCATCGCCATGTTTTTCAACGGAATTCTCTGTGTCGTTCCTGATAGACGTTCTAGAAAAAACTGGCGACTCATATTAGCCTTTTGCTAGACGTTCAGTTGCGGAAAACTTACGTGCATCCATCTCTTCAAGAGATTTCCCCTTAGTCTCCTTGATGAAGAACCAGACAAATACGACGAGTGCCCAATTGAAGATGCAAAACATCAAGAATGTCTTCCACCCAAGGTTCTGAACGGCGTGTGGCGTCGCTTGGGAGAAAACAAAGTTGAAGAGCCATTGTGTTGAAGTGCCGATGGCAATGCCAGCTTCGCGGATTCGAGATGGGAAGATTTCACCCATGTAAACCTGGATCTCGGTCAGTGGCGTCCTTTGAAGGTGCAAGAATGTTTCAAACTTACCCATGGTGCTGGACCCCATGAAATGTTGTACGACATGGCTTCGAGGTAGATCATCGTCATTGAGGCGATGGCTGTCGAGGTCAAACCCTGGTCTACGGATTTGGGCGGGTGGGTTGCGGTGAGGCAGGCGATAATGAGCATGTAAGTCCCCATCAGGAATGCTCCACCCAACAGCGAACCGCGGCGTCCGATACGTTCGACGAGGAAAAGAAGATAGAAGAGACAAGACACGACCTTGACCAGACCGAAGAAGCCTGTGATGAGGAGGTTATTCTGACCTGCACCTACGGCTGCGAACACTTGCGGGGCGTCTGCGGATAATGTCAGTGTTTAGGAATTGGGAAACACGAGTATGGTTTCTTGGATCTTACAGTAGGCCAGAGACGTGTTGCCAGTGAGTTGAACACCTAGAAACTATGTCAGCCCTGGTCAAAGGGGTGTATGTTGCATGCTTTTTTGGATGGGTACCGATTTGTAGAGCAATGATGAGAAAAATGCGGTATCGGTTGACAGGCTGGATCAGCTCTCTCCATGTGAGTCCCTCTTTTTGGTTTCTCTCTTCTTCGATACTGGCAATAATTTCGGCAAACCTGCGGTCTCATCAGCATTCATGCTACTCTTCATGAAATCGAACAGCTCACTCTTCTTGGACTTCGGGCGCATCACCACCCCGAACCCAAATCAGAGACTGCAGTGCTTCCTCCCTCCGTCCAGTCCTGGCCAGCCATCGTGTACTCTCCTTGCAAAGCAGCATGCCCAATCCGAGAATCGCCCCAGGAACGAGTTGCAAGCCGACAGGAATCTGCCACTGCCTCGTTGAAGACTTGACATGCTTGCTCACACCGTAATCAACAAAGTAGGACGTCATGACACCCATCGTGAAAAAGAACTGGAACATGCTGCCGAGCATCCCGCGGATGCTCTTAGGGGCCATCTCTGCCGAGTACATGGGGATCACGACGGTGGCCATGCCTACGCCGACACCGCTGACGACTCGAGCGACATAGAAGGCTGCGAGGGAGTGAGTGTTGATTGTTTGAACGATTGCGCCGGCGCAGAATATTATTGAGGCGAGGATGATTGACCATCTTCGGCCGTATTTCGCGGTGAAGGGCCAGATGAAGAAGCATGAGAAGAAAGCTGTTGGTTAGACAGAATTAGCAGAGGCTCTCTGACCGTAGAAACTTGGGAAGTGGCAGACCTCCCGCCTGGAGCAGACTTGTTGAGTTTGACCCGACGTTGGCTTTCTGGGACGGTCCATAACGAAAGTCTTCTTGGAAACCTTGAAAGGTGAGGATACCACCAATAATACCAGTGTCGTATGCAAACAAGAAAGACCCTACGCAGCACAAAGCTACGAGGTAGAATGCTCGAAATGTCCCTAGTTTCGACATTGTCAATGGTGATTTGTGGAAGGTCAAGGCTCAATTGATTCACCAATCTGTCGTCTAGTGATTATGAACGACCACAGGCTGTCTTATGTACGGAGGCGTATCCTAGATGCTAAACAGCAAACTCAAGACTCTGCATCTCCCGATTTAGATAGGAGTGGAAAAATACCATAGGAGAAAACAGCTCTAACCAGTTTGTCGTCGCCGGCTCAGCACGCAATGCTAGAGTACCCAATAGCTGACTATCGCAGCATCGAACAGACGAACTCCTGGAGCCATTTCCAGAGTGCTTCCAGCACGCCATACGGCCCCCGTTTCCAGGAGCAGGGGTCAGCCATGGACAAACAGAAAGAGGCCCAGTGTTTCCTCTCTTCACTCGGAATGTGGATGCCGGTAGTCGGCCGGGACGCTCAATCTGGGATGGCCTCAAGGCCGGATGTGTCCCCACTTGCCCGTTTGAGATGCCGGACCGACTACCGAAGCCTCCGGGAGAGCGTTTGGGGGAAGCTCCGGCGAGATACAGGGGTGCCAGTCTTCCGTTCCTGTTGGTTTTCTGAGAGGTGCCTTTTGAAGATGCTTCGGTAAGGTAACATGCCATGTTCGATTCGCGTCAAAATATGTTCCACATCACTTGAGCAGCTCAAGAGGTTCATTGCCAATGGGCAAGATTATGGGGCATAGCTTTGGAGGGGCTTTGCTGCAGGGTTGGAGCTATCCCAAGCTTGATCCCATGCCCCTTCATTCAGTCACTCATTGTCATTAAAACCCTCCAAACAACTGAAGTCTCGCCTGCACCCTTCACATTTCAAACCTCTCCTCTGTTGTCGCTCCTCAGCTGTCGCAAATACTGAAAATGACGGATACAAGGCCCAACATCCTCTTCATCATGGCTGATGACCATGCCTCCAAAGCCGTCAGCGCCTACGGAGCTGGCATCAACCACACTCCAAATATTGACCGGCTCGCAGCGGAGGGAATGAAGTTCAACCACTGTTATGTCACCAACTCCATTTGCACTCCGTCCCGCGCTGCCATTCTCACGGGTACCCACAACCATGTCAACGGCGTCATGACGCTGAACGACAACATCAACAAGCACTTGCCAAACGTCGCGAAGCACATGCGTACCGGCGGGTACAGGACGGCAATGGCCGGCAAGTGGCACTTGGGCGAAGGCAGACCACACGAGCCCACCGGCTTCGACTACTGGTCTGTTCTCCCCGGGCAGGGCGATTACTGGGACCCCGAGTTCATTGAGCCAGCGGGAGAAAAGGTTGAAGATGGCTACGTTACAGACATCATCACCGACAAGTGTCTCGACTGGATCTCCAAGACACAAAACACCGACAAGCCCTTCTTCCTCATGTGCCACCACAAGGCTCCGCACCGCTCGTGGGAGTGCGACGAGAAGCACAAGGACCTGTACAAAGACCCGATACGCGTTCCCGAGACATACGATGACGACTACAAGAACCGCGCAAAGGCTGCAAAGGTTGCAAAGATGCGTGTTGCAGAAGATATGACGTACCAGGACCTGGGTCTTGTGCAGCCAGACGGTGGTAACAAGGTCGGCGAGCGTGTCGTTCAGGAGGCGGGCTCTGCGCAGCGCAAGATTCCCGTTGATGCCAAGAGACTGATCGATAAGGAAGATGGGACAGTGTTCACCTTTAAGAGCCAGGACGACCTTGCTCATTTCAAGTTCCAGAGGTACATGCAGCGATACCTGCGAACCATCCAGTCTGTCGACGACAATGTCGGGCGAATGCTTGACTACCTCGAAGAAAACGGGCTTGCAGAGAACACCATTGTAATCTACACCTCAGACCAGGGCTTCTTCCTTGGTGAGCACGGATGGTTCGACAAGCGATTCATGTACGAGGAATCTTTCCAGATGCCCTTCCTCATTCGATACCCGGCGGGAATTGCCAAAGGCTCTGTTTGCGACGACATCATCTGCAATGTCGATTTTGCGCCTACCTTTCTCGATTTCGCAAACCTTCATATCCCAAGCTACATGCAAGGCGAATCTTTCCGGCAGTTACTGGAGGGGAACACACCAGCAGATTGGCAGCAGATTGCCTACCACCGGTACTGGATGCACAATGATATTATCCACCACGCCTATGCGCATTATGGCGTCAGAGACCAGCGATACAAACTCATTTACTGGTACAACGAGCCGTTGGAGGCCAGTGGCGCTAGGCCGGGCGGAGAGAAGGATAAGGAGTGGGAGTTGTTCGATTGCGAGAAGGATCCATTGGAGCTGTTCAATGTTTACCACGACCCAGCTTACGCCGAGAAAGTGAAGCATATGACGAGATTGCTAGAGTTGAAGATGGAACAAATCGGCGACGAGCCAGTTCATCCCAGAGGTGTTGATACTGGCGGGTCAGTGAGTTTAGCAAGCAAATTGTAAGGCAGAACCAAAGATATGCTACTTCTTGTAAGCATGACTGCTTGACTACGATGACAGATCAGGGTCATAATTCGATGATAGTCTCTGGATATGCACGATCAAGACTTCAGTAGTTGTCATATCGGATGACTTGAATCGAAAGTCAATTATCAGAACCTCGTAGTGGCATGTTGGAGATTCATGGTGGAGAGGTGGATTCGATCTCCCAGCAAGGGTTCGTCGAAGTGAACAGGGATAAACCGCTCGCCAACTCCCGTAATTGGCTCACCAGGGCCCATTCCTGGATGTCGTTACCCTATCCACTCCTCGCGTCATGGCAGTCTAGCTCGAGTAGGTAAAGTGTAGACTCCCTCCGCATTCATGTTTGCGCTCTCATACAGAGAGATCCGGAGAATCATTCAAGAAACCCGGTTCCGAGGACGAGGAAACAGACTTCGAGTGAAAAGGCGGAATCCAAACCTTTCCTATCGTCCATCCATCCCCCGAAATCCATCCCGCCGGCTTGCTCAAACGACTCCTCCGACATATCATGCTTGCTCAAGCTCAAGCTTCCATGGCATAGAATTATTATCAACTTCTATTGTAAAGTTACGGAACCGAACGACGCTGAGTTGCGGCAGGGCACTGCAACATGAGACGAGGTCGACAATGAAGTGCCAGGATGCCAAATTTTCAACAACAACATGATGGACTCTTTCGTTGGCTGCTTTCAAGCTGGCCCAAGCACGACGCGTCAGACTTGTTCTCAATGCCGGTGGCGCAAGGTCAGTCCGCTGGAATCGTACCGTTGGTCTGTGGCCGTGAATTGACCTGAATCAGGTCAAGTGCGAAGGTGGCAGTGAACTGCGTTGCGGCACGTGTGCTCGTCTTGGGCTGGATTGTTCGCTTGCCGCCATCGAGGAAGTTGGACCAGATTTTCACTTTGGCAAGCAACAACTGGTCTCCACCAAGCCGCGACGCCTCAGAGGCACCCGGGCGTGTAAAGCTTGTCGAGAAAAGAAAGTCCGCTGCTCCGGCACATCACCGCGATGCACAAACTGCGCGCGCCATGCTAGAGAGTGCACATACCCGACGCCGGCACGAAGTGCGAGGGCATCTTCCCCGCAGAGCACCTCTACCGAGGGAGACGAGTCCTGCGGAGTCGAAGTCGGCCAATTCCTCGCCGGCGCCGTGGAAAGCTTCTTCGAGAAGGTTTACCCTCTTCCATCCCACGCATTTCTGCACCCCGAGACGACCAGGGAGCGTTGTCGAGAGGGGAGGATTGACTCGGCCCTGGCACACGCCATCTGTGCTTTGGCGACCCTTCACTGTGGTTCGGATCTTCAGACTCGCGACAGAGCTACGCCGTGGGTTCAGACGGCGGAACAAAAGATATGGCAGCACCTCGAGAGCCCTACCATACCGCGTTTGCAGGCCCTGCTGCTCGTGATTCACTATCAAATGGAGACTGGAAAGTTCCAGAGAGCGTTCATGCTTACGGCTACTGCGGCTAGGTTTGCAGCTGCGATGCGACTGAACCATGAGAGGCCTGATCTCGACTTTGTCGCGCAGGAAGTACGCCGTAGGATCATGTGGTCGCTGAAGATTACTGAAAGGTACTTTTCAGTTGGCTTGCCCGAATTTGAAGCTTGCCCTATCGAAACGATTTACCTGCAATACCCCTCAGATGAGAATGATTTCAGCAATGATGGAGGTTGTGGTGATGGGGCCTCCTATAGACTCTACGTGAACTTGGAAATAACTCGGAGGGACATTATGAAGTTGACAAGAGGAGTGACTCTTTGCGACCAGCCTTTCTTGCCTTTGACGAAACTCATTGGCGACTTCGAAAGCGACCTGGTCGAAATCGGATCGCTGTTGCCAGACGGAACGAACTTTTCTATGGTCAATATCGGAGCCCTTGAAGGCGACCGATGGCTGCGGAGACGGCTATTCATGCACATTTCATTCCACCAAGCCCATTGCGACCTGTACCGAATCCTGCTTTCAGGATATCCCGAAGCAGCACCTCGCGTGGTTCTCGAGGCAGTAGACATGGACTACATCACCATGGCAGAACAAAACTGCCTTAAACATGCCACCGCCATCATTCAGATCTTGACCAGCCTCAACCAACACAGCACAGAACTTCTGCTTCTCGAATTCGACACGGCTATTTGCGCCTACCACGCCACGAGGCTCTTGCTTTTCATAGCCCGAGCACAAAGAACGCCGGGCTGTCCCTCACCAGAGTTTGCCTTGAGCCGCGCGGCTTTGTGTCTGGCTGCGCTTCAGCGTTTCTTTCCTTCCTCCGCACTGGTCAAGCCCATCATCGACGATATGGAGCGACTTTCCCGGGGCCATGCACCTCAAGAAGCCGGGATAGGCGGGCTATCGTCGCCAGAGTTTCAAGAAGGAAGACGGAATCTAGAACAGCGACTTTCAGAGGTAGCAAAAGCGAGACAGAGGCTGGCAATTCACAGTCTGCTGAGACAAGCCGACTTTACCGACGAGGATGAGGGAGACGATTACTCTTCTTCCATGTCTGCGTCCGGGTTGTCCCCAATCATGATAAGGCGAACGCCCTAGACTCTACAGGCAGCTTCTAGACTCGGACAGTGGCGGCAGCAGGTCCGGGATGCGTACCCCGCGAAAGAGCAGAGTTTCTACGTCCGCAGTTCGGATAGCTGCGGGCGGCCTTTCTGACGAGGCACCGTTCTGATGAAACTGGTGGAGACGCCTGACTAGCAAGTAACTATGCATTTGGACTCGCTTACTGGTGTCAGCAACAAACATATTAACCGAGTTTGAACATGTGGCTCTTGTTACCATTCCTGAGTATGCAAACTCTCTGTTTCTCGTCAAGGTGGAGCTTGGTGTGTTAAACTCTGGCATAGGGAATAAGAAACCAATAAGAAGTTGTAAAAGTTGTTGCATGCGCTTATGCATAGAGCAAAGACGATGATGTGACACGCTCCACGCGATACTTGCTCATACCAGGTGCGCAATATGATCGAACCCAGTAGAGTGGAAAGCGACATCCAAGCCACCAAGAAGGCGGTTCGTGGAGCTGAAATAGAGTTTGTCTTTTTCCGCAGGTTACTTAAGCTATTCTGTAGTGTTATGTATTTTTCTGTCAAAGGCCCCTCTCCTCTGTAACCACTCAGCGTTTCAGTCCGGCCTCACGGCGTTCCCGTTCTCTGGGTTGACAAGAACGTACATGTCAGGCGCCGTCTCATGTCCCCTGTTGACATGACTCAACAACAAGGCAAACACGATGATGGCTCAGAGGAACAGGTCAAGAACAACATGAATTTCGAGGTGGCGGGCAAGCAGAAAGAGATAAATATCGTTGAAAGCCCGCCAAGATGGTTGGAATAATAATCATCTCCAGCGCACCATCTTACTATTCACTCAACGATTTCATCAACTTTATCACACATAATACCTAAATCAGACTTTCCGGTTAAAGTCCAGCAAAATGAAGTTCTCCGCCGTCATCCTCTTTGTTGCTTCAGTCGCCGCCGTTGCTCTCGATACCGATGTCCCTCCTGCGCTCAGCCAGCCTGGTCGCCGTGGTGTTGACTGCGGGGCTTGCGACAGACTGAACTTCTGCCCTGGCAAGCCCAACAACAATGTCGAGTGCGAGCTTGACGGCTGCTGCAAGAAGTAAACGATTTCCTCGGGCTTCCAACTGAAAATTGAGATATCAACATGTACGTAATCAGATCTATTTTCTTTTTAAATCTTAAGCTGCGATACACAAGCTAACAATCACGCAGACAGCGCGCTTCGGATACCCATCACGGTTGCCGTATTTCTGACATGTGGGAACTTGGTGAAGTCAACGTTCAGATGATCAAAGGTCTTAGCAACCTGATCTCAACTACCTTACCTTACCCAATACAATTGTTCAACCAATTTATTTGCCAACTCTGATCGGATGAAAGAGTGCGAATATCATCTTACACCAAAGTTGCGTTCAACCTCTGCAGATCTTGGGTTCTCGAACTGTTCCCAATCCAGAAGTTGCACAGTCCTGTCTCAACTTGCCATTTCCCGTCGACGAAGTAACCTAACTCGGCGTAAGGCACATTGAAGCTGACCTGTGAGGAGCTGCCTGCTGCGACTTCAACCTTGCCAAAGCGAATAAGCTTCATGACCGGGAACTCGATTTGACTGTACTCTGGACGATAGTAAAGCTGCACCACCTCCTGGCCATCTCTCGACCCCGTGTTCTTGACTGTCGCAGAGACAGTGACTTGGCTGTCCTTGTCACATTGACTGACAGTGCTGTTGTTACCCACTAAGTGGCATTGGATAGAGACGGAAGAAATGTTGAAAGTCGTGTAGCTCAAACCAAAGCCGAATCTCAAAGGAGCATAACGTGTCAGTTCTGGCAAGTGCCAATCATACTGCGTCGCCGTCCCAAATCCACCCTGGTCATCGGACGGGAAATAGTCATAGGCCACAGGGAACGCGCCATCGGCTTCCGGAACAGTGATTGTAAGCTTGCCACTTGGGTTCACACTACCAAAGAGGATTTCGACCAAGGCGTCAGCTGTGAATTCTCCGGCGAGCCAAGTGTGGATGATTGCCTTTGCACTCTTGGCCGACTCTTCCAGCAGGAATGTCTGACCCCCGCTGAGTACCAACACAGTCGGCACGTCGGCGTTGATCACCGCATCGAGAAGCTGCTGTTGCAACCCGGGAAATCCCAAGTGCGGATGACTAAAGCCCTCACCATCAGTCCGGTGAAGAGACTCGTACGAGTTGTCAAAAGACCCCCAGCCGGACCCGAGAACCACAACGGCAAGGCCCGCTTCCTTAGCTGCGTTGACAGCAGCCTCGATGCCCGAGCTGTCATTCATGCGTAAGATGTCAACCCCTGCAACATACTTGACGTTTTCCACACCAATTTCTCGCTCTAGACTTCGACGGAAGGTATCGCCATAGGAGGAATCTGAGGCGTTGTTGGCAGCATATTGGCCGGTATTGAGAATGTCGGCATAAGGGCCTAGCAGGGCAATTTGGTGCACTTCGCTGCGCTGCAAAGGCAACGTACCATCATTTTGAAGCAGCACAATTGCCTCACGCGACACCTTGCGACTGATCTCAAGATGCTCCTCGCTGCGAAGAGTCGCGCTCAGATTCTCGACCGAGGGAAGAGGCAGATCAAAGGTTCCAGTAGCAAATTTGATCTCAAGAATCGCTCGGACAGAGCTGTCGACAAGTTCCATGACCTCGGTATCGTTCGAATAGTTGATGAGCGTAGGGAATACAGAAGGCGGTCTTGGTGAAAGTTCGTGCTCCAGCCCACCCCGCAAAGCCTTTAGCCCGGCGTCCGCAAACGACTTGGCGACCTTTGACTGAGTATACATGTTGCGAATTGAACCAGCGTCAGACATTATGAGACCTTTGAAGCCGAGCATTTCTCGAAGAACCTTTCTGTTGAGGTACTTGTTCATGGACATGGGAACCTGATCGACGCTGGCATATGATATCATCAGTGACAGGGGGTTTGCCTCTCGAAAGGCCTTGACAAAGGGGGCTCCGAAGTCATTGAGGATATGGTTCAGGCCACTCTGAATGCTCGCAGTGTTCACGCCTCCGCTGCTAGAGCCGTAGACCCAGTGCTTGATTGTTGTTGCGACTTTGACGAAGCCGTTCTCATCTTTCTCCTGCATCGTGTTGATGTAGTGCGTCGCAAATTCGCCGACGAGGTAGCTGTCCTCGCCAAACCTAGGTGAAGTCATTAGGAAGAAGTCAGATCGTTGTTCGAAAGCACTTACATCTCGCCGTTTCTCCCATTTCTGGGATCTTTAGCAAGGTCAACCTCGGGCGACAACACCCAACGAGTGCCCATTGCCACATTTTCGTCACGAATAGCGGCTACGGCTTGTTCGTAAAGAGGAATATTCCACGTCGATCCCATGGAAAGGGCGCCAGGGAACAGAGTGCCACCGGAAATCATGAGACCACTAACAGAGTCGGCGATGGTGATATACGGAATGCCTAGTCTAGTGTTGTTGATTTGCTCGGCTCTAACCTTGTTGGCGATAGGCAACAGATCATGCGCATAATTTTGAGGCGCCCCGAAGCCTACGATATGATCAATATTGACGTGGAGATGTAGGATTACCAAATTTGGCTTACCGATCTGCCCATTCTGGGTCTTCCGGATTTCCTCGAACAGCGTTTCGTTGTATGATATCTTGCCGTTAACAGTCTCTGCAAGTCGTCTTATCCCTACGAGTTCAGGTCACTAACACAGCCCGGCTTTCGCAAGCTTTCCGACTAACCTCCGAGCTGGCCAATCTTTTCCTCCCATGACATGAGACGCAAGAGGTCGTCAGCTCGCTCTGCGGGAGAGCGTGTCGAGTCGAGATAAGCTGATCCATTCGATGCAGCTGTAGCACAGCTAATACGAATGAATTGCCAAAGCGCCAGGACCACGAACGAGGTTGCTGATTTGACCATCTTGACGACAATGCATAACACCCTGAGCGAAACCTGGGTATACTGAGAAAGCAAATGACAACATTTGCCAGGTTTTTCTCTATCTTTCTGAAAACCTTATATCTTCACTTAAAAAGCACGCCATTGTAAATGGTCCACCATCAACCAGGAGTTCGGGCCAAGACTCCACTCAAGAAAAGGCTCAAGGATTCCGGCAAGCAAGGCCGGGTCGGGTGCCCCACTTGGTTCGCCGGGGCTCCGAAGAGTCAGCTCGGATGTCGGTCGGTAGTCCTGAAGGGGGAAGGCTAGACCGGAGTCTACCCAATCATTCCCATTCCGTGCTGCGCGGTGAGGGATTGTACCATCCTATCCATGAAGAGCCATGGTGCTTAGAAGCCTCCAGGAATTAGTCGGCGACAGCTATTTGCTGTTCCATGCTAACAGATGCCCCATCTCTGGATCCGGTCACTTAACAGGTGTCCTGGGAATGTAGCTAGAGTAGCTCATCACAGTTTGGGTTCTGCGTTTGCTTGTTTTTTTCTTTGCACGTAAATATTCCCTTGAATCCAATTGTATGTCATCGAAAGCACATATAAGGTCCAATAGAAAACGCTGAAAGTATCTTGATGAGTTGCGTGTCGCTTCATTATCTACATGTCTATCTGGGAGCTGTCGACAATATTCCTATGCTTTGCTGCTGCCCTTGTTGTTATCAGGTTGCCTAACGCTCCTCCACTCCAAAGCCAAAGCACCAAAGATGGCGAGACACACGAGGACCAGGCCAACCAGAAATACATGTCTGATCGCCTCATTGTAAGCAATCAGAGCTGTATCCTTGATGGCGGCGGGGAGGTTTGTTAGGGAGGTGACACCGTTGTCCAAAATCTTCTGGGCATCAAGCCCGGGAACTGAAGAGAGTCGCTCGAGCAGCTGGGTATTGAGGATGTTCTGAGCAACAGCCAGGAAGATGGCTCCGCCAATGAGCTGGCCGAAGAACATGAGGGAGATTCCCACCGGCACATCCTTCTTCGGCAAGACTGTCTGGGCTGCTAGGTTTGGTGCTTGTGTTGACAGGCCCAATCCGAATCCGTAGATGATTTGGTATCCAATCCATTTGCTGCTGTCAGTGTTGACCTCGAATGTGTAAATCAACCCAGCACCGACAGCCATTAGGCAGATACCTCCGATCATGAATGGTGTGTAGTAGCCGATGCGACGAACAAGGGCGCCCGTCATGAGCGTGGCGACTACCATTGAGAGCATGAGGGGTAGGAGACGGATTCCGGACTCGACAGCTGAGACGCCTTTGATAGCCTGGAACCAGATGGGTAGATAGTAGGCTGATTTCCCATTAGTCTGAGTAATGTACGAGTTCTGTGCTGTTCGTGTAACTTACAGAATATCATCAGTTGCGATCCGTTGCAGATGGTAGCGTAGACACCTGCTAGGATACTGCGCTGCGTAAAAATTCTGCCAGGGAGTGTGGCTGTCTTGGGCATGAAGATCTGGACCAGGGCAAACCCGGCGAGAAGAACAACTGCGAGCACCAACAGAAGAATGATTCTCCAGTTGTTCCACTAAGAGCCATGGTCAGAAATTGCAACCAGATATGTTCGGGAGATGTAGACTTACAGCATACGTCGAGCCACCCCATTCCATGGCCAGAATGAGAGACACTGATCCAGGGATAAGCAGAGCGGTACCAAAAAAGTCAAGCTGCGCCAGCTTGGACTTCAAATCAAGCTTTGTGGTATCTCTGTCAGGAATGGCAAGGATCAAGAAGATGATGATGCCTGCCAAGCCTCCCAAGGGGAGGTTGATATAGAAGCACCATCTCCAGGTGACTTTTGAGGTGAAGACGCCTCCAAGCAGCGGTCCGACCACGGAAGAGACGCCGAAGATGGCGCCGAAGAATCCTTGGTATGTGGGACGTTTGCGAAGCGGGACGGCATGCACGATGATGACAACCTGAGGGAATGCAGGTTAGACCTTGATTTGACTGCGGGATAGTAGACCCAATACTTACTACGCCGCTGAGGATACCAGCCGCACCAAGTCCAGCAATGGCTCTCCCAATGATGAATGACACCGAATTTGGAGCCGCGCCACAGATTGCGGATCCAACTTCGAAGAGGAAAAGGGAAGTAAGGAACGTGCCCTTGACGCTGAAGAACGTGTAGAGTTTGCCGAAGAGGAGTTGTGAAGCGCACTGGGTAAGGAGATATGCCGATCCGTACCAGCCTATGTCAGTGACGGAGTGGAACTCGTCGGTGATTTGGGGGATGGCTGTTGTGATAATCATGCGATCCTGTGAAACGGTCCCGTTAAATTATTGTCTCTAGTTATACGTGGTGTGGTTGTACAAAGTTAACTTACCAAAGAAGTCAAAAACATGCACATGAAGGCAGACGACATGATGCAGGCGAACTTGAGTCCTGTCGGATACTCTGTGTCATCTACGGACTTTCCTCCATCCTCGAGCTTCTCTGAGACGTTCTTCTCGGTCTTGATATCATTGTTGTTTAGTGATGGCTCAGTAATAGTCGAAGCTCTTGACTCGTTGTCGTGGGATGGTGTCGATTCAGGATGTGTGCTTGATGGAGTTGCCATCTTGAAGGTTTTGTTGACGTTAAAACGTGTTGGGATACTGGGATCAGACTTTTGGCGGACTTGGTACTGGAAGCAGACTACTTTGACCACCTCAGATTAAAGCATTAGATATTGGGTGGACCAAGTGATTGAGATCTGAAGTAAGGTTGAGGCTGTTGAGCTGAAAAGACGAGAAGCCAAGACCTCGGGATGCCATTTCTTTATACATGTTCAAGAGGAATAATGTTTTCCAAAAGACTGACTTTTGAAAAGTCCGTTGTCGGAAAACGGCAAGAACAAGCCATCGTAGACCCATTGCTGATGCATCTTTGGTTTAGACCGTCGATCCTCCCAAACATCTCGGGCCCGAAATATCCAAAAGAGGCTAGACTCCTCAGTGATCCTCATAGTAAGGATGGAGCAATTCATCAGACGGAAGCCGAAAAGAAACGCTAACCTTCTTTGAGACCCGAGATTCCCGCCATCTTCCTTCGCGCCATCCCGACGGGCATCCTTCACCACAAGTAACCTCACAACCGTTACCGGACATTTTCCAAAGTCCGGGAAGAGTCCGAATATCTTATGAAAATCAATCAATCAAATGTGCATGGATACTTGTTTCGCCTCAAGCAATCCGTCTCTCATTTCTCAACGTTCTGCCCATGGCGACCCCGCAACCGACAGCTCTTCAAGGGCAGCATAAGCACGCGTGCTCGCTCTGCGCAAAGAGGAAGATCAAATGCGACAAGGCTGAGCCATGTTCAAACTGCACAAAGGCACAGGCGCAATGCCTCTACGAAGGACCAGCTCCGCCGCGACCTCGAAAACGAGCTGCTGACGAAGAGCTCCTTGCGCGCTTGGCCGCATACGAGGACTTGATGCGGAAGCACGATGTCGACTTTACGCCGTGTTCTCATGGTTGGATTACGTCTGGGCCTCAGGGGCGGATCAAGCAAGATAAATCTGAGGCGATATCCTCTGCGACGTCTCCGCTCGATCACCAGAGCTCAACGACTCAAGTGTTGAAGGGTATTCCCTTGACAACAGAGCGGTCAGTGTTAGGACGGAGTAGAATATGGCGTCACTTGCTGATTAGACATACTCAGTTGTCTTTGGTCAACTCTCCCGGCAGAGGTAAGAGTCGCCGTGCTGTTGAATAGACGACTAATATCTGACTTGCATTACAGCTCATGTACCCGCCCGTGCAGTGCCTCACTCGTAAAGAAGACCCTCTGCATATCCCAACGCCAGCGCTTCATGTTTTGATGACGACCGTTCAACCCGAACTTTCACAGCTCCACCCGGACCCAAGGCACATCTGCCGATTTTGGCAGATCTTTGTCGAGGCCGTCAACCCATTGTTGAAGATCATCCATGTGCCGACTCTACAGCAGCAGGTCCTGGACGCAAGTTGGAACCCGTCTGGCGCATCAAAGCCGCTTACAGCCATGCTATTCGCCATTTACACTCTAGCTGTCACCTCCACGTCCATTGAAGGCTGCCAGACTACCTTTGGCGAGGCCAGGAGCACGCTCATACTGCGCTATCGGACCGCCGCTTTGCGTGCTCTCATTGCAGCCGACTTCCTCACCACGCGAGACTTTGAGGTTTTGCAAGCCTTTATTCTTTTTCTCTTTTCTGACCCAGATTCGGAGCTGACATCCACTCTGACCGGCGCCGCAATCAGGATCAGCCAGAAAATGGGTCTGAACAGACCAAAGCCAGATCCAAAAGTATCGGTATTCGAGACTGAAATGCGTATACGTCTATGGTGGCAGTTGAACGGGTTGGATTCTAGAGTGAGAATCGTCAAAATTGCGGGCATGCGACTCCCACCATCCGAAAGTGATTTCGGCGATGTCCGCCTCCCGCTCAACGTCAACGACGCCGACTTGCATCCAGAAATGGCGGAACTGCCACCGGAGCACCCGGGCGCAACGGAAATGCTCTGCGTGTTGATGAAGTTTGAGACCTTCAACATCATCAGATCCTCCAGTAGAGCTGTCAAGGTCTTTGATGTCATCATACACGGCCCTGGGAAAGACAAGCCTCCATCAAAACTAGAAGATGATGCGATCAACGAGATTGAGGCCATTTACCACGAAAAGTTCATTCGGCACCTAGATAGGAATATTCCTCTCCATGCTCTAGTGTATACCATGACCAGGCTCACGCTAGCTCGCTTCCGGTGCAAGGTGCACAGCCCGCGAGGCCGGGCTAATAGCAATGGGGAGGTGCTCATGACGCGCGAGGAGGGTGATCTGGTTTTCGACTGGAGTGTGACTTGGCTGGAGATGATGGAGATTGCTATGAGCAGCAAGTTCTCCTCGCACTTTATCGCGCATATGACGACGAAATTCACCGTGGATGTCTACATCTATATCATTAGTGATCTCCGCAAGAGGGTCTCTGGTGAGCGGGTCACGTTGGCTTGGAAGCTTATAGAGAGTCTCTACGGATATCATCCGGAACTGATTGAGAACACGGAGAGTTCCTTCTATGTGGCGCTAGGGGACTTGACATTGGAAGCTTGGGAGGCTAGGAGGAGAGAGTTGGTCAATATCCAGGGGAGTCATGAGACCGATAATCCGCCCCGGTATATTTGCTTGCTTCGGGAACAGAGGCAACAGAAAATTGCGCCAGTTTCACAGGTGCCTGCGGCAGACTTTCAAAGTCTTGACCCTCTGGGACTCACCGATTCGGCAAACTTGGACTGGGACTATTGGAATGATTTTTTACGACTGTAGTCAGGTTGTTGTAATGGCAATTTCGACTTCAACTAGTATTTGCCATCTACATTGCAATTGCCCATTTGTGAAACTGAGACTCTTGAAGGTGGAGTTCGAGTTGCGGTGACTCTATCTAGTTCAAGCTCACGTTCCATCGCCAATGCGGGCCAGCGCATCCTTGTACTCAGAGCTAACGACCCCTTCGCCCTGCTCAGGTAGTAGTGAGTAAGCACATCGTAGCATGGGAACACCAAAGTCCCGTTTCAAACCTTGCGCTCAATGACTGAGAGCCAACAGTTACGATGGACCCTGGATGATGGGATCAAAGAGACAATGTTGTTAATACATCATCCGAATATTCCCCATCCGGAGATTGGGCCGCGGCACGCGTCTACGTAGTAGTCAGCAACATCCCTGCGCAGCCCACGAGTACGACGTTGTTGTCATTTGACAGTCGGCAAGCATATTCAATTCTTCAGCGGCACCTACCTGTACTTGGGGAACTACTCAATGTCTTCCAGTCTATTTATGATACTGTACGAACCTAAGGTATTCTTCCCCGGCACAGGAAATTCACATTATGAGATTTGCGTTCCTTCACCAGACTATTCTTAGTGACCTTTCCCCGCATCTTTGGTCCCCTCTTTTCCCACCATGATCGTCCGCCAACAGCCCCATGCCGACACACACTGAATGTATCCCTCCTCAAGACTTAACTCCCCGACGAGTCAGAAGACGTCCATATGGCGTAAGAATGCCTCTAGGACCTAATGTATAAGTCAAGAATTCGCGCCCGAGTCCGAAGTCATCTTGCTAAAAGGCACTAGAAGAGACCAGCCGACGAGCCCTAAACTCAAAGCTGCCCAGCTGCGCCATCCGGAAAACATGGAGCGAACTGGAGCAGCCCACTTAGTCTATCATAGTGTTGGGGAACCCTGGAGTTGTAACCTAGCCAAGTTGGCAAATCAAATAACCTCAATTGGCTGGGTCGGTTAAGCGCCCACACCTCAGACATGCTTCCCCGTATCAACTTCGCCCCATAGTTGTCCTGCCTAGTGCAACATAACATCTACATCCGTACTCTGTTGAGTCTGTTGTGTCTAGTCTGTCTGCACAATCACTGCGTCTGCATCTCTATGTGTCTATGTATCATTGCCATCCCATCCCCGCACCCGACAACTAGCTCCTCCTTCAGGGTTCTGGTCACATCGGGGTCTTCAGTAGCCCCTCCGCTTGTCCGCAACCTGCGACGTGTTCGCCGCCATCTGTGCGGCCATGTGGCCCCTTGAGCTTCTCGAAATGCAGCCCCAAGCTTCCAAGGGCCCCCTCCTCTAGGCCTTTGTCTCTCTCTTGCCAATAGATCAGCGCAACGCGGAATCCGGCGGAATACACCCTGCTTGCATTCCGCCCGAGCGTGCGTAACAGCCCTGTGGATTTTTTTCTCCAAACGCTGCGACGTGGCGTGCGGAGAAGGATATATAAAGTAGAGTAACCATCGCGGTCCGCGAGCCGCTTGTTTGTGCTGGTTGCTTCATCCCGACTCTCTGCTCAACACACTCAATCACCCCCACGCGCGCCTCTGTTTTTGAAATCTTTTGCCCCTCAATTGAGTTTACACTGGCTTTGCGAAAAACCGTAGCCATGGGTCTCTACAGCAAGCTGGCGGATGATATTACAGAGGTGGACGTGATCATTGCTGGAGGTATCTTGCAGGACTTCTACACCCCAAGCAACAATTTTCACGTATTGACTCTTCAATCCAAGGCGGAACAGCAGCTTGCGTCCTCGCTGGTCGTCTCGCGGCCGCCGACCCTCAATTGTCCATCCTCGTCATTGAAGGCGGCACGAACAACCGCGATGTTCCCAATGTCGTCCACCCCGCCTTCTTTCTGGACCACCTTGCCCCGACGAGCAAGACCGCAATCTTTTACCAGGGCAACGTATCCGACAAGCTGGCAGGTCGCGGTCCCATTGTCCCGGCTGGAGGAATACTCGGTGGCGGTTCCTCGATTAACTTTATGCTGTATGTTACCGAATCTCTGTCTCTCCCCTCCCCTTAATGCCCCCCTCCTCCCTCTTCGACTCTCTCGGATCTCCAGCCCCCCTCAAGTTCGTAGCCTCAACCCGGCATCCGATGAGACCTCCCCAGCTTCGCCTCCTTCATCCCCCCATATCCGCTCCCACACGATCCATTCTGTCTGGACCGTTTCATCCCGTACCCCGGATGCGGGGGCGGCAGTTAGCACCGGGATGGAAGGGGAAAAGTTGGGGTAGCTCCATTCTAGCTCGGGGCACATGAGCTCTTCTGACTCCCTCATGACGATCGACGTCCCCTCCACGAGCCAAGCTAAAGAGTCATGCTATTGCCAGCTACACCCGCGCCCAAAAGTCTGACTTTGATTCATGGGCGACACCCGGCTGGTCTTCGGCAGACCTTTGGCCTTACCTGAAGCGCTTCGAGACGTACCACGGTAACGGCGACCCGGCCCACCACGGCTCTTCTGGCCCGGTGCATGTGTCTTCGGGAGGCTTCCGTGTCGAGAGTGTCGAGGATGATATCCTGGCCGCCGCAAAGCAGACTGGCTACCCCGAGATTCGGGACTTGCAGAACCTAGAGGCAAACAACGGCTATGAAAGGTGGATGAGATACGTCTCGCCTGAAGGCAGACGACAGGATGCCGCACACACTTTCCTGCACCCACTTCTCGAGGATGGAAAGCACCCGAACCTTCACGTATTGGTGGAGTCAAAGGTGATCCGCGTCCTGTTTGACGACCATAAGCGTGCCGTCGGAGTCGAGTACACTCCCAACTCAGACTACCAGGCTGTCTTGAACACCACACAACAACCGGTCCGGAGCGTCAAGGCAAAGAAGATGGTGGTCGTGTCGTGCGGCGCCTGCGGAACCCCCGGCGTTCTCGAGCGCTCTGGCCTAGGAAGCAAGAAGATCCTGAACAAGGCTGGCGTTCCCGTTGTGGCGGATCTGCCTGGCGTGGGAAGCAACTATCAAGATCACAACCTTGTTTTGATGCCCTACAAGACGGTGTTGAAGCCGGAGGAGACGCTGGATAACATCTTTAGCGGGCGCATAAGCCACGAGGATGCGATTGCCAAGAAGGACAAGATGCTGGGCTGGAACGGTGTCGATGTCGTCAGTAAAATCCGGCCCACTGAGGAAGAGGTAAAGAAGCTCGGTCCCGAGTTCGAAAAGGCATGGGAGAAGGACTTCAAGAATGACCCCAACAGACCTGTCATGCTTACTGGTTTCCTTCACGGGTATGTACACCATGCAACACATCCTACTATCAAGAGCGCAAAGACACTGACATCTACAGGTTCCTGGGCGACCACGCCGCCATCCCGCAAGGCCAGTACACCACAGTCGCAAACTACACGGCGTACCCCTACTCCCGCGGTAGCATCCACATCACCGGCCCCGCCCTAACGGATCCCCTCGACTTCGAGACCGGATTCTTTAGCGATCCTGACGACCTGGACCTCAAGAAGCAGATCTGGGCCTACAAGCACTCGCGCGAGGTCGCCCGCCGCACAGCCCTCTACCGCGGCGAAGTCGCCGGCGGACACCCTTCCTTTGCTGCGGACTCCAAGGCCGCGCTTGTCGAGTCCGTCTCGGCGGACGCGTATAAGAACGTCAAGCCGATTGAGTATTCTAAGGAAGACGACAAGGCGATTGAACAGTTCTTGAGGGAGAACATCAACACGACGTGGCATTCTCTTGGAACGACCAAGATGGCGCCGCGGGATGATGGGGGTGTTGTTGATTCTTCGTTGAGCGTGTACGGTGTTGAGGGACTCAAGGTTGTTGACTTGAGTATTGTGCCTGAGAATGTTGGTGCTAATACGAACAACACGGCATTTGTGGTCGGCGAGAAGGCGGCGGATATCATTGCAAAGGATTTGGGCATTATCATCGCGCCAAAGTTGTAAGATGATGACGGATTGAGAGATGGACTGGCTGGCAGACCGCATATGAGCGAGATGTAATGAGTGCGAAGCAATTGACGACGAGCCCGTTCTGAGGACAAGTCCTTCTCAGCCCTATCATTATTCCTGGTGTTTATTGCAATGAGTAATGTAAGATTTCACTCTAGAATCCCGATTAGGGGAGTTGGCACACACAGCACGGCAAATCCATAGAAGGCTGGAGGAGAAGTACGTCTCGTTCTAGGTGATATAATTTGTGTATATCCAAATCTCCCCAGAACGTTTATTTCATTATTAAGATCGTGACTACACATGATGCAGTCTTACAGGAGTGTGGGTATCAAGCTCTTCAGCGAGCACAGTTCTAGATGAGATGGCAGGTCTTCAAGCAGACTCATGGTGAGACTCGTGGAGCCCCTTCTTCTCAGCGTGGATAGCGCTGTCCTCCAGGTCCTCAGTCAGGCCGACATCCCGTCTAGCCTGCTCGAGCAAAACGCTGTCCTCGGCACCCGCGTTGCTGCCAAAGACACGGTCCATCTCCTCAAGGGTGGCGCCCTTGGTCTCGGGCAAGGCGAAGTGCACCCAGATGATGCTGGCGCCGAGGAAGACGGCGAAGAAGATGTAGGTTCCCCACTTCCAGCTCTCGAGCATGGAGGGAACGTAGAAGGCGACGGCGAAGTTGTTGAGCTAACAGGTTGATGTTAGTCTGATGTCAATGTCTAAAAAGAAAGAGGCTTGGAGTGCATACCCAGTTGCTTGATGCGCCGATGGAAGCACCCTTGGCGCGGATGGAGAGGGGGAAGATCTCGGAAACAAGGGTCCATGAAACGGGGCCCCACGAAGCTCCGAAACCGGCAACTGAGATGTAAAGTTAGCATACCTAGTCCTTAAGAGATCTCGACTGGAGACAGAAAGGCTCAACGTACTGTAAATCCAGATGAAGGCGACGGCAACCCATCCCTCAACAGGATGGCCCGGCCAGTCGTGGCTGAACTTGGCGACAATAATGCCGGGGATGACCATGGAGATCAACATGACAATGGAGCCAACAATCAGAATGGGCTTTCTGCCGACCTTGTCGATGATGGCCATGGCGGGAAGGGTGCTGATGAAGAAGACGACACCGGTGACGCCAGTGGCCAAGAGAGCAGTCGTGCCGCCGGTGAGACCGAGGCTCTGGAAGACGTTGCTGGCGTAGTAGATGATGGCGTCGATACCGGACCACCTAGCAGACTCAGTTAGTTTGGTCGCGGGGGCCAAGGAGGTTGTGGTAGACTTACTGTTGCCAGAACATGACCAGCCAAGCATACGCAACACGCTTGAAATGGTCCCAGGAGCGGAGAATACGCCAGTACTGCGCAACCTCGCGCATCCAAACGCTCGTCTTCTCCTTTTCGGCCAACTGAGGGAACGCCTTCTGGAACGAGCGCTGCTCGAAGAGGGCCTCGGCCTTGATCTCCTTGAACTCAACCTGGACAAGCTCGCTATCCTCGGGGAGCTTGCGGAGGTACGCGATGGTCTTGACGGCCTCTTCGTCGCGGCCCTGCTTCACGAGCCAGCGAGGGGAGAAGGGCAGCCACCAGATTCCGAGGGCGAGAAGGGCGGCGGGGACACCCTGGATGTAGGAGGGGAGTCTCCATGCGAGGTCGGACTGGCCCTCGCCGATGCCGCCGATGTAGTTGCTGCCGTATCCGATCCAGAAGGAAAGCATAATTCCGAGAATGGTGGCGAATTGGTAGAAGGAGACGATGAAACCTCTCATTTCGGGGGCGGCGAGCTCGGCGTTGTACAGAGGGCTGAGAGTTGGTTAGCATCGTGGCCTCGGCGTAAGTTCTTAGACAGAGGGCAGACTTACCCGACACCACTAAAGGTTCCGACACCAAGACCGGTGAAGAAACGGCCGGCGTAGAGGAGCTCAGGCTTGTGGTAGCTTGCGCCAGTGTAGAGGTAACTGCCCAGGACGACCCAGAGACAGGCGGAGAACATGGTGTACTTGCGGGAGAAGACCTCGCCAAAGACACCGGCGCTGACGGAGCCCAGTATACCGCCGAGCTGGAGGATGGAAGTCAACCAGCCCGTCGCGCTGGACGAGTTGACGACGGAAGGGAAGTTGTCCTTGAAGCGCGTCATGACAAGAGATTGTCCGAGGACACCTAGGAAGACGATGAGGTCAGCAACGGAACAGTCGTCATCGGATTCGGGAGATTAGAGACATACCCTGCTGGTATCCATACTCAAAACCTCCAAAGGATGCAAAGAGGGCAATGACGAGAATCTTGGGGTTGTTTGCCAGCGACTTCCATCTGTTCTGGTAGGCAAGCTGCGTGCGCGCCTCGGCGGCGGTGGCTGCTTGGACGGCCATGATTGCAAAAGGCGATTGACGAGCAAAAGAGTCGACCTCGTAACGCAAGACAACCGAGTGACAATCACGGGAAGCAGGCGCCGGAAAATAATAAGACGATCACCTCACCCAACAGGCCGGGCCATCGTCTGTACTTATTCTTGGGAGCACCGACGCTAAGGACTGCCTTCCTGGGGGGTGGTTGACCAGGGAGACGTCCTTTGGCGATGGGGCAACTTTTGCCAGATGGGGACAGGATGTGTCAAGTTTTGATGCGACTCTGTGTAGACCGTCCCGCAGAGTCGAACGAGATGGGTCCCATGGGCTAGGTTCTTGGATCTTCCGTCGTGTCAATGTTATTGCTAGCTCCTTGAGTCCATCATTGACCTGTCTGAACCCAGGGAAGCCTCGTCTGGCATGTTCGATCTGTGTTGCTTCTTCGACTGCGTGTACATGTGAGATTCTCAGTTGCTGGAAATCCGGGGTATGTCAGATCAGCGTGGTGGGATCTGAGTACTGACCGACATGGTGCTTATGATTCCCGGATCCAGACGTCGGCTCCAAATACGCGTTCTACTACGGCTTGCTCTTTGCCCGATGATCACCTCCCCTCAGGTTTGGCAAACGTTGGCATCAGTTGGCATTCGCCCGAAGGTTTCCGAACCCGAAGCATCTCCAACGCTCCAACCCCTTCAAAAATCCTCTGGGTGCTCAAGAGCTGGCGGGACAAACAGCGGAGTCCTCCGTCTTGTTTCCACCTTGACCCCCTGGTTCATGGAGTTCATACCCCGCCCACCCGCACATAGAGAAGTCTGGCACATCACACGATTTGGTCCACCCCCGCAGCGGGTTCGCAGTCGTAAAAAAATACCAAAGTAAAAAAGAATTACGGGAAAAGCAAAGGCCAAGGCGTGTAACGTCGGGGGAAAGTCCCGGAGCTAACGCCAGAAGCGGAAGTTGGCCGAGTTGGTCTGGGACTCTGGGTGGATTCAAAGCAGAAATCTTTACCACTTCCCCACCGCCGGCGGTAAAGTGCCAGAGGGCAGAAGTGTTCGTGACTAAGGTGTTTTTCCCGTGGGGAATGTTTTGACTTCTCTGGGGATCCCGCTGGCCCAGACTCGAGTGAGGATTGTGAGGGGAAAATCCCCCATCTTGTCAGCAATAGCACCGAGAAGAGGCCGTTGAGTCGACAACAACAACTGGTCGACGTGCAGATATACCGGCCACAATGACAGAACTTTAATTGTCTTTCAGGTTTCGAATGGAACGCCCACATGGTCGCCACGTTAATTTGACGGTTCCCGGATGAGAAAACATCCCTCATACCGGATCTCATACCGGGATATTCGTCGAAGCCCCAAAGAAAAGTCAAATTGAGCCGCACCCTTGGCAGCGATGCCGGGACCGCGCTATTACTCAACTCGCCCACTCCTCGACGCTTCCAGACTTTGCTTTTATGGTTATTGAGCCCGGGCTCTTGTACGTCAGGAGTCATGCCATCCCCGGCGCCATGCTGCTGCTTGACTAAGAAGTCCCACAGCAACGTTACCTAGCAGGCTAGTTCGCGTGTGCTCGACCTCTTTGCCCGCGGGGTTGGTTTCTGACTGGTCCCTGTAATCAAAAGCAGAATTTTCTGCAGGCGATCCTTTGCAAGCAAATTCGCTTCTGCAATGCGCTCTTTCAGTTGGATTTTCGTGTCGGCAGGGCCCGGCCGAGATGTTCGAAATGCCGTTGCCTTTGACCGATGAAGTTTGCGTCATTGAAACGCGAAAAATAAAAGCTCGGTGTTCTCTCCGCCGATGCCTGGGTAGTCGGCTTTTGTTGCCGACGCTAATTACGTGAGCTACATAGTTGTGATACTGGACAAACGTCTGTTCATGATCCCCTGATGGCATCAAATTTTCTCATTGCAAAAGACTCGTCACCGCTTCACATTGGCATCGATGCATCGTGGTTCGCGCATGAGATCCCGGTATTGCTGGTGGAGAGCACGACAGGACCCGTTTTCCACCTGCGGGCGAATTCGGAAGAGCAATAATGAACGCCCCACGATGTCGGTTTACGAGTCTTTTGGGAGATGTTCGAGACAAAATAGCGGAGTTGACGACCTGTTCCTGACTCGATGCATCGTGTTCTCGGCAATCTCTTACGGAAAGCGTAGATGCTACCGATGGTGCCAGCAAGCGTTGCAATTTGCTAGGTGTAATCCCTCGGCCCTCTGAACTCATGCCAACTTTTGAGGCTTGAGACTGCTTCACTTCAGATGTTCACATGCCTGCTCTCTGCCATCGCTATATCGCTGCTACGGAACCCCAGAAATGGAAGGTCTTGCGCGTTATGTATTGTTCACCCTCCACGGCGTAGGGGAAAGTTCTATCGGAGGGTAGAGTGGTTTGGACGAAGGGGTGTAGATTCGATTAAAGTTCTCCTGCGCCGTATGCCACGATGTTGCGATTTTGGCACGTCGACCTTAGCAAAGAACACATGCGAAAATGATCGAACATTGTGAGTTTTGAACGACATAGGGGTGGGAAGATATCTCGACGTGATCTACAGCTCGTACATTCTCAACTACGTCATCTCTAAAACTGGAGATGGCCAAACATCGTTCAGAAACCACAGAGACGAATTGGAGACATGCAGTAGGAAGTTACGCTTTTCTCAATCTGAACGTCAAAATAGACAATCGATCTCCGCCGATGGTTGATCATATGGTTACGATAGAGTGGACGTGTAGATCGGCAGCCATCCGAAGTGCGTTTGACACGTGGGAGAACCGCAATGCTGGGTCATTAGCCCCCCGAAGGATGAGTATCTGTGACTCCCAGGGCCCATCGACGGCAGTTGAGATGAAGGTGGTTCGAGACATTGCTCATGCAAGGTAACCTTCGAAGGCGGGTAGTCCCGCAGTGACAGACACGCAAGACTTGGCTCCAGACGCAACATGCAGCATAGACATGCATGAATTAAGAGCCCATGTGGAAGGGAGCGCGAGGCGTGTTCCCCCCGCAATATTCCCTCTGAGGCTGGAGAGACGTCCGGAGAGGCCGGGGTAATTCTGGGGTTCTGGGGTTCTGTGGGGTTTGGTGTAATTGATTAGTTGACAACTTGACAACATTCAAGCATCACAGCCGACCAATGATGGCATTTGGCGAACATGAGTATTACACGATCTAGCTTTTCTTATAGCTTTATTTCTCATCGGATCTCTCATTCCAAAGCCAGTGATAGTAGACGCCTTGGAGCGCCCCGCAAACTTGGTCTGCTACTTTCACAACTTGAGATGTCGAAAGACAACCGCAATTGGCTTTATCATTGGAGTCTATGACGCTTGATTGATGTCCTTCCGTGACATGCAAATCTAGGCAGCGTGAAAAAGAAATACGTTGAGAGGGCGAAGTTGTATTGGGGGAACTGAGACTCTTGACGCTGGTAAAGCTATCATCTCCGATATGTCACTGACTGAATGATCCCACCTCTAGGCTCGGCTGTTGAGCCTGGTTACCGCAGTGCAATCAACGTACAAAGTCAAGGTGTGCACATTATACCTTTCAAACAAAACACCAAAAAGATCATGGATTCTTTTACTCATTCTAGTCAAATTCATGAGACTGTCGCCTTTTCCACCAATGTATTGGTGCTAGACCAATTCGCAGGAGGCCATCGTGCGCCCTTACATATTGACCGTCATTGCGGACTATAGTAAGTTTTCTATAACCTGAATCATAAGTCGACTTGAGTAAATGTATAAGCTCTTATGATGGCGCGTACAAGGCCCATTTTGAAGAGTCTGGAACCAAGGACTGAAACGGACGCGACAATTCTCGACGGGGGCGAACCGAGGGGCGGCACGTGCCGTGGCACCTGCCATGTCTATTCTAGGGAGAGTTTGAGTTTGTACGGGAAGTTTACAGTATTTCACTTGGATGCTGTAAGCAATATAGCCGAACATGATGAACAAATGGTCATGGTGATGGTAAGATTTGTGAGATGAGAGATGAGAATGAACGGTGATGAGTGAACAGGAGCTGGATGTGATGAGATGAGCAATCAGCTGCCTTTAAGTGACTGATATGGATAGATGAATACGTTTATCCGAAACCAGGGGCTTACGTCATTTCGCTCGATATTTCTGTATCGGGGACGTGCCCCGCGCTAACCTGGAAGGAAAGAACCGTGCACGTAGCCCCTGCCCCACCATGGCGGGGAGCTGCTGCCGTTTTGTCACAGAAACTCGGCGGTCGGCGTTTTGGCACCCAAAAAAGATGAGACACGTCGTCGCAAACGAAATCTCTCGAGATAACCTGATAATCTCGCTGCTTTCCCCTATCTTTCTCTGAGTCCCTCTGAATTGCATCTTCTTTCTGGTCAACCTCTGCTGGACTCTCTCGATACCCAATTCCTTCTTCAGATCCAAGATGCCTGGTATGGTTCCCCGCCATTGGTGCCTCCAGACATCACCACAAACCTCGCACCAAGCTAATCACCATGCAATTGACAGCTCCCTACTCGACCGGCGACAAGACCTCCTTTGGCTGGGTCACTGCTCGCGAGCGCTGGCCCGTCATTATTGTGTGTATTTGGCATCCTTGTTGACAATTCACGTCTTGCTGACAGCCTCGTCACAGACCCAAGCCATCGACGACCTCTACCGATCCGTCACCCAGACCAAGGACGCCGAGAAGGAAGCCGAGGGCAAGAAGATCATTGAGGAGATTGCCAAGATCAAATACGAGGTTCAGCACGACCGCGCTTTGACGTACGGCTCTCCATCGACACCTCCAGTACGATAGTTGCTGACTATACTCTCCATACCAGACCGATCGAAGACGATGGATACCCCGACGTGAGCATCTACAACGAGGAGCTCAAGAAGCTTGGCTCTCCCACATGGCTGAACGTGCCGTGGCTTTACACCGAGTGCTACCTCTTCAGGTAAGCTACATATGGCAAACCACTTGGCAAACACGTGCTAACAGCAACAGACGCATCAGCACGCACTTTGCCCGGTCCACCCACTGGAAGAACTACGACGTCTTTGCCCGCCAAAAGATGAGCACATTCAGATCCTCCCGCCCCGCCGTGATCGAGCTGGCGTCAAAGTACAAGGAGCTAGTCGAGCAGCTTCACAAGAACAAGGGTGCCGCCCAGGACGAGGCCGCCGAGAAGCTGCTCTTCACCGAAATGTGCGAAATCTGCCTCTGGGGTAACGCCACCGACCTCTCCCTCCTGACGAGCTTGACCTACGAAGATATCCAGAAGCTGCAGGGCTCCGAGGCCCGCAAGGCGTCCGAGAAGAACATTGTCGTCAACGATCTCCCCGCCGTCTACGAGCTCCTGAAGAAGGCCAAGGCCGAGGGCAAGGCTGAGCGCCGCGTCGACATTGTGCTCGACAACGCCGGTTTCGAGCTCTACGTCGACCTCATCCTCGCCGGGTACCTTTTGTCTGCCGGCCTGGCCACCAACGTCGTCCTGCACCCCAAGTCCATCCCCTGGTTCGTATCCGACGTGCTCCCGGGTGACTTTGCCCAGCTCCTCAGCGCCATTGCCAGCCCTAAGCGCTTCTACGAGACACCCTCCGAAGAGGAGGAGCTCCAAGGCAAGACCCCCGAGCCTCTTTCGGCTGCGGACTCGGAGAGCCTGGCTTTCCTCTTCCAGGAGTGGAGCCAGTTCCACGCCGAGGGACAGCTCATCCTCCGGCCCAACCGCTACTGGACGCACCCCGGCCCCTTTTGGCAATTGCCCGAGGAGGCCAAGGAGCTGTACGAGGACCTCAAGGCCAGCGAAGTTGTCATCTTCAAGGGTGATCTCAACTACCGCAAGCTGACTGGTGATGTGAGTTCCACATTCTACTTAACAAAGTGGCTATGATGCTAATGACAACTAGGCCAACTGGGATGCTGCCACACCCTTCACGGAAGCCCTCAAGAACCTCGGCCCCGGATCCGGCCTCAACATCCTGGCCCTCCGCACGTGCAAGGCCGATGTTGTCGTCGGCCTCCAGCCTGGCGAGGACGAGAAGCTGCTCGCCACCGAAGGCGGCGGCGGCGATTCTGGCTCACGGAAGTGGGCTTGGAGCGGCAAGTGGGCCGTCGTGTCTTTCTCAGGCGGTAAATAAACCGTTTGATTGACTGCTACTTGTGTTCTCTTTCTTCTTTTGCGTATTTACTTTACTACCGCTATAGAGCCATGACCGATAGACTTTTGAGAGAAACCTTCCCTAGACGCGAACAGAGAGGCTGGCCTTTTTGCCTAGCCTCGTCTAATCTAGTTTTTTTGACCATTTAGTTCCTCGACCATTTCCAATAGCTTTGACTGCCTTCCACCGACTCCCATGGTACTTGTGTCTTCCCTTCTAAGGCTTATCCTAACTCTTCTGTCAGGCCGTTGGACCCAGCCTCCCGCCCCGGAGTCGTAGACCGGGACCTTGGGAGGTTTGGGCTGCGGCGTCTTTGATTTGGGTCGTCGCGGTCTCGATGGCGCGTCCGGGACTATGCAGACGGAGCAACCTTTGCAGCGGAACCTTGGCGGTTTTATGTTCTCGGAGCGTTTGGCGGGCTCAGCCAACTGGGTTGGCTCAGTCAGTTGGGTCGGTGTGGTCAGTTGAGTTGGAGCAGTCAACTGAGTTGACAAAGTCTCGACAGTTGACTGAGACGGAACAGACAACGGAGACTGAAGGGTTGACTGAAATTGTTTGTCTGGCTCGCGCCCCATGGCTCGAAGCTCCGCCAGTTCCATTTCCTCGGGAGTTCTGTGCGGAATATTCGCCAAGGAAGACTCCCCTATCGGAAAAAGTCAGCTCGCGTCCCCATACCCTCTCTACGAAGTACTCACAAGGAAGGCACTCAGCGCAGACGCCATGGTCACAATCTTGACCCTCGCACGTCATGGAGTCCTCGTTATCCATATCGCACACGTGGCAGATCCATCGCTTGTCCTGTTGCTCGTACTTGCACGCCATGGCAGAACAGACGTCCCGGACTGTCTTTTCGACAAGGGTGGGGTTTGCGCATTTCGTTGGGGTGATTCCGAACGGGCAGTCGTCAAAGGCGCGTTTGCAGACTGGCGTGAAGTCCTTCGTGTGACCGCACTCGTAGTGATATATCGTTTTGATGCACATTTTCGCTGTTGGTCTTATGGACTAAGTGGGATGTTGACGATGCGTTGTTCCTAATGGTTGACTCGGTTGAGAACAATGAACATAAAGATCGAGAGAGTAGATATGCCGGTGAGTTGGGCAACGGAGATGACTCGATGCTCTTGACGAGACGGAAGGTCTGGTCCATGGACGGTCTGCGAAACCCTCTGTCGACACGGGACGGCAGGAAACCTTGGGAGACATGGCGGCTTCCTTGACACCACCTGGAGGGATGGCAGTCGACCTTGGTGTTTCCCTCTTGTCTCTGACAACCTGTTTGGTCTCGACTTCCTCCCGTCCTCACCGAGGGTCTGCGGGAAAGCATCACGGGCCTCGTCGAGCTCACCGAGCCTTCCTTCACCTTTTCCTCACGAGAACCTCTGGAGACTCACAGTAGTGAAAGGTATGTATGAATTATAACCTATTATTTCATAACAAGCAAACTATTACAAAGAAAATGTTCCATGCGGAAGAGCAGTCCTCCCAACAACGCCTATCCAGATGACAATTCAACAATCTCTTCAACGATTAGGTATTCCATCTCTCTCTCCGTCCCTTTCTCTTTTCCACGTCCCCATAAGATCAAACGCAAAGCCCAGCACAGTCGGCACCCCCCTGAAGCGGGTGACAGTCATCTCTTGGATCATCAACGCACCACTTGCCCGCGGGGCACTTGATGGCCGCGATGCCGCCGCACATGATGGGCACGACGCAGATGCCGGTCTGATCGCACGCCAGGCCGCAGCCCTTGCGGAAGGGGTCGTCGATGCACTCGAAGCTGGCGGGGCACGGGTTGGGCGTGGGTCGGAGGCCGCCGCACTCTTGGTAGATGTTTGTCTTTACGGGGGCGAGGGAGATCGTGCGGGTTCCGCCGGGGCGGGATGTCGTGGTTGTTGAGAGGGTTGCTGCGCCGGCGGAGGAGGAGGAGTTTGATGACGGTGGGGATGGCGGCGAGGAAGAGAGGGGAGATGCTGCGGAGGATGCTGGTGGTAAGGGGACTGCTGGGATGGCGGAGGAGGAGGATGGTTGTGGGACGAGGGTCGTTGGTTGGGATCCTGGTTTTGTGAGGAAGGGTGTTACGGCTGGTGCGTCTGCGGCGGCGAGGGCTGTTGTGCCGAGAATGGCGAGGAGGGTATTGATGCGCATTGTGAGGCTGTTAGTGAGGGTTTGGGTGGTATCTTGTGTGGTATCTTGGGTGAGGTTTGCGAGTATGGACGTCTGCTGTCTACAGTCTACGCGTGTACCGTGTGACGGGCTTAGAACTTGGGAGAACCAGAGGGTGAGCAGCCAGGAGGAAGAGAACATCTGACTTTGCAAAACGACGGACCGTTGGTTGTTGATGTATGAAATTGACATGGCTGTCGTCTGGAATGCGGTCAGATGGGTTGTCTTGGTGCCTCATCTATCCCGAATTCCAGTCCGCGGTGGGACAACCACCACCGCCACGACAGCCTGCCACTTTTGGGGTTCGGGGACACACGGGAACACCAACAAGTGGGAATACGGGGTACAGTTGTCTCCACGAACATTCCCCCGCAAGGATGGGCTGAGCCTTTGAGGACTGGTTGAGTTAGCCTCGTGTCTCAGTTGCGCCTGTGCCCGAAGGGAGGATTGACATGACACTTCCAGTTTGGGAGCCATCACAACATTGACTGTGACAGATATGGGTTAGGAGAGTGACGCCGGATATAAATCTCGCGATACTTGATTGTGCTTCGCACGTATCGGACTGTGATAGATGTGGGATGCCGTGCGACGAGGTCTCTTGGGAAGATCGCTCCTCTTGCAGTGATGATGGCGGTTGTTTTCAGTGGAGGGTTACTCCTCACGAGGTGAATCGAGCTGCCAAGATTCATTCAGCTGGCCGGATGTATCGAGACCTCGGTGCGATTCGCTGCGAAGGTTTGCCGATCTGTGCATCGCGGAATGGCACGGTAGTTGTGGCTGGCGAGGAGGCGGCGGCGTCTTCGGACGGGTTGTAAATGACCTTGGCAAGTCCAACAGCTAGCTGTGGAGGTGCTGGTAAGATATGATGAGTCTGTCACGACCAGATATTCGAAGGATCTTGGATGGCCGGATGATAAGAAGGCTGGGACTAGTTGACCTTGGCTCGTGTCACCTTTAATTCGTGAATTCCAGTCGATGGTCGGCCTGCCTCCGTCCGCCGACCGGCCCCGCTTCTCCGTGTCGGGTCCGTCCCATCTCCTACCGATCCGTGCCGACAGGAATGCAGCCGTGAGACGACACCACAGCTCATTTGAGAGAATTTATACTGACCTTGGATGTATTCGGGGGAAGTTCAATACTCCTGGTCTTCTTGCTCTTCAACTAATGCCAGAGCGACCCATATGAGGACATGAAGGCTGACGACGTCGACTACCATGTTCCCGCGTCGCCGGTCGGACGTGTCCAATCTCTTGCCGACTTGGGCCGAAGATGCCAATATCAACCACAAAAGCCACATGATAATTGCTGTATATGTCGTTCCATTTGCTTGAAAGTCCATAAACAATTAATGCACAGAAGTAAGTGGTGCCCTGCCGTTAAAAGGTGTTTGGGCAACCCTGTAGTCTTCGAACCCCGTAAATTATTCTCTTCTGCCTATCCATAACAGTAACCTAGAAACTATAAACTCTAGCTTTTCGTCGACCTTGATATACGATGGTTTCTAACTATCAAGGTTGACAAGGGCTGTATTCAAACTCGCATCTGACAAGCAGTGACTTGCTTAATCTCACACTTTCACACGTAAACTTGACGAAACAAGTCAAGACGTCAAATTCGATAACATATTCGTTTATTATCTACGGCAGGTTGACTTCTCGAGGTATTTCCCTTTTCCGTATTTCATTCAGTCAATGTTTTCATTGCCTAACCGCTGAACCTTTAGTACCTTCTTGACATCCCAAATGACGGTGCCGATTCAGCCGGTTCTGATGCCGGGCTCCAAGTCTCATACCACTATACCGCCACATGTAGCGACTTGGGGTTCTCTACCATGGGAACTGCGGCAGATGATACTTCAAACTATTGCACGACAAACTTCTGGTTGGGGCGCCTGCGCTTCCGTTTGTAAGGAGTGGCAGGCTATACTAGAGAAGGAAAGCTTCCGCCAGCTGAAGTTACAAGCTTCCTGTTTAGATGATATAGAAGCTATGATTAGTGTAAAACAAGCAAAGCTTGTTAGACATATCTGGCTAAATATCGAGCTGAAGCCATATACATGTCGAAGTTGTCAGACCACTGAAAGTTCTTCATGGGCTTGTGAAGATGGCCGCATGGCTAGACGAGCAATTACGAAGCTTTTTTCGATCTTGTCTCAATGGCCAGTGGTAGAGGGAGCCGAGCTGACACTGGAGTTGAGCTTCCAGTCTCCTAGCGATAAGGAGCATTGCTTTAAGAACCTCTATTTTGGAGGTGTTGGCGAGGATGAGGATTTGAAATTCGACCGGCCTGGTCATCGGTTACCCCACCTCGACTCAAAGCATTCATTTCACGACTCTCAACATGGCTGGATGAATGGACGTCAGGTCGATGCCCCCAATGGAAATTCTTTTTCACGAATATTTCAGCCTCTCCATCTCACATTCAAGGAAGGCCTCCCTCAAGTCAAAGCGATAACACGATTTGTACTTCGCCGACAATGTCGAAGATGGATTGAACCTCGAGTGCTAGGGTTTCTATTCGATAAACTTCCTCGATTACAATCATTAATCTATGAGCCATGGCAAAGTTTGGATAAGATGGCACAAGATCTTATTTGGGATTCCGGTAAGATATAGTATTTGACTATATATATTATACCTACTAACGACTCGCGCTACAGAATACCTAAGGCTTATCGAATCCCACTTACCAAAAGCACTGAAGAAAATATCAGTGTTTGAAGAGACTAATGAAGAATATATTACCTCGTTTCGACCTATCTCACCAATCACTGCACCTGATATAATCCGGATCACATCACCGACGGTCAGTGCTGCTTTTGCCAAGAGGAGTCTTAGTCTCGAGCAGCTCTCCGTTACGTTTTTGATTGAAGCTTCGGACTTCTTCCAGTCACGTCAAAAAGACTGGGTTTGGAGCCACATGAGATTCCTGACTCTTACATCAAGGATACTTACCCAAACAGAGAATCTCAGGATAGAGAATCTCTTAAGAAATGCTGCTACAACTGCACTTTCAATTCCACACCTACATACAATGGTACTATGGAATGGTCGTAAGGGTGAAGCTTTTAAGTTCTTCTACCACGCAAAGTCTAGTTATACTTGTATTGGGTGGCAAGGAACATGGGATTGGAAGCTGACACCTAGCGTGATACGCAATTGGCAGAGGGTTGCCGATCAAAATACTAGGCATGACCTCAAAGTCATTCCAGAGCCTCTCATTACTACAAGCATCGACTCTCATGCTCATGCCATCGAGCTCCTGGACTTGCCCTCGGAGGTTGTTCATCCAGTATCTTTATTACAGATGCAACGAGAAGCTGAATCGAGTTGGTATAAAACTTAGACATAGCTAGGCTGAATACTAGGTGCTATCTCTCATGAGTTAATGAAGTGATTTGACGGTCAACTTTAATGTACTGTTTAGGGCGCCTTTCTGAATTCAGTATCTTCTGCCTTCGTATTGGGCCGAAAGGGAACTCTTCAACCCCACTTCCACCCTGCTCACCCTGCTCACCCTGCTCACCCTGCTCACCCTGCTCACCCTGCTCACCCTGCTCACCCTCACCCCAGTTGTAAAGTCTGCGGGTTAAAGCAGCCACTTCAAGGTGAGCGACAGGTGATACGATCGCAATTCAAAAATAAAGTGAGGCGCCACTACAGCCATGTAGGGGCCGTCCGACGAAGCAGGCCGCTACTTTCCCGTCCATATCGCATTCGTTCGGTTTGCTGGCTTGGGCCGAGAGGTGCACGCCGCCCAGGCCGGAGACTCTGCGATATCTCGAGGATCTTTGCTTGAATATTCCTAGATCTTGGGACCTAGACTTAGTCCTTTATTCTACCTTTCAGCCACTGTCATAATTACGCAGGCAATTGTGGACTTGGTCTGGCGAAAGAGGCCACCACGACGCCGTGTCGGATCCGTCTGATCCCCTACGCATTTGGACCGAGAAACATCCCACGAACGAGTCCGACTGCTATTTCCGAGGACATTGATTCAGTATTGTAATGTTTCAGACAGTCGTTAATATCCTATTGTTGCTTTCTACTTTCCAATCGTGCAGTTGGGGGCTTAAAGTCCGACGACACAGACGACTCCCGTCGTTCCCCACCGCCACGACTCACTTCCGCAGCGGCCGAATTGCATGCGACGGACGCACAGATTCGTACATCCTTGACCATAAGGTCGGTAATAAATTAGCAGGACCCTCCGCAGTCATCGACGTGAGCTCCGAGACGGAAATCAAGTGACCTCCCGGTCCTCTGTCACCGGCCATGAATACCTGCGCGCTGTGGAGTCGTCGGTGGTTCAGGTCGCCGTCAAGTGTGATCTCGATGATGTTCTCACTCTGACCAAGGCTGAAAAGCCACGCCCCATATCCTCCGGGCGGTGTCAGCGAGAGACATCTGTTGACACACGTTCTCACTCACCACCGTCCAAAGTCATCTGGTGTCCCTACGTCCTCTAAAGACTCCAACAATCTCAGAGTCTTGCCAGAGGCAGATCAGAGTAGGTGGCCCAAGACGGAAGGAGGTTGGTGGAAAGGCGCTAGCTTTGCCGCTTCATCCGAAGACGTGTGTTGGTCGTTGGCTGTTGGTTGTTGGCTGATGGGAAGCGACTGACCTTTCGTATTCGGCCCATCTTCCGACCTCGCCGTACAACGATGCGCCATTTCCTATGTAAGATAGTCGGCATACAGCCTGACAATATTTAAGAATATCACGCATTCTCTGATATCGTCCAAGCCCCGAAACCCAAAATCTCACGGAAAACCCCATATCAACCGAGTATGCTCTGCGCACCTCTCATAACCATGATCTTCAGCCCCTTCCGACCATGCGAGGGCACTCCAACCTTCCAAGACGAATACCGCGGCACCTACATTCCAAACTTCATCGAAACCTGGCACGGCCCGCAGATCGTGGCGCCGGATACCCCCTACGTCGCGGCGGCGGGCAAGAACAGCTTGCACTTCATCGACACCCGGTTCGAAGCCAGCGTCGCGGAGCACATAAAAATGCAAATCGAGCGGGCGACTGTGATGGTAGGGCCGGAGGAGGTCATTGCTATTGACGAGATGGAAGCGACGGCGGAAGTGAGGAATAGCTTGACGGGGGAGACGGTGTTTGTGTTTGATCCGGTGTATGCGAGGGTGCTGTTCGCGAGGGGTATTAACAGGAGGAATCCGGAGATTAAGCTGCCCGAGCTGGACTTTGCTGGGGACTGGTTGGTGAATTATGATAGTGGTCTGACGAAGATGGAGGATGTCTGATTATCGTTGCTGACTGCTGATCTAAGAGAGATGGAGAGCTGAATGTTTGCTTCCAGGTCTGGCATTTCTTGTCGTTTGAATCCGTTTCACCAACTCAGTGACGATGATGATAATAGTTGGACATTACGTATGGACGCTGCTTGGTATACGGTTGAGGACTGACTCCACGCTAGGCATCACTTCTAGTCTTCCAAAGAGAACCACGCTGTTTCCCACTCATGTCAGAACTGTGAATGGTTCAGACCTAGAAATCGATGTTGTCATCGTAGCTATGAATCCATTTGGGTTCTAAGAACAGGCTATCTCGTCCTCCAAGGAACTTTGGACGTAGTCTCTCTTGGCGAAAGGTTTGAGTTGGACCTTTTGTACAGCTGAAGTCGAAGGATTGATCTTTTGTCTAGCTCGCAGTGGTAGAGTGGATAGCAACTAGGTATCTATGGTCGGCCGCCAAGACCACCCACATGACACGCAGCTAGGCGGCAAAGTTCTCGTCCACGATAGACTCTGTTAATTGGGCGGCTTGGACATGAAGTACCGGGTCGCGAGTTGGGAAGTGCCGGGGTAGTGATCTTATCTGATGATCAGTTGTGATGCGTGGGCATCGCGAGGCTGAAGGAGTGGGTCGGAAATATTATGAGATTGAATACAGTAGAGATTTGCAGAACTATGGGATGACTGTGTCTCTTGCGCCAAGAGACGGCCAATTTGGGAGCACTTGTGAGCGTGCCAAGAGATATGCGTATTCCTTTGACTCGGAGGTGAGGAATTTTCGCCAGACCTCGAACTTGTGGACTGATTGTGATGTGACTGATCTTTTCGCTAGGCTTCGAATAACCGATGTGAAGAATCGATGGGCAGAGCAAGTATAAGTATGAGGTTCAGTTCCGCTACACTCCGTCATTATAACAACACCAGACTCAACGCACTCATCTCTCTTTAGAACTCCCCAAGTATCGAGTCACCACCAACAATGCTCTTCACCAAGTCTCTCCTCTTCGTCACGGCCATGGTGGCCCCCACGGTCATCGCTGCCTGCACGGGAGCACCGTTCCAGGGAACCTGCAATAACTGCGTTGTCGAGTGCCACGATAGTGAGTCTTTTTTCTAAGAGACACACTTGAGACATGCGTGTTTCTAACGAAAGTGAAGCCTACAATGGGCCCGGCAGACAGGAGTCTCTGCAACGGGCCAGCTGCCAGTTTGCCTGCCTCGCGTTCTGTGACGACTGCGACTGATTGATGGGCAACGATGTCTGCAGGATTCTATGTAGATGCTGGGTGTCATGATTGAGAATTTAATTCATGCCAAACATAATATGGGGCGACAGAGGCAGCAGTAAAATGTAGTCGGAACATGTATGGTATTAGGTTCGGCGTGAACAGGTCAGGGCGTTGAATCTAGCTCAAAGGCTCAAGTAAAGACTTAAATTGCATTCACTATCTCACCTTGTCCTAAGTGAAGTGTCTCACGGTTGTATTCCTACCTGTGATTAGGTGTATAAACCTAGTAGAGGGAGAACTTGTCAACGAAACTGAGGTCCCATCAACCCTCGAGCCAGAGTCCCGGGACTTGGAAGGCATACTCAACTTTAGCACCACAGCGCTAATAGAGAGTTGCCACAACGTATAGTCCATCCCATATCTCTCCTCGTACCACCACTATCTGGGTGACTCTTTGTCTCAAGCCAGCTTGATGGTCCACCAGACTACGTTAGACATTTTATGGTTCATTAAATACCTTGCGCGCTCCGTGACTGGAAGAAATCTACAATGAGGGACACGCGGTCATAAAGCGGGAGAAATGAATTGCTTTGCTACTGATGTTCAGCCATCAGAGCCTTGCCTGGTATCTGCGTGATATTGTCCCCATCCCAACGCCCGTAACTCCATCGCACTGCCTACAAAGCTTGAAGAAAATTGACCGCCCTCCGCCCCTCCAGCTCTGCAGCCAGCTCCTATTTGTATGGTGTCTGACGAAGAGCCTTGATCCGTGCCTCAGGCTGCCCGTATACTGAAAACTTGGACTGTAGACTCGGACTGGAACTAGCGCTATGTGTCCGCGGATTGGGGGCGCCGACCCCCTGGCTCAGAAATTGTCCAGCATGGTTGATGTGAGCCTTAGGCGGGAGCACACCCCTCGGCGTGCCGAGACTCGATCCAGGGCTTGCATGGTATCCGTACGGTAGCCTAGGACTAACGTTGCCACCAGACGGAAATTGGGGGCTGTAGGTGCCGCTTTGCAGGAACTTTGGGCTCATATCGGCGAGGGAGAACTCGTCTACTTGCTGCGGGCGCCGAGCTGGTGGATGGGGCGGGGACGCGGCGGCCGAGTCTCTCAAAGAGAGGGACAGGTTCCGTGTCTGCCTATTCCGCCTCGAGAATCCCTTTGGCATAAAGGTGTCGTGAATCTTGCATTGAAACGTCTTGGTCGTCCCGAAGACGAGAAAGGCGACCAGGCTTGGTGTCACGCCGGCAACGTATCCTCTGATACTGGAACGTGCTCGTCTCACGCTGAGGTCGGGCTCCAAGTTGTCGGCGGTGTCGATGGTGTGGCTTGCCGCGGCGATGCGCGGTATCACGTTTGTGTACTCAAACACACTGCATATACATTTCCAACTGTTAGCATTCGTCCCAGCGTGAGGTTAGAACATTCGTGTGCGCAGCCTTCCGGTCGGACGTGGTGTGACTGACCAGAGCACTGCGAAGGCGATCGACAGTCGGATCACCAACCAACTGTCATATGTGTTATTGGTGCCAGCACCGCTGTACGCTCGACTTCGTCCACCGCGGCTTGAGCCACTGCCCAGCCAGACGGACCGTGCCTTGACGCTGCCACCGCCGTTATTGCTGCCCGGTAGCGAAGAGTTCATGTCCGGGTTCCCGTAGAGCACGTTCCAACTTGTGAGGTTCCGCCGCGAGTGGACGTATTTCAAAAGGATCATGAGCAACAGTACAGCGCTTCCAAAAAGGCTCAGGACAAATTGTGTATTGGCAACAAACATGTACACCAGGAACGACTTCTGGGCCGGCGGAGAGTGCATCAGGCCGACGGTGATACTGGTGAGAATGATGGGCAAGACTCTTCCGACAATGGAAATGGTGTGTGTTGTCCTCGGCGTTGTCGCGAACCATCCGTAGACACTAGCGGCCAAGGATAAGGCACTTTCTTCGTGTTAGAAACGCAATACCTCTTGTTGTTGTTTGGGGAGGGGGGGAGAGTTTCTCTTTGGCATCTGGCTTACAAGAAAAAGACAAATGTTGATGCAATGGTGAATCCAAAGATGCCTGTTGTTCCGGTCAATCAAGTCAGCGGCGCCAGTCACCAAGGCCGATAGGTCGCTCTTGGGCTATCTTAAGGAAACCCCCGACAAAAAGAGCATGCACGTACGAACGTAGCTGAGGACGAGCTTGATGCCCTGGGAGCCCTTGTGGTATTGCACCTCCGCATTATCGGCGTTTTGTCTCGCATAGTAGAATTGTTCTGTCAAAATGTCTCGCCAGTAGGCGTAGTCGTAGAACTGCTGGCAAATACTCGTCGTCGTGATAATGAGAGTAGCGTAGGAGATGCAGGCAATATCTAAGAAGAATGTGTAAGATGATTTGCGACTGGCCGCCAGGTAATCCTGGAAGAGAATTCACTGGAGAGAGAAGATGGTCCGCAACCTACAACTTGTCCGGTCATTGTGCGTCCAAAGCAGCCATCCCAGTAGGATATTGGAGAAGAAGCAGATGAAGGAGTAGCATATCACCGCGACAGCTTCGGCATCGACAGCGGCCGGTAGTTGAAATACCATCACGACGGTCACTTGCGCCGCGACGTCATCCGTACATGGCGATTCCGCAAGAAACCAAAGCGCAAAGGACCGAGCTTCTTCGGTCTCTTGAGATTTCGTTCAGCTCAGACGAGGGGACACCACGTTTTTGATGCGCACCCAGCCGTCTCCCCGTCTCGCAATTCCGTGCACCCCCCCCCCCCCCCCCGCCGCCGGAAGCTGCAGATGCAGTGCAGGGAATCTCAGCCCCGTGTGGGGAGGCTCTGTTGATGGTTTCTTTTCCAGTTCGCCATCTGATGCGGATATCTACACAGAATATGCTGTCTTATTGCGTGGGAAGATGACTCGCTCCCGACGAGGGGTCTCCTTTAGGACGCGTTCTCCATCTCCTCGAAACGAACCCCTGGTCAAAGCCTATCGCGTGGACCGACTCAGGAAGCACAAGGTTGCGCTGCTAGCCGGATAGGTAAACCGAGGTGGTGACACTGACTCGTCCGTCGACCAACGCTGCAACCATGCCTGAGAATTTTGCATATTAAAATAGCGTCTGTTATAGTGCCGAGTGAGCATGATATAATTGACAGCACGTGTTTTCTGGGTATTACTGGCATGTCTGAACCTGGTTGAAGTACCATGTCGTTGCATTCAAAGTCGCAACTTGAGACTACCGGATCGAACTCTCCATGCCCCATGGGGTGACGAGACGATCAGACGCGACATTCCGATTCTGGATTCCTTCCTGCCGCGGGCGAATTCGAGACTATCGCACCTTCACAATAGGAGTCGCAAGTTGCAACACGCATCAAAGTCTTCTCATGCACTCAGTCAGGTCAAGGCCACGCGGGCGGTCGTAGGTCTCAAGGTTCAACAAGCTCGCGAATGGGTACATGTGGAGCGCGAAGTGGGTAACAGCCCCAAAAGAATTGTGGATGATCGGTCTGGGACCTTCGTCCAACAGTCGACGGTAGATAATAGGCCCGGAGTCAAGAAAGTACCGACCTGCTCACTCGTAATTCCACCGACCGCACGTGCTTGGTTGCTGCTTCTTGAGAGTAGCATGATGGAGTTTGTCCGACGTCAAGCCTTTGATGGGCTCAGTAAGACTTTGTTTTTACCTCTCGATTACTTACTTTGTCACCTATGGTTATCTTTTCTTGCTCATGAGCGGAACATGCGCCCATTGTGGCTGGCCCTTGTTCGCCCCTCGCGGTGTCCAAGTTGAAGCTACCTACATACCATATCCTTAGCGATATCGACGAGGACTCATCATTGATACATAAATAAAGGCAGAGCATCTCGATGTCCTTTCTGAGGGTAAAATTTACTGACGACTGCTTAGTGTTATGTTTCCGTTTATGAGGTATTTTTTGATAGCAAACGTGATCCCACCTGGATGTAGGGAAATTACAATTTTGATTGCTTCGCGCTGAACGAGCCTTGGACGAAGCGCTTGACCCTTCGCTGGGTGGTTATCGTCAGTTGCACTGTCAATTTAGATCGTCGTGCTGGAATAAGCTTCCTCGAGAACCTCAGTCAGAAAGGATGTGGTACACAAGAACCAGGTCAAATTGACTCTTGACTGCGCGCTTGTGTCATGAATCGCTAGTCGTCTGTGAAAGGTGGCTGTTGCTGATTCGCCTGAGTCCTTCCAGCTGAACTTGAGGCCCATGAAGCGACCGACATTATCAGTGATCGCCATCTCAGCTTTTCTATTTTGCGCTCAGCCACCGCCATTCCAGGGGCGAAGCGCGCGCCTGATGTCTTGGCGCTATATCCCGCGAAGTTCTGTCCTACGACATGGAAAGAAAGCTTCTCGCACTCGGCTGCCACTATCACAATGCTCTATGTCGGCCGTACATATCAATAGAAGTGTTTCTCACACAATCTTCAGCACATCAGCCCCATCCTATTCCTTCACTCACCTGGACACAACATCGATTGAAAATGGGATTAACACTGCAAGTCGACACTAATGATGACAATGTCAGCCGCGAGGAGAACGATTGGCTGCAATATCAACAACAAGCCGATTCTGACAGTGACTCGGACGATTCTTTCTTTAATAGGAAATCAGATAACCCATTCATCCGAGCTGGCACTGTCGCCGTTAACTTGGCGAAGAAATGCGACACGTTCTTCGCCAAGATAGGGGTGCGAAAAGCTGAAATACACCGTGACCCCAAGACTGGGAATTGCATGACCTGTGGAGGTATGGACGAGGGGTTTTTCTCTCTTGTCACGGATATCGAAAAGAGGGCCGCAGCTGGGTGTCCGTCTTGCAGCATCATCTGCGCTGGTGTACGAGCATGTCTACCAAGGCACATTGCCACTAGCTCAAGAGTCTCTGTGATGGAGACCTGGAACTCAGGATGTGCTGGACGCCAGTTCATCCGAACGAAAAGAAGATCAGCGACGATGACAGGGGCCTACGGTGTTATTGTTGTCAGGAGCGACCATTTGGATCTTAGCAAGATCTTTGTCCCCTGGACACAGTTACGAGAGCAAGTTCTTGCCGAACTTAACTTCTTCGGTACTCAAGGTGAGCCAGTCTTCCAGAGTAGAAAGTCTCCCTAGATCCTTTTTAATTCCGGCGCAATAGAGGAACCCGCATCGTGGGACTCGATCGGCCTCGCTTACCACATTTCCGGAGACACATCTTCCGATGCAGCTTTTCAATGGTTCCAAGCTCGCCTGCAGCACTGCATTTCAGAGCACTCATTATGTAGGACAACAGATAGTGACAGGCGAATGCCAACCCGCGTTCTGGACATAGGGCCTTTCGACGATCACGTCGAGGGTTCGCAAGAGACAACTGATTGCGACATTCGACTTCACGAGACCCAAGGGATTTGCGATAGATATGTCTGCTTAAGCTACTGTTGGGGAGGCACCATAGATATCCGCTTGACCAAAGATCGATATCATTCCTACATGCACCGGATCACTTGGTCATCTTTGCCCGAAGGGTATCGCGACGCTGTCAGACTGACTCGCAAGCTGGGAATCCGCTACATCTGGATTGACTCGCTCTGTATCATCCAGGATGACAAGGACGATTGGAGGGCAGAGGCAGCTCATATGGCATCAGTCTTTCAAGGCGCCCACGTCACAATTTCGGGAACAAAATCCTCGAACCCTCACCAGAGCTACTTCGCCCATAGCGATAGCAAGTACAAAGCAAAGAGGGTAGAGCATCGCGATGACAAGGGGAAGACATGGCACGCAAACGTGCGACACACCGTTCCGCACTTCTTCTCATCCGACGCATCTGGTGAACCAAACTACAGCCCAGGTAACTTCCCTTTGCTGAACCGTGGCTGGGTATTCCAGGAGCGTCTACTGTCTCCCCGAATCCTACACCTTGGAGATGTAGAGATGGCTTGGGAGTGTAACGAGGTCTGCGCCTGCGAGTGTATGGGAGAGACCACGATATACGACACCGAACCAAGATGGGCGCATACCAAGGGTGCTCACGTACGAAACTTGTCATCTGCGACTGAGGCCAAGGAGCTGTACCCAGATTGGCGCAGTACGGTGCAGAATTACAAAAGAACGAGGCTCACTTATCAGGATGACATCCTCCCAGCCATTGCAGGCGTGGTAAAAAATATGCAGAGGTATAGAAAAGACAGGTACCTGGCCGGGGTCTGGGAAGACAGCTTGCTTGACGATCTCGCCTGGCAGGCTACCCAAAGTGTTCTCCCTCGACCGGACGCTTGGACAGCTCCGACGTGGTCATGGGCATCTGTGACATCAAGAATCCACTATTCCAACCTACGTACGACATTGGCATCCAAGTTCATGGAAGAGGCGAATGCGAAAATGCAAAGAACAGTGGTCATCGAAGCTTCAACGGAGTCTGCGGGAGCAGATCCAACAATGGAGATTATCTCGGGCCACATAACTTTATCCGGGCCAATGATCACAGCATGCCTAGAGAATGATGAAGAAGGGGAAATCGACGCTCCTATACCGACCTATTTCGCTCTACACGGCAGCACGTTACTGGAAATAGCCCCTGACTACAATTTCTGGGCGCCTGGTAAAGATTATGTGCCGCTTGGCAGCACCATTTATCTTTTACACTTGTGCAGAGAGCCCGAACTTCGGAACAAGAACGGCATAGGCACTAAGAAAATGCCGACCAAAGTTTTTTCTCTCGTGCTTCGAAAGGTGGATGACGATGGAGACACTTTCACCGTCAGCGGTCACAGCAAGACAGGAAACACCAAGGGCGATCGTTCTTCAGTACATTCAGACCACGGGACGTATGAAAGAATCGGGATACTGATACTGGCCTGCGATGACGATAGGACAGAGGATTATGTAGTCGAAAATGGTAGAGATAGCGTGGTGAAGTTGATTTGACCGAATACTTTCCTTTTTTGTCAAAAGAACTTAGATTGTCAATATTTGGCCATTAGGTCAAGCTTTCTTATGTTGTAGGAGAAGCTTCTCACTAACTTTTGCTGGAGTATGTGATAATAAACTCGCTCGTCAATCGGTCTTGCATCGAATGGGCTCGGTACCGACGCATTGCAACTATGATACAATGACCTGAAAGCTAGACCATACCCGTCAGGTACTATAATTGATACTGACAGCAAGATTGCTCAAAGTGATGCTCGCATGGAGACTCGCGCCCGTCATACTGATACCGGCCTCAGATTGACAACGGCGTTATTCTCTTCTGTGGGAACGCTCTCCATCCAAAATCATAGGCAGGCCAGAAGCCGTTTCTTCTATTCAGGAAGGTAAGGTAGATCTCCATTCTTCCTCGCATTCGCTAGAAGCGGAGCCAAAGGCTTTTGGTACAACAACATGTAAGCTCTAGGGTAAGAGATCTCATGATAAGCCTCTTGGACGGAAGAATTCGGAACAAGCCAAATTGGAGGCGTTCACAAGGTTCAAGCCCCTTGCTAGCAGACTCTTGGCCGATGCCAATTGACTTGGCGGGCTTGCAGAACCAAAAGAACATTTGTGCGATCAAGACCTCTCAGCCTAACTCAGGTAGCGCGGAAGCGATTGACAATACATTAGCAGTTGCGTGAAGTTGATTAAGAATTCTGGCTATCAAACATCGAGATTTCGATACCAACAAGAGATCTATCGTGAAAAACCGAACGTAAAGGTGCAGCCAATCAAGTCCAGCAACCTGAGGAGGCTGCAAACTGCCTATCCGGACATACACTTCTGTCGAAATTTGAGACAGGACAAGAAACAACCCAGTCCCTTTCCATATTTTCAGCACACAACTATTATATAATTAGCTTGTCTCCAAGGCTTCGCTATTCGTTCTGGCATCAGATATCTTGGATGAATGTTTAGCGATGCTACGTTCTTCGCAAGCCGGTCCAGCAGCCCTTGCTGTTTCTGAATAGTACAAATTATCTCGGCTCGAGGGCATGTGAGACTGCAGCGTAACAAATCTGGACTTGCTTAACATTGTGGGATTTGCTAGTCTGTCCATACATCACGTTCAATGCCTAAACCATGCATATTGCGCAAATACTGTGTAGGACCAGCAGCGATGTGCTTGACAAGATCGTATCTCGACGCCCTTGGGTACCTTATCTTTCAACGGAGCACGCGATTGAGAGTGTGCATACCTGAGACAAAGTAAACGAAAGCAGAATGATCAGAAAACAGGCAAACGAATCCGTACATTCGACGCTCGAACTGTTCAGTCCAAATATCAGCACAAAATATCGCATCGAACACGCCCGCCCCCCGCTTGAACGATGGTACCCCGAGCGGTTTCCCTTCAGTCCACCGCAGAAGCCAGAATCCGTGTGACTTCCCCTTGGGGACATGAGAGAGGAGCTTCAAGAATTCAAATCAATGGTATTGGCTGACATACACCAGAAATCCATCGCATTATGGTGGCGCGCTGCAGCCGAGTCGTTTGTTGGACCGGTATTCCAGCCGCAGCCACCAACGGCGTTCACTCCGGCGTCACCAATTCTTAATTTCTTCCGACCCTTGTGGATAGAATCACCTTGGCGGCCCCATTTGGCGCCAACTACGGGGGGACAAAGAGGGGGAAGAGTGGGAATGGGGTAAAGTTGGAGAAGACGAGGGGGCGGAATCATGACAATTCATTCCCTGATCTCAAGCTTCTGATAGAGCTAAACAACCGGTTGCCCTTACAATTCGCCAGCAAGCCGTACGTTTTGCATACCAAAGATGCACATGTAGTCAAGGGATGAGCGGGGAAGTGGTGGTCTCTTGTTCTGGGGCTAAGAGTACCTCGCTCGGGAGGACGCCAATGATCCGGAGCATCCTACATGAAGTCATGTCTATGAGCATGCAGGCTTTGACCGCGTCTCTCCAATCAGTTGTGCCGCGGGTGGGAGATCTGGCGATATAATTGACCTCAACCTTTTCCGTCTGCTTCCCCCTCCACTTGGTAGAACATTTGGGCCCTCCGTTCTTGACTGACTTTGATCTGCTCTCGTGAGGCTTTGTTCTTCTAGTGGGCAACTACCTACATGTAATTACGGACAGCAGTGTGTTGATTGCACCCCTCTTGCCAAGACACCGAGAGCAAGCGTCTGCATGCCCAGCTACGCCTTCTGACGCTGGGCACTCTTGGCTACACATACCGTAGTAGGGTATAGCCTTTTTCACTTTTCAGCCAAGACAATCTTGTCGAGAGATGATCCATTTGATCGTTCTTGGATTGGGCCTGGGGTGCACCAGCACAACACCGGGGGAAGAATATGCCTCATAGGCCGTCACCGACAAATCAATCCTACGCCGCGCCGGTCAAGCACTAAATCGGGCCTGAGCTGGCAGCCCTGGGGAAATTCGCCTGGATATCCCGAATCGACGACCAGAATGAGTCGAACAAGTATCCCAGTCTATCTCGACTCCAACTGTTTAAGTAGCAGAGGGTCCGGTAAGGGTCACTATGGGGCTCGAGATCCGGGGAATCATCGCCGCGTCGCTTGTCAACTGTCAATCTCGTGTTGGGCAATTCCGGGGACGCGCCACCGGTACTGTCCCCTTGAAGCTCCAAATGAGACCTTCTTCCCCACGGCGTTCGTCCTGTCTCTAGCATTTCACTGCGAGGCCCCCACTCCGATGGAGCTGAGACCGCACAAATGCGACGAGGGCCTCCTTCATGCTTGACGCCAGAGCAGGTCTGCAAGGGTGGGCAGGTCAGACTACCTTTCGTGGATGGTCACCTGCGATCCTGCGTTTCTGCATTCGCACTGGACGTTGCTATGCTCGCAACTCGATCCTACATGGATGCCACCGATAGTTGGTCCATTGGGTGTCATTGAAGACAGCGGACATGAACATTAGCATTGCTCGACTGGTACCGCGGATATAGTCACTCCAACGTCTTGCAGACATAAGCTGGCCATCCTCCACCTGAACATCGCTGAATAGAGGCATACGGCCTCGAATATCCCATGTACTATGTGATACGAGCTTCTTAGCGAGCTCCTACGCCCGCTCTGATTGTGATAGTGGTTGTGTATCCAGCGCATCATAACGCACTAGACGCCCTAGAAGCGCTGCAGGGAAGGCTTCGTTCAAACTGGTTCGCCCCCGTCATCAAGGAAGCAACTAATTCAACCTTCTAGCCTGACTCCAAGTATTCTAGTGCGCGGCGCCAAAACGAAGCTTTCCCCTTCACGCAAGTGCCGAGCCAAATCGTAACCAGCCGACCTGCCTGCCCTCGCCAAGAATGAGGGCTTGAACTATGTCTGGCACGACCTATCATTGTTGGGAAAACAACGCAAACATAGATACAAGAACGTGCGTGAGCACACCACCGTAGATAAACACCTGGAGCCTGTCCGGGGCAAGTCAATGATTAGTGAATTACATTTCGTCTGCTCCGTCGACTAGGCTTGAAACAAGGTTGGCACTTGTTGGCCTTACTTGGCGCTGCGCCATCTCCCTGGCCCTGAGCGCATTTCACTCTCGGCAGCGCTTGTTGGCGGTGGTTTGGATTCTAGAACGCAGGGAACCATCGTTAGGTTGGCCCACCTTCTTCTACGACCAACCTTGAGCTGCGTCGTTCGACCCAGGAACCTGATCCCCTCTCCCAAAGAACTCACGCCACCATGCCCAACCTGCACTGAAGCAATCCAGCGAAGAGGAACGCGGGGAAAGCTGAGTTAGCGCGACACTGATTGCGCCCACTTTCCCCAGGTCAGAAACCGACCTCCCACTTCCCCGGACGGAGACACATGCACAGCCCACCCCGACTTGACCGGGTGCGGGCGTCCTTAAGTGAATGTGGCGGCCGAGGTGAGGCACTGGTATGGGAGTCTTGCCTATCACCCTCTTCTAAGTCGCATCACTATACGAGCAACACAATGTCGTCAACTCGGGACGAGTCATCAAGTCGCAGAGCCAAGAATTAGGCCCACCACGTTCATTCTCAAAAGCCATGCCTCCGGGGATTTTCATCCCTCGCTCGGCAGTCTATGTCACTACTTTGCAAACAAAATAACACGAGGCAACTGAGGAGAGGCACGCTACTACTTGCCAAGACACATGGACAGTCAAGGGTAGAAGGAAGGCAATGTCACATTCCCCAAGCTTGGTATTTCTTGGTAACTTTCTTCTGTAGCACAAAGTGATTCGTCGTGACTCCTGTCAACGCTTATAATAGCAGCTAGCTAGGAGCGTACACCACCAGCTCAAGTTGTGCGCGCTTCCAGGATCGCTGGCCACCCGCCTGGGCAAGTCTTCTCCTTCTTGGGAATGACTAGGGGGTGGTCGTTGGTGTTCGGAACATGTCGGGCGTGACTTGGCAGAAACAAAATCGGTGAGATTTCGTGATGAACATGTGTGGGTGTAAGCAACCCAAGACTCGCCGAGCCCATGCCCCTAGTCGATCGCGGGCACGACATGGGAGCACAACGTGGACGGAGGCTGGAGGTCATCCCACGAGGGTAAGGTCTGGGCATCCCCGCCTTGTACGAATACTTAAGAGCTCCAGACCCCGTGGGGAAATGGAAAATGAATCTCGCTAGACAGAGTGCAATCAGCTTAGCATTGCTAACATCAGTCTCAATATCTTCCTCCTCACTTCTTTTGTTGCTCGTCTGGACTTCCGAGAAGAAATTGCCAAAGCAAGAGCCGGAATCATGACCTCCAAAACCAATACCGCGGCTAATAATGAAGCCGACAGAGTCAAGGATATGGAGCCCCAAATCTTTGAGGACGAGAACCCAGAGAAGCCCATTCCAAGGAACACGGGCAAGATCGACTACTCTGGGGCTCAGGAGAAGACTGATCCCAAGGAAATCGCTCTTGTGAAGAAGTTAGACAGATGGATCATGGTATTTGAAACTCCAGATACCTTCTCTAAGTGACTATGGACTAACTAATGCTTTTCTTTAGCCGATGCTATGGTCCATGTACTGGCTGAATGTGAGTCCACATTTTGGAGCCTCTACGTCGTCAACACACACTAACGACTCTTGCAACAGTACCTTGACCGCAATGCCATTGCTTTGGCTCGTCTCAACGATCTCGAGAAAGACCTCAATTTAACTGGTTCTCGTACGTCTGACAATATTCGTTGGTGGTGTTAAGAATATCGCTAATGCCTCTATCTGACAGAGTACCAGACCTGTGTTTCGATTCTCTTCGTCGGTTACATTCTGTAAGATGCTCGTCGATGTTCACTTGTTTCATAACTAACACCATCCTACTAGAGGACAGATCCCTTCAAATATGTTCCTTACTCGAACCCGGCCTAGCCGCTATATGGTACTTCTTCACAGCCCCCGACTCTGAACGCAGGGAGATACTAAATCTGTTGCCTGTCTCCAGGGAATCATGATGATGCTCTGGGCTGTTGTTAGCGCTCTCACTGCAGTTTCCAAGGACTTCACCGGACTTCTCCTCACCCGGTTCTTTCTCGGAGTTACCGAAGCTCCATACTATCCCGGTGCTGTCTACTTGCTGAGTATCTTCTACACCCGAAAAGAGGTTGCCACTCGCATTGCTATCCTCTACACCGGAAATATTCTCGCCACTGCCTTCGCCGGCCTGATTGCTGCCGGGATTTTCCACGGCATGGATGACCTCGCGGGCATTGCAGGCTGGAAGTGGCTGTTCATCCTCCAAGGTGCTGTTACGTTCGTCATTGCAGTCATCGGCTTCTTTCTACTTCCCGACTTCCCACAGACCACCAAGTGGTTGACACAGGAAGAACGTGACCTCGCCTACAACCGTATGGAACTCGACACCGTTGCCAATAAGGGCGAGACCAGCACCTGGAACGGTCTGCGTCAAGCTGCCAAAGACCCCATGGTCTGGATCTTCTGTGCGATGGCCCACATGCATCTGGCTGCCAATGGTTTCAAGAACTTTGTAAGACTTTTATGACTCCTGATCGACATGTGAGAGAGGAGACGACTAACAATAAGTTCTTGAACAGTTTCCAAGCGTTGTCAAGACACTCGGCTTCAACACAACCATCACCCTCGTGCTCACCTGTCCCCCCTACCTCATTGCTGGTGCGGTTACCATTGCTGTGTCTTGGTCATCAGGCAAGTTCAATGAGCGCACATGGCATATCACCGCGTCCAAAGCCGTCGCCGTTGTCGGTTTTATTTCAGCCGCTGCCACAATGAACTTGGCTGGTCGATACGTCTCCATGGTGATCTTCACCATCGGTACATACGGAGTCAACTCGGTGCGATTATTCTCTCTCCAAAATCGTTGCAAAACTTTGCCATTGTAGCTGACTCCGGAAACAGTTGATCCTAGGTTGGTGCGGCAGTGTCTGTGGTCAAACAAAAGAGAAAAAGGCAGTGGCCATCTCCATGGTGACCATGATCATGAACGTCAGCTTCATTTGGACCCCATATCTTTGGCCCAGCAGCGACGAGCCTCGTTATGTCATCGCCATGTCAAGCAGCGCCGCGTTCAGCATTGCTACTGCTTTGCTGGCTTGGCTTGGAAAGATCATCTTGAAGAAGCGCAATGAGAAGCTCAGGGCTTCCCCTGACGAGACCGCCGTCTTTTATGTCTACTGAATGGAAACTTTGATACGAATTTCTTGCGGGGGACTGCTTTTTGCACACTCATACACACTCATTCAGAAGTATCACTACGGCTACGTCTGTGTTTGGAGCTGATCATATAAACATGCTGTAGTACCGTACTCGAGTAATGATATTCGTGTTTTTCCTCTGACCTTGCATTAATCGAATTTCAGCTTGATCTTGTCATCGCCCCTTCCCCCTGGTATCGAATTCGTGCTATTGGAGTTCACTTGATGAGGATTGGTGTGGTCGTTGATTGTGCTTTCATGGGTACCGGCTCTAGTATGGGCAAGATGGCCCACAGCTTTCTACCTGCTATCTCAATAAAGCTGCTAGAGCTCGATATTCTTTCTGTGGAAAATGCGTTTAGCTGCAAATCCTCACTCCTCGTTGGGAGATGATACTAAGGTGATGTTGTAAGCTGACGCGACATGGCTCCAGTCAATTCGCTTCCGCGTCTCTAATAGGGCAGCTGAGTCAAGGGTCAGATTTTGGTGCCGTTGAAGGAACATCTGAAGGCCGAATTATGCTGCATACGCTGGGATCGACGGATGTGGGTGGACAAGCGAGGCGGTTGGGGTCGCGATCAGTTGCTTAGCCTATTTTGACAGGAGGTATCTCTATTGTAGCGGCAACCTTTAAATGTCAGCCCTACCGCTCCTCTTTCACGTCGCTTTAAAGTCTCCATTGAATGTCCCAGAGCCGGGGAGTGCGAAGCCCTCGGTAACGCCAGCATCGACTCCACGGTTTTACCAGAAAAGCATAAGCTCGACCTTCCATGGCAGATAGAGCTCTTCAAAAGCCAATGGCCCCGGTGGCCCCGGTTTCGGCGCCCCAGATCCTCAGCTTTGCCCTCAGGGACCGGCCGAAGGTAAACCGCCGGAGACAAGCTCCGAAGTCTCGGGCAGGCTGTATCACATGCAAGTGAGTTACGAGCAACATGAAGACACAACAACTGCATCTGAGATATGCGTTCCGATCAATTCTCACCGATGCTTGTGATGCAGCGAGCTAACACAATCATTAGAAAACGACGCATCCGTTGCGATGAGGGGAAGCCATCCTGTCTAAATTGCGGCAAATCAAAGCGAACTTGCGAAGGATACGCACCAAAGTCCACGGGAAATGAACGTAGATTGCAGGAATACCGCCCACTGCTCATTCGACCCAACTACGAGATGTACATGTTCACTGCACAACTCGAGAAAGATCAATTCGAGTATTGGATGACATTCAGCAAGCAGTTTACTCTGTTTCCGTCGGATCTCATCACACAGCTCATACCACAAATTGCCCGTGAAGAGCCGGCCATCAGGCACGCAGCGTTTGCCATTGGCGCAGTCACTTTGGGCAGCGATAGTCGCCTACAACGCACCAGTGGCGCGGGTCCATTCATTAAGGATGCTTTGCAACATTATGGAAGAGCCATTCACATCATTCGATCCAGCGCATCATCAAAGAGAAGTATCCCTCGTGCTCTCCTCTCCTGTATTCTCTTCGTCGCCTTCGAAGCCATACAGGGCAACCATCTAGCTGCGCTCACCCATATAAATCATGGATGCAGTATGCTAGATCAAGTGATGAAACAGGGCGTGAGTGGAGAATGCCCTCCAAAGCTGATTGATGAGGTTATCTCAGGATTCCAGCGCTTCACCTTGTCATCATGGACCATGAATGGATATCACCCCACTGAGACTGAGACCTGGGTGCCTTGGTGCTGCCGCGGAAGAAGAAGTCGCTATGCAGTCGACGAGCTGCCAAAGAGCTTTGCAACGCTTTCAGAGGCTCATCGGTGGTGGGAGGCCATCCAACACTTCATTATATATCAAACAAAGATGCGTTCAGCATTGCATTTTGAAGACCTCGGGACTCCTTCAAACCTGACAAAGATCCCGAAACATCAGGTGAAGAGATACATGGGCATCCTCGACCGGTGGCACGTCCGATTCGAGGCGTTATCAATCACAAGGTCTCCGACAGAGGCAGTGCACAATGATCGAGCAAGCCTACAAAAGTTGAGCCTTCAGCTTTTATACAAGTCACTCGTCATTTCTGTGAAGAGCTCTCAATACACAAACACAGAAGTCCTAGTCGAGTCGACAGAGGAATTTAGTGAGATACTCGCTATGAGTAGGATCGTTCTCGAGGGACAATCAAATATGGACCCATCCAGGGAGGTTTTTACTATGGAAACCAGCCCGAGCTGGGCCATTCTTTCTGCGAGTATCTATTGTGTCGATGCAGAAGTTAGAAAAGAGGCTCACCGCCTGCTCGGGGACTTTCCCCGCCGGGATGGCATTTGGGATACCAAATTGTTCGCCGCCATTTCAAAGACCAGCCAAGACCTCCGCGCAGAAAACGACTGGAGAGTCGACGATCATGCTGGTGCAGTTCTGGTCAATAAAGAGGTTGTTCTATACGAGGATGAGGTGTTTAGGAGGAAGTATGAGCTAGCAGACGGCCAGTGGCGGATTGTGGAAGAGCAAAGGATACCGGTCGGTTTGGAGTGATTAAATGGTTGTGGGCTATTGCTAGACACTCAACTCTAAATACGAATAACTTGAAGGCAGTCGATATTTCTCAAAGGAGTCGTGACTGAAATACCTAAGAGCTCTGCGTTGCTAACCAGAAGAGAATATACTTACTGAGCATTTTGATAGAACATGTCAAAGACATATATGGAAACTAGTAATGAGCAATTTGACAGAGGCTCCGGGGCTGCGATGTCTTCCTCCACTGAAGCAGGTCCATGTTTTGTACTGTACCTTAGCTTATGAAAAGGCCAAGCTTTCAAGTTGGCAACTCCAGAAGCTGTGGTCACGCACACCCTAGAAGTCGTGACGACGACTCTATTTCCTCTCACCGAATTTGATTCTCGCGCAAGCGTCGAATTCCCAGAGGAGCAAAGTTCGCGCGCACCTCCTGCTTCTGATATCTGACGATCACATCGCTCGATCACTTCAGTTCATCGGGATACCTAGACGATATCCCATATAGTCCAGTGGTTAGGATACTCCGCTTTCAGTCTCGTGAAAGCGTTCCGGAGAGACCCGAGTTCGAACCTCGGTGTGGGAACATGCCTTTGATGATGAGGAGCATTTTTGCACTTTTGAAGCCGTGGTCTACCAGCCAACTACAAACAAACCGTCGATGCACTTCACTCAACCCCTACGATCATCTCGACACATCATATAGCACAAAGTAGATGTTTCGACGCCTCTTGAGCGGAGACGTTGCTGAGATGCCTCAGGGGCATCAATGGGCTGAACCCACGACGACTGGATGACTCCCAGGAGACTCTCAGCACTAAAACGTAGGAATCAACCTGACCATTATGATTTCTTAAATATATGGTAGATGTGTCACTTGATCGATACATAATAACACTCGGTCGACTCGTAGGTAAAGACAGAGGGCGGCTGTGAAGCCTGATGCGTAGGTCAGAGAGCTTGAGAGTCACGACTATCGGACAGTTGAATATTAGTATTGATCAGCCTTAAGGTCTTGTTCTGCGAGGTCAGATTATTGCTTATATGGATTGACGACGCTGAACTATCAAAGCGTGCCATTCCTCTTTATCAAATAAAACGACACAACGTTGTCAGAATGCTTTGAGTCGCGCTCAAACTCCCTGTGTGTCCGAAGCCAAAGTTATCGCGCAATGTATTGACATTGTAATATAGGTAGTAGAACGGCATCGGTATCTAAAAATCAACAAGTCGGCAGGATGCTAGAGACTAGCCTATCTCTACTCAATATCTGCGATCCAGCCTTCTTATCTGGCCTATTCAAAGATGGTCAAATCTTTGGAGATTTGAAGCTGGAGACTGACCCGTTTCAAGGAAAACGATCTTGCGGAATTCATCTTCCGCGCGGTAAGGTGTGGGGGTTATCTTCTCATCCCCGGCCCGTACACGACCCAGTGTTTACGCAACCGGTGTCATGTCTTTACTTGACAGGACACCTAACTTCAATCTGCTACCAAATGATTGCAATGATAAGATAATAGCATTGTTTTATCTTGGGAATGGAGCATCCTGGGGGAAGGGTTAATAGATTGGCGCACGCCGATGTACTAATCCGTGTTATCATCCGAAGATGATTTACGTGCCCCTCGCTGTGTAGGATAGAACTCGATATGCTACGCCCAATGATGCAAAAAGTATAGAGAGACCTTCAACTGTACTAGACATTTTAAAGAAGCGTTCGCTCCTTGCCTCTGAGACTGAGTCGCGGGAAGATCCAGCAATATCCTCCTAGCAGCTGTGCCATCCAGCCAACTGAGATTCTCACCTGCCTCACACGCGTAGAAACGATGACCATAAGACACGAAAAGACACATTCAGTCGACCTTTAGAATAGGCTCGACGAGAACGTCGACAATGTCTATCTCGAAGCAGGCTCTCAGAGCCTCCCATCGAAGAACTGGCTTACCAGGTTACGGAACGCCTTGTTGCGCTCTGCTGAGACTCGAGGCGTGGCACCTATTCCGATTGAAGAGAGAAGCGACAGGGATACTTTTAAATCATTCACGTTGTGGCTCACTGCAAACTGCACTACCCTCCCGTATGTTTCGAAATTTCTTGCTGAATTATCGCACCTCCGCGCGTAAGACTTGCTATAGTTCGCCAAGCTGATGAATACCATAAGTATGACCACTGGCATATCCGGAACCCTAAGCTTGGACTAGATCCTACTGTTGCTTCAGTAGTCATCGTGCTAAGCACCCTCTTATTCATCCTTCCCGTTGCCTGGATGGGAATGATGGGGCCGAAGACTGGCATGAGTCAAATGGTTCAGACTAGATACTACTTCTGGTATTACTCAATCTCACGCTTGATGAAGGTTTCTTTCATTGTAGCTAACTCGGAAACCAGCTACTACCTTTCCATCGGCATTGCGCTGCTACAAATCGCCACCTTGATCGGTTACACCATCATGACATCTATTGTCAGTGGGTCGACTTTCACGGCTGGTTCTGAAGGCGACCTCAGCTTGATTGTGGGTATCACAATCAGTGTTGTTGGCGCACTGCCCGTATCCTTCTTGGGCCACAAGTATCTGCATTACATTGATTGATACTTGTGGGCTCCATCTTTTGTTGCTCTCGTCATTGTTGCCGGCGTCAGTGGCAAGGCGCTTGCTGGTACAGGTGCCGAGACTGTTGCGAGTTCACCAAGGACTGTCTTGACGTTTGCCGCTGCGTGTGCAAGTCTGTGTACTAGTTGGGCTCCGTTGGTATCGGACTTCGCCGTCTACATCGACTCATTCACGCCAAGGTAGGTCTTGACTTGCGCATCACCGAGACTGGATTAGGCTTACGCCATCTACAACAGAATCAAGATCTTCTTATGCGTGTACGTAGGGCACAGTGTCCCTTCAATTCTGCTACTCATTCTAGGTGCCGCTGCAGGTGCCGCTGTGCCAGCAAACGAGACTTGGGCTCAGGCCTACGGTCTCTACTCCGTTGGTGGTATCATCAATGCCATAACACTCCTCTGGGAGGATTCGGAAAGTTCGTCTCGGTCCTGTTGGCGTTCCTGTGCTTGGTCTCACAGCCTGCACACTATATTCGCTCTCTATCAGCTTTCAGTCTCTCCATCCGATTCTCAGTCGCCTTCCCCGGTATCTATGTTCGCTTGTCATTGTGGCAATCATTGTGCCCATCTCAATTGTTGCCAGCTCCAACATATACAACTCTCTATCGAACTTCCTGAGCGTCGTTGGCTACTGGACGACTTCGTACACTAGTATCGCGCTTACTGAGCACTTTCGCTTTCGTCGGGGCCGGTATTCTGCGTACAACATCTCTGACTGGGATAATCCAAAGGCACTCCCGCTTGGATTCGCGGCCTTGGCATCGCTCTGTTGTTCTTTCGGACTGATCGTCCCTTCTATGGATACTGCGAGGTACCCATTGCAGTACGGACCGGCGATATCGGTATGCAATTGGGAATTGCTCTCGGTTCACTGATGTATATAGTGCTGAGAGGTGCCGAATCACAATGGAAAGGTCGAGGTAGATCATCTTAGTAGAAGATTTGTTTACTTGCCATCTCCCTCACCATAGTCTCCGAACTTTTGAAGCAGTTTGATTTCCTAATTAAAAAAAAGATGTAGCTTCACTGTCCCTAGCTCAAAACTGGAGACCGCTGTTCAGAGGTAGTGAGTGGTATCGTCATTGTCACCGAAGGTTGTCTCGGGGTCCCCTCAATGGACTTCCGTCATGCCTGCCGCATGGCTTTACCGTAGTAATTTGAATGAAGTAGCCTCCACGTAGTGGTCGGCAAATCCTCGAAGTGTCGCGTCGCTTGATGGCTGACCTCATCAACCCAGCGAATGTCGTGCTCACATCAGGTGCTCAAAGACTCCTCAATTGCATTTAAGAGCCGTGCCTACCCAGTTTTCCTTTTGCAATTAGACAACTTTATAGACTTGTCAATCTTCACATTGATAGTCGGTTGGGTTCCTCTAGCCCTCCCACGACAGCTGAACTAGACGCAAAGCGATGCGTTGATGTTCCTAACCAATTTCCGGCGTGCGACTTCGGCGGATTTGGCGGCCTTTGCAGTTGCCGACAAGACTACGAGCATATCTACGCATGACTTCAAGAATAAGCAATAATCTATCAGGCGCTCTCGAAACATATGTATTACAAACGGCCCGAACGAAAAGTCCAAAGCAATCGAAAAGAACTGCCACGTCAAGCGTCGGACAATGCCCGGCCTCTTGTGAAAGCAAAGAGTGCATCTGGGCCCAGAAATCCGCTGCGACTCTGCGGAGAAGTATGCCGACCATGTCCTGGGCCCCGGCCGATGGCCGCCGTTGAAATGGAAAAGCAATGGGATGCACGAGATCGGGGCACTGTCAATCTAAGCTGCTTTCAGGGGAAAAAGAAAAGGCACGAAAACAAGACCAAAAGACCTTAGCAATCAATGCGAGCCGGCATCAAGCCGCCCGAACGGCTGTCGCAAGACTAAGATTCCATTCGGGTCGCAGCCGACGTTACCCTCTCTCCTCCCATACGAAAAAACAAGGCACTAAGCGCCGACGTCGAGTCGCCTTGCCGGTCACAAGCAGCCTCGGGGGCTTCAGCTCGGAAATTCTTGGACATTGACGATCCCCTCTCAAGTCTCATTGTTAGACGGGTCATTGGAAACACACCAATTCGCCTGGTGCGACGCTTGCTAGTTAGGGGGGGGGGGGGGGGGGGGTAAAGACGCGGCAACCAACAACGGCGCGGAAAAGCCAAACGCGACGGGGAAGTTCACCATTCGCCACAGCAGACTCTAGGCTATTCTTTGCCGAAATTTGCATCATCACAAGGCTTACGCGACTGGCTGTGAACCACGTTGCCTTTCAATTTCCATAGAGTCGACTCGTGGGAAATCTCAGCAAGAATTGAGGAGAGACGTTCTTCATCAATATCAGCGAGAGAATATCAGTGGCTCGGAGTCTCATCCCCACAGAACTAGGCAGGCCAGGGAGCGACCATCTGTTCACAGACCGTTCTGCCGTCAGTGCCGCGAGGCGAGATGAGGTAGGCAGATCTCTCTCAGATGGCTTCGCACGCACGCACGCCCAGGTACGACACGCGCCGTTCATAGAGCTACGGCCTCGGGCGTCCACTGTCGCGCGCGGAGCTTCGTGGCCAACGAGGTGAACACTGAATAAGCATCCTGGAGGCAGAGCGCCATGTGTGATGCAAGATGAAGTATGGCACAACCTTAAGCTCTTCCCAAGCTACCTGACGCCACGCCACGATGGGCTACTGTACAGCGAGTATGTGTCGGTGGCAATCAACGTCTCTTCACGAGAGGAAGAGACCAACTCGCGCTAGGAACTTGGCTCAGGTCTCGGTCAGAGGAAGACAGAAGGGGAGGAGGTCTAGGGGCGGGAGGGGAGGGAGGGGGAGCGGACAGCCGGCTTGTTCGGCCGATCTCTGGCGCACCTCGAGCCATATCCGCCAGCGAACCCCTGTACCGCCCCAGCAAAAGGACCGGACTGGGCTCTTTCCAACTCCAACCAGCTAAAGAACCGGCAAAGGCAGCATCGGGGCCCTCGTTGTAGTCGTCTGTTCCCGCTCGCTCTGGTTTAGAGTTAAATCAAAAGCGGTCAGCCGTTGATGAGACGAGGATCTCTCATCAAAGGTCAAACCGCGGTCAAATCCATCCACGGAAAGAAAGGAAATGATGGATTGGTTTTTCTATCAGTCTTGTCAGTGTCAACGTCAACGTCAATGTCAAGTGTCAGTGTCACGATGTATCTACCTACATGTGACAGAAGCAAATATGGCATGGAGCCTGATCCGTCGCCAACGTCAGCAATCTATGGAGTGTAAGGTACAAATGTGCCATAATCAGATGCTTTTTCATTCTTCTTCGTCTCCTTGCCGCACTTTTCGATATTTTCCTGCAGAAAGACGTAAAAAGGAAGCAGCTTCACCTCGGCAGGCTTGCATCTAAGCAGCACTGCAGCAGTCAGGGACAGGGGCACCCAGGCAGCGCCATTCCGACAAGGGAATGGCTTCGTGCGGGGGAAATTGGCATCTCCCCAGACAAGCTGCGATGTGGCCCTCCCCTTCCTGGGCCTCGTCCAAGCTAAAATTTGTCCTTGTCCACGTCGTCAAACGGACGCGAAGGGTGCAGAGCCTGGCTTGGTGTGGTGAGATTGACCCAATCAAGGCAGACATGACACACGGGTGTTACCTCGATGGGATACCAGAGAGAGGGGGATCACGGTGGTTGCTTGTGGCTGCCGTGGTGTTCCTGCATCTGCCCACCTTATCTTGCCTGTGTCTGGATTGTATGTCTGGTGCCACCATCTTTCTCTTAACCTTAGGGCGCCAGACCCGGATGGATTGGCAAACCTTTTTCAGCTCAAGTTACCGAAACGCGCGACCTTTGCGTATCCGCATTATGGACTTGGACGGGCAAAAGTGGCCATTCAAGCTAACAGAGTTCGCATAATCACCAAGTCGCCCAGATCCCTCTACGGAAGCAGAGGCAACACGATTGGGATGGCGTCTTCAATGGCCTTTACGAAGTGGTATCAAGGTGTTCTAGATGGTTCAATACGGGCAAAGACTGGAGCTATAGTTCCGAGTGCGCTTGTGCCACCCAACAAACAGTCCAATATCATCCCGCATGTGGCAATGTGGCCTTGGTCAAGGAAGTCCAAGAACCATCATCATCTTCTCAATTAACTTTGCAGAGTCTAGAAGCCCCCAAAACTTACTTCACGAGGAACCATGGCCAGAGGTTCATCTGACAGCTCCGGACTTCAGCTCGTCTGACTTCTGATTCTCTAGAGACGCTTGGCCAATGGCAACTTTTCGATTTCCCCATCAATAGCGTGACAAGCAGCCAAGAGATGCTCCCGCCATTGTCCCCAGTCACCCCGGATTTGGCCTGGAAAGTGGAAAGGAGGAGAGAAATTTGATCCCAGCTACGGAGAATTCTCCATTTCCGAGAGCAATTGACTCAATAATACATGTAACCACAAGTGTTGCACGTCCGCCAGATCCCATACACAATTTCACCAGTCATGGGATTCAACGCTTATTGAAGCGCAGCGCCATGTCAGCTAACTACTAAGATGAGTGGATTGGCTCCGAAATTACGCCCGACCGAACATACAAAAGTCCAGCTTCCCAACACTGCAAAGCCCATGTCCATCTGCATCATGCCACTCCCCTGATGGGGAATCGATCTCCTTCTTCACATGTCCAACGAGATGAGTACCGAGCACAACCTGCGGCCTTTACACACACAGAGACACCACTTTTTCTCCAATACGCGCCCTCGCGCCATAATGGCCAGGATTCGGAACTTAGCTAAGAGGCAATAGAGGTCAAAAAAGCCCACTTCCCCGGCCTCGCCTTGACCCAAGAAGATCCCCGTCCTAACGGAGGATACTGTCCAATCCGGTATTCCCACCCGTCCACACCCCCTGCTCCTCTGCAACCCTCGCCTTTGCTCTATACGATCACCGGCGCAGCCCTGAGGCCTGCAGACCACTCGAAGGTCGGGTACGCGCGGGGAACTTTCGACTACGAGGTAGGCCCTGTTCTCGCTCTCTTCTTTTTTCATCATACCGTTGCAACGCGCATGCACATGCCGACCCCATTCGGACCTAGCAACCACTTCTCACGACCAGGGTCTCTCAGCTATCCACTTTCCCCCAGATTCTTGACTTGCTTGCGCAGTAACTCTACTGACGGAGGTCCTCATCCATCCGGGTTTTCTGTGACTACTTCAGTTGCTTGCCAGTAGTAGTCACTGGACTCGCTACAACTGCTTGTACATGCTCTCCAGGATGGAAGCCCACTTCTAGTCGTTTGCCCCGTCCCAGCCCTGAGAACCTTGGTTATTAGGCTCGCCAACTAGGTCCATGCAATTCCTTCTCCGTTATGAACCTCGAAGTCATCCCAGTCCGAACATCCCGCCTATACCCATACAGCCGAAAGGCATCAGGGTGCAACCACACGTACCCTCTACTCCGGCTTCTATCTACATAAAGTCTGCTCTCCCTCAGCTTTTCTCAGGCTCTCTCTTCTCCTCTGCTTCATCCACACTCGCTTGTCTTTCATACCGACACCTGATACCCACTACCACCTTACACTCACAACCCACCAACAAGCAACAATTATCAAAATGAAGTACGCGTATGCTCTCGCTGCCCTGGCCGCTGTCGTCGCCGCCCAGGTTGACCCTACCATCATCCCCGAGTGCGCTCGTCAGTGCTTGCTGGACGCCACTTCCTCGGCCACCAGCTGCAAGGCGGGCGACTACGTCTGTTCCTGCGAGCCCGCCAACAAGTCTGCCATCCAGGCCGCCGCCACTGGCTGCGTCGTCGGAGCCTGCGGTGCCGACGTTGCTCTGAGTATGTCTACATCCATTCCTATGTACTACCAAAGTAGTATCATCAGAAGGCTAATCTCACTTCTCAACAGACCAGGTCCTTCCCGCCTCCGACAAGCTTTGCGCCGCCGCTTCGGCCGGCTCTGGCATGTCTGCCTCAGCTTCCGCCTCCTCCTCGGCCGCTGCCTCCTCGGCTGCCTCTGCTGCCTCTTCGGTCCCCCCCGCCAGCATGCCTTCCGTTGCCTCCACCACGGCCGTGACCGTCACTGCCTCTCCCTCCGCCAGCAGCGTTGTCGTCACCTCTACCCGCGCCAGCAACGGCACCGCCTCTGCCTCTGGCACCGCTTCCGGTACCGCTGCCGCTACCACCTCCGCCGTCCAGGCTGGCGCTGCTGGCCTTGCCCCCATCGGCGGTCTTGCCATGCTGGTTCTCGGTGCTCTTGCCATCTAAGCTACCAGACCACTGGAAACATGGCTCTTGGAAGTAGAGCTCGCCCGGTGCTATCTGTTATAATAGATGGGTGGACTCTTTGTACGTTCATGAGAAAAGCCGGAACGAAACGATTCATGGTTGATGGTGGATGATCGAAGTTTTCTGCACCACCATACGGAGGTTTATTGCCCGAAGTCATGTGTTTGACATCGGGCATGTAGTTCAAGTCAAAAGCAATACAAGTTTTTTAATACCATTACTGAGTCTCTCTTCATTATCTTGCAAAACAAAGTCCAATATCGCTCCCTCTAAATTACCCTAGCAGGCTTGGGGCCGCATCAGAGGAACCAAAACACAACTGTCCATGTTAAGGTTATCAGCATCAAGATCTTCTTAGCTAGACGTCCGACGACAGGTGACCACGAGCTATGCGGGGTGTTCATGAGAATGTTTGCCTGCTTGCTAACATCCGGGCACTTCCCATCGAGCAGATCCTGCATGCTAGACCTCTTTCCCACGGCCGCTTTCCCGTCCGGCATGCACTCTCCCGCTTCGTACCCGCGCCTGAATTCGAGCGCATTGGCAAACATCCGCGCCTTCTGATCAGTGGTGAAGCCGTTCTGCGGTATTTTGCCACGGCACGAGGAGTACTGTTCTCCAACCAAAAGCTATCCGTTAGTGCTCTTCTTTGAGTCCAATATGAGGGCGGCAGGACACTGACACTCATGTAGTTATTGATCTCAACCGCTGGACCACCAACGCATGTTACCTGCGAGCATTGATAAACCACGTCACGATTACCCGAGGTCTGGGTCGCGTTTGTCAATCCATCTTGAATGAGACATTCCTGGCCGATCTCATTAAACGTATGCCCGAGACCAAACCAGTGACCAACATCGTGAACAAGTGTTGTGGCGTCGCCTCCCTGAACATGCGCCTCTTCAATTACAATACCGTCTGCTTCATCGAGCTGCTGGTTTGGGAACGTGACGTACTATGCATGATGATAATCAAGAGTTAGTCATTGTTTTCTTTCATGATCAGCTAGTTAGTTGGAATGGCCTTACGCTGTTGAGTTCCTGGTCATTCTTTTCACTGCTTCGCAACCCATTGACAATCCAAACGGTCAATGTTAGCTTTCCAGGCGCGCGTGTGCGGCGTTGCCAGTCTAATAATTTAGCCTCCTGTCTGGTTACTCTTGACCAGTCCTCATTTGCCTTTGGCTCCCACCAATTGAGTGCCATAAAGCGGAAGTTGATCCTCACTGCTCCCAGAGCCTCGTTCAGGACATCGATCTACACACCTTCAGTCCCAATACTCTGACAATCTCTACAATAGACGAGTAAGAGCTTACCTGTCCTTTCACCCTCGACTCCAGCTCATTTGGTTTCTCGGCGGTCGAAGAGGCTCTCATATAATGAAAATATACCCCAACATCCATAGAGTCAACTGCTTTGCAATTGCTAAAGCCTCGGAGGTCCCGTGATACTACTGGTATCCAGTCGAATACGTTGTCAACGAAGGCCTTTCTCCTTGCCAATCTCTGAGAGTATAGATTTTGGCACTCGGAAATATTGGCTGGGATGGAGATTTTTCCCATGTCGACAGGAGCAGGGTCCTTTTTGGCAAAGTACTCGAAATACGCCGTCTCAAGGATCGCCAGCGCCCGGGCATTGTTATTATTTATCGACTTTGCTGGAACATTGACATTGAGCTCGGCTTGAAACTGCTCAATCGTTGATTTATCGGGAGGTGTGACAACTTGAGACTCTGGGACCGCCAGAATTGCTGTTTCGTTAACACCTTGGAAGCTGTCCGATGGTTGAGCGGCAAAGGAGGCCGTAGTAGCTAGCTGTGGCGATGAGACTGTATAAGTAGCTTGACCGGCACCAAGAGAGCCGGTTCGAGACCTTTTCAGTTTAGCAAGAATTACTAAGGTATCAAGAAGCACTTACACTTGAGTCGATGCAACATTGCCCGGGTCATCAACTGCCCGAGTGCCTGACGCTTGAGGGGCACCAGGTGCAGTGGTTCCTGATCCCTGGACCTGGACTAACGTAGAGCTACCGGGACCTCTGGGTACGCTGGATTGCGCCTGAGAACTGCGCTGTGCTGAATTTGAGTTTGGAATACTTGCTGATGCTTCGCCGCTTTGTACAATTACTCTAGATGAAGGAACTTCCCTCGAGTCTGTTATCCCTCTCGAAGGGACCGCTTGACCAGACACGCTGACTTGGACCGAAGACGCTGCTTCTTTGGGAGAATTGGGAGAGGCAGGCACAGCAGATGATGCAGGAGCAGCCTTAGATGTGACCTCTACGTTCGCGGAGGAGGGCTTGATGATTTGAATAGAAGGCTGCGCTGAACTTGGACGAGCTTCTGATACGGGTGGTCTTGCTACGGAAGAAGCCTCTTGCGGTGTGTTGGGCCTGGTGCTTGCGGGTGGAGGAGCGGCTGGTTCTATATGCTCTCGTGTCAGCAAAGTCTCGCACAACAAGACATAAAGCAGCGAGTCCGCCTTAAGGGCCTTTCACTATTTGTACTGACCTGGAGAGCTGACTGGCACCGGCGGCCTGGCGACAGAAGATGCTGGAGCATCAGAAGTTGACAAGTTGCTGAAGTTTTGCGCAGACACCCAGGATAACGGCCCAGATAGGAGACAGATGAAGGCAAGGAATCTCATGTTGAAGTCAACTCGAATTCACTCCAATGGTTATTTTCAATATTGAATCTGGGCAGAGACATCTCAAGATGGGAAGACCGTGCCGATCATTATTATACGCTTCATGTGGACCATCTCCAGAACTCGCTTGAGCTATCCAAAACCGTTTGAAGAGGGTCTCTTCAACCAGATGGCTGGAATACGCCACGCTCGCTGCTAGCAGAGTAAGGCTGGATGCATTCGGCATTTTGATTCACACATGCGGGGAAAGCTGGCAGCTTGGGTAGATGAACGAGCTGAACAGCTTCTGCCAAGCCTGTCTCTTTGAGCCACAGACGTTGGCGGTGCTTCAGCCGCAGTGCTTCGATCCATCTCCGACGTCGTCTGCTGTGATAGGCGGATTTGACAACCTCCCCATATGGAGACCAATGTCTTGAGATATGTAGACAAAAGCTCCCCGCAGCTCCTATTCCGCGAACCACCCGAGGCAAATGCTTCGACGGTGTTGAATTCACTCCACAGAGCTGCTGATCATTCCAGCAGAAGCAGCAAAGATGGCTACGGGCAAACATGTCGTAATTGTTGTTTCAGTGCTATATGTTGCCTCATTCCACGATGCCAACAAGCGGTATTCCGTAAAATTTGGCTAGATTCTTCACTACAGGCGGGTCACATTCGAGGTCATTTTTTCAGGCGGGGAATGCAGCTTTCTCATTGACATATCAATGCTATTGCGCCACAACAGCCATTCGCTCGAATACCCTAGAGCGTATTGGATGTTTGCGGCAGTCGTGTGCTACTCCATAACCTACTAATACCAAATTGTAGAGCCATCCTAGAGCCCAGACTTGCGCCAAGGCTGGCCATTGAGGCGTCTCTCCGTCCTCGTGACATTTTTGCCAGGCATAACACCAGCTGCGCTTTTAGACAGGCAGGTAACATTCTTAACGCATCTTTAGCTTTGAGTTTAATTTCCTTAGCTTCCATGATTGCCGCCACGGCTCAGCCCTAGGACTGAGACACTGGAGTTTTGGGATAGACTGAAGTTCGGACCGAGAAACTGGATTGTGTCCCGCATCATCCGCGCCCAGGGTAGAGAATAGAAGACATCTTAGTGAGCTGAGCAATCAAGGACACCAATGAGAACCCACAATGGCGATCAAAGAGAGAAAATGCGGGCGAAAATTCGTCCCCAAAGATGGCGAGCCAAATATGCAGCAGCTGGTAGGACCGACCGACGCGCTGGGGTCCCTGCACCTACTTGTATATTTGCCCGTTTGCGTGAATGTGATTTGACTGTGCCTTATGTGCAGACACCAAGTGACGCGAAACATTCCAATGGTGCCTACGACGTCCCATGACGTGTGAGTCACCTATCCAATTACTTAATCCCCCCCACGAACACTAAAGTTACGTCAAAGTGATGTTCAAAAGCGAATCTTTGACTGATCAGACGTAGATGTAGCACAAGAATAAAGTAGCTGCGTTGTTCTAAGAATCAAAGCTGGGTCTACTCCAGCTCTGACATACAGCACTGCTCGTGTAACACCAAATATTTAATATTCGGTATCAGCCAAGTGATTACGTAATTGGCCCCATTCCACTTTTGTTGTCCATTTCGTGCCATGATATCTGGGAATGCCCTTAAATAGAAGAAGAGTCTAAACGAAAGTCAAGAAGAGAAACACCAGCTTTGTACTCCAGCCCCCAAGACCCCTCATATCAATCTATCAAGCCAGACTAAACTGGACGTTCACACCAAGAGTGTCGTAATTTTGTACAAGACGGAAACTACATTCTCGGAGCCCGACGACGGCCGAATTCATATCCACCGTAGATGGTCGACGCCGAAGTGTATTCATCAGACTTGCGAGTCTCAAAGGTCGTCGGGGTGGGCGATACCTCTGAAATGGAGGGGCTCACCAGGGACGGTCGAGCACTGGCCACGGTGGTGCCGAGATACTTGGTCGAACTCGACTCCTGGGACGACTGGGAAGATGAAGAGGGAGGATAGTCGTAACCACCAGGGATGCTGCTGGCAGTTGAGCTAATCAAAGTTGGAAGAGCACTCGAGATGGTGGTACCCAAGGTTGAGCTTGAAGCTGGGTAATAGGTGTCGTAGCCTCCAGGGATATCCGAAGTGCTGCTAGAGACGAGTGTAGGCTTGGCGCTGCCTACAGTAGTTTCCGGCCATGCGGTGGACTCCTGAGTGGAGGGAGGGTAGTCGTATCCGCCAGAAACGCTGCTCAGAGTTGCTGTACCTGTGGGTGTGACGAGAGTTGCCAGAGCGCTGGAGATTGTGAATCCCGGTGCAGAAGTGGAGGGAAGGGAAAGATACGACGACACAGACGTGGAAGTGGATTCGTCGTGAGTTGTACAAGGTTCCTTGGATGTAGTAGAGACAGCGCTGCTCCCGAGAGAGGTAGGAGTAGTGTTGGACAAGCTGGGGGCGGTGGTGGTAGGGTAGCCGAGCGTGGTGGAAAGCTGAATGGAGGTTGGTGATGAAACAGATGGAAAGCCACTGGAGACTCCTGTACCGCGACTAGTCGACGAGGAGGCAGCCCCGGTGCTGAGAGGTACGGTCTTCGTGAGGGTGACGACAACTGTAGTCCTCTTCGTGGTATGAGAAGTGGAGAGAGGGGGTGTGGATGCTCCAGGATGCTGAGACGAGACAGTGGTGTTGAAGACTGATGTGGTGGTGAGGGTGGTCAATGAATAGGATACAGGGGGGGCGATACTCGACTTGGATTGTGTGGAAAGAGACGGCAGAGGGGGAATGCTGATCGTGGGGATGCTTGGGATGCTTTGGGTCGTAACTTTTGAAGAAGTGGACGAGTCTGTGTTAGTGGTGCGGATGGTCTTGGTAACGGTGCGAGTGATATGAGTGCGGGTAGAGTTCGTCCAGAGGCTCGAGGGGAAGCCAGTGGTAACACTCGTGCCGGCAGTGCCAGTACCATGACCTTTGGAGCTGGGAAGGCTGAGGGTTCTGGGATATCAGTTAATATCAATGGCAACTGCGAAAGAACGTCAACTTACGACGAAGTATTGGTGGCCCAGGTTGGAGAGGAGCTCGGGGTGCCAGCACTAGGCAGCTGGGAGGAGAAAGTGACTCCCGTAGTTAGAGTCCATGATGACACTGCTCCGGTGGCTTCAGAAGAACTGCTAGAGCTAACGGAGGTGGACGAGTTGGTGTGACCGAGGGACGTAGACGCAGTAGGGAGAATGCTGGACGACAAGGACTTAGAGCTCAAGCTTCCTGGGATGCCCGTACTAGAAGGCTCGCAGGTGTGAATGTACGGAGGTGTCACAGTCAGGGTCTCTGTGATAGTCACGGTACTGGCACACTGAGAACCACAAGCAGTGACAGTGACCGTCGCCGGAGGATGCGGAATGAGGTAGTTGTTGGCGTTGGGAGGAATGGCGTTTACCAAAGAGGCACTGCAAAGTTGGGTCAGCGATGGTCGAGAAAAACATGTTTGAAGCCTCACCTAAGACCTAGAAGGACGAAGTAAAGTGCGACAGGGACCATGACTGGCAGAGGGTTCGGGATATCAAACGAGTGTGGCGTCGCAACAGCTGGTGCTTGCGGGTTTGAGATGAGAAGCGAAACTCCAGTACACCATTATGTCCGTCCAGACAGCTTTATATCAAGAAGGCCATCTTATGTACACCAATTCTAGATGACACGGCATATATCTCAGAGCATTCTCGATTGCAACGCCGACGGGAGGGCCGGCAGACATCCTCGTCACGGAAGCCGTTACCCCGGCCTAGAACGTCCTTCGGCGAGGCTTTTCATGCAGGGCGCCGCTGAGAGCCAACAACACAGCGATCGATTCAAGTATCTCCCTATTGAATTTCCGAGCTAAACAGAAGTTAGAGGCTTGCCCTCGTGGTTGTTTGAAGCGAGATCGCACAAGCCGCAACGTTCGAGATGCGTCGTTGCCACATGGGTCAAGGGGATGGGTACCTGATCTCATCTGAGCCAGACCGTCAGGATTGTTTGACAAAACCATTCGAACTTCACGAGTGATAATTTGAACCGAAAACAGATGGGATTTCTGGCAAGGAAAGCCATATAATTTAGCAATCTCAAGTAACGGCTACAACGTGTGATGCTACATAGCTTGGATGCGCTCCAGAGCTGGCACTTCAGGATGCAGTGTTCGTTTGCGGGTAGAATTTGGAAGACAAGATTAATGCCCTACCTTTTAGATTCGACGGGAAATCCTGGTAGGCAAACAAGAGCGGCGAGAAAACAGAGTCGTGTGAATGAGCACGGCTGCAGATGCCCTCGTTGCGGCTGCAGGTGTCCGTCCCACATAATCTCTGGCAGACAACCCACATAGTCAAATAACCTCATACGAGCAAAATAGGTAAGAAGTCCAAGTTCGCGTTACCCTGGCCTTAAGATTGGAGCATCGGAATACGATTTTGTGATCTGCGTGTTCTGGAGGGCACATGTACGAGAATCTGACATCCTCTTCGCCCCGAATTGTAGAATGTTTGAAGCTTCGAGCTTTTCCAATAACCTGGAATCACTATTCTCTAAGGATGCTCCAGCACGACTGATCCCGTATTTTTCATCAAGCATGAGATACTACGGTAGTGAGGGACTTTTTTGCTTTCACATTGGCTTCCAACAAGATGGTGTTACACCGACGCTAGTGCACGCATCTCGTGTGTGCATGTCTGCATTGACGTAGCTGCGGGTTTCCGACCATTCAGGGGTGGGACCAAACAGACAACATCTGTTCCCTTCATAACAAAAAGAAGTTTAGAGCCTGTGTCCTTGGTTGCAGGACCAGAGAATGCACCTACACATAAACACCATTTAGGCACTGGATTCACAGAAACAGTTCATTCTACTTGTAAGGTAGTTATACCGGGGAGGTGCATCCTGCAGATGAGCAACACGTACAATCAGATCCCGTAAACTTGACATTCTTGTCACATGTTGATTGCGGGAGTATGTGCGATTTCTGCGGCGGGAAGGATGAAGGAAGCACTTTTGTCTAGAAGTTTCCGTTGCAACAGAAAAGTCGGAAGTTTTCTAATCGGCCGAAGGCGGGAGTCATCTTCGTCACTTTGGAAGGATCAGCAGAGCTTCACGTCTTGTTTGCACTTCATCTCGGGTTGTGTGGGCCGTCTCACACCCGTTGATGTTTGTCCTTGTTGGTACTCGGAGATTTGGGCGAGCGGCTGTACTGGACTTGGGGGATAGTCCCTCTACAACACACCTTGATCTGCACGGGATGTTTTGTTTGACCAAACCTTGCCCCGACCTGTCCAGGCGACGGTATCACCTCGATGCGTGGCACGCGTGGCCAAAGGCGTTCGAAGTTACGGTTGTGCGCCACATCACCGAGGACGGGGGCCATGAGTCATTGATCCTCGTACAATGCGACTAAATTGGCACTCTGTGTAGAGTAAAGTAATGTTCACATACAGAGCAAAAACACGTATCTGAGACTGTCTTAAGCTCTGCGAGAGGAATCATTGCCAAGCTCTTCCACAATTGCAGGTTACACGGCCGGGTAAGGAGTCGTAAGGTGGTCACAATCGCGGCACCTATGTGTGCGATTCAATTCTCCTCGGCACGCCCAGCCGCTTGATTTGGTTGTGGCAGGTCCCGCTGGAATAGATGAAAGATCAAGTGCGTGATGCAACTGTCTCGCACTGCACCCTGGGAGAGTACCCTCGCCTCTTCGTCTTGCGAGCAAACAACTTTGGGATAAAGATGTGCAGTCTATTCATAGTCCCGCACCTCAAATTTCTGGATATTCTCTGGATAATCTCCATCCCAACATACTGTTCTCAGAGGACCGCCTTCAATGCCTTGAATGCATCATCTCGACTGCCCGAGAACCTGAGCTCTGAGGTCTTCCAGTTAATGACGTTCCAGATATTCTCCACGTATGCCGCCTTTCCATTAAGATACTATCACTCTCCTTGATTAGTCTACTAGAGTCTCAAGGACATGTTCTCATCGGCGGGGACGAACCTGTAGGTAGTACGCGTGCTCCCACATGTCGACACCAAAGATGGGCACACCCTTGGTGACGGGGTCCTGGTCCTTGGTGGTAACGATGCTGAGGCCTGTGACATCGTCCTTGACCAGCCAACCCCAGCCGCTGCCGGTGATACCAAGCAGAGCGGCATTAAAGGCCGCTTTGAATTGATCAAGGCTACCCCAGATACGAGTAACCTCGGCGATCAGCTTCGGTGCCGCATCAGGCGAAGCATCCGGGCTTGAAGCTGGGGAGAGGTTCTCCCAGAAGAGAGAGTGGTTTATGTGGCCACCGCCGTGAAAGTTGAGGGCTGCGAGGACCGTGAATCGACTTTGGAGAGGGTTCGCGTTGTAGGTCTCTATGGCTTTGTTCAAGTTCGTGACGTATGTTTGGTGACTGTTTAACTCAATGATTAGTGCCTTGGTGACGCATACTCCGTTTCTCCCCGGCACGATGCGGCTTACTGTTTGCTGTGATGTAGCTCCATGATTTGAGCCGAGATGTGAGGCTCGAGAGCCTGCGGATGAGATTAGCATATAGCGGCTCTATCGAGCAGTGATGGGAAACTAACATCGTAAGCGTAGGGAAGCTTAGGTAGCGTGTACTGCGCGCTGGTCATTGTCAAATATTGATGCCGGGTATGGTCTGGTTAGCTAGGCTGTGCAGCGAATATCGTGAGGTCTTGGAGCTGTGTGTAGATGAAGTTGAGTCAATAGGAAAGGGTATCGAGGGGTAAGAACTTAGAATCCAGAGTCACTCCCGCCGGCAAAGACATACAACCGGTCCAAATGAGGGGTAGAAGTGAGCACATTTCATCATCTAGGCAACAAGATTCGCCTTTTCCATGTCCGTTGAGGCCGAGGATGTGACAAACACCTTGATGGCTGCCCTTCCTCCGTCTCATTGACCGGCTCCATTCCGACATTGCATGGGTCATGGTGCTAACGCCCACCGACGATTCGGGCATCTCCACCAGCCCATATGCCTCGAGATTCAGTCCTCGTCAAGATACATCTTCGAGAGGACTGTTTTCAACTTCGATGTGTTTTTAGTAAAGTCAACAGTACGTAAGTCGTGGCGATATGTTTATGTCCCTAGCGCAGACCGGCTTGAACATGATCAATATTGCTCTAACTTGCTCACCAGGAAACCCGTGCAGGGCCCTCCAGTCCCAAAGTTGGGGTCAGCGATGTGCTATGATTGGCCAACTTATTGTTATTTACCCCCCGGTCCGCGACCCGTTCACTCTCGTTTTGGGATGACAGGGATAGAGAGACAGATTGAGCACCTTGAGGGAGTTATTAGGATCAATCGAGATGTTTAAAGCATCGCGAAGGCTCTACCTTTCGAGTTGCTGGTTTGTACAGTTGTTCCAATTCTCACAAGTCGGCCTTCCAACAGCATCCACCGACTTGCTAGCCATACTCACAACTCATTCACATCTCACCATGTGCGGCCCAGATACCTGCACCAAGCCCCGAGGCGGCGCTTTGGCTGTTCTCAACCAACCCTGCAGCCAGCACAGCCCGACAACACCGAAACAGCGCCTTCGCGGAGATCTCGCTTTTCATACGCCTGGTCAACCGGGATGCTCTTTGGCGACCCATGCACGAATCACAGGCGGCGAAGGTTGCGATTTACAGTCGTTGTCCGAGATGATTGTCGTGATACAGTAAGTAATGCTGACCTGAACGTCGCTAGGTGAGATTGAGTAGCATCAGGCATTAACAAAGCTCTTCTTAACAGTCAGTCCGGTGACCTCACTCGTAAACTTGAAGATTGCGGCTTGTTCGAACGCTTCGCCCTCTCCGGTGCCTCGATCCTCGAGAACGGTTCTATACTGGAGTTGGCGTTGAAAAGGCCAGTCTCGCTGGAAGTCGGCGATGATGGCATCATTGGCCGTAGAGTTTCTGTCTTTCCAGGGACAGGAATGGATCATGCATGCGCCGAGGGCATCGTTGGCTTCAATTTTGTCCACGCATTGTGAAAGCAGTAGATCGCATCTGACTTGAGGAACCTATTTTAGCATGGCATTTGGCGTTTGAGCGAGATTGGCGTTCATTATTCATTTATGATTTTAGTTCGTGGACTACCTTGGACTTGTAATCCCGAGCATGATTTTTATGTCCGTTAGCAAAATGAGTGCATCTCTATATTTGAGTCACAAAGTCCATGCACTCTGTGTCTCCGGATACTCGAATCTAGACACATCGATCCACGAGACATACGACACACCCATCTGTGTTTCCAATTTACTCGCGAATCCCTTTATTCAATGGCCTTACCTCACTTTACCGAAACATCCTCGCGCGTGTACACGCGACTGCATTTGACCACCATGGGAATCATCGCCCTGTAAGAGTAGAAAAGCCCTCCTGCAAGTCTCCAGGGCCGTTCGGGCTTTTAAGTACCAAGACACCTTCGTAGGGACCGTTTAAGCTAACTATTGCCCTACCCATCTGCTATTCAAGTTGATCTCTTGCTTCATAATGATGATTGATAATCCTTACAATACTTGACTCACATAGGGCCAAGAACGCCGAAGCTCTATTTTCAAGATGCATTAGTATGTGGAGGAACATGACCTTGCAATCGAGAGCGGTGTTAAACGGCTGATGGGATAGGCATCTTGCTACACCTTCGACCATTGTCGGTGACAGGAATGTCCGAGAAACCATGACATACAGTGGTAGCTTCTTAAGTAAGCACTGGACCTTTCAGTACGATGGGTACATGAGTGAGGACCTTGAATACGACTTCGCACTGCACATGTTGAAATAAACTAGAAAAGATTGAGTACTCCAGATCTTCTGGCAGCAATACTCTCAAGGTTAGAATTATGTAAGCTATCAGCAGTGACGACGATCTACGCCGTGTTGTCGACGGCCTCAGAAACGGCGCCGACTACCTTACGGAGTCAATACTCAACATCCAATTGGGTTGATTTTACAGACATATTGCATCATTCGTTGTGAAAATTAATCAATAAGAGAGGATATTTGAAGAAAAGAAATGCCCTGGTAAGTGGTACCTGGACGTATTGGTGAGACATCGTGACATCATGCGACAAAGCTACATCATATTCCACGTTGCCCAATATCCAAAGACGCGTTGATGTTATTGGAATGACTAATATAAACACATTGCAAGAGACGCCAGAAGGCCTTGCCACGTTCCGTATGCTAACTTCTAGCTGTCAAAGCGAATACGATGTGAGGTGACGATCAATACGAGGTACGAAATCGTGATACAAAATCCCCTCATACTTCGTCTAGCAAAATTATTCGGCAAGCCCCCGGAAAAATTCGCCTTTGCTACAAACGTTCTCAATGAGACTTTTTGAAGCACGAGACGCTTCTGCAAAGTCGATGACAGCGTCTGGTCTAGTGTCTCCACTTTAAACCGAAGAATGCAAATGGAAAACCAGATGGTGATAAGCGAAAACTATTTTCCTTGATGATTCTGCCAAGCCAGTTCGGCACTGCTGAGCTAATGTGAGACCCGATGTCTCTAGTTGGGTGAAGTCAAAAGCCAAAGGTATTCAGCCTTTTACATAGAGAAGGGGCTTGCGGAGTAGTCCCGACCCTAAGGTTAGTCTCGGCTATTCTTGGTTCTCGGGGAGCAACGTAGCATAGCTTGACTCGTGGGGGAGGGAGGCAAAATCAATGGTTGGGCAGAGCTTCACGGTTAGCATTTTCTTTCCATCGGTTCAGCGACCCGGGCCAAGAGGCTGGCGGACAGCGGAGCTGGATTGATCGGCCGTTCGGCAGCAACCGACTAACCCGGTCTTGGTCAAAGACAAGAGGGTCTCTAGTGGGCTGATTGGCACGCTTCCTCGCCGTGTCCCAAGCTGGAAAGCCAGGGTCTATTTTCAGCATGTTTCTGACGTCAAACAAACTCTGTCTTCAAAGAGCCTCTTCCCATTCTGGTGAGGTTCGGCCTGGTTGGGAACCGAAAGACAGCCCGATGGGTTGTTAAGCCCCTGCCACAAATATGGGGTCCTCTAGACGCTAGCTGAGCCATGAGATCATGAGGACCGTGGAGATATTGAGCTGTCAACTTTAACGGGTTAGTTGCCGGGGCGAACGGCTAAGGCGAGGTGGGTTGCTAGTCAATACGAACAACTTAGAACAATTTTCCCGCCCTTTCGGCTCCACTGACGAGCCTCTCGCACACAGGCGAACACGAGATGTTGAAGTTTCTCTCCAGAAGAGAGGCGGGGAGATCGACTTTGAGAGTCTTACGATGCTTCGAGTAACCTGTATATAACCATTGCAACATCGCTGCTGAAATGTTGTAATCCTCCTCATCACACTCAGCTTGATCAACAACATCAGCAACATCATCAACCTCCATTTTATCTACAGCCATTCATATCTACAATTGACATCCTCGGCATCTTTCAATCACATTCATCTTACCTTCAATCAATATGATGAACAAGATCGTCTTCGCTTTGGCCATGGCCTCCGCCGCCGTCGCGGCTCCTCTCAATGCCCGCCAGGACGCCTGCCAGGACGCCTACAAGGCCTGCATCGCCGCCGGTACCCCAGAGGTTGCCTGCTCATGCACTTTGACGGCCTGCGTCGGTGAGGATAACGCTCGCAACCGCGAGTACTGTGCCTCCGCGACAGCCAACCTCCCCAAGCCTACCTCTACCGGCATCCCCGGCGGCTGCAACCCGGCTCATCCCGGATCTTGCCCCTCTTCCTACTTCACCTACACTACTGCCACTGCTACCGCCGCTCCCGCGCCAACCTTCACTTCCATCTCCGGAATCCCGGGTGGCTGCAACCCTGCTCACCCCGGTTCCTGCCCCTCCTCCTACTTCACCTACCCGACCTTGTCCGCCACCGCTGTGCCCACTCCCGCACCCACCTCCGGATCCGGCGGAAGCGCCCCCGCCTACCCCAACCCTAAGGCAGTCGAGGGCAAGAAGTGGACGATCAAGGACATGATCCGCTACTGCGGCGAGAAGAACGACGGCTGCGACTACAACTTCGCCATCGAGGCTGACGGCAAGACTGAGCGCTGCACCGTCATCCGCATGCCCGGCTCCAACGCGGCCACCGAGAGCTGGTCCGACCAGCCCTGCACTTCCGGCTCCAACTTCAAGGTCTCTTGGGGCTACGTTGCCAACCCCGCCCCTGCTTTCGCTGTCGTCACCGTCGTCAACGGCAAGGAGCTTGCATGGTTCGGTGTCTCTGACATCAACGGCAAGCCTGTCACCACTGCTCCTTCCAGCCCCTTTGGCTCCGGACAGTTCGGCAACCTCGGCCCCGAGCAGGTTTACACCTACTAAGTGGCTTTGAATAATCTCGTACAAAAACTGCATTCATTGATTTTAGCGACTATTGATTTGACGATACGATACACCGAGGCATATGATACGAAGCATAGAGAAGGGATCCAAAACTAGACACTCATTATGATAATGTTAAATACTCCCTGTACATCATACATGTACAAATACACAATCCTTAAATATTAATGCAAAGTCTTCCGCGCCCAGCGTTTCTCCTGCCGTGGTGCGATGTGGAATCGTGTAATTGCTCTCGGCTGATAATTGTGTACAAAATCCGCAAATCTCAGATTCCACGAGCACAGACATGTCCTCACCGGACTGATTCATACTGGTGTTGATAGTCTGGACGCATGTCATGGTACAGATTTGTGCACGTGGCTAATATGACTCCTCTTATATGAAAGTGCCAACTGAGATCGCGGACTCGCCGTGGTAAAAAATAACGGGCAGATGTTTTAGATTTAGTCGGAAACCTTAATAAAGTTTGTAGTCCACTACATATTTGCACAAAACCCATCCAGATTATTGTACCAGAGATTGCACAGACTCATCATACTGAGTCAAGAAGCTTGAACGGGGTATTGTATGTTTAAAGAGTAGAAAAGGGGGAAATTGCAGCGTGATAAAAAGCCAGTGACGCGCCGGAACTCGACCTGTTTTGCGTGTTCCCAACTTTAGCAACGACTTCGCGAACACCCGAGTGCTCCCGAGATATCTGCAACACGCAACGGAATCGTAATTAGGTACATCAAATCTCCCAATCGAGCATCAGCGTTTGGCTTCTGTCGCAACCATGAAATTCATTACGGCAATTTCCTTCTTCTTTGCTGCGGTTGCATCCGCCCAGTCCTGCGTCGGTACCGAGCTCCAAGTTTGTGACGGCAACAGAATCAAATTCTGTAACCTTGCAAGAAACAACGTCTTCGATGTGAGCAATCTTATCCAAAGTCGTCTGTGCCAGATGCTTAACCTTTCTCTAGTACATGGACTGCGGCAGTCAGAAATGTCATAACGTCGTTGGAGGAGCAAACTGTCAATAGTCTGGGCGTGGCACTGAGCTTGGAGAGGGATATGTTGAATGAAATGACGTCGTCAGACATAGAGATACTGGAATAGAAGTCATTGGTATGGGCTAAGGCCCGTTTTGCGTACGTCACGAAGCACGGAATTTTGATTGTGAGCTTTCCCGGCGTAGTGTGAATGCCAAATCATCATTAGTGATTTCGTCGGGGCTTCCGTTTAACTGCCCGCTCATTGCACACTCTTGATTACTTTGCGAATGGAACACGCTTTCAAGTCATGGGCTAATTCAATACCGTTCAAAAGTCGTGCCGGCCATGTCAGGTGTACATATGACAGCGACGGATAGGTCGGAGTTTCTACAAACTGGGAATGGTGCTTGGCCCCGAGAACCAACACTAACATCCCGCTCAACTTAGAAGTCCTGGGTCACGGAGGGACCTATAGAACTCAGTTCAACGATTGTCAAAGTGTACCATGTTCTCGCTTGGCCACGTCACATTGCCTCAACTAGGTTGAATTTTGATGCATGCCCGGGACCAAGCTCGATATACGAACACTGGATTCTTCGCCCCTACTCACATTTTCCATAACTAGTTCATCTTCATCTACATCTTAGACCCAACCTTGGTGCCATTGTTCGGAAGTTTAGCCCTCAGCAACCCAAAAGGACGCTGTCTTGTGTCTGTCCCGGGATAGACCGCCGGGCCGAATGCCAGCTGATTGTTTGTGAAGTAGATATAGCCATCTGTGGCAACAGAGAACTTGAATTCCGCCTCAGTCAACCAAATATGTCCATGATGGAATTTAGAAACAGCTGGAGCTTACCGTGTCGGCCCAGTTGATTCTCGGATCTCGCAAAAACACCTGATCAGTCCCATTCTCGGGGTTGAAGAAGTTGATTGCGTTTTGCTCGAAATTCCCGTGGTAAATGAATCCATTCGTGTCCGTCTCAAAGCCGTCAGAAAGACCCCTCTGACTCTCCGTCACAACTGCTGCTTGAGCTCGTATCTCTGATGTTGGACCATTGTCTCGTAGACGTTCCGTGGGGATGCTGTACAGGTATCGGTTGCCAACGCCACCAAAGTACAACGTCTTGCCATCTTTGCCGAGAGCGATTCCATCAGCACCAAAGGTCAAATGACCGGCTCGATTGCCTGCCTGGTTCGCGTAGAGCTCACGGCCCCAGACAAATGCGAGAAACTGTCGGTCGCCTTGCACGTAAGGGCTTCCGTCAAGGTGCCTCCAGGATTCACCAGATCCGAGATCGACGACGATCAAGCCTGTCCGGCCCTCGCTCGAAGAGTCCGTGATGTAAGCAACACCTTCCCCGCTGCTGGTTAGACTAGGATCTAGGTCAAATCGCACGTCGTTCAGGTATGTATCCGGGTAGGCGACAGTATTGGGAAAGACGATAGTTTTGATGACCGAATTTGTGGTCAGATTGACGCCGACTAGCTTTGCGCCACCGACGCTGGCAGGGACGAGAACGCCCTGAGGTGTCAAGACCCTGCCAGTATCTAAAATCCAAAGGCGATCCGCACTGTCAATGACCACGCTTTGAACCCCAATCAGGTAGTTCTTGTAGTTCGCGCCCGTTGGAGGAGTAGTGGTGAAGTTGATTGCGCCGCCAGGTGGATTGTTGAACTCAGCACTTGGGTACGGCTTCTCGATATTGTTTTCAAAGAGTTCGGCAACCGTGTACTTGCCGTTGGTACCATCATTTGTGTTATTTGGGTCCAGACCACCGGGGTAATTTGAAAATCTCCGTCCAGTTGACGATACGGCAACGCCTATTCAAGTATATGAGCGGAATGCGCGAGTTTTCTTGACTTTGTGACATTACCCGTGGGCCACTGGTCGTTGTACAGATGAACGACTTCGAGGGACGGACCACTTCGTCCTGAATCAAAGATGAGTTTCTGCGCTCTCGCTGGAAAAAGACTAGCCAGAGTTGCGACCAATGTCAACTTGAGAGAAATCATGGCTGCTGAAAGCTTGAACTAGACCTGCTGCTGTTCTCAAGTGAGAGCTCACGGGGCACAACGCGTTTTGAGGCAGTAAATCAAAATGACTATTGCTTATATGCACTCCCTCACCTCGGAGACTTCGTGACCCATTGGATCCATGACGCATGCATCCACGTCTGTTCACATCACCTTGAGGATTGCAAAGCGCCAATATTCAGCGTGAGTGGTCAATTTTCTCATTCCTCGACTCGCAATTCTCCAGAGTTCGCATGCGGACACTCGCTTAATTGCCTGTATTTAGTCGCTAACCACCACTGCCGTGGCACTAATTGTTGGCGCTACCACTCCATGAGCTCATCCTGCGGGGAAGCTAGGATTTCAGTATCCCAAATCGGCTCGTGAAGAGCGTGTCCGTGGGATTGCAGATAATGAGTGCCCGTTGGAAAACATGTTTGCTGCCTGATTATTGTGCACTATGACGAGAAAGGGTCGTCCGCGAAGCTGATGGAAATAAGTTGGTTAGAGGAAAGTTCAAAGGCACTTCTCGTCTAGTGGGTCGATGTTCTTACAATGTGTTGCCGAGACCATCATCACACACTAGACGTCCCTGAACGGGACTGCACTGAGCACCATCAAGTACGACTCTGCCTCCGCTATTATCCTTGGCCGGAACACTTTTGGCCGGTGCAGCAATGGCAGATGCCATGAAGCTGCTGAGAGCAACGATGATAAGGGAGAACTTCATCTTGAAGGTGGTGCTTGGAGAGCTGCAAGAATTACCAAGTTGAATGAGTTGTGATGTAAGGTACTGGTATGCTTAGATCTGGCCAGCCAGGAGCGATGAAATGTTTTTGTTTGTGAAATGAAAAGCCCGCTTGCAGGAAGTGACGACACAATATTCCAAAGATGAAAGGCCCCTCGCGCTTTTAATGTGACTTTGGGCAATTCAAGCTTAAAAGGAGCGATCAATTCTTTTGGTCGAGATGAGACGATGTCAGGGTACAGTTGAGACGAACACCCCGGTCATATCCCACTCGGCTGTCAATACGAGCACATCGCGAGTATCAAACCTCTCCCCCTGTGTTCCACAGTCAACCGACAACATTGTCTCACGTTACCCCACACGCCTCAGGAGTAATGTTTCGGCCTTCAATTTTCCTACTTGAGAAAGTGAAGCACCAACTTTTTGTATCCCTCTATGCTTTCAATCAACTCCGGCACACGGATGAACTCGTCGGGCCCGTGAGCTACCAGGATAGACCCTGGACCGTACAGCACCCTGTTGTCGCAGTACTCCGCCTTGAGTCGAGGTACGTCAGTCCCGAAAGCCACGGGAGCCGCATCAAAGCCGTCAATCTCCCACTGCAGTAGCGCTTCGGGGTACTCAAAAACAAACTTCAACTCCACGTCTGGGTTTCGTGAAACGATCTCGGCAACCTTGGTCTTGATGCCGGGCAGGTCGGAAACCATGCGAACCTCGCATAGTGCCTTGGCTGACGGGGCGACGATGTTATGTTTCTCGCCTCCCTCGATAGTTCCGATGTTGAAGGTGGAAGGACCGAGCAGGTCGGATTCGGGCCAAGCTGCTGCGGAGAGGTCATTCAACACTGCCAGCAATGCAGAAGTTGCGCTTTTGCCGAGATGGGGGTATCCTGAGTGACTACATCTTGGCTTTAGTAGTGCTTTTGGATGAATACGATCTCTTCGCGGTTGAGAAGGGTTGACTTACCAAGCGACGCCGTTGGCGATCACTTCAAATGCCACCTGCCCCTTGTGACCTTTTGCAAGTTTGCTCTCAGTCGGTTCAGCAAAGATGCCAGATTCCCACTTTAAGCCCATGTCATTCGCAGCGATCATTCCGTGACCGCCGTTTTCTTCACCGACAACAAACAACAAGGCAATATCTCCTTCCTCCTGTATCTTGGCTTCCTTTCTCAGTTCTTCTGCAGCTAAGATCTCGGCTGCCAACGGGCCAAGGTCGTCGGACGAGCCTCTTCCCCGGATGATATCCCCGTCGATCGTTAGCGGAATATGCGGTGGTACAGTGTCCATATGGGCTGTGAGAAGTACCCGTGTCTTGCGTGAAGAGCCAAGGTATGCGTAGACATTATGGCGAGACGATGCTGGTGAAATGGGTATTCGCTCGACGGTGTATCCAAGCGAATGAAGATGATGTTCTAGGAAGACACCAATGCTTTCCTCAAGTTCGCTGGTGCTCACGATTGACATGAGCGACTTCAACAAGCCCACCACGGGGTGATCCATGATAGCAGATGCCATAGCTTTCAATTGGCTTGGAGTCTGCGCTTTAGAACTACTTCTGACATGTAAATGAGAGGAGCAAAATGCTGCGATGAATGTGGTTGGGGCGGACCCCTCTCCGTCAACACCGGTACGGAGTTCATAGTTAGTTAAGAGAGACTTCCCCAACCGTGCATTAACACCCCAAATTGTGAGTCACAACCAACCAACAGTCGAATGTGGATCTATCGGCGGGAACCACTTTGTCGGGCTTTGGTCAGTTCGGGCCAACATCCGCCTTGCTCGGGATAATTTCCGCGTTGGTTTCTTGGTGCCAGATATAGATGCTGTAGCCATTTCAGTCAACCGGACTTAGAAAATCAATGCCAATGACTTTTTCCAAATACTGGGTTCTACTTCGGTGGTGCTAGAGTAATTACGTGCAACTAACAAGAGGTTTACCACCTCAGCCAGCCCAAGCTGCAACCGGCTGACTGCAAGCCTCCCTAAAGAGTTCTCGTCATAACGTCGATAGAGGAAAGCATTCCCCAAATGCTTCTGATTTTGTCCACTGCCCGACCTGAAGTCGACGAGTTTTTTACCAATGTCGTGAAGGGCCTGGCTTCATCAGTCGTCTATGGAGTGTCTACACCGAGTTTGGCAGAATCTGCTCTCTCCAACTGTTGCAACATAGGTACTGAGAAACAGCAAGTATGCGGAACATGGCAAACGTCAAGCTAGCTTGGATCTACTTTGGGACTTGGTCATTTATTGGATGCCATTTGGACAAAGCTTTACCGATGCTCTAGGCATAACGCCAATGATCATGGCACACCCTACCTACACGATAATGGACGGAAATCCTACTTGCACTGCACTAAAACCCGTGGCGCACTGGTCGCCCATCACTTTCCTATACCTTGTAGCTCCAGCTGGGCAGCTCAGGCCAGGGAGTAGAGCTGATTTGCACGTTGGGATCTCCCGAGGTGGGTGGATTCCTTCTCAATCCTCCGCTTGGTGAAGATCCCCAATCAACGACGGGTAAATCTCACCGGGCTGTGCTGATGTCAGATTAAATGTCTCCGCCGGGTTAGCGTGGCATTAAGTATCTCTGATAGCTTGCAAAGGTAGGCGATATTTCAACCTGATAAGAGGATGTGCCCTTCCTACCTGCACTCTGTAAATTGGAAGCATTTGGGGAACACAATTGGAGACATTTCCGCTTTTCCTCCTCAGCATCACGAAAGACCTTTCTCTCCTCCACATGGCGAACGACGACTCGAAGCCCGTGGGTGGCCACGTCGGCGTTGTCGGCACCGGGGCATTGGGACTTCTCGCAATAAAGAACCTCAAGGAGCAAGACCTAGAAGTAACCGCGTTTGAGCAAAATGATCACCTCGGTGGGCTATGGCACTTCTCACCCAGACCAGATCAAGTCACCGCACTTCCAATGACATCTTTCAACACCTCAAAACAGATGGTGAGCAAGGCTTGACTTTTCTGCATTAGCGACGTCAGATACTCATGCAAATATTAGGCGCACATCACAGACTTCCCCTTCACGGATGGTAAAATACTTCACCTACACCGCATGGGTATGATCGTTGCTAACGTTGCCATGTGGCCTTAGATGATGCAACACACCCCACTGCGAAAAGTATTGAACGATACCTCGAAGCTTACGCAAAGGAATTTGACCTTCTGCCTCATATCAAGTTCTCCACCAAAGTCAGCAAGGTAGAGCGAGATGATGTCAACGGGAAATGGGTCATACATACGCATAACACACTCCCAGGCATGGAGACTGGCCTTCAGAAGCATGTGTTCGATCGAGTTGTGCTGGCCACTGGAATCGTCAACACTCCAATGATGCCAGATATCAAAGGCATTGAAAAGTTCGAGGGAGAGGCCAAGCACTCTATTGAATTCAAGGACCCATACAGATACTCGGGCAAAAATGTTTTGCTTATCGGGATTGGAGCTACAAGTGCTGACACGCAGTCGTTCCTCAAGAAGGCAAACGCTCGCTCGATCACAATCAGTCATCGTCAGCAGTTCTATCTGGTAAGTTGCCGGACTCTCGGATGTGATTCTAGCTTGTGAGGGTATGGTTCTGAATGCGATCACAGGTCCCAAAAATGGTCCGGGGTAACGCTTTTGACCACAGCATGACGCGCCGCGCCCTCACAATCTTCCGAAGTCTAGGTGATTGGTGGCCTAGAGCTTGCGCCATGTTCTTCACAAACGCTTTGGATAGCGCCCGAAGGAAAGCATATCCCTGGCTCAGCAAACATCCGTCGTTTGTGGCTCCCCGGGTTCTCGCAAGCGCAGAGCATCGGATTCCGGTTCTATCAAATGACCTCGCTGAGAACTTGAGGGACGGTATCACTCGTACTGTTCCTGGGGTGAAGGCAGTTACTGGGCCCAAGTCGGTCACTTTCACAGATGGTACAGTTCTAGACGATATTGATGCCATCATCATCTGCACGGGATATGAGTACGATTTCTCGGTCATCAAAGGCCCGGGTGACCCTACCGACCCTGCAAAAGCTCCCGATCATTTTGAGCGCATCAACGCAACTCGATTCAAGGACCCTCATGTCCAATTCGCTCGCTTGTATCGAGGGTTTCTGTCAGAGGAGTATCCTGAATCACTTGCGTTCATCGGCCACTTCTTCATCCTGAAGGCGCCATTTGTGTTCAATGACCTCGTCACGATGGCGCTCGCCAGCCTTTGGAGCGGAGAAATCCCTCTTCCCTCCCCCGACTCGATGACAAAAGACATCAACAGACACTACGACACCGTTGTGGATACCCTTGGACGCGGGCCGCTACCCCACCTGGGGTTTAGGATGTTCGGCAGCGACACCTACACATGGTTGAACAAGGTTGCAGGAACCGGGGTAACGGAGAGGGTTGGCTGTTTCAGTATGGAGGCCTGGAAGCTTTGGTGGAGCGACCGAAAGTTCTACAACTTGCTCATGGACGGTGCCGATTCACCGGCGGTCTACCGGCTTTTCGAGACGGGGCGGGGCCGGAAGGCTTGGCCGGGGGCCCGCGATCAAATTCTGAAGGCGAACAGGGAGGTGAAGGAAATGGGCGAGGAGTGGAGGAGGAACAACAACGCAAAGTCAAAGTGAAATTGCGCCCCTTTGTGTACCAAGTATTTGACAGCGAATCATCTTGTGTCATCGAAGTAGGTACTGTCGTTTATAGGCAGCGGTAATCAGTCTGAATTGAGGTATACTATTCTCTAGGCCCCAACGCCTGTACTCAACTGTTAATGAAAAGTCATGCATGTCTACTGGAATAGGTAATAGGAATCCACTACTTCGAGTGTTCCTATACTTTCACGTGAGGGGCGATAGTGGTGGTCATCAGACGATCGGCTATTCGTGAGCCATTTCAACAAGCATTGATTACTCCACTTTCTCCGCGGCACGACATTGGGGAGAGCAATGTCGCCATCACCGCAGCGAAACCGGAACAGCCAGCGGTATTGATATCTGCTGTCTAGGCACAAGGTACGAGGTTCAATTTCACCAGAGCTAACGAACTAACTCAGCGTTGACCAGCCGATTGAGCAGCATCTTCAGATAGGGCAGAGTTTCTGTGCTTTCAGCCGTCGCAGAAGACATCTGGCACACCTTGTATACCACTATGGCCACCGTCACTTTGACCCGTCCAGTGCAGCCGGACATCCAGTATGCTCCAGACTATCAGAAGTTTCAGGCTCGGACTGCGCGCCGAGTTCAGGAGCCTGGTCTTCCCAAAAGCCTCCCTGAGGGCCTTCCGCAGAAGTTCACGAGCGATATGGTCTGGGAGGGAGCAACACTAGCCAACGAGTATGATTGGACATATGCCCTCACAACAGAACAGCTTGACGAACTTGACGCAGCCCTCTCTCACTTCAGAGGTATGATGGATTACCTCAAATGCAACCCGCAAGATAGCAACCTAGAGCTGATCTATCCACGAAGCGCTGAATTTGCCGCTCGGCCACATCAATCAGGAAAACTTTCCCCTGCCCAAGCTTCATCCCGAGCTTCGAAAGCTCTCATATGAGTTGCACAATGGGCACGGATTCTTCGTTATCCGCGGCCTTCGTGTGGATGAGCACACAAGAGAAGATAACATCATCATTTACGCAGGCTTGTCTTCACATATCGCACCTCAACGGGGTCGCCAGGACAGGCAATACGACGGGAAGCCAGCTGATGTAGTTCTCACTCATATCAAAGACTTGACTTTGACGAAGGACAAGGGCCAGATTGGCAGTCCTGCCTACACTGCGGACAAGCAAGTATTTCATACGGATGCCGGAGACATTGTCTCTCTGTTTGCTCTCTCCACTGCTGCGGAGGGCGGCACCAGCAAATTGGCAAGCATCGCGAGGGTTTACAATGAGATCGCTAGTACGCGTCCTGATCTCATCCACACCCTCACGCAAGACTGGCAGTTTGAGGTGTAAGTAGCTGCATGCTAACGAGAATGGATTGATGTAACGAGATGAGTATCGGCTAACGATGTGTATCATTGCTAGTTTCGGCAAGCCCGAGAAGTCTTTCACTTCCCGACCTCTGGTGCACTACCAACCTGCGACTTCAAAGACGCCTGAGCGCTTAGCTGTACAATACGCTCGTCGATACTTTGTCGGTTACGGTGCGCTTCCCCGAAGTGACGAGATCCCACCGATCTCCGAGGCACAAGCGGAAGCACTTGATACTCTTCATTATCTTGGTGAAAAGTTTGCCGTCAACCTGGATTTCCAAAAAGGCGACATTCAGTACGCCAATAACATGGGTATCTTCCATGCTCGTGATGGCTTCACCGATACTCAAGAGCAACAGTAAGTTCATGCCTCCACTATTTACTGGTGGATTCAAGAAGGGTATCGTGTTGACTGGTTGATTGTCAACTGCCATAGGCGTCATCTGCTACGACAGTGGTTGCGCGATCCAGAGTATGGCTGGGAGACGCCAGAGCCATTGAAAGAAAGATGGGCTCAATTGTACGATGGCATTACTCCAGAAGCTCAGATATTCCCTCTAGAGCCATTCATCCGTAGCGAAGGAAACAAGAGTAAGGGAAGGTCATAAATCAGTTATCCGTAGCTCAGTCTAGGCTGTCAAGAATGTATGCCGCTTTGGCTTCTGGAAGTCGCATCTGGGCAACGCGCCCATGAACTCAACGCTTCCAAATCGGCCCAACCAATGAATTGCTATTTCTCTAGAGGTGCATCCTAATTTTATGAAACTGGGATCCCGGAAAAATATGGTCGGCCCGGTGTTGGCTGTGGCTTGGGCAAAGGACGTGCCAAGAGGCTGACGTTCGTACTCAGATAGATTCACTGGACAGTAAGAATTGGTTCCCGGAACAGCGAGAGGCCTATTCACGAGCAAAAAAGCAGAGGTACATTTTGAATCATACCTAGTTGGCTTTCTTCCTCATAGCTATACCCCCTGCAATCCATCCCAGATGTGATGAGGACTGCAGCATTGTTCGCGATAGCCAGTCAGCATTGTGTGCTGCTTACTGACATAGGAGGGCTATCGTAACACTTTGTGAACAGCAATAAAGCACAAGCCATGAGAAAGGCAGGCCTGGGTCTCCGGGATATTTGATGCTATTCCTGAGAGCATCGCATACCTTTGAAACTAGTACTGCAACCGAAGGAGGAAGAATTCAAGTAATAAACCGCATAACAATAAACCAAGGATAACAGCCTGGAAGCCCCAGGTTTTGGTTGGATTTTCTTCTTCCCCGCAAATGCTGCTACTATTGTTTCTTTGATAGAGTTGACATAAAGCCTTGGAGGCGATTGGCAGCCCGACTTAAAGGCCTGAGACTCGGGACACTCCATTGAACGGGATGGAGATCTTGCGCATACGCTTGCAAAGGGAGGCAACGGGTCGAAGGCCGCTTACCAGAAGGCAGTAGAAACACCAGTTTAAAAGCAGTCGCCATCAGGTTATCACATAGAGTGCACTTACGGTGATATTTCTTAAAGTCAAGCAGATGATTGGCACCAGAATGTCTTCGACTCGTCCGCTTCACATGCTGCATCAGATTCAATGACTCACTGTAACATGAACTGACGACTTAGCATAGCTGCATCGGTTCTGAACGGCACCGGTTATGTCAGCCTTGCCTTTATCTGCTGAACAATCGGAATATTGATGGCTCTGGCAGGGCTAAGCATGTACGTGGAGCTTGCAAGCTACGTCCCTAATCGCAGCGGCTTAGAGGTCTTGTTTTTCGAACAAGCTTATGCTCGACCGAAAGATTTCTTCCCCATGTCATTTGCCGTACAATCAGTCTTGCTCTCCTTCAGCTATGTCAACGCTATCGGTGAGCTTGCCGGGTTGTTAGCCGCCCAACTTTCTAGAGTTAGGTTGGCAGGGAGAGCAAGGTAAACGGGATGGGATTGCCGTCGCTGATGAGGGCCAACATCAATACCAACATTAGAAGAGGTTCAATTTGCAGGGGCTTCAAGCGAGCCTCGGCTAAACAAAAGAGCCTTTTATGAGCAGCGTTGGCTATTTGATTTCAACAGTCATGTATGAGTCACCAACATGCCAAGAATTTCCAAACTTCCAACCTCAACGAAATCTGCCTGAACGAGGTGGAAATTATCACGCCACTTTTGTGGTCACAGCAACGACAACGACAACGACAACCATCTGGACGGTGGTGATAGCACCCAAAACACCGCTCCAGTATCAAGATTCATATCAAGAACAAGTCCTTTTTTTCAATCTGCTCAATTCCCAATTCACTTGTGGCGAAAATACAAACCATCTCAATGGCTTCCCTCACAGATCTACCAGTCGAGATTCTCGACCAGATTTGCAGCTCACTCTGCTGTCATTGTCGACAGCACAAAATGCAGCTCGACAAGCCGAGCGCCGCCGTCAGCTCGACAGAAGACGACGGAGAACGGCTTGGACTACGCAATCTATGCCTCACATCACGGTCACTACGCCAAATTGCTCAGCCAATTCTTTTTCACGTTTTCTTACACCACTGCACCATGAGCACCATGAACTGGACAAGCGAAGAAACAAACTTGATACCTCGGTTGTTCCAGTTACTGAGAACGATCAATGAAGACGCCCATCTTTCTTCTTGCCTCAAGTCCATCGATATTAATGCATTTGAAGAGAAATGCATTATCTGTTCACCTTCGTTAGAATGTGCAACTCAGGAAGAAATCAGTCAAGTTACGCGATTGTCGAAAAAGACAGGTCTAGATATCAATCCCGCCGGCTTGGACCACGATCTTCTCCCTGAGATTCTAATCCAATTCTTATTGATTATGACGCCGAATCTCCAGAACGTCAGCTTGTGCGTACCACGTTGGTGGGTCTTTTACCCGTTGAGAAAATGGATCAATAAATGGAGGCCCAAACTAAATGAGTCAAAAATACTGCTGGGCCAGGTACGACACATGGAGCTGGAGACTGAGAGATATAGCGACGACACGTGTCTTGAGGACGACCATAAAGATGAGGGTCTTTGTCACCCGATTCCTGATCCCATTGAACGACTACTCATAGACAGTGCACCGAATCTCGAGGTGTTGTCATGTTCTGCTGGAGGGCTGGAGGGTCTTCCGAAGTTGCCATTGCTCAGGTGGCTGCACCTCCGCATGGAAGGGTCTTGGAAGGGAATGTTGCCTATATTAATGGATCGCCTACCGTCCCTGACACATTTCAGCTACTCGACCAGCAACTTGCACTCTCCCACGCCCAGAGAGATCCAAGACGCCCTCCATAATCACCAGGAGACTCTTCAACATCTCACTGTGATCAATCGGTTTGGGGAGAGCATTGCAAGTGATGATTTGCGAACGGATCCAAGCCGGCCATACTCAATGACCTCTCTGGCCGGTTTCAAGGCTCTCAAATCCATTAACCTTGATGGCTATATGATCTGGCCGCATCGGAGGGACGGAGGCACGATACAAGAAATGGAGGCGGACTTGCAGCTTCTACCGAACTTTTTGCCTCAATGCTTACGGCAGCTTCATATTGATGGCTGGGGTAACTATGGAGAGGAGAACCTAAGGTCTTTAGCTAAGGCTATGGCAAATGTGGAATTTCCCTACCTGGAAACGGTGATCTGGGGCATCGTTCATGATCGCCGGCTCCTTCGGCGTGGGTCTTGCAACAAAGCGTGGGAGATGGGCATGGATTGGAGGGAAATAATTACAGAGAAAGTTGAAGACCGCATACGCAATTGTCATCAGGAAGCATTTCCAAACTGGGGAGACGATTTGTTGGGGTCTGCTGCGAATGAGGCTGGCTGATGATCAATTGCTCGCTTCAACTACCTACTCATATAGCATCGAAGCTTTGCGTCGTAGTATAGGGCTGTAAATGTCCGAACCGCTGACACCACCATGTACTTACTCAGTATCTTGACCGGCCGTGGGCCAGTTACCTTCCTGATGAGAATAATATGACAAGATGATGAAGCATAATTATCAAATTCAATTTAGTCTTGAACGGGCTTGAGGCATTTATGATGACATATTCTACACAAACGCTGTGGACAAGTACGTGCAGTGAAGAGGGATAGAGGAGCTGCGACCTTTCTACCACGAATTTGCTAGAAGGGAAAATTGATTGTTCAACCACATTGGAACACATCTCGACATTGACAATGATCTTACTCTTCCCACACGCTTTAGGATGATTTGTGCAGTGAAATTGTCTACTGAAAGTCAAAAGCCGACGTTGCAATTGCACTAAAGTTCTGTTTGTTTGATATGATCACTAATACAGTAGTATACTAAGGTACACGGTAGTAACTCAAACATTGGAATACCAGAGCACAAGCAGAGTCTTCCCACATTTCGTAACATTGATACTTCAGCTTTGAAAGTTACCATATGTCAGGAATGCCTGATCTATACATCCAGCTTTACCATGACGCCAATGCTTTTTCCAAAACTTTGGTACTTTTGCAGCGCCGCCTGTGCCTCCGGCTTGGTCCAAGCAGCCTTTGCTTCCTGGCGCAGGTGTTAGCAGTGAATACAAGTAACCTAAGACCGTAGCAATCAGATGGAAGGCTTACCTCATCACTGTCCCATCCCAAGATACCCAAGCCAGTTGACTGACCTCCATCGACACTCTTTCCTCCAAAGTGGACGGTCTGGCCGAGGGCAGCAACTAGGTCCATCCAGGCCTGCTTCGCTTCCTCATGCTTACTCTCGTCTGCAACATCAATGAAGCAGAACTGAGTAAATGTCTTAGGCTTTTCACCGGGAAGCGGACCAGTCTCGAACTTTTTGACTCGAGGCTCGCCGCCGGGACCAGCCTTGAACTGCTCTTCACGCTCTTTGATCCACGCCGAATCGGCAAACGCCTTGTCATCTGCCGCGGACTCGAAAGCTACGAGGAGATTTAGGTACTGCCAAACAACTTGACTTCAGAGGAGGATCTCACTTATCGTTTGCAGGAATTTGAAGTCTGTCACAGGTGTTCCGTTTTCGTTGATGACATGTCCACCAGCTACTCCAATAACGCCTGGCTGCTTCGCAATATCTTCCTTGACCTGCGGCCATGCTCCGAGGACCTCATCCTTCTTGTCGGCAGGAATGTTGGGGGTGACGACAACGAGGAAAGGCATTTTGGCTGTTTTTATGTTCGGGGCTAGTAGAGACGATGGAATTGTTTTCGTGGTGTGTTTTGGCGCTAACCGGTCTACGGTGATCTGGTTGTCTTTCGTTTCGATGAAATATTGATTCTGTGCTGGCTTGAAGTCGGTTGGTGGATGCGGTCAACACGAGGTTTTTATGACTTTCGAGGGAGGTTCATTCATGTATCAAAGACCTTGCTGGATCAAGACAGTGGTCAGTCAACCATCGACCCCGACACAGACCGCACCCTGCACCCGGAAATCCCGGCGGTGCGGCATGACAGCAGCCAGGCGCCGTCAGACGAGTTGCGTCTTAGAAGCCGCCCCCCCCCCCCCCCCCCCCCCCCCCCCCCCCACCCCCCCCCCCCCCCCCCCCCCCCCCCCCCCCCCCCCCCCCCCCGGAAACCCCGGGGGGGGGCCACAACCGCCCCCCGGCCCCCACACCCGGTTTTGGTTATAAACCCCCCCCCCCCCCCCCCCCCCACCCCCGGCAAAAACTGAGAGCCACCAGTACGTCGCCGACCGACCCCAGATCAGCTAACCTCGAACCCCCTCTCGTCGCGGATAATACCACCGGCAACTAGGGACGGCTCTCAGGGTCCAACAGCTGATTGGCGGTGCCCACTAGGTATGTTGCATGGTAAACAAACCGCGTGTATGCCGTATCGTGGATGCTTCAACCCAGGAAGTGAAACCCAGGCGGAGCCGGGAACCGGGGGTCAGGCCAGTGTGGGGTACAGTCGCTGCCACGGCGGTGGAGGACGGGCCGGCGGGTTTTGACGAGACGGTCTCGGTTTTTCGTCTGATCCGTGATTTATGCCCCCTCCACCAAGCCGAAAGTCTAATTCACTCGGCAACGTGCTTGGAGGACTGCATGAATCCAAGCCGTCAGCCCGGCGGACAAAAGGTTGACTAGGCCAGGTCTAAGAAAAAGGGGTCCTTATGCAAATAACGGCTGTCGAATCACCGCAGGCGAGGTTCGTTTGCTGCGCGAGGCAGTGCCAGAACCCGAAGGTCTTTCAAGGAGCGAGAATCCCTAGTCGAGTGCTTGACTGTACTAATTCAAGCTGAGTGTTCATCTCGTATTGCTATGTATTACGAAGCTGGAAACACTTTGGCAGAATGCGGGGACAAGCACATTGAGGCATGGAGATGCGACTGAGTCTGATACATGAGGAAACGTTCCAGAACAGGCACAAACCTTCGGGGATATATCAATATTCCGGGGAATTAGCAAAGCAACCCGTGCTCATATCCAGTCTCTCCAATACTTGCAATGTTACTGAGGAAGGTTGAATCTCTCAGGCTGGCCTGAAATAAGTAGATGCGAGTACAATTGAATGGGTGAAGTCATGGCTTCGAGCTTTTGCATCAAAGATCAGCAAGGACTTGGACATGGTCCACGAGCTGAATACAAGTACTAATCGCATGATTGTGGTAAAGAGTTTGAACTATTTTCATCCCTCCAATGCATGTGTTTTCTCCTTCGGCACTAAATCTACGTGATGGGCAATGACCGAGGCCTGGTTTACAATATGGACTTGGTTGTTCGGAGTTTCGGGCAAAATGAGGTTACCGAATCAACAAGTGAACGTGTGAAGCAGCCTTGCTCCCCTTTGATATTGAGAAACATCTGCAAGCAACATTGAAATCTCGGGAATAATGCATATGCACTGCTTCGAATACATGGCTCGATCGGTTGAGTTCAAGTGGCGGTGTGAGATCGTTCAATGACTCGCTCCTGGCCACCACAAAGACAGGCCGATGCGCTACACAGTTCTGCCATAAGTCTTCCACTTAGAGAAGCCGTGCTCGAAGATAGGATTTTAAATTATTATCGGCTGCGGGGGCGAGCTCTAGCCAAGGGCTCTGGTACTGTCACATATCAGCAGAAGAGTAAGTGCCTCTTTCGTTCATCCCGAAATTCGGTCGAGATCGTCTGTTTGTGTGTGTGTGTGTGTGTGTGTGTGTAAGTGAAAGGAAGAGAGAGAGAGGGAGAGAGAGATGGAGAGAGAGAGATGTTGTTGTTGAAGACATACGACTCTTTGCTCTTTGGATGAGAAACTACATACGACGTATTGAACTAATCTTTTCCTTGATTCCCATTTTCATGAAACGTCGAAAGCTATGCACATTACTACCTACAGGATATCCATGCCTGACCTTACACAGATCGCACAAATCTTGCCGACAGTCAAAACGAGGACATTTCACACTGCAGGTGGGAGCTTGGCATCTGAGAGCAGCCAAATGTTCAATCTGTTTCTTCTCTGTGGCCAGACTGATCCAGGGTAGCTTGCAAATATGCGTCTCGATACTTGATGGTTTAAACGTATATGCCATGACAGTTGAGAAAGCCCCAACTGTTTGCGTTGAGCACAAAACAATTACACTTCCACCCCACCATTGTCGAAATCCTCAGGACCACCAACCCAATATTCCTGACAACGATTTCCCCCCCCCCGCTAAATGAAAGTATGCGAGGCGATGGGTATTTCTCAAGCGAACACGATAACAGCCGCCGCGACACCGAGAACTGCCGCCATCCCCGCCCGAACGGTCGACCCCGCCCCCCCCGGAACCGTACTCGACGAAGGCTCCGCTCCGCTTCCCGTCCCAGTCGGCACAGCCTCACCCTCCGTCGACGTGATCAAGGTACTACCGGCGACGCCCGTCCTAGTCGTGACCACCGATGGCGTCAGCGACGACAATGGCGACGTCACCGACGTAGTAACGGTTTTGATAATGGTGCTCGTCGTGGTAGGGGGCGTGACCGTCACCGTCGTGCTGCCTACTCTGCTATTCGACCCGGGGGTCGCAAGGGTCTGGGTGACCGTGATTGTGGGCGGTTTGACGGTTGCGCAGCTGGAGAAGAAGCTCTTGGTGATGGTCTCGGTACCGGAGTAGCCCGGGCAGCCCGGGATTTTCTTGCCGGACGCCGGGTCCGTACCTCCGCAGTCGAGCGGGGTGCAGATTTCGTGGGTTTCGAGGACGTAGTGGATGACTGTCTTGATGGAGTCGCCAGAGGGTCCTGGGTAGGTGTATGTGAGAGAGGTGCAGCCCGTGAGGTCCGTCTTGGCTAGGACCGCTGTAGCTGCCAGAACTGGGAGGAGGTAGCGAGACATCCTTTTTGGAGTTGAATGACGATTTGCGAGTGAACGTTGGTGAACGAGTGTGATGGTCAATAACTGCTGATAGACACCTAAGATCTCGAGGATGAGAGAGGCATGGATCGCCAAGTCATATCTGGGTGGCATAACGGGTCTTTTTGAATACATGATGGTGTTGTAGGATCGGGAAGTCGCATTTTTCCCATGCGTCTTGGATGTTTGGCGAGCAGGCAAGCTTTCTGGAACCTCGTCACCTCGAACTCGTCTAGCCCCTGGGTACGACCTCAAGAGGCTGCGTCGTGCCGCATAGGCGTGTCGACTCCTTGCATTACCGGCGTTCTTTTGTCATCTGACACGAGGAAGGACAGGGACAGGAGAGAACACAGCGGTTCTGAACAATCCCGTGGTTCATGTCAGGCATACTACGAGAACAAAGAAGGTTTATTTTCGGGAACATGCACTCGAAAACAAGCGACTGACGAATCCCTTGCCGCGCTCACATGCTTGGCAATTAACAACTGAGATGCAAGGAGCAGGAATTCAATTTGTCTGTCAGGCACCGGAAGATCAAGGAAGACTGTCTTGCTAATGCCCTAGTATCGGCCTGAGAATCCAACGGCGCCATATCATCGCCGAGAGAATTGGTGCCTAAACCACGGAAAGTGGTGGAGAAGAAAATATTAGTTTTGCTATCTATCTTCGAGTTCACTGTCATAGAATCGGTCAAGCTTGTCCGGAAGATCGAACAAAGGAAATTTGAATAAGTTTGTGCACAGGTCAAAGTCTTTAAGACGATTGCTCAGGGACGGCCATGCCACCATCCTCGTATGCGGGCCCCTGCTTGCAATACCAAAAGCACTGCAGTTTGCCGTTGTTTCCATCAAACACTGCTGCATTGTTCTCCCTCCTGTACGACACGACCTCGACCTAGCAATCGAGTCACACGAAATAGCTCTGTTTTTGTCGTTGGGAGAGGGGCTGTTGCCGGTGCGTACTCTTCTGAGTCATCTCTCCATCGAATGGCCCACGTGCTTGTCTGGCGACAGCTTCAAGTTAACATGACATCGAAACTCAAAGAAACCAAGAGCACAGTGTTCTGTATGTACAGCAATGGTGTATTGACAGGTAGCGATTGGCGCATTAGTTGGTAAGTCTAGGTTATTACAATTTATCATACAGAAGTCGTCGTGTCGGCCGTTAAAAGAAAAGGAATGCATAGCCGGAAAGTCTTTCGCGACGACTTTGTCACTTCAAGATTCCAGCGAATGTTGATCCCCTCCAGCGGAGAGACAGAAGTCGGAAACAACACTTTTGCGAGAGGATCGAACTCAATCTCTTTACTGCGCCTTCTTGGCCTTGTCCAACTTTTTCTCCCGTCTTCGCTGGTGGGCTTCTGCGCCGGCTTCGGTATCCATGAGGTAGTCCCACCACCGGAAGCTAGACGCGTAGTTGCCAATGAATTTCTCATGGTGCACGTCGTGGTGCTCGGCGCCGGCCCAGAAGGGGAGGAAGTGCCTCAGAGACCAGGGGAAATCGTAACCGGAATGCGAGTCGATGGCTTGGAACAGGCGGAGGACAATCCACATGTACATGGTAAAGAGGTGCAGGTCCTTTGTGATGAGTACCCATAGAACGGGGGACCCAACGGTGCCGAGACCAAGGAACATGACCTCAATCGGGGAGGCGTACTCGGCCGTCATGCCAAAGGGGGCCGAGTAGTAGTGGTGCATCTTGTGGACGGCCTTATACAGGGGAGGCCAGTGGGCACCGCGGTGCATCCAGTAGTGCCAAGTGTCCTCGAGGACGAAGAAGATTGCGATCTGGTAGGCCATCTTCCACCAGGCGGGAAAGGGCACGCCGTAGTCGAGACCGCACCAGGTGGCGATGGGGTGGAAGAGCCAAATTTGCGGAAGCTCGACGGTGAAGTGACTGAAGAGAACTAGGGCGCCGCATTCAAATTGCTCTCTCCAAGTTGGGATTTTTTGCTGCTCAAGGTTAGTGGCTGGTACGGGTGGTAGTCGTTCATGTCTGGGATCCTGCCGAATGCATTAGACATGGCGGATGTGGAGTGACGTGCCTGTTGAATCTTCCACCTGCGGAAGTAGGGAATGGCGTCGATAATGATCCATGGAAGACTGCGACCAAAGTAGACGACCTCGTGCATGACAAAGGTCATGATGCCAGTGGCGAGGATGTCGTTCTGCATCCACAGGTACCACGCCGCCCACAGGCGCTCAATGGCGTTGAGCTGGACGTTGTACTTGTTCACATCGTCGAGTACGCCGAGGTAGGTTGTGGTAGACGTCTGGTTGGGAAACACGACGGTGGAACTCCTATGAGAGCGTTGTGTGTAAGCGGATGGTCAACTTGTGAGGTAGGTGAGAAGTTGCGGTTGGCTTACCAGGACGCCATGGTATCAAACACACCCCAATGCAGGAGAGACGAACTAAAGCAAGGTGATGTGCAACTCTCGAGATGCAACGGCAGCAACCAGACCAAATATGGGAATTTGGCAGAATTGCGAAAGGGGCCAAGTCGAATTAATAAACATCCGCGTTTGGTGGAGACTGCGCGTGTTGGCGTTGAACGGGCTTTGGAAATGGATGGTTCTTCTCGAAGGGCGGCGCAGGGGTCCAGACGCCGATGGGACGATAAAAATTCACCGGCATCCGCTCAGGTGTGGTACGATAACTTGCATGTTTTGCTGTGCCTGTTCCTCTTAGAGACACGGGAGACTTTAAACATGAATCCACAGATCCGAATACGAAATGGATGAGTTGCGCCTCGACCACCGCTGCCATTGACTCATTGTGAAGCTGATGAGATTGGCGAATCTGGTGACAGCTTCTCATCGCCTGCTCTTGGTGAATGGCCCGGAGCCGTGTGTTTCCAGCTGCAGAGAGGCACAGAGGATCCATTCTCCATCCCCGGGCGACCCACTTCCCGGTGGTCTGTTTGTGGTGTGATTTTGTCCACCGCGCTTGAATCCCCGAGATTGCCGGCCTCAGGGGCAGCGTCTGGCACCCACAGCCTGGTTCTGGTCCGTCCTGAGCTTGCAGATGGGCTTCTGAAGCACTGAGACAAGGCGATGAGAACATTTGACGTTGCGATGGACATTGGATGATCTCTCGTTAATGGCCGTTTCTGTAGTAGTTGGGACCGAGCAACATGGCAGATGTGTGATCTGCGTGATGATCTGCCACTACGGAGTGGATGGGCAAGGTAAATATTGCAGCTCTGTCCATCGGGTTGATGAACTTCAAGGCGTCTTCTGAGTGCGGACAAGTTAGGCCTGGCAAGGAAGTTTACCGCCGTCCGTGTGGTGTGATTGTGCATCCGGGTCGGACGCAAGATGCCCGGCATACTATGCACATCTTCGGCGCGCTGATGGGTCCGCCCGCCGTCGATTGTTCGGTTTTCAGCTCGCCGTTCTGCCCCATGTGGCCACAGACACGCGGCAGTCACTCGATTCGCGATGGACCAGTGCCGAATTTGTTTGCAACGGCCAAAGGTGGGCACTCGCCGGGTCTGTTGGTGTCTTGATCGGAGCAGCTCGACAGGTGAGGGACGCAACATGCGGTGTGGAGATGATGGCCCATCCCGGCCTTGGAGGTGTCCGGATACGGATGCCAATGTTGACCCTGGCTAGCGATAATGGTGCATGTTGGAACTTGGATAAACATGGGTGCGTAAATTGGTTTCCATGTTCAAGTCTCGCTGTCGCTGGTTCGTCATCAACTTCATCGAAGACTCCAGGTTGGCCATGGCCATCCTCCCTGCTAGTGACGCCAGCGGGTCTGGGTTTGTCACGTCACCGGACCTAGGGGTTCTGATCGAATGAGAAAAAGAATTGATTGTTGTTATTGATCGCTGTTGGAAGAAAGATTGGCTGGTAGCTGTACCGACTGATGTGTCGGACTACCTTACCCTGCTGTAGAGGCGTTGTTGAGATCTCGCAGAGCAGAGGGAGAGGGCTGAATCTGGGCCACAAAGAGGTTTGAAGGACTCGTAGAATCGAAGATCCTCGTCAAGTCTTTTTTCGAGCCGTATCGAGGTTCCCAAATTCGTGGAGAAGGTGAGGCAGAAGAAGTGGTGTGGTGATGCGTTTTTTGGTGTTGAGTGGACATTCAGAGGTTCAAGTGTGGCTGAGGATGTCGGCGGTTCCGATGCTCCGACTGTGGCTCAGCTAAGGCGGTGCACATCAGCCACTCACCGCCAGCCACGCGACGGCATTCGCGCCCAAAGCTTCTGCAGCTCTCCACCACACGCACCAACACGAAGCGCGCCCGCACACCGCACACCGCATCGCAAGGCAGCGAGCTCTCAGTCCGTCTCGGCAGCAAGGGGAAAAACGAGGCTCAGCAGGTTCTTTGCCCTGGTCTCTGACCCCGTACAGACCCCGTCGAGACCCAACCTCCTCCAGTCATCTCCCCAGTCACATCGAGTCCGCGCCCACCTCGTGACCTCAGAGGCTCTCAGTCAAGATGACCCATCGTCGGCCAGACCAGGGTGTCTTCGTTGTTTATCCAAGTTCTTGTTCTCGTTCTTGATGCTGGTTTGGGCTGCGGGTCGTCACTTGCGAGGCCATCTTGGACGTGGCCCTGATTCACACACACGCATAACAGCAAATGTCGTGAATCCCCTTCAAAGTGTCGTCACGCTGTTCTTTTTCTTGCCTTTCTCCTGGCCGACTCTTGGCAAGTCTTTACCTTCTTTTTGACGCGACCTTTACCCGCTGCCGCTATCGCATTTGAGCTTTCATCCTTCGCATCTTCCTTGGCGCTCCGGCTACTATAGACGAAGACATTGACGAACTTTGAACTAAGAAGGAAACAACGACGACGAACAAATCCATTGTTCAACTCGAAGGGAGGAAACAATGGGATACATTGCAAACACGCCCGAGGAGCGCCTCGAGCGATCAGACTCGAAGAATCCAAAGACAACGTGCAAGGGCCTCACGGGCGCAGGAAACCTATGCCGCAACTCAGTCACGCCCGCGAGGGGCAAGATGCTTTCGCCAACGGCCAAGGAGGAGTCGCTCTACTGCCACCACCACAAAGACCAGGCTGCAAGTCGCTCTGCACAGTCGAGTCCCGGCCCTAGACTGTCCGGCAGACCCATCTTGGAAGAGCGAACGAGCATCGACACTCTCGCGGACCGGCTTGGCCTGGTGGACGTAGGCTCCAACCCAACCAAGAAACAGAAACGGCCTCATGGAGGACGGCTCAGTGGCGGTAGTGGGACACAAACCACGAGCGCCTCGAAGCCGCCCTCGGCATATACACGTCCGCCGCAAAAGGAGCGCAAGGAATTACACCTCTGCTGCTGCTTCAGCATCCCCATCGACGAAGTCCAGGAATCCCAGCCCGCCCCTCGGCCCCAGCCGCGACCGGTGCAGAACGGCGGCTCCGCAGCCATGCCCCGGCCCTCGAGCCAGCTCCTGGCCCCTTCGAATTCGCGCCCGCGACCGAGCACGTCGAGCCACTCCCGGAAGAGCTCCCAGCAGGCATCCCCTCAGCCGCTCTCGACGTCCCAGACAGCGCAGTACCTATCACTCATCCCCCCATCGACCGACCCCCAGACAGCATCGGCGCTCATGGCGGAGTTGGCGAGGCCGTACGGCAGCTCTGAAGAAGCGGGCTACATCTACATGTTTTGGATCACCCCGACTTCCAAAAAGGAGGCGGCCCCTGTGCAGGAAGCGAGATCGCTGCTTGCACCGCCTTCGCCAGCCCGGGGCGTGGGACGCAACCGACGGTCTAGCGACGTGGTATCGGCCTTTGCAAACGCCAACGGCGGCGCATCGGGCGACAATAAGATGCTCATCAAGATTGGACGGGCGCAGAACGTCCAGCGCAGGATGCAACAGTGGACAAAGCAGTGTTCCTACGAGATCGAGGTACTGCGGTACTACCCGTACATACCGGGAGCGAGCGCGGCATCGGGACAGCAACCGCGCATGACGCCGCATGTGCACCGCGTCGAGCGGCTCATCCACATTGAGCTGTCGGGCATGGGACTGCATGCCGGGCCCATAACGTGTGCCGGATGCACTTCGGTGCACCGCGAGTGGTTTGAGGTGCAGACGTCCAAGAAGGGCATCGGCGCGGTGGACGATGTGATTCGGAGATGGGTTGACTGGGACGAGACGACTGTTTGAGTCTGGCGGGTTGACCAGACTTGCACAGGACTACCTTTGGAGTGCCTCAGTGGTGATCAAGTGATCCCTGGATGCTGGGCCTAAGCCCTTTTATTTGCACGCATTGCATGGCGGACGGCGCAAGGGAATCTTTTATCGCATTCGGACCTCGTACAGCATTTAAATCAGTATCACAATAGTATAGCAGACTCCAACCAGACTTCGGGGCAATAACAGAACCCTGCATTTCGGCAGCTGCCCGCGGGCCTCGACCGGTCGGGATTCCGCCGGTTCGGGTCACCAAGGAAAGACTCACGAATAAAAGCGGTACATAGATATTTGACGTTTTTACTGTGTATGTTTTTACGTTTGCTCTGCAGGTTGGTGCAATTTCAAAAGCCGATGGCGCAATTTCAGACCTCGACCCATGGCCTCCACGGTTCCCGGGCGGGTGGCAGCCGTATCCCAACGTCAGCTGAAGACAAGGTTCAATTACGGGGACTATGACTGTAAGATCAAAAGGAACACAAACTGTGCGCATCCCACGCTGCTACAGTTTCCATGTGTCATTGTGGTTCTCTTCTTGGTTGAAAACTCGGGCTCTTTGGCTCTTGATCAAGTTCCCCAAAGTGGTTTACTCTTGTAGACTCTTGATCATTACTGCACCTACGGAGTACGGATACATACAATGAACGGTCTTAAAGTCTCATAGCCAAGATTACAGGCAGCACACACTGGCGGTAGGTTGCTCCAGGTGTCCAGCAAACGTCGAGGACGGCACGGATGTGGCCCGACGGTGCCACCACCTCCCGCCCACCCTGCTCTTTGCATGCAGCATCCTGGGAATGCTGACGAGCTAATGCAGAACCAGAGGGACGGCGGGGGACACCACCGTTGGAGCCTTGGACTCTGCTCTGGAGGCGTGAGCGTCTGGGCGTCCCCCAGTTTCGAGGCCAAACTTTCAGTGCTCTCCACGCCTCAAAGCTCTGACTCGGATCGAGTGAGTAAACATGGACTGGTTGGTTGCTCAGTGTCGATGTTGAAGGTTTATTCGACCATAACTCAATGTGTTGGTCTCACGGAAAACAAACAGACGGGTGACTGTTGATGAGAGTCTCACATCTCAGATCATCAGCCAGACATTCGTCTCACTCGTCATTCCTCGCCCTGCCAAGCTTGGTGTTTCCGCGTGCCGAGCAAGTGTCTCATCTCTTGGCCATCTCTTGACAATCTCTTGGACTTTTTGTTTCCCGCTCAGAGGGCCGCTCGCTGCTTGGCGCTGGCACAAATCCTCCGAGCAAACTCGCACCCACCAACAAGCCCTACTAAGGTAGTTTGTTAATCTGTGAACGGGGGCAGCGTCACTTCATCTGGACTGGAGGGGGGACTGGCGGGGGGGGGCTGACCGGGGACGACGTCACTAGCTCGAGCAAGCTTTTCTGGTGGCGCATCTTCCGATGCTTGTCGTTGCTTGTCCTTTTTGGCATTTTTGCTTGTCTCTTGTCGATCGCTGGTGTCGCCCCCGGGAACTCAATTGGCTCTTCAACGACATTGAGTCTCTCTCGCAAGAACTGCACCGGTGCCCGGCGGCGCCGCGGTTGTAAGAAACGTTCGTTCTACTCGACCCGCTAGAGGGTTTAGATTGGTCTCCAAGTGTCCAATGTCATCTCTTGAACGACATCTCGACGGGGACAGCAACAACAAGTTCGCCTCTTTATGGGTACCCTACTGCAGATACTGGCAAGGTAGGCAACAATAACCTAGCACGGCTAGGTACCTCCAAGGCTCCAACAGTCTTTCCGAGCCGCGAAGCCATCCGCGATCCTGTTCCCCTTTGAGAGAAGCGCCGCCTGTAGCTGGACGTCTTCCCCATATCTTGCAATGACGTGCTCCGCGAGCCTGGGCCGGATTGTGATCCCCTTTTGACACCTCTAGTCCTCGACAACTTTGAGAGGCTCTGAAATCTCTGACCGGGGCGGAACTCGAGTTCCACCCACGCACGGGGGAGACCCTTCTCCTCCCCTTGCTCCCCTCTGCATGCTTTCACATTTCCTGGCTGCATTGGCTGGTTTCTGACTGGAGGATGTCCGCTGGCGGGTATCGTAATCTGTGGCGGACGCTTTCAAGCAACTTTGCCATGGTCGAAATGTGTCGAACGACTAGCCAAAGTGACATGGCAATAAACCTGTTCAGTGGTGCCTCTTGAGGTATCGCCATCATCTTTGACAAGGCGAAATCCCTCTGCTCTCTCACGCTCTCACGCTCTCACGCTCTCACGCTCTCACGCTCTCTAGGGATAACACCATCCGCACACCCCTTCCCAGTTGCTGTTGTCTGCACACACTCGATCTGCCTACTGCAGTCTCCTGCAAGTCGCATGCAACGAGTTCCTCCCATCGCTCCCTCCGGCCCAGTTTACACTCCTGGTTCGCAAGGAACCCGCGTCCGTGGCTCCAGCCCTTCTTCGGCCGTTCCCAACTTCCCATGTCACCTTGCCATGTCGCATCTCTCTTCCCAACTGCCGGGATCATACTGCTGACGCCTGGCTAAGCTGATCTTTTTCCTCTTCACAAGTAGCCCGTAGCTCTTTGCCTCTCCCTCCTTCTCCTCGTACCCTTAAAACTCGCACGTCCCACGTGCTCGCGCATTCTCTCCGTCATCCTGTGCCTGGAGACTGTTCCGAACTCTACCTCCCTCTTGTCCTCATCCCTCCTCCTCTTCTACACCTCCGTCTCTTCTCTTCTTCTCCATCCGCCGAACTGCCACTTGAGCGTCCGTGATCCGTCCCACCGTATCTTCATACCAGTATACCACTGCGCCATTGCCATCGATATCATCACCCACCCGCATTGCGAAACCCCGTCGCCTCTACCCCTCCATCTCCCAGTGTCACCCGGCGCATCGCCGCGACTCAATTGGCGCGCCATGGATAAAGATCTACGCCAACCCGAGCCCACGTCCAACGACAAGGGCTCCTCCGAGCTCGCTTTTGCCCGCGCCGATGCCGAGACAGGAGGCTCCTCCGGCTTCAGCGCCTGGTTCGGCGGCCGCAACACAAAGGTCGGCCCGCGGATTGCGCCTCGCAAGGAGGGTGTCGGAGAGGGCTCCGACAGCGAAGACAGCGCCGATGCTATCTTGACCAAGCAGCTTGCCGAGGAGAATAGCCATGCGATCAAGTACAGGACGTGCAGCTGGCAGAAGACGGCCGGCCTGCTGTTTTCCGAGTACATTTGTCTGGTGAGTTTCCGTCTTGGGGGAGATCTGGCGCATGGCACATCGTGCTGACCGACAAAGGCCATCATGAGTTTCCCGTGGTCATACAGTATTCTTGGCCTGGTGCCCGGCTTGATCCTCACTGCCGTCATCGCGCTCGTTGTGCTCTACACGTAAGTTCCGACTCCCTCGCCCAACTCGCCTCGACATGATACTGACTGCCCGTGTAGATCTTTGGTTCTTTGGCAATTCTGCATGAGACACCCCGAAGTTCGCGACGTCTGCGATATCGGCCAGATGCTCTTCTGGGGAAAGACATGGGCCTGGTACGCTACGGCTGTCATGTTCATTTTGAACAACACTGTATGCCTCTTACTCCCGTCGACAACATGGGTGCATTGCTAACACTACGTACGTAGTTCATCCAAGCTCTACACGTCCTCGTTGGCGCCAAGTACCTCAACACAATGACCGAATCCGACCCCGTCGTCTGCAGAACCGTCGTCTTCTCCATCGTCGTCACCATCATCTGCTGGCTCTGCTCGCTGCCTCGCACCTTTGACGCCCTTTCGAAAGCCGGAACCGCCTCCGCAGCCTTCACCTTCATCTCAGTGCTTCTGGCGACCATCTTTGCTGGCATTCAGGCGCATCCCGCCGGCTACGACCCCCGATCAACGTATGTCGACGAGACTACAGGCACAACAAAGACTGGCGGCGCCCCGATTGTCACGGCCATCCCCATTGCTGCTACGACTTTTGTTTCTGGAATGAATGCCTTCCTGAACATCAGCTATACTTTCATCGGCCAAATCACGTTGCCCAGTTTCATTGCGGAGATGAAGGATCCTAGGTAAGTCTACAATCATACTCTTTTTAGCATGTATGCTAAGCCAGGTATAGGGATTTCCCCAAGGCTCTGTGGGCCGTAACCATTGGTGAGATCATCGTCTTCAGCATTGTCGGAGCTGTCGTCTACGCCTTCGTCGGAAACCAATACATGACGGCTCCCGCCTTCGGCTCCCTCGAGGAAGTCTATAAGAAGGTGTCCTTCTCCTTCATGATCCCGACTCTCGTCTTCCTCGGCGTCTTGTATGCCAGCGTTTCGGCTAGATTCCTCTTCTTCCGTCTCTTCAAGGGCACCAAGCATTTGCACGAGCACACCATTGTCGGCTGGGGTTCTTGGGCCACCATTCTTCTTGCCTTGTGGCTTTTGGCGTTCTTGATTGCCGAACTTATCCCCTTCTTCTCTTCCCGTAAGTTTCGCTCGGCCAATGATCAAGAGTTTTCGCTAACTAGATTCAGTGCTTTCCCTCATGTCCTCTCTGTTCGATTCATTCTTCGGCTTCATCTTCTGGGGCGTCGCCTACTTCCGCATGCGAGGTGCCGATAATCGCGCCGGTGTCCCCAAGCCGGGAAAACTTGCCGATCTTACGACGATGGGTCTCAACATCATCATTATTCTCACCGGTCTTTTGTTCCTCACTGCCGGCACATACGCCAGTGTTGAAGGCATCATTGAAGAGTTTAGAGCGGGCACCGTCGGCAAGCCTTTTGGCTGTGCAAGCAACGGGCTTTGAACGGGGCCCAACATCAATTGCCTTTGTGCCATTGTAAGAGATTGACACATGACTTGGAGCGTCGCTACATGCTCGTAAGCAATATTATAGGGGGTAGAGGAAGACTAAAGCAACGATACCATAGTGTTTATTATCACGTCCTTTTGGCTATAAATAGATCAAGGCGCAGTTTCATGATCTATCTTTCGAACTTTCATTAGCGATGTCGACAATGATGGTCCCCGACATCAAGAGTGCGCAAATAATCCACCTCATCAAATGCAACAGATGCCATCTAAAGTGCTTGTTCGCTCATCGCGAGGCCATGGAAGTCCCTCATTGCTATGCGAGCGGTGATACAATCATTGCTCATAAAGGCAAAGATGGCAAACGAACGAAACATTCGTGCGGATCCCACGTCAACTTGTCGTAAGCCCCCTTCGTGTTGAGTTTCTGCGAAAGCTTTTCTAGTTGGAAATTCCACCACACAAGCACCACCAGCATTCGAAAATGCATATATTTCGGATCAAAAATGTCTCTCGTGCCGTCCTTAGACGAAAGAAGCCACCTCTCAGGCGCGTACATTGCCCTATTGATGCCTGGGTTACCAGACGCCACCCATTTTAAGCAGTATGGCACTTAACATTGTGAACATCGAAGTTTTGCCTCGAAGGAGTTAAGAAGTACTAAGTTGGATAATTTTGTGGTAGATATATCACCCATCCCAAGCTTGTAGTCCCTTGAAGCAAGTTGTTGCAAGCTCGAGCTCCAAAATCTTCGTTCGAATGACCTCAGACCAACGTGGTCAGACGATCCGCCTCAGATACGAGCACGGAGGTTTACACCGAATCCGGGGAGTATTAGCCGCCAGACATGGATGGAAAGAATTTCACATTGGACGATCCGCCATACTTTGCCTGAAATGCTTATACTTCCCATCCCACACTTTCACGTTCGGCTACTCACAGCTCCGTGGAGAGATGTACACAAGCTGTAGGCAGCGGCAAAGCTAATTGCCCGGGCTTTTGTGTGTCTACCTTCCGTTCACTTATTTATCTGTGTTTTGCGCGAATGTGAGAATCAGACTAAAACATCTTGCGGCAACTGGCCTCTCGCTCCACCATTTCTCCTTCGCCCAGCACATCAGCCAGCACTTCGGCTCTTTCCCAAGTCGTATTCTTGGAATCGTCGTATTGAAGAGGTCTTTGTCGAAATGGAATATACCACTCTCCCACTGCACTGGTTCTCGCAACTAGCTAGACTGCTGACCCCTTTTTCAGCATTGGCTGTTGTGGTGGTTCTCGTCACAATCCTCCCGATGGTTATGGACCGGGCTACCGCGGAAAAACCAAGGCCCAAAATCGCCAGCTCAGGATCCTGGTTCGCCAACAAACAGAACTTCGCCGCTAATGGCGTGGATATCATTGAGAAGGGCTTCAACTAGGTGAAGAGCGGTGTATTTCGAGTGACGGCTCTCGATGGTTCCGATTTGGTTCTGATTGCGCCAGAACATTGGCTCGCATTGCGCAAGAAGACCGACGAGGAGGTGGCGTCCGCTCGTAAGGAGGTTTGTTCACGAAGGCGCGACCGTCGAGTAATTGTAGCTAAAATTGTCCAGTTCTTCTTGTGCTTTTAAACGGCGCACCATTCGAGGAACCCTTTTCCTACCGCTAAGTTGTCTCGCCCATGTCTGGGTTTGGTGCGTCTCGTACTACTTACTTTTTGCGATTGCGGTTGCTGTAAACTAACGATAGCCTACAACTAAAGATCGTTATCTCGATGTCATATCCACCGCGTTGAATGAGGGTATATGCGGTGTTTTCGGTCCGCCATCCGGGGGTTCAAAAGCTGGTAGGCTTCTCACTCATTTACCTTCCCCATCATCCGCCTAGTACCTCTCATATCAAGAGTCTTCCTAATGTTGATCTCGTACAGCACCAAAGCGTGTCATCAAAATCCAACTCATTTACTCGAACGTCATTTGGAAGGTCATTCTGGGGAATAGTTTCAAGCCCGAGGTGGTCGATATCTTTGTAACGTACTCTGCAACAATAATATCCGTAATGAAAGCACTGAAGGCCCAACGACCCCTATTGGCCCGAATATCTGCCGCCTTTTCGAAGGACGTCCGTCAAGCCAACGCGCAACTGAAGCAAGCCTCAGCATTATTCGCACCTCTTTTGAACAATGTGTGCAGGCGTCAGAGCAGGGGCTTGCGAAGAGCTCCCTAGATACTGAGTGGCTCTTAGCTTATTACCAGATCAGTCCTGAGGAAAGGGAGACTGAGAGATATCGAGATGTTCACTATGGCAAAAACGTATGTGCCTCTCCTTCGTGTGCCTCCACTCCGGTGTTCGACGAATCTGGGCGTCTCTTCTGACCGCTGACAAAGTTTCTAGATTTCACCGAATCCAACCAAGCATATTATTCCCAGACCGAGAATGCGTCAATGAAGCCTGACCATAAACATGGAAATGTTCCCCACCGAGGAAATCAACGGGTTTGTGGTCTGACGTGGGATTGAAGAAATGATGACTATTGAATCTCTGGTGAATTATTGGATGCACCATGACAGCTTCCGATGGACACAGGCACAACTTTAGACAGTAAACATTCCAGTGCACATGCCTTCTGAGTCCATAGTCAGACATACCCGACTTGCCCGAGAGCGGCGTTCCCCTCATGACTCGTGTCTTGAAGTGCCGAGATCTGTGATGGAATGCCTTCCTTCACCAGTGTCTTTGTGCTGCAAAAAAGCTGCTTGCTTTTCTTAACACATAACCAGGCTCTCCGCATTGACTTGCACATGTCAAACCAGAAAGAAATTTCCTCCACTAGAACTCAACCCATCCAAGCTCTCCAAGCACCTGGTTGCCTGAGTTTGCTGATCAACCCGGGGCAGATAATGCGGAGAAATGACGCAAGTACTAGGATTACTCACCTTGTCCCTGCTGATCTCCAACTCCAAGGCCGCAACATCAGATGACTTTGGCTGAAACACAAGTGACGTTCCCGCAGCCCAAGCACCGCTGCGTCTTCAACGCTTCAGCCTTTTGAGCCGTTGAGTCTGATTTCTCTGAATACGCCACAGATAAGCTTGAAAACACCTCAAAGAACCTCATCACTTGAGACAATCCCTTGATCAACTTGGCAATCCATTCGAAAAGCTTGAAAAACATGTCTAACCGAACCATTTGCGATGTCGACACGCCGGACCCTTGGATTGTGGCCGGCAATGGCAAATTCTACTTCACCTTTACCCTGGACAACCGCGTCGAAATATGGTGCTCCAATACCCTCGAGAACTTTCACCACTGCCACAAGAGTGTCGTTTGGCAGCCGGCGCCGGGGACTCCATGGTCAGTCAACATTTGGGCACCAGAACTGCACTACCTCAAGGGCCGGTGGTATATCTACACCTGTGGCGCGCCGCCCGGGGTCGGGAACCCGGGCCATCGGACTACGGTCCTCCGATCGTCGTCCCAGGATCCGATGGACGCCTCCGCATGGGAGTTTCTAGGTCCGCTGAAGGGTATGCCGGACCACTGGTCCATCGACGCCACAGTCTTTAGTCCCAATGGACACGATTTATACTGCTGCTGGTCCGGATGGCCTCTTGGAGATCATTCCGACACGCAGCAAGACCTGTTCTTGATTAAGCTTCGTGCCCCGGAAGAAGCCATTACCGACACACTCCTTTGTATTTCGAGGGCTGAGCTCTCATGGGAACGCCCTGATGAGGGCCGCCGGGGCGTTAATGAGGGCCCGACATGGGTTGATATTCCTGGTGTCTTCAGAGGCATTGTGTACTCTGCCGACGGAAGCTGGACTAGCGACTACAAGCTCGGCCTGCTGCCTCTCATAGGACAGAACCCTCTAGATCCAGGCGCATGGGCGAAGCGATCGACACCGCTTATGGTCAGTCACAAGCGCTGCGGAGGTCCGTACGGGCCGGGGCACGCAAGTTTCTTGCCAAATCCACATGATCGAAGCCGTGTCTACTGCATTTACCATGCGACGGCGAATTATGGTGAGGGATGGGTAAATCGGAAAGCGAGGATAATTGATCTTGGGCCAGAGTGCTTTGGGCCTCATGCTCACTCCATATGCTGCGCGCGGGAACGTCATATTCCGAAGCATGGTCACGATAGACCACATAAGTCTTCATGTATCATGTCCTAGTATTCTATGTCTATATGCATGCAAAACCCTGTTCTACGTCCTTCAAATACAACCTTGTCAATTCAGTTCTCCTCGACTGCGAAGTTTGCTGGCAGCTTCAATACTGATAGCCCCAAGTGTTGTTGCGACCCATGAATATCGTTCTCCATAAAGCTGCCGGCTGAAGCTCTCTTTCCCCCTCTGAACCGAGGTATTGTTACCTTGAATGCCAGAGCCGGTTCAAAGAACCCAGTCCAAACAATGTCGCTCTCAGAAATGCCAAGAGCCTCGGCGACATTGATAGGATGTAGTATTCCCGACTCTCGAATCGCTCTGAAGGTGCACTCGGACTCGAAGATGACGTCCATTGTAATCTCGTAAGGCCCCGCGTTCTTCGAACGAAGAACTCGGGAGATGTCCGAAAGGGTTCTCGGGTGACCTGCAATGCTCTTTGGACTCGAAGGAGAGTTCCGCGGGCTCGCGTGGGCTTTCTCGCCATTTGTATTCGGCCCGCCTGTCGACTGAGACTCAAAGTCCGTCGGGAGAGGCTGATTACTTCTTGTTCCCTGACCGTTTCCAAATATGGAGACTGAAGAGCGGAGGAGGCTTCTGTTCTTCTGGTTCTCTGATGTAATTGAGAGCCTTTCTTCGCCCGGCTTGAGATCGATGAGATGGTATATCGAGAACTGGGCACATGGGCCGGTCTCAATCTCTAATTTCCCAGCAATCCCAAAAGCGAAGTTGCCGGACGTAGCCTTTTGGCCCGCATATGGCCCATGCTACATTGCTGTTAGAAAGTATTGGGACTATGTGATAGAGTCATCCTTACAATCAATGCAATTCTCGCTGTCGATACGAGACCTGTCGCAAGTTCTTGTGTCGGGGCAATTGCTTCCGCGACGATGAATATCTCCCCGGGACCACTGGGCGTGCTCTGCCCTTTGCCATAAGTGTGGAAGTCTAGATCCCAGTCACCGGACACATTTTTATGTTGCTGCTTGACGTAGGCTTTGACAAGAATGAGCAAGTCGTCCAATTGCTCAATGAGTATATCTGCGCATTGTCAGTCCTGCAAGCCTGTTGAATGTGGGCAACAACTCTTCTAAGACCAACGCCAACTTACGATCTTTGACACTCCCAAGAACAATGGATCGATAGCCAAGAACGCGTGCGGCTTCTAGCTTGAACTGATATGGTTTGCCATCTGCGATTGACGAAACAAAGCGCGCCCCACGTGCTCGGACGGTACGCTGATCGCTGAGCTGCTCATAGTGTGCCTGGTCGAGATGAAGAGCACCTCCGGGCCCTCGCAGGATGTCAGGCCTCGTATTCTCATACAATGAATGCGCGGCTACTGACAGTGGCGTGCAACGTGAACCGGGCGCGATTGGTCTGACGTCGAACATGCCACTTTCGTAGACGGTAGCAACAGCGCCGTGGGACTTGGGTGTTGAACAAAGCCCGCCACATTCCATGATCTTGCCCATGTGCAGAAAGCCGCCATGTATGGACTCAATTTGGTCGTAAGTGATGCCTGGGTTCTGACGTTTGAGCTGGTACATGGAGTATGCAACATAAGGAGCGGGATCGTATGCCCTTCCGCCGATGATGATATCGAAGTCGGGTGTGGCTTCCATGGCATCAACGAACGCCTCGGGGCCTATTTGTGCCACAACGCGAGTTGAATCTTTGACATCTTTGGACTTTAATGGGGGCACACAGACGCCACAGCCGGAGATCCCCCCAACATTGAGTCGTTCGAGAATGACGGATTTGTCGATACTAGAAAATATTGAAACAGTTTTGAACGAGTATTGCCTTGTTCCATTAGCCAAGGAATGTAGCTTTGGGTAAGGCAGTACTTACGAGTTGCTATCTTCTGCACAAATCTCTTCAATGATTTCTTCCATCAACTTCACATGTTCGTCGGAGCCATCTCCTCCGGCAGAGCCGAAGACCAATGGAACCCGAAAGTCATGTACGAGCTTCAGCAACTTGGTCAAGTCTCTGACATAGGCTGAACGAGGGCAAGTCATGGTGCCAAGTGCCAGTTTCTCGGGGCCACTATCAGTTGATCCGGCGTCTAGGATAATAGCCGTTGGAACGCCGCTGGGAACGAGTTGTGCGAGTTCCTTGCCGCAAGCGTCCTCGTCAAGGCCATACCCCATGCACCCAACTGGTGTAACGATGTAGCAGAGAGGGTGTGGACCCATGCTTGCAGACTCTTCGAGAACAGAACTCATGCTGAGGGTGTGGTATTTGTTCGGTGCTTCAACAAAATCGACATTCAGAATTGAGATGTATGGGTGTTTTTGATACGGGATTCTCTCTTAGACAAGAGAACGATCCTTGATGATCCTAAGACCAGCTCTTAAATCAGGTCTCAGTCGAATAGAGGCATGGAATATCGTCGACCAAGTCGTTGAATCCTGTTCCAATCCTCTGACCCTTCGGTGATCCGGGATTATCGATATTCTCCGTCAATGCCAGCGGATCATATCCAATTTCCTACGGGCATATGAGTGAAAGATAGGATTACGACGCATTTGTCTCGGTGCATCATTCTGATCAAGTGTGTTCGCGTACGTTTGGGACCGTAGTCAATATGTATGTGGCTTAGACGGGCTCCCCGTATCCGTGTCCGTAGGGGGCTGGTGGTGTAGATTGGCGCATACTGAGCTTCCAATCAGAGTAACACCGTTGGCTCGAGCCTAGAAGGATCGAAGAATAACGGCAGCTAGCAAACATGTGGGCCTTGGAAGTTGGATCTAAGATTCTAGTCCGTTCCCGTTCCCGTACCCGTCGGAAGAAGTGCACATTGCGCGAGCGGCGATGGTCCAGCATGGCAGCGGCAGAGGAACGCGCCAGTTGCTGCGCCGCGCTGTCGCACGCCCCCGCATCGTCTTAGAATGCCACAATGCTTATTTTCTTATGCGGACGACGACTGAATGGGGGTACTTGGATATCTGGACCACTGTCAGTCGAAGGATCTGAGTTTCTACGTGCTAGCTGGAAGAGTCAAGAGCGTCGTCAACTCCAGCTTGGCGATCGTAGTTGAATCCGTTGGGGACTTCAACGTCGCTGACCCGTGTTGCTGCGCCATGGCATCTCCTAGTCTTCAATCCTTCACAGCAATGCCACCGCAAATGTTCGTTGAGAGTCGTTTGCCAGATTGCACACGTTAAAGATGGACATGTTAGCGTAAAGAAGGAATTCTGGGTTCTTTAAAAGCTCCCAGTCTGTTCAAATCACAAGACTGGAATCCCGAATGGAAAGGCATCACACCACCTCTTACCATTGTTCTCGCCGACCAACGCACAATCATACTCCAGAAAGCTGCGCAAATAACTGCCGGGGGAACACACAGCAAATCATTGTCAAATCTCATTTCACTCTGCGCGGAGCTATACCTAATTCTGTCTACCCCATTCGCCCGTTTAAAGTTTTGGCAAATATTTGCTAAGCGATGAACCCCTTTCACGATAAGATCAGCCCTGGCGACAGGGGGTCGATCACGACCAACAACATCGAGTTGACGGAGTCGCCCTCTCCGTCCTACATAATTGAGACGAGGGGCGGACGAGAACGAGATCTTGCGCCAGGCGAAACCAGTCGCGTCCGAGACGAGTCAACGAACCCTCTCATGAAGTCAATCAGCACCACGTCTGTCACGAATGTGCCAGAGGAGGAAAAGGACCTGCCTCTGGGCCAGGCCATTCGCCAGTACCCCAAGGTCGTAGCGTACTGCCTGTCCCTGACAATCGTCGTCATCGGATGGGGTTACGCGTTGGTGATTGTCGGCTCCATCGTCGCCGTCGAGCCCTTCCAGCACGATTATGGAGAACTTTACAAGGACAAATGGATCATTCCATCACTCTGGGTGTCGCTGTGGTCGGCCGCGATTCCCCTCGGCATGGCCATCGGCTCCGTCTTTGCAGGATGGTATCAGGATCGCATCGGGCGCATTTGGAGCTTACGGACAGGTGCTATCATTTGCGCTGTTGGCGTCGCAGGCATTTTCTTCTCTTACCTCCCCGCGGATATCGAGACCATGCGAGCCCTCTTCTTCGCCGGCAAGACGGTTCAAGGAATTGCCATTGGAATACTCAAAGTCACCGCAATGACGTACATCTCCGAGACAGCGCCGACATCTCTGCGCGCCTCGGTCATGGGCTTGGTGCCGACGGGAAATCTCTTGGGTCAACTGCTGGGATCGATTGTCGTCTTCCTCGTCAACAAAGCACCTAACAGGACCGGATACCTCGTCGCCTTTGGGTCCCAATGGCTTCTCGCAGTTGTTCCTTTTATCCTCTCGGTCATCATCCCCGAAAGTCCCGCATATCTCGAAGAACGCGGGCAGTCCGATAGAGCTCTCGAATCCTCACGCAAACTCTATGCACCTAGAGTGGATGCATTGAAGGTCCTAGAGAAGGTTCGGGCTAGCATTGCGGAAGAGAAGGAGGCTACATCGGGAGCGACGTACTTGACCTGCTTCCAGGGCGTCAATACTCGACGAACGATGATTGTCGTCATGGCCAACTTGCTCCCAGCGATGTTTGGCCTCGACCTGATTGCCAAGTCAAGCTACTTCTTGCAGACCATCGGCATGAAGTCGAGCACCAGTCTCATGATCCTGATCGGTGGCATCGTTGCTGGCACATTCGCAAATGGCGTTGGCCTGTGGGTTCTATCGAGAGTTGGACGTAGAAAGGTCACACTGATCTCGATGTCAATCTCTACTGTACTCTGGATTGCTGTAGGTATCTCTGGCATATGGAGAGGACCTGCAGTCGCGTATTTCACCGCCGGAGGGTGCATCGCCATCATCATTGTTTGTGGTATGGGCGCGTGGCCTGCCGGCTATGCGATCATGGGCGAAACGAGCTCGTTGAGGTTGAGAGCAAAGACACAGGGTATCGGCGGCGTTGCTCAGCAAGGATCGTCTGTGTTAATCAACTTCCTTCTTCCTCTCGCCTACAACCCGGACGCCGGAAACTGGGGAGGAAAGACGGGCTTTATTTACGTCGGATTGTGTGCTTTAGGAGTCCTGCTTTCTTGGTTCTTCTTGCCAGAGATGAAGGGACGAAGCGTGATGGAGATTGACCATATGTTTAATATCAAGCTGCCCGCGCGGCAGTTCAAGAAGTGGAGAGGTGATGTCGAGTCAAAGTAGGAAGAGTGTAGATAGCTTGTTAGACTTTGTTACGAGCGTTCATGCGAATTTCTCACTCATGTGCATTTAATATGTCCCAGAACCTTGACAATAGTATGACAACTATCTGCTTCAGGTATCTTGACTCGAATAGGAAAATGCATGGTTGGCAGACATTACCGGTGCCAATAGCCTCGGGCTTCAACGCCTCAACAGAAGCTTCGCCACGATAATGATGATGATGGTCTCCGGGTAGAGTTCTTCCATCACGGTTGCAGTGGTTAGTGTGTGAGAGTTGAAAATAATGTTCAGGAGATGATCAATAGTCTACCACCCTGGAGGAAAGGGCTCGAGCTGGGGTTGTTGATCGAGAAACAGAGAGACGAAAGCCGGCAAACGGCATGGTATCTAGCAAACTTGCTGCCCCGCTTGCTGGGACCAAATGGCGCAAAAACCGAAAGAGATCTGTGAACTCATAGTTTGACCGGCAATCTTGCCTATTCTCCCCATTGCATGTTGATTGCAAAGTGCATCAGATATCCATGCCAAAGAGCCACCTGATCAAATGGTTCAGGTACAACATTGATGTGACTTGCCAATAATATTCAGTCGTATGAATTGCCTACTGATAATGCCTCACACCTTGGTGTGCGTACTCCAGGCCGTCCTCAAAGCATCTACCACTGAGCTCGTAGGCCAGGCATGCATCGTCTCAAGCATATCCATGAAGCTAACTACAGCTTTCTGTTCCCCTTCGTCACGGAAGTACTCCCCACACAACGACACACCGACTCCAGCTGTGACCATTGATGGTTGATCCTTCCGATTCGAGATAGCTAAACCGCAAATCTTCCTGGTCGACTCCCTCAGGGTCTCCTCCAGCACCTGGTTTGCAGCTTGCGCGCCGATGCCCAGCCGTTTGTTCTTGGCCCCGTGCACAGCCAAGACGATTCGCATGAGTTCAATGTGCTGGAGGGCCAGCACCTGACAATCATTGGCATGCCATACTGTGGGAAAGTACTCCCCCATTTCCGGGTTTCGCTCTTGGTAGGCAAGGGGCTTGAAGTGAGGTGGCTGGTGCGTGTCCCAATTATGCTGAAAGGCCTCGATGGCTTTCCATTGATCGGCTCTTATTTTCGGATCTTCAGTTTCAACAGTGCCCTCGGAATTCGCACCGAAGCAGAACTTGACGACGTATGCGCACCAGACCAGAATACGATTCGCCCAGTCAAAGTCGTCGGCAACGGAATCAGGTTCGAACAAGGAGCAGTCTTCGGTTCCGTAGAGGGGTAATCGAAATGGTCTTCGATAGAGAAGAACAGACCATATTTCTTGGCGGAGGGCAATTAGAGTTGCAGAATGTCGTAAAGAGGGCATAGTCGGTGCATATATGTCGAGACCGCGGGGAGGGTGATACACGATGCTAAAGAGTCCAATTGTCTCCTCCTGTTGAGCATGGAAGACAGCTTGGACAGCATTGATGTAGGTTTCGTGATCGGTTCCGGTAAGGTGCGCTATAACATCGAGATCATTTAGTAGTGTTCTGCCTTGAAAGGATCGTCGAATCTCCTACTGTCTACTTGTTCATGATATCGTAGAATCGTAATCGCAGTCAATGCATCGTCCGTACACGGGTTTGCAGGATCAGTCGAAGTATCCATCAGATAGGAGATGGACTTGCTGTGATAGTGTATCGCCGACTCTTTGTCTAAATTCGGGAGAGGAATCCCATTAAAGTCTATAACCTGATTTGGCGGCTTCTTTGACCAGATCTGTGTGAGAAACCTGGCCGATGCAGTACAGATTGCGTTCATCAGCAGTGGATTATGCATAGCTCGTTGCGGAACTACAGTAACGTAATGTCGGTCCCTATCAGTCGTGTCAAACTGTTGAAGCTGTTAGCAAAGTCAGGGGATAGAGGTATCCGACCAATTCGTCCAGCATCAAGTACCCAACTTACAGCTGCAGCCAGATGTTCTATGAAGCAACGAATAAGACAACCTTCTTGAAGACCAAGGTGCAGCTCTCCACCCAGGCTTCTCGATACCGAAGATGATCGTCCGCGGTTATCTCCCAGAGGTAGTTGCCATTGCTGAGAGAGTACGCTCAATCTGCTGCCTCCAATGTCAGGAGTCCTTCGATCCCATCCATCTGGTATCGACCGTGGGACCGACGGGCTGGGAGCTGAAAATCCAGAGTATGGGGTTTCTATTGTGGAAGAGGCTGCTGGAGTAGCAGCGAGATTGGGATCAATGGCATCTTCAAGCGCTATTTGAGGAACATCTTCAGGGGTTGTTTCTCCTCTTGGGGGCGACTGATTCGTTCGGAGTCGAGATTGATGGGTAGGGACTCTCGACGTGCCGATGGACTCGGATGGATTACTGTGTTCTCTTTGTGAGATGGACTGCAGCAGTTCTGCCGCAACGGTTATTTGGTCGTGAATCTGGTCATCGTGTTGGTTGTTTGCTTCTCCATTTTGAGGAATGGTATCGGAAATCGGTGCTGTTGATGCATGCTTTAGTTTCGAGGGTGTATCTTCTGATGGCTTTCTGGATTCATCGACAATAGCGAGAGGTCGAGCCTGGACTTAACGTTGCCATATTTGTGTTAGAGCTGAGATGTGTCAACGAGTGGAGAGGGAGAGGGTCGGTCTTACAAGTGTCCGGGGTCGTTTGTAACCAAGGCTGATCGACGTCGAAGGAAAATCGTTTCTCAGTCGTAACTACTCTTTTGAACCTGAATTTATTGTTCACTCGCGTACACCGGGACTCTGACTTCTTGCAGTGAGAGCACGGGATGTCGCCATCACCTAGAGCTCAGGAGAGGTTAATACAACCGATTAACAGATACGTTTACCGTGAAACCTCAACCCAGGCCAAGGTCCGATGGACGGGAAAATTGGATATTGTCTTACATTTCAGATGTTTTTCTGTGTCCCAGCAATCGATCAAATCAGTTCTCGACGTTCACTTGACATCACCAAAATCAAAACAAGGGGTGATGTTGAGGATTTCAGCCCGCGCATTCCGCGGCTTGCTCGGGGTGCGTGTAAGACGGCATTATATCCGATAATCAAGACGGAAAAATCACCAATCATCGAACTGGCAATCCCGCAATCCTACTTACCTCTGCATTTCACGCAGGGCACAATCCGCTCGCGTCTCTGTGGTGGAGCCATCCCTTCCCGTCCCGGAGAAGGATAATCAGACCATGGCCAAGATTAAGGAGTGAAGGATGATGGGAAAGAGGAGATGGGATGCATAGGATGGCGCTCAGGTTGGCAGCATTTCGCCGATGAGCTGCTCAGTGAGATGGGGCGGTAGAGGACATATAAAGAGGGACATCACTCGGCGAAAGTAGCGGCATGTGGCCTAGCCGTGGCTTAGTTAGCGGCCTATCCATACCCTGACTCGCCCTACTCCACGCTGTTCTCATGTTCTTCTACCTAAGCGTGCTACGTTAATTGTTAGGGTTTCCCCTCAGCCCGTATCCGTGCGTGACGCCTCGGATGAGTGTCGGTTTCGCTCTTCTGCATTTCAGTAAAGGTCTGCTAGATAGGCCTGATTGGACAGAAGTCATTCATCTGGCTATTCGCAAACGGGTAAAGTGAAGTGTTTGTGAGCGTTTCCGTAATGAGCAGCGCGCCTATGTTTTGTCTGCCACCCGAATCCTCGTTTCGTAGAGGGGAAAGGTGGAACAATGACGCCCCCGAGACAGTGGCTATAGACACCATGCCTTGGTCAAGACGGAGCCAGAAGAGCCCGCAGATGCAAAATCACTTGATATGACACTACAATTACTTCAGGTTGTGATAAGCGCACTGGGTGCTCCGCGTCTTCTCATATTTCACTAGACATTTCTCATCAAATCGCTACATCATGATTCTTTCGATTGACCTCAACTCAAGCCCGGGACACAGTGACCGAGTTGTACTTGGGGTCGGTCCAGACTTCTTCTACGATGCGGCGGCGGATATCCTGCTCCTCAACCACGCTATTATCACCAAACAGCTCAGAAATCTGTTCGAGAGACTTGTGGGCAGTCTCGGGCACCAAGAAGAAGGAAAAGACACCTGCGGCAACACAGAACAATCCGAAGAACAGATAGGTGCCCCATCCAAGCTTAATGACCATCTCTGGTACACAAACGCCGATGATGAAATTAGCCAGCCAGATCATGGCAGTCGCAGCGCCAACGCCCTTGGCGCGTTTGGAGTTAGGAAAGACCTCGGCAGGCAACGTCCAGGCAAGAGGGCCGTAACTAAGATAGCACCAAGTCAGCACGTGAATATGATATCGAAACGTGGTCGTCAACTTACGAAGTCGCATAGCAAAGGACGTAGATATCTGCAGAACGTGTCAGCAATTGTTATTTACAATCAAAAACCCGGATCAACTTACAGATGAGAGCGACACCAAACCAGCCCATTGCGGGGTGCTCATCCCACGACGAGCTGAACTTGCCGACAACCCCAGCCATGATCAGGTGGGGAACAGCCATCGCAAAACCACCACCAATGGCGAGCTTTCTGCGACCAACTTGATCTAGGAGAAGGAACGTGGGGATACCGGCAACAAGCTGGCAGATGTTGACCATGCCGGAGAGAATAAGGGGCATGTCTCCCTTTTGTCCCAGAGCGGCGAAGAACGTTGGCGCGTAATACACAAACGCGTTGATCCCACTGAACTGAAATGGCTGTCAGCACTATGACATCAGGCAGCGCCCATCACGGATCATTACCTGTTGGAAAAAAGGAATACCAAGGGCGATAGTCGTGCGCTTCAGGTATCTGGGCTTGAAGAGGTCTGCCCACTGATTCAACTCTGCCGTGAAAGCGTTGGAGCTTGGGTGTTCCCGAGCGAGCATGGCCTGCTGGAAGCGAACTTCAGACAGGATTCCCTTCCACTCGGCCTGGACTCGCTCGTCTGTTGGTGGGACCCGGCGCAATTTGGTCAGAGACCCCAGACTGTCTTCATCACGACCCACCATGGCAAGCCAGCGAGGCGAGAAAGGGAAGAAGTGGATTCCAAGACCAACCATCAGGGCCGGGGCCATTTGCAGAGCAAAAGGCAGTCTGAATGCCCATTCTCCATCCATGTGTCTTGTTGCAAATGTGATCCAATACGCAATGATGGCACCGATTACGATGCTGATAGACTCGAGTACGAGGAGGGAACCGCGAAGGTTTGGGGGCGCAATTTCTGAGATGTAGAGCGGCGCACCCATTGCCAGAGTCCCGACTCCAACGCCACCAATGGTGCGGCCCGCCACAAGCGTTCCGTAGTTGTGAGCAGCGGTCTGTATAATAGCGCCCACGCAGAAGAAGAAGGTTGCAATAGTCAGAGCCCACTTGCGAGAGATCTTGTCGGCGAGATACGGGAGGAAAAGGCAGCCGATGAAGGCCCCGAACTCGAGCATGCCGGTCATGAACCCGGTGTAGAAGCCATATCTGGGGCCGCCTGGGGCAGTCTCGGGAAACCACTCGTGAAACTGTGGCATAACGAGAATGATGGAGATGACACCCTGGTCTTGTGGATGTCAGCAAGGTGTTCAGAACTGTCGCACTCTAGAAGCAAAGTCCGGGCCCTTACCGTAGCCAAACGAGAAGCCACCGAAAGAGGCAAGCAGCGCGGCACCTAGCACGTACGGCGAGCGCACAATTCCCTTGATGCCATCACTGTCGTAGTTGATAGGCGCATCGGCCTGAGCCAGGATGGTATTGTTCACATCTTCGACTTGGCTTTGAGAGCCGCTGCGAGAGGCTCGCTTTTCCAGATCGGACATGGCTGGTAATACGTCGTGGAGAGAAGATGAGGGCTAAGTACGTTTAACAAGGACAGTCAAGAGAATGAGGTAAATCACAGCTGTCTTGACCAAAGTAGCAGCTTCTAAGTTGGTGACGCGACTCGAAGACTGGCAAGAGGCTTGTCAAAGCATAAATTCATCTAAACATACTCTGATGAACTCTTTATACTTTCGACACGTCCAAGCTTTCTAGATAGGAGACCGTCGCGAACCTTGGCACGGGCCTATCCAATGATTTTGCATGTAATCAGAGTGCGGGGAGCAGCATCTCAGGAGGTTCTGGGGAAAGATGCCCGAGAGCTAACGATGTCCCCCATGGGGAAGAAGCCCTGTTACTCTTTGCATTTGGCATAGCCATTCCCGGGAGTTCGTTGATTAGGATGCCAAGAATGATGCAGCTCGTGGTTGGCCGGGTTTGCGACAACGAGCATATCCGCACATCATCGTGCAAAGGATATGTGTTGACCCGCCGAAACGGCATGGCCTTGAGTCGGGCTGACTCTGTCGAGACTAGCAACTCTGCCACCCAAATCGAGAAAGTTTTCGCCGAAAATCCGGCGACTCTTTGCCTTTTTGGGACAACTGGAGGCCGGGCCCCGACTACTCCGCTCCGCAAGTGAAATTCAAACTCCACCTCGGCACTCCGTACTAGGCCATTGCGCACAAGACTAAAGACACTGGCGTCATCTCTAACCTTTCTTGAGACGTTGGATTCAACAATGGATCCGGCAGGGAGGTAGATAGGCTTGACGTTAGTCTATCATCACGATGTGCAGCATGAGGGGGTCCTATCATGCAGCTGCACCAGTGGTAACCCATGGAATCTAAGTTCGCAAGGCTTATGACGGCACAGCTGTAGTCAAGTCACTTACCATTGTGAATCATACGGAAGACACCCTCGCATATAGCAATCTTGAATCAAGTTAGATATATGTCAGTTTCCGATAATAGTCCGTTGGACCGGGTCATCGGGATGTCCAGTCTTGCCAGCTACATCGCCGTGAATGACTGCATGTAGAAGTCAATGACAAGAGCGCCGAAAATTGCCTAAAGAAAAAAGAAATAAGAAGACAGAATTATGTCTACATCACGGTAATTAATATTCCATGAACTCTCTTCTGGATTATCGAAGATAAGCAGAAGGCGGCAGGGTGGCCCGGCATGAATCCGTCTAGAAATCACTCTCAATGGTTTCCATCTCAAACTCAAGAGATTAAGGAGATTCATGATAAATCAGAAGCCTCCAATCATCATCTAGAACGTGGAAAACTTGGTCGTAGTTTTTCGGGCAAAGTGCCGTTGTGAAGCTGGACAGGAACTGCCAATAATATCTTCTACATCTGAGACGCCTTTTATGAATAATGATATCAAGAGTTGATGGTCGAAAATTTCAGGCCTTAGATGAATGACTGCGTAGTGAAGACGCCTAAAAGTACTCGAGAAAGGGTCTGGTCTACCTCATAGAAAATGCACAAGGCGTCTATGAAAATTAAAATCTTGATCCCAAAGGTGCTTCCGTTCGAAGTACTCAGTGCCCGTAAACCTTGCAAGCAGCCACACGCTACCCATCAATGTTCAAGACTTCCAGCCTTCAGTACGGTGCAAGCTCACATGGAAAGTTTGATCCATTACTCACTCAAATTCTTAGTCTTCAGATGCACTCCCTCCCCATCTACAGCTGCACCTGTCATGCTCGCTGTTTCCATCGACTGTTATTCCCGACTTCTCTACTACCTTCTAGTTACTACAAACCCCAAGAGACATAGCCGAGTATGCCGGAATCCAATATGCCTCCAGTTTCCTCCAAGGTTACAGTTTTCTTCGACCTTGATGGCACTTTGTTCGATCATCACCACTCACTCAGCTGCGGTATTTCAGCGATACGTCAAAAGTATCCCGCCCTTGCGAGCTTCGACTTGACAAGTCTCATCACTCAGTACAACACATCGCTTCAATCAGCCTACGACGAGTATCTCCAAAAGATCATAACGTATGAGGAAACCGATTACAGGAAGATCCGGTTATTCGTTCAGGGTTTAGGCCTCGATGTCCCAGACGACGCAAAGATTGCCGAATTGCGCGACATCTATAGACCAGCTTATCGCGGCAGCCGAAGAGCGACGCCGGGAAGTATCGAGACACTTGTATGGCTGCGGAAGAAAGGTGTCTGTCTGGGTATAATTACAAATGGTCAAGCAAAGGACCAACTAGAGAAGGCGACAGCCATCGGGGTGCAGCATCTTGTAGATTACATGATCACTTCAGAAGAAGCAGGTTGCTGTAAGCCAGACAGGGGTATCTTCCGACTCGCCATCGACGCTTTCGGCTGTTGTCTCAGCGAGACCTATATGGTTGGTGACTCTGTAGGGTCCGACATTAGGGGGGCGCTTGACATCGGTATAAATCCCATCCTCTTTTCGCCAATTTCAACAGATAGCCACCTAACAGTCAGCGGGAAGACGATACCCATTATACAAAACATGTCTCAACTCGTCGAGATGATTGAGGTATCTCTAGGGATGCTTGACTGAGTTCCTTACGCCGTGAGCGCCGACTGGCGGTGAAGAGTTGGCAAAGAATCGGGGGACTTGATGCGGTACGAAATCGGAAGGCTGCATTGAGTATTTCACACTCTGAAGATCTCTTATGTCCGAAGAGATAGTGAAAAAGGAACGAGCAACTTGAATACAACCGTTTCCTATGTAAGGTAGAGAGCGTCCTATTGATACAGCTGCTACATCTTACCCAAAACAAGCTATCACTATTCCAACTTTCTCCGCCAGATCTTAACCGGTAAAGCTCCACAGATGATGTTGAAAGCCTCATGTCTCTGCAGCACAAAGTCAGGTGAGGGTAGAGCGAACTCATATCTGTGAACAAGCGAGGCCAAAACCATGATCTGTTCTAGGTACGAAATATTCCTTCCAATACAACCCCTGGCTCCAGTTGAGAATGGGATGAAATAGGGCTCCATTCGCTTCCTCTCTTCGGGGTCAAGCCATCTCTCGGGCTTGAACACCTCGGGATCTGGGAATATCTTGGGGTCCCTATGAGCGCCGTATATTGTCATCGATACACTTATGTCGCCAGGAATCCATTCGTCCAGAATACGAGCACCCTCTGGTGGTGTGCGGCGGGGAAGAGGTGCAGAGGTTGGCGGGATGATACGAAGAGCTTCGTCGATGCAAGCCCGTAGGAATGGAAGATCTTTGACTTTGTCATAAGAAGCAATGACTTCATCAGAGTCCAACACGCTGTCAACCTCTTCGCGAAGCTTCTTCATATTGTCCGGGTGCTTGATCAAAATCTCGAGGATGTGCGTCAAGGCGATAGCTGTGGTATCCGATCCAGCGTTGATGATGGCGCCGACTTCCGCCACGATTTCACCCCAATCGAGGTTGTTTGGGCTTCCAGTCTTGTCTTCCATCATACAAGTAAAGAAGTCGTCGAGCTGCTCCCCGCTCTGATATCTGCGCAACCTTTCGGCAGCGGCATGGTAATAACAATCGTCCCATGGCTCAAAGTCCTTCCACATCTTCTGCCATCGGCTGGGGATCGTCTTTGACAGCCACTCTACCCATGGCCAGAGATCGTAGTCCCACACAAAAACCGCCTGTGCGATGGCTCCTTGGTTCATAGAGTGACGATATCGGGCTTTGTAAGTTGTGCCATCGCGCTTCTCGGCTGTTACAACATCTGTTCCGGTATCTAAGAGGTCCATTTGGGTCGAGAGAGTGATGTAGTTGATCGCTTCGATTGTCCAGAGGTTGATCCAGTGGTTGAAGTCAATAGTCAGGTCCGCAGGACAGGGGATGGTGCCTTTGAGAGGGTCGGTGCATTTTCCGTCAAAGGCTTTGAAGAGTCTTTCAGCCGTGTAAGCGACCTTGTACTCCCATTTCTCAAGGTTCTTGATAGCAAAGGCTGCAGAAAGTAGCTTGCGTTTGCGGGCATGTTCGGGCTTATCCACTACATCAAAAAGGTGGCGATGCGTCCCACTTAAGACAACATAATTGTTATCTTTGACGCACTTGGTGCTGTGTCCGTAGATGTCTTTGATAGCTCTAGTATCTCCAAAAGACAGCGCGTTGGGGCCTGTCCTCAAGATAGGAAAGCCGGTGTTCTTGTGTGATTCGTACAGTTCCTTAGATCTGAACCCCTGGGCGCTGAGATAGCAGTGCCTGAGGTCCGTCAACGGTGACAGGGGCGAGTAGTTGGGGTATTTGCGAAGTCCCTTGGGGTCGTAAAAATACAAGATGATAGGTCGAATGACGAGATAGGAAATGACTGCAAAGGCAACACCTGCCAGCGCAAGAAGACCGAGCATAGTGAAAATCAGACCAACATGAAGTGTGTATGTAGAGGCTGTTACTGTGAAGTCGCTGATGAGATGTCTGGTGATTTTCTGGCCACCACGACTAATCCCCGTGGGATGTCAAGGAAGCGTCTTATATCTCACTTTCGATGACTGAGGTCAGGAATCGGTCCAAATCATCTGCAGTTGCTACACAGGCACGCGTCTGTCACAAGGCATCCAAATCGAGTCTTTAGTTCCGCGGGATACACATAGCGCTGGATTAACTGCAAAAGCAAGGAACTACAGTGAACGATACAAACGGCGACTCAGTCCGCAATGATACATCTCAGAATACGAGGCAAGGGACGCGCGAATGTTAGAGATATTCTGAAATGAGGGGTTGAGCGATTTCTCGAAGGAGAAAGATATCGCCGAAAACTCGGTGTTGCGGATTTTGGAACCATCTCGAGATATTTTTCGGCGAAACATTTCCTAATCTAATTGCACGACGATCATATGTGAATGCTGGCAGGGCCTAGTCGATGTATCACCTCGCGGCTGGCCTCCCCGCATGCGGGGTTGCACTTTCACCCCGTGGGGGAGCGAACATCATCTCAATATCTCCAGGGCTGAATGGGCGTCGGAGGCTCAAGGATGACAAGGGGTACGTATGTAAACCAGAGAGTCGGCGAAATTATCCAATTGTGTCAGGCAGTACATGTCTGAAGCCCATCGAGCTGAATTTCTTGCGATGGTCATCTTGGCGTCAGTCTTCGGGATTCGGGAACACATGCTCATACTCGGTTTTCGACAGTGGGCTACTATTTGTTGAAAATCCTCGTCATAGAAAATGCAAAAAGAGACTCTGTTCTTGGGCGCTATTCCACAACACCGGACATTTCCTCCTTCTTTTCAACCCGACTCCTCCAATTTCATTGCCCAGTATGGAGGCCTACTTTGGCATAAACAACACCCAGAATTGCCTTTTTGCTAATGCTATCAACCTCGTCTCCAAGGAAAGTAGCTTTGACGATATCTTTCTCTTACCTTTGGTTGTCTTGGGCTCCATATATGTCTTCAACAAAGGGAGCCTTCTGCCGAGGAGAGACCCATATCGCTATAAGTGGTTTGAGAAACCACAACTGCAACGAACTCAGAATCTCCTTACTGAGAAGAAGACACGCAACATCTCGGAAAAGATCGAAGAGCTCCAATCTGATATTGTTATCTTTTGGGGCTCCCAGTCCGGCACCGCAGAAGCCTTTGCTCACCGCCTTGCTCGAGATTTCCACCAAAGATTCAAGCTCAACGCTCTAGTAGCAGACCTGTCCGACTATGACCCAGAGACTATCTCTCTTATTCCGGGGTCGAAGCTTGCTGTGTTTATCATGTCGACCTACGGTGAGGGCGACCCAAGCGACAATGCTCAAGACTTTGTTAGTTGGGCTGACGCAGCCACTGGTGTCTCCCTCGCCCACCTCAAATACGCCGCATTCGGTTGCGGCAACAGCAACTATCGCTTCTACAACAAAGTCATAGATGATGTCGTCGTCGCCTTGTCTAAGTTCAACGCCACCGCGGTTCTACCCACTGGCAAGGGCGATGAAGCTACCCGGACGACAGAGGAAGACTTCATGGACTGGAAAGAGAGCCTTTTCAAGACTCTGGTTTCCAATTTCGACTACCAGGAGTATGAAGTAGCATACGAGCCCAGTGTAGGTATTGTTTCGAGCGACAGCAATGACTTGCATAAAGGCGAACCGTTCTACAAACCGCATTCGAGAAAAGCAACCACACTCCACTCTCCTATTGCTTTCCTTCCCGTCAAGGCTAAGCGAGACTTCGCGAAATACGACGAGAAAGGCCGTAGTTGCATTGATCTTGAAGTGGATCTCACTGCTCAACCCGAAATCAAATACAAGACTGGAGATCACATCGCTATCTGGCCCGTGAATCCAGATGAGGAAATCAGCCTTCTTATTCGCATTCTCGGACTCCAATCTCAGCAACTAAAAGCCATCTGCGTTGTACTCCAGTCGGCAGACAAGGAGCCAAAAGTCCCCAGTCCGACAACAGTGCAGGCTTTATTCCGGCACTATCTGGAGATATGTTCCGCAGTTCCTCGCGAGACAGTTCTATCATTGGCTCAATTCGCACCAAGTCAAAAGGTTAAGTCGGAGCTGATGACAATCGGCAATGACAGGGCGGTTTACTCCAACTTCCTCGAAGCAAACCATTTGACCTTGGCCCGACTTCTCGAGAACACTATTGCCGTCGACCCGGCAGTCACATGGGCTGGTTTACCACTCTCATTCATCATCGACTTCCTACCTGCCATGCAGCCACGTCTCTATTCTATCTCCACTTCACGCATCACATCACCCCGAAGTGTGGGTCTGACTGTGTCAGTTAAGCCGTCGCAACTACTCGGAAATCAAGATATCACAGTCCCTGGACTCACGAGCACATATTTATCTGGACTTCAACCTGGGAGCCATTCTCCGTCAGAAATAGCTTTAATGGACTCATGCCGTGTTCATGCTCAGATTCGTGGCTCAACATTCAAGCTACCGTTCCTTTCATCAGTGCCTCTGATCATGGTGGCAGCCGGTACTGGAGTTGCCCCCTTCCGCGCATTTATCCATGAGCGAGCTAGACTTGCTTCTGTAGGCAAAGATGTCGGCCGAATGATGCTGTTCTTCGGATGTCAGGACGAGAGCGACTATCTCTACCGTGACGAGTTTGCGGAGTGGATAGCTGGACCCCTCGCCAAGAAGTTGGAGGTGGTGACAGCATTTTCAAGGGCAAGCAATGAGAAGTGCTATGTTCAGAACAAAGTGGAAGCCAGAGGTGATGAAGTTAGGAGAATGCTGTTGGAAGACGATGCCGCTTTCTACATCTGCGGTGCCGCGAACATGGCGAAAGCTGTTGGCATGGCGGTCCATGGCGTCGTGAAACAGACGAATAGCTGGAAAGACTCTGAGGTCGAAAGCTGGAGACAGGATAGGAAGAAGTCAAAAAGATGGTTTGAGGATGTTTGGAGTTAAGACCGAGAAATGGTTCGCAGATAGTTTCCTCCGCTCAAGTGTGTTAGCTATCCCTTCGTCAATATTGGGATGTCAAAGCTCAGCCTGAGGGATTTTCAAGAATAGTGACTTGTCTTCTTATGCTCTCCCGTCTCGCAACTAATTTCATACACTGGCACTGTAGTATTCTGGTCTGTTGCACAATAATGACGGCTTGCAAGCTCGTCTTCTGTTACTCTGTGTCATTCTGTTGTAGTAATTTCCTGACTTTTTGTCCCCTCACGCCTTGTGGTATGCTGAGAAACCCAGCTTGTTGACCATAATGAAGGCCAATCAGGCTCTTTCTCGTGATCAATCTTAGTAGACGCTGATTCACTCAGTGTCGATGTTGATGCATGTTTCGACCTTGATGAAACCAAGTCCACTCATTTTCGACAACTCTCCGTTAACATGAGTCATGTCGAACGAATCATCCTCAAAGAAGTCGTGAGGAAGATGAGATGACGGATCATATTCTTCCATGATCTTGATAGCCTCATTGACAACGTCATACCCAAAGTTGAAAGCCAGATTTTCTTGCGGATTTTCTGCGAGATATTAGTGACAAAGTCTCTATCTCATCTTCACGGGCAACAGCAGTAACATACTCGGGATCTCATCTGCTGCGACAAATTCCAAGAGGTCCTTCTCGACGAGACTGGACTGGTCGGTTCCGACGTTGCTGAGAATTTGAATGGCACTGGCACGGTTTCGACGGATCTTCTCAAATAGGTCCAACCTCTTCTCGAGATCAGAGTTATCAGACACACCTGCAAACACGACACCCAGAGCCAAACCATCTTCAAGACCCATGGCACCGCCTTGCCCTTGATCTACGCACAGACGATATATCAGCGACTAAATCAACGAGGATAAAACCGTCCATACGGTGTAGCACTCACGAGGTAGCATTGGATGCGCCGCATCGCCGATTATGACCATCTTCCCTTTCCGCCAGGTCGGTAGCGGAGCACGGTACAACAGTGGCCATCGCTTGATCTCAGTTGCTTTGCTGATTGTGACGTTAACCATGGGTAATCGGCGCCTATCTTCGACGCGACCTACTTGATAATAGCCAGTAGGCTTGGATGAAACCCAGCGAACTTTTCAATTACTTGCGCTTTGTCGACATCGGCTTGATAATCTAACGTCACGGTATGAGTAAGCCTCATCAACTCCCAGACGGTTCCTTGAGTGGTATTTGCACAAACCTTCACTGGAAACGTCCTTCATGTCTTCATCGTAAAATATACCCACGAAGTTGTGGATGGTGTTGCTAATAGGTCAGATAGAGTCTATCTCTCGAGGGCACAATGCACCTACTTGCGGCATGGATATGACACTAGCCTCCTATTGGTCTTGTTGTCGGGGAAAAGACGGATGAGTCCATCAGCGTCCTCATTCCAAAACTTGGTCTCGGAATCTTCCTCAAGAACTTCGGCAGGAATCAAGAAACGGTAGCAGCAATTATGGAGAAGAGGCGCAACGGCAGGATTCTTGCGGCCGAGGACAGTCTCAGCCGCAATAGAGTGAATTCCATCTGCACCAACAACCAGGTCACACTCAATCTCGTCACCATCTTGGAGATGCACAGCTGGCAACTCAGGATTCTGTAAAACAGTCAGCAAAAAGAGCAACCATCGCGGTGGAAATGTTGGCAGGGATCTTCCCCGCACTCACGTATCCCACAACCCACGAGTTGGGATGGATGGTGACGGGAACGCCCGGGCCGGCAGGATCGGTCGCTATCCTCTTGAGGCTATCGTGCAGATCCACGCGGTGGGCGTACCAGAGATCGGCGTCGTAGAACTCCTCGTTGTCGGCGTGTGATAGCGTCGACGTGATCTCCATCGTGACGGGATCCTGGAAATGAACAGGCCCAGCCTTGACGAAGCCAGAAGCCTTGGGGTCGAGACCCCATCGTGTGAGAAACCGCGTCGCATTGGGAGGGACGTTGATGGCGGCGCCGACCTCGTTGTCCATGTCAGATCGCTCGTAGATGCGCACAACGTGGCCCGCACGGCGCAGCGAGATGCCGGCCGAGAGGCCCGCGACGCCTGCTCCGACAATGACTACGTCCAGCATGGTACTAGTCGCTTTTAGACGAACAGGAAAGGCACGTTTTTCGTGTTCAGTATCACTTCTCACTGTCGAATCGTTGATATCGTCTGAAAGATGTCACGTTGACGGAGGAAGAAGCCAAGAAAGAAATCCGTCGGCTTCGGCCTCAGTAGGAGAACCAACACGGGGCCAGGAAGCCGTTGCATTCGCCTGTATCTGACAGGGACCATGTAGGGTTACGACCGCCCTCACTCCGCCAAGACGACCGCGATCTGCGGCGCAACCCGCTCTTTGATGGAGACATAACCCTGTGATCGGGACTCAACGGCGGTACTACGCGAAGCTATTGGACGGTGACCGAAAGAGAGGAGTCTTCGCCATCAACCTGAGGATACTGCCGGGGTCCGTGCAAGAAGGAGCGAGACGGTTGAGAAAACAATAGTTGTCTCGATTCACATATCTTGATATGTAATCTTGTTCATTTGGGGTTTTCGAAACGCACTTGGCAATTTGGAGAAGGTGGACAATAGGTGAGGACATGCCTGAACGCAACTCCAATTTCGTGGACGTTCTAGGTTAAACTTTACATGCCTACTAGTACCGGAGTATTCCAAGTCCTACTCCCTTCCCTAAGTAAGTATGTATTTGTGCCGAAGGGGCGACATCCCGACACAGTTAGGCACAGTGACCCAAAACGAGACCGAACTTTCTATCCGCAATTCTATGGTATTGAGGAACTCACAAGCTGTGGCAACTCATTCTTGCTTCTCCGAATTTCTAGACAAACAGAGCCAAACGGAGCGCTACCACAGGCGAGCTCCAACGTCGCGGAGAAGGACAGGGCCCGTCAAATGAGTCCCACCGTGGCAACGCGTCGGAGTTCGTCCCTTGGTCCGCTATTGGACCAGACTATCGCGAATGGAGTCCACCTGCAGGTGCCCTTGTCGATTACCGTTGTGCCGAACCCATGTCGGAGAAAATTTGATTCACTGAGAGGGCCATGTGGGAGGCGGTTTCATATCCAATGAGTGAGCGGTTTTCAGTTTGATCTTTTCGGCAAAGCAATAGGCAGTTCGGGTATTATCTGACAGCGGCATTCTCGCCAGCGCCAAGACGTGTCCAATTTGAGGTTCCTTGGTTGATTGACAGGACTAGGAAACTCAAATAGCAACCAGATACTTGATAAGATAGTGTGGCCGAGATTACAGGAAACACGAAATGGAGTGCAGCATCTGAAAAGCGTTGGAAGGAATGTTGCGTGCCGGGTGGCGGCCCGCCCACTAGTTCAGCCACCTGCAAGCACAAAGTGAATTTTCTTGTGGTAGCACAATTCATATGTACTGAGTGGTTAGGGAGTATTACGTAGGCCATCCCCTCGGCTCCCATTCATCCAGAGGCCGAGCCCGAGACACATCATGGATTAAGATCCGCCTTATAACGTTGTGGCCGTGCACCCTTGCCGTCTCGGCCGGGGACTTCCGGGCAGCCAAGGGATGGCGGGCCGATCCTTGCAAACGCGAGTTGGGTGAGAACTTCATGAAGTCTGTGCAGTCTGATGATTAGAGATTGACAGGTGAAAAGGCGTGGAAAACAAGTATCAAACAACAAGGCTCTAAGACCAACTTACTACTCTTCTAATGTTTAGTGATCTGTAGCAACCTATGTTGCCTAGGACCACTGAGGGTGTTACCAAACTACTTGGGGGTCTCTCTTCCGAAAAAGAGCCGCATAAATGTGATCGTGAAAAGAAAAACAAGAAGATTGCTGACGCGTGGTATTGCATGACCGCGAAGTGAGTGTGTTAGATCACCATTGTAGCATTCCTGATGTCCGTGGTTTTCCTCGTATGCATCGCGACCACGAACCGTGGCAGTAGCAATCCAGTCTAGGGGTACTCAATATTATTTGGCATCGCTCTAGGCTTCTGACGACTCTCGTCACAGGAGCTCAACTTAGCAATCCGCTTGAACTAATCTCAGTCGACAGCGGTCTCATAATCAGCACGTAATCGCTTGGTGGGACTATTGGAATCTCCACCTACGTTGTTCTCTTCAACGAGGGCATGAGCCACATGTCCGCAAACATTGCCCAAGCAGTCTCACTGGCATGTTTTGAAGCTGATTATTTGGTATCTCTTTCCATAGCTCTCAATTCTCACAATCAGGGCGCAACCACCCCTGTTCAAGGTGCCGCTCATGAGGTTTCCTCTTCCTCTCGATGGGTACGCTTGTGCTTTCAGAAATGTATGGATCTCGGCGAGTTATTTCGTTGCTCTGGCATCCATCGGCGAGTGCACTTCAGGCTCGAGGTTAGGGCCTTAACAATTACCTACTGACTTATGATTACAAGCCTCTGCCTTCCATTTTAATCCCGAGAAAGACTTCAACAATCACGTTAATATCCCTTTGGGAAAGAAATGGATCCAGTGTCTGTGGAGGAGTACCCTGATTATGGGTGAGGGCTCACCACATGTAGGCCTGTCGATGATACATGTTGCTGCCTCCCATTCATCGACGAAGAACATCTGTTGCGCCTCAAGGTTTTCACATGCCTGCATGAGATTGCAGTGTTGTTGGACTTAAGCATGGTGAACCAACCTCTTCCTGGGTGAACTCAAAGTCATTGATGCCTCGTATAAACTCCTGAAGACTTGGAATTTTTAAAACCGTCTGAGAAGCTCTTCTTAACCCAATGACTTCATTTTCCAGGTTGAGTCCGCATCAAATGACTAAAGGCTTGTACTTAACCTTAACATGTAATAGTGCTCTTTTGGCTTACTGTAACGCCGAAAGCGGAGTAGGGCTTCGGGAGAGAACGCCGAGGGACGAGGTGCGGGGATCGCCCATCTGCAGATGTCCGGCTTACCTCAACGATTGACTCACTCTTGGCAAGTAATTCTAGAGAACTTATGTGCCGTATAATTGGAAACCATCACTGCGACCCATTGGCTATCCATCAAGTACTCAATTGTCAGAATCACATCGTGTTGACAGTCGAACTTCAGTCACCCCTAAATTATCTGGCCGACCAACAAAATGAGCGCAGCTTCAATCGTATCTTCAGCGTTACACCCCCGGCTGGGATGGATAGGTGGGTGCACCTACTTGTTCCTGTCTCTAAACTTCGTGCGCATGCTGACGAGTCGACAAGGTCTCGGGTCAATGGGTCTCGGCATGGCTACAAATTTGCAAAATCATCTCAAAACGCACTTTGCCGGAAGCCTCCAATTTCACAATCGGACAATGTCTCGAGGCGCTCCCTTAGAGAAAGCCGGAGGCGCGCCGCAACCGAACATCATTGACCTTGTCCAAAACACGGACATTGTGTTCATCTCACTCAGCGACGACAAAGCACTCGAGGCGACGTTGAACGCAATCCTAAACGACACAGCCACAGCTGATCTATCAGGTAAGATTATTGTCGACACCTCAACGGTCCACCCCCTGTCGTCTGCAAAGGCAAAAGACAGATTGGCAGCAAGGGGAGCCCAATTCATTGCTGCGCCGGTGTTTGGGGCAAGCCCAGTCGCTGCGCAGGGTAAGCTGCTCTGGATCATCGCTGGACCCGATGATGCCGTGGAGAAGATCAAGCCGTTCATCGTCGGCGTCATGGGCAGAGGCATCATCTGTCTAGGGGAAGACGTGCAGAAAGCCAGCATCATGAAGACGGCTGGGTGAGTAGAAGACGTCGAACAATGCCATCAGATATGATGCAATCGTGCTAACCTGCCGCAGAAACTTCGTGACCGCGGGAATGATGGAGCTGGTCGCAGAGGCCCAGGTCTTTGCGGAGAAGTCCGGACTCGGTAGCGATGCAATGGAGGATCTTCTCGGACAGCAGTTTGGACCCTTGGCTCAGGGCATGTCAAAACGCCTGACGACTGGTGCTTACTTACCGCCTCGTGATGAGAGGCCGTGGTCTGACTTGTCCCTGGCGATGAAGGATGTCGGGCATGGTCTGAGCTGTGCGGAGGAGGCCGGTGTACGTCTTCATATCGCTGATATTGCTGCTGGGCATCTGAAGGAAGCGAAGAAGATTTCAGATACTCAAGGGCGGGCATTCGATTCTTCTTCATTGTATGGGGTGTTGAGAACGGAGGCCGGACTCGATTTTGAGACAGACCTCGTCAAGAAGAGAGATGGCTCTTCTTGATTGAGTTCGTTATACTTTACCATGTATATATATCGGTACAAAGAAATAATTTCCACCTGATCACCAACAATGGCATTTAATTTTAGCGAGCTGTCAAGTAAAGCTGGGACCAAAATATCGAAGAAAGTCTACAAAACTCAGGCGATGTCGATTCAATCGGGTCTTCATAGCCACGCACACGGCGAGGCAGTCCGTTCGGCAAAACAGTTTTTCACTCATGAAAGTAGAAAGTTGAAAGTAGGGAGTACAAAATTTGAAAACTTGCCTCGATGGGGTTGATGCCGGTGTCGCAGGTGTTGCAGGTGCTGTTGTGGTCCTTTGCCATCCAGCAGTGGAAATATCGATCTTGATCGGGGTTCCTTACTTGACTACGGGTGCCATATTACGAATGTAGAAGGCAGTAGTCGGCGTTACAGATATATAGAGGATACAGGACTCAAGCGTTCCTCTAGCAATCGATTGAGAATATATTGCAAAATGTATTTGTGGATGAACGACTGTTCAAGGGCGTCTACAACTTGGCTGGAACGCTCTGTCACTATTTCCCATACATATAAATTTAGTCAGAATGAATCATCCGGCACCATCCATGTGTCAGCATCTGTCAAATCGACTTGACGAGGGGCTATTGGGGAAATTTGGGTTGGGTGTACAAGATGAGAGCAAGTGAGCAACTATGAATCATCCTGGCCAGGACCCCCCATCGGCTGGTCGCCCCATCAGCGTTTGTCAACTACAGTAGGTATCTGCAAATGGATGAGAACTTCAGGTCTTCCTTTGATCCCGGTGACATTAAACGAGCTATTAATATACATGGGAAACTCAAGAGATAAGTCTCCTGGACGTAGGCTCTATGTGAAGCCGTGCTCAAGTGTGCTTCATTGTGTCGCTGAGAATGCCTTTGCCGGAGTTCACCTCGAGCTACTCCCTGCACAAGTCTAACACGTACTCTTCTGGTGCATTGACTTTTGGGACCTGGAGTGGTCTGTTAAAAAAAAAAGCTTTCGGGCGTATCAACACGGTACATTGACTTGTGCATTTGAAGAAATGTAGAAAGTAGACCACAAAAAATTTAAGTTCAAGTAACCGTGATTCCAGATGCTCTATCATACGACTTGTTTCGGCATCTCCTGAATAGGCGCCACTTCACTGCCCCGATTCACCGCGGTCATGTAGATTTTGCGACCGATTAATGGTTTCTCCGCAACCAAAACAGGCGTAGGTATTGGAGGCCCGTCACCCCAGCCGCTTGACAAGCTAGAGTTACTTGAGCTGGTGGAGCTTCGCCAAGGAATGATCAAGGATTCCTGGGAGACAGTTGAGAATGTTTGCTGCTCCGTAGACGACATTGGTGACAGTGTGGGCGCATTCGATGGTCTAGAAAACCTTGACATCATCCCTCGCAAGGAAGTTGTCCTCGGTTCCTTTCTCCCGATATACGGAGGGGGAGGCCAGCTCTCTACCCGGGCCTGCGCCATTGCTGCATTTCTCTGTCTTCGTTCTATTGCGGATTGGAAGAATGCAGGGATCGCATAAGTCGCTTGCGGCTTCTCCTCTCGCGGTGCGGGTACGACATCGGTTATGACGGAGGCGCTCTGATCTAGTGATTGTTGCGTTTGTGAACTTGGACCCGTTCCTATGGCATATCTGCTAGATGTCGACGAGTCGCGGAGACCTGATGATCTGGGAGGTGGCTGACCAAGGGATCGCTGGATCGGAGGCGGAGGTGGAAGTGACACCATGGGGGGATTAGAGGTCAGCGGGGGAAGACCAGGGCCTTCGAATCTATCAGGTCTGTCCGGGCGAGGGGGAGCTGGTGGTTCTCCCATGATGGATTTCGTTTTTTCATTTCTACGGGCTTGACGGCGACTCCTCCACCTCCTGAAAAGAAAGAAGCCTGCAAACAGACCGAAAAAGGCTACAAGTCATCGGCGCATCAGTCACTGCTTTTGTTTCTGCTAGTCTTACAGATATCTCAGGTCTTAACTCACCGAGAATCAGAAAGACGATTCCAGTTGTCCTACCGGCGTTGTTCGAGCTGGTACTAGCTTGTGTAGGCGGTGGTGACGCGGTTGTTACCGGGGCACCTGCCACTGATGAACTAGTTGTCGGTGATGAACTTGATGGCAGTGGAATTACGCTGGATGATAGCGTCGATGTCTCTGCCGCAAGAGGTGTACTAGATGTCGAGGCATCTGTCACTGGAGGAATTGTGGTTGAAGATAGAACAACGTTCAACGTCGATGTTACCAGGGTTGATGGCTGCGGTGGCAGTGGTGGTAATGGGAGAGGGGAAGAAGATGGAACATTTGTTGTCGATGAAGGAGGAGCGGGCGCACTACTTGGTAGACTCGTAGTAGTTGCCGATGGTTGTGCTTGTGTCTGGGTCGCTGTCGCTGTGCTATGCTGCCCATTTCTTGTTCTCGTGCATTTTTTCTCATCGTCGTCATCATCGCAATCGTCATCCTTCTCATCTGGCTCATTCTCATTTTCGCTGTCTTGCCTCGCTTGAAGAGCTTCCTTGCTTACGGTATCATCTCTCATCCTTCTTCTAAGTAACTGTATTGTTCTCGTGAGTGGAGACCTCTTGATAGGATCCAACCTGGTCGATTTTGGGTTGAGGGAACTTGAGATCGCACGAACCTCGACTCTGAGTGAAGACATTATGACAATTAGTCACTAAGACCCAAACATACAGTTTTTTTCGGAGTGTTTCCACTGTTGACTTCTTTTGATCGATGTTTGTCGGCGTCTCCTTGATCAATCGCGCCTCTATCGGTTCGCAACGAACAAGTCACAGGCCTGCTGCACATGAAGTCGACCTAGAACAAATCAAAGTAGAGAGCATGCAATTTTGACTTGGCGAGACATCGATTACTTGGCCTCCTTAAAGCCCCTGGTGAGCATCATCTTGTCGTTTGCTTACAGCGGAAAACAACGTTGGGCCCTGGACGATTGTTTCAAAACTCAGCTCTACCGGCTTCCGGGGCGTGAGGCGGACCACGGAAAGCTTGTTTTGGAGCCAAAAATAATCTGCCGTGAGTAATCCCCGCCCAATACTACGCTCGTATTGATGGCAGCATCGGGTTGAAGAGTTGGGGTTGTTTCACTGCTAGGGACCCCGCATAGCTCCCGCGTCTTTTATTTGACGGTGACATAGCCCCTGAGGTCTCTCCAACAAGTTCCCGCGCCTGGCCTCACTATAGAATACGACATGACACGGGGACGGGTGTAACTCGGTAAGATGAGAGACAGCTGAAGCTTGATCATGAGGCTCTTAGTGATTGATAATGGATTCAGATGAAATGCCGATTGAGGTGAGGCGAAGGCCTTTGGTGCCGTGCTCCGAGAGTTTGTGCGCACCGTAAATGTGTTTTACCACTCTGTCTTATTCCTTCTGCATGCGTTCTTAAGTAACATAATATCATTGTCAATGGTAATCAGCATTGATACCGGACTCATGATCTCGTGAATCAATCTTTTAGCTTTTGTAGGCTTACACACAGCAGGAAAAGGCTGTTATCCATACACAACTTTGTCTTACCAAGAGCTTCATGACTTGTTTTGATCCTGTGTGAATTGCGGCATAGACCTTAACACATTCTCAACGAATTTGCACCCGAATGTTGAATACGACGAAATCTCGCAGGCTTCTGGAGGAGAAAACAACGGATAGAAGCATGGCACCAATACAACGGAAGGTGAACAACTCGAAGTTACATGTATGTTAAGTTGAACATGATCTGTAAAGCTTCGATCTTCAGTCGTGATATCACCTATCATAGAGTGTTGCACGCTGAAGAAAAGTATACTCTAGGTCATAGAGCCATTGTTTCAAATCTCCGTTGACGACTTACTCCGTTTCCTCTGTCTAATATCAAGCACACAGATTTGGAGGAAAGTAGATCGAATATGAATTGTTGCTAAAGTACAACTTTGCACGATCCCACCGCCTGCCTTGATACCGTAACAGACAACAGTTACTCCTTCCGATCAAAACAAAGTACTCAGCCCAGTATCGCTATAAAAGAAAGTGATATGGCAGCACTGTTCAATTTGTTTCTTCCCTAAACCTGGCCTCCAAAGGTTCAAAAAAGCGAAAGGCCTGCAAAAACCTGGTCCAAACAATGACCGACTTCGACGAAAGAGCCTAGTCATCCATATCCGTCTGACCGGGGGCATCTACGAAACTTAGCATCATTCTGTTCATACGAATAACTGTCTTGTAAAGTTCACATACCATCGTCATCATCATCCATGTTCATAACGGCTGGTGGTGGTGGTGGCGGTGGATTAGGGTTTGGTGGCGGATTGGGCGGATTGGGTGGAGGGTTTGGCGGGTTCGGCGGTGGATTAGGTGGACTGGGAGGCGGATTGGGTGGATTGGGAGGCGGGTTGGGAGGATTAGGTGGTGGTGGGGGAGTCTGTTGAGGACGGGGTACTGTCTTGATATTAGAAAATGAAGATCTAGCTTCTTCAAGGAAACTCACGATCATCCTCGTCATCATCCTCATCTCTTTGAGGAGGACGCGGTGGTGCCGGATTATTATCAGGCCGGGGCGGACCATTCGGTGGCTTTGGTGCTTTGGTACCAGTCAGCAGTGAGATCATGACCAAGTCCTGGTAGTGTTGTTGCGACTCACGATCATCATCATCATCATCCCGAACGAAGAGTCCAGCATAAGGAGACAAATCGTCCCTCTGCTTGACGTGATGGCCCTGAGCGAAGACTTCATGTGACCTGGCCGTCAGAGGTCGAGGAGGCAGAGCAATAGCTGAGCCAAAGGACTCTACAAGGAGGATCCCAATCAGGGCCTTTCTCCCAAGGTTGAGCATAATGATGAATATGTCTGCGGAAATAACTAGGTTTCTTTGCGGTGCAAGCCTGTTTGTGTAGACATCAGTGAGCCTGAGTCTGTAGCTTCGGAGAGGACGGCAATATCCATCCTCTTTATATCTGGCCAAAATTAACAATACTAGAAGGGCGCGTGTTTTCTCATGAACAGGAGCGGCTGCGTATATGCCATCATTAGCAACGTTCCAGCTCATACCCCGAAAATAGCCCGGCTTCGTCCTAACGAGGCATAAGTTGACACAGCATCGACGGAGGGGGTCACTGCATAGGGGGGGCTCTCAAAGTTCACAGAATGACGCGAGACGGCTGAGGCTTTCCAGATCGACGAAGACAATGCGAAAGATGAGTGGACGATGCTCAGCCGCCAAGTGAAAATGCCCAGCATGATGAGTTGACTAGCTCCGTCTGCGCCATTTCGCTGCGAGAGGTGCACGTCATGTCAGTCCGTCCTCGCTTGGGCTTCAGATCTCTGCCGTGGTCATTGGACGATGCAACTTTGGTGGCTAATGTGAAGCAAGGACAAGGATCAGATACGGATCTTACGGAAAAGGGGTTCCTCCCATAGGCTAGCTTGTTTCATGTCTTTCGAGAACTGTTGATGCAAGAATAGTTACCTATCGCAATTTGACTTTCATCTGAGCAAGCATTGGTTCTAGTCTGGATGATTGCGATATGCTGGCACCATCAATATCTAGAAACCATCCCTAGCCGATTTCTCTGTTCAAGTTTAGATACGACGGTAGTCGGCGTCCCAAAGTCCCGGTGCGGAAAGTATTCAAAGCATCAAACAAGTATCATTCAACGAATTTCGTTTCGATCATGATATCTGCCGAGCGATTTCAAGGGCTGTTCAGCCGGCAGATGCTGTTGTGCCTAAAAGCTGGGGTTCTCCCTGAAACGCGACCAGTTGCTTGGCGGCCTCTCATGAGCTTGGAGAACTCTAAAGAGGCCGGGTCAAATGCAGCAAGAGTTTATTCTGGTGGGTTAGTGAGAAATAGCTCTTCGGCCGCTCCCGACACGCAATATGATGAGTTTCTGTCCTCATTTCCATGCCGTTGAGGAAACCCTAACAGCTAGCTCGTCTCCTAGCTTAGATCTTATCAAGTTTGATCGTCCATTTTTCAAGCTTATTCGACTGTAGTAAACAACCTTGTTTCCCATGCAGCTGATGAATTGATGATTGCAGGCTCAAAGTACCACCCAACCAAAGTCTACGATCTATTCAGCAGTTGTCGCCCACCGACGTGACGCGTTGGGAGGCTCATCGCAGCTGCGATTCAACAGCACGGACAAAATTACGCTGAATCCTCACTATGTATTCGAATACCGTGCGTACTTCATGCGGCGCAGCTTCTTGGCTGATCGCGATCGGCCGAATTAGAGTAGAGCATGCTTAAACTTTCGAACAACGTCAATGTTTCGCTATATGAACAGACTTGCAAGCTACGAGGCTTGGCTCATTCTCAGCTGCCATTACAACATGTGGAGATTCTGCATGGGATGATGGCGAAAAGTCGGGGGCCAGGTGGTCGTTCTCGCCACGCAGAAATTCTGATTCGAGCTAGGATATGGCATCTTGGCATCTGTTCGTCTTTTAAACTTTGAACGATTTCTCCGCATCAGTATGAACTTAGTGCAAGGTCAAAGCAGCTTCCCCCATCGTTTGGTGGCAAGGAAGGTCCAATGATCTTATCTGTGCCTCGATGATGATGGCCGCATTCTCATGTTGTGACTAGCACCGTAGTCTGCGACTCCAGCTGCTGACGTCTTCTCTATTGTACAAATTTTGCCTGAACCAAAAATTGCAAAGACTCCGCCTAGCCTTGCCTTGGCCTGGTCTCCACTATCTTCGCCGCATTGTTCGAACTGATCCCACCGGAGCGATAATCACCAATGCTTGAACAGGGTGTCCAGTAGCGGCAGCCCAATTCCTGTCTCGCAGTAAATTGTGTTAACGTTATCAATCTACTGACCTGGGCCACAATTATTGACCTTCAGAGCGGCGTCAGCCAGGCCCTCAATGGGTCTATCTGCGATGTTTCTGATCACCAGGGCGAGACCAAGAGGCTGGAAGCGGTCCACGTATCCCTCTCTTGCTGCTGAAATCCTCATGTTGAGCCAGTTTGGAATCCATAGACGTCTGAGGTGTGCACATCCTCCGTTTCTCAGCTCAGTGCTTAGGTTGAGAATGTCGGAATACTTGAGGTCGTTGCTCGCGACGCTCACGATACTCTCAGGAAGGATGGACAGAAGAACGCTGCGCAGACGCACGCCGCTGGGATAGCACGTAGCGCTGTACGGGTTGAGAAGGCCAGTGCCGTAAAGCAGCAGATACTTGAGTTATTCGAAGGGAGCTAGCGATAAGATGGCAGACTCTTCGTCAAGTTCCATGCTGCATCGAAAGATGTGCATGGTATGGAGTGTCCTTCTGTGTCTTCGCAACAATACCGACATCTCCCTAGGTATGACTTCAAAGGGATAGGCCTCGGTGCCCCAAGATTCGTCTTCAAAACTGTCGTACACGTTGTTTCTTTCTATGAATGAATCTATGAGCTGCTGAGTAGTAAGAGAAGACTTTCAGGGTGCTGCTCAAGTTCAAGATACTTCTCATCTCCTTGGAGCTCAGAAAAACGTTCTGAGCGCCTAGGTACCTGAGTTTCCTTGGGTTAGATAATTCTCTGTCGACCAGTTGGCGTCGATCAAAGCAAAGCTCTTCCAATTGAGGGCTGCACAAAGGAACCATCAGCTTCTTGGCCGTACGTGGGGGTAAACATAGTGTATTCTACCTACCTACTAGGCAAGACGTGGACTTTCAATCAAACGATAGTAAGGCGCATACCTGGCACAAGAAGTACTACCCCGTTTCAACTCGGATTTTGTGGTTTGTAACCCACATACCTCCGGGTGTCTGCTGAATTTGGGCTTCATCAGTTGATGCCTGCTTACTCCCTCGTCCCTGATAAAGTAAACACGCAGACTACAACTATCATCGAGATTGCTTAAGGTATGAGAAAGCTGCTACCGCGGGACTTTGCCATAAATCGCCATCGTGACTGACTTCATTGTATGGCACCTAACTTGATGGCGTAATGAATACTCACTATGTGGGAAGTATGTGTAACTTATAGACGTCTCGTGGATGATTTGGTGCCACGTGCCCACCGGGAGTAGCTTGATAGCATATATTTCAACATCGCTATCGTGTCTCATAGCCTGAGGAACGTCTCTACAATACGCGTTCACGGTGAAAGGTGAGCGGCGGGGGCAGGTTCGGAAGCGCGAGGTCTTAGGCAGGAACGTGAGAATCTGCCATCAAGTGATTGGTACACCAGCTGGTGCCTAGGCAACCTTTCAATGAAACGATAAATATCAAGTGGTTTGAATTACTCAAAGCTACTTTTCGTTTAGGTGCAGGTGGACTTCTGCATGAGTACCGTCTCGAGTCAGGAATTGTTACATGTAAGTTCCGTTTCTTTCGACATGCAGCCTAACGTTGACACTGAGCTTTGCACATTCATTATCGGGGACGGGAATTGACCTATGCTGGCTTTTTGACTTTATGCCAAGCTTTTGCTTTCCTCGCCTAGTCAGAAACGCGTTGCCTCCAGCATCGATGTCACAAGACGGCCCCTTCGACATCTGGCCAGCAGTCTCCAATCTTTCCGTCGCTTTGCACAGCCAGGACCACGCTTCCCTCGCCATTCAGAGGGTTTCCGTCCCAGACGACAAAGTCGCCAAGGATAGTGGTCTCTTTCAGTACCTCTCCAGATCCGTTCGGAGCTCGAAAATTGCCATTCAACCCGAGTATCTCATCAAAGTTTGTCGAGACCAGCTTGATGGCTTCTTTGTCCGCCAGCCCAGCGAACTTTGCCACCCACTGCGCCTCCTGGGCCAAACCATGGATTTTGGAGTCGCCTCTGACGGCAAGGGCGACTAGAACACCAGCATCAATAAGTACTTGGGCAGGACTTGGTGAAAGAGGCGGGCCCGCAAGTGAGGATTTCTTCTCCCACCTATCGGGCGCACCCCTGTTTCCAGTCAGAATGACGGGGACCTGAGCTTCGTTGAGCTCCTTCGCGACCTAGGTGACAATTGCTTCAGCTTTTTGTTTTTCCAAAAAACAAACGATGCCTTACCAGAGGAGCTCCATGGCCGCCGAAGATGACAAACTTCACGGTGGGAAATTCTCGCTTCAGGAGAACAATCTGCGAAATATCATCCTGCGACAAGTTTACTCTTATTCAGTGTACTCTTCCAAATATTGGAGAAGAACCGACAAACCTCGTTCACTGTATATACAACGACTGGAAGAGAGCCATGCGCGGCGCGATAGTACACGCTACTTGGAGATTGGTCTTGGCCCTGTCCCTCAAGAAGGGTTTGACGCAGTCGCTCAACGCCGGAAGACACAGTCGGGGTATCATCGCCTGCACAAGGGTCAGTAAAAAATCAATTACTTTTCATAAGGAAAGTAAATCACCTTTGGCCTCTTGACCAATAGCAAAGTGAAGAGCCACTTCGTCCCGCCAAATCCCGCCTCCCAGAATCGTTGCGTTCTCACTTGTCCGCAAGCCGACACTTACACCCTGGAGAACACCGCCTCCAAAGATAGGAGCCGTGATCGCCCTTGTCACACCGCCGATTCTTGCTCTGCCGAAGCCCCTTCCACCGAAGTGGACACCATATTTGGCACTATGCAAGTGCTTCTGGGCATCGAGTGCATTCACCTTTGATCCTGGTGATCCGTCGCCTGTTGACGGCTCAGATGAAACGTCGAGAATACCAAGATTATTGCCGAAAGCAATCAGGCCAGGAGTGACGTATCCGTTGGATAGTTTAATCTCCACAGTCCCGTCATGCTGAAGGGTAGACCAACATCTGGACTCGACATCTAGACAAGTGATACGACCGTTAGAAACCACCAGGGCAAGATCTTGCCCCTGTTCGACGGCCAAGATAACCTCAGGGGGTTGATTTTCCAAAAGAAAGCTCTTAATGCCGGTGAAGAGAATATTTGCTCCCGGAGCCGTCGCTCGCTTACAAACATCTCGCTTTTCTGTCTGCAAAACATACGGGCGAGCCTCCGGCGCAACATTATCCGTTGATGAAACCTGGGCTTTCAATCGTTGAAGAGAGTCTTTGATGTCGAGAACCTCTCTGCCATCGACATACACTTGAACAGTTGTAGCACCAACAGAAAGAGGATGAGAATCCCAGACAACCAGGTCAGCATCATATCCAGGTATTACGAAGCCAATTCGATGGCCCTGATAGATGGACTGTGCAGCGACAGAGGTCACAGACTGTAGAGCTTTGTTTTCGGACAAGCCGAATGAGTGGGAAACAGCAGCTTGGTACATGAGATACTTGGCATGATTGCTTTCACCAGTGTGGTCCTACAACGAACACACGCCGAATTGTTAGTCAAAGACCATCAATGTAACACGGAAACGTTAGTTACTGACCGACTTCAAAACAACGCGGATGCCATGATCATCGAGAATCTTGGGGCCTCGAAGGTTTGCACCGTAGGCTTCATGCTTGAAGAGCGAGTTCTCGGCAAAGGTGGCAATGGTGATATTTCTGGTCAGTGTCAAGACGTCTTCCCGATCCCGCAGGGTGAGATGGTACTTACTCTTCCTGCTCCTTGAGAAACTCGGGAACCTGCCAAGCTTCAAGAGCATGATGGAAGGCCTGTGGATGAACCCCGAACTCATGGAGCACATCGAGCATCCGCTCAAAATCCTCAGGTTCATAGCAGTGAATGTTGACGTGAAACTCGCCTTTGAGGAGAGCTACCGTTGCTTCTAGTTCTAAGTCTTCCGGCCGCTCACCTACTTCGTCTACAAGTCGGGAGACTCGGCTTTGCTGCCATAAACCACCGGACTGGAGTTCTTGGGCAATTTGACACCAAGCTTCCTGCTTGGACTTGAGCTTCTGTGCCTTTTCCAAGTGCTGTCTCAAAAGCCAGACATTACCGAGCCGGGTGTGTCCATACAGGTGCTTTGGGTTCTCGCCACACGCCATCTTAAGATATCGTTGACGACTCAACTCCGGAATCCCATGCTCGAGTAGCAATTCTTCGACAACGGGTTCGCCATTTTCACCAGGAAGCGGTAGATTCTTTACCAAGTACCCTTGGCCACCAATAATGTTGCCAGACCCAGGCAAATTTAGAGAAGATGTGACACCGCCGGACGCAATGATCTTAATCGCAGGATCATATGGTTTGAAGCCGTCAATCGCACGGACGAAAGGAGTGATGGGACCAAGTCCAGGCTTCTCGTTGACGTCTGCGATCGCTGAGACCGAAGAGAAAGGGAGTTCCAAATGGTGAGAATGGATGTCAACAAGACCAGGGGTAACAAATCTCCCTTTGACATCATACAAATCCGTATTGCTGGGAAAAGTCACCTCATCCCGAGTCTCGAATACTGACTTGATAACTCCCTGTTCGAACGTAATATCGACAGTCGCCGCAAGGACCTTCTCTCCGTCGAACAGAGTTGCATTACGGAGCACAATGGCGCGCTGCTGTCCAGACTTTGAGTTCCAGCGCGGATTTGACCGATTTGGCGAGGACGACTCTCGACTCGCGCTTCGCAAACTACTCTCGCCACACTTGGTCAATCCTCTTACGAATTGCTCTGATTGGTTGTATGAGGGCTCCCGAACAGCATTGCTGTAGTGAGACAGGAATAGTAAAAAAACGACAAGTCCCGCGAGGGTCATTAGACGTCCTCGGCGTCTCCGAATGAAGAAGCGTCGAGTTGGTGGTTGCGGTTGATACGGAGGGGGGCTTGCGTCGAAAAGCTCATCGTGTTTAGCGCCCATCGTGATTTGCCTTCTGGTTCAATGATATGACGGGCCTTCCTACTCAAGAAAGACAGTTAGATAAAAGCTGATCTGATTTTGATCAGAATTCGCATTACGTGCACTCAAATTCGCTACAGCAGCCGCTTCTCCTCGAGCAGCTCGACTTGTTATCGGGTGAGTTTGTCCCGACGTCGGGGTGGGTTGGGGATAAGGCTTGACAGCTCTTTATTCCCAGAGGCGTCAACGTGGAGATAAAGCACGTCAGGCGGAGGCGGCCCACTTGGGAACTCGACTGCATGTTACGAGTAATCCTATCTTGGTCATGGAGATTGAGATTACCACTCTTTTCATGGTACATTCAAAGTATGTTGATTGGAGACACTGGCGCTCTGGAGGTAGGGCGTTGTTGCAAACTAGGTTTCCCTTTAAATTCAGGAAGTAATTTATTGCTGATAGATTCAGCCAGTCATCATGAGATTTCCAACCGACCAAATCACTAGATGTTACCTTGTAGAGCTTAAGACCAGGATCAATATCTACGTTGTCGTTTCCACAACACTCAAAGCCCTATTTTCGATTGTTTCTAGAGCTGCGGCCGTTACCCGACCACAATCATGTAGTCGGGTCTACCCCGACAATTACACCGGCTTCAAGTCCCGAACAGACCATTCCAGAGCCCGAAAAAAGGTTGGACATCTGCAAACTGCCAAGACGCCTTGCCGAGTAGGTCTCGTACGCCGAAGCCGTCATTCTGGTCTTTAATGGCGCCACAAGGTACCCGCCCACTTCCCGCCGACCATTTCCCTGCAAAATCCCGGCGATTTGGTGTTCAACGCGTCGAACGGGGACTTCCAGCGGGAGGTCAATACGGATTAAGCATACTGGTACGTAACTGACCTGCTTTTACCGGAGCCGATTGTAAAAGCCGTTCAGATGTCAGCGCGTTTAGAGGAACGACGGAAACCGAGACCGGGCATCGTCTTAGGATCATAAGCATTTTAGGATATGGCGCAAGAGTCAGGAGTGTAATGGCATACTTCATTGGGTGTGGACCTCGGTAATGTGACGCCTTTGGGTCAGTTCGTCCGAGATATCTTTGTTGTTGTACGCAAGCTGTGAGGAAAAGTTACTTTAGTTGAACGCATGTCCGGCGAATCCTTTGCGGAGTTAGGACACGGACGACCTGGGACCACACCACTGTCGAGGTTCCGAATGAACAGCTTATTGCGCCAAGCAGACCAACGCGGGATCTAGATGTGTCCTACCAACATCCACTGTTAGCTCAGAATACATCCAGGCAACGCAAAGACCCTAGACATTGACGCCACTGACAGTCGGCCCGGCTAAGGTCGAGGGTTTGCCCTGGATCAGGACGTCGATAAAGATAAGGTGGCTTCGGCCTCTGTCTGTATCTATCCCACCGGCTGTCTTCCTGGGGTGATGCATCCTGTTCTCAACCCCAAGTCTTTTGTACATATTGATAGTTGAACTTGTCGCCTAGTTAGTCACGGATCAATATGGGTACACTCAATGAGAAAACGGTAGACACCATCGACGTTGTCACACCCGCAGATGCAAACCTTCAGGTTTGACCTACTCTGATCGAATGCACAGATGAGTCAATCTGAAACTTACACAGAGAGAGAGTTTCGATGAAAAGGTTTCCATCGACGATGTAGCGAGGTATATACTTGATTTCCACACCGAGATTTACACCAGACCATATCAAATGGCCGAGAAAGCTGACACTTCGCAGGCAACTCAATGCCACCCCCGAAGAAGTCCTCGAAGCCAGAGAACTTTCACGCTCCCTATCTCTCGAGGAGACCAGATCGGTATGCAGTCTTCGGCCCCCACCGTTGTAGGCAGGAAGCTTCAGCCTCTAACCCATCTCAAAGTCGGCCGAGAGACTAGTGCAACAGCATGGTCTCGATCCCAACTTCCCGGCAGGAGCCCTCGAGCGTCTCAAGGAGTTTCTTGCCAACGAAGACATCCTTGTCAACCCGGATTCGCACAGTCGTGAAATCTCAGAGGCCAAGATCGAAGTTTCTCTGTTGACTTCCAATAGCCCGTACGCCGAGGTTCGCGCTGTAGTCGACCCGCATGACGATGCTAGCATGCCAGTCGCCACGATCCGTGCCTGGACTATCGGTCTCTTTTTCGTCGTCTTCATCGCTTTCATTAACCAGCTCTTCAGTGTGCGTCAGCCTTCCATCACCTTGCGCGCGGAAGTCGTACAACTCCTCGCGTATCCAGTAGGCAAAGCTGCCGAAAAATGGCTTCCCGATGTTGGCTTCACGCTCTTTGGAGTTCGGCATAGTCTCAATCCTGGACCGTTCAACAAGAAAGAGCACATGCTCATTTCGATCATGGCAAGTGTTGGAAAGACTCTGCCGAGTTCCAGATACATCAGTGAGTGATCCTCTACAGACTACTCGACATGTAATTCGGCCGTCCATTGCTAATAAAACGCTAGTCTTTACGCAGTGGATGGACCGTTACTTTGGCCAGAAATATGCCAAGTCCTTCAGTTACCAGATTCTTCTGGCTCTTTCCACAAATCTGATGGGATTCGGACTAGCCGGTCTGTGTAGAAGGTTCTTGGTCTACCCATCTTTCTGCCTCTGGCCGGCATCTCTAGTCACCATCGCTCTCAACAGCTCCTTACACAACGGTATGATATTAGTAATATGCTAAACATATGACGAAGTTGGATGCTAATGGTTCCCACAGAGGCAAATCATCCAGTACCCGGTCCTTTTAAGAAGATCTACAACATGTCGCGATACCGATTCTTCATGGTTGCTTTTGCCGCGATGTTTGTGTGGTTCTGGTTCCCCGATTACATCTTCGGTGCACTGTCCCTTTTCAACTGGATCGCCTGGATTGCTCCCAATAACTTTACACTCACTGCCATTACCGGTGTTAACAAGGGTCTCGGCTTCAATCCCATCCCAACTTTTGACTGGAATGTTGCGACACACGTCGTTCAGCCTCTTGTGGTCCCTTTCCGTGTTACCTTCAACACCTTCATCGGCGTGTTTCTGGGCGGTATTACAATCATCGGACTCTACTGGACCAATGCGTACAACACTGCTTACCTCCCTATCAACTCGAATCTGATGTATAATCACTTCGGTGGCTCATACAACGTTTCGAAGATCTTGGATGGCAGAGGGTGGCTCGACGAGACCAAGTACCAGGCGTACTCCCCCGTGTACCTCGCAGCTAGTAGTATCACGATGTACTACTACTTCTTCGCTGTCTATGCGGCTACCGTGTCCTATGCTATTCTCTATCATCGTCACGATATTGCACTTGGTTTCCGGAGTTTGTGGCGCAGCTTCAAGAAAGAGGCTTCGACTGATTTCAAGGATGTTCATACAAGGCTGATGTCCAACTACCCTGAAGGTATGTCTGAAGCTAACTTGGAAAATTAATTAGCACTAAAATCCCTCTCAGTTCCTGAATGGTGGTACCTGATTCTCAATCTGGCCGCCATTGCTTTCGGTGTTGCGGCAGTTGCTGCATGGCCGACCGAGGTAAGTCGAACGACCCATACTGCTACTGCCGTTGCTGCTTAGCGACTAACATTCTACCAGACGAGCGTTGGTGTTGTGTTCTTCGGCATTGCGCTTGCCCTGGTCTTTGTTATTCCAACAGGTATTATTTTCGCTACGACTGGCATGGAAGTGGAATTCAAGTAAGCAAACCTGGCTTGTCCATGTTTTTTAGTTGTTCATATAAGACTAACATGACATAGCGTCCTTGCGGAATTCGTTGGAGGTGCTTGGGAGCCGGGCAATGCCTTGGCCATGAACTTCTTCAAGTGCTTCGGGTAAGTGAATAATCTGCTGTTGTGTTCCACCTGAGGTACCTTAGTATTCAACAACTTACGATACTCGCAGTTATGTCACTACGGCTCATGCTCTTGACTTTGCCAATGACTTGAAGCTAGCTCACTACCTCAAGATCCCACAGAGACACACCTTCGCCGCTCAAGTCGTTGCTGTCTTTGTCTCAGCATTTGTCTGTACTGGCGTTATGAACTTTCAGATCAGCAACATTCCAGATCTTTGCTCAACGTCAGTATACTGCGAAACATCATATTTGTCATGGTCGGACGACTAACGTGAAAATCCTACAGAAACCAAAAAGACCGTTTCACTTGCCCTGGCGTAAACACCTACTTTACTGCTGCGGTGCTGTTCGGTAGTCTAGGTGCCCGAAAGGTCTTTGGATCAGGCGGCATCTATACAGCCCTACTCTCAGCGTTCCCGGTCGGCTTTGCACTTCCTTTTGTTTTCTACTACTTCCAGCGCAGATTTCCTCGTACCCACTGGTTCGCCAAGATTCACCCAGTGATGATCCTCAGCGGTGGCATCAGCTGGTCTCCTGTAAGCTTTCCCAATGGTTGGTTTACGATCGCTTTTGTGGCTAACATCAAGTCAAGTACAACATCGCTTACATGTGGCCGGCCGTTCTGCCTGGGTGGCTGAGCATGGTGTACCTCCGCCAGCGTTATCTTGCGTTCTGGTCAAAGTACAACTACGTCTTGTCGGCGGCTTTCTCGACTGCCATCGCCATCGCTGGTGTGATTATCTTCTTTGCCGTCAGTTATCATGGATTTGAGATTACTTGGTGGGGCAACGACTCGGAGAGTGGATGCGAGTCTACGGCCTGCACGCTGCTGAAGCTGCCTAAAGGCGAATATTTTGGACCGCGCGTTGGAACTTACGCTGGTTAACGAGATGAAGTTTGGAAACCATTGATCGAGGAAATGCAAGCCGTCCAGCGAGGCCGGGTTGTTTCTACGGGCTCATACATACTGTGTAGCAAATCTTGGGTGCCACGGCATTCTAGCGAAATACAAGTGGCTCTTCTCACAGCCTGAAGAGGGTCAGATCACTGGTCGTTGACCCGGCCTCACATCGCCAAGGGAGATACTTGAAATATAACATACTGTATCCTTCATCGATGGGCGACCTGCGATATACAGAGCCCATGCGGCTTGCAGGCGGTGAGGCGTCGCGCTTCAACCACAATCAGGCCATGACTCGGTCAGCTCACCGAAAGCTTAGCCCTCTGGCGAGATTACACTTTGACCCTGGCCATCAACCAGAACGGGGACGATGAAACTCTATCGGCGACCGCCAATCAGCACAGTTAAATGGTAACCGAGTACTGGTTTCTAGGAAAGTTAGTTTAAGCCATCGCATACCTCCTTTGACGTCAGCCCCTCTTCTCCTCGATTCACAACACCTCTAGGTCGAGTCGAGTTGAAAGGGCCCGGCCAAAGTGTCGCTCAGCTCCACCCTCCCCTTCTGCCGGCAGAAATATAGCAGCAGCTCGCATTCGATATCTCGCGTCGCGCGCCCTTGCCGCGCCTCCGAAAGCCCCACTATTCGAGCCCGGCGTGTCCGGCGGACTGTAAGGTCTCGTTAGAGTTCGTTGCCATGAGCTGTGGCCGTTCTCCACCCGGTACCTCCGGATCCAAGTCACGGCCATCCGTCCAAGCTAAGAAGAGTTGCACACCTTGCAGGTAAGTCCGAATATTCCGTCGCGGTACAACATAGGACGATGTCAGAAGGACTCGGACTGACCTGGTCTCTAGAATCCATAGAGTCAAGTGTGATGAGACAAGACCAGCTTGTCGACGGTGTAGCATCACAGGCAAGGTCTGCGATGGCTACGGCGGTGAGGCTGGCGGTCCAGCGGCCCGCAGACCCTCACTGCCACTTCTCCAGACCTCATCAGCATCTCCATCGCGTTGCGACACACATGCGGGCTCGGCGGAGCTGAGCTGTACTGATAAACTTCACTTCGAGTGGTTCGTGAGCCGGACCACGAACCAACTGCCTGGCGTCTTCAACTCGCCGTTCTGGAAGACCTTAGTGCTTCAAGCTAGCTCGACTGAGCCTGCTATCCTCTATGCTATCCTCGCCCTGGGTGCGGCCCACGAGACATCAAATATCGACGCATGCATCGTCAAACGGGAGCCGTCAAGTCCCGAGACAGCGGATCAACAGGAACACCTCAGCCTGCAGTATTACAACAAGTCCATTTATCACCTTCAGAAGCATTTACGCACGCCAAGCACAGAATCAATACGCGTCGTTCTAGTTGTCTGCACGGTCTACATATGCATGGAGTTCATGCAAAAGCGATACAAGACGGGATTCCTTCACTTCAGGCACAGTCTCCAGCTTCTGGGAAGCTTGTTGAGATCTTCTGCTCCGACATCATCATGCGACCCAGCAGATGACTGGTTCGTTGATGTCATACCTCGACTAGATATCCAAGCGACTCTTCTTACGAACGAGTTTTACCAAGGTGCCGGCACTAAACACACCTCATCGATATGGCCGCCAATGCCCCGGCTGTTTCAATCAGTTCGGGACGCTAGCCAAAGCCTCGACGGCCTCTTGTTCAGAGCGTACCAATTACAGAAAGACGGTGCCGCGGCCGGGCCAGCAGAAGATGCAGCTGACATCTTTGAGCTGCTCGCTACACAGCAGACCCTTCGGAACGAGCTAGAATCGTGGATACAAGCCTTTGAGATCTTCAAAGCCAGGACGTGGAACTTCGTAACAGATCGAGAGAGGCTCGCCTACGGACCGCTGCCGATTTATCACACTATGGCATACATCATCACCAATACTTCTCTCAATCCTGGAAATGAGCTTATCTTTGACCTATACACGAGTCACTTTGCGTCGGCTGTAGCTTCGGCGAGGCAGCTTATTGAGGCGACATCATCTGCAACCATGCTGACACCTGCTGCTGAATCGTCCCCAGAGGATTATACGCATCAAACTGAGCACGCCTCAGACACGGGTTTGGTTCCGCCATTATTCTTCACAGCTGTCAAGTGTCGCGTGCCCAGGATCAGACGTCAGGCATTGGAACTTCTTCTAGCATCTCAACGGCAGGAAGGAATCTGGGATGCGATATTATCCGCGCGGATAGCGAAAGAAGTGATGGTTCTTGAAGAGCGGGGTCTCTACGAAGGTGATGTTGACGAGAAGAGGGCTTCCCCAGATTTTGTGATCCCGGTTCTGCCGGGGCCGCCCAGGATACACAAACTCTGGATCGAGGTGCCGGAGGAGCCACGCGGAGATATCCTTCTCAGCATCCAGAGGATCTTTCCAGAGGGCAAACGGGAGACCCTGGGAAGGCGGTTTCACGCGGAGCATGACTATTGGACTTCTGTTCCCGTAACACTACGCGTCGCTAAGGTCACTGAGCAGGCCAAGTAGGGAAGGCCGTGCTCCGAAGTGATCTGGGGGGAGGAGTCGCGAATACCCTTTGTACTATTATTTAACCCAATGCGATCAGTGCCTCTTCTGAGACGAGTACACATTCAGCGCATATCTGCGAAAGCTTTTGGTCTGTCGTCTCCAACTCCTGCCTGGCCCATGCCTTGGTGGGATGCCATCTCGTATCTGACATTCATGCTGCTGGTGGATATTTCATACAAGCCATGCCCCTCAACTGGCAGTTCTGACTGCCATCCAGCATAGTGATACGGTTGTTGCTGGCTCCCATCAAGGCTGTGCTTCTTCTCAGCTTGTGCGATCGGGGTTTTTCTCGCTTGTCGTCGACGCCACAAAAGCCACCCGATAGTGCCCATGCCCAACACTGCAGCAAAAGTAATTCCAACCGCAATGCCTGCTGCAGCTCCCGACGATAGGCCTTGATCTTTCGTCGTCGGCAGTGGTGTTGCTGCAGAGGTATTGCTTGGTTGGGGTATTACTTGGGCTTCGGTGATGTTGAAATAGTGGCAGGTGACGCCCCAGTTTGCCGGTTCTTTGCCTGGCCCGAGTAATTCGAAGAAGTAGAGGTTGCTGAGTTTCGGATTAGGGAAGTCCTTTATGGAGACTTCCCAGTTAATTGACTTTGCGGAGGTGCTCGCTACAGCCGGGCAATCGATGTCAGCCATGGGAGTTCTCCCTAAGTTGCAGGCCTTCCGTCGCTTCGCCTATTTGAACTCAGGCTTCATAAGATCGTGCAACTCACCTACGACATCGATGTAGTCTAAAGTGCTTCCGCCTCCTACCGATTCTTGCCATAATATCAACCTGGCAGAGTCGTATTCCATGTCCCAGTGGAGATCTATAATGTCTCCTATTGTGTAAGCGTTGTTGTCTCGGTAGTCATAGGCGAGACCTGGACCAGGTGGCCGGCGAAAACGGTTTTCTGCGGCGACAAATGCTGCGAAGAGCAAACAGAGACAAACCCACAGGCTCGGTAGAGCCATGGCAACAAGTTGAAAGGTTCTTGATGGAAACGACTGATATGATGCGTGACGCTATGGACGATTCACTGGGACAAGGGGACTCGGATTTTAGCTAACTTCAGCTTGAACGACGGAAGGATGAGACATCCGGGACCTCGCAGCATTTAACAAAACCATTCTGCAAGGCAGAATCGCGGAGGATGCTTGACCCTGCTACGCAAAATAAGCGCTAACGATGTGCGACTAGGCGGTTACAATAAAATCCCACAGCCCCAAGTACCACCCTGTACGAAGGATCTGCCCTCAAGGATCAACAATGGCAAGACCTATCGCGCGCTGCAGCCGAGATGCGAGGCAGCAGTGTGCGGTCTCCCGAATTAGATGGTTTTCAGCCGCTCAATTGACTTTCTTCGATTGGACGGCAACCTAGGAGGGGTACTTGAATTATCAAAGTTCCATAGTCCTTTCGGAAGCTTGACCGATTCCCACGAGTTCCACACTAGATAGCAGTCACTTTGCCATGCGAAGATGCAACGGTAAGCTCGGGATCTCCACATTAACAGGTTAAGATTCTAACCAAGCTTAATTAGACCATCTTTCCCGTAACCTAGTGTCCTTAGGGAATTGGGTGCTTGCGGTGCCTTGCCTAACGCCAGTTGTGAACTTTTGGTGATAGTGAGTTAGGCTGCCCGATTCGCTGAATCTCGCTAAAACCGCGCCTCTCTTGGCCCTGACCGAGCCTCGGCCAGATCGGTCGGAAACTTGAGAAAATTAACTCGAAATGTTTCTGCCTGGTCGTTGTGCTATCTATCTTATTGTACCCGGCTGGCTGCACTATCTGTTCTCATGCTTTCATGCCGACAACGCGCCGGAAGAGCAATAGCAAAAATCTTAAATATTTCACCTGTGCAGTAGTTTACCTAACCTTTCGGAGTATTTGGATTTACATATCCAGCAACCTGAATCAACATTAGTGTTACACAGGGTTACCAAACTTATCCGTCTTCTTTGCCTTGGAGGTGAAGCACTCATCATCTGGCCCACAGCCCTGCCAGTTGAAAGATTCCCCAGGCGAGAAGCATGCGCTGTCGCAATTCTGCTTCTTGCAAAGCCCATGCGCCTCATCACCGCCGACCCACCCATCATCTTTGGCACCGTTGACTGTTCCTTCTATCGCATGCCACTGTTTCTCATCAGCAACCTAATCAACCTGATACAAACCCATTGGAGGGGAAGAATGGTGCCGACGTACGTAAGGGCCGCTGTACGGCGCGCCGTGTAGCTCATCAGAAAACCAATTGCCTCCAGCTATAAGATCTTGTTAGCGACGATGAAGTTTCATAGCGTGAATGCCAATTCTCTCACCATAAACGAACCGTCCGTCGTACGCGTTGACAACTGCTTTTGTTGCATCATCGTTGATTTGAACACCAACAAGACCCTGGTCGCTGATACAGGCGCAAAGGCGGTGCTTATCAGCGCTGACACGCGCCACCCTGGGATCAATTAGCTCTCAATTTCACTCGTACCTTACTCGAAATGCCAGCTTACATCAGCAGACTGATTAGGCAAAGATCTTTCAACGACATGATAGTCTTGGGCTACTAGTATGATATGCCAAATCAATTATAGGTGATTAAAAGATAGTCTGGATGATAGAAGCTGTAAACGAGAATTTGAAATAAAGGACGAGAGCTGATTGTGGCGAGGGGAAGTCGGACTTGAAAAGTCATTTACATTTGTATGTACTCTCCCAAGCCTTACGTGCCCCATGGAGTCCTCAGTGGATGGCAGATGGCTGATAAGATATCGGCTTCCCCGGCCTCTGGAGGTGTGAAATGTCGCTTTCATCAAGGCCTCAATATGACGATGCATTCATTGATTGAAGATTGCGGGGAATGTCATTTTTTCTTCAAATGCTCTATTTAGTCATCCGAACTTTGTTTGATTATCAAATTAATGTACATTGCTTTTGAGTTTCCAGGCAACGTGTTCCCGAGTTCTTGATAGGGGAAAGTGTTATCTCACTATTCGTAGAATAAGAGGGGCCTGTGCCGAGTCATATTCTTCCCAGGAAGTCTAGGGAACAATCTATTCGGACCAAAGATCGCTGCCACTCTGCAACGGGCTTGTCCGGGAAATTGGGACTTCTCTTTGAGCATGACTAATGCCAAAGCATGGCATCCCGTTGACGCATGGATGATCTCGAAACAACTTTACCAGTGTGCTGTGAATGCCATTCTATCTGATTCGAATTGTAACCTGATGCCTACTCGATAGCATCTACTCAGTTTTTGTTCTTTGCCCTCAGACTGTCAAGAGATTGGTGGCTTCTAGACAAGGCCTGTTCCATTGGGTATTTGATCGTGGGGAAACCATTGATTCGAAGTTTCTCGTCTGTCTTAACATCAGATTGTGGACTTCTAGGTCTTATCCGTGTGATCATAGGAAAAGCTCCTCAAGTGGTATGAGTCAAACCATCTATTTCCAGGTAAACATGCTGCGACAGATGCCACCAATTCAAGACAAGAGACTGTTATTAAGTCTTCTTGACCAACAACTAAGCTCGAGTGCTTATAGCTTGATTGATGGGTCTGTGTATGGCATGATGCCTTTGCCTATTCACTAAGCCAGCCTTCTTTATCAATATCTTTGGTCAACACTTCATTTTCCTGGCACGCCCAAGCTCTCAACTTTGCAAACATCTCCATGACGTAGGCTCGAGCGAGCATCAGCGCTAGTAGACAACTGTGTATTTCCCAACTGCTCTGACACATTCGATGAAGAATGCACGCTTGTTGGTGGCAGAAATGAATACTACCACATACGTATCGAGAGGATGGGAGCTTTGACGGTGAGGAATAAGAGGTTGAGCGACATCAAGTGAGCTTCCCACATAAGTCTTGACGACATTTGTTCTCACTTTCCAATACCGCCGGTTATTGCTCCCTTCAAAATCGATGATCGCCAGTTGCGTGCCCCTCTTTTCCTCCTAAGACCGGCAGAAGCGTTGTTTTAGGAATCATGGGCGTCCAAATTACGCGTGCTTTGGGCGAACAACTCCTGGAACACGCATAGGCACTCCAATTGACAATATCAGGAAGTTTAAGGTCCCAGAACCAGATTCCAACTCATATAATAGACTGACTTGTTTGGGCAGACCACTTTTGGTCAGGTAGTGCGCGATCAGGTATATATACGAACTTGGCGCCTGCAGGGCATCATTCGTTTCTCGAAGATGAGAGTAAGGTGCGAGTTCTTTGTGGAAAGGAGAGTGTCACTAATTTGGGACGAAGCAAGGGGCAGAAGCGTAATGATGCAATAAAGGTAGCAAACTCTTTGACGTTGTACAACCACACAGATGCCCTGAGCATTGTTTTACACAGCAATCATTCACCGTTTGTTCTCTTTCGATAGTGAGGTTTTTCAATACCTACAGAGCTAAGCTTGGAGAAAGTACCCAGTGTGGAAGACATCATCCCATACCTAAGCGGTGAAGTGAGTATTCCCAACATTCACTGTTCCACGTGACGCCACCCACATACCGGGTCTTTTCTTCAGCCTGCTTTCTCATATGCTCTTTCCTTCCCACTGTTGGTATCTCATAAGGAGGCTTCTGCCTGGGGTCAAATAGGCCATTTGCTTAAAGATTCCCCGGGCGTTATTCAGAAAAACGTGACCAGATGAGGTGGCTTGGTATTCCTTCCAAATTCTCCCTCATAGCTCAGCCCTTTCCTCCTACTTCGTTCTGTCGAACACACATCTCCCCTTTCACGTCTACTTCCTTTCTCTCTTTCATTGAGAAAACCTCGGTACTTCCCTCAAAAACCCTCGATTCTCGATCACCTTTACAGCCACCCACATTGAGACCACTGACGAAGTTGAGGAACACTCATCATGATGATGGTCTCCCGCATCGTCTTCCAGGCAATCCTCGCCTTGGGTATTTATTCCCTGGCTACTTTTGCCCTGGCCGAGGGCCTTACTATCACCAAGGCTGAAACCTTCCCGGTCATCGCCATCGAGGCCGGTCTTACCGCTCGCGATGAAACGATCGCCCCTCACGACTGCGGCGATATCCTCAGGCGCGGCATCACCCCTCAGATCGACTGCTCCTACTCGGAAGAGAACTGTGGTTTCCAGGACGACATTGAATACATCATCCGCATCAAGCCTATTGGCAAGGTCAGCACCCACTGGTGCGGCATGATGCGGGCGCAGGTTGCAAAGGAGACCAATTCCTATATCGAGGAGATTGTGATGAAGAAGTGCGACCGCACTTACGAGGCCAACGAGAATGGCAATGGCATGTGGCTTGTCCTCAATATTCAGCACATCCACTTTCTCGGTGATCGGCGCCCTGATGTCGAGCGGGCTATCAGGAACACCATGTGCCCTGGTGGTCCAAAGCTGGACTATTGGGTCAATGAGGGGTACATATCTCTTCCCCTTTCCACCCCTCCCCCCCTTCCCCCGAGGCAACCTTGTTCAACTCTGTAGCTAACTTCTTTTCACCACTAGTTGCTACCGCTCCAGCATCTGTAGCAAGCGCTACTGGAATGTCGATAAGCGTCGCAGCTTGCCTGACGCCCTCGACCATATCTCTTACCCCAAAGGACGCGATGTCCTCAAGGTCCGCCCCGAGATCGAGAAGCCTGTCACCGCCCTCGCAGCTACCAATGTTGTCGCCACCACTTAGCCGACTACGTTCCCCACAACCAAGCCGTTCCCCATTGCCGAGAGTCTCATTTCGGACTTGCTCCTCAAAGACACTCCCACCGGTTTCGAGGCTCCTCAACCCCAAGCGATCAATGATATTACTCGTGGCCTTGACCACGACTTCGAATACGGAGGATACTTCCAGCTAGCGAGGATTAGTAAGGGGGAATCTTCGTCTTGAGATGCTCAGAGCCATGGTATTTGAGAAGCAGCAATGCCATTTCCTAGCTTCTTCTTCAGACTGCGGTTTGTTGTGGAGTGCCAGGGGGTACACACGTCTTCGAAGAACGATGTGATGACTATGGCTATGTTATTACAGTGCAGCTAGATAGGAACATAAATCGGCTCCCGTTGCGGTATCATCATCTAGTGCACCGACTTAACCCTGAACTAGTCTGAAGCTTTCCGTGCCATATTTCACCGAGTTATATTGAAGGGCAGCCGCTCATGTAGAAGGAAACGAGTCAAGAATAAGGAGGTAGTCGGCGAGCCAGTCGGCGAGCCAGTCGACGAGGGCTCTCCGCTGGGGCCCCTCAGCCGCTGGCACTTCTTGGAGTGCCGGGCAATGACCCTCTCGATACAGCTGTAACTCCTCTCCAAGATTGACAGTCTGTTCCTATGAGTACCTAGGTCATGGAGCGAGTCCTGTGACTTGTCTCTGTCGTGGATCTCGCCTCAAATAGGAAACGCCTAGGGAGCCTCGTCCATGTTTTCAATCGTTTTGCTCCTTTTGCTCTCCGATTGCCGTCCCGGAACAGCAGTGATAGGTTCTTTCGGAGGCGAAGTGCTATAAAGAGACGGCAAGATTTCTCCACTCCCAACAATGGCCTTGAAAAGCCTGTGGCAAAAGCCGGTATGCCTGTTCAAATTGCTTGGGCGTTCTACGAATGTCATACAGACTTCATAACCACGTTTAGCAAGCTCTATGCTCACAGGATCTTCACAGAAGCGCTAGAGTGCCAGCTGAACCACAATATGGGATAAAGTGACAGATACCTCAACTTTCTGGGAACCGTAACTTTTCCACTCAGCCATCGCCAACTGCACTCTTCCAGATATTGGGTTAAAATAATAAACGATCGTGGTCATCTTGAGCATATCCAAAGGTTTTTATTGGATGGCGGATAAAGCACAGGCTAGAGATTGTAGACAATGAGAAATTACATCAATCTCAATAATGGAAGGGTCAATCTTCCGGTCAGTCAGATCGACGACTGGGACTCTTCGGCAGCATAGAAACATTTGCAGACCGTATGACGTCTCAATAAACCTTGGCTAATTTCGAGTTGCTCCAGACTCGAGTGACAGAACCCGTACTCACCCGGCTATGTATCTCTAGGTAGTAGCCTTGCGGGGCTCAACCTGGACGGAAATCGTTCAAATCATAGGAGATCTCGTAGTCGCACAGGCTCCCGCACATGGCAAGTCCTCGCGAGCTCTCAACCACGTCAACATGAACACTCCCACCCGCCCACCAGACGTTTCGAAACTCATCAGAAAGGTTCTTCTATATTCGGCAGATCGATGCTGCAGTGCCCAGCTTTTATCTACCCTTGGGGGTTCTCGGTGCGTTGCATCTCACCCTCCCCAGTCTACCAGAAACTTCAACATCATGAGTATCATGCTTAGACTCTTGGGAGAACTACATCAAAAATGAAAAACATCATATGAACAGCTTGGCAAAAAGAATATACAGTGAATAGAAGATCAATTCCCCAGGAACTCTCACAACCCCCACCCACTCTAAAAATGGAGAAAAAAAGGGTTGCTTCCCATCCATCTTCCCTCCTCCCGTATGTTGACGCGAAGGTGACCCAGCCTTTTAAAGAAGAACCCTCAATCATTGCCAGCGGATTCCAGCCCGGTTAGGAGAAGAGAAGAAGTCCTTGTCTCTGACAAGAAGCCAACCAAAAAAAAAAATGAAGAGGGTCAAGTCGGAAGACTTTACATCCTCACAGCCTTCTTCGACTTACTCCCCCCGGTAGAAAACGGCGCCAAAGGCGGCACGCTCTCCTTGGCCTTCTGCCTCGTCGTCAAATCACCGCCCCTCTTCTCCCCTTTACTCTTTGTCGAGAACGGCGCCAGCGGCGGGACCTCCTCCTCGCCCCCCTTCTTCTTGCGCGCCTCGATGACCGCCTCGCGCTTCCTCGCGTCGGTGCCAAACGGGTTTAAGGGCGGAGGCGGGTCATTCTTGCCGGGCTTGTCGGCGCGTCGGGCTACGGCGGCCATGGCTTCCTCGTGGGCGAGTCCGGAATGGAGGCGGATCGGGGAGCGCTTGATTTGCGGGACGACGGGTTTCCCAGCATCTTCGCGCTTGATGAAGCTTACGACGCCGCCGATTGCGTCCGAGGCGCGGGCTTGGAGGCTTGCTATGGGGCTGGAAGTGTTTGTTAGTTGGGAGTTACGTGGAAGAGTTGTGAGTCTTACCCAGACTCAACGGGCACGGCACCAACGCCGGCAACCGCAGCGGCGACGACGGCAACAGCAGAGAACTTCATCTTGTCTAATTCCAACGCTTCGTATCTTCGTGTTTGTAGTGTAAACCTTGTCGTAACTCGTTCCCGCCGTCGTGAAATGTGTGTTCGAGCCGGCGATGACGTTGAGTCGTGTAGGATAGTTGTGTATGTGTATAATTTGAAAGGAAATGATCGATGCTTGGTCTATTCGATAGTTGGTTACCGGAAGTAAATGTTGTAATTGTCAAGTAAAGTGATCGTCCGAATTCAGACGCAGCAACCAAAAGAAGAAGGGCGCGGAAGAAAGACCGGACGTCCACGACTCTTTTATCTATCTCTTCTCTTCCAGACGTCCGGTCCCAGACCGCCGCCTCCTTTCCCCATATTCTTCAACTCTCCACATGAGCAATCCAGACATCCCTGACCATTGCGTGAGCTGACAGGCAGCTTACACTACACCCTTGTCCGTCAACACCGGCCACCCGGCAGCCCCACGGCCTTGCCTCGCATCACAACGTGGCGCGCCCGCTCGAAGCCACCCCTGGTCTGGTATCACATTCACATCTTGCCCTACCCAACTACCTCATATTCCACCTCGGCGTGACGATCGTATAAGAAAGAGTCCGGGGATGATGGCTGTACGTCTTGTACGCAATAAGCAGCGCACATCTAACTTCCACAAGCGCGTTTCCACAGTTTCAGCCCGCGACAATCCACACGAACCACGGGCCAACATTCGGTACAGACGGCGGGGACTTGCTCTCGGGTTTTTCTCTTTCACCTCAAATCGTCTCTATCTACGGGAATCTCTGCTCGGCGAGTTGAATTCTCCGCCAGTCCACTCGGTTTCCCCTCCCCATCCCACCGGGCTGAATATTGATTGCAGCGTTGAACTTGGGCAGACTTTCGAGGCTCCTGTTCCCCAACTCTGCCCAATACCACGCGCGAGAATACCGCCTTCTATTTTCAGCTGATGTCGTCTCGTCTCGTCTCATCTTCTCTGCCTTTGCAGCTCCAATCAACTCACCTTCGTAAGACATGGTCGAGCTGTTCAATTCCGCTCAACATCACCCGACCATCCGGTCATCCCGACTCAAGATTCGACGGCTCTCAGCTGCTGCTCGACTCGCGACGTCTTATCCAAAATCACTCGCCATGCGGTTGTCGCAAAACGGCACACAGCCACCGCCCTTCTCAACCTGATTCAGTTTTGCTCCCCTTTGTTGCCTCCACGACTCGCAAAGTGAAGAGTTGCCATTCTTGGCAGAGTCCATTCCATACTCTCTACACTTGGTCACTGCCCCATCCAAAAACAGCAACATGGGAAATCGGTACCAAAAGAATTCCCTCCATCCCTCAGACCCTCATCCGTCCGACCACTTCATCTGAAGCGATGCCGTAATCCGGTTCTCCCCAGCCTTTGCGCCATGCACCAGAGTGCTCAGCAACTTCTAATTCCTCCCATCTCTTCTTTTATCCGCCAAATTTCCACTAGCCTTCTTTCTCACCGACCCCTTATCTTAACCGAGTTGAACGAAGACATCGGGCTGTTTCGATAAACTCTGCCCTCTGCATCAATGACGAACGGTGTGTCACAAACCAAGATTTAAACCTCAACTCTCTTTGTTTGACAATCGAGGAATCGAGATCTGTTGCTCTCAGCGTCTATGGAACCATAGCTCAATCCGAACTCACGCACCCGAGCGCGCGTATCCCCTCCCCAGAAGCCAAGAAAGCAAAAAGGCCAGAGAAAACCGAGAAACTTCACCAAACCGAGTCGTGTTGTGACAAGATTTACTAGAGTGTGTGTTTCTCAACTCAAACTGCGTCTACTTGACCTTCACTTTCTGGAGAAGAGAGACATCAGACCTCAGACGTTGTGTAGACACCCCTGCCTTGATCTCTCACCCCATCCCATCCTTCCAGAATATTCGCGAATCCGACTTGACGTGCCCAGCCAAGCCCAAGAACTCCCAAGAACCCCCTTCAGCCAGCAATGTCCCCGGTCTCGATCCTCTCCAATCATGCAACCTCACGAACGCCCAGCTCATGCCCAAAGTCCCCTTCAACCCTCACCTAGTGTAAAACCGGGCTCGGCACCAACAGGCCGGTCATACCCAAGAGAAAAAAGTCCCCGCGCAACGGCAGCCACACCACCCAACACCCCAGATCCCTGTCCCCGCCTCTGGATGCATTAGCGCACGTCAGCCGTCGATCATCAGCCTGGCTCCCCTCGGCAGATCCAGTAGCATGAACGGCGGCTCCATTTTGGGTTCCTTGGTGCCGTTGCAGGTCTTTCATCTAGACAACCTCCTCCCCTCCTGCATGACAACTGCCTCACCATCTTCACACACCGAGCCCACCACGGCAGACCGAATCACATGGTCAGAATCATGAGGATATGGTAGCGTTGTGGAAAAGTCTATTCTTCATTCCTCGTGAGTGAACCGCCGCCAGAATGTGCCCACCAAGCGCCAAGCAATGCGACGACTACACGCAGGTCCCAGAGGCGCAAAGAATACTACGTACAAGAAGGACAATTTTGTCTGGTATATATAGAGAAGCTTCGCCCCCGGTCCCTGACCCAACGTTGCATTCCGAGGACTCACGCATAGCGGACCTCGTTGAAGAGCGCCGCGCGCACCTGGATCAGGGCTGCGAGCTCAAACAGGAATGACTGTAGCACAATGACATTGGTGATGACATGCGACACCGTAGCTTTCCTCTCCTCCTTTTCCGTGTCCCTCTTTGGCGTACTTGCTCCAGCAGTACCACCGCTAGGTGTTCCCGGCACGGCATCCTGCTCTGGCTCATCGCCGTCCCGGTCTACCTCTTGCTGCTCATCTCCGCCCTCGTCATCATCGTCTTTCGGGGGCGGCATGTGTAACGTGGGCTTCTTCTTCCCAAGATCCAGTGGGATAGGCTCAACCTTGCCGGGGATGCCAACCTTTCGGGCGAGAATGCTCTGATCTATAGCCGCAAACGCCGCGGCCTGGCTGGCTACCGGATCTCGAGGTGTGTGCGACGACCCAGCTTCATCCGCTGCGCCCCGGCCAGAGTTATCGTGACTGCCAGGCGTGTCTTTGGGCGGGGGAACAGGCCGAGACGTTGGCGTAGAGAATCCATAACCACCAGACATAACACCTGGTGCCGGGCTACCCGTTCCGGAACTTCGGCTGTTCTTCCTGCCCCGTGGACTTCCAGTACGGCTGGGCGTGCTCAGCTCCGACACCAGGCGCTGAGCAAACCGTTCGAGACCCGAGGGCCGCGCTGGCGATCCACTGCGGGTCGCGTCGTCCAGACTTGAACGTTCCGGGGTGTGCGTTGAACTATGCCTCTGCGGTGTTGGCTTGCGGGGTGGCAACGGTGGACCAGGCGGGCGGGGCTGGTCTGCAGTCTGGAACGCCTCTCTCCTACCTTGCAGAAGATCCTCGAAGCGGGGCACAGTCTCGCGATACTTGGTGACCTGGTTGCACAACTGCTGTAGGACGACGAGTATGCGAGGTAGGGATGACTGTACCCATACTGGACGACGACGGCAGGCATCCAACGACTCGAGCGTCTGCTGTTCCTCCGACGTCGTAGAATCAGGGTCTGTCGGGGGCCTAAAGGAAGTGGTCGAGGCGTCGGGTGAGGTAGGGCTGGGTGGCTGCTCGTAATAGGTGTACTTTTGAGGGCTCCGCAGCATCCATCCTTCGGGTGCCATGTAGCCACAAATGGCCAGGTCTAAGATGGCCTCGGTGAGGGAGAGATTTGTGTCGACGGGGTTCATGAAAAAGGTCTCGAGCAGATCCAAAACCGAGTTGAGCAGCGGGTCGTCCGGGCGAAGCGTGTGCTCGTGCACGTCGCGTGGCGCCCCAGGCAGTGTATCAGGAATAGCGGGCAAGTCATGATTGTTGGTGGATATCTTGGGTGCGACCAGCTTCAGGGAGCAGGGATGACTCTCGAGCCGGGACATGGTGTCCTTCAGGACGTTATCGTAGATTTCGTCAAAGTTGTCCTGCCCTCCAATGGACCCAGCCAAACTCATCAAATAATCCACCTCCTGCTCGTGGGCACCGACAGTCCGGTGCATTTTGACTCCCAAGACCGCTTCAGTCCGAAGCAGCGTGCTGATAGCATAACGATGATGCCTCCGGAGGATAGCTGAGATCAGCTGGAGAGTCACGCGGATGGTCTGCTGGTTATGTGAGCGTAGACACGCCTGAGCAAGATCGACCAGATTGAAGAGTAAAGGAGTAGCCGTGATGTCGGATTTGGTCTGGGCAAGCATAGTAGCGAGATCCATGGATTTACGCTTGCGAGCCGCACTGATGGAGGCTCGGGAACCTGACATGTCTTCGGTGACATGATCAGGCAAGCCGAGCAGATAATGAAGGATAAGGTTGATCATGTCAGGGTGGTCTAGGGATTCGAGGATCCGGCGGAGGTACGTCAAGACAGCTACGGACGAGCCTCCGTCGATATCGGACGACTCTAGTAAAGAAGGGTATCTAGGGAATATGTCAATATTTACCATGGCCAACCTGCAGGTGGGCTGTCTTACAAGAGTTGTTGGAGGAAAATGACCTGGAAATGCTCCAGAAGCGTCTGCTTCACCTCGACGGATTTGCAGTGGTCCAAGACATCCTGCCAGAAGAGAAGATGAGAGAGAAAGGTCTCAAGGTGTAGTTGGAAATCACCAGAGCATGAGCTGATGATCTCAAAGGTGGAGGCTGGGTGTTGGTAGTCGGACAGAGCGAGGATGGGAGGCAGATCGTTGGTGGGATAGTCAATAACCAGCTTGCGACTCAGCTGACTGTAGAGCGCACCCAGGCCGGTGGCCATGAGAGTGGAGAGGTCGCTCTCGACAATCCATTGCTCGAGAGATTCGTCGCTTGATGCGGACTCAATGATGTACAGCAGACCTGTTCTGGCAAAGTCCCCAACCTTACCCTCGTGGTGAATGTAGTCCATCAGGATGTAGAATAACGGGAAATCCTGTCTCTGCGTTCGGCCAGCAAATGCATCATGCCCGTCCTGGGGCTTGTCCTTGGGATTCCCATCGTGATGGCTCTTGAACCAAGCGTGTAGTATCTCTCGGTTGAGGCGGATCTTGGTGGTGATGTTAAAAGCCAACTCAACGACCTTGGCCTCGGTATCAGAGCCCAACCGCACACTGTTGACGCCGGTGATGCGCACCAGGAGGTTCGTCAAGCTGGCGGAGAAGGTTGTGTTTTCGACAAATGCCTCCTCTTCGGTTTCGAGCAGAGTTGCGAAGAAGAGCACAGCTTCCTTGATGATCCACTCATTGTAGGAGGTGGTGGCTATCTTGCCAATGGGTACGTAGACTTGTTTCTTGGCGGCATACTGGATGCACGGGTGAGGTAGCGGTCGTCGGGACTCGTCGTTGAGGATGTTTGTAAGTTCTTGGAGGCGGAGTTCGAGGTTCTCGGCGGCATCGACGTCGTTGGCGAGATTGGAAGACGACCTCCAGATTTGCTATCACGTGTTAAGATCAGGGCCTCGCCGGCAGCGTGGGGGAAGCTTCTCACGAGGATGCGGTTGTACTCTTTGTCGAAGCGATGCAGACGTTTCGTAGGGTTCTTTGCTTCTTCCTTGCGATGGGCCGCGGGGGACAGCGAGGTGCCTGCTAGGAGGCGCGACCACTAGATTTTGGTCAGGATTGAAGTTTCTTGTTGCCCAAGCCCAAGATCAAAAGGGAGGGAGGGGTGTTTCGTCTAGGGTATCTCACAAAGTCCATAGTGTTGTCCCCGAAGGCATCTCCAGCAGGGCAGGAGGAGTTGGAATTATTCGCGCATCAAGCTCGGTGAGAGGATGTCGGCTGGTTGGCGAAAGAGAAGCAGCAAAGAGGAGGCGATTGGCGGCGGTGGCCAAGGTGAGACCAGGTGGTTTAGGGGAGGACTGGCGAGAAATGGAGACGGAGCTTCGGTGCATAAACTGTCAAGTGTCAGGCGTCGCGAAATGTCATTCCGAGACTTGACCGCGTCCGCTGCTTGCCCGTTAGTGGGAGATCGGTACGTACCCTCTGATGCAGCCCGCCACGCCTGCCCACGTTGTGTTGCACAGCCCGGCCGACGCACGAACTCCAGGGACTTGGACAAGATAGGTAAGGCAACGTGCCTCATGTGGCGGTGCACTTCACCATCTTATCTCGTCGCCAGTGTGGCTGATTGAATACAGTCGTTGATGCTCCATCCTCATCTTATTAACATTCGTACAACAGCCATGTCTCAACACATTTTTACGTGGTTCTTCCATCAACATTCTGTCTTAGAATACCAGGTTATGGGTTTTCCAAGGGTCGCATGATTTCGCAGGCGATGGACTGATCAACGCACCTTCGCCATCTCCCCCCCCCCCCCCCCGCTGATGCCATAATCATCATGCTCTGGTCAACTTGCCTAAGTATTAAACTTTGCGCATGTTGCCCATCCTAAGCTACAACTCCAACTTTCATACGTTTGAAGGCAATTTTACAATCTTCACTTATTTACAAGGCTTTGTTAGTACTTTCTGACTGCATGGCTTGGAGTACAACCGCCAAACGACTGCCATCGACAAATTTTCACTGGCCCAGTATGCCTTGGCTTCTGTCTCCACGGCAAGACCAAGGAATTACGGCCGACTGACGCAGCATCACAGTGAATCTATTTCTTTCATACACTTCATGTGAAAAAATCTCGGAACACAAAAGCTTTCAAGATAGCAAGTTTGTGATTGTCCCATCTGAAGTCGCGCAGAACATCATAACAGATAAGTCGCTGGCGGCTAATGATACAATTCGCTCTTTCAAAGGATCATTGCCAGCCAAATCCTCGTCATCGCCTTGCAGTTCGTCCAGTTGATCGGTCACACGAACATTCCAAACTGAACAGGCTGCTTGAAAGACTGGACTCCTGTTCGACCTTTGTTCTTCGCGGTGTGGTCTGGTTTTGCATACTAAAATAATGTATCTCGGAACATACTCTTTGTCTACCCTTTGTCGTGTCCACCACCCCCATATGATGGCAAGAAAGTAAGGCTACAATTGCCAAGAGTAACACTCAGGAGTTCACTCACAGTCTATAACATATCGCATTCTTGCCGGGGACAGTGGGTTAATTGGTTGGTTATTTCACCGCCGCAAACCAGGACTGAATCCCGAACGAGATGGCGGTTAGTCGTCTTTGTTCAAAGCTTGCAGCCAAGGGGTACGCCTACGGCATTGGAAGAGAGGCGTACGTGCGAACAGAATCAGACGGCAACAAAGACCGGATATCAATTGTGGGGAAATAAGTGAGAATCTAGTGTGTCAAGGGTGAACCAAGAATCGGGAGCCTCTCGGCGGTGTCTAGCAGTAGAGCAACGCCGATGGTCCTCGACATCCGCCTCAAACTTTCATGATGCTACGATTCGAACAATCACAGCGCAGGCTATGTGCTTAACTTCTGAATTCATATTTACTTAAGAGTACTCAGGTCTCCCTTCTCTATATGTTTCATTCTCTCCTTGTCAACTTCAACTTCGGCACAATCCTACGTCTAGACCCAGTCTTTCCGCCTCATAGGTCTCAATATCCAGACAAGGTTATTTATCCGACGCTTCATTAGCTGATCTCCAGCTTGACAAACCCAAGGACTTGAACGAGAAATCCAAGTTTTTACCTCATTTTACGATTGCTTCATACATGTATCAATCACACGAGAGAATCGAAGCTTCTTCAGGGCAAAAAGCTGAATGGGAAAGGTCACAGGAATGCAAAGGACTCATGGAGTTTTGCAAGTCATCTCTCGTACTTCATCAAGACAAACATCTAGCCATTTTGTCTCTCGGAGATGAAATACTAGTGAGAGAGAAGCTCCATGCAAACGATAAGTCTAAGGACACAGAGCTGTCTGAGAATGCAAACGATGAGTCTGAGGACACAGAGCTGTCTGAGAACTCAACCAAATTAATCGCATATAATGCGAAATGGTTGAAATCCCTCTTTGCTGTTTACAAGGAAAACAGGGCCCAGAGTTCAGACGCCGATTTTGTCGAGCTCATGAAAGATGCCATGCGTACGGTTCGGGTTGATGGAGGAAACCTACGACAATTGATCACGATTTTGGTACACGTCAAGAACAATCCGGGGCAGTAAGAGCCACGTCTTAAGCGGCTATATATCGACTATGAAAGAATCAATCCCAAGAAATGGGGGCCAATTTGGAAATACGAAATTGACTGCGTCAAGTCCCTCGCAGATAAGCAGAATGTTCCTTTCGATTCAACAGCCTTCCGATTTGAGAACGGAATTCTCATGTGCGAGAGCCCCGAAAGTCAGTTGACAATCCGAAAATTTCATGTACAAGTCATCGCCCTTCTTTTCTCCACGGACACTTTTCCGGAAATGGTACAGCTTGCGTGCCACAAGGACATTCTAAAAATGTTCAGAGGCTTCAACCACAAGATAAAAAACATGGTATCGTCTCTGGCTCTTCGAGATTCAGCTTTTCGTGGGCCGGAACCTGACCCACCACTTTCGTGGGACCAGGAGATCGTCCGCCTTCTATCAGATTTTATGCCGGCGAAGCACCTATTTCTCGAGGGGTCGATTGCCAAATTTCCCAACGAAGAAGGTCATGGCCTAAGGAACCATTCAGATATCACGTTCTACAAGATAAGCCCTGGGGGTGCCCAAATTGGCCACCTCATCGATCTACGCGCAACCAAACTCTCTGCCTTCAGATACATTGCCGGGGATCATCAAGAGCGTATTGGCCAGGACTGGAAAGATCCACTGATCAAAATTCTCGGTGATCTGAATTCAACTCAAGGAGAATGTCTGAAAACGTTGTGTCTTGGCCTATTTAACGCCCCGCGGGGATACTCGGGGCTGGCGGTTCCTCCGTCAATGGGATTGCTACAAAGTTTGACACACCTGTTTATTGACTCTGGCAAGAGCGACGCGAGATGGAAGCACGAAGCCATTAGGTCATTCGCACTACCAAACCATTACGCACAAAATTTGTTTCACCTTCGCATCACAGGGCCTCGCCAGGACCTCGAAAATTGGATATCATTCATGCTCACTGAGGGCAAAGCAAGGTGGAAGCATCTGAAAATTTTTGGTATCAACGATGAGACATTATTCGAGCAAAACAGCCAGAGTCTTGAATCAGTTGGAGTCAAACTCATGCTTATTGATGAGAATGGTGATATCAGGCTCTGGACCAATGAGGGCGATGATCTGGAAGAGTTTAAGGACGACAAACGCCCAAGCCAATATTTGAGCAAAGTCCTCAATTAGACCATGTAGATCCTGTTCTAGTATTTTGTCCAGATGGAGTGCCAATCGTTACGATTGTATCGTGGGTACCTTATACGAATTCACTTCATATCCAAGAGGACTTTTTCAGAGAGTCAGCGGCTTCAACCGCGAGTAGTCATCAATATAAGTTTCTCAGTCCACCATTCAACCAGACCCATGTATCATTTGCCCTGCTTTCTGGTTTTGTGGGTGGGGGGAGACTGTTCTGAGTCCCTGCAGTGAATGCGTTCCATTCGCTGCTTGTCGATGGCAAAGGTTTTGATCACCTCGCCAGTCTTTCGACATGAATTAGTAGATAAGACTCGGAAGGATAGATACAACCTCGTCTAAGACCTCTTGCCTACTTAGCGACTTGACGCTTTCTCAGTTTTCCCTATTTGCTTTCACCCCGCTCCTTTGTGTGAACGTAACCATCGGTTGGTGTACGCCTCTCACTCTCAAAAACCTCAACACGATACTATTTTCAAAAATCGAAATTGCCACGAAGTTAAAGCATCTTTTAAGTGGCAGTTCGCTCCTTTACACTTCACTTCCAGCTTTTGGCTCTCTTCTTACCCATTCCTACTTAGTGTCTGGTTCTTTCCATCCGTCCTGAACCATTACTAGCATTCTAGCCATCGGCATTGCTTTCTATGGTGGACGACACTGTGCTGTCATTACAGAGTGGACGCTTGACAGCAATGCTTTGCCTATTTATCTTGAAGACACAATTTGAGGGTTTGAGGGAAAGATCTGGCGGCATTGTTGTCACTTCCGCCTGAAGACCTCATGCAATCACCGATATTGATTCAAAGACTAGCAATAAACCACTTGCCCATAACCAATGGTGCTTTGAATACCAATGAAAAAACTCCTTGCCTTGCTTTTTGCGACAAGTTTTCTTCTCCTTTTCTAACACACACACACACACACTCACATCTTCCTAAACCCCATTTGTGCGGCTCGATCTTCTTATTCTCGGAATATATGCCCTGCCAGTCTTCCGTGTCTTGACCCAAGATGAGAGAGTCATGGCCGGTTACCACGGCGTTTCCATCATCGGGGCCGTTGGCAGTCACTTCTTCAGCTCGGGGTTCTCAGCCCGGGGTTCTTACTGAACGTGCACGCCACTCGGCACATATTCAGTTGTCCGCTAACCTCCATATGCCACGCCAAAATCCTTGACAATCTCCTGGCAATAGGAATCAAACTGAACATTCCACTCTTGAATGCGCTGGCCCTTAGTTCCTTTTCCTATTTCACCCAGTTCGATATCCAACGCCCATTGCTTGTCATCTTGGTCTTCAAAATTGGACCACCGCAGGCTGTTTTGCGCAAGGGCGCCCTGTCATAATTTGTTAACAACGGAAAAGCACCAAAGCTTGTAAAAGGAATCATACCAGTCCAGCGAGGCCAACGTTATCAAACCCTTGAATGACCTGATAGAAGTCGTAGCTCAGCCCGGCGGCGTCCTGTCCCAGCATTGCAGGATCATCGTTGCTGATAGCCGTCGTGACGCCGTGCGCAATCATAGCTGGCAAGGGATGATGCAGAATATCCGTAGCCAGCTGAAGTACCTCATTGGAGATGGGACACACCTCAACCATGATGTTATTCTTCTTCACAGCGTGGATCAACTCGGGATGCTTGTAGAGCGAGAATCCGTGGCCGATCCTTCGTGTCCCCAGAAGAACAGCGTCGAACAGATTGAGATCGGTCGAATTACCATCGCCGAGTGTCTCCCCTGCGTGGAAGAAGAAGGGCATGGTGAGATTTTTCTCCTTCGCCTCCTGCTGAAACCACAATAGCTCCGGCGCAAGATCGAGCAGCGTACGGCCCAGGTCTTCCTGGGAGACTAAATCGTATCCGCTGAATAGCTCTGAAAAGTGGCCCTTCAGCTCCAACGCACTCTTCATGCCTACACAACAATCATTAGCCTCTGTAATCATTGTGTGTAATATTGCGTCTATGTAGAGGTTTGACTCACTTGCTAGGATCTGATCCGTCGGCTTAGATCGCTGGTCTGCCCAGATAACCCGAGCACCGTAAAAGGGAGCTAGAGTAGCGTCGGTTTGTAAGGTATCGTTATGCTGACCCTTGAAGTAGGCAAGCTCTTCCTCCATGAGACCCCACCATTTCTTACCGTCACTGTCATCCGATGCTGATGCCCCAGTCTCTACCAGCTTGCCCGCCGCGCCTCCAGAACGGATCTCAACCCAGCTGATCCTATCTCTCGCGAGTTCGTCAAAGAGATTCCTCCAGAAACTTCGTACAACGGGCTCGTAGATCAGCATAGTCCCTGCTGTGCCAAACAAGGGCTGGAAGCGACGCCAAATCTCATCGACTCCTAATTCGTGCTGTATCGCCACGTCGGGAGCAAGCACCAACTTGCTCATGATGAAATCGCGGAACGCAGGCTCTCCCCCGGGAAACTGCTCGATGGCAGTTGCGACAGTCACAACCTGGCCTGTGTAGTTTGCGGAGGCGATGTCGGCCCACTGGCTGACGGTGGCAGAGTTTGGCGGTAAGAATGCAGGCTGAGATGCAATGCGCCCTTCCGCGGTGCCAATAGTCTTTGTGGTCTTGAATAGCATCCCTTCCACGGAGATGACGGAAGAAAGCAAAGTGTTGTAAGGGAGCATGGCTGAGAGATGCGCATGAAGTAAAGCGCCTTTCGGCATACGTTGGACGACTTTCCACAAGGTCGTGTTTGCGATCTTTGGGCGGGCCAAGGCGAACATCTCGCCAGCAAAGCTTCCGTTGTTCAGATTCCAAACTGTCTTCATCTCCTTCTGTCGAATATTCTGAACGATCCTATCTGCGTGGGCGCAATCCGCAGACAGACTCTCTCTAAATTTGGCGTCTGTTTCGCATCGATTAGTTAAAGATTCGTTGGCAGGCACCAGCCTTGAGACATACCTTGTCGCTCTGTCTTCTCTAACGCAATCATGAGATCCCTCGCCCGGTTGTGCTGGTCTATGATGAAGCCTGTCTTTTGGAATTGAGCTCTTTCCTGGAGCTCATCTCTCTCGAGAAGGGGATGAGACGCCGCCAGGGCAGAAAGGAGAAAAGTCGTGAGGAACTTTGAGAGGTTCATGATGGACTAAAGATCCCGAGGTAAGGTAGTCCTAGTGCTGCCTGCCCGAGATGCGATTGACAATGATGCGAAAATCCCATTAGCGGTCCCTTTCAGGCTGTCTTGCAGGCTGTTTTATAGATCTCCATTTTACTCAGAGACGTGAGGCTTGAGACAGTTCATGATCTCCCGGACTGCACACGGAATGACCCAGAGTCAACGGAAGCACCGTGTCACGGGCCGACCCCTCCGTTTCTTTAGAATCATGCCATTTCCTGTAGCTCGCCTGCTTAGTGCAACTTCAATCTCCAGAGTCCGAACCGTCATGCAGAGGGCCGTTCATTTGGTGCAATGCTCCTTTGCAGCAATTTCCTTCCGTAGGCCCATCGCATTCTGCCATACAGAGTCTCATCCGCTCGATGCTTATTTCAGCTGTGTCACTGATTCAAAGTCCGACTGAGACACTGCCGAAATTTGACAAGTCTCAGTCACTAGGTCGTTCTTCGACCAACAATATTTCAAGCCTAGTTCATTCTGCGGGAAAATCAAGACGCTTTCGTTGGGGGCTTGCGATTATCGAGCTGAGACTCCCGCCTCGGCCACGCGTTATCGCGGCAAGGCACGCAGCTTGGTGTTTAGTAGATGTTCTAGGAAAGAGAAACCACAAATCGCTGGCGTTGTAGGCATTCTCCAGACCAAGCGCTGTCTTGCACTTGCTCTACTTAATTGAGACTTCCGACTCAGTATTTTTCTCGTTCTTGTTCTTCTGGAGTGCTCAGTGTCCAGCTTAGCGGCGATTCGTCCCGGTTCGTAGCGGAGTCGCTCTGAGCCATCTTCCTAGTCTTAATGCCAGGCAGTGCAGCAAGTTCATGACATTAGGGTTGAAACTAGCATATGTCCCAAAGTGCCCAAAAATTCAACACGTGGATATCTTATTTGAACCAGACGGTATTGTCAGACACTAGACCCACCAAGTTCCGGATCCGGCGCGTCTTCGATGATAATCGCTGGAAGCCTCCGTTTTTGAGCTAGCGTTTGAGACACACCGAACACGGTACAAGAGACTCACGTGGAACACTTGATTCACAATGCTTAATACTGTATTCGGACGACGTCTTGAGATGAGATGGCAATCCGATTGCCTTACTCAATAATATGCAAAAGCTGATCAAGAATCAGATGGGAAAAGCCGAATCAGTAAGAAGACATTTGAAAGTACATCAAAAACCGAGTTATGTACTCAGACCTTTGGAGTCAATATGTTACAAACGTAATGCGCCGGCGATGAGGAGGCTTTCCTCACGGCTTGCCGGATTGTAGAGATAAGAATGAATCATGAAGACTTCAGGAACGTTACATATTCGTATACTAATGTCATGTTACAGTGAAACAGACTCCGCGCATCCTTGAGACCACTCAGGCATGTGGCTATGGATTGAACGAGTCCGTCCGGTTGACTGAGATAGTCGGAGTTTTTGACTTCAACAGTCTATTCGCCTCTATCTCTAAGATTGATCGGTTTAGTTGCATTACAATAATCTAAATCTCAGTAAGGTAGAGTGACTACTCTGAAAGTACATGATTCTATGCATTAGTAGGGCACAAGATAGGAAAGGTCATTCACTGCAGCCTTTTCTCGCCCCCGTGGCCCAGCTTCCATCTTTAGCAACCGGAGAGTCAGCCCTTTCACTGCCAAACATGTTCTGCCTTCACTTTCGCAAATTGGAAGGTTGCTCCAGGTTCCAGAGTTCAATCTTGCTCCCATGTTTCTTCGTAATCCCGCTTGGAAAAGTGAAACCTATGCGAGCGATAGGTCACACACGTTGCGCTATCAAGTATCGGATCTTAGAAAGGCAGTAGCAGGTAGTTCCCTCGGACTCATAATAATGTTACCTCTAGCCAAAGTTTCTAGTTTGTGTCATATTACAGAAGAAAACAGACGCGAGGGACTTGATCGGCGCCAAGCATGCAAAGCCAGCTTGGTATGATGTCATGAACTGAGCAGCGCGTGGAAAATAAACCCAATTAAAGGGGTTCCGAGTCCTCCCCTGAAGCGCTCACGATTAAATTTTCAAAGTTCGCATTCCGCAGGTGTTTGTATCAATTCACTCTATAATGAAGCTCCTCGGCATTCTATCCATAATATCAGCGGCGACTTCGCTTCGCCTGGAACCCAACTACACCTCATCTGCAGGGGTAGAGATCTTCAATCCCTCAATTATGTTCCCACCTACTGGTCCATGGAGTCTGATGTCAAAGGCAGGAAGTACTGTTTACGTCGCCGGTACATAACCACTTGCCTCGCGTTACCCACCATAGCCACTGACAAATGCGCGGGAGCAGGCATGCGCGGCATTTACCCATCTAACAATACCCTTGCTCCGGTGGGTATTGACCGGATCCGCCAAGCTTACGCCAACATGATCCAACTTGCCGAGCTTGCTGGCACTGATCGGTTCTCAGCAGTACGTCTTGTTGTGTATGTGACCGATATGTATCGGTATAGGCCTCTGTGCAATCAGGCACAGACGGAGCTTTGGGGGAACGACCCCAATAGACAACCCCCTCGGTCGATCATTGAAGTCCAGAGACTGAACGACGATGATATTGTAGAGGTGGAAGGGACTTTCCTGGTTGCCTGATGCTTCTAAGTGAATACGTTCACTTGGCGTCCATGTATCGGCACCCATGAAGCACGTGGAGGGGAATTGCTGGGGATGACGCTGAAGTGTATGTCCGACATAATCAATAAAGTTGAGCTTTGGGGAGTTAGTATTTCTTTTGGCAAGCTGGCGGGGGAGATACAAGTCGAGCTAGGCTTCAATACGCATACAAGAGCCTACCGAGAAGGAACTGTAGTCTTGACCCTTCTTATTATTCTAAAATCAACACAAGCAACAGCACGTGTATAGAGACATCGCCAGTCATATTTCATCTAGAGACTCTCGTCCTCTCCAGCGGCCTTTTTGATCCTTCTCTTGTTCCGCGTCGAGACTGTTGATTGAGACAGCTCGCTGAAGCTCCACCCAAACTGCCTCGCAGGTCGTGGCCATCCTCACACTCATCATTTCCTGTAAGGAAGGGCTTCTTTACGCCCTTGTCCAAACCACATCGAGTCCCATTGAGTGTGGCCCACATGCTCTTCAACCAGCTCGTTGTTTTGGTACTTTTTGAGTTTCATCCCGCCGGCAAAACGGAGATACCATGCCCCGCTCATCTGCTGGCGCAATGTGGTCTCTTCTCTGAGGTACTCAATGACGAAGACTGTGCCTTCATTCTGGTATTCAAAGTGAAGTGTGTCGGCAACAGGGCGGTCAACCTTGTCATCATGTTCGATGCCTTCAGCATTGAAGCTAACCTTGGATCCATCATCAGCCACGACAGTATCCTTGTGCTGGATCATAAAGGTCTTGACCAGAACAGAGTCGTGCTTCTCGGAGAAAACATTTGCGGATGAGATGACAGTGTAAGGCCCGAGTGTTCCTCGGCCCCAGTACCAATGGTTGATCGTCTGAGCGAGCGGCGCGTTGCCCCAGTTCTTGTCGTGGTATCCATCGCCGTCCACCGTGACTGGCGACTCGCCAGCAATGGTATAAGTAGCGGTGACTTTCCCTTGGGGCACCGCCACGAACCAATCAAAATATTCGTTGTCCTTGGACCAAACGTGGCCTTTGCCAGGGCGCCAGGGCGAGGTCGTGTTGGTCATTTGGATGTCGATGTCAAGGCTCTCGGCCGTCACGCGAATGTGATACTCCTTGAGCCCCGTTCCACGGAAGAAGTTGTCAACGCCATCTCTAGTGATGGTGACATCGCACTCATCTCTGCTGGAGTGGAACTCATCTGGGTTGTAGGCTTGCAAGACATTGCAGACTCGGCCATCGGGTGTCTCGAGTTGGATCTGAATCTTGGGTTCGAGTCCGACTTGAGGGCTGGTGAAGAGCTTGGTATGGAATACCACCATGAGCTTTCCGCCATTGTCCAAGTGAGAGTCGAAGTACCACCATTCGAATACACCAGGTTGAGAAGGGTCGGTTCTCAGGGAGTCTTCCCATGGTTCAACCTTTGTTGTTGAAAGGGACTGCTCGGGACGTTGGTTTCGGACGGAGAGCGATGAGAGTGTCATAATTATTGTGTCCTGTGGGATGAAGTTCAGACGGATTGTTCGAGAAGCAAACAACGTAAGTCTATCTGCTATCTTAATAAATAGTCGCTCCATCACTATCTCGGGACATACTGATATTATATAGGCGCCAGCCATTGCTGGCTAACGGGCATACGGACGCATAGTAGTCCGGCGTATCTTTTGTCTCTCCAATTATTAAGGTTTCATTTGAACTCCGTCACCAGTAATAACAGCTCAATGGTACGGTCATAAGACTTGGCTTGCCAATTAATAATCGACGTCAGTTAAACTCGCGGATATTGCGGCCCGTTAAACCCGTTTTCGGGAATTGGGACTACTCGCCTCAAGGTGTTTCCAGATTGTCCAGGTCCTACCTTAATTATACTGCGAAGGCGATACCCACAGCAACTACACATTGACGTCCAAACGTGAAGCCGAGGTGACTTAAGATGTTGCTCAACCTCAGATAGCAGTGGTAAAGAGAAAAACATATCTGGTTTATTGCTACTTCTTCCTTCATCCCAACGCGACAGCGTCGGCGGAACGACTAAGCAGGCAATTACTTCAAATGGCAATCAGTTCAATATTGCGAACTATACTCATAGAGATGACTGCTATTTCGCGGTTACGATGCTGTGCTATAAACCGAGAACCTCACGTTCACATCCTTATGAAAGCCAGTATGTTTCTGAACAATACTCATTGTTCAATGTTTGGGTACTACGGGTGCTGTATCGATGGCCTGATACCCATTACAAGTCCCATCTAAGACCAGCTTGATCCTCTTATATTGGATGACTTTTTGTTATGTTATCTGATGTAGGACCAAAGAAGTAGAAGAGGCAGAAACTCATGAGTATCGTTTGAATAACCTAAGTCCCATCATTGGCAATGCAAGTTCTGCTGTTATTCAGACTACCGTATGTCCCAGGGGTAGACTAAATATGGTATATCGATCCCAAATACTTCTAACAGGCCCTCATAGTGACTGATCATCGTACAAAATCGGAAGAAAGTCGACTGGCTGGGGTAGGTAGATGGTGCAATGGTAGTGATCTGCCCAAAGAATCTACAACGCTGTCGTTCCTTCCGCTTTGGCAAAGACATGTTGGCGAGAATACACCCAGACATCAATGAGAATACACAGATACCTATGACCCGAGGGCGTGGTAGCTGTGGGGCTTGAGACCAGGTGCATTGAATACTTCACCTTTCCGCCTTTCAGGCTAGTAGTGGTGAATATCGAGATTTGTTTTTGCCTACCAGATTTTGTTGTCCTCCCGGCGGAAAGCACGACCTTGACCGCGTTTCTCCTTTCTCCCCCCCTTCATTCACCTTTTCTGGCTTTTCAAAGCTGCCGGCGAGGAAGGCAAAAACTTCCAGTCCCAACATTCACCTCGCCACCTTTTTCTGCCTTTCATACTCTACTCCGTCGATCTGAAGTCGGTCTTCTCCGTCAACTTCGGTTTGATTGCTTCACGGACAGAAGTTGATCAAAATTACAACAACTTTCTTGTCTCCCTCGAGGATCACAAAGGCCCTTATCAAGGCGGTCGCTCTTGCGTGAACGGTCTTGCATTTGGCCTCTGAGGGCACAGCCGATAATCTGCCAGGTACCTAAACCCGATCACGTTGTTCCATCTCTTGTATTCAGCCTGGCGAACAACTATTGACTGTCATCTAGTACCAGAATCCCCCCTCAGAGTAAAGAGATCACTCGAAACTCACACAGTCCACCGTTCACATTGCACTCAGATACTCACGATCAAATCATTGACGATGGCGACCCTAAATGATCTCCCTCCAGAAATCATATATCAGATGTTCCCATCATCCTCTTTACGGGAACAGTTCTCTGTCACCAACACGGATGCAGATCTGGCCAAAAGGATTCAACCAGCTTGGTCCTCAGCCTTGAACCTCTCACGTACCTGCAGAAAGTATCGGCACATGCTGGTTCCCGAGCTCTACCGAAATATCAGCATCCATGGATCCAACAGCTTCCAAAAGCTCAAGTGCTTCATTCAGTTTCTGATTGACAACAAAGATGTTGCCGTCAACATCCGAAGACTGTATCTACACTTAGATCCTAGCAACATGGAGACCAAGGACTTTACAGAGGCAGATCTCGAATGGAGTCACTGGGCTGCTAGACAGTCGGGCGCCCCGTCACCGTACTACCTCTGGCACTCGGAAGATGGACAGCTTCTCCAAATGTCGGAATCTCGATGCTCCAGAACTCGGATCTTACACCTTGGCATTCTTCTCGAGATCATTCTTTCGCGTGTACACGGAGTACAAGAGCTAGGTCTCGCAGTGCCGGGAGGCCTGTTTTGCGATCAGTACGGCCCATGGTCCAGAACCGAGCTCGATGGCCTACTATGGACTGGGGAGCCAGGCCCTTCAGATCCCCTCAAGATTCAGACCTTTCGGGGTGTTCAGCGACCACTTCCGAATATCAAGATGCTCGCTGTACGTCCGAGTTGCCTTCCAAAGAGTCATCCAGACGCAACTATTACGCCTCTTGATCTTAACCATTTACTTCATTTCGCTCCGAACGCCAGATCGATTTTCATTGCAAGTCGGGATGGACAACCAGCCTCTCCTCTCGATACCCACTCACAATGGTCCAATGTTACTTGTCTCACCATCACCGAGACATTTTTGGATGAGCGGAAGATTCGGGGGATGATCCAAGGCTGCGCCTCCCTTGTCTCTTTCAAGTATCTGAACTCCCGGGCAGATGCATACGTTCCACACTGGCCTGTGTCACCCGAAGAGGTTGTTACCATACTCCGGGAGCACCAGAACACGACGACTACCCTCCTCACTCTCTGCCTTGATCTCAATGACTGGTATCGTGGAGAGTATGAGGCTATCAGAAGTCTTTCGGACTTCAGCAATCTGGAGAGTCTCTGGGTCGATGCCTCGAGTGTATTGAAGAAAGTCAAATATGGCTCCTCCAGTCGTTCAGAAAAGCACAAGCGACTGACACACAAGCTCAGCACTTCTTTGCCCGCCTCAATCAAGCGTCTTCACTTGGCAGGTAACGAGCATCAAGTTCGTCATAACATGTGCGAGGTGTTGACAGATCGTGAGAAATTCCCCAATTTGAGATTGGTTGAGCTGGAGGACTTCGTTCGGAGATTCCCAGAACTTTGGGATCCAAATGAGGACGACAGCGACGAAGATGACACGGACCAGAACGATCTCGGCGATGATGGTGACGACTTGGCTTTCTCAATTATGAATGCTGGTGACGGCTATGGCGGCGGAAGCTACCTGCAAGATGGCGATGCTAAGGAGGAAGACATCGGCGAGACCAACAAAGACACCACTTTGTCATACCAGGAACAATTCATTAGGGCGGGTATCGAATCTCCGAGCGCCGTGTGCACGCTTGGAGAGTTGTGGTAAAGGAGTTCCTTTTGAGGGGGGCAAGAAAACAATCGCCCTTTCACAGCTATGCATTCCGATGGACTATAGAATATGGCACAATCCCAGCTGCGTTCAGAGATGCAAGCCGAGAAGTGGACATTAATTATACCGTCCCGGGCATTCGACATCTCCTCATAGACACCATAGATAAACAAAGAGGCTTTTGGCGAATTCTCAATGCTCCGGCCTGCTTATAAAGCCCTTTTTATGCCCTGACTTCACTTGATATCACTATAATGACCTTGTCACTTTGCTCAAGGTGATTCTCTATTACCTTGTTCCAATAACACAATTGATCCATGAGTGAGGCACTGTAGATCTTTAGTACAGAAAGAATAACATCGGCTCGACTTCGAGGCACACTTGCTTTAGGGAAAGCGCGCTTTGGCATCAGGGCAGTCGTGGAGTATCAGCTGGCTACCTACTTACGTATGATTTTGGACCGCTGTACGAAAACAAACTGCTCTGTTCTTTCAAGTGGAAGGATGATATTTTAGAGGGATAGTTGGTTCTGCGTGATATTCAAGCAAACCACACGTTTGGGGAAAAAGAAATAGAGAAGGAAGCAATAAAATAGCGATGTGGAAAATTCTTCTGTCGTTCCTTCCTTGAACGTAATTCCTCGTCTGCGTTCCTTCCCAGGCACAAATTCACCTTTTTTGTGCTTTTTCCTCTTTTTTTCCAGTCGTCTTTTTCTCTCTTGCCCAACTCACCACTCTTCTTCCACCCACCCAGCTCGACTGCTTCTTCAAGCCACCCTACCTCTTCCAGCCTTTTTATTTCCTCACTTCAACTACCAAGTTCTTCCCTTGAGGTGTTCACAGAAGGGGGGCCTTCTCCTCAAGCCAGGAAACTGTAAGACTTTTCTTTCCCATTACTCTCTGGTTCTTGCTAGTGGTCGCTACCCACGACTCGACGCTCGCACTTACCAGCATCTTCTCTTTCACGCAGTGACTCCTCACGCAGTACGCTCTCTACCCTCTCATTCTTCTATCGTTCGCAATGCTCACAACTGTTTGAGACGATTTCTTTAATTCGGGCTAACCTTTCCCAGGTGCCGCCGCCTGTTCAGCTGCCACAGTCACTCTTGGTTCTTCAACTGCCCCTCTGGTGGCTCACTTCAACATGGCTGGGCTACAAAACCTCCCCACTGAGGTGGTTCTACACATTGGTTCTTACCTTTGCCCGAAATATACGCCTGGCAAGAAACTCCTTCATAACTTCAACAACGACCGGCTCATCCAAAGGGAGCTTTGCGGTCAACGTCAGGCGCTTGTCTCCTTGACACGTACATCCCGCCGCCACTACAAACTTTTCACATCGTTCCTCTATGAATCTGTCAGTGTTCATAGTGGGCTCAAAGCCCCTCGGCAGTGGCTGTCGCTGATGAAGACCCTCTCACAAAACGAGGATCTTTGTCGGCTAGTCAAGCAGTTGTACATCCACCTTGACGGCGAGCATGCGCTGTCGTCCGCTGATGTTGCCGATTATGAGTATTTCAGGGACTTGATCACACTGGAGGCTTGGCTGAAGAAGGCTTCTTTGCCTGTCGTGATGCACTCCTTCAATGTCTTTGAGCTATCGTCCGCTTTTCTCTTCACTCTCGTCAACAATGCCCAAGACTTCGTTCTATCTGCAGAGCCGCTGTCTCTTTCCGGAATCTTGGATGCCATCCACGACATGGACGAGATTGTCTCAACCCAACAAACGAACAAGTCAACAATTTCCTCCTTGAAGTCTTTCTCTATGAGGAAGACTTATACCGATGCGGAAAGCCATTGGGCTTGGCCTCGCGAGCGGCTGTTCAACGCCAGGTTCATTGACGGAGCGAAAAACCTGAAAGAGTCTTACATCGTGGGCACAGCTCTCCAGTTCCACAACTGGTCATCGACGCATCTGACAACCCTTGCCTTTAACGACAGTTCAATGCCGCTCCCCGTTCTTGCCAGTGCCATTCGAGCCTGTCCTAGACTGGAACGGTTCTTTTGGAAGAAGCCGATACGGAGAGATATGCATCCCTACGCCGTCCACCCGTGGCTAATTCTTGGGGCTCTGGGAATACGTCGGGCCACCCTCCGCACTCTGGTCATCGACTTCAACGGAACCTGTGAGACTGACTTGCAGAGCCCCGCCTTCGAGCTCAGCACCTTCACAAGACTAGAGGCAGCCTGGGTGGACATCAGCGTCTTTGAATCGAACAAGGCCAACTTTACAGACGTAAGCTCTGATCCACTCAACCCGGCCGTTGTGGAGGGCAGTCCTCTGATCCGAACCTTGCCGCCTTCACTCCGAAAGCTGCACATATCCGGTTCCATGAATGACTTTATCTTCGATGAGGTTCTTTGGCTGACCAGACCTGGCAACCACGAACCCCGCCACGTTCCGGCAGAGTTCGCGCTTGATGGAGGCTATCTGGATGGCGACATGTTCAAGCTGTGGGATTATCGCAACGACTATGAACATATCCCGACAGCCGATTTAGATCCTCAACCTTTCCTCTGGTAAAGAGTTGCGAATCAGACGATGACGATCAAGACGCTTTTGGGATGAGACAGGAACAATAACTTTGGTTCGGGTTCGGCTTTTGCTTTTCTTCAGGGTATGGATGGGAGGGGGAGTCGAGTGGCAGGGACGATGCGTGGCTGATACAAACGACGGACAGAGGCGTTGCGGCTTTGGGCCAAGGTCCAAGCTGGGGGTATCAGAAAACACAGCATGCCATTGCCACAGAGCGTTCCTCCATTCCAGGAACAATTCCATGCTTTCAGAGTTGTCAGTGTATAATACCTTCGCTTCTTCAGAGTCATCAAACACGTTTTTGCTTGTTTTCAAACACCACTGCAGTCTTGCAGAAGTCTACATGTAGTCCACTGCCGTCATAGTCAACTTCGGGTTTGTGACCTACATGTTCCGAGACATGCTTCGTCACACGGGCGCGGTGTGAGAGAACGAGCGTTAGCTCAAAATGGGACTTCCAGATGGGCGTTGAAAGCGTTTAGCAATGCACAACTTACAACGAAGATTGCCGTGTGGTAGACTTTTAGGGAAATTATCGACTAGAGGAGCATAGGACACGGGACTCGTGCATACTTAGGTAGGTAGGGGTTCTGCAACCGATTGTCCAATTGGTGGGCTCTTCGCCAAACAAACCCTGCCATCTGCTAGGATACAACTCTCCAATGAAGAATTACGATTTCCGATAGTTTACAACACCGCCCTTCTATAGCAATATTCTCAAGTCTGGTCAGAGTGAGCCTTAAATAAGTAGGTCTGAAACAAAAGAGCTTAGTAGCGCTTCTCTCTGTTACTCTCGCAGGCTACAGGCAAACTCGGCACTATCAGAGGGCTGAAGACACGAAAGGGCTCTAGACGTAACATCTCGGGCGGGCAGGGATCACCGGCAAGGAAGGATGAACACGGACGCACAATGGTCTGATACGCGCCGCACAGTATGCAGTTGGAACTTGGGAAAGAGGCACCAGCCATTATATTTCAAGTGACGGTGGGTAAGTCGCCAAGCTGCGGGGGTTTCTCATCCAGGAAATCTCGCTACAAATATCTCGCAGCTGTTCTCAGCATCAACGAGCGCTCTTGGAAGCTATTCTTGGCCGAAGTGTTGTTCCTCATCATCAATAACAGGAGGTGCTGTATTCAGAATGTCAAATTCATCACCGCACGCTTCGGCGAGCCCAAGGAACGCTCTGCAAGGTTCACCGGTAGCCCTTGCGGCCACTGAGCCCGTTGCCGTTACGATCGAGCCTGCAGCGATCGACGTCGATGATGGAGCAAGCGTATGTCTGCACGATACTCTGGAACGTTAATCATGAAAACTAATGACCAGGTCTTACGGGCGGCTAGGAAAATGCGTCCACGATTGATGATCAAATGTACGCAAGCCTCACTACTGCCTTTCAAGGTCTGAGCTCTTGGGGACGAGGAGCTAATCGTCGCAGGTCCTCATACACAGCCTCGCTCACGTCTTCAGTCGTGGATTACCCAACAGAGTACGGCCGTCGGTACCACGCTTTCCGCGCTGGAGGTATGTCACAGGAGCCTTGGGGCCACTATGTAGAGCTCCACGAACGCTCTGGTCTTCATCACGGCTAACGGAAAGTAGCGTACAACTTTCCCAATGACGAGGTCTGGGCCCTTCCTTGTCGCTGGAAATGATGCGCGGGCTGAAGATTCGGGTGTAGGACGAAATGGACCGCCTCGATTTGGTGCACACGTTGATGGTCAAGACCATTGGAAATAAACTATTCCTTGCGCCTATCAAGGAAGCAAAACTGCATCGCGTTCTGGATGTTGGTACCGGCACTGGCATTTGTACGTTGCAATGCGCTGCTTTGCAATCTCTCCGTCGTCTTCTGAGTTCTCATACCTATAGGGTCCATCGAGATGGGAGACCTGTTCCCTGGAGCCGAGGTACGGTGGAATTGACCTCAGCTGTGACCTGCCCGTATGGGGAAGAGTACTAAGAGTGTGTTAGATCATCGGCAATGATCTGAGTGCCATCCAGCCAAAGTGGTATGTCCACCAGCATCAAGGCATTGAACTAAACAACCCAGAACCGGCAAAATGATGATTCGCTAAGAGTTCATCGCAACAGGGTTCCGCCGAATGTCAAGTTCGAAATCGATGATGTCGAGAGCGAGTGGGTTGGGCAGAACAAGTACGACTTCATCTTCAGTCGATACCTGTCCGGCTCGCTAGCAGACTGGCCAACCTACGTCAACAGGGTCTCTCAGTAAGTTGCCGGATTCTAGACTTCCCGTCCCTTCTAACAGCGCGTCCAGGAATCTCAATCCTGGCGGTTGGGCCGAATTCCAGGACTGGAGCTTCATGCTCCAAAGCGACGACGGCACGCTCAAGGACACCGCTATCCAGCGCTGGGCCGACACCTTCATGGACGCCTGCAAGGTATTTGGACGCGACGCCCAGATCGGTCCCAAGCTCAAAGACCTGGTACGAGATAACACCGACCTTATCAACGTCCACCACGTGCCGTTCAAGATCCCCAACGGTCCCTGGCCTAAGGACGCACATCTCAGGGACCTTGGGATGTGTAACTTGATTCAACTACTGGAAGGGCTCGAGGGATTCTCGCTCAAGTTGCTCTGTGGAGGTCTTGCTTGGACGAAGGAGGAAGTACTGGTCCTGTGCGCCCAAGTTCGTGAGGAGTTGAAATCGGGCAAGGTACATGCGTGGTATCACTAGTAAGTTATCGCCATGAGATGAGATACTCAAGCACCTGGGCTGCCTGCTGACTCTATGCGCAGTGACGTTGTTTATGGACAGAAGCCTGAGAAGGAAGAATAAGGGCCAGATGATGTGTTGCATAAAGTGTTCAGCTTCCTCATGTGGCAAATGCAATGGCATATCTTTAGGATTTGCAGGTGATGGTAACAGATGATAGTACATAGTGTCCTCTCGGCGCGGCATCTAGATCACAACTCATCCTTCACCCTCTCCTCCTCAGTCATCCCAATCTTCTGACGCTCTACACAAATCCAACCAGAACCATCCGCCTTCGCAACCAAGGGAAACCTACAGAAAGGAGTCTTACTCTCCGCCACCTCACCTTCAGCCAGTCCCATAACAACAGCATCCAACTGCTCCGGCGCGACCCCCTCCTCAACCCACCGCCTCAAAGCATCCAAAGCCCTCAAAGGAAACCCAGCCCCTCTAGGCGCAGAACAATGCGTAGTCCCAGGAACCTCAAAAAACCTGAAGTACCCCTCGGTCTCAACTTGTTCCTCTCTCCCTCCATCGACATCCAGGACTTTGCCGTAATACCGCCTCATGGCATTGATGGTGATAGCTTCATCGTTGATAGAATGCCACGCAATCATCTTCCCCCCAGCCTCCCTGAATCCCCTGAGATCAGGTTCATCGCTCCCAATCATATCCCCAAACTCCTCCACCGTCTCCCTGAACAGCCGGACAGCCTCCCGTCTCGTCATCCTCGCCGGATCATACCCAGCATCCTTCTTCACCAACAGCCTAATCCAATCCGTAGCAATCGTAAACGGCCGCCCACGACACCTCCCTCCCTCACAAACAGTATTCGCCAACGCCATCAACCCCGTCGCAGCAGTCCCCGCCGTTGAGCCTGGAAACAAATTTCGTCCCTCCTCATCAACAGGTCCCCTCATCAAAGCCTCAGCAACAACAACCGCCCCCTCCGAAACTCTCCCCTTCACCCCCTCACACTCGATCTCCCTCCCAAGCACACTCTTCGGCTCAAACTCACACAGATCATCCCTCTCGATCACCCCATTCTTAACTCCATCCTCCTCATCACAGGCCTCGACCGCAGCCTTCTGTATAGCCTCCATCTCGCAAGCGGAAGGATACACGCCCACCTCGTTCATCACCACCTGAGGCCAAAACATCCCCATCAGCAACGCGGGAAAGCTGACTGCTGGACACCCGACGAGAATCCCGTCATAGGCCCCCGGAAATCGCTGCGCCATCGCGAGACCCTGCCTCCCGCCGGTAGAACACCCGCTCCAGTAGGAGAAATTGGGTTTCCGGCCGTAATACTCCGAAGCAATGTGTTTTCCAATGAGCGTCATCTCATGCAACCCCCTATACGCGAAGTTCTCCAACGCATCAAGATTCGGTTTTCCATCTTTAAACAGCCAGGAATCTGCTGTACCGTATGGATCATGTTCATAGCCACCATTCGTAGCAGCAACAGCGTATCCTAAAGCGGTATACCCCGCCATCACATCGTCCCCAATCTCACCCGCCAACCACCCGCCGCCACCAATGCCCAAGAAGCGGGAATTATAAGCATCCTGGAGAGGCAACCAGACGTGAACTGTGACGACAGAGTGCGAGTTGGGGCGGGTGTATGAGACGGTGACGTTGCACGCCGTCACGCCTTCCGGGGGCACGAGTGCTGCTTCAGGTTTCCATCCTGAGTTTTGGGTGAAGTCTGTGAAGGGGTTGGCGGTGGTGGAGTGATATATGAGGTCTGCGACTTGAGGGAATGAGAAGGAAGTTGGTGAACAGGGTTTTGCGGCAACGTGGGCTGAGGTGGCTAAGGCCAAGCCGGCTAGGATGAGTGAACCGGCCATGTTGAGTCTGGAAACCGTCGTTCTGGTGAAGGCTAAGCTTCATGGATTGTGATCATGAAGAGCGATACTAGATATATGAATGATGGCTCGCTTAGTTCGTACATCGTACTCGTATGCTTAAGCGATGAGGAGCAGACTACGTTGACTGTGGAGTCGCGGGGTCCGCGCAGAGTCCGACTATGTAGCACCATAAATCCCTGTCGACGATCGTCTACGGGCTACTCCGTTGGAGGTTGCCAGTAGGTACGAGCAAAATAGAGCTTTACCTTGCAAAGTGGTTTGTATGTAAAACACGGTGAGAAGATGGTGGCATGCCAACAGGTATCATTCCTCTACGTCTATCATTCACAAATGTAAAATAACACCATCAACACCTCTTTGTCTAGCCATCCTCAAGCGGTCTCCTCACAAAGATCTCCAAAGCCCCTCTCATCTTCTCCTCAACAGCTTTCCTCTCCTTATCTTTGGCAGGCAAGCCCACCCGGCACACAGCCTTGCCAAACACCTCACCGACCCTCCTCTCTCGAAGACGCCGCCTCGCCAACGCAGCCTCAGCAGCCGCGTTGCCGCCCGTAAGCCGTCTAAAGCTGAGACTCCGCCTGTTGGGCTTCTGCATGGTCAGTGCCTCGACCTCTGACCGCGAGATGGGAGCCATCTCCGCGACCACCTTGGACAGCGTCGCCGTGAGGAAGACAAAGGCGATATTGTGATTGGGCGCCGTGGCGAGGATGTCCAACACCGCAGTCTTGTCATCTTCGACTTCGGGTGGTGACCGTGCTGCGGCCGCTCCCAGGTGAGGGATGGCAACTTCGATCTTGGCCCAGAGGGCTGCGGTGATGATGCCGTCAGTCAGGCCGCTAAGGAAGAGAAGCAGGACCTCGGCGAGTACTTCGAGGCGGTATAGTGATGGGACTTCAACGGGAAGCGCTTCGACAAGGGGTTGGTCATTGTCCAGTGCCTCGATTAAAGCGATAATCTGGCTGTCACGGGACTCTTTGTCTTTGAACAGCCATGCGGTCTCGTCAAAGGGCCAGCCGGGCTTGTCAGCCGGGATGACATGTTCCTCAATCATGTTTGCTTCCGCGATGGCGCGGAGCATCATCACCTCGACAGCTTCTGTAAGCTTGAAGAGCTCCTTAGGAGCAGCGCAGCGGACGTCGAGATCGTATGGGATGGAACCGGAGCTCTTGCCATCCCTCGACTTCATGAAAGCCCGAATGCCTCCGTCGGGAATACGGATGAGCTCGTCTATCGAGCGTCCGAAACACGTCGGAAGCCACGAGGCGCGGACTGGAATGAAATGGTCTCTGCCGTCTTCAACACGCAGAACCAAGATGTCCTCAAGAGTTGACCGGCCATCGTTGAGGGCTCGGACATGGGAGATGTCGCTAACGTATATCTCCAAAACACCACTGACCGTCTCGCCGGGTTCCAAGGTGACCTCGTCGCCCAGATCTGGCGACTCCTCTGCGCTTTCGTCAGCGGCAGTGCGTTTGAATGATGATCTTAGCCAGGCTGGTGGGCTCGAAGCCTCGGAATCCTCCTCAATCGTGGGTTTCTCAACAAAAGCAAACTTGGCCGGCACTCGTCCAGTGTTTGCGATTGTCAACGTTGCCGTATGTTTGCAGCGGTAGGCAACATCTCCAAAGTCGACGGCTTCACCAAGGTCCACCCCATCCTCACCCTTGGCTTGCATGTCTGGGTTGTCAAGGATGACGGTGACGAGAGGCCGTCCCTCGTTCTCGGCACGATCCAGCTCCTTTGCAACTTCGGCATGGACTTTAGCCTTGAGATCCGGCACCACCGCGTCGTAGTCGAGCGTGAAGATGGAGATGATAGGCTTGTGGTCTGAGGAAATGATCCGCTGGTGTGAAGTGTAGATATCGAGCTGTATTCTGTCCGTGAATCCTTCCTTGGTGACAACTTCCTCTGGTTCGTTATCATCTTCTTCATATTCGTCGTAGTCGAGGCCAGCTTCGCCCGTAGGAACCTCCTCGCCGTCCGCATCCGGGTCGTAGCTGAATAGGACGTCGTCATCATCGGTCGCATGGTCGATACCCCGCGCTGTCATCTCCTCGTCCTTCTTCTTTGCCTCCTCGGCCTCCTTGACCCTTTGCTCATATTCCTCCCTGTCCTTTCTTGTTCTGTACAAAATACGATCGCACCAACTCGGGGCTCTTTGTTTCTCGCTCGAGTCAAAGAGACTAATAGTCCCGACGTCGTATTTGTACGAGGGCAGGAAAGTGATTTGCCCTTCGCGCCAGCCGTCGTGGAAGGCCTTCTTCTCCTTGATTATCCTCCTTAGCTGGTCATGCGGCAGAAGAGAGTCCAGGGTTGCTTGCAACGACGCAGGATCGTCACTTGGGTCAGGCAAAAAGTCGTCGGGATCTGGCAGGGAGCTTGAGGAATCATCAAAACTAGCCTCTGATGATAGAGTCGTTTCGATCGTTGAGGTGTCGTCATCCGTGTAGTCACTCTTCTTTGCGCTCTTGACCACTAGAACCTCCTCGCCGGCGATAACTTTGCGCCCCCTTTTGTCCAAGTCGTACTCGCCACGGGTGTGTAGTTGAAGCAGGCGCCGGATATCATTACCGGGCAGTCCATCCACACGGAAATTCAAGTCACCCACCCAGAAGGCAAAGTCCTCGTCGCCAATCTTCTCCGGCTCAGCTTCATTTTCTCCTGCCAGATTGATCGGGTCAAACTGCGTCCTTGTCAAAATCTGCCCGACGTCCCACAATCTCCGGTCCAGGTATGTCTGCTCCGCGCCGCTAGCCAGGTGGCAGTTGACAAAGACCATGCGGGTTGTCTCCCCGAGCAGTAGTCGCGTAGTTACAGCTCCCTTGTTCCCCAAGTATCCAAAGAGGCCCGTTCCGACAGAGACTGTGCTCACGTTGCTGACTGTAGGTGCTACCTCAGGGGAAGCATAGGCCAGCAGCAACAGACCAGACATTTGCTCTGCGGCAACGAGCTCGTATCCATCCGGCATGGCTTCTTCCAGGGCTTCTTTCCACTTCTTCATAGGTCCTTGATCGGATGCCATGCGGTTCATGTAGTCCCTTGCCATGTTCAGGTCGACAATCTCCTGCAAGCCCAAGACGTACAGTCCGACCTTGTCGCCTCCGACCAAGTGCACCGAGGCATTCGGATCTTGCTCTTCAGTCGCATCCTTGGCCGGTTCCTTGGTTCCGTCCTTGGCGGCTGGCGGAGGATCCGTCTCTACCGTATCGTGATCTGCGATGTTGAGCCTCGAGAGCGTAGTGTCGAGACCATATCCGTCAACGAACCAGCTCGCCAGGTCCTTGTCGGTGCCAGGACACGCAGCCACGTTCCATGTTCCGATCTTGACCCGGATCCGGTGTGGCCGTACGTACTCTGCCCGACGAGCGTAGACGGCACGGGCAAGGGACTGCGGCGTGGACGAGAGGTCGACGGGGTCTGATGTCGTGGAGGGGATGGTCTCGGAGGGGGGCGCCATCGCGGGAGCCGAAGCCATGCGCTGGTTGCTGCTGAGATGCAAGCGAGCGAGGGAGCGTGCAGGAGTGGTAGTTTCGAGAGGTCCCAGAGAAAGGGAGCTCTAGGGGTCTAAGGGGGTATTATTTGACGGGGTCGGGGGACGGCGCTGGCGGCGGCGTCGGCGGCGGCTAAGAGGGGTGAGACAAGAGGCCGGTCCAGGGTCCTCTGCTTTGGTGTGTCTGTTGTTGGTCGTCGATCAGTCCGGCGTGGCCCGGCGCATGATGTTCGTATTTTGGGCGTAGCTACGAGTCGTCGTAAGTGAGGTCACGGACCAGGATGGCTTCAGTTATGCGCAGGAGTCGACCAGGCGCGAGAGGGGGCCGAAGTAGTAGTCAGCGGGATGGCCTGGATGTTGGATGAAACTTGGATGCCCTAGAAATGTACGGACGAGCCGGAGCAGAGAGGAGGCTGGAGGGGAAGAAGATGAACAAGAATCTGAACAGTCTTGAAGTCGTTAAAGAAGTTTGTTCAATAATATGTTGCAGAAGAATCCCGGTATCAGGTATGGAGTAGAGAAAGGGAGGGAAAAGAGACTGGGGAAGGGAAAGATTGTCACTGGGATCTCTCGTCCACAGATTCCCGTCGTCGGACGCCTCGTTTCTGGGTCGCAGGACCAGTGACGTGCATCTTTTCCCGGGGGGTCGCACCTCACAGTCACTGACAGCGCTGCGTTGGAATGACAGGGGGTTTGCTAGGGGACCCCTCTGCATTTCTGCACTGCCACAGCGCTGGAATTGGCGGGGTAGACTCGCTTGCTCTATCGCGATAAGGTTCAGATAAGCCGATAAGGCACCTGCGGCTTGAATGGAAGGCGGGAGAGATCCACCTCGCACACTGACCTCATCCGCACCTCTTCCGAAGCAACCAAGCTTCACCTTGCTCACCTTACACCTTACAAGTTGACAACACCACAACCTCCAACTACACGATACCTTCTCACTTTCTTTCCGACAACACTCTCTGACCCCAAGGACTTGCTAATCGACTTTACGATCCACATACAAACACCCACCCGACCCTGAGCTCCCATTCCTACAGCAACACCACAAATACACACACACACACACATCACCAACACCACCACAATGTCCCGATCAACCCCCCGTCGACGCGGCGGCGGCCACGCCCGCCACTCCTCCCAAGGAAACCCAATCTCCGGCCCCCGCCCCGTCCAATCCGACTACGAATCCGACGCGGCGCACTACATCGACTCCCACCCCGTCCCGGACCCGAACCCAGCCCTCCTCAACCGCACAAACACGGACCTCAACCTCTCCGTCCTCCGCCGCTACCTCCCCTCCATAAACTCAACCCTCTCCATCGCCGCCAACGCCGTCGTCTACACCTTCAATCCCACCCTGCCGGGCTGGGACAAGACGGGCATCGAGGGGACCTATTTCCTGTGCATGCAGGACCCCGTCCCCGGCGCGGCACCAAATCCGAGAGCATGCATCTTTGTGTTGAACCGTCGCGGCCTGGAGAATGTGATTCTCGATCTCAGCGAGGTGGACGACTTTGAAGTCATGGACGAGATTTACATCTTTCGCCTCCGTGGCACGAGCGAGGAAGCCGCAGAAGGAACCAACAAAGTCATGGGCATCTGGATCCACGCAGACAAGGAGGACACGCGCGTTATGAACGCCGCCCTCATCTCCGAGACGCTGAAACACGTCCACCTCGCGCAGGAGCAGAACGCCGTGGCTGGTTTCGGCGGCCCCGGTGGGCCAGGCGGCGAAGAGGAGCTGGGCCCCGCGATGCAGGCCATTGGCCGGAAGCTGAGCTTGAGCGACCTGTTTGGCGCGCAGAATGGCCTCCAGGGTTAGGAGCCCGCGGTTTATGCTGCGGGGATCAAGGCGCGAGAGTCTTCGGTGAGGGGATGGGGTATTGCGGAGGCGTCTGATGTGTGGGGAATGGCAAAGATTTGCCTGCTTGGAACTGAGATGAAGAACCTTCAGAGACGTTGAAGTGGAAGTTGAAGTTGGTGTTGGTGTTGAAGCTGGGGCTGAAGACAGAACAGCGTGGAGGGGAACGAACTGCACGATACATGTCCTTGGGAGAAAAGGGGAACGCTCCGGAGAGCGTAACGGTTGAACCAATGATACCCTTGATTAAGAAAGAAAGAAAAAAGTCATTTTTCATACATGAATGCAAAGTCGTCATGGGACTCGGCAATTCTGCCAAAGTCCCTCCAGTCGTGACTCGCAAAGTCTAGGGGGCTGCGTTTCTTTTTCTCTATTACAATCCCCAAAAGCCTTGACCCTTCCTAGACCATGCTCGCGTAAAAAAAACTCCCCTACCATTACCAGCAGACTCTTGAGTGAAACCCATCGCCCAGACTAAGACGCGGAAAGTAAACAAAAGATACGAGGGTCTCGCTCATACGGTGCCACTGATGCTGAGCTCGCGAATCTCCTGCAGCACTTGCTCGACACGCTGATCCAGCTGGCCCTGCGCATACTGTTCTCTCGTATCCGCGTCCAAATACTGCTGCACCTGCGCCATACGACTGTACGCCTCAGCGCAGAAGCGTAGCTGGATCTTGACGAGGGCCTCGAAGGTGGGATCGAGATACGGCACGCGTAGGTCGATGAGCTGGGGAAGTTCTGACGACAGCTGCTCGTTGAGCTGCTCGTAGGCGGCCTTTGCCATTTCCATCTCCTTCTCGGCGCGGGGCAGCTTGGTCACGTCCTTGTCGGGCTTCTCGACGAGCTTCTTGACCTTGGCACGTAGCGCATCGTAGTCGAGGAGCTTGTGGCCGCGCTTCTTGATGCCTGGGAAGGGTCAGCAATTTGACATAGGAGTGTAGCCTGGGTTATACCGACATTCGTTTACGTCTGGGAAATAAGCGCAGAAGCGTGAGATGGGCTCGAGAACGGTTTGCCTAAACGACATATTAGCCATTATGCTGATACCCGAGTCGTCGCCAGTGATCATACTGGTAAGGACCATCCAGCGCCTTAATGGTCTCGGCATCAAGGTCCTCCACTGCCTGCTTGTAACTTCTGCTCACGCCGTCCTTCGCGCCAGAGTCTCCGTAAAAGGCGTCTATCGTCTCGGCAATGCGCATCTGGGAAGCAGTCATGGCTGTTGCACAAAGTTAGCCCACAGTCATCCTTGGCAAAGGGGGGTGCATAGTCGTAGACCACCAAACCCACCTCGCAATGAATCCAAGTAACCCTTTGCCTCCTTCTGCAACCGCAAGGAAGCCGTCTCCATGGTTCTGAATCGTCTGCCAAAAGAAGTCTCAGTATTGTGTTTCGTTCCGTCGGGCGTCTCGGCCTTGGGGATAGGGTGTAGCCCACCTCTCTTCCACCTCGTAGTCGCGGTCGTTGGTCTTCTCCACATGGCCTGCCAAGATCAGAACCTCTTCGTATTTCATGACTGTAAGTTGGGCAGAGAGGGCTCACCCGTCTTCATCATCACCTGCGTCGTCGCGCGGTTGACATTTTTCTTGAATCCTGTAGCCAAATACCATCAGTTCAGATCCTTCGTTGTTGGTGTCCTCCATTTCCTTTTGCTCAGGTTGCGCCCGAGGAGGGTCCGAGACTATCAAGTCGTACCTGCCCACGACATCTTGGCTGTCTTGCTGTGTGTTTCCTCTTAGTACTCGGTGCTAAGGTTCGGAATAAGAATTCAAAGGCACTAGAATGCTCGAGTGGGTAGCGTATGTGAACTGATCACTCGGTGGTTTCGGCAGGTATCGTTGTTCGTAGGAAGGCCGTTTCGTCGTCCGGAGTTGAATTGATGGGGGGGTGGTGCACTGGCTGGTGGAGGGGGAGAAAGGAAATGCGGTTTTGATTGCGCGGACGAATCACTCAATGCACCTGGAGCACAGCACCTGAACATGCTGGGGAGACCCAACTGCACCTGGGCAGCGCCCAGAAACGGAAACCGACGTCAGCGAACAGAGGCTTTGGAGCTGCGCCACGGCCTTGTTGGTGCTAGCTCCTCTTAGCGCCGGGTAGCTCTGTGGCTCAGCCCTGTAGGCAGCCTGTATTGCTGTGCTTACCTAAGGCAGCTAAAGCCAAGGCGGTGGGCGCAAGTGCCGTTTTCCGATTGTTCACTCCCCGGTGACTCAGCGTCAGTGATTAGGTAAGGAAATATTTGTGCAGCCGTGCATGAGGCCAATTCAGCCCAGAAGCTTCCTTGTGCAAACACAAGCTACTAATACGACTTTTTATGCACACCTTGTTAGACCAGGAGAATGGCCTCAAATTCTTTATGCTGACGAAGATATGTTCAGTCCAGCCTTTAATAATCTTACAAGTCCCTGGTTTTCATAGCCTCTCATGATAAATCTCAGCACCACCACTCTCTCTGAATTCATTCATCTCATTACATTACAGACAAGAAAAGAAATAAAAATGAGCGCCCCTCGTTTTCTACTCATCAGCCTGGGAAATCCAGAGCCACACTACAACACCCTTCACTCCGCTGGTCACCATGCTCTCAACTCTCTACAAAAACTCCTGGGTCCCTCTCAACCCGCCTTCCATAGAGGCCGCTTCGGTGGCAGCTCCTGCCTGGCCTCAATCGGGCCCAAATACGCAATGATCCAGAGCCCCTCCGTCATGAATGTAACCGGGAAATGGTTGGCAAAAGCATGGAAGGAAACCCTCGGCACCCGGAACCCAGCAGACCTGAGTCTCATCCTTGTCCACGACGACCTGGAAGAGGACCTGGGCTTCGTCAAAACAAGAAAGTGGAAGAGCAGTCACAGAGGCCACAATGGTATCAAGAGCGTCAACAACTGTCTCCGCGAGGCAGATTACCCAGAGTCAAAATGGGCGAGGATAGCAGTTGGCATTGGACGGCCCGATCAGCGCGATCACTCTACGGTATCTAACTACGTCCTGAAGCGCATGACCAAGGACCAATGGTCTGCCCTCGAAACCAACGGAGGCCCTGGCGTGCTTGAGTGCCTTCTCGCATTCGAGGAGAAGCTTGACGCTGCAGCGGGGAAGTGAAGTATCCGAAGCTTCACCCAGTTCCCCTCCTCTACCTCATACCCTCGGCGCACGGTAGCCCACATCCTACCCTGCATCCATTCTGAGCCTCCAACATGATTAAAGGCATCAAAAATGCAGCAGGAGACGACGGTCGTTGCGAATGCGTCTCTTGATAGACCTAGGACAATGCTGAGTCTGTCCCTGGTGCCGGGCGCGCAAAGCAAAGCCTCATGTCGTCGGAGCTAAAGGCTATGAGGAAGCCACGGGGCGAATCAATTCGCCATCAGTGAGCGTCCCATTCCTTACTTCATGTAGCCTCATCGGGCCCAGGCCGCCCATCAAGCCATTTGCTCATGTACGGCCCATCGAGCCAGTACCCGAGCTTAGCGTAGTAGCTTCTCACACCTACACCAGAAATAACACTAATCTTTTCGCTGCCGTGTTCGTCCCTTGCAATCCTCTCTGCCTCTTCCATCAGGAGCGTGCCGAAACCCTGGTGCTGGAACTTCTTCGGGTCTCTGGCGTGTACCGGCACTGCGGTACCGTAAACGTGCAACTCTCTGACCAGACTCGTTGGCTGTCCAACGAGCTCCTCTCGGTACGTGTACTTTTCGGTGCACTTTCGTAGACGCAACAGGGCAACGAGAATGTCCTGCTTCGGGTCCTCGTATGCAAGGAACGTTTCCCATCCGCCGTTGGCTGTGTAGTCTCGTCGCACTAGCTCGATCTGGTTCGGCCTAATCTTGTTTTTGACCTCGTTGACACCGACCTCGCGTGTCCGCACATCTCGACATGTTGTACCAAAATCCTTCATTCTCGCCAATGCCAATTCGCGCAAGTTGCCGTTCTCTACGCCCGACGTGACCAAAGGCATGGGGATATCTCTCTGGACTCGGTAAATACGTGTCCATGGCGGGATTAGCGCCAGAATTCGCGCAACCAGATCGATCAAGCCGTTGGGGGTGTAATTCTGGTATCGGCCTGTGCGCCACAGCTCGTAGAGGCCAGTGCCTCTGATGACGAGAGTCGGGTAAATTTTGAGACCGTCCGTACGGAACGCAGGGCTCTCAAAGTACTCCCGGAACTGGTCCAGATCTCTCTCCATGCCCACGTTAGGCAAATCAGGCATCATGTGACTGACCACCTTGAAACCAGCGTCCTTGGCCAGGCAGAACGTCTCGGCGACGGCGGCAACGGTGTGGCCACGGTTCGTGTCTCTTGCAACGTCTTCGTAAAGCGACTGTACTCCAATCTCCAACCTCGTGCAGCCATAGCGCAACATATCGGTCAAATGCGGCTGCCAACAGTAATCCGGTCTCGTCTCGATTGTGATACCGACGCACTTGATGTTGCTCATCTCACTAGCCTCCACTGCCTCGTCCACGTTTGATGTCTGATATCCGCTGAGCGCATTGTGTAATTGGGCGATAAAGTCCTCCCTGTACGGTACCGGGAGTGACATGAATGTGCCACCCATGATGATGTACTCCACCTTGTCGACTGAGTGACCGAGAGACTTAAGCTGGTCAACACGTCCGCGGGCCTGCTCAAAAGGATCGTAACGTGCGCGAATCGCTCGCATCGATGTGGGTTCGTATCCGGTGTAGGATTGTGTGCTGTATTCGAAATCGGAGTCTGGACCGCCGGGGCAGTATACGCAAATGTTGCCCGTGTAAGCAATGTGCGGACATCTGTGAGGCTTGCACATTACGGCCACTACAGCGATACCCGATGATGTTCCTAGCCGATCTAGTAAGCATGCGTCCGTTTGTGCGGAGAATCAGGGAGACGGCATACGGATTGGCTTTGCGATGAGCTTCGGCAAGATGTATTTCTTGTAATGCTCAGGGATCGCAGCAATAATGGCCGTCAGAGGCGGGATATTGGCGAGCTTGTGCTTTCTCGAAAACTTGTTGCGCAAAGAATTGAGGTTGAGGTCCTTTGGCGGGTTCTTGGGGTCCCTGATAGCCTCGTGGTCTTCGATGAGGGCGTTGGCGACATCTGCGCAGCATCGTAGGAAGCGCTCGTTCTCTGGTGGGAGGTTATCGTTCTTGGACCGCCCCTTGGTGACGGTGACGGTGGTGGTCGCCATCCTGAGGGGTATGTGGGTAGTTCGAGTTTGGTGGGCGGTCGTCTCTTTGGTCGTTCGTCTTATTACGGCGGGATATTTTCAAGTCGAGGTCAGTCGCGTGTTTGCCGTGATTTCGCCCCCGTAGCGTCAAGTCGTCAGAGTCATGAAGTCGGAGTGTCGTTAGGGGTTGGAGAGTTGACTGTCCGATCACTTTGGAAATTTTGGAGGAAACCGTCAAATGCAAGTTGCTGGATGGTGGGGTAGATCAGCCACAGCTTCACCCATTTGGAGACGCCACACGTCAAATCTGCATGTTCAAGTCGGTACGTACCGTACGTACCACTCAATGCAGGAGGGGGTTGGCAGGCACAGCTGGCAGGGTGCCCTTTGGTGCCTTCCCAATGTTCCCATCTTTGAGCCGTGCTGATTGCCGCAGCCTTCATTGGTCCGACCGGATCATCTGCTTCACCGAACCGCCGAAATGGGCCACGGGTTTTCCCGGGCGTTCGGGTCCCGTGCTTGCCTCGTGGAGTCGTGGCTCGCCTGCTGCAGACCCGGTTGTCTCGCAAAAGAAGCGAAAGAGCTCGGTTCAAGTTTTGCTGCTGGCCTTCCCCTACTGCGAGTTTGACCCTTCTTTCGGAAAGTGACGTGAATTTGCATTGCAGCCACAGCTATCTTCTCTTTTTCCCTTCCCCCACGATAGCCGCCATCTGCCATCCTCTCTCACCAACGAGATCCTCCTCCGAATCCCATTACTTCCTCTCCTTAATTGGCGCCGCGGTTCTTTCGAAGCTGCGCTGTTCTACGTATTTTAACACACACATACACACACATCGCCCAAGATGCAGTCCCTGAGACAGATGCGGCCGGCAGGCAAGCTCCTGAACCAAGCCGCGAAGCGTGCATACAGCGCCTCGGCAGCTGGCCCTTACACCAAGACCATCGACAACCTGCGCATCAACTCCGAGACCAAGGTGCTTTTCCAGGGCTTCACTGGCAAGCAGGGAACGTAAGTGGTGTTATCTTCCTCCGATGCCCGAGGGGCCGACTACCTCAGTAGCACATGTTTTCCCACCCCTGTTTGGGTGTTTTGGGGAGAGGCATATCTGGCGATATTTACTTTGTCCGCGCCTGCGCAGATTGATAGGCATGAAAGAAGATCAGTCTCAGCTAACAACAATTTGCGACACAGCTTCCACGCGCAACAGGCCATCGACTACGGTACGCGATAATAACTCCGAAGCAATTGCGAGATCCATATCTCTCTCTCTCGCGCATCGCAAAAACCTTACTTTGGAAACACTCCGAGGCTGATATCAATGGACATGTACAGGCACCAAGGTCGTCGGTGGAACGAACCCCAAGAAGGCTGGCCAGGAGCACCTCGGTCTTCCCGTCTTCGGCAACGTCAGCGAGGCCGTCAAGGAGACTGGCGCCGATGCCACTGCCATCTTCGTCCCGTACGTTAACTCTACAATATCGTAAAGAAAATCCCTGGGAGAATAGGATGTTGACCTAGAATTCAAACAGCCCCCCTCTGGCCGCCGCCGGTATCGAGGAGGCCATTGCCGCTGAGATCCCCCTCGTCGTCTGCATTACTGAGGGTATCCCCCAGCATGGTATGCTCCCCTTTGCCCTCTCCAAGTTCCTCTAAAGCTTCAAAGCTCTGAAGTGAAGCTTAAGAGTGGCTTGAACCTTGAAGCAATCTCGCTGCTCGAATACTCACCATCCCCCAGACATGGTCCGCATCACCAACATGCTGAAGACGCAATCCAAGACCCGCCTCGTCGGCCCCAACTGCCCCGGTATCATCGCCCCCGGCCAGTGCAAGATCGGCATTATGCCCGGCTTCATCCACAAGCGCGGCCGCATCGGTATCGTCTCCCGTTCCGGTACCCTCACCTACGAGGCCGTCAACCAGACCACCCAGGCCGGTCTCGGCCAGTCCCTCGTCGTCGGTATCGGCGGTGACCCCTTCAGCGGCACCAACTTCATCGACTGCCTCAACGTCTTCCTCAAGGACGAGGAGACGGACGGCATCATCATGATTGGCGAGATTGGTGGTTCCGCCGAGGAGGACGCCGCTGACTTCCTCCGCGCCAACAACACCGTCAACGGCGGCAAGCCCGTTGTCTCCTTCATCGCCGGTATCTCCGCGCCCCCCGGCCGCCGCATGGGTCACGCCGGTGCCATCGTCTCTGGCGGCAAGGGCGGTGCCGACTCCAAGATCTCCGCGCTCAAGTCCGCCGGTGTCATTGTCGAGCCCTCTCCCGCCGGCCTCGGCAAGGCCCTCTACGACGAGTTCGTCCGCCGCGACCTCTTGTAAAAAAAAACAACCTGAACCACATCATATCTTCCAGACGTTGAAGGGGAAAGCTTCAGCTGTGTATGTAACATGTTAAAGAAGAGATCTTTGTGTTGAGAGCGTAGTCACCGGGATGGTCCCTTCGTGTCGTTGCGGAGGATAACGGACGGCGCTACCCCGTTTGCATCGCGCGGGTTGCGCTAAATGCGTGTGCGTGTGTGTGTTTGAACATGTTGCCCCAAATAACTTGATATAGACTGGAGGTTGGGCAGGGAACAATAGGGCAAGCATATGGAGGAAAGTGGAAGAAATGGGAAAGTTTGAACAAGTTCCTCAAGACTTCACGAAGTGAGAAACATTGCGGATCCTCTCTCCCATCCCTCTCCATCTCCAGTTTTGTATCTCCAATTCCCCAAGCTTTATAAATATTTTTATTACCGCGAGATATATGCAATGCTACCCGCTATCTCATTCCTCTGACCTCATTCGTTGCGCTACGCGCCATCTCGGCATGTAGGGCCCTTGCCGTCGTACGACTCCCCATACAACATACAACCCCCGAGTAAAACCAACAAGGGTCCCGTCCCCGAACCCCGAGGGGAAAGCGGCTTCGGCCCAAAAAAACTGGGGACCAGTATCCGGAGGAAAGGATGCGGCTTTCATGTTGGATGATGTGGATTTTGAGTCGCCAATCTACTTACTAAAGAGGCCAATGCGACCTTGGTATGCGAGAAAGCATACATAAGCTAGGGCTACCTGTGTATCTTACAGAAAACACTCTTTGCTAGAAAGCTGCTGGAAAGCAGTGATGGAAGAAGAGTAGAAGAAACCAAAAACGTCCCGCGTGCCCAAAACGCCAAAAGTCCGCGATGCGGAACTGCTAGAGCCAAACGCTCAGGCAGGCAAATACTCCGTGCCCCGTTCAAACCAACCGTCCTTATTCCCGCCTGGATACCAGACATGCGACACGTTGCCGTCAAAGCAAAATGGTCCATACGAGCGCGCAAGCAGTGAGTTCTCGAAGGCGGCATCCTGATCTTTTCAAGCCAGGATTGCTCCGAGTTCCCTCTACCGCATCGCCAACGAACCACTCGCCACGAAAGCCAGAATTCCACTAATGCCCAACTCTAGAAGTAGACCAACTCCATACTCGATGCAATGCTGCCTGTCGTCTCATGATTTACCGTGTTCGTGACTTTGTACTCCTATCGCCTCGGAGCGAATGAGGTGATAGCCGGGTGGCCGTCGACCTCGATCGACCGTTCCGTCGAGCGACATTTCTTCGGGTAGTCGAATCATTGCTCACCGAGGAGGTGGGCGGTGATGTCGCCAAGGTACGCCTCCTCCAGCTCATAGTCCATGCCACCATTGCGGTCGATTCCAATAAAGGTGAAGGCCTCAACGACAGCATCGAGCTCGAATCCCATGCCGACAAAGCGGTCAATAAGATCCTTATTGTAGCCGGCATACCTAAAAACCTGTCAGCCTTGTTTCTTTATGCAAATTTCCTGTGCTGTAGACTCGTCCAGCGTGCAGCCGACTCTTGAAAACACACCTGTTTGCGTCATCTTGCTTTACTTCGGAAGCAACTTGCTTGTACTTTGTTGTGTCAAAATCCTTTGACAGTGCACCAGCGTGCTTGACGGCCCACTCGTGTGCCTTTTTCGCAAACCCCTCGGGGTTCTCCAGCATCATCTTGGCCACCTCTGCGTCTTGGGGATCCTTGGGATTCGGGAACTCGAGCAGCATGCGGAGGGAAAGCAGCGCCGTCTTTATCGTCTGCACGGGAGACCAGCCACTGCCCAGTGTGTCGAGACAGATGGCACCCTATTCCAGTTAGCATCTCTGGTGCTAGTGGTCTTGGAGAGCATATATGTTGTGAAGGATGGCGAAACAACCACAACGAGGCGATGGGAGAAAGACTCACGGTTTGACTGCTGACATTAGGATGCCAGATCTTGGTGATGAACTTAATGGTGGGAGATTTGAAGGGGTAGCTGTCGGGAATCTTAATGTCGACTTCATACAAGCCGCCGGCGTATGGTGTATCGGGAGGTGCGGGAAAGGAGCCCTTCAGATGCAGCAAGTTGGCCTCGTCGAGCGGCTGAGCAAATACTCCAGAGTTATCCTTGTCATTGCGAATGTCATGCAACTCCTTGGTGATGCGTCGCTCCTTGGGGGTGGACATGTTGCAGATGCGTTGCGGATTCGATGGGGGTTGTCGATGGGTATTCCTTAGCAGTAGGGTAGGTGGTGCTGAGGATCCGAGACGTGTTATTGATAGAGTATGTCACCTTGTTGAATTTCGAGCTGTGTGATTCGAGTCGGTGATGCGTCGTTACTTGGTGTTTCTCGGGAAGAAATCGAGGCAAGGTTGTGTTGGCGTTGGTGGTGGTGATGCTGGCAAAAGACCGTTCGGTGTCGGAACCCAACTTTCAGTCGCAGCTTGCCTCGTCTGAGAGGAGAAGGAGAGCCGGTGGACGTGCCCCTCCCCCCTTCGGCGACAGATGATGCTGGAATGGTCCGTGCAAGCCCACTACAGCACCTTAGCGCCCTCGGATTGTCAGGGCCGTCAGCCTCCAGGGAGCTGTGTGGCCCGCTGGAGGAGCTGAGGTGCGGGAGAAGGCGGGGTTGGGAACGGTGCAAGAGCACAAGACGTACCTCGAAGCTTAGGTAAGGCAAGGTAAGCAGCACCGGACCTGTCACTTTTACCGTCTGGTTACACCAACGATTCTCATTCAATATTTCTCGAGTTCTGAGTACCCAAGGTAGTCAAAGCAGATGAACAGCTTGCTGCATACAAAGAAAGTCGTATCTATCGCGAAGATCTGTACATATGGAGAAGTAGGAACTGATGCTGACCTTGGCAACCCAACTAGACGCCATGGCCCTCGGTGTCACCAGGGCTTCACTTACACAGCTGTGACAGACAGCCATCAGCCAAACTCTGTGTCAGGGAGCTGGGCTTTGGCCCAACTTTGCTAGCGAGTAGGCCCTAGATTTTTGAAGAGTGGATACAATTCTAAAAGAATTAATGACAAACCGTCAGTGTCTCCTAACCAGTCTTTGGTCAGCCTTTTTAATCATGCTTTTGTGTAATTGACTATTCGAGCACTCATTTCAACGTTTAGCAGCAAAAGCAATGCATGAGAGCCAGTCCCAAACTTCCGTCGTATGCTTTTTTTCAATCCATGACTGGTTGAATTGACTTTTACTGTCATGATTCGAGGCAAAGATGGCGTGGAAACTAGCAGCATATTCGCAAATGCTAGGAAAGCGTCCGTTACTCATCTACTGAACTGAGGATCGTCTACATGGCCCCCATACGTCTTACAAGCTATTCCTGGAATACAGCACATCATACCAGCCGGGGGCGGCTCTGTATAGGTTATCAGTGTTGAAAGATGCTGGCGAGCTCCTCTCGTAGATTCATCAAAGGAGTATTCAGATCGTTATTAAGCTGGGCTTTATTTGGTGTAAAGATGAACGAGAAAGCAAGGCAAAGACTGCTTAGAATCCGAGGAACAAGCCCGAGGAACAAGCCCGTGGAACAAGCCGCCCGTTATCATCTTCTCTCAGAAGGGATTCGAAAACACCGAATTAGAGGCATGCGATTCTGGGTAAGACGAGGTCTGTAGTCTTGCTCTTTAACTTTTATTTCCTGGCGGCTTCAATCCTAAAAGGTTGGAAGGAGACCATCCAGTCCCATCTGGTTGGGGAGACTGACTCAGCATCGTGTCTTAGGTAATCACTCGATTCACGGCACGTGACCGTATAATTGCCCTTTCCTCATCCGGCCCAAGTGAGCCAGGGAAGCTGAGCGTCGCGTTTCCTGCCGCCTGCAGTGGCTCCCGGTGTTGCTACGCACTGATTACCTACGCAAGCAGCAGCAGCCTTGCCTTCCATTGCTCCCCTGCGCTTCCATCTGCATCTCCGGAACCCACCTACACCCATCATCATCACAAGCTCATTGACGACACCCCAACACCTCCCCGAATCAGAGGATCGCCCGTTTTTCTTCTCATCAACACAGAAAAGCCGTCTGCACACTTCCACTGAGCTCTTGGAGCTCCCCGTGGCACAAGATGGTGAGCATCACTGTCCGAAACGTGGCAGTCACAATCTAACAGCTTCGTAGGGTCAAAACCAGTCAGGAATGGGTGGTGGAGGCGATGGAAAGGACGAGAAGGATAAGAAGGTATGTTTATCGACTTTGGAAACAATAAAGAAGAAGATGAATACTGACTGACTGGCAATGCAGAAGGAGAAGCCCAAGTACGAGCCTCCCCCACGCCCTACCACCAGAGTCGGTCGCAAGAAGAGAAAGGCGGCCGGCACCAGCGCCGCTGCGAAGCTTCCCGCCGTCTTCCCCACCAGTCGATGCAAACTCCGCCTACTACGAATGCAGCGAATCCACGATCACTTGATCCTGGAAGAGGAATACGTCGAGAACCAAGAGCGCCTTCGCAAGGCCAAGGCCGTCAAGGAGGGTGCTGCCGTTGGCCCCGAGGGTGATGTCGACCGCATGGCAGACGAGCGCGGTCGTGTCGACGATATGCGTGGCAGCCCCATGGGCGTCGGCACGCTGGAGGAGATGATTGACGATGACCACGCGATTGTCAGTAGCACGACTGGTCCCGAGTACTATGTCAGCATCATGAGCTTCGTCGACAAGGACTTGCTGGAACCTGGCGCCAGTGTCCTTCTCCATCACAAGAGCGTCAGCATTGTCGGTGTTCTGACCGACGATGCTGATCCCCTGGTCAGTGTGATGAAGCTGGACAAGGCTCCGACGGAGTCATACGCCGACATTGGTGGTTTGGAGCAGCAGATCCAGGAAGTCAGAGAGTCAGTCGAGCTTCCTCTGCTGCATCCGGAGCTGTACGAGGAGATGGGTATCAAGCCGCCGAAAGGTGTCATTCTCTACGGTGCTCCCGGTACCGGAAAGACGCTGCTCGCCAAGGCTGTCGCCAACCAGACGTCTGCCACTTTCCTGCGTATAGTGGGAAGTGAACTTATTCAGAAGTACCTCGGAGACGGTCCCCGTCTTGTCCGCCAGTTGTTCCAGGTACGTTTGTCTTGATTGTTTTTGCCAATGCGATGGTCACTGACAAGTTTAGGTTGCTGGCGAGAATGCTCCCTCGATTGTCTTCATTGATGAAATCGATGCCATCGGCACGAAGCGTTACGACTCGACGTCTGGTGGTGAGCGCGAAGTCCAGAGAACCATGCTGGAACTTCTCAACCAGCTTGACGGTTTCGACGACCGCGGTGACGTCAAGGTCATCATGGCCACCAACAAGATCGAGACTCTCGACCCTGCCCTGATTCGTCCCGGACGTATCGACAGAAAGATTCTCTTTGAGAACCCCGATCAGAACACCAAGCGCAAGATCTTTACGCTTCACACATCCAAGATGTCGCTCAACGACGATGTCGACCTGGAGGAGTTCATCTCGCAAAAGGACGACCTTTCTGGTGCCGACATCAAGGCCATTTGCTCAGAGGCTGGTCTCTTGGCTCTCCGTGAACGCCGTATGCGCGTCCAGATGGCAGACTTCCGGTCGGCCAGAGAGAGAGTACTTCGCACCAAGCAGGAGAGTGAGCCTGAGGGCTTGTACTTGTAGTTTGTATGGCGAGGGTACGGGACTAAGGCTAGACGGGACTACGATAGAGATAATGGCAAGGCATGCCTTGACGTTACTTGACGTTGACTTGGCATTGATTAACGACATGACATGGGTTGATAATGTTGCAGCGTGAAATGATGACCAAGTGACATGCAGTGAAGCAACAACCGGTAATTAGAAAGTGTTTAATCTCCTTGCCCAACGACGACTTCTCGACTCCCAGGCGAACTACATATTTTAAGCATCGAACAACAACCCTAATTCGACCTAGACGAAATGCCATCTACCGATATGAAGCGGTTTTGTCGAACAGAGGCCCTTAGTAAGACGCCAATATCTCCCCGCATACTAACGGAAGTGTGCCAGGGTCTCGACGGTGAAATTGACCGCCAGCTCACAGAGTGGCAATCTGAATGTCAGCGAAAGCGTGATGTCCAGAGGAATTTTCTCAATGTCACTCTGAACCCAAGGTGTGATTGTGCAGCTTGACAGCCTCGGCCAGGCTCTTTTTTGCATTGAGTGAGGTGAGGTCTAGACTTCACAGCCTCTACTCCGAAGGGACAGCATCCCTGACGTGTCCGGCTGGCGGGTGTCAAGGAAGTTCCTGGCCGATGAGGCGAGGTACCGGAAGCATATTCTAATTCGATTCCCCGCTGAATTTAGGGTTGTTGAGGGGAAGTTTGTAAATGAGAACTTTAAGGGAATTCATTTTGTCTTGATATCGTGCTATAGGAAATTATTGTGACAGTCTAATGTTGCGCGCCATAATCCGTAATCCCAAATGTAAAAGAAATGATGCTCAATCTAAGATAGATCGTTCAAGCCAAGGCGCATTCGTTAGAGACGTCTGTTACAAAGACAAACCGTTATGAGGTACAAAACTGCAAATCACAGCTTAGTACCCCGCCCGCCTAAGCCTCTCCTTTTCATCCAAGACAGGCTCCTCTTCGACATCCTTGGGCGCGTTCGTGATCCCCTCCTCCCCACCACGATAAGTGTTCAAATTCAACTGCGACGCAATGGAAGGCGTATACGCCGGCGCAGGCACATCATCCTCCATCGGCGGCGGCGGTGTAGCATCCCCCGGCGGCCCGATCATCGCCACCTCCCTCGCAATAGCAGGATCCATCGTATACCGCCCCTCCAGCGCCATTAGTGTCTGCCAAAGCGGCATCGACCCCTCGGGCCACTCGGCCTGCGTCTGCAAAATCTTCTTGGCCGAGATGCGGCGGTCCGCGTAGGCCACGCCGTTGCAGTCTTGTCTCGCGAGGATAATTGTCCCGTCGATCTGCACGCCCGCCCAGAGGCCGCGGGACTTCATGTAGCTGTACATTGGCCTCGCCGTCTTTGACACCGCGGCTTCCACTGCGCCGCCTGTGCCGACGGGCCCGATTGCCACAGAGGCTTCTGTGCCGAGAGACACGCGCGGGTGTGTGAAGGCTGCGACTTGGGCTGCGGTGTTGAGGACGAGGACGCAGTCGTATATGTCGAGGCCGAACATGAAGCCCGCGCCGAGGGTGGACACGACAAACGACGAAGGGGGGGACCACGTCCCGTCCGGTCTGCGCGCGACGACGATACCGGAGCCGGCGGCGAGGGAGCCCATGTACGCCCCCGCGCGGAGGGTGTTGAAGATGGCGAGGCCGGCGCAGTGGGCGAGGACCTGGTGGGGGATGGTGACCATGGAGCGGCGGGTGATGCCGAGCGGGTGGAGGGGACCCTGGGCCTTGGGGGGTTCGGGGCCGAGGTCCGTGAAGGCGTGGAGGATGCGTGCTGCTTTTGCGCACTCGCGGGGCATGGTTTGCGGGAACCAGCCTTCTGCGCCGACGAGGTTTGCGGCTTTGTTGAAGGGGATGCCGGCTGTTGTTGTTATCTTGTGGAGGTTTGCGCCGAAGCCCTTGTTGGGGGGTTTTACGGCGGGAGGAGCCCTTTCGGTGGCCGTGGTGCTGTTGGTGCGGGTTCGGTGGAGGGAGGAGAGGGTGCGGGTTAGGGAGAGGCGGCGGGAGGTTGTTGAGCGGGCCGAGGAGGAGGAGGAGGGGGTTGAGTGGAGGGAGTGGGTGTCCGCTTCGGCTTCGTGGGTTTGGGAGGGAGCCTGGGAGGGCTTGGACTCTGTGGCGAGCGTCATGATGGTGTTGGTGGGTGGTGGTGTAAGTCGATGTTGAGATATCGTGATATTGGGTGTGCTGGGTATTGTTCTGCAAGCTCGGATCTACTACAAGTGTTTGCTTGCCTGCTGTGTTTGATAGAGAATAGAAAACAGTCTCAACTTGACGGTGCTCGTGAGCATGATATATACATTCTTCGTCTCATCAACACACCTCACTTGAGGCGTGGACGAGCAGGAGGCGTCGTCAGGGATCGCCCCTCAACCGGACCAACAACCTCCAGGTCGGAAGCCGGGATGGCACTGCATTCTCGCGTAGCTCTGAGCTCTCGCCAAGTCTGCCGGCGAGAATAGTGTGATGGGCGCAAAGGGGAGGGGCCGAGAAAGAGGTCTCGCCTCGCGAGGAAGGGTTCCAAGACGGCGAGAGGTGAGACGGTGACCAGGGGTGGTGGTGAGTAGAGGGGAGAATGAGACCGACGGGCCAATGGGAGTTTGTCCGTTGGAAGAGGAGGTGGTGAGTGCTTGGGTGATGGTTCATGCTTCTTGGCGTCTGGGCGTCCGGCTGGGCGAGAGATGTCTACGGGCAAGAAGTGTAGGTAGGTTAAGGCCAGGATAGGGATCACTCGGAGGCGGAGGAACTTGGGCACGGAGTGAAGGGAGGACAAGACGGATAGGATGCGTAGTCGAAGAGAACATAGCAAGCCACAGATCGGCATTGTGAAGGGCAGGATAAGGACGCGGGGTCATTAATAATCTCATATCCAAGACTACTTCTCACGCAGTATAGTTACCAAGGAGGAAGAAAGCTTGGGTTCGTGTAATTCGTTTCATGTGACTGGTTCTACCAGTCCAGCCCCTCAAGCCTCTCAGAGATGGACTCTAGATGAGATGGAATGCGGTGCCTTACTACAGCTCACACCATCTCGGCAGAAAGAGAACCAAAACATAGTGGAGGCGCAGCAAGAGTGAGACGGAGAGTTTGGCAGCGTCTAATGGTGTGTTACTGTCAGAACGCGCAAGTGTCCTCGCGGTCTTGGGAAACTGCTTGATAATTAGGTCTCGATGGGAAGCTTGGCTAAGAGAGCCAAGATGGTCTTATTCTACATTGGTCGAGTTTCTGGCAATGGTAAGACGAGAGGTGCGCGGTTCGGTGGAACTTTCAAGTCCTCGCGGCGATTCGAGGTGGCCGAAGTTAACGGCGGGAGGCCGAAACGCGGCGGAAGAGCGAGGTGGGGCGCGGGGGCTGTGGGGGGGCGCGGGATGGCGCAGAGGCTGCACGCTGACTCCACAACGATACCTATCTAAAGCCCTAGCTGCTCTCGGCTCTCCATCAATCAGTCTCTATGGCTCAGTCGGTAGAGCGTTGGTCTCATATCAAATACATATGACTCTAGATCATCTAGGGGTTATCCAAAGGTCGCAAGTTCGAGCCTTGCTAGGGACAATTACTTTTTACTTTTGGCCTTCTTTCGCATGGGTTTTAAGTTGCTACTCAATTGAACTCATCTTTAGCACTTTTTGCGTTGTTGCTGCGCCGCGGTGGCATCCCACCCCATTCCTGATCTTCCGGTACTAACACACCAAGAACCAAGTCAGAGGCAGTCGCAAAGGTCCTCAACATGAATATGGGACATGCCGTTGCGTATGGGGCCCATTGATGGCGTAATTTAATCCTGCATATAAAGTTGATGGATGTGAATTGATGGGCCGAGCCCAATATCTTAATTGGTGTCATATGTACGTACTGCCAGATGATACTTCCGTTGACACAGTTTTTGTAGGTCCACACGGTTGATGTATGTTTCCTCATTTGCCCAGCTCACTCTTGCTGGCGATATGCTGCCCTAGGTTGCCCATGCTTTCCAGGCTCCCTCTATACCTCCCTCTATACCTCCCTCTATACAATGCCACCATACTGATGAATTCTTTGGCGCCTCGAGCGTTGCGCGTTGCATCGCTCGATGACTGTAAATGGCCCATTATATGAATCAACGAATCCTTTACTGCGTGGTGCCGCATATGCAGCTGGTACTCTGACCAGGTCGACCTCTCAGTCCGAACCAGGCCATCTTATCTCGCGGACACCCAGGCGGCCACATCATTCTTGCCGGAACACAGCTGGGCCACAGCCGAAGCTCGGCGTGTGCCTGTGCTGTACAGGCGACCGAAGCGTATTCCTGCCCAACTTGAGCCAGCGTGGAGAAGTTGCATTGCCAATACTCACGCTGCGTCATTGGGTGATGGTTTGCAGATACAGTCTCTGAAAGGGGCCTCCTGCGAGTGGACCGCTTTTTTCTCAGAGAATCGGTTCGTACCATTCCGATAGACTGATCAATCTCCCGGAGAAGTCTAATCTGAATCGAATCCTCGAGCGCGTCATGCTGGTGGCTCGCCCAACCTGAAAAGGTCCAGCTTGAAATTGGCAGCAGTGGGAGGCTGCGTCCTCGGGACGCTCTCAATCGGAACCGGCTTGAACGGCTCAACCTGCCGAATATCAACACCCTCTCGAATACACCTCAGAGGCCACTGGATCCACTCCCTCCATGGTTCCTGGATAGCCTGGTCTAAAGCCGATGCCACATTATTGCCCCAGCCGACGAGGTACCACATATTCCGCTCAAATGCGTGCACCAATGCCGCGTAGTGCATGAGTATGACGAGGGCCATAGGGTGGTTCTGGATCATCAGCTCGAGGAATGGCTGGGGGAGGGAGACAGCCCAGCGCCAGACGAGACCGGACCTATGCTGCGGAGCGGACACTGCGGCGAAGGTGATTTTGAGACCCTCGAGCGCGGATTGGCAGGTTGTTGTATCGTCTGAAGGGGCCATGCTTCGCGTGAGAGTGAGGAGATCGTCGATTTTCGAGGCAAAGTTGCCTCCGACGGCGGGCTCGACGCCGCCTTGGTAGAGCCAGCGGGCCAATGGGCCGTTGGAGATGTATCGGTGGGCAAAGGGGAGGGTGAGAATGCTCTTGATGCCTGCAATGGATCAGCATGGGCAGAGACGTGAGATGGGCGAAGCACCGACCTTGTAGTAGGATGAAGGACTGGGCGACGTCCTTAGATGTGATGGGCCCGTGGGGATTCGCGATAGAGTAGGTGTTGAGCAGGAAGATGCATATTGCGTGGAGTACGTAGGCGTCTGCGTTGTTCTCGCCAATCTCGCTCAGTCCTGGCGAGAATTGGCTCAGAGCGATGTTCTGATGGCGTGCTGATAAGTTGGCATACTCGTCCCTTTTCTCGGGATTGATGTGCGCTCTGTGTATAGCTGAGACGGCGAGGATGCCGTGGAGAAGGAAGTCCTGAATGACTTAGTGGGAGTGTAAAGATGGATATAGGGGAATTCTTACGTTGGCGAAGGCAATTTGAGGAACAGTCGTAGTCCACAAATGTACAAAGTCTGGATTCTCAGAAAGAGTATGAGCTGTGTTGGAGGTAAAGTGATGGACGAGTTGCATGTCGGTGAGCCAGTCAGCTCGTGAAATACTCTGAGAGTCTCCCGAGTCTCCATGACTTGAGCCATTGGCCGGGCTGGAGTAGTTATCATGACCGTTTTGGTTGAGGGCATCTACTTCAGCCGTAAACTCTGACAACAGCCCCTGGATGGCGGCGACTTTGTCTTTCAAGGAAGACAATTGAGGCGATGGTCTCTCGCGGCGGCTGGCCGGGCGACTGGTCGTCGAGGCGTCCCCGATACTACCTGGTGTTGCTGTACTCGCGGTATCTTGAGTTGGTTTTGGCGACTCGGTCACGGCAGGAAGCTGAGGTGCGAATGGCGTCAGGACAAGGCTGCACTTGACATCGTGCCGTACACAATTGCGACATGGCCGACTCTCATCACACTGGATGTTTGTTAGTTACCGATTGAAGTCACTATGAACCTCACCAGTCCCCAGTCTCCATAAGAGGATGGCTTGGCGTGGCTTGCTGCAGAGAACAGAGCCCTTACTATAGGGAACTGAACTGACCTTGACACGCCGTTTCTTGCACTGCTGACACCCATTTCTCGACTTCTTGTGACCTATGCGTGTTCCGCGGATCGCGTTGCCCATCTTTGACCGTTCGGCGCCGTTCTCCAGAGCCGTCACTTCGTCCTTGAGCGAGGTGGTGGACCCTTTCCTTTCCGGCGCGCCGTTCATGGCATTTGACTCGGTCTCCATACGGATGGAGTACGAGTACGTAGTATTCGTACACCTTTCAGAATGACGAGCACCGCCGGGGAGTTACCGTTTAATTGATAAGTAAGAAGAGTTTGATCCTTTCTTCCTCTCTTCCTCCTATGTTCCCGGGGACTGTGATGAGATGTCTCAAAGGCTGTTTTGACGCTTGGACAAAAGAGATGCAGTCCGAAGATGGACTATTGTCTGATCCCCAGCTCGGTGGCGCCGCTTTTCACACTGCCGGGCTGCAGGACGCAACTAAACCAACGCCAACTGCCAGCCCAGTTCCAAGTGTGAGAGAGTCCCGCGGCCCAGGGCCCTACACGGTGCGGCTAATGGACCGGGACCCATGCACTCGCAGATGCGCAACACGGTTGATGGGATCTGGTCTGGAGTGCGTGGATGACGAATATCACAGATGCAATCAAGATAATGCGAGGGCGGGGCTTAAAATAGAAGAATGATGGAGTTGACAGCCTAACAGATTTTCTTGACAGATTAGAAACCTTGCAGATGTCACAGATGAAAAGGTCGCGAGAGTCGAGGCTGTCGAGCAGGGACTTGGAGACCGGCAACCTTCCCGAGTTGCTCCTGGCTCCTGCTCTCCTGGAAATTAGAACTGCTGGCAGGTGGCCCTCTGGCTGGGCAGTTGCCCCGCTGTTCCGTACCGGCCGAAACAGCACGTGACCATGACTTTCGAAACGGCAAAGAACGGACGGAGAGAAAGGTCCTTCCGTTTCGTGCAGATCTGCGCACAGGTACTTTCGCGATGGGTGGCCCAAGCTCCTTCTTCCCCAGGGGGGGGAGCAGTGAGAACGTACCGAACAGCTTCATCCATCAGGGTAGATATGGCTGATGCTGCGATGTGTGGCTTGCGCACCATTTTCCTCCTCCTCCCTCTGCGGGGCAGGTACTTCTCCAGAGCCCAGGGACCAGCTGAACGCAGGCACGCAGTGCTAAATTACGACCTGCATGACGCGCCCCGGCGGAACGCGACTTGCCGTCCTTTCCTGAGGGTGGTGAGGTCAGCCAGGAGCTTTTTGTACCTTCACCTTTCCTCCCGCTCGCTTCTCTGTCAAATGCCACAGAGAGACGACGTCAGAAGTGTCAATGTCAGCATCAGCTGCAAATCCAATTGTCCATCGCTGGCTGTAGCCTCTTAGCTTCTTGCATCCATCCAGACTCAAGTGCCTCCGTCACTCGTCCGTCACACTCACGGGCCTACCGCTTGCCGTTCCCGAGCTACCTCACTTGTACCAAGTATTCCGTCGCGTAATCGTTGAGCTGCCTCAGTGTCTCTCCCGTGTCTCCCTGCGAGCGCCCACCCCAATCATTCGACCGACCCCTCTCGAATTGCAGCCTCCCGTCCATCCCTGGGAAGCTAAGAGGAGGCGTCAAACTGCAGATTGAAGAAAAAGGAGGCTGCCCCGACGAACCTCCTCCGGAGTCACGATCGGCTATCCCTCCATCTTCAACACCCCTGACGCCCATTTACGATCAACGAACGTCATCCGTCCTCTACCACAAATCCCTAGAGCAATTGCCCACCATGGCATCGCACAGCGACTACAACGACATCAAGGGCTCGGCCAAGGAGAACGCTGCTGGCGTCTATGCCTACGGCCAGCGACAGATCAATCGGGTCGTCAGCTCCGACACCAGACAAAGAGCGTACGGCAATGCCTACAACTTTGCCCAGGAGCAGCCATTCCTCTTTGTATGCGACCCCCAATGATACTCGCCTCCCTAATGTCGGACATCTTTTTTGCTAACGAATTCATTACAGGCTTTTATTCTTTGCCAATTCATCTTCTCCTTCCTCCCAATCCTCGTCTTCGTGTCCTTCTCCGCCTCAACCATCGCCTTTGCTCTCGGTGCTGCTGTCGTTTTCTCCCTCTTCTGGATCGGCATTGCACTCCTCGTCCTCGTCCCGATCCTCTTCTTTACCTGCTCGATTGGTGTTCTCGTGTGGATCTGGGCTGCCGGTAGCTTCGTCGTCGCGAAGCGTTTATATGAAATGTCGCCGATCCGGGCCAGGGGTGATCTCGAGGTAGATGCCCCCAATGGGAAGACGTACGCAGTCACCAAGCGGGAGGATGGCATTCACACACATGCCCACAACTAAATTGGGTCAGTTGTGTGCAAACCATATATGTACTATGTATCATCAAAAAGTGATGATTAACGGCCGCTTTGGCGTTGGGAAAGGTACGGATATCAGGAATGGGTCTGGGAAAATGGGGTCTTTCAAAACGGATGAGCACACTTCCCATAGGATTGCTATTTAATGTTAACACTTCTTTCGCTCATCGAATCGATACATCGTGACCATAAATTACTCGCCGGTGCCTGTTTCGAGCGGTAATGGCAACTCATCACTGTGTTCACTACAGTTGGGCATGTGCTGTGACCCCACGGCTAGAAAGTGTGTCGCAATATTTCCCCAACCACTCGGTCTGTGCATAACCTTGAAGACAAAGTGAAGACAGATTCGCCAACGACGACATTCGAACACATTCTGCTTCAAAAACAGCAACCTGCACTTGATGCCCATAATACCGTAGATCAAAAATGCAAAACGTAACGTTGGTGCCAACACTGTGGATCGAACACAGGATCCCCGCATTACAAGTGCGATGCCTTACCACTTGGCCATGCTGGCGAATTGGATGATAGCCGGGGTCAGAATTATCAATATGTATCTATCCACTCTTTTTCCTGTTCAGTAACAGTAACGGTAACAGTTTGAATATGCGTTCAACCTTAAGCATCTACCCTCATTCATGTATATGTATCTACCATTCATGTCTCAGAAGCAGAATGTGAAAAGAAACGCACCTCGCGATGGTCACCCGCTCAGGTTGCCATCACGACTTTCAAGCTGATGCTAGAAGAGCGGGTAGAACCTGCATGCCCGGTTGTGAGTGGCTGGATTTATTGACGCAGGAGAAGGCCTCGCCAACGCATGCTGCCATAATGTCTAAGTTCTACTGGCTTTGTACCCGCGGAGGCAGGCCTGATCCATTTTTCCATGAAGTACCTTAGATGAGGAGCAGGACGGGTTGAGCAGCCGCCTCAATCTTGCACCGCGATGTTCGTCCTCCATATCTTTTGTAGAACCTGCGCCCTCAAAGCAGAAAGTCCACAAACCGTGATTCAAATCAATCAAAGCCATCATTCCCAAGTCAGAGTACGGCAGTCCTCGTCACTTCATCATCATCAATTCACCTCATCCGCGGGGAAGTCGGTGCCACTGCCATTGACATGAGCCGCCGGCATGCGGACTGGTGCGCGTCACCTATCATTCAAGTCGGAGACGATCAAATCCCTCGATGCGAGAAATGTTAAGCCACAGCTCACGCTCGACTCAAGACGGCAGATCGGCCTGGCCCTGTACTTTCTATACCAAAAAGCGAAGTATATGGGAGTCTCAACCTTAGTTGGCCACCTATAGTCACGTTCACCTCTGTGGAAAACGCAACCCATTCGCCAGGTGATAAGAGCAAGGTTGATCAAGGAGCTCGGTCGGCTACAATTTCGACTTCTGATTCGGCTCATGCGAATCGGGGCATCATTACTGCGCTTTTATCGGATGAATTCCGTCTTGCTGTTCTCCACGCTGCCGGGGACAAAGGTCCATTGTATCCCATACATGTGGGCTTGGAGTCATACAAGGACACGCACTTCCCTGACTATGATGCCATCTCGTACACATGGGGCGATGAGAATGGCAACTCCGAATGGTAGATAAGCACCCGTTATGGCTCGATGGAGCTCAATATTCACTAACTTGTGAACATAGTTGTCATCCAATCTACGTGGGCGGCCACTGGGACATCATCCTTCAAACCAGAAACTGTTGCGACATGCTCAAATATTTACGACCATCTCGTGGCTTGAAGCTGATTTGGGTCGACGCGATCTGCATCGACCAGAATAGTACAGACGAGAGAGCTACGCAAGTGACCAAAATAGGCTAGATCTACGCGGCGCAAGGCCATACTGCTCAGCTAAATCCATCTTGACTTCCTGCTTGGGACACGCAAAAGTCTTGGGAAAAGTTATTTATTGAGCCACCCGAACTGGAGAATACTTACCCATTGTAATCGGGCAAACACGACCACGAAACGATCAAGCAATTTGATTATATCAAAGCTGGAGAGTATGACTCTTTTCGGAACAGAGGAATGAATTTCGCCCAGTGTACCGAATCCGCAAATACTCCTCCGAAAAAACGATTGAATCGACTGAAGAATGCTATGTCATCTACTGGGACTAAACTTTGCCACATACATCCTTGGCACCGAGACATCACCGTCGATACCAATAATTACGGGATCCATCTCACTTTGGCTGACAGGGCCAGCATCCGTCGGCTCGACTATCGTGGAAGCCCGGGAAGAATTCCTTGACGGCCTGACCTTGTATACAATCCACTCTGTACCAGGACACTCGTTCTTAGTTGGAAACCAGCACCCGCTCGATAGGTTGCTAAAGCATGATGACGAGCTTTTCGCCCAGGATCCTGAATTATGTTCTGGCAGTTCCAAGTTTGACCGGCTCGTCTTCTTGATTCTAAGAAAAAAGGGAATGAAAGGCCCCGACTGGTGACTTGTTTGTCGTACTTATCTTTCTGTTCTGAGAACTTTCCCTATTACATGGACAGTTACTTGACAAACACCCAATGTCTCACGGACCTCTCGGAAAGCGCATATGTAGTCCGAAGGAAATTATTGGTTCAAGCCAATTTGAACAAATCTGGATACTGCGTTGATGAAGGAGTAAGGACACCGCTTGAAAATAGATACCATATCGCTCGTAGCATTTCTCAGCTGTAATATGTGGTTTTCCCCGGGAACAAGGACACGAAAGTAGGCCACGTCTTACCAATCTTCATGGGACATGAAAGTTTCGAACGGTTGCAACAGAACGAGGTTTGCGCGAGACGTGGACAAAAGGTTACAGGAGGCTACCTTGAATTCGAGTCTGAGATCGATCTTGCAACTCGGCAAGTTGTGACGGAAGAAGTACGAGTAGATTTTACACGGCTTGACTTCCTTTCATGGATGGAAAAGGAATGGCGCAGGATCGGGGAGGGAGATGGGCCGCTATGGCGTCACTTTTCACATTTGCGAAGCATGGTGATTGATGGGGATCCGACACTTCCGGGTGGGATGATGCGTATTTATCTGAGGTTCCCAGTGGAAGCGGTTAGGAAAGCCCTTCATATTATAGCACAGAAATTGGGCATTACGGCGCTCTGGGAATCTCAAATGCCGGGAGACACAGTTGAGGCCTTCGAGAAAAACATCCGAAGTGAGGTGACAGAAGAGGACTTCTTGATTCCTAGTCCAGGCCCCGAATGAAGAAGGGAGAGTTTAAGGCCTGAAGAGTTTGACGGGTTAGACGGCGGCATCTACCGAGTCTACATTGCTTAGGTATTCTCAATGATATGTTGAAAATTGGCTCACAATTCCTGATGAACACTACAAATTGTACGTACTGTGCATACACATAAACACAATTGCATGTATAATTAGTAGTCTAATGTCTTTGAAGGGGAATCGTGGCGCTAAATGATAATAGCATTCAGTGACTGGATCCAATTGGAACTATAATCGGCAACGTGATTATGACCTTGCCATGACGACACCGCAACTCTCTACTCCTCCTCGGCGGGAACCTCATCCTCGTACTCCTCGGCATACTCGTCATCCATGCCCGCGTCCTGGTACTGCTGGTACTCGGACACCAAGTCGTTCATGTTGGACTCGGCCTCTGTGAACTCCATCTCGTCCATGCCCTCGCCAGTGTACCAGTGCAAGAAGGCCTTTCTGCGGAACATGACGCTGAACTGCTCGCCAACTCTGCGGAAACTGTTCTGAATCGCAGTGGAGTTGCCGATGAACGTGGACGAGACGTCGAGACCCTTGGGCGGGACGGAGCAGTGGGCAGTTTGTATGTTGTTGGGAATCCACTCAACAAAGTTGGTGGAGTTCTTGGTCTTGATGGCGTGAATTTGGTCTTCGACCTGCTTCATGGACACCTTTCCGCGGCTGTTGAGGGGGTTAGACGTAGCTCGAGAAACGGGGGCACGAGAGCGCAACTTACAACATGGTGGAGCAAGTCAAGAAGCGTCCGTCTCTGAAGTCGGACGCCAACATGACGTTCTTGGGGTCGAACATTTGCTGGGTGAGCTCGGCGACGCCAAGGTTCGAGAAGGACGCGGAAGAGGTGAGGGGCGCGAATCCGACGGTGAAGAAGTGCAATCTCGGGAAGGGCACGAGGTTGACGGCCAACTTGCGGAGATCGGCGTTGAGCTGGCCGGGGAAGCGGAAACCAGTCGTCAGGCCGGACATGACTCTCGACACAAGGTGGTTCAAGTGTCCGTACGAGGGGTGAGCCTGCTTAAGCGTACGTCTGCAAATATCGTACAGCGCCTCGTTGTCGATACAGAACGTCTCGTCCGAGTTTTCGACGAGCTGGTGAATCGACAGGGTAGCATTGTACGGCTCGACGACGACCTCGGAGACCTTGGCGGACGGGAGGACGGAGAAGGTGGCCATCATACGATCGGGGAATTCTTCGCGGACCTTTGCAATGAGCAGAGTGCCCATACCGGATCCCGTGCCGCCACCGAGCGAGTGGGTGATTTGGAAACCCTGAAGGCTGTCGCAGGCCTCGGCCTCGCGGCGCACGACGTCTAGGACGGAGTCGACGAGCTCGGCGCCCTCGGTGTAGTGGCCCTTTGCCCAGTTGTTACCGGCGCCGGATTGGCCGTTGACCATGTTGTCCGGGCGGAAGAGGTTGCCCAGCGGGCCGGAGCGGATTGCCTCCATCGTGGCGGGCTCGAGATCGACCAGGACAGCGCGGGGGACATACTTTTGTCTACCGGCCTACGTTGCATGAGTTTGCGGTTAGAATTTTGAGAGACATCATGAGAGGGGGTGAGGCGCATATGAGATCACGAGGCGCGTGTGAGATGAAGGTAGTACCTCGGTGAAGTAGACGTTCAATCGCTCGGATTGTTGCTCATCAGTTCCAGTGAACCTATAGAAAAGTCAGCATACTATGCTCATAGATTTGCGTCATGGTGACTGAGCAGCTGGAAAACTCACTGTCCATCCTGATCCAAGCCATGCTCAGGGTGAATGGTTTGCCTGTTGTCGCGAACATTAACCACACGTTCAATTAAGTCCTCTTCACATTGATCTCAATGTCGAGATTGGCACATTCATACCAGAAAGCCGTTCCGACTTGGTTGCCCTACAAAGACTTATCATCAGTAAAGGCGCGTTGTGACGCGTTGAGCGCTGGACAGGGGCATGGGGAGACGTACACATTGGCCGGTTTGGAGGTGAATCTAGAGTGGATCACAGAAGCGTTAGTTTGTCAAGAGGGACTTTACAAAGTAAGGTACTCGAACATGTGCGCGCAACTCACAATTTCACGCATGATGCTGGTTCGAGGATAAGACGGGGTTGTGGTATATTACGATGGTTGAAGGACGCAAGACGCAGGACGCAGATTTTTACCCCGCTATCGAATTGTTGAAATCACGACAGGTGGTCATCTTATAGCGGGATTCCTTATTTCACAACAAACCCCTATCCTGTCCGTATCGCACGCTCGTCTCGCTTGCGCTGTGCGCTTGTTCGCCCCGGATAGGCCCGGCCGTGGCCACTCGGTCTGGACTCGAAAGACTTCCCCCACATGTTGGTACATGCATCTTGTTAAACTGCTGCCTTTTTGGAGTTTGATAGCTGCCTGGTTTATGATGTGTTTCTCTGGCACGGCAGAGACATGGACTTCCCGGGCTGTCACACTTTGATGTGGGAAGACAGAACAGACGGTGAGCGGTCAGAGCTTTTTGGGGCACTTTTCGGGGGGAATCTGTGTGGGAAAAAGAGAGAAAAATCAAGAAATAAAACTAAAATAAAGACAAAAAAGAACTTTGGCTGCCCAACCAACGATTCGAGCGGAGGTATCACCCGGGAAGAGACGCAAGCTAGACCATGTTGGGCCCATGACCCGTAGAAACGATTGGCAAATGTTGCTCTGTGCCACTCAGAAGTCTTGTGGATGTGTTCAAAATCCCCAAAGAGTCTCCATGTCTCCATGTTCGGCGATAGGCGCATCATCAAGACCCAAAAGGTGTGGTGTCACCAAACTCGTACTTCTTGTTGAAGAGCGTTGCCTAACGCCGTGACGCCGTTCCAACCGCCCGACCAATGACTCTTTGGGATATACAGCTGCCTGTACTCCCTCGAAACAAGCCGGTTGTTGTCCGTCGCCATGTTGATTCACGGTTGCTAGGTGTCTGCCTGCGCGTGTCACACCACCACACCCCATCGACCGACCGGTGCCGCCGCCGCCGCTTGGCCGGACGAGCCGGATCAGAGAGTCCGAATGCCCCCTCCCCTTCCCCCGTCCAGTCCGTGCTCACTGCTCCTCGCTCTCGGCGGACGAAGAGAGTTCGGCGCGCGCTTGAAATTCCCCCATGGCCCCGCCAGCATTCCAGCGCGCACCCACGTGGGACGATCCAAACATGGAAGAAGTTAGGAAAGGTACAGCTGAGGAAAATCCGGGAAAATGGAAAGCTCAGCTCCCCCGCTCCCTCGAGTCCCCGGTGGCCTAGATTTTACATTTGCAGCGTTGAGTTTCGCGTCTCACGACGGCTTGGCTGTCTGCAGCACCCACGGTCTGCAAAGACGGACTATACCGACGTCGTTGCTGACGGATGTGGCCTCTCCCACATCCCGGAGCCACGGAGTCTTTCAAAGGCTAAATGCTGTATAGGACCTAAGCTTGCTGTAGACAGCCAAGTCGTCGTAACAGCGCGGAGCCGCGAACCAAACGCAGGAGGCAGACCTGCCCAGCCGTGGTGGAACGCGTATGTATGCGGCTTGAAAAGGCTGCTGATTCTGGACGGGGACAGCCATCCAAGCCCATCGCAGCGAAAGCCGAGAAGAGTTGTTAATGAAAGATAAGGTTATTCATTCTTAAAAGTTTATCGCCAAGCGAGCATTGCTGCCATTGCACGACAGGTAAAGAAGAGTTTACATGTCCGCGCCCCTGACATGCCAATGATATCAGAGACATGCTGTGCGAGTGCTGATCATTCACATTCGACGAGGGCCTGCTTTGCCAGCTTCAGCACATCAACCAAGCAACCTTTGACACGGAAGGTGGTGATCCAGCCACTGACGAGGGGCTCAAGATGATCTGGAATGCAGATGTTTTGGGCGATCAGGGGCAGACGGGCAAAACGAAGGGTGTTGGCGGCTGGGCAGCGGGAGTGGCAGCGTGTTTTCCTCTTTCTTCCTCTTTCTCTCAGCCTTCTCTCAACTCGACCGTCGTCCCGTGGAGCCTCACGAAAAAGTTTGCATGAAAGCGTCGTCGTCGTCGTCTCCTTCAGCCTCTTGCAGTAAACCCCTCATACGTCTTGGGTAGATCTAGACACCGATATGGTCTGGACCCTTTACTCGAATCCGATCAGAGTACCCGACCGTTTACCAAAAGCGATCGGTGACAGCGGCTCCTAGTCTGGCTAGCCAGCGGGAGACGATAGAATCTGGTTTAGGGGGACTCGTAAGTTCTCTTTCAGACTGAGACATGGTGTCTTGAAGTTAAATGAACCGGAGGATGTGGCTTGCGCTTCAAAGAAACTGAGGAGTTTTCACCCCAAAGCCCCGTGTTGCTGAATGCGGTAAACCTACCGGGACTCGACTGTAACAGTGCAATCCCCATGGTACCGACTTCTGAGGGAGACTCCTGAAGAATGAGAATGGAATGAGATATATCTACATCCTCAAAACCCTGGTCTGAACGGGTTTCCTTCTTACTCTCCCATCTTCAAGTTACTACTTGGAACACTCTCCTTGATTGCATCCTTTTCTGCTCTTCTTCAGCTTCTCAACACTCCTATTTTCCCGGGCATCATCAACTTCAGTCTTCAGCTCAGTGGCAGGAACCATCCTTCCATTCAGTCAGTCACTCCTTACGACGACTTTACTTCGACCAGAAAGATCCCGGTGATTTCGACATATCCGAAGCCCCCAATTCCCACATCTCAAGCCACCACCATGCACTTCTCAGCCAGCGCAACCTTCGCCTTGGGGCTGATGGCCACGCAAGCCGCGGCGAGGGGCATCGTCAAGGTGCCAAAGTACTACGCAGCAGCCGGAACCCCGACCTACACGATCACTCTCGCCGCCCCCACGACGACCTTTCCCACGGTCTACGCGCAGCCGTCGGTGACCTCGTCATCGACCTCATCCTCGGCGACTGCCACCCCAACTGCCTCCTCCAACTCGACCCTGAGCGCCGACCTGCAGAGAGCCCTCGAACTCCACAACATCTACCGCGCTGCCGTTGGCAACGCCAACTTGACCTGGGATGACGACTTGGCCGCGAGCGCTCAGGTCTGGGCCAACCACTTGACGACTGTCGGCAGCCTGGTTCACGACTCGAACCCCGGCGGCCAGGGAGAGAACTTGGCTTCGCAGTCGGGCGGCACCACCACCTATTTCACCAACGGTGTTCAGCTGTGGTTGGATGAGAAGCCGCTGTATGATGGACAGCCCATCCGCACCACTGGGTCGCCCAACTACTTGAACTATGGTCACTACAGTGAGTACTTTGGGCCTTGATTGAGAGGAACGTTGCAACTAACAAGTTGATAGCTCAAGCCATTTGGAAGAACACCCAGAAGGTCGGCTTGGCCATGGCCACCGACTCCAAGGGTACCACATTCGTGGTCGGACGTTACTTGCCTCCTGGAAACTAGTAAGTATCTCATCTCGCACTCATCAACTTCACAAGTCTAACTGTTCTCTTCCAGCATCGGCCAGCTGCCCTACTAAGCATGGAAGGATGGATTGCCAGTGTTGTTTGAGATGTTCTAATCAACGCTGTTGGCTGGGCTTGACTTTTCTTTCGATTCTAGACCGCTTCTCCTTCACTAAGTTGCTTATGCTCATGGCAAGATTTTCATGCCTTGGACCACTTCACTGCACATAGATTGTACAGTTTCCGTTCAGAATCTTCAACAATTCGAGAGAAATGAAAAAGAGCTTAGACACAATGCCGAGCAATCAATGAATCAACCTCTCCCACACTTGCAAAGAAAACAAAATGCCGGATCCGGAAAAGGGTGCAAGGTAAGGTTCTGACTTGACAACGCCGTCTCATCTTCGCCGAGTGTCCCCGCCCCACCAAACCAAGACCGGCGTCCGAAACTCGGCGGACGAACTGGACGTGCACTCAGCTCATACTCCCACCTCCAACACCACTGACTCCCAATCTCGTCCGTCCGAAGAGTACACAAGTCGTACACAGCATCAATGTCTCCGCGCCTCGTACTCACATAATGGCAGGCACAGAGCGAGGTACCATCACAGTCCGCACCGCTGCCTCGGAACGGCGAGCTGCAGCTGCTAAGCGCCGCTTCGTCCGCAGGGGCACCAAGAGCTGCTGGGAGTGTCGCCGACGCAAGATCCGCTGCATCTTTGACGATAAGGGACCTCGAGACACATGTAAAACGTGCTGGCAGAAGGGGACACCGTGTGTTAGTCAGGAGTTCCCCGAAGAGGATGCCCAGACGGCTCCGGCCCCGGTGGGCAGTCTCGGGGACCGGCTGAACCGGGTTGAGCGACTGGTCGAGCAACTGTACCACCGGGTGGACGATCTTGATGTCCCTTTTCCCACTTCGCCTCAGGAGAAGGTAGCAGAAGGCTGTAGCCCCGGAGCAGAAGAATCAGCCACCATAGGCCCAACTAGAGAAGCGTGCTCTGAGGCTGTCCGCAGCCCTTCATCAACTCAGAACGCAGACTCATCAACGGTAGGATCGGGTCCAATATTCAAAAGGATTCTCACTGACGAAGGTCTTTCCATTGATCAAGATTCAATCACAATGTGAAAGCAATGATGCACAACCTAACGAAGACTCATCACGTCCGAATGCCCCCTCTCATTATGAGACCACGGCAACTATCCGTCCAGCAGTAAACGCAAAACTAGCTGCCTACACAAGACAGCTTGCCGCCGCGATACCCGCTATAGAAGATTGCAGGGTCATTTACAAGCTCTACTCCGAAGCTGACATTGTCTTTCAGCTCATGTTCACGCCCCACTGCCTATTGGAGCAGCTGAAGCCAGAGTCTGTCGAGCGCTACTTGGAATCTCTCAGAACACCAATGCATCCCACTCTACTGGCCAAAAAGATGCTCATGTTGGGTACAATGCTTCAGCGCATTCCGACCCACGCCGGAGAGGATGCGTCCGAAGAAACCTATCGTCTCGTGGACAAGCTTGCGGAGACGGCCATCTCTGTGGTGTGCGAGAACAACGTGCTCCTGGGCACGCTCGACGGCCTCGAATGTCTCATTCTACAAACTGTCTATCATGCCAATGGAGGCAATCCAAGATTATCACTGCTGACCTGCCGCCGTGCGATTACTGTGGCCCAGTTGATGGGCCTGCACCGCCCACACGATCCAGCTACCATTGAGACAGTGGACCCGAATTCGACAGCAGTTCCTGGCTTCGTGTGGTTTCGTCTGGTATACTTGGAACGCTTCATTTGCCTCCTTCTAGGGCTTCCCAGCAGCACCCATGATGCAAAGGTCATCAACGACGAAAAGACGCAGACGTACATCAACAGCCATCACATTGACAGGCTCGAACAAGTTCACTCCTCTATCGCCGCTAAGATCATACAACGAAACGAGTCGGGGTCATATCTATTCGATATGGAAACCACTCACGCACTAGACCAGGAGCTCCAAGTTATAGCAACAACCATGCCCCCGCGATGGTGGACTATTCCCAACTTCACCAAGCCGCACAAAGACCCCATGACAATCGTTCGCAACAGCCTCAACCTAGCCAACCAGCTCTTCCACTTCTTCCTCATCATCGAAATCCACCTACCATTCATGCTCCGCCACTCCAAGAACGGCGCGGCCAGCAGCAGCAGAATGGCTTGTGTCGACGCGAGCAGGGAAGTCCTCTCCAGGTTCATCGCGATCCGTAACCCGGAGGGAATATGCAGTATCCCCGACGCCGCTGACTTCTTCGCGCTCATTGCGGCCATGACGCTTATGCTCGCGCACATCGACGCCCGCAGACGCGACAGGGGGAGAGACATCCTCGCGCACCAGAGGCATACGGACCGCGACAAGGTCGAGCAGACGTTGGAGCACATGCGTGACGGGAGCTCCAAGAATACGGATATGCTTTCCATGAAGAGCGCCGATGTCTTGAAGAGCTTACTTGCGATCGAGGCTGATGCTGCCGGGGGTTCGACGTTCACTGCGAGTCTCAGTTCTGCGTCGACGCCGGCTTCGGCTTCATGTCCTGCCGGTGAAGATCGGAGCACAGGTGATGCCAGGAATGTGCTGCAGCTTAAGATTCCTTGTTATGGGACGGTCATCATCTCGCCTGATGCTCCTCCTTCTCGCGAACCTTGGATGCCTGTCAGTCGTAACCAGCAGGGTATGGTTCCGGACAGTCGTGCTCCGGGAAATCTCAGTGCTGCGAGCCCCTTTGTTGCAGGCCCCATGGCAGGAGTATGTCCAGGCGGGGGGGCTAGTGTGATGCCAGGCTCGAGTGGTCAGGGTGAGAATCTGCAGCTCGATCCTAATGTCGATCCTAGATGGCTCTTTGAACTCGGAAATCCCAACCTTCTGGGCAATGGAATCGCCGCTGGGTTAGAGGATTGGCCGTTTCAGGGGGTTGATGCTGCCTTTTTTGACAGTATGATCAGAGGGTTCGAAGGTGGTGACGACTATGGCGGTGCAAATGTGCCATGAATGCATTTGAATCCTCGTTTTGGAAAACAAAAAGGACACAAAGGGAATGAATCCGCCAGGAAAATGCAAGAGTCGAACTCGTTGGCCAGGGACCCTATTTATAATGATTCGTTTATGGACAGGATTCCAACACCATCATACATCAAGTAACTAGAGCATAAGGAGTATCGAAACACTCATCCCAGTCTTTCTTCCCAGACGACCAAAACTTCTCTAGAATATCCTTCGTTGCTAGAGGCAAATACGCACCAAGGTGTACACTCTCTTCGGCTAAACGCTTAGCAACGAACGACCTTACCGCCGCGGTCCCCGTCTTAGCCTCGAACCCAGCAACAATCATCGGCCACATGACGCAGCTCCTCAGAACCTGAGACCCGGCAGCCTTCTCGAGGAGGGCCATGAGCTTGCTGCCGTGTATTGTCTTCACGGCCCGCCAGCCCGCGGATGCGGGTATCACACAGACGCTCTGCAGGGAGGCGATGGCGAAGACCACGACGGCGGACTGATACACTTGCGCCATTGTCAAGAATTGCTCTTGCGATTCGGTCTTGGCGGCGGACCAAGTTTCGGGGGAGAAGTCTATGATGCGCTCGAGGAGGTCTTCAGCTTCTGTCTGGAGAGAGTCCAGTGTGTCTGACGACTCTGGTTGCGTTGCGAGGTATCGGAGGCGGTTGACGCAGATGATATCGATGAATAGTTGAACAGGGCAGGGGAGGAAGGGGTAGTATCCTGTTTCGTAGATTTCTTGGGTGAGACCTCTCATTTCGAAATTGACTAGCGGTGAAACTTGGTCGTATGCAGGGCTTGTTGAGTTTGCCAAGTTCTCGATGCTGTGGGTGTAAGTTTTATCAGTGCTCTGCACCTATAGTAGTAGCGGTTTATGTTGTGAGAGGTACTCACATCTTGCAGAATAGGATTACAGTCTTGTAGCCTGGCGCGGCGTCGCAAACACTTCTCAGACCACCTCGCATCTCGATGATAGCCATGAAGCCGTTGAGATGATGCCGCCAGTTGGAGGCCGTCACTGATCCCATAAGCTACACACAAACGGATTAGGGCCAAATTTTCTCGGCTGACGAGGGGGTATGGAAGGAGAGGGTGTGAGATGGAAGGGGCCAAGACACGCACATCTGCGTATAAGAACACAATCACCGCCGCCATCGTGTAGTCAGAGATTCTCCTCTTCTCATTTTGGTGGCTGATCTCTCCGTTCAAGGCCTGAATTGCCGTACATCGATGCTGATGGAATCGGGCCCGAACTTCTGCGTGATGCAAGTCGTTCTTCCTCGAAGACAAGCTCAGCAAGCGGTGGTTAATGGCCATGGCAACGAGAGTGTGTTGGATGGTAACTCCCATGTACTGAATGTACGACACGGGTACAAGCCAGGGGCTGTTGGTCAACTGATTCGCTGCAAAGAATGGGTAGACCTGTTCGTTCCCTGTTGCAGATCGAGACTACATCAGTTTCTTGGGTGCCTGAACAAGACAAAGCTCCGATATAGTAACGGAATATGGTAACTTACAGTAAAGTGTAGCCTCAATAACATCACAAGTTTCATCTCTCAATTCGTAACCCGGAAAAAGGTGCATAAGGTGGTCGGTACGAGTACCTGATACCTCGGATCTTACTGCCTTTGCAAGTTCTGACCCGCTCTGCTCTTTGTTGTCACCTTTCGATGAATTGTCGTCTTTAGTCTTGTTGGTAGGCGGGCTTTTCCGTTTCCACGTCCGGGTCTTGACCTTGCCAGGGGCAAGCCATACCAACGGCTTCTTGTCCTCGTAACCGGGACACACGACGCCGCTAGTCTTGCACTTTGCGCAGACGGGACGTGCCGAGTCGCAGACTAGTCGGCGCCGTTGACATTCCCAGCATTGCCTTCTCCGATTACTGGGTCCTGTCTGTGAATGTGCTTGTGCCTCTGTTTGCGGCGGTCCACCTACTGCGAGCGCCAATTGTCTAGAAGTGGCAGTCATCGTCTGATTAAGGGAAACACCCTATCTCAACGGCTCATCAAACGGCTTTACGTTTTGGGCTATTGGAAGTAGACGGAGTGACGGGATGGCACATCCATCCTGCCACCCGCTGGCTCGGGTCGAGTTTAATACATGTGGTGCGGAGTTGAGCTGCAGTCACCTAGGAGGTCAACTAGGTACGGCTAACCGGCGACGGCGAGCAGTGCCTGACCAGGGGCGCAGTGCATGTCTTGGCCACTTCAATAGCCTAATGAGGTAAAGCGCGGGGCATTCCTTAGAGATCATCGCTTCTCTAGCGCGTCAGCAAGACGGCCCTACGAGAGACGAGAGGGCGATGATAAGCGAGCGGTGCGCCAATGGATGAGTCTGATGATATCATTGAATGATCTTCATGGTTTCTGGCCTTAAAGCTATGAGCTATGAGGCCTGCTGAACGAGAGCACGGCGCTAGAATTTTGGATAACTTCTACCAAGCCAATCAGACCACGAGAGCCATAGGCTTTCATCGTAAGTAGCCGAATGAAACTCAGGAACACGTAGCAGGTGAGGTGAAGCTGTGAAACACGTTCAAATCATTCAACACATAGAGATGATAGCAACAAGATTTCATCAGCGTTCAAGCTTCATTATCACGAACTTTTGTTCTGGGCTGTTCTTATACAACTTCACAATATGGTTCTCGAATGTGGGTTCTTCTACTACTATTTTACATTGGATACATTAATAAAGTCGCAACTCGCTGGCGTAAACATCGGAAGCCGGAAATACCTACTTCCGAGTCACTTGCGTCGATGGTTTAGTGGTAAAATTCTCCGTTGCCATACAGCAGCGTCGGGGAGCCGGGGGTTCGATTCCCCCTCGACGCACGTTTTTGCTTTTGGCAATTATCGCTATCGACTGAGACCCTGGCAGTTTTTTGCACCTGACAATCTCTCCTCAACGAGATTTAGGTAGAGTTGCGTAAATCGAGGGGTAGAAATCGTTAGTGAGTTGATTGTCAATCAGCTGGACGATTGAAACATCTACTTTGCACACCTGACTGAGGTGGGCATCCCATGGGCAGACAATCCTAGGTGAATGAACATACTTGTCCACCAACCACAGGCTCAATAAAGTGTGTAGTGTTTATTGGATTTCATGTCGACCTCCGGACTTCAGACGTTGAAGAGGATACCGGTGAGGCACTTTTCTCGGTATCGGTTCTGTGAAGTGCCCAGCGAATGATTCTCGACAGCTTCTATCATGCTATCGTCCGAGAGACCGATGTCAAATGTTGTGAACCACCCCAATTTCAAACGTTACTTTGGGGCCAGCTTGCTTTGCGTCTAGAAGTTGACTTTACACGTCGCAAATAGCTGCTCAGCGTCAGGGTCCAACTCCTGATCGAGCAGAGATTTACAACTGCAACCCTGTAAACTTGGGGGGTTGCACCGGTAGCCGGACACGTCGGAGACTCGCGATATGAACGCGTTGTGAACCCACCCTAGCTTCATGTCGGTAGACGCTCTCATTTCTCACATTTGTGACTGGAGTAAGAAAACCATCCGAGACTCTTCCGTACTCCGTGCATCGCTACGCACAAACAACGCTGAAGGTTCCGCGTGCCTTGACTATCCGTCGATTAGACTTTGGGTTCATGTTCAAGGCCACATCAGTGCAACCACAATGTAAGGATGCGGGACGAAAGGTAATCACTTACACATCGTTGGAAAATGGCCACTCCCGCCGAGGGTGTGCAAAGGCCTTGAGGCTGGAGCATAGTCGAAGTTGAGATGAACTCTGAGTCTCAAGACTCCTGAACCTCCCCCATCCATTCATCTCCCCACGCGCCTGAGTGCAGTCATCATCACTTGATCACCGTACTTAACCAGTGATCCCCAGGGACTGGTTTTGGTCAAATTGAGGACCGTGCTCTGTCGCAAAGTCCGACATGAACCTTGTCCCCTGCAGCCCTGCCCTGGCTCCGTGGATCCTTGCAAGTTGTCGAACGGTGAGGCGGGGGGCATTCTCTTTCCTCGCTCCCGAGTTTCTCCAGGGCGAAGACCGCCTACCAGTCCGAGAAGAATGTTTGCTGAGAGGGTTTGCACAGGCTTCAAACGGGATAGCTCATCAACCCCTAGGCACGTCGTGAAGGCTTAGCGATCCTACCGGAAGCGCCGTAACACCAGCCGCTGCAGGCCATGGGCGCTTCGCCTGCATCTACAAGTGGAAGCTGAAGAAAAAGCCGTCGACGAACCCACTGGCCCCGATAAAAAGAGACTGGGATGTTGGAACTTTGAAATTACGCAAGTCGTCCTGCGCCGCATTGTGGATATTCCATATGCATGTACGCCTTGACTGTAGGTAACAATAATCCAGCCAAAGTTTCGTAGCCAAGATTTCGGGTCCGAGTCTTCTCATCATCTGGTCTAACATCACATTTGGAGCTCAACAGAAGAAGGCAAAGAGGATTGCGCGCCACTGCTGTTTGGCGTGTGAAATCTTCATCATTTCATATCCCATCATACTATGTATAAGCCACTTTGCAAACAATACGCGTGAAAAGGAACAATCGCAGGGCAGGGAAGCTGAGCGGTAGCTTCATGAATCGTGTGCATGATACGACTTCACGCGCCCATTTTGGTCTTCCCTGCCGGGTATCTGACGACGCTTTCAAGAGGCTCCCCATTCTCCACCAACACCGTAAATGCGTAAGTAAGCCTATCTGAGGCTGCGTGTGCTTGCTGTTCACTGTCATTCATAACGACGCCTGTCTTGTCGTCCTTCTTGTCGCCGCCGCATCGTGACTGTCATTGCTGTCGACGTCCTCTTCCGAGATCCAGAATTCTGTTCGCTTCTGGATACCTGGTTCTAGCGGGATGTCGCTGTGGTCGCTCTTTGATAAGGAGGGCCTGCGCTCCGAGCGTATAAAAATGTCGGTGGTACCGCCGTTGTCGCCGTGTAATCTGCTGCCGTTGTTGTACGCAGATCGAGAGCGATGTGACGAATTTCCGTATGCTGAGGGATGGGAACTGGGGAGCTGTTTTTCTCCAAAGAAGTAGAACCAGAGGGATCTGGAGAGTGCCAGGTTTCCAGCAATGATTCCGAGGTAAAGCTCCAAGTTGGACCAAATTGCGGTTACTGCGTATACGTCTAAGGATGTTGTTAGCTGAATCCTTTTGGACGCCCGACCAAGAGATGTCCTTACAACTCAAGTCGTTAGTCACCAGGCCAAGAGAGGCTGCTCTTGCAATACCGAAGCCAGTGGCGCTGTCAGGTAATGTCAGTTTACTAGGTAGTTCGGTTTGGGGGTTCAGAGGTTGCTCACATCAAACCGAGACTCATTAATGCGCCGACCGAGAGTTTGGTCGACAGTGGTATGCGTACTTGCCAGACTACAACGAGAGGCAACAAGGAGCATAACAAGTCTGTCGCAACGGAGTATGCTAATGGGTAAATATGTCAGTCGCAAGCCACAAAGATGCCACGTCCCTGCGCCTGACTTACAGATAGTCAAGTAAATCGAGTATATCCGAATCTTGGCGTCCCAGCACACTCCGTTTCCTGTCCAGTAAGCGTCGACGGGATCGCACTCGGCGAGCAGGATGATGATGACGCCAAAGTTGGTGATAACCAGACCAGCCATGACGGACCACAAAAAGTACTTGAGCCGGCTGGAGTCTTTGATGCGGAGCAGCAGTAGCATGATGGAGCACTTGAGCAAGCAGATACTGGCGAATAGAAGGATTTGCGCGAACCATCCAAGCATGCTGTTGTTGACGTATTCCTCTGTCGAAATGTACCATCGATGCCTCCCATTGCCCGAGTTCCCTTGCGCGCACTGAACGCCATATCTGATGACGCCGAGACTGGCAACGATTCCCATAAGATAATCATCCCATCCCAGATGCCGTAATGCGAAGCGAACGTAGAGGCGGATCGACGTCGTGAAGATGACAAAGAAGATTAGCGCGCCGGAGACACCAAGGAGGATCGGGTTGACGTTCTCGTCCGGCGGCAGCGGATTCGGAGGGGTGACTGGCGCCATCGCGAGCGCGTACGTAGGAGTCTAGTGGACTCAAGCCTGGATAGCGTGGAAGAAGACGCCAGGACAAGGAACGAGGGTGCAGCACACCAGGAAATACTAGGCCATGGGCTGGATAAATGTGTGGAAGAGAATAAGACGGCCAGCGGGTAATCGACCCACGGGATAGTCTCTGCACAAGGCAAAGACGAGGACGATCGCCAAGATCTGCTTTTGGATGGCAGCTCGTTTACCCCCGGACTTTTAAACGTCCCACTCGACGTGCGCCCTTGAGGGGGGAAAAGGGAACGTTGGTCGTCTTAAGAGCTGCGACGAAGCTGGGAAGGAGGAGGAGGAGAACAAGCTACATGCAATTCCGCAGTAGCCAGCCCTGCATGCGCGGATGGAGGACATATGAGATGCAAGGAGGTCAAGGCACCACGGCGCATATGTCTCAGATGGGCGAGACCCAATCTACCCATCCCGCGGTTGTGTCGGGAGGAGGGTGGTAAATGGTAATGATTTGATGCCTTGGACGCCGACGACGCCGAGGTGGTGTTGTGTTGGTTTGGTAGGATGCAAGATTACCCAGCCTTTGGTTCGATTCTTCCAAGATACGGATAATAGGCAGTTGGTAGTTTATTTCGTTGCCCCGAGCAGAGAGGCTGCATGCCAAAGGATGGGAGCTAAACGCAAATGTCTGAGACCTGATTCTCTCAACTACGTCCATTCGAGGGATCGCTGTGTCCTGCATGGCAAAGACGGGGACCCCTTCCCCAAAAGAAGAAGGGTCTTGGCCGGGAATGACTGGGAGTCTCGTATTGTGGAAGGCCAGGTTGGACGAGCATCCTCTCCTCTTTTCTCCTTCTTCGATTCCTGCCCAGCTTCTGCGAGCTCCTGTCTCGTTGCTTGGATACAAATTGAGTTTGAGCGGCCTCCATTCCCCTGCATATCTCTCTTGGTTGTTGACGAGGGCACGCCGCGCGCCCGAAGGAGGGATCAAAGTAGACCCTGGGCATGTGTGGATTTTTCTCATGCTGCGGCTGTGGGATGTTGCGCAATGTGCCGCAGGTCTCCCAAGGGGTACATATGATTTACGTACACAGACTTGTGTGGGCTCTTCTTGCCAATGGTTTACCAAGCAAACACCCGCAGCAGAGTTGAGCAAATGGAGTAAGTTGATGACGATCGTCTTCTTACTTTCAATTTTTGACTTTCCCATCCTATCTTTCTCCTCCTTATCTCTTGACGTCTCAATGCACACAAGACATGTAGTTGGAGGCCATGAGACAGATTCGGACACAGACCAGAAAGCATAACGGGTAGCCGAGCGGCGCGCGGCAGCTTTTCTGCTCTTCCTGCTCGAGAAACGAGGGGCGGACGCTGGCGAGGGTTTCGGTCGTGCGAAAGGGTGGTGCCCGAGTTTAATTAATGGAGGGTATTGGTACAAATGTCAGGGGTATCCTGGGCACTCCGTCAGCAGGCTGCGCGGCGAGGGACGAGCTTTCTAAACAAAGATACCGAAGAGGTTCCAAACCGTTGAGCCCCCGAGGGGAAACCCGAGAGAGAGAGAAACGGGGAGACGGGGAAGAGCCGGGAAACGCAGTTGTTAACCCGTCGATGCCTCGATAGACGTAGAGTTATTATGGAATTGTTCATAACTGACCGAGACGGATGATTCGTTCAGACAGGGTCACGTCGACTTGTCCAAATGGGTCTGACAGGCCTATCCTTGAGTCGTGAACCTAACCCTGGAAGCGACCGGCCGGCGCAGCTCCGCAATTGTCAACGGTGCTTCGCCGGATAGGCACGTTGATGGCACGGTAACATTTGCCCGGGTACACAGCCATCCCCGTCGGCGAACACGTTGAACCGTGGGACGGTTGATGTTGCTTCGCGGCGTAGTAGGGGGAATTTGCTGTGCCGTTCGTCTCTGGTAGAGCAGAACGCAACCGAACCTGCATAAGTGTCTGACATTCCCTCGTCATCCATTCCTTTTCCCCTCTCTTCAAGGTTGGGGTAGATAGTTTGGCAATTGTCCAACAAGTCGTGTTGTTGGACCGGCGCGCTGGTAGCTTACACGCGCATTTATAAGTGCTTACGCTGCCGTGTGACACCACCACAACATACCGCCACCATTTCCTCCTCTCCCGGGACTTCTTCAGCGGTACCTACGAATAGTCTATAGCATATTAGGATTCTCGGCACCCCACTAAGCTACCATCATGTTCCCGTCCCTCCAGACCTTGAAGGACGGGCGACCTGGGGCGGAGAACAAGGATATTTCTTTGGGCCGCGTGTATGATTACTGGCGCCGTTTTCTTGGACTATGGATAAGAAGCCCTGCTAACTTGCTAAAGAAGCTTGTAAGGGGATTAATAACCGCATTATTGACATTCGACTTTCACTTGAGGCAATTTTGGGGGCTGCATACAAAAAGAGACACGATCCTGCTGCCGCATGGAACATGGCACGCCTGGAACATGGCACGCCACAGCACGCCCTCCACTTCGTGTCGTTTGGTACCATTGACGAGGTTTCCCGAACCTAGACTTGATGTGCAGATATCACGCTTATTGTATTTGAAAGCTCGAGCGTTTGCTTCTCTTTTGATCTAGGCTCTGGCAGAACTTGGAGAAGCGCGTTTCTCAGATCGCCGAGCCGAAGGTTCCTAAACTTTATTTTCTCGAGCGCGTGGAAAAAGATCGCTGCATCGTCTTAGCCATGCTTGTCAAGTCGAGTCTCGCTCTCGCCTTCGCGGCCCTTGTTTCGGGTGCCACTTCCTCCTCCTCGTCACAGCCCTATGAGGATGCCTACGATTATGTAAGTTGTGCCCAGCTCTGCTCTCGGACGTTTGCGTTGCTTCATTTACGGGGTCTCTCTGTCGGACGTATTCGCTTGTGCCCTCTTTAGTATTTTGCGTTTGACGCGGCCCGGGGGAGGTTTGATTACCTGATACACTAACACTTCGTCTTTTCCCCTCTCAGATCGTCGTCGGCGGTGGCACTGCTGGAGTAGCCGTGGCGGCTCGTATCAGCGAGGGACTCCCTGCCTGCAAGATTCTCCTCATTGAGGCGGGACCCGCGGTGTGGGATGAGCCTAAAATCAACGTCCCCGGCATGAAGGGCTCGACGCTGGCCACAAAGTACGACTGGAACTTCACCACCGTGCCGCAGTCCAATGTCAATAGCCGAACTTTCACGGTCAACCGAGGCAAGGTCCTCGGCGGCAGCTCCGCCCTCAACCTCATGTCGTACGATAGGGCTGCGGTGGCCGAGTATGACAGCTGGGAGGCTCTCGGCAACCCGGGATGGAATTGGGAGACGATGATTGCCGCCATGAAGAAGTCGGAGAATTTTACTGGCATTAATACCGATACGTACGGGTCCGAGGGTGTCGGCGAGAGCGGCCCGGTTAAGGCTGTCATCAACCGCATCATCCCCGAGCATCAGAAGACGTGGATCCCGACGATGAATGCCCTCGGCATTGAGAGCAACTTGGAGTCACTCGGCGGAGACCCTCTCGGAGTGATGTATCAGCCCAGCAGCATTGATCCGACTCACTACAATAGGTCTTACAGCGCCAACGCCTACGTTCCCATTGCCAGCTCGAACTTGGAAATCCTTTCTGATACCACGGTCCTCAAAGTCAATCTCGGAAAGGCAACGGGTGACTCGACTCTTCAGACGGCCACAGGAGTCACCCTTTCAGACGGAACCATCGTCTTAGCCCAGAAGGAGGTTATCCTATCTGCTGGCTCCATCCAAAGCCCAGGCTTGCTGGAGTTGTCAGGCATTGGCCAGTCCTCCGTTCTCAACGCCTCCGGTATCGAACAATTCATTGAACTTCCTGGCGTTGGCGAGAACCTTCAAGATCATCTTCGAATTCAAAGTTCCTACCAGCTCAAGGACAATTACACCTCCTTTGACATTCTCCGCAGCAATGCCACCTACGCCGCGGAGCAGCTGGCTCTCTGGAACGCCGGACAAGTCTCGCTTTACGACTACACCGGCAGCGGCTACACCTTCACGACCTGGTCGCAAGCCATCGGCAACGACTCGCGCCTGGTAACCCTCGCCAAGGAAGCCGCCGGCGAAGACCCCAGTGTCGTTGATAAGAAAAAGCTAGAGTTTATGACCGATCCTTCCATCCCCCAGCTCGAGGTCATCTTCTCGGATGGCTACACCGGCGTCAAGGGGTACCCCGCGTCAACATCTCCTCTCTTTGGCGAAGGGTTCTTCACCCTCATCGCCGCGATCATGCACCCCTTGAGCCGGGGCGATATTCACATCAACCCCGCCAACACCACCGGAAAGCCTGTCATCAACCCGAACTACTTTGCACACGAACATGATCTGGAAGCAGCGATCCAGGCCATCAAGTACTGCCGCAAGATCGCAAACACCGAACCAATGAGATCTATCTGGGAGAACGAGTACGAACCTGGATTGGATGCTGTCCAGACCGACGAGCAGTGGAAACAGTTTGCTCTCAACACGACGTTGAGCATCTTCCACCCCGTCGGGACCTGTTCCATGCTCCCCAAGGAGGATGGCGGTGTTGTTGACAGCGACCTGAAGGTGTACGGCACCTCCAATCTGCGCGTCGTCGATGCTAGTGTCATTCCTCTGCTTATCTCTGCGCATGTGCAAACTGCCGTCTATGGTATCGCAGAGATCGCAGCTGAGCGCATCATCGCAGATGCTAAGAAGTGATCAGGCGGACAAGGGTCTATGACATGATTGATGACAGCATAGACTAGCGTCGGAGGATTCTTTTCATAATTCTAATGATAATGTTTCACCAATATTTGCACAATTCGCTGGAAGGTCTCGTGTGATACGTTGCGCTTTGTTGCAATATCTGATGAGAAGATGACGAGACCAGGAGCATCCCTTCGATGAAGCTGTATCATGCTTGAGAATTACCTTCTGGTGACGCCACAGCTTTAAAGTTATTGAGCCTCTTGGGCCGTTGATGCCATCTTGCAGGTTGTAGCGTTTGAAAATCATACAAACATCACAAAGACTGAACTTGAACTCTTGTAGAATGAGTTGACTCAGGATTGGGTAGTTCAACCATGCTGATGGGACATTCAGTGGGTACATATAAGAACAACCGTCACAGCTATAGCATGCTTGAACCAGAGACCATTCAATAGCCTGAAGTGATTTATTTACGGAAAGAATTTTTATACATAAGATAATCTAGAACGAAACATGTACGTTGAAGTGGCTCAGGAGTTCATCGTCACCTGTAGCCGGTACCTGCCATGATCACATCCACTCAGCACTTGAGGGCTCGATCATCTAGTGCAGGTGAGCATGGCGTCTGAAGCGCATGGCCTGGCGCTGGGCGCGCTTGGTGACACCGTTACACTTGCTAGTCTCGGGGGCAGTAGAGTTCGAAGACCCGGTGACGGTGACGGCGGCAATCTTCTCGGCGGCGTGCTCGGCGGTGATCATGATGATGGATTGGGTGTTACCGGTGGGCAAGTCAGGGTGGATGGAGGCGTCGACGACGAAGAGGTTGTCGGTGCCGTAGACCTTGGTGTCGAGGTCGACGACGGCGGTACCGTCCGCCTTGCGGCCATCGTCGGTGCCCATCTTGGCGCTACCGACCCAGTGGTCACCAGAGATCATCTTGGTGCTGATGATGTCGTCGGGAGTGGCACCGGGGGTGACGTAGCTGAGGGTGGAGTTGCTGCCGCTGGTGAGGTCGAGCCAGTACTGGACAAAGTCGGACATGGCCTTCTTATCAGCGGCGTCGATCAACCAGGGCTTGGTGTTGAGGACGGTGTTGCCGGAGGCGGTGATGCCGAGCTCGCCGAGGGTGGAGGTGCCGTGAGTCAGGAACGTGCGGACGGTGATGATGCCGTTCTGCATGGCGCTGGCAGTACCCTGTAGGTAACGGGTGCGGCCGTCGGAGCCCTCGGCGGAGGTCCAGAGGTGCATACGCTGAGCGGCCTGGGTGATGGGACCGGAGCCCTCCTTGTAGAGGTTCAGATCGCTGGTGACGGGGTTGGAGGCGATGGCGTTGAAGGCGTAGGCGCTGAAGTTGGTCTTGGAGTTGAACTGGAGCATGACCTGGGCGTGGTCCTGGAGGTGGTGTCCGACGGGGAGGTCGATCCAGTCGGCCTGGTCGGGGAGGGTGACGCCAGTGCTGGCGGCTCCGGACTTGACGATCTCCAGGGCGTCAGAGCGGCCGATACCAGAGTTCCACAGGAGACGGGGAGAAGACATGGCACCGGCGGCGAGGACGACCTTGCCGCCAGCGTTGACCTTGATGATCTGGGTGCTGCCGTCGGCGGCCTGGGCAAGAACACCGGTCATCTTGCTACCGGTGCGGAGGACCTGGATCACCTTGGTCTCGAGCTTGAGGGTGAAGTTGGGCAGCTGCTGGGCGAAGGGCATGTAGGTACGGGCAGGGCCAGCACGGAGGTTGTCCTTGATGGACCACGAAGGGCGGGAGAAGACGGAGGACTTCTCGTTGGGAGACTCGATGGAGTCAACCTCGTTCCAGCCCTTGGCGCTCAGGAGGCCGGAAAGGACCCGGAAGGTCAAGTCATCGTAGTACTTGCCGTCGTCGGAAGGCTCAGTGGTACCGGGGTTGCGCTCGTAGAGGCGGGAAGCGGCGTCGGAGACGTCAGCCCAGTTCCAGCCCGCGGGCCAGCGCTGCCAGTCGTGCTCGGGAGGGTGGATGAAGTTGAGGCCGTTGATGGAACTGGATCCTCCCAACAAGCAGCCGGCGGTGGAGGCAGTGTCACTGCAGAGGGAAGTTCCGGAGAGACTGGTCATGGAGCTGCCGAGCGCAGGAATGTCGTAGGGGGTAAGGGTGTCGTTCCAGGGCAGAGCCATGTCGGAGCCCAAGGCGACAGTGTTGGCAGGGCCACGCTCGATGAGGAGAACGCTAGAGCCCTTCTCGGCGAGACGCTCAGCGGCGATGATACCAGCAGGGCCACCACCGACGACGATGACATCGTAGGTGGTGTTGGAGGTGGTGGGAGCGGGGATGGTGCTGTTGCCAGGAACGGGAGTGGTGGTGCCGTTGCCGGGGACGGGCGTAGTCTCAACGGCCTTTGCGTACTTGGACCAGGTATCGAACTTGGCGGACTTGGCAGAAGCAATGTCAAGACCGAACTGACCGAAGCCAGCGGAGTGGTAGTTCAGGGCAGCAGCCGAGTCGGAGACGGGTGACGGGCTGGTGTCGGAGTAGGCCCAGCCGAGGATAGGGGAGTCGCCAGCCAAGCTGGTCTTGTCGTTGATACAGTTCTGGCACAAGAAGGTGTACGAGAAGTGAGTGCTGTTGACAAAGGTACCGTTGGCGATAGGGACAGCGGAGACCTCGGTGGCAGTGTAGACGTCGGGGTTGGCGTAGGCACTTCCCATACGGAAAGATGTCTTGATATCCTCGCCATCGGCCCAAGCGACGAAGAGGAGGCCGTTCAACATGCCACCCTTCAACGAGACGGCACCCCAGTTACCCTTTGTTGAGATGGGTACAACCATCTGACCAATGAAGTCCGTTCCGATGGTCTCGGGGACCGCGATACCGAAGCTGTAGGGGTAGGCGGAAGGCAGGTAGCGTTGGAAGTCGATACCGGTCTGGGGGTCTGAGTAAGCCGAGGCTCGCAGTTGCGCAGTGGCAGATCCAGCGAGCCCGAGAAGGGCCGCTACTCCTGAGAATGTAGAGCGCATGATGGCGATCGTTTGCAAGTTCTTCTCAATATCTCAAGTTTGTTTGGTTTCGTTTTGGGGAATAAGGAGTGGATTTGGAAATTGTTCAAAAAAGGGAACAAATCTCAAAATGGGAGTGAATGAACGTAACCTCTAGGGTCAACAAGTGAAAAATGAATGAAAACACCGTGCTAGCGGTGACTCGAAAAAGAAGGAATGCACGAAAGATGCGGCTCAACAATCAGAAAGAAGAGTCAAGTTGTGTCGAGGTTGGAGGCGGTCCTCTGGCGTTGATATTATATCTCTCCATGCCTTCCAGGCTTCTCTCCTATCCAACGATCCGTCATCCAACAACTAAGTGCCCACCGTACCACTTAGTATCCGTCCCTGGAGGAACTGTACAAGACGGGAAGGACCCCCACTGAAGCAGGTTTCCTTAATCTCATCTTGCCCAAGGATGGCTGCTGCTTGCATACTGCGCAGTCCGGGGTCCGTAGCGCCAGACCAGGGGGTCGCAGAGATTCTCCGTGTTGGTCTCGGTCGTCGGCAGACCCGCTGAAGTTGGTGAACCCCGGGATGTGCATCCTTGGGGCCGCTAGAATGTTTGATATAAACTTGTCTGCTATCTGGTGCCAAGCGCGCCAACTGAGCCAGCTCGCGCTTTGTTTCAAATAAGAACACCATCATTGGCAGAACTCCCAAACGAGGCCATCGCCGCACTTGCAGGCAGATGCAGGCAACGCAGGCGACTTGTCCCTATGACGTGCCGTGTAATTTGAGCCGGCTTGTTTTACTTACATGTGAGGTGTCCCACTTACCGTAATCGCGAAGCCCGCAGGTGATCTGGGCGCACAGTGCCGCCCCCTTTCGTCCCCCTCTCGTTGGTGTCCAACGGTGAGATGGACCGACCTTCAGCGCCTCTGCGGCCAACCAGCTCCAGCCACTTCGAAATCTTCGGATGAACTGACCGAAGGGGGCGGCGGCCGCAGTGGATAGCGGGAATAATGCAACGTTGAGGCGATCGAGAAGGGCCTTTGGGAATTGGACATGATAATGAGTGAGCAAACAATCCTTCCAGGACGCGGGATGTCGAAAGAGCCTCCCTGCAGCTACCTTTAATCTCATGCACTCCTGTCTACCTAGCGCCTACACTACCGCCATGATGTGACTTCTGCTCACCAAGACATGCCAAATCGAAGACACTTTGCTGGCTAGGCCAGACCATCGGGATCAAGAGCCGAGACTAACCAGTAACAACTAGCTTTTACTGCAACGCTGATCTTCTGGACCAGAACTTTGACAAGATCGAGTTGCTTTACTCGAGACTCTCCAATGTCTCCATCAGCCTCAGGTGGAAGGTCCCCCATGTTTGCAGTCCACAATTACCCCTCATAAGCTGGAATGCCACCTTCTCAATTGGCGGAATTTGTTTGCGTTTAATAATTGGAGTCGATGGATATGAATCAACTGAACCATACTCGGTGGATTCTCGTCCAATTTTACCGAGCTCCTCGGTAAAAGTTGCTCATATTTGCTCCGCCGCGAATAGTGGACGCGAAGGTTTGTTCCCTCTTTTCTTTTGGCGCCGTAAGATTGGGCATGTTTTGCCATTTGGCATTTCCCCTTTTCTTTCGGCCGAACATATTTGGACTTGCTGCGGGAGACAAAACTCATATCTACCGCGGAATGTGAGGCTACTACGCGTATAGATACCGTCTATTTATCCGGACGGTTATTTGTGGCATTTGGTGGTGGACGAGTCAGAGAATACTCAAGCAATCCGGGGACGCGGGAACACAACAGGGACTAACCTTGAAGTGACAGGACAGAATTCACCCGAAAGTTAGCGCCCAGATGTCTGTCTCTCAGGGGCTGTTTGGATGTTACACAAGATATTGCTTGATCAGCACTTGACTCGCAGACGGGAGCGCTGCTGATCTGTTGATCAAGCCAACTCCATGGCGCGTTAATCAACTGTCATGCCAAGCTTTCCGACTAGCTTCCACGCGGGAGCCTTGTCCATGGACAAACGGAAGGCGACGGATGAATTTCTCGCGATTAACAGTGCAAAATCCCACAGGCTGCTTCTTCAGGGGAAACTTTCAGATTTTGGAATCGATCCTTGCCAGATTGATGGACATAGCCACTAGCGGAGCAAGCCTGATTATTAGCCATTGCCGAGATCCTGACCATAATTTGACGAGTGACGACGACTTCATTAGTGAGCAAACTCGCCAAGGATTGTTTCGTTTTCCTGGACTCTCCCTTTGTCTTCGGCAATTTCTGGCCGGATGAAACTCTGATTTATTGCGATCATCAATATCGCCGTGTTGGTCCTAATTAAGACCTTTCATGTTGCCCGATGAAGAATTCATACACGACACTTGGCTCGGCCGAGTTCGTGCGATTTTCAATCCTTACGTCTCCAAGCCCTCTTGAGCGTACTTACTCAAGTCACATAACAGTCCCTTCACAGCCTAATGTTTTGACTTAGATAGCACATTCTGTTAATTGTCTTACTCAAGCGAGGGGGCCAAACATGATGCAAAACGCGCGAATGGCTTCCATTCTCTCTTCTGTCTTCATTCGAACCCGCTTGGCTTATCTTGTACGTATTGTTATGTATACCTAGTATCACCAAGACTCACAACTAAGTCCCTCATGTTTGCAAGGATAATATGGCTTAACCTGATGCATTGTGAGCTTTGGGTGTCATTGGTGAAGAGTCAGGGAGCAACACTTACAACATCAGGATGTTCCGGCCATGGGGTGCCATGGACGTTGAGCTCTTCAAAGTCTTTCGGCGGATTCTCCAGTATCGCGTCCATCAGGTACTTGGTGCAATGTATCGTATGGCTGTAATTGAAAGGGGGATCGTAGCCCAGAGAAATCCACAGGTGCGTCTGCCGCAGAGTGTACATGCAGTGGTATGTGTGTTCCTTCCTCGTGACCCAGCCGGCGGTCAAGACTTCGCTCGTCGGTGGTATCTCATGTTTTCCGCCCTTATCATAGTATCGATGCCATGGCCCTTCATTGTGAAATTCTTTGAGTAGGGCCACGTTGTCTTTGTGCGCCATAGGCTCTTTGGGCCACCATTTAAACGACATGGTGTCGAACTCGCAGCCCCTGTCGCGCGCGATTTTGGGTAGAGCGCCGTTGGGAGCGCAGACGTACCCTGATAGGTCGAGGTCCATCTTCTGGCAGGTTTCGCATGATGGAAAGAAGGCGAGATACGCCAGTGTTGAGAAGACAAGGATGGGTGGAACGAAGAGATACCAAGATCTCCAAGCTGGGTCGAACTTTTGCCATGGAAGGTGTTTCCTGACTCTGGCGAACCCGCCTTCTTGATCGACGGAGGAATCTCTCGACGCGCCTTCTTCGCAAGACTCTCCCTCAATCTCGTCTTTGAGGAGAGAGTACTTCTCTTCGCGTTTGCCTGACTTTGGTAACATGTTGTGCTTGACAAGTGGCCGACCCCACCTATCAAATGCTGGGATGCAGTCGTTTAATGGTGCAGGAAGGCTTTCTGCTCAATTCGGAGACAACTTGACGATGTGGCACCCGTCTGGTTGTGTAGTACTAAAAGGCCCAGGTACAGAGCAAGACACATCAAGTAATGACACGAATGTGCCGCATCAGACCCCAGACACTACTACGACGGTGAACACAAAAGGTTTGATGATAATCACACAGCTGAAGATTCTCCTCTCCGTTGACTCAGGCAACCGCTGGTACATCGGCTCCGGAATACATATCCTCGTGCGGAGCATAGCTCGCTTTCAGATCGGGATTGGCGGACCGAAAGACCCACATTTCCGGACCGAAGCGCCGATCCACCATCGGTCCGACAAAAATGCACTGCTCCGATCAACTCGCAGACGCTACCAGCGTTGATCATTGTAAGCAAAAATTGGCAGAGTTGGTAGCGTATTGTGTGACTCGAAGAGAGTTGAGCTCGCATAGGTATCTTTCCAAGTCTCAGTCTCAGTTGTTGTACACTCAAGCAGCAACACCCCTATGACCACTGGAGTCTATATCGATGAGTCAAACTACGAAATACTAGTAGTAATTCAATCAGAATTACGGGATTTGTACCACCGAACCCTACTATAGCTTTCGTCAGCTCTACTTCCTGGTCTGAAGGAAACGTGGTCTTTGCCGTGGTTGCAAAACCTTGATCCAAGGGCCGTGCTGAAAACGTGAAGCGTCAACAATAGCTCAACACGACAATCCTTTCCGCGCAATGCTTAGTTGAACTAGCCAGAAGACTAACCTCTAGATAATTTACGAGACATGGCAGTGACATGCGTGATTTATCATCTCCCCATTTCAATTGTGAAAGTTCAATTATGTAAGCCAGCTTGGAAACCTCGAGGAGTTAGCGCCTCTGAAAAGGACGAGTAGATCTTACGGTCGCTTGAAACATGGCTGAAACCTCACCACCAAGGATCCTTGAAGCTCCCATGTTCGCGAATGCCCCGATGGGCCCGTTGGGGTCTTTCGACCATCCGTTGCCCTCCATTCTTCTCGATGAAGAAATGCAACTGGAGTTCATCTCTTGGCAAATTCTTGGTGTTCTTGGCCTCCCAATCGGCTATCGTGGCGGCGTTCTTCCTTTGATGATCTTGTTTGTTTGATTAAACAACAGCCATGCTCTCCGAAAATCGTCCACTGGTGTGGTCCTTCTTGGCGCTATTTCTTATTTTTGTCTGGAGCCTCCGATTATTGGGCGTTCACGACGCGATCGCAGATACAGTTTCAACATTTTTTCCTGATGAATCGAACGAAGAAGCGACGACCGAGAGCGGGTTCATGCGACAAGCCATTGATGTCGAATTTCCAACTCCGATCGACTACGCGCCCATTCGGGAAACATGCTCTCGCACTCGGTTTCGCCCTGGGCTGCTCTTCAGCTGCGAAGAACAGCACGGCGGCATTGGCATGGTGCGAAACCAAATACTGAAGTGCGTCCGGTATGCGATCCACGGCGGAGGTGCACTCGTTTTGCCTTCAATGTCCCTGCGTAACGCGAAAGACATTACCGATATCGAGACGGGAAACGAGGTGCCTCTCGACTACCTATTGGACCGCGAGGCATTTATAACACGCCTGACAGAGGGGTGTCCGGGGATGATCGTGTACGAAAAGGCGACGGACTTTCCCTTCTACGAACACCGTTTAGGGGAGCCTTTGTCTCTGGTGGGAGACCATTTCGAGCCGGACCATCCACGGGAGGGGCTGAGACATCCGCGAAAATGGCGATACTTCTTCGACAACTGGCTCGAAGAGCAGGGAGTTCGAGAACATATGGGTCCAGAAGCTCCAGTACACATCAAGATGGAGCAGTCCTTCCTCGAGTATCCCGTGCGCGACGACGGTGACGCCTTCGTACACGAGTTCGGCAAAATCCTGTCCTTCAGGAATGACACTCGCGCTCTTGCGGCAAAGATTCTCTACCTGCTCAAGGAGAAATTCGCGCTTCCTTTCGATCCGAGAAAAGCCATCAATCCCAATGCTTATTTTGGGGCGCATCTACGACTGGAGAAGGATGCCACTTCTGCCTGGGGGCCTGACGAGTGGCGGTTCTCGCGGATGGATGACCAATTCGAAGAACAATTCCGCTATCTCGAGCGCACGGGATTGAACGTTGTCTACGTGGCATCTGGAAACCAGACTGTGGTCGACATCTTTGCGGAAAGGCTCAACAAGTATCTCTCAATAGAGACTGGTACACCAAGGAGGAATATTACGGTGGTGACCAAAAACGACCTGCTTCTTGGGGCCGATCGCGAGCAACTTGATGCCCTGACATTTGACCAGCATGCCCTAGTGGATTTTCTGGTCATGTTCAGAGCGAGCGCATTCATGGGCGTCGCTCATTCCAGTTTCCCGTGGACTATTGCCCTGCGGCGGCACGAGCTGAGTAAATATTCGAAATTCGGCAACGAAGGCTCAGATCTACTGAGAGACGAGTACAGCATCATTATGGGCATGGAGGCCGACTACCCATATGTCGACCCCTTTGTTTATGGCCTGTGGCCATAAGGCCATTTCGGCTTCCCGGAAAGAATTGGGACAGCGACATCGTATGGATGGATAATGAAAGCATAGATACCAGCATGTGTATAAGTTTTGACAGGCATCAAAATACATGTAGAAAGACTCTAGCATCATCAAAGTAGAAAAGCGAAAGCAAGAGCACGTCTAATACCACAAAACGAAATCCAACTCCAAGTTCCAAGTTCCCTTCCACGTGGTTGGCGAATTGCACTAGGAAGTGAGCCTTGTTTTGATGTCGCCCACCGTCTGGTTGTGCTGATCAATCAACAGATCAAGTAGCCGTCGATATGTCTGCGTCAAGGTCTTCATGGTAGTCTCAGAGAACAGGGACTCGTAATAGGCAAGCGTAGCGTCAAGTCGGGATTGTCCTTCGTTGAATGCCAGTACCAGGAGTTGCTGCCAATCTGCCGGATTAGTTCATGCACTCTTGTTCAAGAGCATGGCTTTTGACTTGCCTCGTGGGGATCCTGCTTCCAGATTGATCGGAACCCAATCTCGATATCATCACCCGAGTACTTGACCTTTCGGTGGTTGACTAGCGTATTGAAAAGTCCGGTACCTTCGCACCCTAGCTGACGCTCGACTTCGGTCAAGTCAAAGGTCTTGTGGTTCAGGCTGCGGATGTTCTCATCTTGGAAGCCCTGCAGGGCCTGAGTAATCATCGTCGAATCGTCAAAACTAGCACAGGCTATCATCATTGATAGCATTGGTCCGACAACCTCATCCGCGTGCGGCAAGTCAATGTCTCGATCAGAGACTAGATGCCCAAAACAAACGGTAGAATGACCAGTGTAAACATGGAGGAGCATAGCCCATGCGAATTGAAGAACGTTCGAAAGAGTCACCCCGACCTCGCAGAGAAACTGCTTCATCTCGACTGTGATATCAACTACGAAGTTGATGGAACCCATGGTATGAGGGTCTGGGCCGCTTCTCACCATAGTCTCGATTGGGACCATGTATGGCTTTACGCCCTGTAGCTTGTCGATCCAGTATTCACTGCTTGCGTGGACATCTCGCTGAGAGTTGATGTGCTCGATGTAATCATGAAAACCGGTCAGAGGCTTTGCCCCTGGGCTCTGACCACAATAGAGCGTGACAAAGTCGCAGAAGACGTGTGCTAAGCTCACATGATCAATCAAGATGTGTCCCATGACGAAGTGGACGAATATCTCTCCATAAGAACTAACAAAAAGGCGCACCGAAACTGGAGGTGAGTCGTCCTTGAATAAATTCGAGCGAACGGTGTCGAGATGGAGCCTAGCTCCTTTCGTGGCTTCTTCCAATGAGCTGACTTTAAGGACGGTGATGTCAGCCTTGTGCTCTTTGAGCACTCTCTGGAAGATAGCTCCCGAGGCAGGGTCGCGGATAAAGACAGTCCTCAATATCGCATGCCGAATGACGGTTTGTTGCCACGCCCCCAGAAGCGCGCCGGTGTTGACCGACGAAGAACCTTGAATGGCATTCAACAAAACAAGACTGTTGAATAAGTATGGTCTCTGAGGCTTGCTAAGGAACGCTTGATACATCCTGTTCTGGAACGGCGAGCAGGGTGACACGGTCTCGACATTGTCCTGAGCTAGGACAGAGTGCGGTACAGGGGCAGAATTGCTTGTAATCCTAGGCAGCGCGTGGTCCATTTCGGGCCTGGTGGCTCGCTTCGTAACTTTGCATGTCAAAAGCCTGATTGTTGGGTTCGCGAGAACATCCTGTGTTGTCACCTCGAGGCCAACTGCTTTACAGAGTCTCATTGCTTGCATCGCTAGAAGATAAAACAACATCAGCCACTTGCCAATGGTTCAGAGAATCGATTGGATTCTCTGCAGATACTCACCGTAGATAGAATCTCCTCCAAGTCTGAAGAACGACTGCTCAAGGCCAATTCGATCTGGAAATGGAAAGTCAGGTGTGTCTCACGTTGCCGATTGCCGGTTGAGGAGCTTCTTCACTTACGAGGTTCAAGCCCAAGGATTTCCGCCCATATGCCCCTCAAAGTTTCTTCCGTGGAAGAGCCACTTTTGTGATCTGAGTCACCATATTGATGAAGATCAAGTGCGGCCGAAAGGGTTTGATGATCAATTTGTCCTACCCAGCTCATGACTCGTTGCCGATCTAGCTTGAGTGATAGCTGGACTGGGAGGCTCTTGACAATGAGCCATGTTTCCGGGATCATGTACTGAGGCAACTCTCTCTCAAGCGCCGAAGTCATTGTATTCAGCGCATCAGTCAGCTTCTGGCGCATCTCCTGACTGAGATTCTCTTTTTCGACGATGGCAATGTCCTGGTTGTAAGCGCGTGTTTCGAGATCCGATGATAAAACCGTCAGGCTCACGACAGCCACAAGGCGTTCTTTGAGTTTACCCAATTCCGGCACCAGGACCATACTGTGCACAATAATTCCAGAGAGATTGTTGAGATGATATTGAATTTCTCCAAGCTCAACTCGCTGGCCACGAATTTTGACTTGCGAGTGATCTTTCCTGCGTTGGATGAAGAGGCTTCCATCTTCGGCATACCTCACCAAATCACCCGTCTTATACAATCTTCGAGTGCCTCTATCACCTTTTAGTGAGAATTTCTTGTCAGATGCCCATGCGGGAGGCTCAATAAACGCGGTCGCGGTTTTGGTCTCGTCGTTGAGGTAGCCTTTGCCCACAATGGGCCCATCAAGAAGTAGTTCGCCAACAGCCCCAACGGGCATCAAGATGTGGTGGTTCTCCGGATGTACAACCCAAGCGCGACACCCAACCGGCCAACCGATGTTCGTAGCGACTGTATCTACCTTGAACGGAGCTCCAATGGTGCTGGTCACTGAGCACTCCGTCGGCCCGTAGCTAGGCCTCATGTGGATCTTCCCAGCCCAACGAGCCACAAGATCCTGGCCCATCGGCTCCGCATGGACGGTGATGAACTTGACGGATTCCAAATCATCGGGATCAAGAGTACGGAGGAAAGATGGCGTGAAAGCAGCCCAGTTAACCCACTTACGCGCGACAAATCCGGGGATGTCGGACATGCGCTCTTCCTCGGACGGAATGCAGATGCATCCACCCGCGGCAAGAACGGTGAAAATCTCTTCGAGAGAGGCGTCGAAACAGAAGTTTGTGAACTGTAAGACGCGGGACTCGGGCCTGATTTGCAGCCAGGAGGTGTTGTATGCCACGGCTGAGCAGAATGACTTGTGCTGGATCACCACTCCCTTTGGTGTGCCTGTTGTTCCTGAGGTGAAGATGACGTAAAGTGTGTTGAGAGGAGTAACAGAATAGGTAAGCGAAATCGCAAAGTTTGAAGAATTCTCCATGGAAGTCTTGTCGACGACAATAAGTGTTTCCACGAGGCTTGTCAGCTTGTTGTATTGTTCTGACGAAGACAGCCCAATCCTGGCCCCAGTCTGCTCGACCACAGACTTATTCCTCTTAGCAGCACCATTTGGATCAATGTGTACGAATGCCGCCCCGGACTTTGCCACCGCAAGCATTGACACCACTGCCCACAATGACTTTTCGAAACAAAGAACGACGATATCTTCTGGCACAACTCCCATAGCCTGGAGTCGCGACGCGAGATTAGTGGATAGGGAGTCCACTTCGGCGTAGGACAAATCGCCGTCCCAGGCACAGATGGCTGGCCTCGAGGGTTGTCTGTTGACTGTCTCTGAGATCATGTCGTGGACACAACGCCCATTGATCTCGAGCTGAGATGAGTTCCATTCCTGCATCTGCTTCTCATCCAGTGCGCTGGTGAGGCATATCTTCGAGATCTGGGCCTCTGGGTCGTCGATTATAGCTTGCACGGCGTTCAAGTAGACAGCCAGAATGCGCTCCGCTTGAAGTTCAGACATGAAGTATGTTGCAGTCTCAATGGACACATGAAACTGCCCTGGATCTTCGGTGATACACAAGGCGATGTCGAACTATTCAAGGCGAGTTAGCATTCTCTTGGTTCATGATGCCACAACTGCAGAAAATTGAGACTGGAGACAGCGAATTACCTCGCTTGTGTCATGCACAAATAGTAGCTCCGATTTGATCCTCTCCGATTCCGGCGTTGCGGTCGTCTTTTGGAAGTTGAAAATCGTGTTGAATAAGGCATCTCCACTGCGTCGGGCTGCATGTTGGATCCGGGCCAAAGAAACTGCCTGTTTGGTGAGATGATCAATATTATCCTCTTGCAATCTAGTCAAGATCTTCGAGATCGTCGTCCTCGGACTTAGTTGTACTCTGACGGGCACGACATTGGCCATCGGGCCCACGATCTCTGACGCCCCCTGAATCGGGATGTCTCTACCGTGGCCGAGGAGACCAAAGACTACGTCGTCTGAGTTCAAATATGTGGACAAAACCATTGACCACGCGGCCTGGAATATGATGGGAATTGTGAGATCCAACTTTCGACATGCTGAGCTTAAATCGCGCTTGGGAAAAGTGGAAGATGTGCGGGTAAACTCGAGAGTTTGAACTGATGACGATCGATGTTGACGTAGTACTGGAAACAGACATGACGGTGCCCCATCCAAGTAGCGGCACCAATATTGTGCGATCTCATAGGTATCTTGCTTCTCGACATAGTCGATGTAATTGGAATACGGGTAGGTCTCGTGTTGCGGGCGATTGTTCAAAATGGCCAGGAAATTTCGAATCAAGAGGCGAGAAGTCGTTCCGTCAGTGATGATATGATTTTTGTCCAAAAGACAGTATACAGAACCGTCATCTGCGGTGTACAACTGAAGCTCATGGAGTATCTTGCCGCTCAAAGGTTTAGTTGCGACCGAGGAAGACTGCTCCGCCCACAGGGTTGGCAAATCGCTCTCGCTCCGAAGCCTGTGGACCTGAATTTCGATGTCGACAGCCTTCAACACGAGCTGAAGAAACCTCCCAAACGCATCTTCAATGAAGACAGTTCTCAATATTTGGTGCGTCGCAATAATCTGCTTCCAGGCTGCTATGAGGTCATTAGGATTGAGTGGCATTGACCCAGACAGCTTGAAAAGGAAGTGCTGGCTGTACTGATTGCTTGGACCCTTCAGCTGCGACAGTATGAGGCTAACTTGAATTGGAGAGCAAGGAAGGAGTGATTCTATCTCGGTACGCGTGATGCCGAGACGGGATTGAGCGAGATTGAGGACGGCGTTGAGGTCCTTGCGTTGAAGTCCAACTGAGGTAACCAGAGGCTCCGAAGGGGATGGAGGCAAGCGCTGGTGTTCGTCCGCGAGGCCGCTAGCAAATGTCCTCAGACTTTGTTCAAACTGATGGAGCCAACCTACCAATAGATCTTGGTGGTGCATCCGAGAGTTCCACTCAACCTGCAAAGACAGCTGATTATCTTTGATGGATGCCAAGATTGAAATCAGGGCATATCTCGATGACCCTGCACGTTGCTGGTTTCTGAGGCCCGAGATCCTCTCCTGGATCTCGTCGCTACATCTCTTGAACAAAGAGCCGTCTTTCTCGAATTGCTGGAAAACCCCGAGATAGTTGAGAGCTACCTCCATGGGATGATGGTGCTCGAACGCCTCCTTGCCAGCTGTGCTCAGGAAACGTGATGCGAAGTAGGCTAAGCCATTGAGTGGAACCTTGTTACGGAACTCGCTGACATCGTTGAGAATGTTGCCGTGGCCGTTTGCGATGATGGGAGAGAAAGTTGTGAACCAGCCAACAGTGGTAGAGGGGTCCACCTCAGGAACGAAGATTTCTCGTCCATGACACTCAATGAACAAACCAGGGGAGCGATCGAAAATCTCAACAAACGAGTCAATAACAGAGGCCAACAACAAATCATGAGCTCCCCGTGCAGGCACTCCCTGCGCTGAAAACAGTTGTTCAGAGATATATGAGTCGAGAGTGATGGTATGAGAAACACAGTCCCCGAAACAGTTCCTCTCATCTGCCATGCCCCAGAATGACAAATCAGTGGCAAGTGCATGAGCCGACGGAGGCAAAACGCTGTGTGGTAGTAAGTTCGATGAGAAGCGATGTTGCTCTAATGTCCAATGTTGGAATGATGTTGCTTCGTCTGCGATCGGCGTCTCGAAGAGGAGGTATGACTCCAACTCGCGCAAGAGTATCCGCCACGACACTGCATCTACGACAAGGTGATGGATTGTCATAGATAGGAGGGTCCGACCCTGAGACTCAAATAAGTCCACGGCCACGAGAGGACCGTTGGAGAGATGGATTGACCTCTTGGCCTCGCTGATGCACTCGACAACGTAGTTGAGCTGTTTCCGACTGTGGAACCTTATGCGACAGTAGTCAACGACGCTAATGGCAGATCCAACAGGTAGATATTGCGTCCATTCGCCATCGCGACACTTGAACTGCGCGCAGAGCATTGGATGAGCCTTGAAAAGGGATTCCAGGGCCGCCAGCAGTTCTTGCTGGTCTACGGCCTGGGTGACTTCAACGACCATGGTCTGCTGATCAAGATCGTCTCCCTTGGGCGACGTATGGAAGTGAAGTTTCTGAATGGGAGAAAGGATAAAAGCTTGCGGTCCTGCTGGATCCATGGACGCGTTAATCTGAGCTGGAACTGGCGAGGCAGCTGCTCCAATTGATATGGCTAGGCGCTCAATTGACCGGTACCGAAGGATATCTGCAGCCGATATGTTCATCCCAGTCTGCCTCGCCATACTGCTAATGGTCATGGCCGAGATGGAATCTCCACCTGGATAGTTTGATGAGCCTCGTGAGAAACGCGCGATATTGATACTGACAAACTCACCGAGGTGGTAAAATGAGGTGTTCCAGCGAATTTCGTCCTCGCTGACATTCAGAGCCTCACTCCAGACGCTCCTTAACCTCGTCTCCAGCTCCGTACCATCTCTTTTAGTGCTGTCGTCGTCCATACGTGGCAACAAGCCGGCGAACTCATCTGGAGTAAGTCTTTCAAGATACTGAATCACCCCCTTTCGATCGAGTTTCCCCGATGAATTCCTTGGCAGGGATTCTAGAATGAACCATAGCTCTGGGTTCATATAGGGCGGTAGCTTGTCAAGAAGAAACCCTCTCATGCAGTTGATATGCTCAAGCCAAGGTGCGTTCAGGATCTTGATAGGTGATGCAGACATGCTTGAGGGCGGCGCTACAATTGAGCCATTGAGCATGACGACGGCCACCAATCTCTTCGCACAAGGCCCAGACTTCGGAACAACGGCGAGGCAATGCTGCACTCTGGGCTCAAGGATCAACTGTCGCTCAATTTCTCCCAGTTCAATTCTCTGACCCCTGAGCTTGACCTGCCCATCTCTTCGCCCGACAAAATGAAGTTGACCAGCAGAGTCGTATTTGACTAGATCGCCGGTCTTGTAAAGTCTTCTACCAAGTGCCCAATCAAGGCCCTCAACGAACGAGGTTGATGTTTGTGCAGGATCGCCCAGGTAACCCCTTGCAAGAATTGGACCTTCCACCAGGAGCTCACCTACTGCACCGATAGCTTGAAGGATGCTTGAGTCATCAGGCCTAGCAACATATGCTGCGCACCCGGGAACGGCGAACCCAATGGCAGTAGGGCTGATGTCTTTTGTGAATGGCGGACTGATTGTGCTAGTCACGCTGCACTCCGATGGGCCGTAAACCTGGATGAGTTCTGTGTGTGGTCGACAGGCCCAGCTCTGAATGTTTTTCGCAGTCATTGCCTCTCCACCAAGAACCATGGTTCTCATCGTCGGTAGTGTAACCGGCGTGAACATCTCGGCGAATGAAGGCGTGAGATGTGCCCAATTTGCCCCTGACGCTGATGCAAACCTGGCTAAGTCTGGGCAGCTCAACCGGTCGTTCTCACGTGGAACACATAGACAGGCACCGACGGCGAAAGTTGTCAGATGATCTTCCATACTCGTGTCAAACCCATAGGAAGCAAACTGAAGGACTCTCGAAGTGGAATTGATGTGTATTCCATCGCTATGAGCTTGAGCCGCATATGCATATGCTCGATGTTCCACAACGACTCCCTTTGGCTTGCCCGTAGAACCGGAGGTGAAGATGACGTAGGCTGGACTGTCGGGAGAAATAGATGGTAGCGGAATAGTATGGTCTTTCTTCGGAGTGGCCTGGTCTAGATCCAATTGAAGGACCTGACCGACCAAATGCTTGATTGATGGCGCTTGTTGCTTCGAGCAGATGGCAAGTCCAGTTGCTGTGGAGATTGCCAACTGCTGCAGGATCTCCTGTCGCCGATTTTCGGGATTCGAGATGTCAACAGGCGCGAAGGCATTACCACTCTTCAAGACGCCGAGAAGGGCGACGGAATACCATTTTGACTTCTCGAAGCAAAGCGCGATAAAAGCTCCAGGTCCAATACCCCGCTGCAAAATCTCTTGAGCGACAATGGAAGCAGCTTCATTGAGCTCTTTATAGGTCATGTGTCCATCCCACGCGTGGACTGCCTGCGCATCAGGCTGAAGCCGCACTTGATTCTCGATCAGGCGATGAATGCAGGTCAATCGAGGACCAGGCAGCGGAGCATGCATACGTGAGTTCCACGTTGCGACTTGCTGCATGTCCCACCTGCTAATCGCGGTTGTTGTAGCGATGGTAGCTTGCACATCGTCCATCTCAATCAACCTTGATAAGACGCTTGAAAACGTATGCGATACGTTGCTTGCCATTGCCGACGATAACGTGGCGGTCGAATAAGCGAGTCGCACTTGAATCTCCGAGTCCGAGTAGACGACCTTTAGCACAATATCGAAATCGGAGGCATTATGGGACGAGAGTAGCCTGAAAAACGTGCTGCCGGTGGCGTCGGACATGGAAGGCGAGTAATACGAGGTTACGATGGTGTTGAATAGCTTGGTTTCGTTGGTTCCGAGTATCCGCTGCACCTTGCCAATAGAGAAGCATTGGTGTGGTAGCGCGTTTAAAAAGTCTTCTCTGATAGTATGGAGAAGACCTTGGAGCGACATGTTGTTGATTCCGCCGACGCGGCAGACTAGCAAGTTCATCATCGGCCCAACGATTTGAGACACTCCAGGAATCGGTAGACTTCGCCCGGAAGAGAGGTAACCGAAGCAGATATCCGGGTCGCCCGTATAAGCGTGAAGAACAAGAGCCCAGACAGCTTGCAGCACATTCGATATGGTCGCATTATGCTTTTGGCAGAAGACGCGAATGTCGTCTAGACCAACATCAAGAGGCATCTCCGAGACGTGAAAAGACCCGGCACCGCCTGCTTGGTTGTCGTTCATAACAGGGAAAGAACATGGCTCTGTCCCGTCCAGATAGTCGACCCAGTAGTCGAGCGCGCCGTCTTCATCCGTCTGGGTCTGTAAGTAGTCGATGTATCTCTCGTATCCAGGTGCTTGGCTAAGAAGCCGAGAGCCTTGCAACCCTTTGACCAACTCATCTACGATTATCATCAAGGAGCTACCGTCAACGGTCAAATGGTTTAAGTCCATCTGAAATAAAACTCGACCTGGATTTTGGATATCGACGTAAGCGATGATTTGGTGCTGATGTCTCTCTTCATCTGCATTGACTGTCCCAAGATCCCCGTTTGCGAATTGACGTCGTATCTCCTCCAGATCCTTCACATGGTCGATGACCAAAGGTTCCGGTTTAGACTTGAGAACAACTGCATCTAAGAGACGGCCAGATGTGGTATCCGAGGTTTCGACGTAGACAGTTCGGAGAGTTTGGTGACGGTGAATAATGTCGTTCCAACAGGTTTGGAAGTGATCCAGATCAAACTCGGCCTCAGTCTCAAAGAGCCCACGCGTCCGGTACAGTCGCTTAGAGACCATCTTCTGACCAATATACATGCTCTCTTGCATTGGGCTGCAAGGATAAACGTCTTCGACAGCATCATCGCTCACATTGTGCTTCTCTCGCAACTCGTGAAAAATCCTGGCAAAATCATAGTCGGGAGGCATCTGCGGGAATATACCATCTCCCTGTCTCAGTTGTTCGGTCGAAGAACACCCTGCTTGATTGCTGAAAGCTAGCGAGGCGACTTCTTTCAGGGACCTGTGGAGTAGATCTTGGAACCGGACGCCCAGGCCTTGCTCAGCGCATTTTTGGTACAGGTGAACTGCTTTGAACGAGTCTCCTAGAAAAAGATGAGCACCTCCATGAGGATAGAATTGAGAAAATCTTGCGGGACTCACCTCCAAGGGTAACAAATGAAGACATATCTTCAATATTTTCAACCGGAATCGTCAAAATGTTGGAAATAAAAGTTCTGAGCTGACTGAAGATGACTTGCGTCGTGCCTTCCGGAACGGTGGTGGCAGCCATGACGGGCAAACGTGAGATCTCGATCTGGATTGTAACGCAACAGACTTAGCTGAGGTTGAGTACTTGCACTTCACTGGTACAGTACCTCTAGTCAAGTACTGAGTCACTCGTCAAATACAATCGCAGCTAGAATGATCTATATCAGATTATCCAAAGTCAACACTATAGCTAGAAACGGTAGAATGCCCTAAAAGCTTCGAAGAGCTGACTGTCCAGGGTCTACGTAGTATGCATGGCTCTATGCTGGAATGCCGCTCGCAAACTTCGAGTCGTTCTCAGCATCCACCTGGCCTGCCACGCCGGACTGGCGTGAACATGTTTCGGTCCGAACCCCAACTCTATTCCGAAGCAGCTTTAAACGCCAACTACATGTAACTGGCTCACAGCAAAGGATCCTCCATAAAAGTGTGAAGCAAGCACCACAAATATCGGCTGTTGGCTGGCCTGAGAGATTCTGAGAGCCGGTAAAGTACGTGCAGTGAGGTGTGGAGAGCCCAGCGGTGATGTTTCTCACCACTATTTCCTGGCGTAGACAAGGCGATTCGGAGCATCTTGGGTGACCACAGTGTGCGCACCGACATAATTGACAGAACCAAATTGTGAACTGAAGGACTCTCCTTGTGACTCGAATTAGTGGCAGCGATCGGCACTTGGGCTAGACGTGCATGCTTCTGTAACGCGACAACCCCAGATTTGACCACACGCAACCATGCTTGACTGCTTCTTGGACTGAAGCTCATACTCGATACTTCGCAATAAAGTGAGTTGACCGGCAGCCGACGCTTTACTACCAAGACTCCAAGGATGAAAAGCTCCGGTTCTTAAACCATGCATCGCATCAGCGCACAGCGACGTCACCCAAGCACATCTGATGCTAGCAGGGGGTCAAGGCAATCAAGAACGACAAGCAAATAAGGGCGCTTCATCCTCGATATCGTTTGCGCTTCTTATCTCTAGTGTCTTGAAACTGCCAGGGCGCCACGAGATAAACCTGCTTGCCCACGCGTCCACCCACAGACACTGACATTCTGCGGCTCGCGTTTTGATGTATGACGAAATGACTTTGATTTCATATTAATAGCGAGTACACTCTTGACTTCCCACGATGACATTTGTAGTTTTTCGTACATCAATTGTTTTTTATCCGACGACTGGAGCCTCACTTAACCCTCTGACTGCCTAAGTGGTGACATCGCCGTCAATTACAGCAATCCGAAGGCCACAGGTTAAGGTGCGACAATATTAATGAAGTCGGCATTATGGGCGATCTAGGTAACTTGTAACGTACTTCATACGTCTCAATTGCCCACTGACGACTCCTCAGGACATGAACAGCAGGCGACTCGCGAAAATGACATCATGTTCCAGGCTTTCGAATGGAATATTCCAGCGGATCAACAGCACTGGAAACGCCTGAAAGAGGCAGTACCGAAGCTCAAGGCCATCGGAGTCGACAACATTTGGCTTCCGCCGGGTTGCAAAGCACAGTCAGCGGAGGGCAACGGGTATGATATTTACGATCTTTACGATCTGGGCGAGTTCGACCAAAAAGGGGGCAAGTCGACGAAATGGGGACCAAAAGAGGACTTGATTGAGCTTTGCAAGGCGGCCAAAGAGAATGGAATCGGGGTCTACTGGGACGCAGTACTGAACCACAAGGCTGGAGCTGACAAGACGGAGCGGTGCCGCATTGTCGAGGTTGACGAGAACGATCGCAACAAAGAGACATCCGAGCCCTACGAGATCGAAGGATGGTTGGGTTTTGACTTTCCGGGTCGAGGAGACAAATACTCCAGCATGAAGTGGCACTGGGAGCACTTTGGTGGCACCGATTGGAACCAGGAGAATGAGCGCAAGTCCATCTATAAGATCATGGGTGATCACAAAGAATGGTCTCGGTCTGTTGGCGACGAGCAGGGTAATGCCGACTACATGATGTTTGCCGACATTGACTACTCACACCCTGAGGTCCAAGACGACGTCAAGAACTGGGGGACATGGATCACCAAGGAATTGGGTCTCAGGGGCTTCCGTCTCGACGCTGTGCAACACTTCAGTCAGCGGTTCACGAACGAGTGGATCGATAATTTGCGAGATGAGTGCGGCAAAGACATGTTCATCGTCGGCGAGTTCTGGACCGCGGAGACCGAGCCGATGAAGGAGTGGCTGGAAACGATGGACCACAAATTCTCCCTTTACGACGCGCCTCTCGTCTACAACTTCAGTCAAATCAGCACCACCGAAGGCGGTGATTTGAGAAAAGTCTTCGATGGCAGTCTTGTACAAGAGAAGCCCATCAATGCGGTCACTGTGGTAATGAACCACGACACACAACCAGGTCAAACCATGGACACGAAGATTGAAGGCTTCTTCAAACCCCTCGCGTACTCTCTCATCTTGCTCCGTCAGGAGGGCTATCCCTGTCCCTTTTATGGGGATCTATACGGGATGAAGAAGGACTCGGAGCCGCCATCCTGCGGGGGAAAGCTTGCTGACTTGATGCTTGCTCGTAAGCTTTATGCATACGGTTCTCAGGAGGATTACTGGGATGATGCGAATTGTATTGGTTTCGTGAGGCGTGCAACCTGGGATAAACCTGACGGGCTTGCCTGTGTGATGAGCAACAAGGGCCCTGGCGAGATTCGCATGGCGGTTGGCCAGGAACATATCGGTGAGAGATGGACCGATTTACTAGGCTGGGAGGCCGGCGAGGTGGTCATTGACGATGAGGGATTTGGCATCTTCAAGTGTCCAGGCGTCTCGGTATCTGTATGGGTTAACAAAGATGCTCAAGGTCGTGAAAGGTTTCCTACCAACTTTGATTCGAACATCTATCAGGAATAGATGGACGAATCGTAGTTGTATAAGTAAGGTATTTACTGAGGCAGTCAGATGTTAGAAAGATGTTCCAGTTTCGATGACAGCAAACTCCCTTTAAACAGCTTCATTAATAAAATCTTCAGACTCCTGTTAAACTCATGCTTCATATGTGAGCCTGTGAAGTCAGCTATTGCATATGGAGTAAGTCTTAATGCGACGCGAAGACATCTATGATGTGAGAACAACATCTCATAGCTTGGGTGGAATAGTAGGAGCTCGCAAGCTTGAGTTCACAGAACGGGTTGACTCCGGGTGTAGTCCCTCTCAGCAATGTCCATCTGCGCGACATCTCAAAATGTATTGAGGCACTTGGTCATGACCACTCACGTAACCACCTAACTCATGAACTTTCCTTCATAGTGGAGAAAATACAACGTTGCGGCTTCACCAGATTCTGCATTCAGACTCGGAGGCCGCGCACATTTTTGGCCCACGTGTCGCTCGCGAGGGAAACTCATCCCGGATTCCGTTAAGAACCACCGCCTTAGATCGCGCCACCACAGGCACCCTGATGAATTCTCATCTTGGTTCGGATTGGTCAAGCTTTCCGTGACATCGTATTTCGGCAAGTAAAGGTTTAGAGGTAAATCCGCCGGACACAATCCGAGCCCGCAGGCCATTCTGGCCTCCATCCCCCAAGCTGTGTGGAGGCCGGAATACACTCCGTCAGTTGACGTTCAAGCCTCTCTGGAATCCAGCATAGTTTGAGTTGGTCAGTAGATCCCGTTCCTTACTTTGATTCCTAAATCTGTGACTAAACTCTGACATACTTTTCGGCTTGCTACATGTGGTAATGCGAAGAGCGACGGACAGTCCGACAAACAGCGGAAGATCAACGTGATGTCATTCGAGCCCGGCTTCCGGGATGGTCGACAGCCACCGCCTCAACCGAGGCGCCGCTTGCATCAGTCTTGACACTCATAGAGATTAAAGCGACTGACTCCAAGCCGAATTCTTTGCCTAATTGGTGTTGAAGGTCTTGGTCCTTTCCAGATTCAGTGTTGGTGAGGTCGGTTGTGCTGGCTTATGCCCAGACCGGCGTAGCCCAGCGTGGGGCTCGTCTTAGGTCTAGATGTTGGAGGCAATTATGCTGGAGAAACGCCAATCAAGTTGGCCATGTGTCAAGGCTAAACTACACAAATGCCTAGCTCAAGATTTTGCCAGGAACCAGCATCACCGAATCGAGATCAAGTGTGGCTAGAAAGTACCTGGGCGCTTCTAAGGTGGCAGGATAATTCGGGCGAAAGTTGTCAAGAAATTCAACTTTTACCACATCGCAAGCTTTGGAGGAATCATGGGTGAAACATGAGTCAAATCGCGACCAATAACCCCCAGTTCATTTACAGCGTAAGGAAGCTGAGCCCTGGCCAATTATTATCGAAAAATATATCCGATTCGGGCGATCGTAAAAGACATAAGCATCTAAGATCCTTTCTCAGCCTCCTGCTCAAGAAGCTTGACCCTGACTGGAGGGACGGGAGCATCGGGAGGCTGCCGGCAGTGCGCCATGACAAACACAAAATGTCAAAAAATAGCACATCAGAGTGACCAGACAGCGCCAGCAAGGCACCCAGATGGAAGCCTGCGCGCCCCCCTGTAAGTCGTAAGCCAAGCCACCATGGTTGATGGGGAGCCTAAAGCGGTCTAGGGCACTGACATCCCCGTGGAAAACCCGACGATGGCGCCCCCGAGAGAGCTTCGTTGTTGTTCAATTTTGATGAGCTGTTTGGGAGTGTGGGGATACGGCTTTGCCCTATGAGGCCCTGTGTGCGAGGATCTTGCTGTTGATCCAATGTTGCTACCGAAGTTCAGGTTTTCCCTGCAGCCGGATCTCTGAATCTCCGGTTCTGACACCCGCACCGGCGCGTGTTCATCTTTCGCGACAGATGGCCTACTTAGCCTTTGAGGATTATCTAGACGTCGGCTGCGAAAGAGACCATGATGTCACTTCAAGTTACGTGATCTTCATTGTGCCTCCCTACCTTAACTGCCATGAAGCTCTTGGTCAGTAAAATCAGGCCCTAGGCCTGCCACTGACTCGAGTACCTTATTCAACCATAGGTAATCGTAATATCGACTGTCTACACCATCGGGATGGAAATCCCTTCAACTTCTGCGTACGCCGACTGGCTGTTGAGCTCTCGATGTTTGGACGGAAATAAGCATTGGGCGGCAATCTACCTCGGACGAAACCAACAGTACTTTAGCATCAGTTTTGAGCCGACTAACCACAGACCTGGACTTTCAATGATGAAGTCTCACATCATTTGAGCCAGTTCCACAGTCATTCGATTTCTGGGAAATTGACATGACTGGAGTTCTCGTGGTGGACAAATCAACGATGACTTTGCTATACTGTTGACGGTGGGACGCCTTTGCTTGCTGATGCTTGTTCAGCTAATGCCGTTGCGGCGATCCTGGAGGATTATGGCTCCACGTGTTAGCGCACCGCGCTTCGGGGGTACCCCAACGCGTCTGTTGCATTCCTTCTACTTGTATGTTTACCCTGTGTACTCCGTACGGCTGGCGCAATGGCGAAGCGAAGATTTGGTTAGGAGCTCGCACCCAGACGTTTGCGGCGCATCTTCTGCGGGCACTGCGAGCAATTCATCTGAAGAAAGAACCATTTCTCTGTAATTCGATGGCTTCTGTCCACAAGTATCCGTACTTACCGTAAGAACGATACCCGCACCATTCAGTGATTAAAGCACACAGTCACCGTGGTTCCTTAAGTCTCGGGACCTTATGATTTAACCACCATGGCCCCGTCGGGATACATGGAGTGAAGCGTCGTCCGCCGAAGGATTCAATGAAGTATCATCCATCAAAGAAGCCGTTCAACCACTATCGCTATTCCAGGAAACCGAAGAACAAGATGACCGGGTTGGGGGGGCTGTGAGGAACGCCGCGCCGGCGCCAGCATGCAGGCTAGTCTTCTTAGCGTAGACCCCGGCAAGCCTTGTTTTCTTCCTCCAAAGGTGAGCCCGTCCCGTCGTGCCTAACACACAGCCTCACCTCGCCTGTTTAGGCTACTCGTTATTCTACTATGAATCCCCGAACACGCTTGTCTGATGTCGAGGCTGGGGAAAGGAGGAGACATAGCTGTCGCTCAAATCGACGGTCATCATGGCGACCGGGGGTTTGATATAAGACCCGACGCTTCTTCCAGACTTTATTCCAAGCCAGCGAGAATCTGAATAGCATCTACAGCGTCCCGGATTATCATCCTACTTACTTGTTCGTAAAACTATTTGTTACCGGTTGTCGAGATGCGATCATCGTTCACCTGGGCACTAGCCCTCGCAGGAGCTGCTTCCGCAAAGCCTACGCAGACAACATCGCAGGCAACACATACCGGACACCATGCGACTTCAACACCCGCAAACGCATGTGCCGTTGCACAAGCAGCCGCAGAGTCGTTCCTCTCATCCAGACCCAGCGCAACAGCAGCTGCGATAAAGCCTTCAATCGCGTACGAGTGTCTTAAGTCAATCCCTGTTGATAAGCAGAATGACCTGGATCTTCTCAACTACATCGAGCCATACATCAACTTCCAAAGCACCTTGGAGCCCCTGGCGAATCCTCCGCAAGGCTATCTCGTTCCCGGTGTGGATGTTATTGGGGGACTCGGCCAGATCCGAGCCCGTGTGATGAAAGACAAGTACAAGAGCCAGATCGAGTTTGCGCTCGATATCAAGCGGCTGGTAGGTCTTGATCGTCATGAAATCCGCAGTCTTGGCTGCCTTTTCAACAAGCTCTGACATTCACTAGTTTACCCAAGCTTCTGATGGCCACTTCAACTACAACCCGGCCCTTCTCAACCTCTTCACGTTCCGCAGTCTGAACAACCTTGTTTCCGTTTCTGATGACGGTCTCAGCGTCCCGAGAGTGTATCTCATCAGTGACTTCCTCAAGTCTTATGTCAATGACACTGATGTCTACGATATCAAGAGCATCGATGATGTCCCAATCACCGAGTGGCTTGAGGCACAGTCTGCCCGAGTCCTCACCCAGGATCCTGACGCCAAATACAACTCCCTCTTCAATACCAACCCTGCCACGGAGTTCCAAGGTGTGGGCAACGAATTTGTTTTACGCTTCCCTGGGCATTGCCCGGACAAGCAGGTGATTAAGTTCACCAACGGCACCGAGTACGTTGATCAGCTCGTAGCCATTGTCGGTGAATCGCTGGTCGAGTATCTCAGCAGTGCCGAGGCCATTCACTCCAAGGTGGAGCTGCCCCCAACCAGCACCAGCTCTGTTGCGTCTTCCTCGTCTGCTATGTCCTCATCCACCTCCAGCGCAACACCTACCACGACCCAGATCCCGGGATACCCGTTGCCAGTGTCCAAGCACGCCAGTGACTGGATCTCTACGTACTTCCTCAACGGTTCCTATGGGGACACCGCCGTCCTAGCCGTGTCTTCTTTCGCTCCGTCCGATATCGACACTGCAAACAGTACCTTTGAAATCGCTGAGGCTAGACGTGTTGTTGATGTCTTCCTAAAGAAGGCTAAGGAGGCAGGCAAGAAGAAGCTCGTCATCGACCTCCAGGCCAACGGCGGTGGATTCATTGCCGCTGGTTTCCAGCTCTACAACCAGCTTTTCCCTAAGACCACAGATATCTGGGATGGAAACCGTATTCGTGCTCATGAGGCCTTTGACGCTATTGGACTGACCGCCCAAGAAGCTTCTCCCGATACTCTGGCAGACTTGGTTTCGAACGTACTCAACGATAAGCTTGAGCCCTTCAATACTTGGGAAGACCTCTACGGCCCGGAAGTGATTGCCGGACAGAATGTCACAAATCTATTGCGCTACAACCAGACTCGCATTGGCTACCCCAAGAGCACCGGGGACCAGGTCTTCCTGCCAGAAAACATTGTTGTCATCACCGACGGCATCTGCGCCTCTACTTGCACCATCTTCACGGGTCTCTTGGTTAGGGAACAGGGCGTCCGCACGATTGCCTTGGGAGGTCGCCCATCGGAGGCTCCGATGCAAGCCATCGGCGGTGTCGAGGGTTCAGAAGTCCTCGACTGGCCGTCTTTGCAGGCTGCTATCATGCAGGTTGCCAGCGACGCCATTGCTGCTAACGAGACCGACATTCTCGAGGCAGCATTTGATGTCCTCCCTGACCTGGGCGACCCTCCTCTGCTTCCCACTCTCGCCAAGTCAGGTGGTAGTTTTAACTACCGTAACGCTTACGCTCGTAAACGTCCGGATGGGTTCCCAGAGCAGTTCATTTATGAGGCTGCCAACTGTCGTCTGTTCTACACTTCGGATATGCTTACCAACATTACCGAGATCTGGACCCGCTCCGCCGACTCTGCATGGAACAAGGCCAAGTGCGTCGCCGGATCGACTGTCAGCAATGACGGTATCATCAGCAACGACATTTTGCCTTACAGTGACAAGGTAATTGGCATGAACTTGGAGTACAAGGGACCTGGTAGCCTGTCGTACAAGGGCCCCTACGAGCCTCCTTCTCCTTACGTCCAGAAACACACCAACAGCAAGCGTTCCATTGTCGAGCAGCTCAACGTTCCCGAGAACTTTGTCTATGAACCCACCAAGCACAAGATTGGTGATCTGAAGGAGTATCTTGCTCAGAACATGCCGGAAGACTTCAAATACGAGCAGAAGGATAAGATTGCGATCAGCCACACTCACCTTGACCGGGCTTAATTGAGTCGAGGGTTTGGAGGGAAATGATTATGAATGAATGCTGCAGGAGGATGGTCGTCAATCCGCTGCTTTTGTACATATTTAGCCACTCGTTGATACCCAATGGATTGAACGTCCCGTTGAGATCAGAGTCCCCTGATCAATGTACCAGAGACTTTAACCCGTGAAATCATTGCAAATCCTGCGAGACGAATCTATGAACCGCGTGTCCGAAGATACTCCGGATTCGAAGTGCCATAAAATTTTGCCCAGGCGCTGAACCCAAATCAACGCAAACATTCTCACAGAATTATCGCCGTTCCTGCATTTGGCTTGTTTGAGGGTAGTCAAAGCTCTAGAGTCCAACGTTGCCGAAAATGTCTACCGAGTCGCAGTGCTGAATGAAGAGCTTTCAACAGCCCAACATGGCATGAGTTCAGCGAAAAGCAGCCTAAGTCACATATCTACACATGCTCTGCCCAAGTATGCCGCTAAGGACTAATAGTCAAAACTTACAATGGCATAGTCCATATTCGTATCATGTGCGACATGTAGAAACGCTGCTCGGGCAGCGAGCCAGTTCCACGGCTCGGGGTCGAATTGTCGACAGCTTCAATTGTGATACAACTAAGTAAGCTCTTAGTCGGATCAAGTTCCCTCTCAAATCTTTGTCGTTATCTTTCTGAGTTACGCACCTTACCGGCGTGAGCGACCTAGGGATGGATCCACTTTCGACGAAGCCATTGCTCTCGGTCTTCGACTAACTATCTGATGTGAATTGAGGTACGCGTATCTCGACAAAGTTTTACTCTGTAAAACTACAAGATCGTAATGAAACCCATAAAAATCTTGGCCTGTTACGCGGCTTTCTCTTGCTGCTCATTCCTAACTTTGCGTTCTTAAAGTTCCATCATATATAACTCATTGCACCGTGGGGTCTCATTGCAGGTATGGTGTCCATCTTACCACTGATGTCCAGGTCAAGGACTGGCATGATCTCTACAATTCCCATGGAGCTCTACGTATCTCGGCAAAGTCCAAATCGGGCTGTGACTTCTGTGTTAAGGAATCCCCGCCGGGCTCAAGAACGCGACTCATGCTAACCTCTCGTAACCTGACACGACGAGGCCTTTTTCGAGCGAACATAATGGCTCGGGCTGTGGAACTGCAATTAAGCTTTTCGAGCCTCGGCACACACAACCGACTAAGAAAGTGACATCCTTACTTGAGAGAGATCCCGGCCATACAGTGAGTACACTTTCTCTGCTTGACATCGAACTGGCTTCACGTGTTTCGTCTCATTGAGCAAGTTTGACGATTTTGCTCCAATGCCAGTTCACAACATTTGACCTTATTTGGCAGCAGTACGTGTTGAGCATCCAATCCTGAGAACGTAAAAAAAAGCTTAATGTGAATACAGCCTGAACTTCTGCCCATGTCCTTGGGACGTTACGTTGACAGAGACTCCCACCAACCAAAACAGCCACGTGTAAGTGCGGAACAACGAAACTTTGTATCAACATGCGCAGTTGAACCGAGTTTATTTGGCCCAAGTAAAGCTCACTATTTATGTCTCTATTTTGCGAAAATGTCGCTGCTTCATCACGCCTGGGCTTGATGCCAGGAACTCTTGTCACACAACACTATGCTGACATGACTCTTTGCCACTAAGTTAGGTCTAGTTACCCAGAGCCTCATCCCTTTTCCGAGCGAGTATCATGTGAACCTGCCATTTGAGTTCCAACGGCCCGTTTCTAATCTCCTCTGTAATCTCTTGCCATTTGGGCGACTTCCATGAAGCTTCAGTAAAACCAAAATGCATAGACTCGAGCGATTGCTTCAGCCACTCGACCGAGGCTGAGATCCTCCAGTCCTCGCTATCATCTATGGCAACACGCTCAGATACACCCAGATGACCCACCGGATCTGCTGTCCCATCGAGAGGCTGGTAGTCTTTGGCATACCATTCATCCCCACAGTTGATCTCAATGCGCTTGACATCCTTCCAAACTTCGTCTCTAAGCGGCACACAGTCCATGCCGTGAAACATTTGGCGAGCAGCTCGCTTCCAATTCTCGGTCATCCACTCTTGCTTCAAGAGGTGGGCGGCATGCTCGCCAATGAAAGCTTTGAATGCTGTGTTTGCACTCGTGTTGTTGGTGATTCCCGGAAAAGGGCCGTAAATGACGGCCGCAAAGGTTCCGTTTCCCCGCAGACTCTTTGCGACATTGTCAAGCGTGGGTTCCAGGATAGTCCAGTGCAGTGACTCGCAAGCCATTACGAAGTCAACGCGGTCTCCATCCACCAGGGCTTCCCAGGGGTCTTCCCCGCGACAGTTCCGGTATGAGAAATCGGTCCCAGTGAACCGGTCCCTGAAGCGTGCGCGGCAGTCTTCGATGTTCTTGGCTTGCGGTTCAGTCAGGACGACATGCTTGGGAGCCGAGGGTACGTGCATCAATAGGCCTTCGGCGGCATTGCCGCTGCCGGAGCCGATATCGTGAATTGTATCCAGAGGGCCTTCATGGTAGTTTGTCCAGAGTTTCCACATAGACCTTGGATAGGGAGGCCGGTGATCGACGTAGTGTTTTGCTTCCTTGGCGATGGCCATATTGGGTCGATGGCCGGCATCTAGCTGAGGGGCAGTGAGGGGGGGACTCATTTTCGACAGGGTTCAAACGGGCGCTGTTCTGTTTCTCTGTTGATGGGTCTCCTTATAATGGCCACCCGAGAATGATACGATATGAAGGCCAAATGGTCGATCCGCGTACAATTCTGGGCCCACCGCTGTTTCTTATCCTTGACAATGGTGGTTGGCCTTGTAGTCCTGATTTTCGGACTTGAACGTGGTACCGAGAGAATCCCATCGGACTGGCTGGGCAGAAAGGGAGCAATTCTTGGGTTTGCATGGTCTGTGGTTCTTTCCGTAACCGACGGGTTGCGACGGTACTTCGTAGAGCTAAACACTTTCTGGTCCGAGTCGGATGGGGATGATGGGGTGCAGGCCACTGACTCAATCCACGGTTGCATTGCTTAAACTTTGACATTTCTGATAATTAGGTGGTAGTAGATAGGCGCGTCTATCGAGTCTTTCAAAGCTTCTTGGCTCTTAAACGAACAGCCACGCACTACTTGAAATAAGTTTTGACAACACTGGAATTAGCGGAAGTTAGTCTCTGATCATGTTTTCAACCCCTGCCTTACCAACGGCACTGCCTGCAAGATTGACAGATGGTTCATAGAGAAACACTGATTTATAGCGGAAGCGTGATTAGGTTCCTTTGGCCTGGAAGCTCTTGGAAGCTGGCTGAAGAGGCTGTAGCCTCCGCCTCAAAACAAGGCTCATCTACTTGTAGACATGTACCTCAGCTTGCAAGGTGTGAGCGGAAACTCGCGAAGTAAGTGGACTCGGGGCACGCGGATCAAGATGCCCCGGGCACGATTTCACACCATCTTTGATGGAGCTTCATGTACCAGCTGCAAGAGGGGTCAAGCCCATCATTCTGGTTTGATTACCCTTGCCATCTCTCCCAAGACGGGGCGAGTCATCCACAAAGCCTAAGCCCGTCTGATGTGATGAACACATCCCACCCAGAGCGAATGGTGCAACATTGCCTGTGGGTTACGCGGCGAGGGGAAAGGAAAGTCAAACAAAGTAGTCGCATTAACAACTCTGATTGGCTGACTCCTCAGAATAAGCAAGCATCCCATGCTGTTTTCTATCCTGTTTGTCATGTTGTGAGACTTTGATAGAGCTGGTTCCTTGACGAAACAGTCTTATTCTTTAGGATCTGCTGTCAAGCTAGAGAATCTTGGGAAGTCTGAATCTTTTAACTTGGGATGCGCTGGGTCACAGTCATTTCTAACAGAGCTTCAGACCAGGGAGCTGTAACATTCTTGACTGGCGTATTCCACGAGCTACCTATTGGGGAAACCTTGCTCATTTAGCCAAAACCCTATGTGAGTGTTTGGATTCGTCCGTTGGTGATATCGCAACACTACTTACTTAGACCAAGCTTATCTTGCATTCAGCTCGCCATTCTCTCTACAACAAGTGCCGACGCTTTTCTCAACTTGGAACACTGCCGTCCGGTGTTCTTTCTAGAATACTTCGAAGCTTGAGTGCACATTTCTCACGCGAAACCTAAGTAACTCAAGCTATCAACATGCGTCGAATCACACGTCGAAGAGGAGCTTGTCAGGCTTGCAGGTCCAGGAAAGTCCGCTGTGAGTATCCAGACTGGTCAGCATGTTGAACTCGTCATGACAGTTTTCAGGCGACGGGGCCGACCCGTGCCTCAATTGTGAGGTAAGAGTAGATTCCCCAGAATGTCCAACTCAGGCCTACGCTAATGATTATTAGCGAAACGGGCAGGCTTGTTACTATCCGCCATTAGCTCCTCGACCAAGAAGAACAAGCGCACCGGGAGCGACCAATCGAACTGCCCCCAACATCCGAAGACTGGGAATCAACACCGACCAGAACTGCCCCGTATACGATGCTTGGCAACAAATGCCCTGTGATACAACCCTTTTGACACCGAACTCAACCGAGGGAACTACGACCAATGGCGGTAAGGTCGATGGTGAAGACTTTACCTGTATGCTCCAGCTATCGCTCTCGGAGGCTTACCCGGACTTGGGGCATGATGGCTCGTTGGACTTACTCGATCTACCATTGCCGGGTGAAGACGAGCTTATGGAGCTCCTGGAAACGACGCCATCTGATTGTAATTCCGGTGGTGGATTCAACTTTGACTTTACGACTTCGAACACAGAGCAGTTTCCGCAGTCGCCAACCGCTGCACCGTCATTGCCGAATGATAGCCAGCCTCGCACCAGGCCGGAAACGACAAGCCCTCCAGACTATAATACGGTAAGTGAGATTGGGCACGCTTACTAGAAGAACGTTAATGACTCGGACACCGCACAGTTATTTAACTTTGACGAAGCAACGGATGTTCCGCCGCCTGCTTTCAACCCGAAAGAGAAACTACCGATTTCGAATAATGGTACAGTCCACGTCGACTTTTCTGCCGCAAATGTCTATGGCCTCCCTGAGTTCATCTCTCAGGGAGTTAGAGATAGCCCAAGACATGAGACGATCAAGATTGTGAACGGTCTACGGCGAGCTCTGTGCGAGAGTACAGTGGCGTCTGGCGAAGATGGACCACTTGACAGGACGAAAAAGTTTCCTGGAACCGACAGTACTCTTTCAAGATACTGCGACGGTAAGCATTGTTCCACTATTGACCCAACCAAGTCGAGGTAGCTGACATTCTCCACTCAGCATGCTTTGAAGATTGTTGCCCGTAAGTGATTGATATGACACGGGGAAGACGAGCAGAATCCCACGAAACTGACATCATCTTCACACGAATAGTATTGGTGACTTTATGACGAAATCTGCAGTCGAGAGTATCATCAGGCAGTCCAGAGAACCTGAGCCCGACAGATTAGTTTTAGTTTTTGCTGAAGCCATCGTAGCCGTGGGCTTTCACACAGCTTGCCTACGAGATCGGCAAACCCGAAGCGTTGGAGAGTCCCACGAAGCACAGAAGCGCCTTGCATCAGCCTTGTGGCGCTACAAAGACATCCAAAACTGCCCGAGCACGCTACTGAAATTTCAGGTCACTCTGATCATGGTAATTATGATCCGAATTGCGACATATTCGTCATAAATATGGCTGTAGACCCTAACTTGAAGAGCAGGCAGTGATTGCATACGTATGCGAAGAGTCCTTGATTTGGGAGAAAATCACTGCGGCAGTATGTTGTGCGCGTGACCTTCGTCTCGTTCACGCGGCAAGAGGTCAGCAAACCAGCATGAGCGATCAAGATCAAGAGCTGGCTCAACGGGGAGTTTGGTTTCTCTACAGCCTCGAGACAGACTACGCTATCCATCATGGGATGCTCCCAGTGAGTCCACCAATTGGGTCATTTCGGTCAAGGCAACTAACGGCTAGTTAGATACTAGATCTGGGTTGGGGGATCCAGTTTCCGTCGTTCGACAAAGGAGACGACATGATTGCCGTGTCATACACCTTCTCCGAGCTTCTACACTCGGTACTCAAATTTCAGTATAGTCCGAGAGCTCTGAACAAGTCTGCATCGGCATATGATCGTCGCGATCGGCTGCAGGCCAGCTGCCATGTCCTCAATGAATGGCTTAGTGGCCTGCCGACACCTCTCAATGAGGCGAACGATGCCGGGGTTCTCCAAAGTGTAAAGGACGACCGGCAGCTACGGAAGGCATTCCGTGTCTTCTGCATGTATCATCGGGCTGTGTTTTTTATCCATTGCCCATGGATAACACCCATCGCCACAGATGACGCGGATGTGTACGGTGTTGCCGGGCAGACCAGGGAGAGGTGTGTTGAGCGCTGTGTCGAGTCGGCATTTGCAGTTGTTAAGCTCGCAAACAGTGGACTGTTTTGGGAAAAGGGACTTGAAAGGTACGTTGTGCGACCGTGAATTGAGATATAGTTGTTGACGTTGCATGTGTAAAGGGACATAGGATCGTCAAGCATGAAATGGGGCAATATGGGACAGCTTCTCCTAGTATCACTTTGCTTCATTGTTTACTACCTCATTAACGGTGAGAAGGCGAATCGCAAGACAGCAATGCCTTACTTGGCCATTTGTGGAGGCTTGTTTGGAAGATTGAGCCTGGATAGTGATGAGGGTTCTTTGATGGATCATTACCTAGAGCTCATTCAAGTAGTGCGGGCAAGTTGACATATTTCGAAGGACTCATAGCGAGAGCAAGGAAGACTTCAGACCCATGACGTCTTCCAGAATAGCGCCTTAACCGAAAATGACAAATCTTCAGGCTGGAAATACGTACATATTCAAGTGTAAATGAAGGTTCAGGAGCGGCCCGCTCAGCTAACCGATTGGTAACCTGTGGGCTGTCAAGACAATCTTGGCTCTTGGCACGAACTAGATACCCAGCTGTAGGAAAGGGAACATCGGCAGGGCCTAGCGGCAAATAAGTGTCCTGGTCAGTTGTATTTTACCCGCTTGGGAATGGCATTTGCCTGAATACGGGGAATATGATCACGAATTGACGCCGGCGGGCGGAAATCAAACAAAGTTCATTGATGGCTATGTTTCGCAACATGAGTTGATATAGACTTTCAAGTTACCAAAGTATGATTGCCGTCGCTGTGGAGCCGGCGGGTCGGGTAATCCTTGTAACTCTTCATCGAAGCTCCATTCTAACTAGAACTGTTCGGGCCATTGTGGATACTAAAGTAGATATCAGGGATAGATAATATGGATGGCAGGGCCTCTGTCTTAGAAGTTCACCTCCTCCTTTCTCCGCCTGACAAGGACCTTGGTGGTGGGGTTTGCAAGCATGGAAAACCCAAACTCTAGAGGACTGATATTTGTGTTTTCCGCCAGCTTGATATCGTACTTGAGCAAGAGGTGGCACATGACCAGCTTCACAGTATTGGCGCCGAAGAAGCGGCCAGGACAGGCGTGAATGCCGAGGCCGAAACCTAGATGTTCGGGCGAAGTGCTGACTAGCTGGGACGTCTTTTCGCCTTGCTCAGAAGCTTCCCGCAGTCTCAAAAAACGGTATCCATCATAGGCTCGCGGGTTCTTATAGATCTCCGGGTCCCACATCTTTTCCGCATTAATAGCGATGCCAGAATCTTGGGGAAGAACTGTGCCATCCTTGAGGCGGACATCTTCCATGACTCTGCGGCCTAGACCCACTGTAAAGCACGTTAGTTGAGCCTGCCAAAAGTGGCAAAAAGTGCCTGAGTGATGTACAGTAGAATAGTTGATAAAAGAATGGAACAAACGCACCAGCTGCAACGGGCTTAAGGCGCAGAGTTTCCTTGAGAACACTGTCGAGAAGCTTCGTGTTGTAAAGACTCGTAGGTTTCCATTGCCCGTCCCCGAGAACAGACCGGATTTCGTTCCTGAGTGGCTCGAACATCTCTGGGTTCTTGCAAAGATCCATGATGCTCTGGGACATAAGATCGTTACTGGTCAGAATTGCAGAGATGCTGAGGGCCAGCTGCTGATCGGCAGGATCATACTCAACGCCCATTCTTTTCGCTGCCGTCTCATACCAGTCCAGAGCGTCATGATACTCGAGGCTTGGATCTGCTGCCTTCTCTACACGGCGCTTCTCTAGAATAGGCGCGATGATTTGCCGCGCTTCAATTAGCATCGTACGAACTTCTCGGCATTCTGTAAGAAACCAATGAATAGTGCGATAGAGAATCACTGGCCAACGCCTTAAGACTTTGGCAGCATTTGTTGCTTTGTTGGTGTAATTCACTGTGATTTTCAGCCAGTCGGGATTTCGGCACAGCTCTGGGCCAAGAAAAATGACGGAGGACACCCGGGCAACAATTCGAATGATTACGTCGCCAAGAAGAACCTCATGCCATTCTGAAGAGAGGGTAGGGGCTGTCAGAATTCGATGCTGTCGTGCGGGGTTTGTGTTAATGACTGACCTTCGTTATCGGTCAAGATATCACTAAGAGCAGCGTTTGCCTCATCAGACAATGGCTTGTTCAGCTTGGCTAGAATCATGTCTAGATCAGTAAACGAAAATTGACTATCACCGAGTTCCCAAGACGACATACCAATACCAGCAGGCGTGAGATTCCATTTGATGACATTGTGTAGTATCTCAGTTCCAAGAGCAATGTAAGGCTCGAACCCAGGGATGCCAGCTTGCCAGTACTACAAGAACAGCGCAAAAGTCAATAACCGAGCTCTAATAACAAATTTCATTTAGAGCTTGCCATACCTGGAGCAGAAACTTCGTTGAGTCAAAACGGGCATCATTTCGAACCTCTGGCATGACGCTGTGGTCGAGAATAATGACACCACCGCCAAGACCGGTATTGACTCTGAAAGGCTTCCCACCAAATTCTTCCAAACCCCGGGCCAACATCGCCCTTCCACTCATGAGATACTCATTTTTCGAGGCATTAATCACCGGGAATGCAGACAACTTATTCTTACGCAGCGAAACGGTCATCACTGAGGCTATCAATATGATAGCCATCAGAAAGGGCACATAGCCGCTGGTCTCCATCGAGCTTGGAAGCCCGAAGTTGGTTAAGTCGACCCATGATGGCCGGGGAGGACTAAGTGTGGTTTGTGTGTTGGTGTTGAGGTAACTGGCCATCGTTGATTGATTGAAGAGCCACTTTCTCACTGTGAAGCTCTAAGAGGCATACGTGGGTGATTGGTTTCAGACTTTGTTAAACTAGCGTGAGCTCTACGCGGGTGGGACGATGAGGACCTAACGACCCCTTCAGCATTCAGCTCACCACATACTTCCACCCATGGCGATTCGCATCTTGGGAACCCAACGCGCTACCTTTCGTGTTCGGCTCCGAGCTACCGGCGCCTTGCCGTCCCTCCGTTTCCCACCGGATCGAGAGGTAAAGTTGACTGGGGTAGTTCGGTCCGAGCGGGCGGAGCCGGGTGTAGCGAGAGGGAGTTCGCGAGTCAACGCACGGTGCTGACAGCCCAGGGATAGCGTCGCGCCGATGTCCCGTTTAGGGTTTCATAAAGCAGTTTCCGAAACCTTGTGCCACTTGATGCCACCAACCCCTTTGTTCCAGACTTTCCGGGGTTGTTTCCATCTGCCTTTTCGGAGCAGGAAGAACAAGGAACCCTTTGAGTTACGGTAAGCAACTCTGTGGGAAAAGCCTTCTGGCTAGACGTTGCGAGGCAGGTGAAATGTTTCTACGAACCACAATCTGCTATTCTCACTCAGGCTTCGCGAGATGGACAAAGGCCTGAGTCACTCATTCTTGGACCGGCACAGGCCGTCGATGCTGGTGCTGGCATCCCAACTCTCTGCCGCGGCACTAAACGGCTTTGCCAAGTTTTTCGAGACGGGCGAAGACCCAGTACACCCATTCCAAGTTCTATTCGTCCGGTTCCTTATCACGGGTACGGCATGCACCGTCTACCTCTGGTTCACGAAAGCTCCAAATTTCCCGTTAGGATCACCAGAATTGAGATGGCTACTAGCTCTGAGGGCAGCGGCCGGTGTTTTTGGAGCCTTTGGTTTCTATTGTAAGATGAATATCGCGTCGTGACATGAGGTTTTGGTGAATTGACCTTGTTAACACGTTATCTACTAGTTTCTATCATGCACCTTAAGCTTAGTGAAGCAACGGCCTTGAATTTCCTTGGGCCGCTCACTGCCATGATCTTGATTCGGTACCTAGATTATGGAACCTTCGAGGTTATTGATCGGATCGGGGCCTTTGTCGCGCTGGTTGGTGTGATCCTCGTCGTCCAGCCAGACGCGCTATTTGGCTCTAATCCAACACTTGCAACCGCTGCTCAGTCAATTACCGATGGGACCCCGAAAGGCAGAATGATGGGTTTCGGATTCGGGTTGATTAGTGTGTGTGGTGGAGCGGTAAGTCAACGATGAGTCACTGGTGACAACCTTTACTGAATATATCTAAAGGTGGCGCTTACGGCGATTCGCTCCATCGGTACACGCGAGCACCCTCTGATGAGTATCATGTACTTTGCTTGGACGATTGTCATTGTATCTACTGTGGCATTCCTTCTCATAGACAGCGTTCATCTCACAACAACAGTTCTGTCGTGGATAAAGTTGATACCCCTTGGCATCTTCGGCTTTGTAATGGTTAGTATTCGTCCTGTCCAGTATACTGTTCCACGTCCTCGACTAACACCACATGCTCTTCTAGGAATTTCTTCTCACTGCAGGAATAGCCAACGATGTCTCATCAGCTGCTACGATCATGATTTATTCTCAGGTCGGATGGGCGTTACTACTGGATTGGATTGTATTCCAGTCTCAAGTTAATCTCTTGACGCTGATTGGCATAGGCGGTGTTGTAACTAGCTTGGTCGTTGTTTCTTCAGCCAAGGAGTGGAAATGGCTACGGAAAGGTCGATATGAAGTGGTGGAACAAGATTCCCTTAATGAAAGAGAGCCAGACGAAGAGAGAGTAGAGATGAGACTAAACAGCTCAGTGGCATGATGCATACTTGTAGACTTCAGGAATAGCGATTTAGAAGAATTATACATATTATATATCAGGATGCGGGCTCACCTTGGTGCAAGTAAACTAGCAACTTGTGTGAGATACTGAGCCCTTTACAAACGTGAAGGTGACAGCTTCTACCTTTGATGAGATTCGGGCTGCGGACATGATAGAAAGCCTTAGTAAAGTGGAAAGATTGTACTTTCACAGCCATTGCAAATTTCTAATTGAAAACAAGACAAACATTCTCTGAAATTTCTTATGACCTATGCCACTAGCCTGATGAAAATAAAAACGTTGCTACCCTTGAGAATCGCACAGTTACACAGAGTTCAGATGACAATTTAAGCTAATCACACGGATGCAATGACTTCTTCGATGATCTTCTCAGCGAGATGGATCAGAGAAGTACACTGAGTGACTTCCATAGAGGTTAAACCAATGTGGAACTGTTGATGAATCCAGTCCACCAACTCAATCGAAATGATGGAGTCCAAACCAATCGAGGTCAAATTCTCAGTAAGGGGAAAATCCTCAATTGGCCTCAGCATAAGATGACTGAGAGTGGCACTGATGAAGCGAGCGAGGCTGGCGGCTGTCGCGCTGTCTCGGAGAGTAGCGGGATCGGATCTGGCGAGCGAGATGAATGTCTCGGCCTCATCATTCTCCTTGGTCTCCCCAGAGCCTGCGGCGTTCATTTTGTGGAAATAGTGAGACTGAGCGAAACGAACATCTCTCTTCCAGTTGACACGATTAGATGGATCAGAAAGAGGCTTCTCAGAGAGACCTCCAAGACAGAAGCTGCTGAACGGCCCTCCAGAGGAGTTGGCCACAGCAATGGACGCAGAGTCGAGAACATCCTGCTCCTTCAAAAAGAAGAAGCCACCGTTCTTAAAGCCCTCGTAGAGATCATCCCGCTCGAGAAGGTATCCGACGTCACCAACCACCCCAAGGTCGATAATGGAGGCAGGAAGACCGAGGTGATGGCGATACTCAACAAAAGCATCGAGGTAGGTGTTTGCCGCACTGTAGTTGGCTTGGCCATAGTAACCTGTGTGCCCACCACCAGAGCCGAATATGACGAAGAAGTCCAACGGAACATTCGCGTCTAGAAGTGCTTCATGGACGTTCCAAGTCCCACGGACCCTAGGATCAACCACTCCACTCCACTCCTCCCAAGTCATCTCAGCAGTAGAATTATCCTTGAGCACGAGGGACAGTTGCATCACACCAGCGAGGGGCTCGGGAGCTTCGTTGATTGCCTTGAGTACGTCACCGGGATTGCTAACGTCTCCGGAGATCGTCTTGATGACGGATCCAGGATAGCTTTCGAGCTCCTTCACGAAAGGCTCATTATCGGCACTTCCAGCGGATCTCGACAGGAACACAAGGTTACGGGCTCCATGCTCGAGCAACCAAGTGGCCACAGATCGACCAAGGCCGCCGAAACCGCCAATGAGAAGGTATGAGGCATCGTTCCGGAATATGGAAGCTTCCTTAGTTGATGGAATAGCCTGACTGACTTCGGGCTCAGAGAAGCCGAACCAGGACATGCGAGGTATTTGAACCTTGCCATCCACAATGGCGTAATCGAAGTCCGCGTCCAACTCTCCGCCTTTGCGACGGTTTGGTAGACTCTGTACAATATTCAATAGAGCTTTGGACATACCGTTGCTAGATATTGAGATGTCATCGACCTCGACAAGAGTAATGTCTGCCTTGTTCTCCATGCGAACGGTTCTAGCAGTGCCCTGAATCATGGCTGGCTTGGCATCCTTGCAAGCGCCATGAACGGCGGGGATGACCCAAATGAGTGAATCACTCAAGTTGCATAGGCTGTCGATGAACGGCCGGAAAGTCTCAGAGCTAAGGTCGTAGATTGTGTTTCCAGTAAGATCCAGAAGTGAGATGACCACAGACCCGTCAGAAGGAACTGTGTTCTGGTGGGAGACTCGTGTAGTAAACCCCTTAGACTCACATTGAGACCTGACGCCACTAGCAAGCTCAAGTCCTTCCTTCGAATTGTGTGCTAGAATGGTGATAATTGTGCTCTTGTCCATCTCGGTAACCTTCATTGGCTCCGCGAGTATCAAGCCAGTCGGTGTCTGTGAATGAAAGACGAAGCCAAGGCATTTCAGTCTCTGGCTAATCTTTTCACAATCAGAAGCACCACCGGTTGCAATACCGTCATCGTGAACGATCAGTCGGCTTCCAGCAGTCTGAAGTGACTTCAATTCCGTCAAATCATCAAGTAGGTGGCGATCATCCGACAACAAGGTCGAAATCGACAAGAGGATAATGTCAGTCGTGTTGCACATGCAAAGCTGCTCGAGATCAACGACCGAGACGCTTTCGCGATCCAGACTTGCAACTGCCTCGGTGACTTGGTCAACCTGTTCCCCAGAGGTGCATACATAGGTGTACTCAGAGTAAAGGCGCTTATGTTGGGTAGGCTGCAGAGCATCTAGAGCAAGTCGAGTAATGTCGGTTGATCCTGATCCAATCTCCAATACTTTCGAGTCAGGAGACTTGAAGCCGAGGAGAGAAATTACTTCGGTAGCGTCCTTGACAAGATCCCAGTTGGCAGTCCCGACTTCTGCAAGGGAGTCCAGCATAGTGATATCGTCTCTCCATTCAAAGGTGCTTCCGAGGAGAACTTCTTCACGCTTGGCGACAGGTAGCTCAGAGTAAGAGAGACCTTCCAGATACACCGTAGGACGACCTTCATCTGTGTAGATGGCAGCGTTTGCGGTCATGCCTTTAGCATCTTCCTGGATACTGCCGTAAGCTCTCATACATAAGTCCTGGTTCCCGAGGACACCCAGTCGCGAGATGAAGGTGGGAAGCAGGATGCTGTCTAGACGCCGCTTCTGGCCATGTGTTTGCGCCACGAGGTTAATCTGAAGCATTTGATCCAAAAGTGTCGGATGAGCAGCGTAGTGCGTCGTGTCTTCAAAGTCATAAACTGTCGCTGTGGCCTCCCTCTTGACTGTGTTCGCGGTGATCTGCTCAAGGCCTTGGAAAGCGGTCTGCCAGTCGATGCCAACGGCCTTGACAGCTTTGTACCAGCCTTCAGCGTCGATCTCGCGAGCAAATTCTTGCTCAGCCTGAGCGCTTGCGATTGAGGTCTTCTCTGCCTCAGCTCCTGAGCGGATGTGACCAGAGCAGTGCGTGACCCATGCGTGTCCATCGTAGGACATGATTTTGAAGTTGTACCATTGGCCTTCGTCACTAAGCTTGTCTTCCGGAATCATGCGCGTGTATAGTTCCATCTTCTTCTCCTTGGGGATTGTCATGCCGGTGATGATTGACATATCCCTAATGGTGTACGCATCTGAGCCGTTGGCTACCTGACGCATCGCCTCTCCAGCCATGGCCATGTAGCCGGCTCCAGGGAATACGATCTGACCGTTGACGATGTGGTCCATCAACCAAGGAACTTCCTTGAGATCAAGCATGTTTCGCCAGGCAGGCTCAATATCATTGCCCTCAAGAACCCTAGCGCCGAGAATCACATGTCTGGTATGCTTTCTTTGCTTGTAACGGGAAGGATTGCGAGGTTCATCCATATAGGTTACATCGTGTAGCCAAGGGTAGGTCGGCAGATCGGTCAAAACTCTGCCCTTGGGGATGATGGTGGCCATGTCGGCCGGGGCTCCTTGTACGAAGAGCTCACCAGCCAGACGGAGCATGGATAGGTTGGTATCTTCAGCACGGCGGAGGGTAGTGATGTACTCGCAGGAAGAGTCAGGCACGCTCCGAAGGATCTCACTGATGGGACGTTGGAGAGCCGGATGGGGGCCGACCTCCACGAAGAGATTGTTGTTATTGCTCTTCAAGATCGCTCTCATCGCCGTATTGAATAGCACAGGGTGGACGAAGTTTCGGCGCCAGTAGTTGGCTCCAAAGTCAGCTTCGGTCATCTCAAGACCAGTGACGCTCGAGAAGTGAGGCACGGTCGGAGCCTTAGCATTGACAAGGTATGGCTTCAGGAGCTCCTCGTATGGCCCAGCCAAAGGCTCGATCCAGGGAGAGTGGAAAGATGTCTCCAAGTTCAAAACCTTAGCCTTGACATCAGGATGGCGACGCATGATCTGGTCAATGCAGTGTTGGATGCAGACGGGATCGCCTGACAAGGTGGAGTTGAGATGACTGTTCTCACAGCCAATGACGACACCTGGAATCAAGAAGGGCTCAACCTCCTTTGGGCCAAGACTGACAGCAGCCATAGTACCAGGCGGGACAGTGCCGTTGACCAAGAGCCAGCCGCGGAAGTAGGCAACAGCCATGGCGGCTTCGGCGGTGACACTACCGGCAGCGTACGCAGCAGCAGCCTCTCCTCCAGAGTGGCCAGTAACAGCATCAGGACGAACGCCAAGGCTAGCGAGAACATCGACCAACGCGATCTGAACAGCAGTTGCGCATGGGTGAGAGTATCCCCGCTGGCCAACCCTGCTAGAGTCATCGTCGATAGACAGCTCCTTCTCCAAGGACCAGGTTGGCCTGTGTTCTTCGGGAAGCGACTGGAGCCATACGTCCAGCTTCTTGATGGAGTCTCGGAACACCTCGTTGGTTTCGATCAGTGACTTGCCCATCCCGGCCCAGTGCACACCCTGTCCAGTAAAGGTCAGAATGAGTCGCCGGGAGGTGGTTGGCTTGCGCTTGAAGCTGCTCAGGTCAAAGACACCCTCCTCGTTGGCAATAGCATAGGCTCTGCAGCTGAGGTGATCGCGATGATGACCCAGAGTGTAAGCAAGATCATCAAGATCAGCGCTCTTAGTCTCAATGTAGTGCTTGTGTTGGTCCACTTGCTTTTCGAGAGAAGTCAAGTGCGCAGCGGAGAACAACAAGAGTCGCTGTCCAGGAGAGCGAACGCTGACGCCTGAGTCTGAGCTGATAGAGCTAGCATCATCTTGCAGCTTTTGCCAACCATCATAAGACTCAAGAATGACCTTCAAATTATTAGCGGGGAGCTTTCGTCAGGATAAGGGCAGAGTTCTTACGTGAGCATTGGAGCCAGCCACACCAAAGGAATTGACACTGATGCGCTCATCTCTGTCTGCAGGCCAGAAAGTTGGCTCCGTCGGGACCGAAAGCTTGGCCTCATCCCATGGAACTGTGCTGATGTTAGTATCTGACAATCAGGTTACTTACGATGAACTCACTCCTTGGATTGGGGTTTTCCATGTAGATGTTCGGCGGAATAACTCGATTTTCCAATGCGAGGACTGCCTTAATGACACTTGTCAGGCCTGCCGCACCTTCTGAGTGACCGACATTAGGTTTAACCTGAGTACTCATGTTAGAAAACCTCAACCTTGCATTGAAAACATGGTGAACTTACAGCGCCAATCATCACGCCATCATGATCCTTCCAGATTCGAGCAACTGCCGCCACCTCAAGTGGATCGCCAGTCGGAGTACCAGTGCCATGGCACTCGAAGAAGGCCGTCTTATTGAACGGAAGACCAGCCTTCTCGTAGGTCTTTCGAATCAAGGCCTCCTGCAGGTAAGTGTTTGGGCTCATGATGCCGTTAGACCGACCATCGTTGTTGGTGCCCGCTTAATCTCTTGACATAGACAGCGTTGACAGCTTCACCGCGGCCGTAGCCATCGGCAAGCAGATCAAAGGTTTTGCATTTGCCGCTTGGAGACAAGACACCGGTTTCTGTGAAGACAATGGATGTGATGACTGATGTGATGAGGTTGCATCCCAGAGCCATTGCCGACTTGCATGTACCATTTTGAACAGCTTCAGCAGCCAGATGTAAAGCAACCATGGATGAAGAGCATCCAGTCTTGACAAGCATACTTGAAGGATGTTAGTCACTGCGAATCGTCACTCACATAGGGTGCGCTACTTACCTCGGGCCAGTCCAGCCGTACTCATATGATACACGGTTAGGCTGTAAGAAGTCGAGGTAGCCAGATCCTCGGTATAGTCCAGAAGCGTGCGGGTCCATTGACAAGTCATCTTGCCAATCTGACGAGAAGTTGCCAACATAACAGCCGATCTCTTGGCCGCGCCAGTTGACCTCGCCGGCATTGTCAAGACATTCTCGCGCAATCTCCAGCAATTGCCTTTGCATGGGGTCCATGCGCTCGATTTCCTTCTCACCACATGTGAAGTAAGAGGCGTCAAATTTGGTAAGGTCATTATCGGCTTGGGTGAACATGTATGCCTCCTTGTTCTGAACCGTTCCCCACTTTGCAACGGGACTGTAGAAGCCTTCGCTATTCCATCTCTCTTTAGGGATGGGGATCAGACCGCTTTGCTTATTCATCATCAGGTTCCAGAAGTCTTCCGTGTTCTTCACGCCACCGGGAAGCCTCACGGCCATTCCCACGATGGCGATGGGGTCGGAGGTGCCCATCTCGGATGAAGGCGTGGCGGCGCCCGACTTTGATGACATTGTCTAAAGCGTGGTACAAAAGATGGTAAAAGCCCGCAAACGCCTGCTGAGTGAGAGTCAAATGCCAGCCTAGCAAAGGATATCGTGTAGTTTTGGCTGTGTATTATGGTTTGGGTTAAAGGGCCAACAAGATTACTTCGACACTAATGTAGAGCTTCTTAACAAGAGATGAACAATGTTGCAACGGAGTTGATCTCGGTATTCCAGAAGACATCCCCTATGTTGGCAGAATAGGTGAGTCCGAGTTTTGCGAAAGTCTATTGCTCGAATTCCGAGAGCCATATTTTTTCCGTCTAGTGTGATTGGCTGCGAGAATCGACTTGCGAACACCTCATGATGACCCGGTCCCTGCACAGCTTGCGGTCCGAGATGTGTCACAACATGAAGTTCAACACTCCGAAAGACACCAGCCAATGGACCAGGCAAGTAACTTGGATGGACGAAATCTAATTTCACATCAGGAGTGCCCGTGGTGTCATGTAACGGTCGCGTCAACAAAGAGATTCTACTGAACGACTTGAGAGATATTCCGTCTACAGCTCTACTACAGCACTGCTGCGGCTGGCGATTGGCATCACACATCAGCTTGGTTCTTATACAATTATGGCTTCTACTCTCCCCAACACTATGAAGGCTGTCATCATTGAAGGTCGCGGTAAAGCGGCAATAGCCACATCGCCCATTCCTAAGTTACGTGATGGATATATCCTCGTGAAAACGACTGCCGTCGCTATCAATCCTTCTGACTGGAAGCACATTGACTTCATGTGGGTGGGTAACCCCACTGGTACGCGACCAGGTCTCGAGTACTCGGGCGTTGTTCTCGAGGTCGGCAATGGAGTGGATAAGCACTTCAAAGTTGGCGACAGAGTCTTCGGGATTGTGAATGGCTCGTAAGTGACACGATCTCTCCAGACTACAGAATGACTCTAATCATATTTGCACAGAAATGTGAGACAGAAGGAAGATGGGGCCTTTGCAGAGTATCTCATCGCAAAGGCGAGCCTACAGATGAAGATACCTGACCATGTTGATGACACTGAGGCGGCGGCAATCACGTCTGGCCTAGTAGCGGTGGTTGGTGCTTCATTCACACTTGCTCCTAACAGATCATCGCTAAAAATCAGATCTAGGGTCAAGGACTCTACCAGTCTCTGGCACTTCCACTTCCCACTAAGCCGTCACCAGAGCCGATTCCCCTTCTGATTTACGGCGGAAGCACGGCGTCAGGAATCATGGGCATTCAGTTCGCCAAAATGTCCAATTGCACGGTCATCGTAACCTGTTCGCCCAAGAACTTCGACTACATGAAGGCCTTGGGAGCTGATTTCTGCGTTGACTACAAAGCAGAGGACTGTTCAGAGCAAGTCAAGGCTTTCACAAAGGGAAGATTGAGGCACGCTTGGGATTGCATTGCGACAGCCCAGTCTGCACGGATATGCGCCGCGGCGATGTCGATAAGAGGCGGGCACTACAGCAGCCTCTTGTACTTGGTTCCCTCCATTGTCAAGAAGATCAATCCAAAGATCGAGTGCTCTACAACCTTGGGTTACACGATTCTAGGAGAGACGATAGAGAAGGAGACGGTCATTGAACCTAGACTTGACGACTACGAGTTTGGGAAGATGTTCTGGGATGTGAGTGAGAAGCTACTGCAGGAGGACAAGTTTCGGCCTGCCAGGCAAATTGTAAATGAAGGCGGCGATGGCTTGGAAGGTGTTCTTCATGGCATACAGTACCTGAAGCAAGGGAACGTGAGTGCTGCAAAGCTCGTCTACACGATTGCTTCATAAGGTAGATACACGTAGCTTCAATTTCAGACTTCGTTATGGCCAATCATGTAATATCATGAGAAAGATGCATCGATCTTAGAAGGCAAGTTTCCGACACGGAGTATCCCAAGTCTGGACATTTTGGTGGCCTTCCATTGTCCGCACTGGGTTCAACAGGTAGGTCTCTGAGGCATGAGCTGCGCGAGAGTTAGTGGTCGAACAGGGCGGCGATGGATGACTCGCGCATTAAACCACCTGAAGTAACTTTCACTGAGTCCTAGCACAGGCCTGCCAAAATCCGACCCCGTGCGGTCCGTCAACTCAGCAACGATGAAGCCACTCACATATCATTGTTGCTCCGGATTCGGGAGTCTCTAAGGAGTAGGGCAAGGCTTAAATAATCCGGAATGAAGAAGCGAGCCTGAAATGTATGGGAGATTCAAGACAGCAGCCCCGAGCGACTCGCATCTTGATGGTGAGCCTAATCCAGGCCTCGACACAGAGTCATGGTGCAACAGGCCGTGACTTTGTCCCCCTCCGATTAGATGAAGGCGTCAACAACAGAGTAGAAAGCATACATTTCAGTATCAATAGTGTTCATGTTCAAATGAATCAAACAAACATCCTCTTAATCTCGTAAGGTATTTCATTGAATGAAGGAAATCAGCGGGAATAAGTCTCAAGATAGCGACATGGGAGGGTTAATACCGGAAAACTACGACGCACGGATTAGCTACAGTTGTACTAACTCATTAATGCCATACTTGATCAAAATCCGTCACTATGTTACTCGATATTGAAACAGAACCGTACTAATGTAGATTGCGCGAAATGTATTTCACTAATGCGTTGGTTTAGTGATGAAATTGCGACTCGGTCATCGCTGTCCGAGGCATATAGAAGGGGTTCCGCGCGATTAAGTGACCTCCGTGCCGGACCGATGGTCCCCCCCTCTCCACATGAGCGACGGATTGACAGCTCCGGTACTGTAGAATCGTCGGGCTTATGGTTAAAGCACTCATGTACTACGTGTAGTTGCCCCAGTTGTGACATCAAGGACGCCACAGTATAATCTGCCGCATCAAAGACGTAGTCATATTTCAGAGTCAACCAGCATCAGATGGCAGAATGGCGGCCGTGGAAGCCTTCAACGAAACGAGAGACAGTACGGACAGGATTGTCACCGATTGTGGATTTGCGGGCTACTATGAAAACGTCCACTCACGACAGAAATTGCTCATCGTTCAGCTGATCATGAAATCGTTCCAAAAATTGCGATGCGATATTGCGCGTACAAAACCGGGCCAGAAGCTGAGACCGATCAAATGCACCGCCAACCTACGGAAACAGCTCGACTTCTGCTATGAAATGCTTTCAGATGCAGGACTTGTGCGCCAAGAAGGAGATTCGTTCATCAGGACAGACAAACCCACACCACCTGGAAATCCAAAAGATGCTCTTCAACATATTCTCAACGACTTTCCGACATACACATCTCTGAACAAGCTTGTGGCTCACGCGGGTAACAACCTCGCCGAAATTTATGTGGGACGTACCGATGGCGTCCGATCGATTTTCGGGTCCCCAGAAGGGCGCGAGTATCTGGAAGATATCTATGGCGCAGCGCATCCGAGCAAGGCCTTTCACAAGCTCATGGAAGACTTCATGACCCGCTTCACAGAGACCGTCGCCATCCCTCACGGTTCTCAACTCAAGATCCTGGAGCTTGGCGCTGGAACAGGGGGCACAGCCAAATGGCTTGCCCCGTTGCTCGCTAAATCGGGAGTCCCTGTCGAGTACACCTTCACCGATCTGGCACACGGCTTCATTGCTCAGGCTGCGCGGAAGTTCCAAGACTACCCCTTTATGAACTATCGAACACAGGACATCGAGAAGCCACCACCTGTAGATCTCGCGCACACCCAGGACATAGTCATTGCTGTAAACGCAGTTCACGCCACCCCTGACATGGTAAAGTCACTTACCAATACGCGCCAATTCTTACGACCTGGCGGGTTTGCACTGGTGATGGAGGTGCAGGAGCGTTTGTGCTGGGCTGACTTTGTGTTTGGGCTGTTTGAGGGATGGTGGTTGTTCAGCGACGGGAGAAAGCATGCGACGGCTGACGAGACGGTATGGCGGGATGCTTTCAAGGCATCTGGGTTCGATCATATTGATTGGACTAGAGGGAAATTGAGGGATTCCGGCCTGCAGAGAGTTTTCCTGGCGACGGTGGCCGAATAGGGTAGCTCGTGGTTGTAGTTGTTGGTACAGTGCCCGTAACTTCGGTTTCAGTTGCACATGACGAATCTTCCTCTTCATGTATGGTACACCAAATCTGATGAGATCAGATCACGCCACTTGATAGCCGACCTAACCGCGGATACTATTGCTTCGTCCTTGTGATATTGTATAGATACATAGGTGATCAAACCGAATCCTCGGAACTAGATTTCCATATCTGCTAGATAGCATAGCTAAAATCGAGGCGGATCCCCGGTGAAACGTCCGCAATGAGGTTTCGAGGCTACCTGTAACCTAAAGCGAGGCTGGAATGGTAGGCACTCGACTATACGGCTAATTGGCAACTTGTAGGCAGAAATTATCCACGTGGTTTGTTTATCATTCGGTACAGATGTTTCTGTTTAGGAGTTTGGTAACGAGTCTTCTTTTGCCTAACTGCACCTCTGAGGGGATACTTTCCTGCAGGCTGCCCCGAGAACACTCAAAGTCTACTCCAAATGGGGCGCGTAAGCACGTCTTTACAAGACTTACACAGTAGACTTGTAGCAGCGGAAAAAAGGCAACTCTATCTGGGTGGCGGCACGACCCTTGCCGCTGGCTCGTACCAATCTTACGTCTGTTGGCCGAGATGAAGCAAGACGGGGAAAGGACTTCTAAGATGGGCTGAAGTATCGCGAGTCAAGATGTGGGGGGCTTCGTCGCAACTTCGGGTGAGAAGGAAAGTTTCGGGGTACTTTTCCTGTTCCCCGACGATGCTGCACTTGGGATAAGGCTTCAGGGTTCTCGATAGTTCGAACCTACATGGTACCCCAAGTTAGTTGACAATACGCGGGATCTCTAAGTTGAATTCTGAGTAAGTATGTAGCTACGGAACTTTTCCCTACACTTGGCTGGCCAAGAATTCGTACCTATGCGTGCGCTCAGTTGACGCTGAGAACAATTGCTGGCAATATCGCAAAATTCTAGTATGGCTACTGAGAAGCAGGTTGAGATTGGCGCCGAGCGGCAGGATGAGGATGGTGACATCGTTGTGGACTGGAATGGGGAAGACGACGAGAGTAAGCCCCTGAACTGGTCAACTACTCGAAAGTGCATCAACGTTGGACTTGTCAGCGCCTTAACTTTCATTGCGTAAGTCATCCTGCGTCCCAATACGACACGAGAGCGAAGCTGGAATAGCTGACTGACTACGAATGATGTGGCTCTATAGGTCCATCGCCTCCGCCATGTGTGCACCTGGAGTCCCAGACATGATGGCGGAATTCCATAGCGAGAGCAAAGTCCTCTCATCCTTCATCGTCTCTATTTTTGTCTTAGGATATGCAATTGGTCCAATGTAAGTTCTGTTCGCCTCAAGGTAATGAAGCCTCAAGTAATAATCAACTTATGCTCGTCAGCTTCTTTGCTCCTTTATCCGAGCTGTATGGGAGACTGCCCATTTACCACAGCTCAAACATCCTCTTCACTCTGTTCAGCATTTTGAGCGCTGTATCACCAAACCTGCCGGCCATCATTATCTTCCGTTTCCTCTCTGGCGCCTCGGGTGCAGCCCCCCTAGCCATCGGCGGTGGCACTATAGCTGATCTCATCCGACCCGAGCGACGAGGCTTGGTGGTGAGCGTCTACTTCGTTGGTCCCATCCTTGGACCAGCACTGGGACCGGTCGCGGCCGGCTATATTTCACAGGATCTAGGCTGGCGATGGATTTTTTGGGTCACTGCAATCCCTGTGAGTGCTTGTCGGGTACCGTGGTCTGATTCCCATTGCTGATCAAGAGCCACAGTCCGGTGCCTTCACGTTGATTTGCTTCTTCTGTCTGCGGGAGACATATCCTCCAAGACTGCTGCACCAGCGTGCAGTGGCTTTACGGAAAGCTCATCCCGAAAGCACTTTCGTAGCGCCGGGTGAAAAGTCGGCGTTGAGTCCAAGTACGCTCCTTCTCAATGCACTGGTTCGGCCAGTCAAGATGTTTTTCTTGAGCCCAATTGTGCTTGTTCTCTCAACAATACTTGCTTTAGCATACGGGTATATGGTAAGCCCCACGAGGTTTCTACACAATGTGGCGTGAGGCTGATAGCAAGCAGTACATACTATTGACGACATTCACTCCGGTCTTCACCTCGGAGTACGGCTTTTCGTTGGGCACAGTCGGTTTAGTCTACCTTGGCCTGGGCGTAGGTTTCAGCGTGGGAGCAATTTGCAATGCGATCTTCAACGACCGCATGGCCAATCGACGAACTGCACGCAACGATGGACATCGTGAGCCTGAGTTTCGACTGCCTATCATGGCCAGGTCGATCTTGCTTACACCCTTGGGACTATTCTTCTACGGCTGGACCGCGCAATACCACTTGCACTGGATACTCCCAATCATTGGCTCAGCCCTTCTCGGAGCCGGACTAATCCTTATCATGGTGGGTGCTCTAACATCTTCATACATTCCAGATACTAATCAAGCGCCCAGATGCCGCTGCACACATACCTCATCGACGCGTTTACGAAGTACGCTGCTTCTGCGATAGCGGCATCTACCATCTTCCGCTGCATCGTTGGTGCATTTCTGCCACTCGCAGGGGAGTCATTGTTCAATCGGCTAGGGCTCGGCTGGGGAAGTAGTCTTTTAGGATTTGTCTCACTTTTGCTCTGTCCGGTTCCGTGGCTACTTCAAAAATATGGCCAGGCAGCTAGAGAGAGGTTTGCTGTCACATTCTAAATCACTCCATGACACACGTAATTACCTTAATTCACAGACCGATCACCAGGGAGTAGAAGGGCGATGGTTTCTATTCAAGAATATGTCTTATCTAGCTACTAAGAATCGTTTTGCTATTGTTGGTGGCGGATTACAGGTTTAAACTCTTATTCTGAGCCATAAAGACATTAATATGGATTATGAATCCATTTTCTGGATTGAACATGTTTCTTCCGTGATTAATATCTGGCTTGATCAAGTTCACACTACAAATTTGCGGCCTTAGAGTGACCATAACCTTGACTTAGTAATAGAGATGCCTGTGTCACGAAATCCTCACCACTCTCTTGCCCTTCCTAGTGATCTGTCCTCTGCCAGAGTCACACATGGTGTGTACTCAATGTCGAGATGTGAGTTGATAGCGAACGGGTCTTCGACGTGCATATTTATCAGCACATGATCGGCACAGTGTGTTGAGTGATTCCAGTTGATAGCATAAGCCGGAACTGTCGTTTTCCACCGTGCGGCGCTGCTGAGAATTTTCCATGTTGCAACACAATGCCAACGATGAAGATCCATAGACACCCATTTTATGTCTTGCGTGCCCTTCATAACTTGGGGTAGAGTGATGGCCTTTGTCGCATTTTGGTCCTCAAAGAACTCCCACGGCCATACGTGCTCAAATTCGTCAATGAGTTCGGGAGAAGAGCATTGTGTCGGCATCCAGTGGAGCAGAACGTCATCGTAGATGCAACCTGCTGCGCGGGCTTCGTTGGGCGTATTCCCGCATGCTGAGGACGGCTCCCAGGCGCGAAAGGTCTGTCCACCGTCGACGACACTCCATTCTGGGACGATAGTAGACATTTTCGTGGGTGAGTCTAGGAAGTATGCTGCCAAAGCAAATGAAAAGACCAAGATGGCTCCGGATGTGGAATAGCCAATGCCTTGAAAGATCTTCCTCCAAGGGAATCGTCTTGGATAATGATTTAGCACCTGCTTCGACGCAATTTCCTCCAGTATGTCGTCGTCATAGCTGCTGGACTGAGAGGATAAGAGCCTCTCTTCCGCTTCGTTGCTATGGTCTGTGGTAGTTGACATTATTTGCTACTGACTTAGGCAGAAAAGTTGCGTAAAAGCAGTAGGGTAGTGTAAAAAAAAGTTGCTTTACATGTATCCGCTGTACGACAAGACCGTGGCATCCTCTATTCCACGTTTGAGTAGGACTACAACCTGCCCAGGTGGCTACAGAATATGTGAGGCGGACTTGCTTGAGTGAGAGTTCTGCCTCGGATTTTTACGACAACTACCCGACAAAATGCACTGACAAGACAAGGTACTCAAGGTTCAGTTGTAAAGCATGAGTGCGGAACCCGAGAAATTCTCCAAGCTCCCGCTAGGACCCTTATGAAGTGTGTCACAGTTCAAAGCTTAAACACAAAGTCGAGAACATCCACAGGACTAACCGAGCACAGAACGTAAACGAAGAGCTTGTCCCTTCTTACCGGGATCCTCTCGAGAAAGCAAGTGGAACCACCTACTGTAAACGGTACTATGACTGCACTAACGATATATGGACGTCAGTTTCGGAAGTTAATCGACTTGAAGGAGGAGCTGGGCAGACGACACGGAGACTTTCTTCTTGATCGCCCAGCTCTTACTATAAGCGACCGTCATATCCTAGCTACAAGCTGAATCGGAGATGATGACGCGGAAGATATCATCCCCGCATGGTTGGCCTAGGCAGAATCAAATGTCATGTAGTGCCGACATATGTTATCTATCGCCCTCTCAACAATACTGCCTATCACGTACTTCCAGTCACCACCGCTGTCACCGTGCAATCATGGCAAACCACCGCGAAAAGGTCACAAGATTCGAGAAGAATATGGACAATAGCCTTTCACCTTGTCTACGACTTCTTTTCTTTCTTCTAGGCTCATCGATATGCACCCTTTTCACTCTTCTGGTTCCCTTCTCTCCATTTTACGGAACTGATCACGGGAATCACGGTCACTCTGATACCAACCTCGGGCTCATCACCGGCCTGCTCAAGGACAAATTCCCTTGCGGCAGAGACACTCCCACTGCATTGTCACGTGGGTGCAAGTTTGAGTCATACACGGCGACATGGCAACCTCCGCAATGTTTTGACTCGGCTCTAGATGCCGAGTTCCGCCAGACTCGCCCATGGAAGTTCTTTACGTCTCGGAATTCAACCACCGAGTTATCCTGGTCTGACGTGGAGAAGATCAAACCAGGACAGGCGTGGACGACATGGGAGTTCCATCTCTACTCTTGCGCGTTTCTGTGGAAGAAAGAGGTCAAGATCGCGCACGGATTGGTCTCTGGTACCATCGACTATCACCAGTGCCTAGACCATGCGTTGATGCACGACTACGCGAGGCCCAAGGACCATGTGAGTATCCCTTACTGGCCTCGCTTTACTTCTTGTCGACCGCCTAGCGACATATCCGTTCACCAATTCGATTTGAAACCTGGTGTGGAAAAGGGGCTTGGTAGTGATGGACAGCTAGCTGAAGTGCATGGCCATTCTCATATTCACGGGGCGAATAAGGAATTTGATCACAAGCCAAGGGAATAGACCATTTTCGTCACTGGGGGCAAATGTTGTAGCAGACTGATTAGCCAATGTCTTCGTTCTCGGGCTCTCCATGCAATAGTATAGTCACCATTCCTACCATAAATCCCACATATCGTTACGATTAACGTAAAGTCCTCTGATCCTCATACGTGGGTAACCAAGTTCGTTTCAAGTCAAGGTTCAATACCCTGAACATGGTGAAAACCACAGTCTAGACTACCGGGAACTGATCCATCATTGGGCAGACAAAGTAAGCTACACACTATTGTCGATAACCGAGAGCGACAGTGTCGTCAGAATTTCACCTTACGACTAGGTTCACAATAAGGATCAGGGTTTTTTAGTAAAAAAAAAAGCAGGGCAACTACTTGTTCTCGAAAGTATCCCACTTTCCGCCGTTTAAGCTTCCGTCATCCCACCCAGCAAGCTCAAGGTTGGAAGCCTTTTGTGTGCGTGCCCAAACTATCAACTTGGCCTTGTCAGAGCTGCATAAGGGGACTCAAACGCGGCGGGGATCCTCTTCAGGGTCATTGGAGCAAGAAAGTAACGCGAATCCACTAGGAATCCTTTCCAAATTGAGTCATTGTTGCTAGCTATGCTCTTGGTGATACACGGTTCCGCGGATGTACGGCTCGAGCCGGAACATTAATCATTATTCTATAAGCTAGTATACGCAAATGGAGATATTCCAAGAAACCTTGAGGTAATCGACTACCGCAGATAACGTGACTAGGTCTGCTCGTCTGCCACGAGGGTGTCGGAAGACAAGCTGTAAAAGGGAGTAGGAACGCCATATATGACCACGTTACATCCCACGCTGTCTACCTTGGTGTTCGAGCATCTAACAAATCAGACAACTACAATACACCAACTATATCTGTTATCATTATCCAACGACTCACAATGAGATTCACCGCCCTTACTTCCGTTGCGATCCTTGCAGCCACTGCTCTTGCGGCACCGACCATCCAGAGAGAGGAGAAACGGGCTTTCGTCACTGACGAGCTTGGTACGTGTTTGAAGCACTTAAGATTCCGTAGACAATTAAGTGGTCTAACTGACGAGTAAAGATCCTCGCGCGTTTGTCACCGAAGACAAACGCGAGTTTGTGACTGAGCCAGAGAGACGCTCCTTTGTTACAGAGGACAAGCGAGGATTTGTCACTGAGGAGAAGCGTGGTTTCGTCACCGAAGATGAAATGGAGAAGAGAGGTTTCGTCACCGAGCCCGATATGAGCAAGCGTGGCTTCGTGACGGAGCCAGAGAAGAGGTCTTTTGTCACTGAGGACAAGCGCAGCTTCGTGACCGAACCCGAGAAGCGCGGCTTCGTCACTGAGGATAAGCGCAGCTTCGTCACTGAGCCAGAGAAGCGCGCCTTCGTCACTGAGGATAAGAGAAGCTTTGTCACGGAGCCCGAGAAGCGCGGTTTCGTCACTGAAGAGAAGAGGGGCTTCGTCACTGAGCCTGAGAAGAGATCCTTCATTACAGAGAAGCGTGGCTTTGTCACCGAGGACAAGCGTAGCTTTGTTACGGAGCCTGAGAAGAGATCTTTCGTGACTGAAGACAAGCGCGGCTTTGTTACCGAGCCTGAGAAGCGTGGATTTGTCACTGAGGAGAAGCGCTCTTTCATCACTGAGCCCCACAAGAGAGGCTTTGTCACCGAGGACAAGCGTGCCTTCGTTACTGACGAGAACATGGAGTAATACTCATATGATCCTCGGTACTTTAAGAATGATGGAGAGGATGGAACAGACAAGTGGTGGTAAATGGTACAGATTGTCCTGACGGGAAACCGGCGGTACTTGGTGGAGTTTTTCTTGATTACGTTAGACAAGGTAGCTTCAACAGCAGACTGGTCACTGAAATCAAAACTCTTGTCTCGCTTTACATTAGTTCTACTGCGATGACGAAAAGAGTGTGTGTCAATGGTGTGTTATCAATGGAACTGACAAGCTAGGGATTAACACGACGTTGAACGAAGGAGAGATTGAAAGCTATCAAGCTTGTATGGCATTGAGAGCTATTCTACTGACAAAAGCTACAAGAGGTGTTGTTTACCGAGGCCATTTTCTTTCTACACGTTGCATGTATTTGATTGAGGCATTGCTGCCAATCACCCGAAAGCTAAAGCAACCCTAGATTCTGCCCTACTCACTGTCACCAGTCAGCCAGATTTCGTGGCCGTTTCCTTCGTTTACGATGCGACTATTCAGACACCCTAAGACTGCAACACCACTTGCAATCCACCAGACCAAGCCTGTGATGTTATGGGACGACCCGTAGCTATACACGATTCCCGCTATGGATGAAGTCGCTGACCTTATCAAACCAGACAACAAGAATGCGCTGCTGTGGGTTCGCGCTAAAGCAGACGGATGCGGCGAAGACCTGACCAAAGGATGTAAGCCAATGTGAGCATTCACAACAAGAACGATATCAAAAGCAGCTTACAAATTGGTCAGAACAAGTTGCGCTGGTACGACAAATGTGGATGTGCCCACCATCATGATTTGAACCAGGATGATGAGGAACCAAACGACGAACCCAGTTTTACCAGCTGGTGGTGGTGTAGTCGAGGGCATAGCTGCGATGTAAGGCACGATGAAGTAGAGTAGCGGCATCCCAAGCATGAACTTGCGCCACATCTTCAAAGTGCCGAGACGACGGCTGATGCGGGGATAGATGAAAAGTTGCGTGGGTAATCCCATCATTCCGACGATGAAGAGAGACCACATAATTTGGTCTGGCTTCATCCCGGCCCCGCCAGAAAAGAAGAAAGGGAGCTTGAGTTTGCCTTCTTTGTCAACCGGGTCGCTGAGGAAACTCGTCCACAGAGTGTTGTAGGTCGTGATGTGATACTCCTGGATGGCGTATGAAACAAGCGTGAGACACATATTTTTAGTGAACATGCGCCTAGATGGTAAGATCATGGGAGTTGTCTTGACTGCCTTCATTGGTGATCTTTGCTCTTCGGAATCCCTTTCAGATGGGTCAGAGTATTCCGTGATCATATGTGACATCTCTTCGTCAGTGGCATCCTCATGGCCTGCTCTGGTTGCTGTCGAGATCTTGGTTCCAAACAAAAGGTATCGAACTCTTCGGGTGAAGGCGACGCCAGGATCGTATCTATCTTTCAGGGGCTCTAGAGTCTGTAGAAACGGAAGCTGTAAGCCTGATTCAACAATTACGAGTGGAAAGCAACGAGCTCACTTCTTCTAGGAAAAGCAAGACCGCGAAGAAGGCCAACAGCATGATAGATCCGCTGAGGATAGCTGGTGGTGCATACGGCCACGCTTTCAGAAACGCATTATTCCCAAACTTATCGGGGTATTTCCCCGCTAGGTCAGCCAGCTGCCCGGCCATGAGGGGACTAGCCATGGCAGCAACGTTGAAAGAGATCGGAAGCAACAAGAAAGCATGAGGCTGAAATCTTTCGGGATTGTTAGCTATTGCTAGCGAATTCTAATCAACCTGAGCAATGACTGACCGTTTCTCCACGACAACCTCGGAGACCATCGTCCTCACTGTCGCCACATTTCCGTTGACTAGACCTTCGAGGATCCGCAACGCCAGTGCCTGCTTGAAATCTGTGATGAATCCAAAAGCAACACATCCAATAACTACATTCAAGGACTTGATCGTTAGCGGCCGAACGCCGTCTCTCATCTTACATCCAGTGCATGTGATGACGGGACTCACATGATCCAGCTATTCCCCCCATTAGAACAAGCTTTCTACCGCCTCTGGGAGAATCGGCCAGTTTCCCCAAGAACATTGACGAAAAGCATTGTGATAGCATAAAACTTGTTTGTAAGTAAGCGACTTGTCGGACGATCGCTCCCGAGTCTAGCGTCGCATCTAAAGACTGCAATTGATAAAACAAATATGTCTAAGACGCCTTGTCAGCGACCCCCACATCTGCACAACGTCGTGGTGGAAAGAGTCTACTCACGAGCAGTGAGATGCTCACTACCGGCTCGGCAAACCGTAGGAAACATAAAATGGCGAGCTGGTCCTTTCGCGGCAGGGACCGCCAAGTCACTTCGTCTTTCTTGGCTTCCATATCAATTGAATTCTTGATAATAGTCAAATATCTCAAGCAAAGCTTTGGTAAACGTTTTGGTCGTCTCTTCCAGGTCAAACTTGCCGTAGACAAGCCAGAGATCTCAATGCCTTGCGTTCTTCGCTTTGCTCACCTTGATTGAGCTCAACCACTGGCGGGACATCTCCCAACACATCAGTTGCATCCGCCGGCTGCATCTCAATTAGGAAAATCAGAGCTCCGAGTTGAACCCGACCGCGGCGGGGTAGCTCCGTGCAAGCTTCGGTCCGCAGTGGAGACGGACAGATTGAAACAGTGCTACTAAACCTTCACGCAGGCCACCTCGGTCCGCTACTTAGCTCTAATCGTCAGGACAAGAGGTGTCTGTTGTGGTGGCTGCGGGTTTCGATCGATAGGCCGCCCTAGGATAGTTGAGCGAGGTAAACCTCACTGCTTCAGTTGGGTTGCAATTCAGTCGCACATGGAATACGTTTGATCTGCATTCAACTCTAGTCAATAGGGATGGGCAAGAACGTGACTTTTGCGAGCAATATGAGGAAAGCGGCCAAGTACGACGTCCTTGAAGGGGGCGAAAATCTGGACGATGATGAGTTGGAAAGCCTCGGGGGCATGGACCTAGATCACAGTGGCCCATGCGGTAACTCGCCGACCTTCCCAGACGAGTGGAATCGTGATCGTGTCTTATGGGATCAGCGTCTCCGCAAGATTCGACGAGTAGCCTGGGCCGAGGGTATTCTGCTAATCATTCTTCTCGGATACATCGTTTTGCTCAATATTGGTACCGCCTGGCCTCGAGAAGAAGTCACCCCGTTGGGAGTTGACCCCAGTGGTTTTGTCCCGCCAGGTGAGCCAAACCCTTTCTTGACGCTAAAATGCGGCCCTAACTCGAGGCACAGAAATCGGACAGCCTGTCAAGTGGGCTAAGTACGATGATGAGAGCGATCCGCACTATTTCAAGCCCGACGTTTTCGAGAGCCTCGAAAATGTGCAAGCTGCTGCGAGGGATTTCAAGATGCTGCACAACGGTTCGTTGACACTACGATACTTTACTGAATGGGTTCCAGTCCAACTGATTCGTTGCACAGCATCAAACGTGAGAATCAACGGAAAATACAGCACGTACATGGATTTCGATAACAAGCAGCAACCGCTCCCTGCATATGTCACCCGCAAGGGATCAGAGCTCTACAGCATACGCGCTTTTCACCAGATGCACTGCATTGTAAGTATATAAAACTGCAGAAGTGTTGAAAGAGTTGAACTTCTGACACGAGACCAGTCAATCATTTTTGAAGATATCGGCTACAGGGTCAATAACAAAACGTCAAAGTGGGAAACGGGCCATGTCATCCACTGTTTGAACACGGTGAGGTCAGCCATAACATGCCTAGCGGACGCGACGCCAATTTCTTACGTTCATGGTATGGGTGTTGGCCACACTACAGACGATCAGCAGAGTCATTGCAGGGACTTCTTTGCGCTGAGGGAGTGGGCCCACGACCCGGCACGGGCAGTGAAATGGGTCAATGTTGCACCAGAGGATGAGAAGGATAAGTATGAGGAGATTGTAGACTAGAGTCACAGTATGTGATTTGAAACCAGGTGGGTGGGTGATGGATGAAGATCTCAGTAGCTTTTGAGAGATGTGCTGAACCATTCTTGAGGTTGGAGTTTACAGTAAGAACGGCGAGCCTTCACAACATAAGATGGCAGCAAGTATCGATTCAGCGAGCCGTTGCGCCACTACAGTAAGAACATGAATACAACGTGTAGAGTGCTTAACACCAATCCAGAACTCCCTCATCCCATCAACCAAGGTTCATGTCTAGACTCTTCCGAATGTGAGCGGTGATAGTATCGATCTTTCTCGTCGGGTAAGTAGATGTTTTTGCACGGTAGCCTCGCTTCAGTGACCACTTACATGTTCTGAATCAAAGACGCTATAATGATTACCTGTCGTCTCAATAACCTGCTCCACAAACCCTTCTAGCATATCCTCCCAACCAAGTTGAGGTAGAAACCGAGTTCTATCAAGAGGACACTTCTCAGCCGGGTCCGCCATAGGCACCAAGTCTTTGGCTCGGATTAGCACCGCATGTGGCGGAGTCGGGTCGACATCTCGGGAGCGGGCTGTACCAAGAACACCGGTCCTCGGCAACGCCCACGACGGAGGGTCCCACTGGTCAGAGAGACAAGTCGCTCGCATGAGAGCAGTCATAAGCTTGTCGCGGGTTTCTTGGTTGATACCAGGAAGAGCTGGGGCGTGATGCAACTTTGCCGGCTCCTTTTGAGCTTCAGGTCGAGGGCAGCGAGGGTAGACTGAGTCTATGAGGATGATTCGCGATACGCGCAAGCCACGGCCTGACATCGCTAGCATATGGGCGATTTGCACTGCTAGAACGCCCCCGAATGACCATCCTATATTCTGGTCAGCGCCCGAAGCGATTGGTTTAGAGCTTAGTGCTACATACCACCGAGGACGATTTCTCCTCTCAGCATGACTCTTTTGATGAGGCGGATGTATGCTTCAGCTATTTCCTTGACGCTCTGCCATCCGCCAATACCGTCCGCATCGAACTTGGGGTCCCATATCCCATAGACCTTGCGTCCTAGGGTTCCAACCTTGAAGTAGCTGGTGAGAAGCCCACTGGCATCGTGAATTAAGAATACCGGTGGCGACTCATTCCGAGATCTTGGGATGTCTTGGATCAACACCGGGTTGGCGGCGGGCATTGTGGCAAAAGTGGTGTACTAATGATGGGCAGGTGGGCGATTTGAGAATCGATGATGTTGCTACGCCAGTTCGAGGGGATATTCACAGAATTGAAAGTAATAATCTCTCCAAAGAAGACTGTAGCCTTCAGACCAAGTGTTTGCTCCCCATGAATCGACAGCCAGGCTGGTGTGTTGGCCCACTCTCCCTGCGGTCCGAAATATGGCTTCAACCTTATCCGCAGTTGTATCCGAGCTTCTTCAATGTTCCAGCTAAGGTTACCCACCACATCCATGCCAAAGAACCATCTTGACTTATCAACAGTGCTGTTCACAGCTACTGGGGCCTCGATATTCAGTATCATCCAGCGATCGCTGCTCGACAACGCACATTCAACCAACTCGTCTCTCGAAATGGAGAAACGGGCCTTCCTCCCGCCACAACCGCAGAGCGAGGGTTCAAGCTCAGAACGAACCAGCTTCCACGATGAAACCGATTCAGTGGATTATAGCGCTGCTGTCCCGCAGAAACGAAAAGCACGGCGCAGCGGTATGTGGGCAATAGCCGGAAAACTCGCCTTCATACCCCTAGCAGTTGGGATATTTTACCTGGGGCGAATAACTCACGACATGACTCCCGCACGACCAGCAGAGCCTGTTTCGCTAGGCAAATGCTCCCCGGACTGGAAAGAGTCCAAAGCCCGAGGCTGTGTCTACGATTTCATGCTCTCCACATGGATGCATCCTAAGTGCTTCAATGAAGAGATGCACGAGAAATACTTGGGTTATATGAAATGGAGGAACACGACGTATTGGTACGAACGAGAACGTATCAACGAGGTTCCATTTGATGTGGCTGCCAGTGGTGAGCACGGCGAAATTTTTACAGACGGCACCATCCATCACATGCATTGCAGCTATGTCTGGGATAGGATAACGTATGCGTCGCATTTCAAGCCTCGAGTTCTGGACTCTCTTTGCCGAGACCCGAAGCATGTTGAGCACTGCATCTTGTACAACGGAATCCCGCAGTCGTGGGAAATCGACTTGCCAAACATCACTAGGGTATACAATGAACCTCACGAGGTGGACTGCTTGGTCGGTTAGGTTTTGAGAGGTGTGGAAAGAGCAGGGTCTGGTCGGAGGCTGTGATGCGTCATTTGATTTATACAGCGCATACAAGGGGCTTCTACCTCACTCAGATAGCCCAGCATCTACAACAGCATTGAAGTTGAGCGGATGCAAATGTCACGTTAAATCAGGACACCTAAGGTACTTGAGCTAAGGCGATTGAGAAGACGTGGAAAGGAGCGTTTAGACAATGACATTTGACGCTAAAAAGGAAGTCTTTCAAAGTGATGCGATCCATTCTAGCTACTTCCATATCTAAAGTTGGTACTCTGTCACGGTTCTCCTTCAAATGGTATGAATACCGCTATCCTTCCCATGCACTCTCGCCGTTGCCCGCCATATCTCAGTGTGGTCTCTGCTGAACCTGGTGCACTAACTCAAGGCCTCAGTTCGTATCTATGTGCCCCAGCTCATGCCAGACCGACCTTCTCCAACTCAGAAAGTTCTGGGAAAGGAAGAATCTCAGTGTTGTTGTCGTAGCCCGCCCCCTCAGGCGCGATGTTCTTATAGCGAATTCCCCTCACCGGATCGTTCGCCCACTTACGCAGCGCTGACCAGTCCCTGCACATGAATTGCTGGTCATCCGTTACATGCCCGACGGCAAAGCCATTCACGTAGGTCATCGGCGTCGCATCGGCTAGACACATGATGGCTTCGCGGATCGCATTGAGACAGTGGGCTATATGCTTAGGAGCCCACTGTGACGACACGTTGTTTGCCCTATGTCCATACTCCTCTGCAATTGAGATCTACCACAACGTTAGAAAGGTTGAGGCTCACAAGTAATGCCGAAACTCACGAGACAATGCATCTGGTGGAAGGACCGGATGATGTACGTTTGTCGATATGATACTGTAGAATAATAGGCTGGCAGCTTCGCCACAGTGCCATCCGGCTTCTTCCAATCCGCAAAGTTCCCGTTCACGAGGACATTTGAGGCTGGCAACGTATTAGCAGTGTGCTTCAGATTGCAGAGAAGATAGACGCATGGACTTACAATTGTGAAGGCTCTTCAGTCTTTTCGCCATCATTTTAGTCTTATTTAAATCATAGAAAGTGTCCTCATCGATATAATAAGGCGACGTGCTGTCGAACAGTGTCCACCTCGGGGGCTCACCGATCCCTAGAGCCTTTTTGTAAGCCAAGCTATTCCAGCGCGACTTGACGACAAAGTACTAAGGGAAGAGACAACTCACCAGGAGGCACGAATCCATTCGGGTCGCTACCTATGTGTCCCTTCCCACAATTAAGTGACGCTTTGTCATATGAAACTCGATCTACCACCGCAAAGACGGTCACAAGAAGGAGCGCTACAATGGTGATCAGTAGACTTGCGCGCAGACACCAGACGTTGCTCTCCAGCGCCGCCAGTTCACTGCGTAGCTTTTCTTCCATGCCTTCTTGCTGGTCGTCGTCGTCAGACTGGCTTGTGCGTACAGCGTTGTATTTTGGCGTAGCCTGCCAGAAGACCGATCTCAGCTTCTCCATGGCTCCCAGTTCATCTGGGTATGCTACAAGACCATGTCAACAATCGATTATCACTCTACGGGCATGGAATTTACGAACACCTCTCTACGATGGCCGGGGTGACTGATGACTTCACTTGATACTGAAAGAGCGTGAAGTTTAGCTAGTCGGATGATCCATGTGCAAAACTGTCATGCTACAGCAAGTCAACTGAAATTTCGGTTGGGTATGATGGTAAGAAGGCTTGCCCGCAGCGATCGTACCCGCTAGTCGGATCCGGTCCGAATTACAACATGGCGCTTCTTGCGGTCCGAACCTCTATCCAGGGGCTTGGAGGGGTTCGCCAGGGCAGCAGCCATGTGGAAATCCCGCTCACACTTCGAGTCGGTCTCTTTCCATTTTCCCACTCGAATTAGATCACGCTGAGGGTAAGAGTGAGCTTTCGTCACAGGAATAGAGAAGCTGAACCTGAAGCTGAAGGTTCGCCAAAAGAAGGAAAGCCAAGGTGTCTGTCTGGTACTTTACCTATTCCATTGAACTACCGATCATCACACTCACAATCACTGCCACAGGAAGCTGTTTTCCAAGCCAAGCATTAGCAATGTCAAAGCCCGAGCCCATAGCGATTTGCGGCATTGGTCTGCGGTTACCTGGCGGCATCAATACCCCAACTTCACTGTACAATTTCCTCATCAACCGCAAAGATGCGCGCTCCAAACCAGATCGTCCGCGATACCACTCGCAAGACCACCACTTCACAGCGAGCGGCAAATCAGGACCTTTACCGACAGAGGAAGGATACTGGCTCTCACACGACGATGTATTCAAATTCGACCCGTCAATGTTTTCTATGAACCCCAAGGAGTTGCTGAAACTAGACCCTCAGCAGCGGCTGCTTCTGCAAGTCGTCTGGGAGGCGCTGGAGAGTGCTGCAGAAACAGATTGGCAAGGGCAGAGGATTGGGTGTTACGTGGGCAGTTTTGGAGATGACTGGCGAGAAATGCACGCCATTGATGCTCAAGACGATGGCATGTATCGCTTGACAGGATACATGGATTTTGTGCAGGCAAACCGCATTTCTCATGCATTCGATCTTAGAGGCCCAAGGTGATTCTCTGCTTGTGTCGATTTGAACATTTCCGCGTGAACTGATCATTTTTATCAACAGCATGACCGTCCGCACAGCATGCTCAGCTGCCGGTCTAGCAGTCCACCTAGCCTGCCAGGCAATACGTGCCGGCGAATGCGACTCCGCAATCGTTGCCGGGGCGAATTTGATACTCTCGCCAGGCTTCACCAAGCTCATGGCCGAGCAGAGCGTACTTTCGCCCGATGCTTCGTGCATGACGTTCGACGCCAGTGCAAATGGCTATGCCCGTGCAGAAGCCATTAATTGCCTCTACATCAAAAAGCTCGACTGCGCGATCCGCGACGGGAATCCGATTCGTGCTATTATTAGAGGGTCAGCAACGAACTCTGACGGGAGGACCCTTGGCTTGACAACACCCAGTGCACAGGCACAGCAGCAATTGATTCGTGATGCATATCGACACGCCGGTATACCAGAAAATCAGATGTGGCAGACTGCCATGGTCGAATGCCACGGCACCGGCACGGCTGTGGGCGATACCATTGAGGCGTGCACCGTTGGCGCTCTGTTCGGAGACAAGGGGATGCTTATTGGATCAGTGTGTGCTAAGGCTTCCTTTCACGAATAGCTGTTGACATTCCCTTAGATCAAGCCCAACTTAGGTCATTCAGAAGCAGCTTCGGCAATTTCAAGCATAATTAAGGCAGTAGTGTCTTTGGAAACGAGAACAATCATGCCCAACATCAAATTCGATACTCCTAGTGTCAGCAGTAAGTTCGTTGGGTTCCTCTATGGCAGTAGCGGGGGACTAATCAGTACCAATAGTTCCCTTCACATCAACAGGCTTAAAGGTGCCAACAGAACCACAGCCCTGGCCTGAGGAAAGGGCAGAAAGAATAGGTGTCAATAGCTTTGGAATCGGCGGCACCAATGTCCATGTATGTCACTTCATCAATAGTCTTCGGGCTCGAAAGCTGATATGACCAGATAATCTTAGAATCTGCTGCAACAGTAGGAAGTTCGGCAACGGTTCGAAGCCATGGCAATGTCGAGACGCCACCTCCTTCACCACCTCTGAGGAGAGAGCCAGCGACTCTGCTACTATTCTCCGCGGGGCACGAGGAGTCACTCAAGAGGACCGCACACGACTACCAGGAGTTCCTCCGAGCCAGGCCTGCAAAGTTGGAAGATCTTTCATACACGTTGATGCATCGTCGCTCTCACCTATCGCATCGCACTTTTGCGGTCGTCACCGATGACTGCGACCAACTGGCTTTCACCCTTCCCCCCGTGCCTAGTTTCCGACCAGGCTCACAAATTGAGGGGATTGCTTTCATTTTCACCGGTCAAGGCGCTCAATGGGTGCGGATGGGATCGCATCTGATGAAAGGTGGTAGTAGAGACTTCCTGCAGGATATCAGGGAAATGGACGCGGTCTTGAAGAGTCTTCCGCGAGAGCACCGTCCAAGTTGGGATATCAGAAGTCAGTGCATCCCTTCCACAAAAATCACCAATGAGGAAGACTAATCAACGGTGACATGTACCAGATGAGCTCATGAAATCGGATTCTACCTCCCGCCTCGGGGAAGCGGAATTCGCCCAGCCCATTTGCACTGCAATCCAGATTGCCCTGACCAGGCACCTTGCTAGATATGGAATCGCCCCCAAGGCTGTCGTTGGTCATTCCAGCGGTGAAATTGCAGCTGCGTACGCGGCCGGTGTCCTCACCCTGAAGGAAGCGATTATTGTCGCCTACTACCGAGGGTTCATGGTCAAGGAATCCAAAGTTCAAGGTTCTATGGCTGCCATTGGACTTGGAAGAGAGCAAGTCACGTCATTCTTGACGACTCGAGTCGTCATCGCTTGTGAGAATAGCAACTCTAGTGTGACTTTGTCCGGGGATACGGACGCCCTTGAGGCAGTTTGTAGTGCAATCAGGTCTGCTCGACCAGAGGTTCTAGTTCGTTTGCTAAAGGTTGACAAGGCATACCATTCTCGTAAGTCCAAACAGAGAGCCTGTCTCTTGAGTTTTTACTAACTACCTCTTCTTCTAGATCACATGCGTGCAGTTGGCATCGAGTATCAATCTCTTCTCAAGACATACTTGAGGCCGAAATCGCCAAAAGTCCTTTTCTACTCCAGCGTCTCATCCCAAACACTCGAACGAGCCTCCGACTTTGGCGCCGAGTATTGGCAGCGAAACTTGGAATCACCAGTTCTCTTCCGACAGGCTGTGGTACGACTTCTCCAAACTTCGTCAACCACATTACATCTAGAAGTCGGCCCACACTCAGCGCTAGCCGGTCCCTTAAAGCAGATTTACACGGAGATGGCCATCACTCCGTCTTACTTAGCCGTGCAAAAACGAGGCTCAAATAGCGCAGCAGCCTTCCTTGCTGCCATCGGCGAGATGCACTGCCGAGGCGTCCCCGTCAAATTTCCTTTACCTGATGGGGCGCGGCCGTTGACAGACCTGCCACCGTACCCGTGGCATTTGAGCAAGACCTTCTGGCCGGACTCACGGGTTACCCAGTCCTGGCAGTATCCCGAACACTCGCCACACGAGCTGCTCGGATCACGCTCTTTAGATAGTACAAGTACAGCCCCGAGTTGGAGATGTCTTCTGTCACTGGACAACGTTCCTTGGATTGCGGACCATTGCGTCGGCTCGGATGTTGTTTTCCCAGCTGCCGGGTACATCGTGATGGCTGGTGAGGTCGTCCGGCAGCTTTCTGGGCAGGCGCCCTACACCATTCGTGACTTACGAATCGCCAATGCTCTTGTTCTTCCTCGGGGGAACAAGATCGAGCTTTTCACTTCTGTGAGAAAAGAAGAGCTCACCCGTGAGGAGACTTCGGAGTGGTGGGAGCTCACTATCCAAAGTCGTACTCCAGCCGGCATATGGACAACGCACTGCAGATGTCGTGTCAGAGATGGTCGCGTCTCTAAGGAACCGGGTTTCCCCGGACTTGATCCAAAGTCTTTCCTCCGTTCTGTTGAGCCTGCACAATGGTACAAAGCCATGTCACGGGTGGGATACAGATATGGCCCAAAATTCCGAGGCATGAGGAAGGTTCGCACCAGCGTCAGGTCGCCAGCTGTATCGGTCGAAGTTTCTGATGAACGAGAAACGCCAGAGCATCAGTACGGCTATGTCTTACACCCAGTCACGATTGATCTGATGCTTCAGTCCCTCATCGTCGCGAACCACTCCGGGGAACCTCGCTTCCTTCAAAGGCTGTATCTGCCGACTCATATTGATGAGCTATTCGTCAGCTCGGAGGCCTCAAAGATGGGTCTTCTGCTCCAGAGTGTCAAGTCTGGTAGTGAGGGAGACTATCAGGGGGATTGCTCTGGCACATTGCGCGATAGTCCCGGAGATGAACCAGTCGTCTTCATGAAAGGTCTCCGACTCTCTCCGGTTGACCTGGACCATGCTACTGCAGGCGCCACGGATAGTTCAAAGGTTGCAGTCATGTCTTGGGAACAAGATATTAGACTGGCGCATGCCACTGACTTGGTGTCAGCGGCATCCGACTCCTCATTCCCAGAGACACATCAGCTACTCGAAGAGCTTTTTGTACTTTGCGGCACAATGGCACTCAAGGAGGTAGACGAAGCAGACATACCGATCACCGAGGCCCAAACACATTTAGCAAAGCACTGCAGGTGGCTCCGATTCCAGATCACTAAATGTGACCCACAGCTGCTTCAAAAAGATGCTGTAGAGATTCGTGCGAAGATCGAAGACATCACCTCGAAACTTGAGAAGACAACTGCATCTGCTGTGGGCGTTCTTATCAAACGTTGCTATACACATGCCCACGCACTCTTCGACGGCACAGGTAGCCCGCTCGAGGTTTTTCTGAAAGACAACGCCCTCCACGAACTCTATGACTGGATGAACACCCTCTTTACCTACAAGCCTCTGTTACAACTTTTGTCTCACAAACGAGGTCGCCATCTCAAAATTCTCGAGATCGGCGCCGGAACTGGGGGGTTGACTTCCCGCATTCTCAAAGATTTGGCGGACTGCTTCAAAGATGGCAAAGTCCTCGGGACCTATGTCTTCACAGATGTCTCTGCTGGGTTCTTCCCGGCAGCGAAGGAGCGTTTCCGTGACGTTAGTCCCGGGTTCCTGGACTATCGCGTCTTGGATATCAGTCGCGATCCAGCTGATCAGGGGTTCAGCGGTGAAGAGTACGACCTCATCGTTGCAAGCAATGTGCTCCATGCTACTCCGAAGCTGAATGAGACCTTGCAGCATGTCAGGTCATTGTTGAAGCCTGACGGAAGACTCTTGATGCATGAGCTGTGCTGCAACACAAAATGGATCAATTTCATCATGGGTTACCTTTCGGGATGGTGGCTCGGCGACTCTGACAACCGCCCAGTGGAGCCTTACATTTCTCCAGAGCAGTGGGAGGAGCGTCTATTTCAAGCTGGCTTCTCATCTGCGGAGGTTGTCTACGATGCCGGGCCGCAATACAAGCTTAACGCCACGATCATTGCTCGTCCTGCTGCGCCGAGCCAAGGCATCAGTCTCACTTCACAGCAAATAACCTTGCTGTGCGAAGAGCAGTCACACCCAGTGGTAACTGAAATTGAACAAACCTTGCGGCGTCTAGGTCACTCTATCACCATTTCAAATCCTGAATATGACGGCTCACCTGCCGGCAGCATCGTGGTATCCGTTATTGATCTGTGCCGCGGCGACGGCTATTTCCACGATATGACGAAAGTCAAGCTAGATAACCTCAAGAGCCTACTGAAGACTCTTCGAGACACCAACTCGAGCCTACTCTGGCTTTCACGACCCTGCCAGCTCGGGTCGGTCGATCCGACCTTCGCTCCAGTGCTCGGCATCGCGAGAACAGCAAGAGTTGAGGTTGGAGTACATTTTGCTACAATGGAGCTTGACAGCGTTACTGCAGATTCTCTAAAGGCTGTCTCCCAGGTCGCAGGCCGACTTTGCTCCCAACGCGCGGCCTTGACTCCGAATATGGGTGAAGATATGGAGTTCTCCTACTCTACGGGTCGCATCCTGATTCCGCGATGCAAGTGGGCTCCAATCTCTCGCGCTCTTGCGTCCCAAACTTCAATCTCTTCAACAAAGATGCTGCAGGTCTCGAGGCCTGGGGCCCTACAAACTCTAAAATGGGTTTCTTGTCAATTGCCCGACGATATACCGTCCGACCACGTCAAGGTTGATGTCCACGCAGCAGGTCTCAACTTCAAAGACGTCGTCACTGCAATGGGCCTGATCAAGCCTTCGGCTCCAAGAGGACTCGGATGTGAAGCCAGCGGTATCGTGACGGCCATAGGAGGTTTTGTGACGAACGTTCGGGTTGGCGATCGCGTCATGGTTTTCGCGCCCGAGGCGGCCTGCTTCTCTACGGAGATACTGGCCCCAGCACAGCTCTGCATCCGCATTCCCCATACACTTGCCTTTGCTGACGCGGCTGGAATGCCCTGCATATTCACCACGGTCCTTCGAGCCCTGGTAGATAAAGCCGGCCTTAGGGCTGGTCAAACTGTGCTCATCCACAGCGCCGCTGGTGGTGTTGGCATTGCGGCCTTGCAAGTAGCTCGATGGATTGGGGCCAGAGTCTACGTAACTGTGGGCAGCGAGGAGAAGGCAGATTTCCTTGTCAGAGAGTGGGGTGTTCCTACAGAACAGATCTTCTCATCTCGAGACGTCAGTTTTGTGGAGGGTGTGAAAGCAGCGACAGGTGGTTTCGGTGTTGACGTCGTGTTGAACTCTCTGTCTGGAGAGCTTTTACATGCATCATGGGATTGTGTCGCCCCTCATGGCACCTTCATCGAGCTAGGGAAGAAAGATACTCTAGCGGGCGGTAAACTTGCTATGGCAGCTTTCGATGGGAATCGGTCCTTCATTGGCGTCGAGATGGCGAATCTGGCTGCTGAGAACCCTGCCATCATCTCCCGCTTGCTACAGAAATGTGTGGACTTGTATCAGCAAGGTTACATCCATCCCGTGAAGCCTGCAAAGGTTTTCACGTGCAGTAAGACTGAAGATGCCTTCCGATACTTGTATCAGGGTACCCACATTGGAAAGGTGGCCGTCGACATGACCGAGAAAGATGCCGCGGCATTGAAGGTATCTCAAGTGCCTTTGCCTCCCAGCTTCCGTGAGCAAGCTACCTATGTACTTGCCGGCGGCATGGGTGGTCTGGGAGCAACGATAGCGCGATGGATGGCCTCCCACGGTGCCAAAAGTCTGCTTTTCATCTCGAGGTCCGCCGGACGCAGTAATGACGATCAAGCTCTGCTTTCAGAACTTCGTTATGCAGGTTGCGAGGTCAATGCCATACCATGCGATATAGCAGACGAGACGTCCATGCAAGCGGTCATTTCGAGACATGCTTCATCCAAACGGATCGCGGGCGTACTAAATCTAGCAATGGTGCTTGCCGACGGTGCAGTCTCTGACCTTACACTGTCACAGTGGCAAACTGCGACATCGCCCAAGATACGCGGGACATGGAACCTTCACCGCACGCTGCCTCATGATATTGACTTTTTCGTGCTCTTTGGTAGCACGTCTGGTGTGCATGGGTATCCAGGCCAAGCAAATTACGCTGCTGCCAACACCTTCCTCGATGCGTTTTCCCAGTATCGCCGGGGTCTGGGTCTGCCTTGTTCAGTGATTGACCTAGGAGGCGTCGAGGATGTGGGCTATGTCAGTCGTACACGAGACGTTGAAGACGCCATGACGAGATCTGGATCCAAACTTGTTTCCGAAGCCGACATGCTCCGAGGTCTTCAGCTCGCCATCGCTGAAAGTCGACCATTGGCCACAAGCGCAAACACTGGAGCACACTGGTCAGCCACCAATGGGCAACTGGTACTTGGTCTTGACTGCAGCACGTCTATCAACGATCCTGGTAATCGAGTTGTGTGGAAGCACGATCCTCGCATGAACCTCTACCCAGATATTGCGGAGAATGAGGTGGCCTCTCGGAAAGAGGCTGGTTCATCAGGCTTAGCCGAATTTCTATCAAGTCTGCAGTCGCGACCGGAAGAGATCGAAACGCCCGCGTCAACAACATATCTCGCGCAAGAAATCGCACGCCGGATATTTGGGTTTCTCATGCGGGAGGTGGATGAAGGCGGGGTTGACAGTACTCTGTCACCTTCAGCGCTTGGAGTCGACTCTCTCATGACCATTGAGATTCGTAATTGGTGGAAACACACTCTTGGTGTAGAAATAAGTGTGTTGCAGCTGACAAGCGCGCAGAGCTTCGATCAGCTCGGGCAACTTGCGGGAAGGCAGCTGAAAGACAGGATAACGGCGCTCTCAAAGAAATAGGAATAAACGTAAACGCGAAGGGTGGGTGGTGTGAGACAGATGCGCGGAAAAAAATCATAATGTCACTAAAACATACCGCTACTACGCTTTTGTGCAATCATTCTCCCAGACTGCCATAATCTTCTCTCCATCTTGAACTGCAGTTGACGGTGCGGTGCCGGCCCGGAAGCGGAGTATGGGGCCGATATGATCGGAGCCATGTTCCGAGGTGGGGTCTTCACCGGGTCGGCATATTCGGTCAGCACCATGCGGAGGGATGACTCAGCTCGGTGAAGCATGGAAGAAAAGCTCGAGTGGGGCTCTCCAATGGAATTGTCGTCATTGGCAATTCATCGAGGCGTGACTATTTCCACCACCACATCTCGCGCTTAGTCAATTGTTTACCAGCGGCCTAGAGCACGCCGCTCGGCCATGAGTGACGCCCTCTTTTTCTTACCTTACTCTATCTGAATCCAGTTTCGCGACAATGTCTAGGTCAGGAGCCTTCCGCCTGTGCGCCAGGCCGCGGGCTGCGGCGCAGATTCGAGCTTTCCGACCGTTGAACTTTTCGACGACCGCGTCTGTTCGAGCTGCCGAGATTCGCGATGTCTCCTCTCTCCCGCCTAGAGTTATTCCGAAATACCGCGACCCTCCGAACTCGACCTCTGGCTTGCTATCCCTACACTGGCCGACGCCTCCGAGGAATATCCTCTTGATGCCGAAGCTGCGATCCCCTCAAGTCCTACGAGCGACCATCGACTTTGCGAAGCACCTACAAAGTACATATTCTGGTCTGAACCTGATATTTGAGCCGAGAGTCGCTCAGATGGTGCACGAGTCCTTCAACTTCCCCATCTACACATGCGACCCATCTGCATTCCCGGACAGAATCGACATGATCACGACGCTTGGAGGCGATGGAACCATTTTGCGCGCCGCAAGCCATTTCAGCATGTACCAAGCCGTGCCCCCCATTCTCGCATTCAATTTTGGTACAATAGGGTTCCTGGCAGAGTGGAAGTTTGAGGAATACAAAAGGGCCTGGAGAGAGGCTTACATGAGTGGGAGTGGCGTCGCCGTGGATGATCTATTGACGCCACACACGAGAGTCGCAAGCGGAGAGAAGGAACACGACGTCAAGGATGGGGCTCAGTCTGGATGGCATGCGTCTCCTGGCAAGAGCATGGGACAGAGTCGGGCAGCCAAAATCTTGCTGAGACACCGACTACGCGTCGGCGTATACGACAACAACGGCCAGAACATCAGCAGCCAATTACTCCCAACGACGAAGTCACAAGCACACCTACCAGCCGAACACCCCGAGGACACAATACTTTCGAAACGTGACATTCCTCAACCGATCCATGCTCTTAACGAACTCCTCATTCACCGGGGGCCAAAGCCTCACCTTGCCCATATTGACATTTACCTTAACAACCGATTCCTGACGGAAGCTGTCGCAGATGGCATACTACTGAGCACCCCTACGGGCTCTACTGCTTATAGCCTGAGCGCCGGCGGTTCCATCATACACCCCCTCGTGAAATCGCTCCTCATTACACCAATCTGCCCACGAAGTTTAAGCTTCCGACCCTTGGTCCTCCCCCTTAATACCAAGGTCACACTCAAAGTCAGCAGCAAGAACCGCGATGGCGAGCTCGAGGTCAGTATCGACGGCAAGCGAAGTGCCGGCGCAGGTATCGGCACTGAAATCCGCGTCGAAGGAGAGATGGTCGGCGAGTCCAGCAACGGTGACTGGAAAGGAGGTGTGCCGTGTGTCATCTGCGGACCAGGCAAGGGCGACGCGTCGGACTATGACGACGATGGCTGGGTTGGGGGTCTGAATGGCCTCCTCATGTTCAACTATCCCATCGGGAGGTGAAATTGAAACTTATCATGATACCCGAATGTAAACTACAAAAGTCTTTCTACGGAGTTGGTGGTACTGGGGGGCACTTTGGTCAGGCCTTTTCTCATCTTTGAACAGTTCTGTTACTCCTCAAGGATTTGAGAATTCAGAATAGCACATCAATCATCATCATCGGCTACAATTTTGATTGCTCTGAGTAGCGGTCCATAAAACATCGGCGGATTGAGTAATACCTCTAGTCCTGGTGTATGCCCCTTGACTAAGGGTTCGAGAAGGCCGGAACGGTGAGGCTGCGCAAGATGCTACGACCAATAACCCTGGGAGAGCCACAGCCACCATTTTGTGCATTGTGACTCTAGGCTCCGGTCAAGGTAGGTACATGTGTTTGTGTTCAAGGCGCAGCTAAAGGTCGTAAAATAGCAGCCTGAAACGACCATCGTGAACATGGCAGTTCCAGCCTGGACTAAAGCTGTTAATAATGACCAAAAGATTGGAAAGCCAGGAGATTTGTTCAATACATATCACGATGTCGCTATTTGCTATTAATTAGTTGTGCTATAACATACAACCTGGTCTATGCTCTTTGCCTTGATGTACCCTCCATGTCAATAGAGTCGATACATTTGATCAGCCCCCCGATGGTCGATCCCTCGCCGGCCAAAAGGGCAGCTGACGCTTGTCACCGTCGTGTGACTATTAGAGATACATGCGAAATCACTACATCATCTCATGTTTTAGCTCCCTGGGCATCCTCACGTATAGCCTCAGCCGATTGAGTTGACTGTCTTCGATGTGACCTCTTTACATTAAGTCGGCCAAGAAATTGGCCAGGCTTGCGAGTGGCCAGGTCGGCCACCGAGGTCGCCCAGCGGTAGCAACTCATGGCAGCTATGCGTTGAAGCTAGGTATCACATTGCCATCAATTATCACATCCAGGGTCTCGGGAGTATGTGGTGGTCAACGCGTGTGCACTCTGCGGGATTCCCTCTCCATCGAGGTCTCTCCCTTCACACGCCCAAACAGGCTATCAGCGCGAATACCATGGGACGATCTGCCACAAGAACTCCATGACAAGTCTATGGCTACAGAGCCAAGACTCAAAGTTCCAATCAGAATATGGGCCTAGATGCAGGGCAAACGTGGCGCTGTGCTGTCCTAAAATTTGGGCATCCATGTAAAAGTTGCCTCTTTTGCAAGTCAATTGAGAGACCTAGGTTGGATTGGCCCGCCACCATAGTGAAGACCTGGCCGAGATATTGTTCGGAGGACGATTTGGTTACCTTCGTCAAGTCGAATTAGGACTTAGGACTTAGGATATAGGACTTTGATCTCAAGCACGAGATAGCCTAAGGACCGGCAAGGTGATACCTTTTAAGAGCTACGTTCTGGATGAATTGTCCCATACCCTGATGCAAATCCCAGTATTACCTCAAGATCTTATGGAAAAGTTTGCTGAATTTTCAACTGTTGGGTTCAACAGCACTTGGTCATGGGCAGTCATAAGCCGGCTACCGTGATGTTGAAACGCTGCCTAAACTCTCACCTAACGTACCCATGCGATTATGATCTAGGCCGTCGGCATGATGAGTTCGGCATCCTCGAAGACAACCGGCGCTCCTTTGCTCAATACTTGAACTGTGTCGGCCTTGGTGCCGCCCCGTAGCGGTTCTTATGGCTACTGTAGGCAGATGTCTACTTGCGCCGAAGCCTAGAGGGCAAGACAGCCTGGGACTCCCCGAACGTGGGTCACGAGTCTAATTCACCTCAACCTCGCATCTCAGCTCCAGATGCCGGCGGGGAAAGGCCTGACATGCAAGAACCTCGTCGGAAGGTCCCTAGTTCCCTCCGCCAGCAAGGGACGGGTATCCGGACCGTGTCTTTATTCGTCCACATACGACTTCCGGATGTAAAGGTAGCTGTCGCCGCCGACTCTACCCCACGCTTTCCAGCAGGCATCCACAACATAGCTCGCCTGACCCCGCCGCCGACGACGATGTGGTGTCAGCGGCAGCGGCGTCGAGCGGAGCAGCGGAGCTATGAACTTCCTGATGACTATATCGAGGTCTACGGATAGTCTAGTATACGGACGTAAGATTCGGATCTTCCCTTGGTCAGCCACAGCCTTTTCTAGGGCGCCTGGTCCCATATTGGCCCTAACCTCTCATTTGCCTCATGTTAGCCTAGCTGTCTATTCGGAACCCCGAGTCAGGATTATGACCCGAACCCGAATACTCTTGGCGAAGTTTATTCGAGCTTGATTCTGAACTGTACCGGCCGAAGGCTTGACTTCAGCCTTCGGCGTCACTTGCTTCGGTCTCTCCGCTGAGTCCTCTTCGGCCGTTAAACTAGCACACCATGCGAACATGAGTCCGTACAGCAAGCCTTCAGGGTCGCCAGAGCCAGCTAAACTATTTAGTTTGTTATCCCGACTGAGACTACGGACCATCCCTCGAGAAGCGCGTGCCCGCTGTAAGCCATCCCGCAATTCTTTGTTCCGTTCCTTATCCTTTGTCCGTCAGCCGTTGTACTCGTCGCACTTGCGCTAGGTGACATGAAATGACTCGGCCCGCTCCAACGCTCTAACTAACAAAGGCCGTCCAGCACTCTATTGACGCCCGTAATGTCGACCCTCGACGCGCAAAACATGGAATTTCGAAATTGGGCAGATAACAATAATATCGTATTCTTCTGTCTTCGCGAGTTGCTGTTTGGAATTGAGTGTAACGATCAAGCTTCTCGACTCGAGAGCTTCTCGAAGCATGCTGCAATGCTGCGCTGTCAAGGGTCTGCCGACTTCCTGGTCCCTCCGACTCGGCATTGTGCCGTGCGCTGGTTGGCGCCGCTAATATGGAAAAGGTTGTGCCGAGCGGCTCGGCATACTGTACCAGGACATGGGGACCTGTGCCATCCAGTTATCGACCCAAATCTGGGAGTGGACTTCGGATGATGCGACCCCCAGCTTCCGCGTAACTTACATACACTAGATTAAGAAAATTGCCTGCCGGAAGTCCCACTGAACGGATACAGACTTGAAGCTTCTCTCAGCATCGCTAAAGCCGTGGTGACGTTTGTGGAATTCGGGATTTGCCCGTGTCTTACCCCCACAACTTTCGCAACTGACTGAAGTTTGATTGAGTCCAGCTCGACCCCTGCGTTCACGATCCGCGCTTCTCTCCCTCGTCGTATACCCCTTGTCTAAGCAATATTTTAGTGAAAACATATCTGGAGAGTTTGGCTCTGACGCCTCCCTGGAGAGACGAGAAGCTCGCATTCTACGGATTAATGTCCATTGGCAGACTTGCAGGTATCCGTCATAGAACGCTAATTCTTACCCCAACGTCTCTCGGCAGGTTGCCACAGCCACTGGCGTTGCTCCAAGTCATGGAACTGGACCCCGACTAATCGCATGATCTTAACTCGCACCACGCCGTCGATGCTACTATACGTGCTAGCTATCCACACTCAGTTATCGCTTCGATTCACTTGTCGCGACACTTTTCTTCCTCCTTTGAGTCTCCCGTGCCGCCGATGTGGCTGACACAGCAATCAGATGGCGGCTAATACCAAGACCCCCCCTCCCCTGCTGACACCTTACCCTTCCCCACCACCCGTTTGACTGCTCGGCTACTGAGAACTTGAGAACTTGAGGTTCGGGGATGGGCCTTCTTTACTCTGTCTTTCACTCGGAGAAACAACTTAGATCTCACTACCGATCCTCCCTCCCACGAGACTAACAACTAGCTTCGCTGCAGTACAACGCAGGCCATGCAGCTAGGTGATATTCGCCTCTCACACAGCGAGGGAGAGAGCTTCGCGCCGGTGTCTTGCGTCTCGGCGACCACACCGAGTAAATTAGTGTCAAGCTCGAATCCGAATACAAAATGTCCAAGAGGAGCACGACCTTGGAGCAGCTTGCTTTCGAAGCAGGCCAGCGACCATTAGTCGACAGCAGCAACAGCAACGACGACTACGATCGGACGGAACCGCAGAAGTCTTCCAGCAAGATGACCCGGACTTCGATGGCCAACGTTTTGCTTCTGGCGTGCCTTTCTTGGGTTGTCAGTGCGATTTCAACGCCCAAGCTCGTCGCGTACGAAGAGAATGGGAAAAAGTACGAGTGCAGATGTTCTCCTGCCGACATTTGCTGGCCCAAGGCCGATGCTTGGAGTAAACTGAACAAGACCGTGGGAGGAGCTCTCCTTCAGCATATCCCGCCTGCTGCAGTCTGCTACAACACGTATCGTGGCATCGCGACTTACGATGCTGCCAAGTGCGCCGAGGCCACTGCAAAGTGGACGGATGAGAGATGGCAGTGAGTCTCATCTATGACGCAGAGCTGTCGAGGGTCAAGCCCAGAACTAATGGCGAACTATCAGAATCTCTCAACCTGCATCGCAGCTGTGGACGTGGGGAAGCAACAACACTTGCGAACTGACCACAGATCCCACAAAGACTTGCGCTCTCGGCAACTACCCTGAGTTCGTCATCATCGCCAAGACGAAAGCTCAGGTTAAGGCTGGCGTGGACTTTGCAAAGTCGAACAACTTGCGCCTCGTCATCCGCAACACGGGCCACGATTTTGAGGGAAGAAGTGCTGGTGCTGGATCCTTGGCTATCAACACTCACAACTTCAAGGACATCTCCTTCGTTGATTCATACAAAGGCCCCGGAGATTACAAGGGGCCTGCCATGACTATCGGTGCCGGAGTTCAAGGCTACGAGATCTCGAACGCAGCTCATGCCAGAAACCCACCCCAGAATGTAGTTACCGGCGAATGCGAGGTAAGCCTGGAACAACCCATCTTCCTTTATTTGACTAACGATTCTCAAGACTGTGGGAGTTGCGGGTGGTTTCATGGGAGGTGGTGGTCACGGTCCCTTGAGCGGCAACTATGGCTTCGGCGCGGACCAGGCGCTCTCCTTTGAAGTCCTCACCGCAGCCGGAGACTTTGTCACAGCCAACGTCAACTTGAACTCTGATCTATACTATGCTCTCAGGGGAGGCGGCCCGGGAAACTACGCGGTTGTCTTATCCGTCACTGTCAAGACATACCCCGACACCATTCCCGGAGCAGCGCTCTTCTTGAACGTCAACGCTACTACTGGCGCCAACTTCGACCAAGTCACCAAGGCTGTCAACAAGCTCAACGCGCTCGGAAACCAAATGGTTGACAACGGACTCTACGGCATCTATGAGCTATACCCGCCAGCGATCGGACCAGCACTGCACGTGCAGCCAATCATGGGAATGAACAAGACTGCCAAGCAGCTCACAGCTGTCGTCCAGCCGCTTCTCACGTACCTCGATACGGAAAAGATCCCGTACGACTTTGGAGTCAAAGAGTATCCCAACTACTACACTCTCTTCCACGACATCTTCGAACCCGAGCGCGCGGCCCAGAACGGTCTGACGGGTGGCTGGGTCTTTACCCACGACGACATGGCGAGCAACCAGCCAGCCATCGCTGAGGCCATTCAACTTGCGCTGGCACCGGCCCCGAACCAGTTCGGCATCGTTATTAGCCACTTTTTCGATCCGGGAAGTAATGAGAAGAAGTCCGAAAGCGCAACACACCCTAAGTGGAGAGGCGCGACCATGCGAACCATGGCTATCCTGCCGCAGGCTCTGGATGCCACCTGGGCCACGAAGCTGGCTCTCAATGATCTGATGGTCAACACCATCACCGAAAAGTTCAAGCAGGCTGGTCCTAATGGCCTTGCATACGTGAATGAGGTAAGCTAGTCATTCCCCTGTTCTACATAATACAACAAGTACTAATGTGCGTGGACAGAACTATGCCTTCATGAAGAACTGGCAAGACGCCTTTTGGGGCCCGATCTACCCTAAGCTGGCGTCAATCAAGAAGAAGTGGGACCCCAACGGCGTGTTCTTCTCTTGGTCTACACCGGGCAGTGAAGATTGGAGTGTTGTTGACTACGCGAACCGACTTTGTAAAGCGAAATGATTGAAGCGTTTTTGAAGAAGCGACTTGAACTTGGAGATACCACTTATGATGATATTGGATGAGGATACTAGATTCTTAGATCTCATGATAATACATGTAATGAACGGAATGACATCGTTGTGTCCGTCGATCTCTCTCTTTATGACGCGAGGCTCACTCGTTCCAGATGACAGCGCTGAGTCCATCCTCTTGATTCACAGTCCCTGGATTGCCGACCTTGAGAGTTGCAAGAAGCTTCCCCAGTCTACCCGAAGTGGCGTTTCTTTCCACAACCGCAACGTTGGCACTTGTCTGTCCACCGATAGCCACCATAGTTCCGGCATTGTTGATTGCGAAGGTTCGAGGGAAGAATGAATAAGCACTTGTTGTCTCAAGATATGTGATCAGGCCTGTCGAAGGGTCGATTGCGTAGGCCGTGATGGAATCTTGTTGTGTTCCGAAAGATTGATCATTCCTGTTCGAGGTGTACACAAAGTTATCTCTGATGTGAACTTCGGCTGCCTTCGAACCAACTGGCGCAGCCTTTCCGGGAGGAAATGTCGACAGGGTCTGCTTCTTCGCAAGAACAAGGCAACCGGTTGCCGGGTAGGTAACCGACCAAGACGTCACAGAGTTGGATAACTCATTGACGGTGAACAGGAATGTCGTATTGCCTTGTGTTCTAAACGCTCCATGGCGAGGTCCGTCTCCGGGTCCAGTCGAGAAAGAGGGACATTGAGTCAGAATGCCTGACGATCCGATGCTGAAGACACGGATAAAATCGGCTCCCAAGTCCGCAGAAAGAAGATATTTTTCGCTGGGATCTGTGAAGACAGAGTGAGGGTGAGGTCTATCCTGTCGAGATGGCACTGGCCCTGGTTGAGACATGTTGAATGTCAGTTTCTGTAGGGGTTGACCTGTACCGCCCAACGGGAGTCCATAGGTAGATATTGTCGATGCATCGCTACAACATAGTTAGTCTAGGGTATTTGTCATGAGAAATGATCTAGTAATCATACTACTGTGCTGTTGCGATGTAGCCATTGCCAGATCCATAGAGCGTACTATGAAGCTCGCCTCCGGCTGTCTGAACTTGCGCCTTCGATATCAAACTTCCATCGCCTGCGACAGAGAAGCTTTTCAGAAGTGGCTGGCCCCATTGTACTTCATCCGGGATATAGACAATGTTCGACGCGGAGTCAAAGTCAAGCCATGCTGGCATGCGGTTCCCAGAGCTGACTGTACTCGCAATAGTGAGTTGGTTTGTTGACGATAAGTTCAGTGTGTAGAGTTGCCCGCTATAGTGCGAGGCAATCAGGGTCGCCCCAAGAGCTCCTCGGAGAATTGTGAGACAGACGAGGAGACCCGATGTGTTTCCCATTGTGCTAAGTTTCAAGTTTTGGTTGGGAGAACTCGGCCCTTGGCATTCACATTGTGGTGGGCTTCGGTTCTTGACTGTCTTAAGTCTCCTGACCATCGACGAGCGCCACTGCCGGCCCAGTTCCGAAGGTCTTGCAAACTCGCGTTTGCAAATTTACCCGACACAAGCAGCCGCGACAATGCAACAGTGTGAAGCCCAAAAGCGTTGGTACTTGTTCCATCCAGAAACAAACCCGACTAGCGCATCCTCCGAGATGCCTAATAAGGTAATGTCACGGAGCCCAGTACCGGGGTGCCAGGACAACGAGGTGAGGTGAATTGATCATAGCCAAAAAGCGGCTAATTGCAGATCACAATTCTTTTTCACTATGTTCAAAACACAATAGCATAACGGCACAAAGGCTTACAGGGCATTATGATGCCAACCTTCATTGCGTCCGAGCCGCAGACATCGCTTGACTTCTGTAAACATGAAGCGAGGCTTTGCCAATGAAACTTCAGGTGACTAGATTCACCTGGGCCATCTATTCCAGGCCGAATCAACCTACCAAGCAGCCTACCTGAACAGTGTGAGTCACTAAAACACATCAAACTTTCAAAGTTCTGGGAGCCGCACTTTCCCCGTATCAAGGTGCTTCATAAGCTGATATGTCGCAGACACCGGAGTAATGTTTTTTCCAGACGTTTATGTCGGCTGGTGTTGTTTGTAAATCGCGAGAACAGAAAGTCGCCTCCTTCAATTTCATTCCGCTTCTCAACGGCCTTACCATTTGAGCCTGACACTAGGTACCCATCAAGATCGCATTAGAAACCACCTCCTTACCAAATGGGATTACCAAAATGCTTATCCTGACCACAGGCTGTCACTTCTAAACCTGGCGAATAGCATTCATTTACCTGGATGAAGCATTACGGGATGGCAGAGGCGTGTTCGATGTTGTAGAGCAACTTCACATCCGAGGTTGGTCATTTGGCAACGGAGACTTGAGCTTCAACCGGTAAGGTCATTAACTACGAGAAAGTATGTGGTTGAGAAGATGAGCTAAGAATGAAAAGAACCCTAGACATATAGTATCTCGCTCCGCTAGCAGCCGCCGTGTACCGCTCCTCAGACAAGGGCGAGGGCGATGACTTTGACGGATTCTATGCAGAGCACCACGGGCTGCTCGACGGGAATATCTGGCGAAAGTTCTACTCACTTGCTCTCCTCGCGCAGCTAATATCAGCTCGCTTCTACCGGCTTCCCGACTTGCAGGACCTACCAGATTCAAGTGACCCTCTTGCGCAGCCACGGCACAAGGGAAATGGCCACCTGACCAAGCTTCCGCGGTGGGCACATAACGTTGTGCGCACCCATCGACGTCAGCCATCCCTTCCCGTCGAGACCATCACTCAGATAGCCCTAGCTACTCTCGAGCAGACCATCGCACGCTTGCGAGAGGACTATGTAAGCGTCCAGCCGTACTCGGATACTCAAGCTCGCTTCTGGCTCAACTACATGAACAGAGGGTGCCCCGGAAAGCAGTTGAAGGAGACATGGAACCACAACGAATTCGGTATCTCCGTCACGCAGGGACGTTTTGACATGTAGGCTTGGGAAAGACACTACTCGCGTAAGCGATGGGAAACTGTCCACATGCCGTATCTTGAGCAAGACTTAAACGACGCGTGAGAGCAAGATCAGCTGGTGTGTGTGGCCGGGCGGCGGGGTGGGTGAACAGGGGCGCAGCAGAGGGTGGGAGCCGGAGGTAGGGAGCGAAGAGGAGGTTGCGTTTCTGGCGGCTGTTATGATGAAGAAGACAGAAGGAATCGACATGAAAGACTTGGATTTTGGAGTGCGATCGCACATTCTCCTTGAAGTGATGTGCTCTGCTTTTGATGTCGACAAGGGACAGCAGGTGGAAGAAATTGAGCGTTGGCTTGGTTGCTGCGGGCAGGATTGATGAGAGCAGGGCCGATATCAAGAGGAGCGTCATGATGCGAGAGTACACATGATGGCACATACGACAACAAACTCGGCAGTGTATTCGAGAAGTGCTGATGGTCATGAAGCCATACTTGTGTATGAAAGATGGACAGTCTGACTTTGAAGAGAATAAGGGTGAGTTGCTGCGTCAGATTCTGGTAGAGAATGGACAGATACTAGCAAAATGGAAGCTTTCGGACTCTTCCAAAGAATATAGTTTCGATCTTCAACCAAGGAAGTAGAGCTAAGGCGCTATCTCCAAGTCATGATTCAAGTCTTGTAGCCCTAAAGCAAGCGACTACCTGACTGCACACGGGATGTACAGAAGTCTGTGGTAAGCTGCGAGCAGCTCCGGAGATGGGTGGAATACAAGATGTCTACTTAGGATCTGGACATGCCATAATCCATCACACCGCGCTTCGAAAGCGTGAAAGGAGGGTTTGACGGAGAAGGTTCAGGTTTACAAGCGACCCTTCACCAACTGCTGTAGATATTGGAGGGCCGTCTGACAATCTCGCACACCACCGAGTAGCTCGAGAACACACAGGAACGTGAGAACATTCAGGCTCTCAATGAGATAGAAACCCACACAAAGGTCAGTCGTAGGGCTGGCAATGCTGAGAATAACAGCTTGCGCGCACTACAGGAGACTGTCAAGTAGCAATTGGCAAACGAACAGATGAAGTCATGTATGAACTCCCGGTACCTAGTTGACAAGCCCCTGGAGACAGGCTGGTATCTTCAAGTTGAAATCCATCAGTTCACTTGTCATTGAGGCTTCCGCCGGCTCTTCGTCGTACGCATACCGTAGGAAGAAGTCCACAGGATGTATTGGGGGCAAGAATTTCGGGAGGCTGCAAAAACATCAAGCCCGCGGTTTTCCAGATGAGATTTTCCGTCATTCACTTTCCTCGGAGCATGAGGCCGGCCTGATACTTTGAGTTTTGTTGAATTGTGGTTCATTCAGGAGAACAATACCTTGCATATACGGTACGGGCGGTAATACCGAGTGGACAGATGAGAGGAAGGCCACCACTGTAGGCAAAACCGGCCACGGAGTACAACTAGGGAATGTTCTACTTAGTCGAGGTTCATGTAATGAGTCCTGTATTGCTAGCGCAGTAGTTCGTCCGGTCTTTTCTTGCAGGCGTCTATTTCTACTTTCGGCGCTCTTTAAAAAGAAGACTCTGAGACGGCCACCATCAATACCAGACTGGCGTGGGAGGCCGTGTGGCTTGGCTCTTAATAGGCTTGCCATTAAGGTTACTTGCGACCCCTCTCTTTGCAAGGGAGGGGCATGTATCTGGCAGATCCCGCCCAATATGACATCGCGCCTCTGGGCAAGCAGCGGCTATTGATCCTTATTCGCATAATTATCCGCGTCTCAAGATCAAATTCAGCGTGGATGCTACCCACGTGTTGATTTGGCGTTCGCGAGGGGCACTGCACCCCGCGGGACGTTAACGTCGTGGAGGGGACCCCTGTCAATCCTGTATTCAACTGCCTTATTGGGCTGTGCTTCGTAGCTTCGGTCGTCTTTCTCGCGATGGACAGGGAAACATTATTGAAGTATATAAGAGGCAGTGGTAGGTGTTGTGGTTCGAGATTTGTGATCAGCACTGAGTCTTGTTGCCTTTACCCCAGTCATTCGTTTCTTGCTTCAAGATGCAGATCAAGACCATTCTCGCACCCATTTTCCTGGCGAGGTTAGCTCTGGCTCAGGGTCTCCCCATTCGCGTTGCCTCTTTCAACATTCGATACGACGCCGGTTCACGCGAATCCGGCGAAAAGCCGTGGTGGGATCTCCTCTGCGGAATCTCCAAGGACCGCTGCCGCCAGCCCCATGTCATCGACGCAATCAAGAGCATAGGCACCAATGCACCCACAGGCGCCGTCACCGTCATCGGCCTGCAAGAGGTACTCGATAACCAGCTCAACGACATCCAGGACGGACTCGGCTCCGGCTGGGCACATGTCGGCGTCGCCCGCGACGACGGCAAGAAGAGCGGCGAGTACAACCCCATCTTCTACCGCACCGACGCGCTCAAGCTGCTCCACGAAGAGACAAAGTGGCTCTCACCGACACCCGATACTGTCTCGTCTGGCTGGGGAGCCGGCAGTAAGCGCATCGTCACCATTGCTGTCTTCGAGCATACTGCTAGCGGAAAGAAGTTCATCCACGCCAACACGCACTTGGATAATGTCAGCTCCCAGGCTCGAAGCGAGGGAATCAAGGTCGCTGTGTCCAAGATTCAAGCTGTGCAGACAACATACGGTCCCTTGGGTGTTTCGCTTACCGGCGACTTCAACTCTGACCCCAACGGTGATGGGTATAAGGCGTTGACAGGAACCGGTTTCATGGAGGAGTTGTATAACATGGCTACGCCTGAACAGCGCATCGGCCCCAATCAGTTGACGTACACAACCTTCGATACGACCAAGCAGGGAAGCCGCATCGACTTTGTCTGGCTTGGGCCTAAAGATGCGAAGAAGTACTCGGTCCAGCGATACGAGATCCAGAACAACCTAGTCAATGGCATGCTCATCAGCGACCACAGACCCGTAGTTGGAGATGTCACCTTGTTATCCTAGTCTCTCAGGCAATGTTTAGCTTTACGCAGTAATTGAGTCTCGATACCCAAATCCTACCAAATGTTTCTATATCTGGATCGCCGACTGTCATGAAATTGCAATACTCCATCGAGTGCTCGTTGCGGCAACCGTACTCAGCTTGACGCCAGCCTGTGTCCCTGATGTGCGTAGGGAGGGCGGTCTCCGAGAAACAGCACCAAAGCAGTTATTCGATGCTTTGTGTCTAGCTTTCGCGGAACATCCATGCCGCAAAATACGATCATGTCAGTGCAGAGTACGTCATAGTGCCTTGAGCGATGGCTCAGTCGAGAACTAGCTTCAAACAATAACACTTGAGCTCATAAGGTCTCACTTCCCCGCTTGTGGCGTTTGTGGCATTTCTCATTCTTGAACAAAATACTTTTGGATTTCAATACATCAATTAGACCTTGTTGATCTACAGGCAATTCAGCCCTCGACAGCTTTTGCATTAGCAGAAATTTGCCGAAATGGCTGTGCATGACTTCAGTAAGGAACAGAGAGACGTTTTCGATGATCAGCATCGTGAGCTCAAAGTTGGTCAAGTCTATCTCCATCCCTAACATACACGTAGTGCTCTATGCAGCTGACAGGACATATGGTCATCAAGGACATCTTGCGAAGTAAGGTAGGCGCCGAAGCTGGAGTTACCGTAAAGAGATTTGATGTGGCGATCTCTGAGTTCGCTTGGGAGCAGGTGCCATTGGCAGACACCCAGAGAGCTCTAGGTGAGGCAATTCATCTAGCCAACGACAGGAAATTCAGCAACATATATGAAGAATTTCTTAACGCCCCTCTTGGGTCTGAAAAAGAAGAAGCTAGGGCTAGAGATTTGCTCTGCCAGGCCCATGGCATTTCCACAACATCTTACAGACCAAGGAAAGATTGGGAGCTGGTCAGGGCAGCACCATTCATTGCGTTGCAAGCAGATGTGAGTTTCTGAAGTTCCCAGAGTCAGACATTGTTGTATTATGTTGATAATGGAAGCTTAAACTGACCCACAATCACGACAGTCTTATTGGAAAGACTCGCCCGAGAAGGTGTTACAGCTCGCCACCAGCCTGCAGGATAAGGGAGATAACTACGCTGAAAGTGGTCGCGCTAGAACTATGGATCTCGCAGCATCCGAGACCACGGGGAAATTGACAGAACTTCTGTCCCAATACTATGAATTATACGATCAATCTGAGGCGGAGGTTCAAGCTAGAAGAGCTCGGGGGACGACTTATCCTTGGAACTAGGTCGTTACCAAGAGTCTGGTACGCATGGTCTCTCCACTTTGAGCTCCTAGTCGTCTATCCAACCCCCTGTGGCGGATCCTTTGTATACACCATGCATGTGACACCTCACTCAGCGACTCATATGCTACCTCTCAGTCTTCTACAAATTTGGCAACTAAGTTCTCAAATACGCAATTTACTTAGCAAGCTGAGAAGCAGCCCAAAGACACGTTCGTTTAGGTTGGAAAGCCAACTGCCTATTTTCGCTTGTTTCGAGATGCAAAATCCGACATGGCCCCATCAATAAAGACCTTCAATAGTTGTCGGGCGCAGAGGATAAGCGCATGAGACACCGCTATTTGGACCCTGTGACCAACTACGCGCCCACTAAAAGCGCAGAAAGCCTAACCGAGTTACCCGCATGCCGATGACCGCTCAAAGCGCCGCCGTCTGAACACAGTCACACGAGATGACTCAGCGGAAGATAACGGAACAGTTTTGTTATCGTCATGGATAACTATGCGCCCTGCTGCTGCTCGCGACACTCTGCAAACTTGTCTCTCTTGGGGTTGATATTTTCTTGGTGGGTTTGCTACTTGCTTCGATGTATACCGATGTATTCTTTGGTCTGACAACTTGACTTAGCGCCTCTCGTTCTTCACCATGGCCGCGGTCAATTTGGAACGGCCTGCGTCACTATCGCAGAGGCCTATCTCGCGGGACGACGCATCCGAGATACTCGGCAGCATTAGCATGGCTGCCTTTCTCTGCCTCTTGGTATATCTCGCTGTTCACAGCAGTTCTGGGAAAATATACTAACAGTTTTTAGATTCCACAACTTGCCGCAAACTACAAGTTGAAGAGCGCAGACAGCTTATCTATGGCATTTCTGTTCATCTGGCTTTTGGGGGATGTTACCAATTTACTAGGTAAGATCACACGCATAAGCCCAGCCAACCTGATCTCGGGATATGTTCTTCCGAGCAGTCTTTCAGATGCATGTGCAGACCACATGTACTCACCTGGCACGATACAGGTGGTTTGGCGAACGGCATCGCGCCCGCAAGCATAGCCGTGACAACATATCTCTGCTTTTCGGACTCTACACTCATTTGCCAGTGCCTGTACTACAACTCAAAACGTCGGATTCAAAACCTCGTACAGCCCGGGACGCCGAGATCGCAATCTCCCGAGCGACGACCTCTTCTCGAACCCGCAGACTCTTCTGAAGACGTGAACTCAATGAGCCACTACCAAATTGCCTCTCCCAGCTCGAATCAAGTTGTGGACAAGGATGAGGAGACCGACATGAGCACTGTACGCACTCTGCACGACTGGCGGTTTAACGCCGCATGCCTTATCATGGTCGCTATCCTGGGGATCTCGGGATGGTTCGTGCTTCGCCAGTTTGGTTTGCTTGGCGGCGAGAGTCCTCCTGGAGCCGTGAGCGTTACGGAGTTGCCAGGCATTTCCGAATCGGTTGGCTCAGCATTAGGAGTCATCGGCGCGATCTGCTATCTGTGGTATGTGGTGATGAACTTGCAAAATGGTTCACCGACTGACCTAAGCATGCAGTGCCCGGATCCCTCAAATCATTAAGAACTACAGGGGAAAGTCATGTGAAGGTAAGTTTAACCCCCCTACTGCTTGTGATTTCATATGACCTTAAACTTTACAGGTCTTGCGCCGCTATTCCTGCTGCTGTCCATTACGGGAAACCTGACATATGGAATGAGTGTCATTGCGTACAAGCAAGACAGAGAGTATTTGCTTACCAGCCTCCCGTGGCTGATGGGCTCGCTTGGAACGATCGTAGAAGACGGCATTATCCTATTCCAGGTCCGGCTTTACGCGCGTGTCCAAGAGCCAGTAGAGTCAAGCAGCTTATGATTCTACTCAACTTGGAATGAAACCCACATATCATGATTTTGTACGATCTTGGCGAGAACCTAAAGACATTAATTTCATGACTAGTCAAGCGACTCGGGTCCTACAGTTTGACTCATTGCCGTTGTTTCTCGGTATGAGCTTTACGAAAAGAGCAACTTTCGGCCGAGTTGTAATATTTGTAGGAATAATGCAAGTCATTCTAACGGCCTGCAGCCAGTTGAAATAGTATTTAAGGCAACGTTATGTCCCTCTGAGTTGATGAACATCTCCTCGCCGTAGTCTCATCAACTCTTCTCACCTTGTCTCTCGCTTCGGAAACGCCCCAATCTCTCATTTTCACCTTCTCTTTCAATCAAAAGCTCAACTTGAAGTCAGTTCCGATAGCCGCCTAACATGCGTGTCATTGCCTTTGCTGCTGCTGCCTTGGCCTTCGCCATGCCCATTTCTGTACGTGATTTCCATCAAGGATTTTACAAGTGCCGAGCCGTGAGTCTGCCCTCTAACATGGCATAGGCTGGTGTCTGCGCGGCATTTGGTGTCTGCTCTCAGAATGGAATAATCAAGGACTGCACCTCCGGAAGTTGTGTTGGCAAGGTCGGAGAGTCCTGCACTCAATCTCTTGCAGGGCCCGTACTTTGCCCAGTCTAGGGCATTTAGGCGGAGAAGGAGACTATGAAACCATCGTTCGAGAAACCCAAGGGAGCTGTATGGTTCTGCTGCGGTATCATTGTTAAGAAGTAGCCAGCAAAGCACATCAATCTCAAAACTCTGAACATTGAAAAGTTTTAATTTCTAGAAGAAATATAACTCCGTCGTAGATAAGCCCCTATGTTTTCTATATCTTTTACAATTCCCCTTATCATGCAGTAATATGTTTAGCGCAGGTAGATGAGGTTAAGGCTACAGTCCAAACTTCTCAAAATGAATCAGATGCCCCCTCCTCTTCCATACGAACAGCGTGTACGCCAGACTTGCAGAAGTCACGGCCGCAACAGAAACCAGTGCGGGCCAATTGAACTGCGAAGGCCGGAAGAAAATTATGGTCGCCATATATGAAAGTAGCTCAAATGCATTTTGCCAGGCTGCCTCGACTGTAGAGAATCTGCCACGGCTCTCGGCTTCGACTTCCTGAATTCTCATGTTAGACATTTTCACACCAAAGACTTTCCATGGGCTGGGAGCTTCTTACCTCTTGGACAATGATTTGAGTACATAGGTCAAAGCCGCGCAGACCAAGACGGCTGATGATGACTCCAATCACGAGGCTGGTTGCCGATATAAGGGGGTTCGGCATGAAGACCCAGAAAGCCGCCAAGCCGCCTATCAGAGGAAGAACCTGGCAATTGCTCATCCAAAGGCCAGCGCGAACTTGTCCAATTCGACCCACAAGCCAAGGCGCAACCCAAGTCGCCAACACCTCGAAAACCACACTGATTGTTCTTGCAATGCCGATGTATGTTGCGTTGAAACCCGATGCGACCAGGTACGTGACCATCTGGCCTCCAAAGCTCAGCACTGTGAGGTATAGTAGAGAGCAGGCAAACGATGGCAAGAATGCGCGATGGCCCAAGTAGAATTTGAAGTCGGACGCGGACCTCTTGATATGACTCAGGACCTTTTTGCCAGGATTCACCGACACTGCCGTTGTTTCAGGGGTAGACGGTGGCATAGACTTAGGCTCCTGCAAATCAGGGTCCTCGTTATAGATGTTGGCAATGGCATAGTACTCGACAGCAACAGAAGCGGTGTTCATGGAGAAGTTGACGATGATCGCTGCCTTTGTGGAGAATCCGTCAATAAGAGCGATGAACAGTGGCCCAAGTAGTTTGCAGAGAAGATCGATGCGGCGCATCTGCGCATTGAGAACTGCTAGGGCTTCGATGTCGCCTTTGGCGATGACGATAACCTAGCCACCCATTAGAAACATGGAGTTGTTTGGTGAAACCAGCTCAAACTCACCCAGTCCTTCTCGACTGAAACCATATTCACGATGGAGTACAGCTTTTCGGCACAGGCAATGGATGAGAGGAGCGCAAGCAGAGCCGGACGTCCATAGTCGCCCAACGGCAGCCTAATGAAGAGGACGTAAAATAAGACACATGATGCTGACACTGCGAGTCGTTGGAAGACTGGGCAAAATTATGTCAACATTCAACAGTCTGATTAGTCGTCGATCTACATGCGCCTAGACTCACCGATGGATGCGCGGACAACTTTCAACCGGTCATTTTTATCAATGTACTGTCCAACTGTAGGCGCGAAGACGAGAGCCGATAATCCCCTGGCAAGCGCATAAAGCGACATGGGCAGCAGTGTACCCGGAAATATGGTCGCCAGGTACAGCACGGCGCCGAACTCGAACATCCGAGAATTCCAAGTCGAGAGGAAGTGCGATAGGTAGAGCCGGCGTGCGATTCGGGGATCCACCCGGTGGGTTTCGGAGACCGAGCCATCTCCTTGGCCTGCTCCATTGCCGAGAAGCGGCGTCTGCTCGTCGGGCCGGATGGCCTCTTCATCGGGGAGAGACTTAGTGTGCGTCATCGTTCATAGGAGAATTGCCCAAAGCCTCAGATTCGAGATCAGATAAGGATGGGAGAACTAAATAGTTGACTGCGTAGGAACCGGACAAAGCGTGATAGCTATAGGCCCGGGCAGGACCGCATCAGATAATGTACGGATAGACAGATCAACCTTGGCGTGGCGTGACTTCAAATGAACGGTGAGCAGGAGTTATTATCTAATAGCTATGAGAAGACGGGGGCAGGTGAAAACATTCCTGAAGCTCTGCGTTGCAAACATTTGGGTACGGAAACGTTGAGGTTCCGAACAGGGAGCTTTGCCCTGGTTGATGAGTCTGTGAGTGCGTGGGTCGAGGCAACGGAGGTAAATCAGGCTCCGCGTCCGTGCCTCGAATTGCTACTTTACGTAGTATGGCACACACCTCCATGAAACCAGATTCTGCTCTAGCAAGTCATCTCTCAACTCTGGACTGTTGTTTTCAACACAGTCTCCATCTCTAAGCTATCCGTCAGTATATGCTGATGCCTCTTAAACCAATTGCTTCTGGAAGATGGATGTGTTCCCAGAGCTTGGAAGGGAGAACATGGCCATCATCCCGTCTCTTGAATCATGTCCGTCCCATTTTGGTCTAGTGCCCGACCTCTGTCTGTCAGATGGAATCAAACCCTTTGTCATCGGAGCCAAGCTTTGTATAATCCCCGCTTAGTCATGATACGAGATCTTTCAAAACCTGGGGCATGGCCGCCGACGGAGCTGAGTTTGCTCCGTGTGTCCAATTCGATGCTGTCTTGCACCAACAAGCCCCGGCAGCTTTGCCAGAAGTACCGGCTCCCAGGGAGTGCTGATCAATGCCAAAATGCCACCAAAGCGAGCATGCGATATCTGCTATCGTAGAAAGGTGAGGCCGCTGAAGTCACTCGTATCCTAATGGTAGAACATACTCAGTCGCTGACCCATGTGCTTTGTTATCCCAGATCCAATGTCTTATCCCTGCAGAGGGGCCTCCGTGCGACTGGTGCAGCCATCATGATTCCGAATGCACCTTTCACCGTGATGCGCCACGAAGGAAGAAGAAAGCCAAGTCAGTAATTCTCAACCACTCTCCAAAGGATGCATGTTACTATACTGCGCCGTTGCTGATCAGTAACGGTTGTTTCCTTTAGGGTAACGTTGGGCGACGTCCAAGGTCTCAACGATCGCATACAGGAGCTCGAAGATGCGCTAGCCAAGGCAAATTCGCAGCAACCAACTCAACCAGACACCCCTAGTCGAGGCCAACCAACTTCAGCGATATCCGTATCCGAGGAGACTTCAAACTCAGTATCTGTCCAAAGTCCAATTCCAGCAGCTATTCAGAGCTCTATTGCTTTTTCCGAGCAATCAATCTCTCCACTGGTCTTCTCTCAAACCCCCGCCAGTGTTGATGACACTCACACAACACCACCAGCAGATGGCTCCCGGCCCGGCAGCTATGTCGGCCCCAACTGGTTCTTCAGAGGCACCCACGCATTCTCCGAAGACGGGCGCAGATGGATTTCCTCCAAGACTGGTCAAACCATCGATTGGAGTAAACTTCAGATATTCACACCAAAGCCATCACCTTTCGCGAGGAGACATGCGCAACTTTCGCGAGATCATTGCCAACTTCCAGATCAGGCTTCTTTAAGAGCGCTTTTGTCTTCGTACTTCATGTCATCTTTCCGCTTAAGATACCCACTCATTGACAAAGTTCTCTTCGAAGAGACAGTCAACGAGGCTTATGAAGATCCCGACAATATTTCACCTTCACCGATTTGTCTGGCTGCCCAGGCCTGCGTCTTCGGTGTCGTCAGCCTCATTACATTACTGCCAGACGCTCAGTCTGGTTCTCCAGGGCTAGACGGCAATGAGAGCGCAGCCAGAGCCAGCTATCTTCTCAGTCAACTTGTCGGATATGTAAGCCTCACAACGTTGCAAACAACCCTGTTACTGGTGAGTCGATCCTAGACATTGGCTTGCAGTAGTTCATGCAATGATCGGCAAACTAAATCTAGAGTCAAGCATGCGCAACGTCTCTTATGCGGTTATTGGCAAGAAGCCGATTCGCTACTACCAGGAGCTTGCCGTACTGTCGGTGCACTCGGTGGGCATCTTTATCAGCCCTCGAAGGCCCTTACAGTAGAGATTTCGCTGTGCGAAAGGAGGAAACGCCACATTAGAAACCTCTTCTGGGTTTGCTACATGTCGGATAAAGACTTGTCCCTACGGACAGGACAACTTCCACTTCTTACTGACATCTACTGTGATCTCACCGTCCCAGAAAATTACCTGAGCTCTTACACCTATCTGCGTGGTCTTAATGAGTATCTCCACCACCCAGATGCATCAAGTGATGAGGACCTCACACCACACTTCTCGGGAGACGCCCAATCGGGGTATCTTAAAGAGAAAGTATATCGGCTACTTTACTCGGTACAAGCCCTGAGGGACAAAGACAATCGACTCTTGATTTCAATCCGACAATTAGATGACGAGATTGAACGCTGGCGTCTGTCGGTCCCGGTGGACTTCCGGCCAGCTCTCTCAGTCTCGTCAAATACTCTTCTAATCACGCCTGAAACAAGACCGCCTCATGCACGACGATATTTTCACCTTCTTCTAGAGTATTGGTACCTGATGATCTACGTTCATACTACAGTCAGACGATATGATGCACATACGATAATCGGCGACGGGGGGCAAGATCTTCACCGGGTCATTCACTCGAGCTATGACTTATCAATGGAAGCCGGCAGATCGACGCTTCGATGTCTGCGAGTGTGTATGAATACCTTCTCTAATGAAGGCTTCTGGTCAGTCATCGTATTTCCTCCGGCTTCCTCAAACAGCGTTGAACCCATGCACGCAGTTAATATTCTTGTGTGGGTGGATGTCTAGCAACTAACGAAGTTCCTAGGCTTCTGATGTTTTACGCCACCAATGCAGCTATTGCTCTGTTTCTCAATATGATCATACACCCAGAAGATGCGGACGGCCAGCTCGATCTCGAGCTTCTAATTTCGGCCGCCAACGCAATCCGTATAGCAATCCCGCAGGCCTCAACACGTGAAGAAAGTATGCGCATTCAAAGAACGTCCGACTTCATCATGTGGCTCATGTGGCTCGGATCATGTGCCATCACCAAGTCGCAGGAAGAGGGATTACGACATGAGCTGTAAAATTCCAGCATACCCGTGACGGTTTTAGGAAAGACGCAGTTGGGAAGATGCCCAGCTATAAGAAGCGGCTTCCGCTGACAAAGCGGTGAACAAGTTCGTAAGGAGCGGCTTAGCAAGCCAAGAGGTTAGAGCTCCCCTGGCTCTCGTCTCAACAGGGGTGCCAATCCGAATAATTAAGCGTATTTATACTGCAGAACATACGTTCCCGAAAGCTTCGCTCTTACTGGCGGACGGGATGATGCTCAATGATACCCTAGATCAAATACGTGCAGGAGTTAATTAAGTTTAGTCGCGATGCAGTGTCATTCCACCCACTTTCCGGAACCCGAGTAATGCTGCCGGAGTCTCGCTTCTAAGCGGTATTCATGAGGTTACTGATCAATTCGGTAGCGAAGCTTCTATTAGAAACCCAGGAACCGAGCTATTCTGTATGGGTCAAAACAATCGTATTATACAAATAATTGCTTTCATTTAGGGCAGGTGGTGTTCCCATGGCCTCGGCAGCCCGGCCCCACCGGGAAGGATGAACGATCGGCTGAGGGGTTCAGCGACTTAAGTGACTTAAGCTCGACCTCAAAGCAAGTACTTGAGATGCGTAGTCGCCAGTGCTCTCCTTTCTTCTTGTATCGACATCACATCAAATCAGCCTTTAATCTCGTTCTTCGGAGTTGCTAAGATGTTTCAAATCTCATCCATCGGCCTCCTGCTTGGCCTAGTTGCGAGTCAGATCATCTCCGCTCAGGCGCAGTCTCTCCCGAAGCAACTCGCTGTAGTCCGTCGCCGCTCTGGTCTCACGCACAAAGAGTATTTGTACTACCATACACTAGTTCACGGGCAGAAGTCATGGAACGCACCTCGAGACGATTCCTTTCCCGCAGCCTACATCCAAAGCCATGTCTTTGACGGAGTCTTCGGTGCAAATAACAGCGTAGCGAACCAAGTCTACGTCGGCCGCGACGATATTGCCGAGCTATACAGTAGCTCCCCGACGTCCTTCTTGGGCCCACCCTCCACGAATTACACCGAGACGGTGATCGGTCCTGATGGAGCCAACTTCAACGACTTCCCAGTTGCCATGTCGATGATCGCGACGGAGACTTTCCTGACCAATATCACTGCGGGTGCCCCGAAAACTCCGGCGAAACCCGGCAACGAGCCTCCGGTTGCCTTCTTCTGGGCCATAGCTACGCAGAACGCTACATCGAACGAGACGTTTGCAAGGAACCTGGCGGATGCCCTGATCAAACCTTTACCCGCCGGAACGATTTACAACGCCAGTATCCACGTCCCTATTCCAGGCGCCGATGTCAGGCCTTACTTTGGTGGAGCGGACATGCCGATCATCAATACTGTCATCAAATTGTGGCTCAATGACAGTGGGTCAGCCATCACGCAGCTTCGGGCATCGCAAACAAAACTGGATAGCGCGGCACTCAACCTGGATGAGAATCTATCGTACATGCTCTTTTCCAAAGAGGTAACGATTTGGGACACCAAAGCCGGTATCGAGGTAAGTCGCTGCGGGCCATCGATACTCCGATATTTACCCCTGGGCCGCTTAGCTAACATCGAAACAGTTTGATATCCCGCGCCTCGAGGCTGTTTTGAAGGCCGAGAATTATTGATCACAGATCGTGAAGGGCAACAGACAGGGGTGGAGCCTCAACTGTTAGGCTATCAGTGAAGCCTTGCATTAATAAATACCCATTCAAATGGACTTTCGCTTTGTCCAAAATTGATCCCCGGACAGGTGGTGAGCGGCCGCCGCGATGTCGCATTCTGAAGTGTCGCATGGGGGCCCACGATGGTTGAAACCATTTTGACAGCTGGCTAAACCATCTGACCTTTTAAGGGTCTCTATTGTAACCTCTTAAAAAGCCCCGTTGCAAAACTGGAGCAGTTGACAAAAGATCAATTCCTTCTCAAAATCTTACCCATCTTTTCCCCAACCCGGCTAGTCCCTTGCAGGCTGCAGTCATCATCATCACTGCCAAGACGGTAGGCGCCCAGAGGCCAGGGCGCAGTCTCGACAAAACCCCACTAGAATTTACACCGCCCCTGTGAACAGTTCACGACTTCGGCCTCTCATACGTCATACAGTGTGGCGCAACTTGCAGTGTACCAAATTATGGGAAGTGCGCCGCTCGTATCCGTTGTCAAACAGTGAACTCGCGAAGATCATACCACGGGAACTCTGGCGTTGGTACAGCTCATAGAGCCAAGACGGGAATCCCAACCGTTCCGAACCACATATTTCAAGCTTATAATATCCCGACCACGAAGGACCCATCGCTGTTGAGGATCCCCATCTTGCATCGTCGGACATTATCTCCTAGCCTCAAGTTTTAAAACCTGTCAATTGTTCCAACAGTAAGAACAACAGCATAATCAACAACTACTCGACTTTTCAGCGACACATAAGCCTCTAGTATCGGGACGACCTTGCCTCTAAAGCAATTTTCCTGCACTGAAGTCATCTGCCTACGAGACTACATTGCGATAATATGTTAGGCGACAAAAGCGAGAAAGCGACTCCTGTATACTCAGGGCGTGATCCTGTAGCCGACGTTCCTCCTTCCTACTCTGAAGGAGTCCCGACTTCAAGTGATGGCCTCATCCCCGCCGGGACCCTCCTCCTCGCCGGAACAACCATTTTCAACACCGCCTCAGCGTCATCACCGCCATTATACGAACTCACTTACCCCATCGGACACCTGCGGGAGTCCAATACATCAGTTTCGTTCTACCGCTATGAGAACAGTGTACGGGACTCTCCTGGGGCATCCGGTCCTCAGGTAGCATCACGAAAGAAGCATATCTTCGACCTAAAGCGAGACCCTACAGTTACTGAGCCCCCCTTCCCATACCACTTGAACTCGGTCTCTCGCGGAAATGTTGGACATGTGGGCATCAGGACACACCGACGCTTAGGTGGATCGGGTTACCGCGCCTGGAGGGCGACGAGAGCGAGAGAAGGGGCGGATCTAGAAGGCAAGGAGATGCTCTTCAACATCAAGACGCGGGGCAGCGGACGGCAAGAATGGCGCGATGGGAGCGACAAGACGGTTCTGGCGCATGAGACGAGCGAGGAGGGGATCCACAAGCTACAGATCGTCGTCCCATTAACCCAAGATATTAGAGACGGGTTGGTCGCGACGTGGTGTTTACGACTTTGGTGGGAGATTGCCCTGTCCAAGGTCGAGCCTTTCAGCTGGAGCGAAGGTAAGTTGTTTAATCTGACTCCATCTGCTCAGTATGAAACATGTGCTAACTTGAATTCTTCTACGCTCAGTCAAGAATGTGTTGCAGTACAACTCGAAGAATCTCCCTTCCGGGGCGCGCTTGGGTCTTCTCCCTTAGTTCAGTCTGAATCAAGTATCTTTAAACCCATGGGAAACTCAAAAATATCCACCTTGCCTATGATAAACCAATATCAACCTCTACAATGCCCACAAACGATCGGCATGGCTCTCCTATCCGTGTAATGATGCGAACTATGCTTTCACCGACCGCCGTTTCTATCTGTCTGTGCAATTCTGTGCGATCTCTAAGTAGAAAGATTTATCAAAGAGACGCAAGGCGACTAGCCAGTGCATATAGAGAATTACAGCTTGTAGCTTATGCCCTATGATGAATTTAGAATACAGAATCCGAATCGAAAGTGGACAAACTCACGGTCTAGTGTAGCAGTACTGGGTGTCGACTGGCAAATTATATCCCCTTGGATCTCGGGCACCTTCTCTAATAAAGGTGATGATGGTTCCCACGCCAAAGTCATAGACAAATCTGGCAGCAGTGTCGCCCCATCTTCCTGCGGCATTCACCTCAAATGCGACTTGGGTGCCCGAGAGCCGAGCGACGTTATCGACAGTGACGCCCATGCCAGCCATCTCTGTGAACAAGGTAACTTGGTCATTGACCATGTTTACAAGTGCGCGAATGATGATATCTTGTGCAGTTGAGAGTGTGATGGTCCACATAACCTGGAGTGTGCCATGCATCGCTCGCTTGTCAAGGCCGTTGGCCTCGATTGAGGATTGCGGAATGGCAATGTCGCATCTCTTTACTTGAACGCCACTGTCAAAGTTAATCCGTTAGCATGTTATCTCATTGATCCATTGAAGAGCGAGAGTCTACATACGATCCATCTGGGCTGGAAACTTGTTGGAAGATGTTGCTTGTCTCAACACTGCATTGATCCTGTGGAGTTGCAGGCGCGGCGAGCGCAAGGCCGAAGAGTGGAATGTAGAAAAGAGCGGAAGCCTTCATGTTGGAGCTGGGTCTTTTTCCAAGCTTGAAGATCAAATAAAGAACGATAGTGATCAACTGCACCATTCAAGCCTCATGCGCAGGTTCATGGTATTATATGTGTCGACAGGCAAGGCAGCATGAAAACCCGCATCACAGAGGCTTAACAACGCACGTACCCAAATTTAATCAACTTCATAAAATTTGCTGGACCGGGCGTCTTGGACACGAAAACTCTGTCCACCAACTAGTCAGTAAGGAGCAATCTGTAGAGTTCATAGAAGCTAAAAATTATATTAAAAAGCGAAGAAAATGAAATCTGGTACCCCGAAGAAGCAATTGCATGACATGGAAAGATTAATGATCATAGTCAAAGTTGAGAAAGTCCAGAACACGGGGCCGGTCAGAGTTTACTAGTCTTGTACTCGCTTTCCGAATAGCCGATGCAATTAACTCACGGGTCGGCCAGACCGTTGAACTAACCATCTCTCTAGCAATACGGGGGAAAAGTTCCCGTCGGGTTGCCACCGAGTCAATGTGTCTAAATACTTATACCGAGAGGGTATCCCCACGCTGTTCATGGTCATTATACTCGCTGACTTTATCCGACAATTGAATTTTTCTCTTTCTGACCCGAAGAGTACAATATACTTTTTGGTTCTTGATTCACTGTATCTTCTCTTACCTTATTTTTATCAACGTATCAGACATCACAAGATGCGCTTCCAATTAGCTGTGGCAGCCATTGCGCTAATGTAGGATATCCTTCATTCTGCATACTTAGTAATATTACTGATAAGAAATAGCTCTGGCGCCGTAGCAGACTCCCACGACTACTGTGCTTGCCAGCAATGGTCCAACGGCCCCGTGGACCACGCCGCGACGGCGAAGGTTGCCGCGAAGCCCTGCTACGGCTACGTCTGGGGTAAGTGCTACTACATGTGTGTTGCTCGTTTAGATTTGATAGACTAACTGAATCAAGGTCCATCTGAGCATCTGGCGAGTTCTAAAACAGATTGGTTCGCACACAGCCCTGGGCCTCGTAAGGATGGACAATACGTAAGCCGTACCTTGAGGAAGGAAAATCGGTTGAACCAAGCTAACAGCACCAGCTTCAAAATATGATTAAGAAGTGGAAGATCGATGGAGACGACTTCAACAGACGGTGCCGTGATGCAGGAGCGAAGGATAGCACGTGCTTCTCGTGCTCGAGCCTTCAGGTGAATGGCGATGGAAGAGTGCAGTGCAACAGCGGTTAGATGAGCAAAAAGTGCGCAGGTGTAGGAAGAATTTGGGACAGTCATCACTTTAAGACTCTACAAAGTGTTTATTTGTTTTCGGTTTGATGTTCGGTCATTTGAGTAATGTACTTATTATCTCACTTTTCTGTCGCATGTGGTTATGAATCTGAGCTTCCCAGATCTGTCATTAACTCGCTGTTTGTTCACACCGTCCTTCTTGTCACTGGAGCGAGCGGCTTCATGCGACACTTTCTGAAGCAGAACTTTGGATTGGGTTCGTTCTTAATCTTGAGTACCACATCCAGATTATCATGCATTAGATATGTTACTACCTTAGTCACATGAAGTGTGGCCAAGTGTTGCATCGGGCGATCCCGATAAGTCGGGACTTCCGCTGGCATCTCCGGACCTCCCCCACATTCCCGCCGGCTGCCCGCCCTTCTATTCTCTCAAGCTCTACGGAGTACCCACGTCATGAGATACCGCATATCAACGCGACATCAATTCGTACGAATACTGTGATATTTGGTTAATTACGTATAGCATGAGCCAACTCACTATACACTTGATATCTACTTCCAAGCTCTCGCTGCGCCGTGCTGCTGCATCGACTAGCCACTACAAATACCCAGCTGTAGGGCCGCTCCTCGGCGACATCCGACTGCTTCATAGCCATAATCCGACCATGTCTTTGAAGCTTCCTATCGGAATATTGAGCGAGAGAGATAGGCTCGCGTGCTCTCTTGCCCTGAAAGGGTAGCTCATCCCCGAGGAAGAAGCAGCCACAATATCGAAGGCCTTCTTATCGCTGGGAATCTTGGCTCTCTTCTGCGATTCCGAGTTCAGCAACCAACAACCCACAGTGTTGCGCAAGCTCGGAGCAGCAGCTGGCCCAGCCTCGTCCGCCGGGATCGCAGCTGAACACACGCACGCGAGTTCTCGACAGGAGGAGCGGAGGTCAGCGCAACAACATTGACCTTCCGTCTTCGGCCTAGGTGTCCCCCCAACGTTATCAGAGAAAGTTCCTAAGCGCGGCGTAGGATTGGACAGCGACTGGATTAACGTTATTTGTTGCTCCTCCGAACCCCACAGCCCAGCCCAGAAGACCTTGTCAATCCCAAGCCGGCGGGGGTGAAGCGATGGTGGGAGGATTTTGGGAATCGTCAAGTTTCTTTTCCAGGTGGTCATTCCACGCGACGAGACGCACACTGCTTGAAGCTTGGATGGAAGCAGAAGGACGGACGAACTGTCAGACAGTCAGAGTCAAGGGAGACGGGGGCCAAGCCGGCCTGGCACAACATGATGGTGAGTTTGCCACGGGTACAATTGCCACCCTAGACCTGGATCAAGGTCACGTCGTGTTACCGAGGGAGTGTCTCGCTCTGTAGGCACTCTGGAGTGCATCAATTGATTTCCATGACGAGCGTCTAGTTGCTCCGCAGATGTTCATCAAGATGTTCCTTTCACACCGAACCAGTTGAGGCTCCTCGCCATGCGGTACCCATGCAAGCAAGTGATGACACGGGACCGGATGGAGAAGCAAAGCTCGATGAACTCTGCCCGGCACACCATTTGCCAACACAGGTTCGGCTGCATCCGTCACAGGTCAGACAAGCCCTTTCTTGGTCACCCTTTGTGGGAAGCCCAACGAGCTGAAGAGAGACCGTGATACGTAACTGACCGTACATTGGCCGCGAGTCGCATGGCATCGTCCGGAGGAACACTACACGACCTACCAAATCATGAACCCCGGTTCAGGTCCCCCAGACCCGTCCCTCCATGACAGAAGTCAAAGGGCGTCCGCCGGGCCAACGCGTGCTCCAGAAGAGGCAAAGGGACCGCTGATAAGCCAATCATCCAAACCACCACCGCAACGTGTATCTCACCCCTCATCTGTCCGCGTCTCTTGGCAAATGCTACTTCATCACCGAAGAAGCTGTCTTTCCCGGCATCAACCACTTTGCCAATGTCTTGGCATGCGGCCAGAAGAACCTACAACGGGGGTTCTTTGGTGTCTTGTCGTGTCTATCCAGCCACTCAGCGTTCAGAGAGAGATGCTTTCCGAGATGCAGACCCCCCGTTCGAAGCTGTCGCGCTGCGTTGCCTGTGCCACCGCCGTCACAATTGATCGCATGTGGTTCTTGTTTGTTCCACTCTCCAATTGCTGCCCGCAAGCTCTGGGCAGAAGCAAAAATTTGTATATATTCGCGCGGGTAGCTCCAGGAACCCGGAAAGAGGAGAATTGCGATCGTCAGTAGAAGAAAGTTTTCCTCCTCTTCCCCTCCAAGAACTCTGCGTGGCGCATACTCAACCGTGGCATCGTGAAGGCTTAATTGACTTCTCGCGCAACCTTGACATCAGATCGAGCTTGTTTGCGGCCTCTTGAGCTCTCTCTTTTGCCTCCCACCTTCCAAAGCTCGCAATCCCCTCACTCACAATGCGCCAGTCTCTCCCGGCGCTGGCTCTGGCCTTGGCCGGCGCCGCTTTTGCAGTTCCCGAGAAGGAAGACGGTGACCACCTTTACTCGTCTCGCCTCTCCAAGCGTGGCATCGACGCCGAGGGCAACTACAACATCTCCTTCTTCCATGTTAACGATGTGCACGCCCATCTCGACGAGTTCTCCTCCTCGGGCACCGACTGCACCCGTCCCGAGCGCGGCTGCTACGGAGGCTACGCGCGCATCAAGCACACCGTCGACGAGCTGCGCCCCCAGTACAACGACTCTTTGTGGCTCAACGTTGGCGATGAGTTCCAGGGCACGCTCTTCTACTCTTTCTACAAGGGCGAGAAGATTGCGGAGACCATCAATCAGCTCGGCTTCGATGCCATGACCCTCGGCAACCATGAGTTCGACGGCGGCGACGACCAGCTCGGTGACTTCTTGCTGAACCTCACGTTCCCCATTATCTCGGCCAACATTGTCTCCGACAACGAGAAGCTTAACAAGACCATCAAGCCTTACCACATCTTCGAGGACCAAGGCCTAGCCGTCATCGGTGTCACCACCACCACAACTCCGGGCATCTCCTCCCCCGGCGAGGGCACAAAGTTCCTCGATGTCGTGAGCACTGTGCAGTCCACTATCGACCACATCAAGTCCACCACCAACATCACCCGCATCGCCGCCATCACTCACATCGGTTACGAGGAGGACCAGAAGCTCGCCGAGCAGACCACCGGCCTCTACCTCATCATGGGCGGCCACTCTCACACCCTCCTCGGCTCGATGGAGGACGCAGAGGGCCCCTACCCGACGGTGAAGCAGAACAAGGACGGCGACGACGTCTTCATCGTCACCGCATACCGCTGGGGCGAGTACGTCGGCTACATCGACGTCACCTACGATGCCGAGGGCAAGATCCTCGCCTACCACGGCGGCCCCATCCACCTCACCAACACCACCGAGCAGGACGCCGCCCTGCAGGCCCAGATCGAGTCGTGGCGCGGACCCTTTGAGGCCTTTGCTGCCGAAGTCGTCGGCGTCTCCAACGTCGAGCTCGACCAGTCCCTCTGCCAGAAGCAGGAGTGCATTCTCGGCAACGTCATGACCGACGCCATGTACGAGTACCGCCTCAACTCCTCCGCCGACAGCCCGCCCGACTTTGCGCTTATCAACGCCGGCGGTATCCGTGCCACCATTGACGAGGGTAACATTACCCGCGGCGAGGTCCTCACCTCCTTTCCCTTTGGTAACTCCATTGTCGAGATCACCTACAAGGGCTCCGACCTGCGCAAGATCCTTGAGGGTGCCGTGACAAAGGTCAACCAGTTCAACCAGGAGGCCATCACCTCCTTCTTCCAGGTCTCCAAGAATATCATCATTGAATACAACCCGGCTGGCAACAACGGCTCCAAGCTCGTCTCTGTCGAGGTCGGCGGCGAGGCCCTTGATGACGCCAAGGATTACAAGGTCGTTACCCTCGACTTCCTGGCCGGTGGCGGTGACAACATCTTTGTTGCTACCACTGACTTCGTGACCCTCGATACTCAGGACGAGGTTCTCGTTCAGTATGTTGAGGCCAAGAGCCCCGTTGAGGCCAAGATTGAGGGCCGTATTGTCGCAACCAACGGCACCGCAGCTACTCCTTCCGGCACTGCCACCGGTACCGGTGCCGCCCCGACTTCCACCTCTGGCTCTAGCGGCGCTAGCATGGTTTCCGTCAGCATGGGTGCCGTGGGTTTCTCCCTGTTGGCCCTGCTGGCGATGTAAAGCTGGGATTGGACAAATGTGTAATGTTGTAATGATGCGGATGATGTAGATGTATGAGTAAACATAATCAAAAGTTCTCCGCCTATTGATCTTTGCCATGCATTCATAATTGTGTGAATCTTGCTACACAGTTGCCAAGGGCAAGTTCGTCCAATCATGAGACGAATTCTTTTGTCTAATCTCATATGCGGTACTATGAGGGATGAGATATCTTCCAGACCGTATGTCCTCGATACGTACATGTATTGATGTATCTTGAGTTACAGCCATAGTGTCCATTGTCGTATCAAGTTGTCACAGTGACAGGCAGGTATTACGGACTGACAGTCGGGTTCGTAGGTAGATAAGGCTACTTGGGTCAAGAGTTCAGTCCAGCCTGGCCGTTAGATCCTGATTCTTAGTACGTCACTTTCGACCTCATCAAGGGCCAATGGGCCGGTAGCCGACGAAACGGTTTCTTAGCTCCAAATGTCAGTTCAGACTGTCGTCCAGTTTGGCGGGTTTTGACCCTAACGACACGCATAACTAGCCTGGAGTAATGTTACACAGTTGACATCTCAAAATAGGGGCCCCGTCTCATGATTACAAGTGACTCGACTCCACAGACGCCACAGCTAATCATCTTCCATGATATAGTCCTGTCTATGATGGCGTACGTGTCGAATGATGATCGCATCCTTTGAATGGGCCTTTCTCCCTGCTTGCCTAAACAAGTCGAGCAATTCTTCATTCGGCTGCCACTGATCCATATTCAAAAGCCATCTTGGGCTGTCCGGACAGGAGTCCTTTGTCCCTTCACGCTTCTGATTCTCAGTCTTGATCCTGAGCAGCAAACGAGCCTTCTCCAAGTCGCCGGCCTGGCGCGCCCTATACTCCGGTACAAAGTCCTTAGACCCGCAACAGCACCGCGGGAACTCTGCTACGCCGACATCTGGCTTGACCCCGGGAGCGAGATAATTAACGTGGAAGCGATGGAACCCTTCGGAGTCGTCGCATCTATCGTACTTAGCCAAGATGACTCTGAACCGGAGTTCCTTGAGGGAGATCATCTGGCCCGCCGCCTTGGCCATGGATGTGAGCATTGGCACCATGACTTTCTCATTGACGGTCCAGGCGGCTACTTTGTCGTCGCCGCTGACGCTATACTGCCAGTCTGGGGGGTCATTCTCTAAGTAGGAACGTTCGATGTTTCTGCGTCTGTCGAGTTCCGAAACATTAGCGTTCCACACCGGCTCCTCAGCATCTCCTTCTCGGATTGCGCCTTGCACTATTCTGCCGGTGCTGGCCAGAAACTCGACAATGCGCGTGTTATAGTGCTTCAGGTACCACTCCCCGCTGGGCGAAACCATGTCGCAATCAACCTTGAGCTTGGTCATGTTCTGCCAATACGGGACTGCATCGCCCAGACTGGGGAGTGGCGGCCAGAAGAAAGAAGAGCTGAGATAGCCTCCGTACTCAAATTCTGAAAAGCCGTCAATCGCTCGGCGCAGGCTCACAAAGAGAGAATCGCTCTCCCCGTCTTTGGTTGTCGGATTAGAAGTCCAATTCAACCGCGGTATACGGCCGACTACGCAGGGGCTAATTAGGGGCCCTATTTACGATTATCATAGCCAGCCTAACCTACGGTTAGAACCTCCTTTTTATACCTATTACGTAAATATTTATATAGTTTAATTAATCTCTTCGTTAATTACGGTTCGAACTAACTATTTTATAATAGGGATATTAATACTAATTAGTAATTAAATTTTATTGTTATAAATCGGTAAGGTATTTTATTATATAAAAAAGGCGACTTCTTAATATTATATAAAATAAGAAATTCGTATTAATTAACCTTATAAAAGTAAATAAAAAAAAGGAGTAATTTTTAAATACTATACGGAATTAAGTAATTATAGCTTTTTATTACTTATAAAAGGTCGACGTTTATTATATTATATTATATTAATTAATAAAACTACTTAAATAACTAGACTTTTACTATTACTTTAAGTAGCTTATTTACTAAATAACCTTTTTATAGCCGGCTTATAATTAAAAATTAACTAATTAAATTAGTAAAACAAAATACTTATATAGCGACTACTTACTTAATTAATTAATATAATAAGCGAGCTTAATAATATAATATAAAAAAGTACTACGTAATTAAAAAAAAAAGACTTTTAAATATAAATATTTTTAGTTAGCGTAATAAGAAGTATATAAAAGTTATTAAACTAAGAGATCTATAATTTATAAAAAAGTCTATTATTACGAGGATTTTATAAATACGACCTTAAGTTTATAATCTAAACGACCTCTTCGTAACTCCCTTAACTACTCTCTAAGTATTATTTAAAAATATAGTATAGAGGACGGTTTAATAAGGGAAGAGGGGATTTAGAAGTCCTAATAATATTAAGTTAAAAGTATTATAAATCTTAGAAATTAATTTAAAAAAAAGACGGCTACCTTAAAATAGTCCTATAACCTCTTAATAAAATTATTATTAACTTAAAAAAAGACTAAAAAAACGAGGATTTAAAAAAAAAAAAAGAATTTTTTAAAAGGCTACTAAAGGGCTTCTTTTTATACTAGCTCCCGGCGCGAGATTACTAATTTTAAAAAATTAACTAAGTAATAAAAGGGATTACTAATAAGTAATAATTACTTAACTATAATAAAGTTATAAAAAAGACTATTTAAAAAATATAAAATAAAGTATTAAAAGGCCGTAAAAAGACGAGATTTTTAAAGTATTTAACCTTATTATGTATAAATAATAAATAAGTATTTTTAATAAGTTTTTAAAATTTACGATTTTATAAAAAAGAGGGATTAACTTTATTAATTATACTTAACGGCTTATATAGTTCTTAATAGTATATATAGCTTTTTTACGAGCTACTTAGTATTTATTTTTAATTATTTTTATAAAATACTGCTCTAAAAGAAGTATGTTAAAGAAGGAGGCTATTTAGAAATTATAAAGAGTATAAGGCTTAAGAAACTAAAAATATATAAAATAGCGGAAATCGGTAATTAATAAAAATCCTAAAACTAATTATTATATCGTCCTATAATAATATAAACATCTATTACTATTATTAAAAAAAAGAATTATTAAAACTTACCCTTTTATACTAAATAAAAAAGAGGATCTTAATAAGTATAATAGCTAGCAATTTAAAAGGGCGGTAATAATTACTAAAGATAATAAAAATAAGAGTAGTAATAAGATAATAAAAAGAAGCGGAAATTTTTTAATTTTTAATAAATTTATTAAGTAGTAAAAGTATAGATTTATTATAGCTAATATATAAATTAAATATATCCTTATTAAGATTAAATACGATAGTAATTACTAATATAAGCATAAGTTAGAATACGACCCTTAGCGAGTTAGGGTAAGAAAAAAAAGGATAAAACCTAATCTTAAATAGAATCCTAATCCCTTATAAGTAAGTAAATATTAACCCGGATTATTAAGGAATATAAATATATAAAATTATAAATTAACCTAACGGTAAGTAAATTAACGTAGTATTAATCTATTTAACTAAGGTTTATAAAAAAAAGGGGCTATAGGGATAACCCCTATTTTATAAAATCGTAAACGACCTTAGTTACTAACTAGATAAATAGTTCGTAAATATAAGCTTAAGAATTATAAAAGTAATTAATAAATTCTTTTATAAGCGAGGGGTATTATTAATATAGTTATAGTTATAAAAACCGTACGAAATCTTAGTAACGACGATTATAAAAAAGGAATTCGTATTATAAAACTAAGTATAAGTTAATAGGGTATATAATTACTTTAACGAATTTAAAAAAAGGGTAAATAACGTAAATTTCTTTTTTATAATTACTAATAATAATTTATTATTATAAAAAGATATATAGAGGTAAAATATAATACTAAGAATATAATAATTAATAATTCTACTTATTTCGATCTATAGCTCGTCGCTATTACTAATATAAAATTCGGTACTAATTAGCTAATAAGAAAGGAAGTAAACGACCTAAAATTATTAATAATATATAGCTACGTAAGGATCGTATATAAATACTAAAAATATAGTAATAAATATAAGGTAATTTACTAATTTTAAAAAGATCTTTTTAAAAAAGAAATTATATTTTAAAAAGAAATATAAGGTTTTATAAAAAACTTTAATAATATTTTATAATTATTATAAAAAGGTCGGGATTAGGGAATATTAATACTATTTAATAATTAATATCGTACTTATAAATAAAGCTTTTAATTATTATTACGAAATAGTACGTAATCTTATTTAAAATAACTTTTTTAATATTATTAATATAATCTAAAGCCGCTTTAAGACTTATAATAAAAACCTAGAGCTCCTATTTAAGCTACGAGCGATTTCTTTTATATTTATAACTAAAATAATAAAGGGTAAATTATAAGTAGAGATTTTTAAAGAGCTTATTAATTAAATTAATAAGCTAATAAGAACCTAGCTAAATAAGGGAATTAATAAATAAAAAGTCGGATATTTTTATATTATAATCTAGTATATACTAAAAATAAAAATAACTTTATACTAAGTATTTAAAAACTATAAAATACTTTACTCGAGGCTAAGATCTAGTTTTAATATTAAAATAAGAATACCGTACTAAACCTATTTCTAAGTATATAACGGCCCTTATTAATAATATTAAGTCGATCGAACGTATAATAAAAAAAAAAAAGAGGCTAAATACGGAATTTATTAATAAAGAGGCCTAAATTTATTAAATAAGCTAAGATTTAACTTATAAATAGGGTAATAAAAGAAGTAATACTATATTTATAAAAAAAATAAATATTAATTAAGTAACTACTTTAAAAAAGAGCGTATTAAATTATATAAATAGTATAGAAAGTCGAGAGTAATAAATAGTAAAACTAGCCCTTATTAGTTTAACTAATTCCTTATTATATATAAAAGTAAATCTAGGGGTATAGAACTTAGTAATAGTAACTAAAATAGTAGCTTAAAATATTTACCTCTTATAAAAGATTTAAAAAATAAAAAAAATCTTACTCCCTATATTAACAAATTAAATTATAACAAAATTAATAATATTAATTACTCTTTTTTTACCCCGTTAACTTTTAAAAAATATACGAAGCTAAACGAATAGAAAGTAATAAAAGCTCTTAATAAGTAGGCTTTTATTTACGGATAGTAAAGGAAAGTCCCTTAGATAATAAATACGGAAATAGCTAAAAAAGTAAATTTAATAAGGCTAAAATCTATTCTCTTAATGCTTAAAAAAAAGACGCTATCTCTTTTAATATTAAAAAAAATAAAATAAAATACTAAATAAATCTAAGAATAGTTAGAAAGGTCTTTTTTATATTAACTAGATTATTTAAATACTAAGCTCGTATAGGTATTTTATATGAGCGAAAAGTACGGCTTAGATAATTTCTATAAGATTATTCTAAATACTAGGGTATTATAATAGTTAATAAGAGGAAAAGGGTAATTTTAAATATTATAAAAGATCGTACTAGTAATACTTAATATATTAATAGCGGGTATTACGAAAATTAGCTTCGGCCTAAGTAAAAAAATCGTTACCCTAAGTATAATAAAAATAAAAACGTACTTCGGAATAATAATTTTCTATATTTTACTTATTAATACCCTATTTTTCCTATACTTAAAAGATATAGATTAATTAGGTATTATATTTAATAATATAAAGAATAAAATCTTTAGTAATAAGTATTTTAAAATAGTCGAACGATAATAGGGGTATATATTTATAAAGCTTATTAATAATACGAAGTTAATTAATTACTTAATAGAAAGTGAGCTTAGATAATTATACTAGAGATTTAGGTACTTATTAGTTACGAAGTTATATAACTTCCTAAAGTAATTAAGTAATAATAATATTAAAATAAGGGCGCTAGAGTAGTTAATAAAAGTATATTACTAATACTAAATAAATACGCAGAGCCTATATAAATTCAAATTTAAATTACGTAATAAGCTTAATTTTAATTAGGAAATTATTGTTAATATTTTCTACTTAAATAGTTAGCTAGTCCTATATATAATTAACGTAGCTATATTTTTTTAAATAGGGTAATTTTTTTAGGATTTATAAATAAAAATAGTATAAGTAGCCTTATAAAGAGGATAGATCGATATATACTAAGGACTACTAAATAGTATTAAAACCGACGCTAATACTAGTTTTAAATTAGTAAAATTTAAAAAAAATATAATAGTTTATAATATATAGTTAAAAATCGTACTTATTAAAGCGTACTATAATATTAAAAAAATAAAAAGGGTATACTAATAACTAAAAAGGGCGTTTAGAATTATTAAAAAAGAAAATCCCAATTTTATTAATAACGAATACCTCTAAATAGTACTTAAATACTATAATAATATTATAGGGCCTAACGGGCTTATACTAACGTTATTAATATTTAAAGTATATTTAAGAACGACCTTAGTCTCGTTACTATCGCTAGATATAAATTAATAAGCCCGAGTAGTTAAAAAAGTAATATAAGTATTACATAAAATAAGTATAAAAAGGTAAGTTAATAAAGTAATTACTACGTATAATAGGCCTAATATAAGAAGTAATTTAAATATATTACTAAATTTAGATATATAAGTATAGTACGAAATTACTTAATAATAAGCTAAGCTATATAAGTTAATTTCTATTAATAAGCGCTCTTATATAATTATAAAAGATTATAACTAGCTACTTAAAATATTAATTATAATAATTAGACTATACTATATAAATCTTAATAAAATAATTTCTAATTTATAAAAAAAAAAAAAGCTAAGGGAAACTATATAACCCGTAATAAAAGTATAAGAAATTATCTTTAATAAAATTATCGTAGTAGTACTAATAAATAATAAAAAAGAGGAAATTACTAAAAGGGTATTAATATTACTAATAAGACGTCGTAAAAGACTACGATAGTAAGCCCTAACGTAGCAATTTATTACTAACGACGAGGTAATTAATACTTTTTATATAATAAAAAAGAAAGCTAATTTTAAGTTAATAGTTAAACTACGTAAAAAAGGCGTAATTATAACTATTAAAAAGCTATATAAAGAATTAGATCTTATTAAAATAAATACTTTTTATAATCGAGGGGTCTATTGATTTATACTTTACGATTTAAAAAAGTATATAAACCTCTATATATTTAAATTACGAATAGTTTATAAAATAAAAGGGAAAAGAATACCCTAACTATATAAGAAATCTAAATACGTAATTTAAAAGTACGATAACGTTAAAAAAGTAATATTACTTATATAATCGCTTATTATATAGCGCTATAGCTAACGATTAATAATAGTATTAATAATATTACTATGGAAAAAGGGATATAAAATTTAGAGCTATAATATTACTTAGGCCTATACCTAATTAGCTATAGGGCTTATAAAAAAAATCCTAGCCTATTTATTAAAAAAAAATAATTAGTAAGTACTTAAAAAGTATAATTATTAAAGTACTTAAGCTACTATATAAGCTCGCAAAATCGGGTACTTATTAATAAGCTACTTATTACAATTTTTATATTAATTAATTATTAATAATTATTTCTACGTACGACTTATACTTATTAATTTCTAAATATAAAAATAACTAATTTAGGATCGTTAGAATATAAACTAATAATATATTAAGCCTATTTAATATTAACTTTATAAAAAAAGAAAATAAAGAGCTTTAAAAAATAAGCTTCGTAATAAAGTTAAAAGAGGTCCTTATAATAAATACCCTCTTAGTATTTAATAATAGGATTTTTATAATTAAAAAAGAAACCGTTATTTTTTAATAAAAAGGATAAAACGAGAAAATTAACCTCGTCGATTTAAACGTAACTAACGTTAAGAAATAATATAAAATTAAGCTTATACGAGAGGTATATATTATAAATATTTATTAACTTAAGGTAATTTTTAATTATACTAAGGTAGCACAGGTTATAAATCTAACTAAATAAAATATCGAGGTATTTAATAAGTAGCTTAAGTAATAATAAACAAATCTCGATCGAGGCCTTGTTTATTACTTAATTAACTTTATAATTAATAAGCTCTTTATTTTTATTAATAAGTTATTTATAAATAATAATAACCTTATTTTATAATTAGGGTATATTATTATCCTAGCTAATAAGAGTATAAATAAGAGCGAATTTACTATATATAGTAATATAATTTATTACTTATTAACTAAAAATAAGTAAATAATAAGAAATATATTAGTATTAGAGGTTTATAATATAGTTAATAGTATTAACCTCTCTTATACGATTTTAATAACGCTAAAAAAGATTACTAATCGACTTAACTTTTTACTTATTTTAATAGTTATTTATACCGATTCTTACTTACTATACGAATACTTTATTAAATTAAAAATGACGAAAGAAAAGAGGCTTATAATTAATATTATAGCCCTTAAATAATTATATAAAAGACGTAAAATACTTAAAATCCGTTAGATTAATAATAAAAATAACCTCGTAAACGCTTTTATAAAAATAGTACTAAATAAGGGGTTAAAATAATTCGTAAATAGCGGAAAAGTTATTATATAAATAGAGGAATAAATTATATAAAAAAAGTAAAAAAAAGAAGGAAAAAGAGACGACTTAGTAAATAGGCCTGAGGTCGAATTATATTTCTAACCGTAATAATTAAATTAATAAAAAAAAAAAAAGTTAATATCGGATTAGAAGTCTAATTTAACTATAGTATATAGCTAACTACGTAAGGGCTAATTAGGGGCCCTATTTATAATTATTATAACTAGCTTAACTTATAATTAGAACCTCTTTTTTATACTTATTACGTAAATATTTATATAGTTTAATTAATCTCTTCGTTAACTACGGTTCGAACTAATTACCTTATAATAAGGATACTAACATTAGTTATCTACGGTAGCTGCTAGAAGGGACCGTATTTATTAGGTAAGATAATAAGCTTTCTATACCTTGCCGATGTCAGTAACTGATAAGATAATAGGGTGTTAATCAGAGACTCTCGCATTTCTCGTCGCGGTTTGATAAAGAAGGGAAACTCCGAAGCATCGAGGTCGAAAGATTCCAAGTTAGGAAACTTTTGCATAAGGAGGAAGTCGCCCTCGATATTCCGTCTCGGAGACGAGTGGAGGAAGAACGAGAACCTCAAGCTACGGACGCATGGCACGATCGGAAGGAGTTGAGGATTCACCACATTGAAATGGTGAAGCTCGGTGTATCTCGATTGTCTGAAGTGTTTATCATTGAGGCTGATGGACAATGATACTCGCGTGTCGTCTGGCTATTCGGACAGCATAAGCATCAACTCTTTCAGAATCTCGGTATGAGCAATGTCGCAGTGTGCCATGTTCTCGACGATATCCGAGGGTCCTGAGCTGTGCCGGTATTCGAGTGTTACAATGTCCACGCGCAGCTCGCGTAGTGAGGTCTGGCGGTTGGGGCACCGTTTAAAGGCATCTCGGACGAAATTTGAAGTCGTCACTTGTGATTCGGAGTGAGCGAAAGGTTGCCCGTTCGATGCCCAGCTGAAATGTGCGGCACACGGCCGCAAGATCCGGTCGAATGCTTCCGAGTTAACATCCGTCCATTCTTGGAGCTCCCAAAGTTCTTCATTTCGGATGTCGCTCTCTCGCGCAGGTATGCGACCGAGGATGTTATCCAATATTTCTTGGGGCAGAGAGTCCATTTCGTGGGCACCCTTGGTATTATCCGGTTGGATACGGGCTCGACTATTGCCTTGTGAGGCAGCGTATCCGTGTGGGTGTTGGTATCCGTATTCACGGAGTGACCGGCTCGAATGGTGGATTCGAAGGGTGACGGAAGATCAACTGAACAGATATTGAGATTTCTGCGGGATTGGGAAAGGGGTAATTTTTTGGTACGCAGTTGGAGATTGATAAAGTGATCGTCCCTGGCCCCTGCAGCTACCCTGACTCGAGGTCGACTCGACGAGTTGATGAACAGGCTTCAATGATCAAACACGTCTACAGACTTGGTGATCAATACCTGCAAATGCCCACTGTCTGGCATGATCTTGTGTCTTTTGGAACGAGAAGTGTCATGCTCGTCAAGTCTCGAATCTCTCATTTGCTCGAACGTGAAAATCTTGAGATGCAACTGATGGTCACGCAAACTCTTGGCGGGAGGCAGTGCAGCCGGAGAGGAAAAAGGCGAGCTCCTAGAGGATTACCAGCCATATCCTAGATCATTCAAAATAGAATCTCGGGATTTAGGTTTCCAGGCTCCGAACATTACCATTCCGTTGTTGCTCAGTTCTCCATGATAGAACTTGCCTCAACCTAAAGAGCCAACTGCGCCGATGTGTCTACATCATCTTGGAGTTGGGCTTCTAGGCCGACTCGCTCGCCAAAGCTCTTGGGTTAGGTGTTGCTACGCCCTGGGCGGATGGTCAGCGCACGGTGTGGTCTGAACTCTTCACCAAATTGCTCGATCTGTGCTTCGAGATTCCTTCGGCTGATAGATGGCGTCAGTGATGGACTTTCCCCGACTAGCCAATGACGAGTACGTGTTATTTTGCCGAAAATCCTCCCATATCCGCCCTTCATCGATGTCGAAAGAGGCAGAGTTGAAGATAGGCAGGAAACGCACGTAGTGGTGTAGTAGTGCATGAAACTTGGTTACGATCGTATTCTTCTCCAAAACTATGAGCAGTTCGAGCAATTACCATCCGCAATCCAGGTTGGATCAAATAAGGTATTGAGTCCTTTCCGTAAGGAAACGCCGTGTAAGTTTAAAAGCCGAGAGAATAAAACAACCCGAACGGTTAAACACTTTGGCGAAAGCGTCTGAACTGCGCTGCAGATGAACCTTGCCAGGTGCAACCAATCAGTTGCCGCGTCGGTAGCCAGGAAGCGATTTCATTGATTCGGAAGACCGAAATCAGCCGCTGACGCTGGCGGCTGTCAAAGGATCAACGCCAAGCCGGTTGGCTTGCTGCTGGGCAGCGGCGATAGACGACGCCTTCGGAGCTCGCTGCCAAGAGCGAGGGATACCCGTGTCGTTTTTGCAGCCGCACACGTACCGAGGGACCACGACCACGGCCGCGGCACCCAGCTATCAAAGTGTCAAAAGAGTGACGGGGCCATGGACGGCGTGCAAGATTACCGACTGTCCGGCTCCTCGAGCGGCTGGCTTGATCACGGTTATATTTTGATCGTGTTTCGAAACCTAGCGGTTGAGACTTTGCTGTTGCGGGGTATGGGGCCGTGGTCGAGGCTGTGGGGAGAGAGTTGTGAATACCATCAACGGGCCAACGGCGACCACGTCTGATTCGCACGCATAGGGTTAGGCACACCGTTTTCTGGAGGCTCCCAGAGATTGTGAGTAGCGGTGGGCCGGCTAGCAAAAGTTCGGCTAAAGATTTAAATCACCAAGTCACATGCTATGAGGTGAGTCGAAAGTTCTCTGGGGTGAATGGTGGGTATGGGCTCCCCTCGTGATACTGATGCCTTTCAAAGAATCAAGGTTTGACTCCCCGCGGCACCCGTGGGGAACTGATAGTCGTCATTTCTTCCATTTGTCCATCATATTCTGGAGTCTGGAGTTCAGCGGGCCTCTCTGGGGGAGAAGAGCGAACCCAAGCTTAAAGCAGTCTACTCGTCCGGTCTCCAGTGTTCTCAACTTGACATGCCAATCGACATGGCATGTCCAGGAGGGGGCGATTAGTTTTCGTCTGATTCCTCGAGAACATCACTGGCTGAACCCTGGCCAAAAGCAATTCTTTGTCTCCACACTGCTCCTTGAATACGGGCCGACCAGAACGAACTTTTTCTAAGCCCAGGTTAGGAAAGACGCCCAACCACGTCGACAAACGTCATAGGCTAAGTTGAGTGGGAATCAAACGGGGTCGAGCGGGTGAGTACGGAGTACGAATATTCGTACCCGCGTCAAAGTTTCCTGGGGAAATCGGGGCCGCTTTCTGCAACGACCTTTGGCTATAGTAAAATGCTACTCTCTCTACAGGACCGGATACCGGATACCGGATGGAAGGATGAAATGTCATTATCAGGCCACGCGAATCTACCGGTACAGATGTGCAAACGCTGGCTGCTGAAGCGAGCGCATCGGCGCATGAAACGGCATCGGGCCTTTGACTAGTGCCCGAAGCCATCCGAAGCCCGTCTGGAATGCAACCAGTTGCAATTTGCACAATGCGGCTTCAAGTTGCCTCAAGCAAGGGTGTGAGCCAGGATAACACAGCTAGGCAAGGTTTGGTTTAGTCTTGGATCAGGACACAACTGGGTCTCTCCAACTTTTCTCCAAACTTCTCCTCTCCATCCATTCTCCTCCTCCTCTTCATCCACATCATCTTGCTCATCCACTTCACCCACCTCCTAGGCTCTTCCAGTCCAACACCATGCCCATACTGTCCAACAACTCCGTCACCTCGGCTGGCCTTTGGAGAACTGGACCTCGAGACTCCCCGCTCCCCGCACGATCCCCCCGCACGAAGAGTCACTAGAGTTCTCCCACCTATCACCAGTCTTCTTGTCCCCCAGACACCCCAGACGCCCTCAGGGACATGGTCAGGACACGATGCTTACTCCAAAGCTCCGCAGAGCCCCGTCCTACCCGTATTCTTACGCGCACCAATGACAGCATGAGATTTCGCATTTTCCAGTCTCTCGTCAAGCCCATCTCGTCAGGAGCAGGAAGCCTTTGAAGGCCGCCCCCGTCCCCGGCGTTGGGGGCAGGTGGATGGTATAAGACCGGATGCTCCCGAGTCCCCCTTTCCTAGAAAGAAATCTTGGCCACCAGGGCAACTCCAAATTTCTCTTGGCTTTTTTGCTTGTTGTCTCTTGGCCGTTGCTTGTTCTCTCTTGGCTTTTGCTAGTTGCAATTTGCTGTTGGCCAAAAATCCTCCGATTTTGCAGCCACCACCGACCACGACCACCCTCGGAACTCTCACACAAATTCAGCCCAAGATGTCGACAGGCCTCGCCCAGGACGGGCACGACGCCTCCAGCAGGGATGACAACGTTTTTGTCGACGAAAAGGTCGGCGATGCCCACCACATTGACGCGGCAGGCAACAAGACGCTGGCCGACGCGGACCTCATGAACGATGCCTTTGACGGCGAGAACGAAGAGCACAACCAGGGCCTGTGGCAGGCCGTCAAGACGCACCCCAAGGCATGTTTCTGGGCCTTTATCATGTGCTTCACCATTGTAAGTTTCTCTCTATTGTTCGTGTTTGGGTATCGACCCCATCGACCCCTGCGTCTGTTGGCGGCTTTTCGGGCCGCCATTCCGTCTTCAAGCTCGCGAGTCAGTTACTAATTGGGGTACTTGTCCAATAGGTCATGGAATCTTTCGACATGTTCTTGAACGGCAACTTTGTTGCCCAGAAGGCCTTCCAGGATAGATATGGTGTTGAAGTTGCTGGTGGGGGCAAGGCCATCGAGACAAAGTGGCAGTCCGCCCTCTTCCAGGCCGGCCAGTGCGGTGCCTTTGTCGGTGTCTTCCTCGCCGGCCCCGTTGTCAACAAGCTCGGATATCGCCTGGCCACCATGGTTGCCTTGATCATGATGAACGCCACCATTTTCATCTCCTTCTTTGTAGGCAATCCCGATCGCAGTGTTGCGCATCAGAATATGTACTGACCCTAATTTAGGCCAACTCGCTTGAAGTCCTCACCATCGGACAGGCATTCGAGGGTATTCCCTGGGGTTTCTTCATCGCCATCGGCCCCGCTTACGCCTCTGAGATTGTCCCCCTCGCCCTGCGTGGTGCCTGCACGGCCACTCTGCAGATGTCTTGGTCCATCGGTTCCATCATCGTCGCCGGCGCAACTCTTGGCTTCAACAGCCGTACCGACGAGTGGGCGTGGCGCGCGCCCCTTGCTCTCCAGTGGATCTTCCCCGTGAGTTCACTCACCACCCGTGTACTTCGCATGACCATAGACTGACCCGATCTCCAGCTTCCCCTCATGGTAATCCTCTGGTTTGCTCCTGAGTCCCCTTGGTGGCTCATCCGCCGCGGCCGCAAGGAGGAAGCCCTCCGCTCTGTCCAGCGTCTCGGCCCCACCCACGGCACCGCCGGCCAAGCTCAGCGCAAGCTCGCCATGATCGAGCGTACCGTCCAGATCGAGGCCAACATCGGTGGAACCCCGACTCTCCTCGACCTCTTCAAGGGCGTCGATCTCCGCCGTACAACAATTACCTGCCTGATGTACGCCTCACAGAACTTCGCCGGTAACCTCATCGCCAACCAGGCTACCTTCTTCTTCGAGCAAGCCGGCATGGCCCACGACATGGCCTTCAACCTCAATCTCATCAACTCTTGCCTCCAGTTCGTCGCAAACGCTCTGTCCTGGCCCTTGACCGCCTGGTTCGGCCGCCGCACAATCTACCTTTGGGGTACGGCCGTGAACATCACCTTCCTCATGCTCCTGGGCGTCTGCGCCTCGATCCCCCAGAACAGCGCCACCAACTATGCCCAAGCCGTCCTGGGAATATTGATCTCCTTCGTCTTCGCTGGTACTCTCGGCCCCATCTCCTATACCATCATCGCCGAGACCTCTGCCGTCCGTCTTCGTGCCCTCAGCACCGCCGTCGGTCGCGCCGCGTACTACGTCGCCGAGATCCCCATGATCTACCTCGCCTCACAGCTCCTCAACCCCACGGGATGGAACGTTGCTGGAAAGTGCGGTTTCGTTTGGGGCGGTACCGCTTGTGTGTGCTGGATCATGGCCTTCTTCTTCTTGCCTGAGCTCAAGCACCGCTCGTACCGTGAGGCCGATATTCTCTTCAACCGCAAGATCCCTGCGCGCCAGTTCAAGTCTACTGTTATCAAGGTTACGGATAACGAGTAAAAGATTTGTTTGGTTGAACAAGAGGTGTAGACTCCACACCTAGGGCCTTCAGATCGGGAAGAGAAATAGATGACCTGGATTGCTCCATGGAGGCATCTAGCTCCCAGACTGCAAGCTCCTCGGTCATCTTCTGGGGACCATCTATCCCAGTACGATAGCATGATAGAATATCTTTCCGCGTAGATAGCGTTTAATGATACGCAACGACTAATGTTCAATATTGAATGGTGATTCCTGGCGGTGAAAATGATGATGTGTTTACTACTACAAAGACAATAGGCACTCGCTGATTGAGGATCTGTGATTCAGGTCTTTCGTGTTTTGCCTCAGTTGCTTTCCTGTTTTGAATCTTGAGCGTTATAACCATGCCTTATGTCAAGGTAAAAGACCCCACGATCTGCTACCGCTAGAGAGGCTTCTCCGTAGCTTTGATCTTCTGAGTCCTATGTGTGCCTTCTGCAGATGACGCTGAGGTAAGGCAAGGTTCAAAGATGAGCGAGGTTCAGATTTGGATGAAGAGGGAAAGGTCCGGTGAGATGAAGGGAGCAAGGCCTGACATAACAGAAGAGGAGGAATTATGAAGAGGTTCACGTTCAGGCAGGGCTTTCTAGGGGGGAACAGGAGGCGAGAAAAACATCCAGCACCAGGGGGGGGGGGGGGTTAACAAGGATGGCCCGGAGGAATTTTCGAGACAACAAAATACAGGTGAGTTCTTTCTTCGCACATTTTCATCAAACTTGCATTCTTTTGTTTTACCTTAGCTCGGAAGAGATAAAATCCAGGTACTTTCAGGTTGGGCACGGTATCTGACGCAGTTGCATTTCATCCGGAAAGCCATCACGAGTCTTCGATACCACAATCACCGCCACCACACCACTGATTCAGGATCATAATATCAACTTTATCTGTCGAGTCTTTCTTTGGATTGCAAACTTCGCTCTATATTAAAGTTCAAGTACGCTGCTAACGGCCCTTATCATTTTCCAGTTGCCCTTTTCTGCTCTCACATTCCAGCATATAATACCCCCAGTATCGAGTTCTCGCATGGAGGTGAGCAGTATCGTCGGACAGTAATCAGTGGGCAGCATAACGTGTAGCATTGCGACATGAGAGAGACAAGATCTTCCCTGATCCGCCTCCCTTTCGACCACTGTAGTTCTCCATTCCGTGGAGGTCCATCTTATGCGCCAACAATGCCGGAGAACCTGCATTAGCTTTCGGATCGGACTTAACCCATCATACTTGCGGATCTTGTATCCAAACTCTCATCTTCTTCATGGCGAAATCATCGTGTGACTTCTCTGAAGTGAAGAATACCTCCTCGTACCATCCATCGGTGCCCAAGGACTGGAGATTTTGCCCGTACGGAGCACAAGACCCAAAATCAATAAGAACAGGCATGCCATCCTTTCCCATCATGATGTTGTCCGGATTGATGTCGTTATGTGCCAGGCCCAACGAGTGTACATACGACACTGCTGACTCCAGGCCGTCCAGAAACTTTTCCTTGTCGAGATCTTTGAAACCTGGCTGCCGGGCAAACTGGGTGAGCGTGCAGTCGTACGACTTGAGAACGAGAGACGTGATGCGATCGCGTGCGGTTCGGCAGCCATAGTACTTGATGATATACGGATGTGGATTCTTGGAGACCTTTTCCATGATCAAGGTCTCATCAAGGACGGATTTCCACACATAGGGTGTTCCCTTCATCGACTCATAGCAGTTGAGGCCGGGCCATTTTATGAACACTGGGTCATCGATGTTGTCTGGTGCGATGGTGAGCTTGGCGCCAGTTGGAATTTCGGGATAGATCTCTTCGTCGGGTACGAGCTCCAGTGCCTCTTGGTATTCTTCAAGAGGTATCTCCCGCTTGTTCTTGGAGCTTTGACCAAACCATAGTTCCGCTTCGTCCGTTATGTGGTAGAAGGTGACGTATTTTGGCGCATTCGCATCGTTGTCCCAGGCTTCGATAAGAGTGAGGTCTTGAAGTGATTTTATCGTAGGCTTCGTAGGCCCCAGCTGGCTGCTCTCGGTGGGACTCGGTGATGGCATCTTCGAAAAGGCTAAGCGCTCAACAGGTTGGTGTAGAGGAGAAAGTCAGATATTGCAGACTGACGGTTGGAAGTAGGCAGTTCAGCCTTGCATGTAGCCAACAGAGCAACGTGTCATTGTCACAGTACGAATAAGTGCCGTACTGGCCACGCACTGAAGCATCTTAATTCATGCCACTAACAAAGATTCAGCGTTGGCGCCACGCTGTCTTCCGACCTGACGGCGATGACCCAACCATCCACAACAGAGCTTCCTGCACGTACTGCAGACAACCCAGATCAAGCGGCTTCCAACGCTACTCGAGCTTTGTTCGAGTTATATTCAGTAGTAATTAGCGACGAGTTGCAATAGGCAGCAGCGGAATCCGATCAGATCGCAACCCTGGTTCTGGGAAAATGAAGTCCCTGGACATGGACAACTCGTCCCTGTATGCCGATGACGATAACGCTCGAATTGAGACAGTGCAAAAAGTGTTTTCTTCTGCCGTACCTAGTATGGCCACGATAAGTCGAGTCATCAAAACATTGTTGGCCCCCAACGTAAGATGCTTATGTTTCTGTTTTTTGTGATTTTTCATATGGTCATTACTAGTGGCAGGTAGAAACAGATGGTTTACGACGGCTCATCGGCTTCTTTGAACGATCAGGAGGTGGGATCAACGTCACACAGCCCTACCCAAAATCCTACATGAGCCATGAACCAACATCGGTCTCGTTTTCGCGAGAAGTTATCATTGCAGCCAGATGAGTATCAATAGATCACTATCCACATCACTGACAAGTCCATGACTCTCTTATCGGTTTGATGGTTTACCTATAGCGTTCTAGAGGTCTCAATGTCAGAATTCTACCTCGAATTCTCTCTTCGGCACCTCTATCTCTAAGTATAGTACATATTGTGATGCAATCTACGCATCGGTAACCATAAATATAGGTCCATCCCTTGCTATCGACACCCGGCAGGTTCTTTCTCTCGCAGGAATGTTGGTCAAAATTTAGTTCGAGCTCGCGGGATTCGGTCTTTGCCATGTTAATGAATCGGTATCGGGATGGCTTGGAGGTTTTAATAATTGATCTTCAAAGTTGCTAAAAGTTGGATAGCTGTATTTAATTGAATTCGACTCAATTCTCTTTGGCAAGAATGTCTGAGTTCAACGTGATTCGAGTATCCCTAGTGATTCTTCGTCACTGCCTAGTACCTCCGGGCTTCGACTACCTTACCGGGAGGAGGGGGCAGGTCGCTTCCCCCATAATACTCGAAGTACTATCGACAGTAGTAGTTATAAATACGATAGTTATTAACTAGATTACCGTTACTAAATAATTATCGGGAGTTTTAGGAGTTATAGGTAGGTTATATTCCTCTTATATAAATCTAAATAAAGGTAATATTAAGCAAAAATATATAACTAATAATAGGTATTATATTAATTCGAATATTATAAACGCCTTCTTTATATTATTATAACTTATTCTATTTTCCTCGGAATTATTATAATACTAGTACCGTCGGTATATAACTATCGTAGTATTATTAATACTTTTTAGGGCTCTTAGGGGTCTCTTCTTACTATTAGTACTACTATTAGTACTACTATTAGTACTACTATTAGTACTACTATTACTTAAGGGACTCTTTATGCTATTAGTACTACTATTAGTACTATTATTAGTAATACTACTACTACTCTAGCTACGCGCTAACTAAGTTAATATACTCCTCGTTACCGGGCTCGGGCTAAAAAAAAAGAGATTATTAGTTAGTTATTTACTATTAGTAAAAAAGAACTAGAGGAAGACGTATATTTACTATTACTATAGTAATAGTATCGTCCTTTTTAAACTCTATTTAACTAACGGGCTATAGCTCTAGGCTCGGACTAGGCTCTAGCGTAGGGCCTCGGCTAGCTTCCTCGGCTTTTAACTATTCTATAATAATAATTCGAGCCTTATTAACCCGCGGGCTAGATCCTCTAACTCTAATACCCTAAAGGGCGTAGTATTTAACTATAATATCGGTAATAATAATAAATAGGGGGCTCGGGCTATTATTATTATTAGAGGTTATAATAAGTAAGTAAGTAAATATAAACTATTTAAGTAAAATAGATTAGTATAATTAATATACTATATTTTAGGTTTAATAAAAGGGTATTATACTTAGTAAAAAAAAAAAAGGATACGATATATAATATTCGAAGTAATATATATTTTTAACATAATATATATATTTATAAATATCGCGAGATTAGTAAATACGTAGAGACTTATTATAGTACTTATTACTTACTTAGCCGCCCGTCTAGGGTAATAAAGTTAAAAAAAAGAGCTAGCGGATTTAAGTATTATATAAAATATTATATAAAGCTTATTTACGGCTACGTAAGTTACGAAAAGAAAATAAATAGCGAGGATTACTAAGCGGCTAGATAAGAGCTATTATATAGTTAATATATTAATAAATTTACTTGTTATTAAGGTAAGTATCGTATAGTTAGTATTTTATAATTAATATATATAATTAAGGTTAAATCGGTTACTTACGCTTAATACGTCTCTAGGAAACGGGTTATAAATAGCGCCGACCCGCCTTTAGGTAAGGGACTATATACTAAATAATATACTACTTATCCTCCTCTATAGTAGTCTACTTCGTAACCCTTAAGCCTAAGTTTATATTTTAATATATTACCCCTCTCTCCCTCCTTATAGCCTCTATATTCTTTTATATATTTATTATATTAATAATAAGCTACACTAGTCTCTCTATACTAAAGCGAGAGGGTCGAACTTAAATAATATTAATACTATATTAATATTAAAAAAAATAGAAATTAAGTACTTAAATAAATATATATATAGTAGATTAATTACGGTAAGTACTATGCTATATAAAAAGAGAGCTAAGTAAGGTATTAGTTATAGTAGTAATATTAAACTTATTAACCGACTTATAAGTATTATAAGTACTATTTATTCTAAGGTTATAACGAGAACTATTAGTATTAGTAATATTAATAAAAAGATTATATAGCTCGGTCTATGTAATATTACTAATAGAGTTAGATATAAAAAAATAACTACCTCTAGTACTAATATTCGAAGTAAAAGAACTAAGGGTAGGTTTAAATAAATAGAAGCTAGAAATAGGAGCCTAAGTAATATAGTTAATAAGGGGTAGCAGGAGAGCCTTATTATCCTATATATAATAATAAGTATAATACTTAATATCTAAAATATAATTATTAATAATAAGGTCTCTTTTTTTTTAAATAAAGAGCTCTTTATTAATATTTATAAAATACTTTATAATAATAAAGCCCTTATAAATATTATAGATCTTAGTATAAAAGTTCTTATTTATAATATACTTCTTATTTTTAAAAAGATCCTTATTAAGCTCCTTCTTATGGTTAATATACTTAAATATTATAAAAACTAAAGTAATAAAAATAATATAAATAAAGTAATAAAATAAGGACTACTAATTAAGAAAAGTAACTTCGTAATTAATAAAAGATTTAATAAAACGCTAAATAGTAATAAAAGTAATTTTACTTAACTAACTAAATAATAGGTTACGTATAGTTTAATAAGCGCTAATATTATTATCTAAATTATTAAGCTTAAAGTATAGCTTAAAGACCTTAATATAATTATTAAAAAAGTAATTATATTAATTAAAAAAGTAAATAAAAAGGAACTTATACTAAAAATCTTAGTACTAAGTAGTATATAGCTTATAGAGCTCGATAACCTCTTTAAATAATAAAATATAGTCCTTAAATACTTTATAAATAGTATTTATAATAAACTTATTATTATAAAAAAGGAGCTAGTTCTAGTAGTACTCTAGATCTAATTTATTATATAATATAATACGAATTTCTTTTAAAATATTAATAAGAGCGTATATTATATTAATAATAACTATAAAGTTATTAACCTTTTTAATAATAGCCTTCTTACCCTTTTTAGTTTTCTTAGGGGGAGTATTATTATTAAAAAAGGTAAAGGTACTATTATTATCGATAATAAGGCGCTAGTCCGGAGTATTCTTAAGAGCAATATTATTAATATAATAGGTCTTAAAAAAAAAGCCGGGGTTATTAATAACTAAGGTAACGATATACTAATTATAATTAATAACCTTAGTAATTAAAGTATTTTAATAAAATAGGTTAGTTAGATAATATTAAAATAAATAGGAAAAGTAATTATAATATTTACTTAACGAGTAAAAGGGGTCTCTAGGGGAAGTAATAGAGTAGGGTTAATTTATATAGCCTCGGGCTTAAGCTCGGGCTCTTCTTACTTAAGCTCCTTATTATATAGTTATTACTACTACTTAATAAAGAGGGACTCGTCCTACTTAGCCTAAAACTAAGCTCTAGTTAAGCAATGCGTTTTTTTACGCTTATTACTTCCTCTACTACCTCTTTTAGTTCGACTATAGAGAAGTATAGTAATTAATTATAATAATATAATAAATAGTATATCGTAAGTAAGTAAGGATATATAAAACGTAATAAGCGGGTTAAGTAATAAAAAGTAAGTAGGCTATTTATATTAATATAATAAACTAACTTATAATTATAAGTATAAAAAAAAAAAAAGGTTTAGAAGCGCGGATAGAGGGCTAGATAAGTTAATTTTTTTTACTCTAAAAAGTACGTATAAACGCGAGATTTAGGTAATTAAAAAAAAAGATTAATAAAGAGCCTAGGTAGTAATAAGTAGGTAAATTAATAATAAAGATATAAATATATGCCTAATAATAGAGGTATACCGGCTTAGTAAGGGCCCGGTTAGCTCGGTAAGAGTTACGTAACCCCACTTCTACAGCCTCCTTCCTCTACTAATTAACTACTTACTACTACTTAATCTCTTAACCTCTACCTTTTTAATACTTATAACAAATATCTCGTAATCTAAACGCGTTAAATTATTATTAAAAAAATAATATAAATATATATAACACCTCTACCTATTATAATAATAAGTAAATATAAAAAGCTTCTTATTAATACGCTTATAAACGATATTACCCTAAGTTATTACTAAAGGGCGCCTTAACTTAGTACTAACTAAGTATCTTAATTAGGTATTAACTAACTAGTTTCTTAATTATAAAATAACGATAATAATATTAATATAAGAATAGAAGCCGATATTAGTTACTAAATAAACGCTAAGATAAATAATATTATAAATAATATAGAGGATAAGGGTAATATATCTAACATAAATTCTATATATACTATAAATAAACTATAGGTCTTAATAAAAATAATTAAAATATAACTAACTATAATATAAGTAGTATAATTAATCTTAATAATATTAACCCTAATAAAGTTAATAAAACTAGGGCTAACGGCGATCTACTAACTAAATTTAATAAAAAAGAAGCTAATATTACTAAGGTATATAATAATCGTATCTTTAAAAAAGATAATACTAATAACCTAAATACCTAGCCCTTTAATAAAACTAACGATGAGAATAATACTTTCTTTCTTATAATAAAGGACTATATTATTATCTATACTAGCCCGCTTCTAAAAAAGTATATAATATAAGGGTTTTAAAAGCCTAACGATAATATTTTAAAATTAATCCCTTATTACTAAAATAAGTTTATTTAGCTATTAAACTTCGAGCTCGGGCTTAGCCTTTTTTTCTATACTTTTAATAATAATTATATAAAGTATACCGCCCTTTACTAACTTCTTTCTATTTTTTTTAATATTAAAAGTATTACTAAGTAGGCTATTAAAAAGCTCCTTATATAATTAATATCCTTAAAGAACCATATCTTTTAAAAATTCTTTTTAATCCTTATATAAAAAGTAGAGGTATTATTAATACTTGAAAAGCTCTTTACGGCACGAGTATCCTATAAGTTAAATAAATAAGAAATTATAAAAAGGGGTATTATATTAAACCTATTTATTATTAACCCTTAGATAATATTTACTAACTTTCTATTATTTAACGTAACTAATAATATATATTAAAAATTAATATATTTTATTAATATACTTATTAAGCTTTTTAAATTATATAGCTAAGTATTATTAGTACGTATAACGTTTAGTAAGTTTGTATATATTATTAATAATAAAAATAAAAAGACTAATATAATCTTACTATTAAACTTTATTATATATTAATACCTCGACCCCTTCTATATTTACTAAAAAGCTAACTAAATAGATAGAGAAAAGCTATATTATAATTACGTCTATATCGTTAGCTATAATTATTAAAGTAACTTCTATATTAATAAAAAGGGTAATATTATAATTTAAATCTAAGAAATCTTTTTTTATATTAATAATCAATACTTAAAAATAATCCCGAAGTATCCCTTTTATAATAATAAAGGTTATACCTAAAATAAAAATAAGATAATTATTATAAATAAGGTTACTTTTATCCCCGAAGAGAATATAGCTAACGTTATTAATAATAATATAGTATATAACTACTTTTTTAATAAAACTATAATCGATCTAAGCCTCGATACTAAATAAAAATAAAAGTTTAAAAAGTTTATTAAGTACCTAGTACTAAATAACTATAAACTTATTATTTAATAAGTATAGCGCTATATATCTAAGGATTTAATTCCCTTAATATATACTTACCTTATTTATATAAAGTTAGAGCTTAAAACGTATAGTTAAGAAATATTCAAAAATTAAAATAAGTTTAATATAAAGATCTATAACTATCTAATTATATATTTTATTAATAGCTTTAGTATATACTATAACTCTTATTATACTTTTATAAGTATATATATAATAATTACTAAGTTTTAAATAAAAAATCGACTCCGTTAAGCTAATATTTTCCCTCTTATACTTAGTTTATATAGTTCGAACTTTAATAATACTATTAAAGTATTCTAGTCCCTAACTAAGCTCGATTATAATATTAAATCGTATATTAATAATAAATACTATATTATAATCGCACTAATTCTTTATTGTATTAGGGATATACTATAATAAAATAAGAATAATAAATTTTAAAATACTCGAGCAACTAAGTTTTATTACTTTTATTTTATTAATAATTTATAAAAAAATAGTAATAACTTAAAGTTAGTACTAAATTTTAATATAGTTACTTACGGGCGCTATTATTATTAATATACGATTATATATAAGAATATAAATAATCTTATAATAGTAGCCTCTTATAAGTAATATAAAAAAGCGTAAGGTATTATAAAAAAAATACTTATACTAACGTCTATTACCCTTATATTAAACTTAATTCTTTTATACCCTCTAAATCCCGCTTATTCTAAATATTAAGGCCTTACCGAGCTAATATATAGTATATTATTTAATAATATTTTTATTATATAAGGATATAAAAAGTATATTTATATACTACGTATTTAGCCCTTTTTACTAAATTAGGAGCGCCTATAATTACTACTTTATTATTTTTATAGTTATTTCTTAGTAATAAATATTTAATAGTTAGTTATTACTCTAGGCTTATTTCGTAGCTTTCTAATCCCGTATTATATTCATTTTAAATTTATAAATACTATATAAAGCTAGCTTAGTAATATTATTAATAATAATATCGTTAATTTTATTATAACGGCCTATATAAAATTAGCTAAGTCGAATAGTATCCTAGTTAGTATTAATATTAATAAAGCCGATCGTAAGAATATAACAAGTATTATTATTAAGGCTTATAAAATATATTAATAGCTCTATTAAATTACTAACTAGGCTATTATTAATAACCTCTGAGTATAGAGCGTTATTAATAATAGTTACTAAGGCTCGATAATACTACTATAATAGCCCTTTTATTAACTATAAGTTAGGTTAGGATTAGAATATATATAGCTATTTACCGAGCCCGTTTTATATAATATTTCTTAATATATAAAATAATAATTAACCTAGCCGCTACTTATCCTTATAATAAAAAATAAGCCTAAACCTAAGTAACTTATATTACTTAATAAGAGAGCTAAAGGGTATATATTAAATACGGTATAGCTAAATATTTATATAGGTATTTATTACGAGGCTATTATTAAGGAGTTTAAAATATTTATAAATATAAATATATTATTAAATAAGAATAAGTATAAGTAAGTGAGGGGTATAATAATATCCCTTAATATCTATTACTTTATAATATATTTATTATTAATAATTATATAAATAGTTTAAAATAATAATAACCTAAACGAACTATACTAATATTAAAAAGATCCTATTATTAAAAGTTAATATATAAATAACGTAGCGCTTCTTTTTTTATAATACTTTTTATTATAATAATAATAAGCTTATTTATTAAATATACTAGCTCTATAATAAGGCTCCGATATTATTTAATAAGGTACTACTTCGTATTAATAAAAAGGATATAGTATATTTATAAAAAGATCTTATTAAAAAAAAAGAGCTAATAAGTATTATTAAGGGAGATAGAGAGTACTATAATATTATTATTATTAGTTAAATTAATAAATTATAATACTTAATTAACGAAGGCAAGCTTTTATTTACTAAGGATATAAATATATTATAAACCTTTAAATAAGCCCTACGCTCGGCTTACGTACGCTATTATAGTTATAATAAAATCTAAAACTTTAAATATAAAGCTATTTAATAATCGAACTACTTTGGCTTTATAAATAGGTAAGTATTAGTATTTACTATATTTACTTCTATTATTTACTATATTTACTATGTTTACTTAATTAAGTTTTATACCTAGCGATTCGAGGCATCTTAAGGGCCTTAATAAGGCCCGCGAGATAAGGCTATTAATATTTAGGGCCTAAAGAGGGGTTATTAATATCTATTAAGGGGCCCAAAATAACTTTTTTATCTCTTAATTAATAGAATTAAGTGATTTTATTAATTAAATATCGAATATTATTTTATAACGTCGCCCTTAACTAAAAAAAAAAGCTTTAAGTACCGCGTAATTACGTATTATTAAAATATACGAAGTATAAAATCTAGGAAAATTACTACTATAATACAGGTTATAATTTTAAGTTATTTTTATTATAATATTAAGGTTTTTAAAGTACTCTTAATATACCCCTAGGTCTTTTATAAATTCGTAAAATATTTAGTATTATTATAATATCGCCGCCCTATTACTTATTAACTATATAAGTAGTATTCGCAATAGCTTTATATTTATAATAAAAAGAATTATTAACATTCTATTACTTTAATAATTTTCGTTAATATATCTTTACTTATAATAACTACGTTAAGTATATAAATAATAATAAGTAGTTTATAATAAGCCGTATCGATTATATCTTCGTCTATAAAATATATAACTTATACTATATCTTTATTATTATTACGTTAATAAAGATCTTAGATAATAAGGACTATATACTTAACTTATATAAAGTGCGCTACTTTAAGTAACTTACTATTATTAGTATTAATACTATTTAGCTTAAAAAGCTATATTTTATTAAAATCCGTAATTATAGTATCTAGGTTAAGTAGTAAGTTAAATAGCTATAATATACTTAACTTAATACTATATAAGTATATCCCCACTATTAGCCCGACCCTATACTATTAGCCCGACTAAGGTACGTATATACTAACATATTTATATTATAAGTATCGGTATTATACCTTTACTTACTTTATACGTCCGAATATTAAGTAGGTAAGACTATTTACTTCTAATACTTATAATTGCGAGAGGCTAAATAGCTTACTTACCTAATACTAAAGAACTTTACGAGTAGTAGTAGTAATAGTACTTTAATACTACGATTTCTAAATAATAAAGTAAGTTAACTATTACGAGCGGCTTTATTTTTTTAATACTAATAGATCTAGATTATATATTTATATTATCTCGCCCACTAGACTACTTATTTTTTTAAATTTAATAGGGATATAGTATTAGAGTTAGGGATCTAATTATATAATAGCGTCTAAATTCGGGACTTAGAGGTTTAACTTTAAGGATTTTAGTTAGAAGTATAAATAGCCGCAATATTCGCGCATTTATAGTAATATTATAATATATATAAGTAGTAATATATTAATATATTTATTTAAATATATTAATATCCGTATATCCTAAGCCCCGGGATTACCCCCCGGTACGGTCCTCTAATACCCTATTTATAACTCTTAAAACTCTTAGCTATTTTTAAATAACTATTACCGTATATATAATTATTATATATATTATTATTATTATAGAATAAGTAATAGTATCTTATTTAGTAATAGTAGTATAGGGTTGCGCGATTATATTAATATTTATAATTAATATATTCCCTTATACGCCCTCGGTAAGGTACCTAGACTAATATGGCGTTCGAGATGTCCGTAAATAGAGTGTGTTGTCACAACCAACTAGATCGTTATCATAGAGGACACTTCATCTAGCTCTTTTGAGCTCACTCAGAAGAAAGAAGCCCACCTGAATGAGGCGTGTAATATGCCTACGACAAGGTGTATGTCCATGAGGAAGGACGATGTGGCCTTGGTCCCAGAAGACGTGATATGAGACGGACAAAGGGTGTGGACGAGAGAGAGATTTGTGTGGTAAAATGTCGCTTGATTGTGCATACGAGCAAGGATCGTGTTTCTTTATAATGGTGTGTTGAAGGCTTGAAGGAAGCGGGTGTTCACATACGGGGTTCGGCATGAAGACACGGTGTGTAAATACCTGTTGAGGTCAAATGCTAGGCCTTTCTCTGACAAAGACTTGGGAATCTTGCCAGGACATAGTCCTTGAAGCAGTAGCTGTGAAGTGAGAAATTCCAAATTCCAGCAAAAGCATTACGAAAAGGCTGGGTAACACATGATCGCTACTTACTCATCTTCACTAGGGGCCAGTCAGAAGGGCAAGAGGCACAGGTTCCAAGCCCGCTTTGTCGACTGTTTGACAGTTTCAGGAGACTGATATCAGCCGCTGAGAGTTCTTGCATGTGCAGTGAACGATTTTTGACGGTCGTTACGTATGGGGATAACTACAATGAGTATGTTATAGCTTGTCGACTGTGGTGTGTCGGCTGTAGTCGTACGTCGCGAACGGACATTCCCTCAAATTATTTGGTAGCAAACCACTCGTATCTTGGGTGGAAGATGCACATTCAGACCGGCATCTTGCAGGTTCCGCATGTCTTCATTTCCAGAAGATGAGCTTTCGGACACCCCTTTGGTCTTCCCAAAGAGGGCATAACCCTCGAATCCACGGTCGTTCCGAACCCGAGTTACGAACAATAGTGCCGATCGCAGGCAATGACGAATTACAAGGCTTTGGCGCGTTGATCAGGCTGTAGTCGAACTTGTTGAGAAGCATCGACATACAGAACTTCTTGTAGTGAGCCAAAGCGTTGAGCAATCATCACAAGACATGGAGACAGGGGACGGAGACGGCTCGGCTGGGCCTAACCCACATGGCTACGTTACATCCATGCGGTGCGCTTGCTTACCCCTTGTAAGGCCCCCTTTGTCAAGGTTTTCAACCTCGCTCTGAGCCTTCTCCACGGGCTACCTGAGCGGTGTAAGCGTATAACCTTGCTCCTGAACGCTCTGCCGGAGGGTCTGGCCCGGTGGAAGTTCATCTTGAGGCTGGCAAAAAACGTCTAGCCTTGACTGAAGGTACTGACTAATGCGCCATGCTGCATCGAGTATCTCATCGGCTCCACGGCAAGGACTCGTTTTAAGACGGATCGGCGGCGGCAGCAAGGCAGCAGTGGAGAATGGTCAAGTCGTGCCTTGGTTCTTGCGTACGCATAGCTCCTTAGCTCCTTGAAAGCGCTCATTGCTTACTTGTATGCCCAAGACTCCGCTACAAGTTACACAAGGTTCGTCCGTACGTAGATACAGGATTTTTTATTTGATATCATGGTTTAATGTCTGTAGTGTTGGGCATTTCAATCACCTAACCAGCGCGTATGATTCCGTGGTGAACTTTGCTACCGCCTGTTCCGGATATGGCTTTTTTCCCCATGACCAAATCCTGGGGTCCGATGTTCTTAAAGATCGTACTACTCGATGTCAAGACTTTTTCCATAATACCTCGCTGTCTGGAAGTGATTGCTTACCAGAACGCAGTTTTCGCAACGAGTACGATATACCCAGACCCAAGATGCGCAGTTGACGGTGTACTTGTATCTGTTGATACACGGATAGCGATCCATGGCGGATGTGTAAAGTCGGTGTGGCGCGTTGTTAAATCGTGCAGACTTCTTGTTTGAGCTTCGAAAGTTCGGTCAATATGATTAGTAACGATTTCTAGATGGCTTTGCCCTCATTGGCGAGGATGATCGGAGCCGGTATGGCTTATATCCTCGTAGCTTTTCGTGACATTGGCATCATTCTTTATCTGCGACTTCTACGAGACACGCCATACTTGTTCCTTGATGTGGACATGAACAAAGTGGCTCCCGGGCTTCTTTCCGGTTGCGAGTTGTTCAACCATGCTAGGCTCATATGCGTGAAGCCGCAGTAGGAAAGTGGTGAATTGCGTATTATGTCGAAAGAATCGTAGAGCGACAGTTATTTCATTTATAACTTTTCTATGACGACGGGACCGGAAGAAGAGGCGCTGATCAACAGGTCAAGCCCAGGAGTTGGGCTGGAACTGAAGTCCAATCGGCCGCGATGGTCCCCGACTGGACTGGCGCGAGAGTCATACCCATCCATGGCGGACTGCGCTGTCTCTACTCATGAGAATATCAGGCAAAGCAAGGCTCGAGTTGGATCTAGCAAGTGGTACGCGTGTCCCAGCTCGTTCTCTGATCTTCAATACTCTGCACTTGAACGGGAACATGCTCGGGCTTTGATCCAGGTCTTCTTGGCGAGGATAATTCCCTGAGCGTACAGATGTTTGAGGGATAATCGGTACGGGCTTACTGCCTGGTGCTGCTGGGGTCGTAAGTCTGAACCCCTTGGGCGTGAACACCGTAGCAGTCACGCCAAGCTCACGCCTGTTTCTACTTGTGGAATATTTCTGAAAGGTTTGCCACGTTGGGCAAGTCAAACCTTTGAGAAGAGACTGGGGGTGCTATCTCCAATCCTAACCCACGTTCCGCCTGTGGAGAAATGTAGGCCAACCTGCCAGCCCCTCGTGTCCCACGTGCCCTGGACTCGCAGCGGAATTTGGTCCGAATTTGACTTCAAGTCAGCCGATGTGCAAATGAGTTCCGTCAGTCTTGGTAATGTTGGAAGCGGCAGAGGGAGATTTCTCTATGTTATGTGCTCTTAAGAATTGCCCAGTACCTTAATCTGTTATCCGTTGAATCCGACTACATATCCGTCAAGAGGTGGTGGACCTGTGCACGACTCGTGACGAAAATTTCCCGTCAAGCTACATCCACCATGATACGCATCATTTGATAGCATAAGCCGGTTACGTCGGAATCTGTCGGATGTAGACGATATGGCGAGCCTAAACTTCACGAAACTTGGTACGCGACTTGCTCCTCTAAGTAAGGCAAGTAAGTACCGAAATCATTCTGAGGCGACGAGGGATGCTTCTCCGATGTTGTGTCCATCCCTCAAACTTCTCGAGTTGCTGCAATTGTTCTTTCGACCTTTCTCCCAAGCCTACCTGAGGCCATACACACAGGGAGCACTGCCAATCAATAGATAATTTGAAATAGATGTAGTAGACCAGACTGTGGGCTGACATTGCCCAAGAAATGACGTTTTGTGACGGTGTGGCTGGCACTACTCTGAATCGTTTCAATAATTTAGGGGTTCTTTAGCCAGCCACCTCGTGCCTAATAGTGTTGTTTTCCCTTTTTTTCAAGAACCCGATCGTTGGAGTCGGCGTTCAGGCATATGTAGAGCTCCTAATAATTTCACCCGCCGGGCTGATTTGAAACCAACCATTCCCACATGAGAAAAATCACGCCATTTCCGACAGCGCCCTCCTTAATCACCGGGCAAAATCCACGGATTTCTGCTCGAGGGCTAAAATCAAGGTTTGTAAGCCCAAGCTAGGCAGATCGTCCATGGATCCTTTGACCAGGCGCTCGGGACCCGAAGATGCCTTCCAATCTAATGCCCAGGATAGAGGGTTCTAGCTCACCGATTCAACGCCACAAGATGGACCCATGTACGTGGTGCTACGTAGAGTTCAGCCCGTTACGGCTTATATTCTGACAGGTGACAGAAATGGGGCGATTATCACTTAATGTCCCTGTAACTTCTCTGCCGTTCTGCCGCCGTCTTGATTTGGACAGACCCGAAGAAATGTCGGTTTGCTATTTGCTACTTTTGCCTGAGCGCAAAAGTGCGGGTCCGACTGACCCCGGTCACGCTGCCCAATGGCATGTCAGACTGCGTGTCTGTTTCTGTCGTTGGTATTATGAGGCCTCTTCTCTGACTTGGATTCGAAGTCAGATCCGTTCAGCCAAGTTGGCTGCTATTGTAATACGGTGATACCAACCGTCCAAAATCAAGGGCCCTAGAGACGATCAAGGATAAGTGCCTCATCGCAGCCCAATCGTGGCTCCGAGTAAGCGACTTCGCATGAAGTGCAATATGATTTATGATTGTAGTTACGGTCAAGAGACCGTTGGTTGGGGGGAAACTGCAAGTCATCTCCTACCGGTGAATTTGACATGGCGGCACAGAACGGTGATTTGCCTAGTTGTTTCTGTAACTGGTCCTCTCAGAAACTGATTATCGTTTCTCCTTTCTTTTTCTTGTATTTCATCTCGATGTTAGCTTCAGCTTGACAGGCAAATCAAGATTCAATATTCCTGGAACAGCTACCGAGCCGTGTTATCGACGAAGCTCGTAATCCCTTCGCAAGACAGACTCAGCTCGCCGTAGGGCTGCGATCACACGACTCAAGCTTGAGCTAAAGGTGTCTCTCAAGATGAGATAAAACATCAACAGATTTGCGAGGATCAATACCTAATATCGCGGTAACGTGTGCATTGAAGATGTCTGTAATACATGACAGCATTCCAACTCTTGGCCATGATGAGCGTGCCCTCCATTACTTGCATTCCACATGAGTAACATGACTCCTCTCGGTATTACACAACTTACATCAACAGACATGGCCGAAGATCATCACAGTGTGGCAGATATGGTGTTTGTAAGTCAAGTACACACTTTGCGCACCACACGACCTTTGGGATCTTGGGACTCACTAACTTACAACATGAAGCATCCATTCCCCAGGCTGCCGACCAAGCTTCGAATGAGAATATGGCTCTTAAGCTTACCAAACACCCGAACAGTTTCGATTCGATGCGACACATCCCATTCAACCTGGGGAACTTCTCCAGCAAAAGTCCCGGCCATCTTACACGCTTGCCGCGAATCAAGACAAGAAGCCATACGATTCTATGGTAACTTGAAGTTCGGAATAGCTGGAGTACCAAAGATTTACTTCAACCCCGAAGTCGACGTCTTACACTTTGGTCCACTAAAAGGTTTCATGGCGGCATCCGCACAGTACTTTACAGCCATGTCTTTGTGCGATGCGTCAGACCTGATGGACGTCCGCTACTTGGCCATCGACGATTCCGTTTTCGGAAACGGACTCGACAGGGGCTTCGTCTCTGACCTGGTTACGCGTACCATTCGTCAACTTCCACGGCGTATGCCGGGGCTGAAGGGAATTGTGTTTGTGCGCAGTAAAGCTGTGTCCGTGTTTCGAGAGACTGAGAATTATTGCAGAGACCTTCAGGCGCTGATTGGGGCTGCAATACGGGAAGTTGCCGACGAATTTCCAGACTGGAACGTTCCATCGTGGTGTACGGCAACGACATGTACGGATGAAGACCGGCAATAGGGATGGCTCAGCTGGAGGTTTGTGAATACTACGATAGAAATTCACTAGAAACTTCGAACCCAGCCGTAAAAGTTTGCCCCGATTGGAGGATTCACTAGAAGCATTACGGACTCTCGTAGCCTACCTGCGTGTAAGCAGCTGGATCTCGATCCATGCCTGAATCCCTGGATAGGGCGAAGGCTGAAGTAGCACCAGATCCCCAGCAACATGACACGAGACAACTTGAAGTCGGAAGTATCATGAATCGGTAAGGTTCGCCACCGGATATAACAAGTCAATCCTGTTATCACGAGGTATCAATCCGCGTTGGATAGACATGAGCATAGGCCGTGGGACAAATGACAGGCATGGATAGAAACACGAGTAGGCCAGGGAGCTCACCGAGATGCGCGCCACGAAGATCATTCTTCTCCCACCGGTTGCCAATCGAAGCACTTTAACATCCAGGAATTACCCTAGCAAGGGTCTCGTGGACGCCCTGTTGGGCGGGTATTAATTCTGCCCAACTGGCCGTGCCCCGGAGCGCCTCAGAAGCATGGGATGGCTGGCCGCCCTTGCAAGCCACTGACAGGGTCTCGAACCAGCATCGCCCGGCGGATTGACCGTAAGTTCTGACGCTTGTTCACCGGTTTTGTCTGAACTCGCATCCTTCACTGGCATTCGCTGAACGAGGAATGTTGCTTATTTGCAATCTTCAACATTGCTCGAGAGCTGAAAAGTGCCCGTTCGCAAGTTGACTCGCGAGAACATCGCAATAAGCTACCATCTATCATGAGGGAGATCTTCAATTCAGGGCCAGGAAATGAATAAATGAAGCCGAAAGTACACGGCATTTCGGTGGATGCAAATGCCATTTCCCAAAACAGCCCGCCACTTCGATCTCAACTCCAGAACAACCGTCCTTCGTCCAATCACGGAATCACAGAAACATGAGCAACACTCAACGCGAGTATCGAAGACTGACCGAAGACGAGGAGAATGCGCTAAGCCGCCTATACCCAGCAGTCAAACAGGAGCTTCGCGAACGGCCAGGGGTGTACATGTTTCAAGACGGCCAAAATATCGTCATCGAACTAGAAGAGGACATTTCAATACCGCAGCAAACTTTCATCAGAATAGTCGCCGAGTACAAAAGACTGAAGACGGCCCAACACAGCGGCGGTCCTCGGCCAAGACGGGCGAATTCTCAGTCATCTCCCCTCAGTTCACAAAACGATGCAACACGAGAGACAGGCAAGGAATGATGAAATATGACGGACAGGAAGAGGCTGGCAAGAGGTATCAGGACAAAGGCCTCGCGTGATGTTCGAACTACCTCAAGTCGTAGGGTTCCTTGAGGACGGGGGACTATACTTTACAGCGTAGGAAACAGGAAGTGGACTAGAGTGATTGACAACATCATTTTTGGGGAAATGCTGCGAATCAACAGTGCAAATGATACGGAAACCATAATGACTTCAATTGCCTGCCGTGAAAGTAGCAAATCACCTTACAATTCCTGATCAAGTCCACGTGCCTCCAGCCACATCCATCCACTGTCCGCATCAAGAGTGACGGCTCATGTCCGGCTTCCCCACCAGTCTATGATCTGCTATCTCCATTCAGACTCAAAGTCCCTCTCGGTAGTTGCCCCATGTCAAAAACCCACAGGTTTCGTTAAAATACTTCCCAGATCGGCAAGATCTCACCGAGAAAGTCGAGTCATGCAGCCCTTTCATTACCGCCCACGGGGGCAGACCGACTTTGACGGCACGGGAGCGTCATATTTGATGTGCGTCCATACTCAGGCTGGACGTATCGTGGTCACCTTGGGCTTCCTGCGAAGGTCTGACCTGCTGAGTGGGCAGCGTAGGCCTGCCAACTGAAACCAAGAGCCCAGCCTGCTATTGTGTGTTTGGTCTGAGGCAACCAGGTACTGTGAGGTCCAGCCTGCAAGTCCCCAGAAGATGTATTTACATGTAAGGGCACCCGAAGTGTGAGTCGGAGAATTGTTGTATTCACGGACAAGGTCCGTGAATACCACCAGGTTGGTGTTGGAAGAGGCTTCCATTCAGGCCAGGGTGCGTCTTGCCGCCGTTGCCCACATGCCGACGCGGGACGGTGTGGGCGTGAGACTTCAGTAAAGTATGCACTTCCCTCCGCAAAAATTGACCCATTATCAAGGACTCAGTGTCCAAGCGGCATGGTTAACAGCCGCAGTCAGTAGGCCATCAGGCTTATGCCTCAAGTCCCTCCATGGAGCCTAGGTAGCATCGAGACCCCTGACACTTGTTGGGCCGTCATCTCAACGAATCTATCACCCATAATCATCACAGATCATTGATCAGCTGCCAAGCTATTGAGACTCAGCAAATGAAAGCTCGTAGGTGTACTCGTTAAAGTATTCGCTGGCATGGTGTCCTCCAGAAACTTCTTTGAGTGTACCTCGACCAGCGACTTCGTGAAATAAGAGGCCCATGTAACTTGAGCAGTACTTAGGAAAGGTCACTTGGGTAGGGCCTAGCTACTTCTGTATAACCAAGCTGAAGATCAGGATGTTTGACAGGTATCATTCGTGAGCAACATGGCATTGTTCTCTTTAGCCCGACGGGAAGGCATTGCCATCACTGCCCACGGAACAGGCCAGCTCTTTACAAGTGAGTGATGTGCAGGCAGGCCTAATGAGGCCCCCTTTACAGCTTCCACTACTTCAAGCTACAGACCGCACCTTTCACTGAGCGAGGTAACATTCGGACTATTAACTTGACTGCTAGAGGCATGGGTACGCCGGAACGGCCTTGGTTCCGTCTGAAATAGCATTCACCAGCAGGTTACAGCCCTCCAGTCCATCAGCCTCGAAATTCCCGACCGATAGCACGGCTTCATTATGAACTTACCAGATACCTAGAGAGACGCATTGCCTCGCGCTCAGACACTCTTCCCCAACAGTCATTGAAAAGTCTGATCATCTAGTACTATGTATTCTGCCTAGGGTGTATTGAAAGAGATCAACGGCCTAATATCCAAACGTAGGTTTCCAACCGCCTACCTCATCATCCTCGTGTGCCACCCATATCACATGCACAAGAAGGCCGTCACCGTCCGATACATGATGTTCGTCTCATGGTACCTTGAATCCAACTGAACAAGACCCTATTATGATAGACCGAGCGCGCCTAGCCCAGCTTCAAGAGGGAGCCTCTCCGTACCCACGAGTCCCTTAAGGCTGGTGGACATCTCGAGCTTCTCAAACCCACCGCAAATTATCAACAAATAGTTCTCATATTTGTTGTCAGACCGACCCAAGCACAAGACTCCGCCTCATCGACTTTTTACGGCGAAAGATGCCAAGATAACTGCTCCCATCGTACATATTGGAGGGGTACGTCGTAGATCGGGCATGAAGGTGCCGCGTAGCGCTATGAGTATGGCGACCGACATGGCCTATCGCACCACTTCAGTAAAGCAAAGGACCAAGCAGACCTAAACACGTACTAACCAAAAGCTAAGATATCTGCCCCAGCGCAAATCCGCCCTCCAGCATCAGTCTTTCGAGTTTACCAAAAGATGTGGATGGAAAGGGACAACGATCACAATGAGGGTAAAGGCTGATGGAGATGATGCACTGTAGCTTGTATCTCGTATCAAAGAAGGAATCTGAAGAGCTCAACGCCGGATACTCCAAGGACGCCGTCAAACTCAAGCCGAAGCTCCCATGCCCCAAAGTTCAATCGCTACCGTAAGTCACAGCCTTTCTGATGATAACCTTGCCGCAGCTCATGTACCTGTAACCAATCGCCAATGAACAGAAGATAGCCCCAAACACGGACTGATTCTTCGGGTCTTTTGAGGCAGCTATGCTCCTCTGCTCTAGAGAACCGAAGCGAATCTAGTGATAGAGTTGGCGACAATGCGCAAAACGAGGCCGGCAATGCCGAGCACGACAAAGATCTGTCCGAGTTCGATCCAGCTCTTCAAGCGGACCTCCGTCTCGACGAAGCCACCCTTGAGGTCCTGGCTCGCAGGGAAGCGTCCCGTGGACAGGTACTCTTCCATGATGGCGTCCTTCTCGTACCACCGCTCGCGCAGCCAAGTGTCAAAAACTTTGGCGTCGTCCAGAGGGATATCGGCGAGGCGGAAGCGACGCCAGTGGAAGTTGACCGACTTGGGGGGGCGACCTTGGAAGTAGGTGCTAGTGAGAGTGAAGAACTGGTCGCCGAACTTGCCACGGCTGGAATGCTGTCAGTACGTGTCGCGTAAAATGTTGCAAACGAATGCGTGGAGAAGCCTTCACTTACGGAACTCCTTCGTACGCGACTGTGCAGTCGTAAACGTAGTCGAGCGAACCTTTCAGCTCGTTCAAGCAGAAGAACGTGCCTGTGCTCCGGGGCAGCAGGACGTGTTCGGGATCCTTAAGGTCGTTCTTCTTGGCCCAAGCCGCCGATTTCCTGCGACCGTTGGTGGACAAGTTCGTACCCTCGGGGAAGAGTAAGAGCCACATGGGATCGAGATACTTGTTCCCGTTGGCGCCAACATGTTGCTTCTTCAGCTTCTGAAGTCGGTGCGCGAGTCGCGGCTGGTCGGTCGACATCTTGCGCGACATGAAGATGAAGCCGTAGAACATCATGCCGGCGCCAACTCCGGGGATGTACTTGAGAGATTCCTTGAGAATGATGTAGATGTGGCCATGCATGCTCGGAGAGTTCGCGTAGGCCACCCACCATAGGTAGAGCCAATCGGTGTAGATCTAACCAGCACCGTCAGTATCCCCATATTCCACATCGCAACTGTGGTAAAGACAAGGTGCATCGTACCTGATGGTTCGCGATGAGCACCACACGCTCTGGAAAGTTGAACTGGACCCTTCCGTCCGCCGTCTTCTGGATCTGCCCGTTCATCGACGCATCGCCGCTTATTCTGATGGTAGTACTGCTCCAAATATGGGTCATGGCGGTGATAGTCAGGCCAAAGGACTGCTTTGTGAGCGCCATGTAGGAGTAGAACATGTCGCGATTCGCCCAGTATAGTGGAACGCCCAAGATTTGGGTCGTGATGATGCTGCGCGCGAAACATGTTAGAAAAACGCTGTCGCAAAGGTTGACCAAGCAGCTCTGTGGGGAACGTACGCAAGGCAACAAGCAGCAAAGTAAACGCCGAACGAGAAGCCCCGAAGGACCTGCACTACTAGGCTGTGTTTGACGCGACCAGCCGGATGAGGATCGCTTGGTTTTCTGACCAAGCCCGCGTTGGAAGCTGGCGCAGGAACCTTGATATCGCTCTTCGCATCGCCTTTCGCATCGGTTTTGTGGACGTCGGTCGCCATGATGGCGGTTATGGGATTATTCGTTCGGTCGTAGCCTCGAAGGGGAGATTCAAGAGGCATGAGGATGGCGTTGGAAGGATGGAAACCACCCGAAACGTATGGGATATCACTTCAGGGCTTCTAAGGGAGGAGACCTTCGTTGCGCGGTGGTGAAAGAGTTGGCCGTGACGTCGCGTGCGACCTAGCATGTGAGACGAGCAGCTGGACAGTCGACAGCCAGGGTGATGCCTGGCGCGGCGGGGTCGGAGGGTCGGGGGAGGAGACGGTCGATCAGTGCCACCGAGAGGGCAGGGCAACGGAGAAAGGTTCGAAGTTCGTCAGCATGTAGGCTGGAAGAAAAGGAAGTCGAGGGTAGGAGTGTCGATGTTCGTAGGACGGTTTAGGTGAGCTTGGGTGCCTTGTAGGAGTTTGAAGCTGCTATGCATACGGCGTCATCGCGGTTGAAGGTGTCAAGCTGTGGTTCGGCCAGCAGAGTTAGGTAGGGGTAGGGATGGCCAGATAGTTAGGTCGAGCAAGGTAAGGTCGCGTACGAGGGTATGAGGCGGTAAATGGTCGGCAGAGTGTTGCCTTTGAAGCTATTCGAACAGGCTTGGTGAGGCGTCAAAGGAGTATGTACCCTGCTCAAAGTGGAGGAGGGCATGAGGTAACACAACGAACAGCAGGGAAAGAATCTACACAGTACAGACTCAGAGTTGCGGTAGAGACATGGTCCGGTGTCTTGTCTGGTCTGGTCTGGTAACTGGTTTGAGTCTGCAGCATCGGCCGAGCGCAGCCAGCTCACGGCCTTGGCCTTAGTTTTGGGCCGAATCTGGAGGATGGAGGGGTTCACGGTACGTACTGCGGTGGTATGTCATCGTCTGACGGTGTGCGGTGTGCCGGCTGCTTCGGAGAAAGTGCGCCTGCACTTGGAACCTGACTGTCAGCATGGGAAAGCACCAAAGTGGGAGCTGCCTGCCTGCTGCAGCTGCGACATGCGGAATGGCTCCATGGCGGGGCAAGCACGCATGGCTCCCCCTCCACAATTGGCTGCATCTGGTGCAGGCACGTGCCATGTACTGATGACATGGATCATCTCCCACCCCGAAGTCCGTCCCTCCGCTCCGTCTCCACTTGTTTTCATAGCTTGTCTTCAAGATCGGCGTCGACCGAGCCAATCCCGCCGTCGCTATTCCCATCTGACACACCTGTTCACCTGACCCTCACCGAGGGCGGCAATCAAGGTGAGCACGATGAGGAAAGTCATCAAGGTCTCTTTTCATCCACAACAAAAGCAGATCGGAACAACAACTGATTCATCTTCTGCGTTGCTTATTCCCATGTGAAACCAGGAATTCAAAGGGATACATGTTTCTTTCCTCTGAACAATTTCATGCCTTTGCACTAGTGCCAACCTTCATGTTTCAGGGGAGAAAGATGAGATCAACTCAATTGCATCTTGCATGAAGCTGCTTGTGGCCGCCAAAGCTCTTCATGCAGATAAGAAAAACAAGAACAGGCCAATAACTACTTTTGCATGTGAGTAGTCTCAGAGCTGAATCACCAACTTCTTCGCAGATACGCCCTTCTTCAACACATCAAGTCCCGCTTGGATCGACTCGAGTCCCTTGCCAACGACCTCGGCGTCCGGCTTCGGCTTCAGCTGGCCATTCCTAAGAGCACCAGGGACAAAGTCTCTCCACACGGGATTCTGCACTTCCTCTGGATCCTGTGTTATCTGATAGGCAGTCACTGCAAAAAGATCAGCATTCGTTCACCATGGCATTCGGAGCCAACTTACTCATGCTTATCTCCACGTTCTTCCCATAGTCGCCCTCCGTTGGTAACACAACAGTGACCCTGCGTCGCCCAATTTGATCCAAGATAGCACCAATGGGGCTCAACGACTCTGGGCCCGAGATCGCGTCGTACACGCCGACAAGATCTGCCCCAGACAACGCCTTCAGCGCGTCGTGGACAAGAGTATCAGAGTGGTAATCCAGAACCACCTCGGCGCCCAGCTCCAATACCTTGTCAAAGCTGCGCTGTGAAGCCGTGGTAACGACTCTGAGCCCTGATGCGACGGCCAACTGCACTGCCGTGCCTCCTACGGACGATGCGCCGCCCCATATGAGGATCGTCTTGCCCGTTCGGCGAGTGTTGAGAGATGGCAGGGGTAGGCCGAGATGCTGCTTCTTGTAGAGTCCTACCGCGGCTGTTGCGATGGCGAGAGGTAGGGCTGAGGCGCTTTCGAAGCTCATGTCATCTGGGATGGGTGATATGAGGTTCGCGTCTGCTTTACTGTAGAGCTGAAATGTTCCAAATTCGTGGTTCTGCTTGCCTAGCCCGGTACAGTACCTACCCATGGTGTTAGTGAAGATTGACTGACAGTAGACAAATGATTTAGGTAGGTTAGTCTCGCCGGGGGCAACCCATTTATAGACAGGGGATGATGGCGCACCCTATGACCCGCTGTCCTCTCTTGACATGCGTCACGCCGTCGCCAACCTCTTCGATGAAGCCTGCTACGTCTGCTCCAAGAATGGTGGGATAATTCTGCACAATGATGCCCATATCTCTGAGCCATGTCAGGTATCATTATCCTAATTTGAATCTTACGGATTACCTACTGGATCTTCCATTCGGCAGGATTCTATTGCTAGGATGTTAGAGAAAGATCCTGAGTAGCAATAGACGTAAGTGAGACATATTGCTTACCAGAGCAGTCACGACGTTTTTGATGACAACCTCACCGGGTCCGGCAGTCGGGAATGGGGCATCGTCGACCTTGAGTGGATAGGTCTTTGCACGTGTGAGCCAAGCAGCCTTGTTCCTGGACATCGTAACGTGGGGATTAGAGTAAGCTATGCGGATGTCATAATACATTGGCTGCAATCTGGCAGACCTCGGAAGTTCTTCCCGAGAACCAGTGCATTTGAAGATGATGATCTCAGACCTTCAATGTTCGCTTTAGTTTTTCCCTTCAAGAGCCTTCTACAAATACCAGAACTTCTATTATAAATCCAACACCGGCTCCATCGGATCTTGCCTATCTTGACTGTTTTGAATTGCGACATCAGTCGAACGTAAACCAAGATGGCGGGGCCGAAATCCGGATAGTGGAGGGCCGGGCACTACGTGGGTGCGCCGAAACCTTCTCCCAACGGAAGGTTGCGAATGTAGGCGAATATTTCCATTTTGAGAAGCTTCATGATGGTTTTCATAGTACAGAAGTATCCATCCCATCAAATTGCTTCTACGGGTCTCTCCGATAAAAGTAGACACAATTTTTGTAAGAACGAGGTCATTTACGCACCTACGGCTGTAGATTCTACCCAAACTCCCCAATATCAAAAACACACTCCGAGTCGTGAACAAAAACAAGATCTCCTGATAACCTCTTGCCAGACCCTAGTTCTTGGCTACCTTGATCAACAAAGATCCAACACCACTTCCACCACCCCATTGCCGATGCGCAGTCTGGATATCCTCCATGTCCCAAACACACTTGATTGGCACGGTAATCGTCCCCGTCCTCAACATATCCAATAACGCCGTGACATTAGGCACATATGTTGCAGAGTCCCTGTTCAAAGCGTAGAAAGTCGTGCTCCTCTTGGTCAACAAGTTCAAGTTTCTCGCGAACAGCTTCAACAGCGCACCCGTCGGGTTCCGAGGAGGCGCGCCCTCGTTCAGCGAAGCCTTGTTATTCCCGAACCCAACAAGCGTGCCGTCCTCCGCGAGAATGGAGTAGCTCTCGTCAAAGCTCTCAAACCCAAGCGGGTCAAACACGGCATGCGCGCCGCCCAGGGCGTTCATCTCCTTCATCCAGTTCTTGTCGCTGTATACGAACGGGATACCGCCCTCGCGCCGAACGTCAATGTGGTTCCGCTGGCTTGCGGTACCGTAGACCGTGGCCCCCTGCAGCTGCGCAAGCTTCATGAGCGCGAACCCCACCGCGCCGCTCATCCCGTGCACAAACACCCGCTGGCCCTTGGACACCCTCGCCGAGTGCATCACCATGCCGTACGCGGTATTCCAGTCGCAAATGAGCGCCGTCGCCTGGCGGTGATCCACGCCGTCGGGCACGCGGATGCAGTACTTCTCCGGCTGGTTGACGAGCTCCGCCTCGGAGTCGTATTTGGTCAGGACGGCAACGACGTCGCCTATTTGAAAGTTCTTGGAGCCTTCGCCGAGAGCCCGGACGGTGCCGACGAGGCAGTAGCCTGGTGTGAGGGGCGCTTTCTTCATGAAGGGGTAGATGCCCTTGCGCATGTTGACGTCTGCGCCGGAGAAGCCTGAGTATTCTGTGGCGATTTGGATTTCGCCGGGGGACGGTGGAGGGCAGACATCTGTGACTACTTTGATCACGTCGACGTCGCCGTACTGCGAGATGATGACCTTGCGGATGCTCGTCATTGTGGCAGTTAGAAAAGAGATGGTGGTGGTGATTTGACGAGATTAGAATCTGGAGAGTTGGAGAAACACACGCCTGAGCCAAGGTAAAGAGAACAGCGGGAGACTTTTTAAGACATGTAAGAATACCCAGGGCTTACTTTACTTATGAAAATAACATTGCTAGACTCGGATGCACTTAGACAAATACCATTCTCATGTTCTGCGATGCGGAACGGAGACGACGGCATGCCGGCAGGCTTCAGCACCAACCGAAAAGCGGCAGTCAGCGGGTGTCCGTCGGCACACGGAGCGGTCCGCATGATTTGTCTTACACCCGCATGCGCACTGCCGGTGTAGATCTCGCTCCTTCGCCGATACTCCAAGGAGATTGCCAGCCTCAACGATTAGTCTCTTTCTTCTTTTAGAGGTGCTGCATCATCGTACCTAACTTACATGACAAGGTTACAGCTATGAAGCCCCAACTGCTCGCTAGCCCACTTACATGCAGCTGTCTTCAGAGATCCAGGGACTGGACTGGTCCAAGCTCGTCGGTTAGATGGGGTATATGAGCGTCCGTTTCAGCCGAAATTCCATCGACCAGGCCTGCTGGCGAAATGGCATCGCGTCACATTTCGGCTTCCTAGTCATACTGTGAAGATTGTAGGTTCGATCCCTACGTAGGTCGGTTTCATTTTTGGAATTTTGAGAGCTTCACTTTCAACCCAAGGTCAATATGCAGTGGTATGATGGAACGAGTCGCATTGAGTTGTCGGGTTTGATTTGGGGTGGGAAGTTTATCCTTTTCCTCCCGTGATCGAAACGCTGTTCAATGCTAGCTAAACTTAACGTTCAATGTTGGTCAAATGTGGGTATTGCTCAACGACAACCACATTACTGACAGATATGAGCGTGCATGGTGTTGGGAATTTTCATAAGGTAGTTTCAACTTACAGATGGATTTAGTATAGACCAAACACTGCTTTAGTTGACAATACTCAGCTAGCAAGGAGAAGCCGCCTCCTTTACCCGTCGACCAGAACTAGCGAAGCATGGGTCTATGCTCGATCTTTGAAGCAATATCCTTGTCTTCCCCTCATCAACCTACCCCGACTTTGGACTCACTCAATTGTAAGGCTTTCAGTGAGTGCTCTCCCTCCGCGAGTTTCGGATTGATCGGGAGTATTGGTGCGGGGAGAGTTCGGCAGATGCGGTTCGGACGGTATTTATCCTCCGTCAACGCGGGGCCGGAGCTACATCATAAGCACAACTTCCTCACACCCGTTTTCAATCATTTTCATCGCAAATTACAAGATCACGATTGGGCACGCTGAGTACAAGATGAGATCCTCCATACTTGATTCAGACTATGTTCAGATTACCTTTTCAGGATTCCTTTTGGGTCTCGTGGTAACTAGCGCCGTGATCTATGTTGCCTATCAGAGATTCCTCCACCCCTTAGCTGGCTATCCAGGCCCATTCTGGGCATCTGTCACGGATCTGTGGCAGGTCAATCAGTTCCTGTCTTTAAAGCAACCGTACAACTTGACCGAGCTTCACGAGAAGTACGGTGAGTTCGTCAGATATGGACCGGACAAGTTGAGCATCACTGCCGAAGAGGTCGTCCCTCTGGTGTATCAGAAGGGTGGCCAGCGGATGCCAAAGACGGAGTACTACGATGCCTTCGGCTCCAAGACCCCAAATATCTTTGGCATGAGATCCACAGAGGTACGGATGAAACGCCTCTATACAATCAACAAGCTTTGGACTAATGTGTACTTAGCTACACTCAATCAGGCGACGCCACATGTCACACAGCTTCTCCATCACCAGCGTGAAGGGCATGGAACAGTACTTGGACCAGAACATCAAGATCCTGCGTGATAAGATCGCACGATTCGCAAAGACCGGAGAGGCTTTTGATCTCAAGAAGCTCCTGCACTTCTACACCATTGACGTGTTAGGCGAGCTAGCTTTTAGTCGCTCCTTTGGGGTCCAGGCCTCTGGCGACGAGTCTCGTGTACCGCCCGTCATCCCACATACGCTTCTGGGCTCGACTTTGGGAGCGTGGCCGGCCATGACGCAAACCCTCAAGCAATGGCTACCACGAATACCTAGCGCCGGTCTGCAGAATTTGTTCGCGGGACGGGCCAAGTGTGCAGGGCTAGCGGCTGAGTGTGTTCATAGACGAGTGGCGGAGGTTGAAGAAGACGAGAACAAGGGTAAGGTGCAGAGGAAAGACATTTTGACCAGTCTCATCTTAGCTCGACATCCCGACACAGGAGAGAAGATTGCAAGAGTTGATCTGGAGGCCGAGGCATTCGGAATGATGTAGGTCCAACTTCAGACACGCCGGAGTTTGCACAAACGGCTCATGCTGACTCCATCTCATAGCATTGCCGGAACGCACACAACCAGCGCGACCACGACGCTTCTCTTTTGGAACTTGCTACACAACCCAGAGGCACTTAGCAAGTGTGTACAGGAAGTGGACGAGAACCTGACTTCTCTAGACAACGGGAAAGATGCCTACTCAATCACAGAAGTAGAAAGCTCCCTACCATTCCTTCGGACATGTGTCAAGGAGAACTATCGTATAACCCCTGTCTTCACGATGCCGCTGGCGAGACGTGTGACAGCTCCCGAAGGAATCATAGTCGCGGGCCGTCACATCAAACAAGGGGTAAGATCGAACTAATGTTCTTTAGACTTCGCCTAAAGAAACTTACTCTGCCTAACGAGCTACTCACAGTGGTGAATTCATCGAGCTAATATTGTGAGTCATAGACATCCGTGGCAGTGTGCAACCACGCATTCCATCACAATCCGCAAGTATGGGGCGACGACCACGGCGTCTTCGACCCGTCAAGGTGGGATCAACCAGAGACAGCTGCGCGCGCCCGTTACCTGATGCATTTCGGCCTGGGTGGTCGCCAGTGTCTTGGCAAGACGTTGGCACAATCCAACATCTACAAGCTGACCAGCACCTTGCTGCGCGAGTTTGACTTTCAGCTAGCTGATCCTACGGAAAGAGGACTTGCTACCAATGGAAGCTTTCACGGGGTCTTGCCGGAATTGATCAGCGTGGGGGTGAGTGATCTGGCAGGACCTCTGATGGTCACTGCTAGTGCCAGAACTCAAATGTGATCGATGTCTTCGAATTCGGAAGACCCCTAGTCCGTGAGTGGGAATACGAATACAATTTTCTCGAACCTCGAACCTTCTGCTGATTTTCAATCGTATTTGCCGCAGTGAGGGGCATCATGACCCTATTACTGGCACTTTCTTACGGCAGCAGTCCTTGTCCAAAGCCGGGACTATGACTAGGCCTGTCTTTTGACTAGGTGGTAATAGCGTTCGCGATCCTTACCACTAGGCCATCAATGGGGCTTTAATTCCTAGCATCGGTTTGTTGCTTCTACTTCCACAGAATAATGACTGTCGATTCGATGATCGATATTCGGAATAATGCATCAGTTCAATCGTTTCGTTCTCAGAGACCGTTCCATAAATGTTGCGATTGAATTTTCAAGATCTCAAATCTTGTAGTCTACCGCCTAGTTCTGTTGATATCTCAGTCACCTAGACCCTCCATATATACCGTGACCAAACGCCACCTTGGACCAACTCCGGGCCAATTCCATTATTCGTTAATACGTCATAGACATTATAGACATGAACATTACTCCTGATACATTACTCCATCAAATTTGTGCGGGCCTCATCTTCTCCAACTCAGTCGGTAAAGTCGGTAAACTCGAGTGCTTCACCGTGTTCTCCGCATTCCAACCCCGGAACATGGGATGCGAAAGCAATGGCGGCGTCTTCAACCGGATCGTAGGCGGCCGTATCGGACCGCCAGACTCCTCTTCCACCGGTAGCGTCACCCGCCTCGTGGGGTACTTCTTGTGAAGAAGCTGCCACGTCCTCTCGACGCGCGCTTCGTGCTCGGTCCAGTCGCCTCGAAGAGACATGAGTAATCCTTCGCCTTCCTCCGCGTCGATGCTCGTCTTGGATCTGCTGCGCCCATGCCACGTCCTAGATCGTGTCCTGGCGGGTGGTGAGACGGGCTCGGTGGGTGTGTCCGGGGTGGCGGCGGTGAAGCCGGCGACGGGTGTGACGGTGACGGATGACCTATTCTGTAGCGACTTGCGGATGATCGTGTCCCTCAACTCCTCCTCGGCCAGCATAATGCGTGATTGCGTGAGTTTTGTTCGTCGGGTGTACTCCTCCCACGTGAGATCTGGGTCCCGTAGACAAGCATTTTTGTACTCTTCTGCGAATTCCCTCTTGCGACGGCGACGAGTTATCGTGCAGTAGACTGCGATGGCGATGACGAGGAGAAACGCGGAGCCGAGGATTGTGGAGACGATGATGAGAGTTTGTTGGCTAGGGCCGCCGCCGGTGGTCGGTCCGGCGGTGAAGTCGGCAGCTACGGGATCGGATTCGGTCTTTGCGCCGGATCTCGTATTGAGTAGAGGGATAATCATGTTGTGTGCTGGTTGTTTAAATGACGGTACGCCGTTGCGATATAGCGAGTGACAGAATTAATATTCTAGTTGTTAGAGCGAACGTGGTACGTCCATGAAAACGACTGTGTGGACGGGCGAGAATAAGTGGGATGAGTGCGCAAATTCTTGACCGCTTCAAAATCTATGTGCGACGATCGCTCGCGGGGGAACCGGAAGGCTTTGTATATACACGTAGCAAGCCAAGCCTACCTCTTCTCTCTCAGTAACAACTACGAATAGCAAGCCGGCCGAAAAAAGGCGGTATTCTATTTAAAACATGCAGCTGCCCAAGAGGACAATAACCCACGCCGGCAGCTCAGGACGCAAGACGTTGCTAGTCCCATGATTGCGCAGGAACGCCAGGAACACGGCATTCGCTCACCGTATCCCGCAGGAAAAAAAAGGCCTGCAGGTGATTCTTCTGCACGCCATGCCTGCCACCCTTGGCATGAGAAGCGAGGAAAGAAAGTTCGGATGCGGGACTCGTCAAGGGACTCTCCAACTCCAAGCAGCGAACATGGGCAGAGAGCAAGGTGGTAGGCATGCCTATCGGGGTGGGATCACTATTCCAGAGCCAGGGTACTGAACGTTCGAAAAGGATGGCTGGACAACTGTCTCTGTGGTGATTCGGCCGTTGGGGCTGTCCACGAACGCCTCGCCAAAAAGTGTCAGGCAACATCCGCAACAGACAACAGGAACAGGGGACCTCGGGACTAGAGAGCGCGTGTTTTCCACTTGGGAAAGCCATACAAACCAACAAACCAGCCTAAGCGAGGAGGACCTTAGGGCTGCCAGGGGATTTGACTGGCTACTCGTGCGCTATAATTGGTCCCGAGCCTGGCCTTGTCGGGTCACCAACACGAGGTCAGGCACAGTAGCGCGGCATTGGCGGAACGGGGCTCAAAAAGCAAAATCCCGGACGAGTGCCGGGGGTTGCCCGTGGCTGATAGGAGAAGAGACTCGGAGAGGAGTAAGAGAGGGAGCGGGATGCGCAACCCACCACCCGCGGCCTATCAGAGTCTCTGAAACTCCCGGTGGCTGGCCAGCGAACAAGCCGCGCAAGACAAGGATCGGATGGTTTTGTTCGTTCTTCTCTTCGATTTGTTCCCAAGCCGGGGGACGGCAGCCTGCACTGCCACTGCAGTCGAAGTTGAGGGGTATGAGATTCCTGGCCCGAGAATTGGAAGCCCATCGGTCGTGGAACACAGCCATTGGGTCATGATTTCAAGCTCGCCTCGCCTGTGCCGTATCCCATTCATGTGCGTCTCTTCAAGCACGACATACGGGTGGACTTGTTGGTGAGTCCGACGCTCAATCATGGGGGAAGCACCCTATTACGTTGCCACCAGATACCTCCCGGCTGCCTCCCATTGTAGAGTCTCCGCAACTTGCAAGTTGGGAGAAAAAGATTTCGACTCAATATTATTGACTATCCTGGCGCAGATAAAGAGAGATCTCGGACATGACGATCTCCTCCATTGTCTCACCCACGCAGGTACTATCGCGCGCTGGCCCACCATGTTTGCTTTCTTCAGTCCAATAAAGTACACCGCCTCGCCCGTTTGCGCTTTCGGGGCAAACGGCGCCCAACTTTTCAGGTGTTTCCTTCTTTCGCCTGTGCAACCCAACGTCATGTTGCGTCTAGATTGTCGGTTTCAGAGACACAATCAAGCAGCACAAATTTCATGCGATTTCCCGTTACTTGAATTGGCCCAGTTTGTGATTTGTTTTGATTACCTATTGACAATAGTAGAACCTGATAGGTTGGGAGAATATGGTGGAAAATCACAAGTCCTTCTCCAAAGCAAAGTCCAGCACCACCACTTTTCTTTCCTTTTCCTCGGTTCGTGTGTAAATCGAAACCACCTGCTGCGACCCAGATTCAAACGCCTCGACCTGCGGCTCTCCGGAGAACCCATCCGCTTGCCAAAGCGTGCGGTATTCCAGCGGGACCTCCTCATCCGCAGCCTCTGTCTGAGCCTGAGTGGGCAACCTGGCGCCGAGAACGGTGAGCTTATCGTCTCGATTCCCCGGAAGCGCAAAGACGACGGTCTTCTTGCCCGGCAAAGCAATGACATCCCCGCGCGCTCCAGTCCGCGTCGGCTGCAGGTCCGCGGGCAACGCGTGGCGGCTCCATCGCCCCTCTGGGCTGCGGTAATAGTGTATCCAGACTTCGTTTTCTCGGTTCAGGACGTGGAACCCGCCTTCGTCATCTGCCGCTTGCGCCTCCTGGTTTAGGATGCCGTTGTTCATTGGGATGTCGAAGACAATGAGTCCTTCGCTGTCGGGGTATACGGTCTCGCCTACTTCGAGGTTCGCTAGCCTTTCGCCCTTTGTGTTGTTGAATGTTTTTCCGCCGTCGTCGCTGTTCACATAGAATAGCTAAACCGAAAGTCAGTCGAGCTCTGCACAAGACTCGTCCTCTGGTAGGATGGGTTCCACGCACATTGTGGTTGTTTTCTGGTCCATTCGGTCCAGCTTGGACAGTGTGCGTCCGCGCCTCTGGGTCATCCACACCTTCGTACCATACAAAACCGCGATACGTGCCAGATACATGAATGCACCCGTTGGCATATGAGATGCCGTTGATGTACGGGTTGTTATTGACGCCGGTAAGGAATTGTCCGACATAGGAATATGACTGGTCCTTGCTGCTGTACTTGAATAAGTGATCGGAGCCCGCTCCCGCACTGCATCTCGGTCAGTCTCAAGCTCGTTGCTGCACACAATTTCCATTTACATACATCCCAATGCGATAACTCAGAAGAAGGTCATCGTCGATGCGGATGAAGCGTGGGTATGTCGTCTCCAAGAAGAGTTTCTCGACTCCCAACTGGCCTGTGCGTGTGTATCCCGGGAGCTGATTGTGAGTAGGACTGAAAAGTGAGGTCTTCCACTCGTGAGCTTCCGGCTTTGTCGCCACGCCTGGTATTGACATGCGGTAGCGCAGGCTGCACAAAGTCAGAGTCATCAGCCAAGCTCCATGCAATAGAGACGATCTCTGTGGGACGGCTTACGGATCACAATGGTGGTCGAAGGAGACATGGATAGTGCCATCTCCAGCACAGACTCCTATCGAGATAGTGTTGTGCCCATCATCCGCCGTCTGCTCGTAGTCCTCAAACGTCAACGTCTCCCAGCTGCCTAGTGAGTCGCGGATGGGTCGCCGGGCAAGGCTGACGAAAAGGACGCTGCTTGTTGCATCTTTGTGAGTGTAAAAGCAGGTATACTGCCATCCATTAAAGGTCGTTAAGGCATCTTGCTGGAAAGAGTTGGCGTTGATCCGATGCTCTCGCCGCGCATCCAGGGCCAACTCGGACTTGGCGAGGAACTTCAACTGAGAACCCATGTCGCTTCTGAGAACCTTGCCAAGTGTATGCAAATTCAAAACCTTGGATGCCGTTCAGCACATGCAACACTACAGATCAAAGACTCGTATGAGGAAGTGCCCCCTCCATCACTTTCATAATCTATCACAGTGACGTACGCGGGGTCCCTCCGGTTAGGTTCGGGGGAAACTGAGCCGAGTGGAGGAGGATGGACGGTTCCCCGCGCGATGAATCGCCCGCTGAGCCGATACGACTGTGAACCCCGGATCTTCCCCCGACCACCGATGCGCCGATACAACGCCCCGCACTCCAATAAGCCATGGATGATGCCTGATTTGGACGAAAAAGAGGTTATTCAGCCATGGCATCCCCGCAATTGCGATCTTTTCACAGCTTATTTCTCCGCGTTGGCAAAATCCAAGTCGATTTTGCCAACCAACCGATACCCGCGAACCAAGGAATAGAGCAAGAGGCCAAGAGAAAGATTGACAGCCAAGCAATCAACGTGATAGCGAACAGCTCGTAGCGATGAAACCTGTACCAATATGAAGCCATTGAGTCTTTTGATATCAATAGAGACGAAGTCCGTTTTTCGCAATCTCCGTTTGATCGCATGTGAGCAACGGTGAGAACTCGAATCGTCTGGAGAATCGAAATAATGGGCTGGAACTCTAGATTGAAGAATAGCGACAACCGTCAGGCCCTAGAGTCGACGACGCCTCTTAACACCAAGACAACATCGTGGCTAAAAGATCCCGGACTTCGCCCCCTCAATTTTGGTCTCTTCTTCCTTCTATTTGGTGATGTTGCTCATGGTTTCGACGGATCTTTGATCAACAACCTCCAACAGATTAACCAATGGCAAGATGGTCAGTCGCGCATCACTTCTCTGAGTCCTCACGGCGTGCACTTTTCGACATGCTGATAGGAAAGAGGTCAGACTTTGACCACCCCCGAGCAAGTCTTCTAGGTGCCATGAGCGCATCGTACTGGATCGGGAACATCCTAGGAGTCATCCTCATTCCCCTTGTCGCAGATCGCCTCGGCCGACGCATCGCAATCGCCACGGGTTCCGGCCTTTGCATCGTAGGTGCAGCAATTTGCGCAGCGACAGTGAGTCACGGAGCCTTCATCGCTGGCCGAATTCTTCTTGGCATGGGAGGAGTCATGTGCTCTTCCGTTTCGACGGTCTTGATGACGGAGCTGGCGTACCCATCCCACCGGGCGACGGCGACGGCATTGAGCAGCACGACATACAGCGTTGGGGCCATCTTGGCCGCCTGGGTAGCCTTTGGAAGTTTCCGAATTTCGGATTCATGGTATGCTTTTACTCATCGGGGAAAATTTCCACGCGAGGCCCGAGAAACATGTGCACTGACTGATAGTTCTTTACCATCCCTAGGGCGTGGAGAACGCCGACACTGATTCAGGCGTTTCCATCGGCGATGGTGCTATGCGGACTCTTCTTCTTGCCGGAGTAAGTTTGCCAAGAATCCGTACTTGACTCGAAGCTGTAGCTGAGCCACAACTTCTAGATCGCCTCGATGGCTTTGCAGCAAGGGCAAGGAGCAGACAGCGCTTGATATCCTGACAAAGTACCACGGTGCAGGGGATGCCGACGATGCAGTCGTCCAGCACGAATACGCCGAGATCAAAGAGACTATCGAGGCGGAAATCACGCAGAACAAGAACCCCTTCCACCTCAAGGCTCTTTTCGCAACCCCAGGCAACCGGTGGCGATCGTTCATCATCATCTGGTGCGGGATATGCAAGCAGTGGTCCGGGAATGGGTTGGTATCATATTACCTAGGAAGGTCCGTCTCTACAGAATAGTTGACTTCTGTGTTCTGAGAATGGAGCTAATATAGCATGATACATTTCAGCATGCTCAAAAGCGCAGGCATCACCAAGCAGATCGAGACAACGTTGATTACCGCAACATCTCAGATGTTCAGTTTCGCATGTTCCTTTGCCTTCGCCTTCCTTCCGGCGCGTGTCGGCCGCCGGCCCCTCATGCTGACAAGTATGGCCGGAATGTGGGTGGTATTCGCAGTCATCACGGCCACGTCCGGCGCCTACGTCGAGACAGGGAACCGTCACGCAAGTTACACAACCGTGGCGTTCATCTACCTCTACAGCGGTGTGCATAATCTAGGCTGGACGGGCGCACAAATGCTCTACAGTAAGTCAAAGCCTAGAGCCCCAAATGGACGGTTAGGCTTTGAAACGCTGACGCGCCGTGTCCCTTTAGTTGTCGAAATCCTTCCCTACACCATCCGCGCCAAGGGCATGGCCATGTTTTCTCTTGTAGCGGGTATTTGTGGAGCCTTCAATACCTACGTTAATCCTCTCGGCATTGCAGCAATGTCCTGGAAGTTTTACTTCTTCTATGTTGGCTGGATTATTGTCCAGTTCATTGTCGTATACTTGTTTTTCCCTGAGGTAAGCTCTCGATCGATGATTAGAAAGAACTGCTTATCAACGTTTCCTAGACCAAGGGACCTAGCTTGGAACAGATTGCGCTGCTCTTCGATGGTAGAGATGCTCAGATGGGCCGAGTCAATGTTGTGGCAGAAGAGATGCTAGATGAGAAGGGCGGAGTAGAGTTCCAGACAAAGCAACAGCAGTAGAGTTACTGGAGTTGTTGTTACGTTTCCACTACATACCCAATCCGTATGCTCATCTGTTACACTTTTGAGTGTAAGACAAATTTAGCCTACAGATGTGGTTACAAAACTTCAGTTGCTAGTATGACTACTACGCAGAGTCACATCATTGTGACTCTTCTTGTAAGCTTCGGGGCGGAGCTTTTTGCCAAGGAGGCTTGTTAATCATCCGCACTCAGCGAGTGGTTCTGTGTGCTCCGTACGACCCAAGCTTCGGCGGTCAAACTTCAGCCCACAGACTCTGCACTCCGTAAAGACCTTTTACCTACACTAAAAAGACACACTTGAGGGTGTGACTGCCTCTAGCCAAGAACTAGCGGGCGTGTGATCCACGTGGAGACCCGGCTCCCACATGAGTTCAACCAGTCTGTATTGGGGACTAATCGCGTGATGGTTCAGATGCGGCCTGACCGTCCAACCTCCTTGGTTGAGCTTCCAATCGCATCCAGACGCCGAGACCCCTGGAAACATGCAGCAGCCACCAAGATCTTTGTCAATAGATCTGCTATACAATGTGTTTGGGTTGTCTGGTTCTGGATCCAGGGCAAATTGATTTCAGAGTATCGAAAGTGTGCAAGGCAGTCGCAACTTACACAGGTCGCGGCTACTAAAGAGCGGCTCCTGTGCTGCAGTCTTTCTTGAGGTGATCTGTGAGTGAATAGTAGTCTTGTCTTGCCGGTGGAATACTATTTTGATGCACTAAACTTCTTCAAATGACTTAGGTCCTCCACTTGGACATTGGCCCAGTAATTTTCCCTTACGATATCAAAAACTGGACTAATTCCTTTGTTCCCTCGGCGATGTCGCGGCCTGCGATAGTCCGATGTCCACGTGTCCGTCACGTTTGGCTCAACGAGAACGAGACCGGAGCTAGACTACCACATCTCGAAACACCTTAAAAACTCTATTCTTAAAATTTCTGACGTCAGAATCTACTGGAGGAGCTTACCCTGTTTACCAAACGCCAAGAGTTTCACATCGCAGCTGTCAGCGGTCAAATGTGAATGCCTATCCTTGACCCCGGGTAGAGCTACCATGCCTCGCCCGGGATACCTAGCCCACTACCCTCAGGTGGATTCATGGGGTATTGGAAATCAGACTACTGATGGAGTGATTTCTCAAACGGAGAGGTATGGGTTTGGATTTTGCCGTCATCTCAACTGTCGAGAAAAGATTTTGACTTTGAATGAATGCCCATTTACGGCAGACCCGGCGAAGTCAAGGCCGGCGATTACAGACTTACTTTCTGTCACAATCCTACTGCGGGTAGACGCGTCTTCTCACTTCTCGGCTCGATCGGTTAGCTCCGCGATCTCGGTTGAGATGGTTGCAGCATTCGTTAGGTACTAATTTTGTGCTTGGTGGGCTGGTGATGGTCCAGGTTTGAGTAAACAGAAGGAGACGGCAGGTTTCAGCTTCGGAAAGAAATGTTACGTTTGATGTCACTTTACTGTACAGTTGTAAGTCATATCTGGGTATATCATCATAGCCCTGTGAGCTGTAGCTAGGCCAGCTGGTACATGTGTACCTCATGTAGTCGTCTAATAAGCGTCATCATCTTCCAGCCCAAATGCTGGACATAGCCAGACTCTACCGAGTCTGAAAGCTCAGTCCTTTCCCCAAATTGTAGAAGAGCCGGCACTGTAGTTGCTTGCATCACTCAACTTCCTAGCCGCAAGCTTGGGCCGAGTTGGTGGTGCTAGTGTGTTGACCTCAACGGAGACTGTCGTGGTCGTCTCGCACTGAATCGCCATGCCCATGACCGAACCCTCTCCCATCCCAAACCCTTTCATGCTTCCTTTCATGCTTTCTGTACTTTCGATGCCATCTACTTTGAGCGCCTTCAAACCGCCTGATTTTGGGCCCTTGCGGGCAACTCTCTCGCACCACTTATTATATCGCCTCAGCCGTTTTTGCTCAGAGGTCGAACCTCCCATGACAATAGTTGTGTTGCCGAACTTTGGAGGCGTGCCACACATGAATGAGAATGTCTCTAAGCCAACCTCCTGTGATGGAGGCCCTTCGCATGAGAAGACGATGGATCGTCGGGTTGAAGAGTAGAGAATAACATCCATCCAGCCGTTGCAAGCGATCATTGCTCCCGCGAAGCAGAAGTATCCCAGAGATACATCGTGCCCTGTCATGGAGGCAAGACGGCCAGCAGCTAAAGGAATGGTGCAGACAACGTAGACGAGAGGGTACAAAAGAAACGTGTGCTGCCTAGCATAATCTGGAATATCGGGTAGTCGTCTAAGAATCGTCGTCAAGCACATCGGACGCCAGAAGGTGCTCGAGATTGTGCTGTGGTTATCGCAGCTCGACGTGGTGCCTGAACTTGATCCGCTGCAACCTGATAGGGTTGGGGTAGTCCCTGGGTGTCCACAGCAAGGAATCACCCCGCCGCTTTGCCGAGCCAGCTTCTGTAAATGAAGAAATATTATGAAGTAGATTAAACTTGTGAGAACCAGTGAAATGAAAATCCAGAGATAATGAAGTGTTAAGCGAACATCCTGATATTTGGAGTTGATCCAACACTGTTGCGTGTTAATGTTGTTGCCGCGATAATCATGAAGCAGGCTGATTCACCCAAGCGCCGGCTCTCACGTAGAGGCCGCCCTCACTCTTCCCATTCTCTGTGATGATTACACCAAGGATCCCGGTCCCGTACACGAAAGCCCACATCATGACGATTGCGGTATGAAAGGCCCACGTCGGGATTTTCTTTGTCGAGACAATAGACATGTAGGTGTGGATCGCGATACCCGTGATGAACACGGAAGACGCCAGGTCGCCGGTCGACACAAACCATCCTTGGGTCCAACAAGTGCCTGTGCCGACTTCAATGGCGTTTCTAGTTAGCCACTCTACGTTGAGGAGAAAGGCCAGCGCTTGTTGTATATCGGCAAGTAGGAGGTTGAAAATAAGAACGAGGAACTGATTCGGCGGCTCGTTGATAGCTCTTTGCCACCATGTCTCCTTCTGTTTCTTTGCAGCTTCTTCTTCAGTTGCCGCAGTCCAATTGCTTGGAATAATGAATGCCGCGTCTGTCGGTCTCGGCGACTCAACTTTGATGATGAGATCCTCCTTCTTCGGTGTCGGCGGGCCGTGATGCCATTGGATCAGTTTATACGTCAGGAACGTCAACAAACCCAGGCTGGTGAAGAAGGAGAGAAACCCCATCGTCGCCACTGCGGCGAGGCCATGGCGAAGAACTGGTGGCAACGGACGGACCGAGTAAGGTGAGCTGTCCGAATCGTAGTGATCTACTATCTCCTCCGACTCGTTCATCTCCGCAATGTTGATGGGTTCGACGACGGTTCGTAGCTGCGTGTGGATGTCATCAAGACTACGATTACTGGGCGTCTTTCGGTGTTATACCATCCCACAGAGCCTCAAAAGTTCAATGTTGAGGGGTCATGGCCCAGAAGGTCCAGACCAGGGATCATCTGTAGCTTAAAAGAGAACCCACCCTAGCCTCAACATCAGCCGTCAAGCGGCAAATCCAAAAAAAATCCAAAAGACCATCTGACAATGCATTCCTAGTGCCAAGAACCGTTATCCCAGCCAGATGGAGAAAATAATCCGAGTCATAGAAACGACTCAGCCCGTTTGCGATGAGGGGGTGGGAAGCGAACGTTTCTTTCCAATCCGGATTTACTCGGGAAACAATCAAGAGTTCTCCGAGACAAATTGGATCCAGTACGCGCGCGCGCGCGGCGCTATGGTAAACACCTGATCTTCCCTAAGATTTTGCGATTAGAGTTCGCCATGTGTGTGTATTGCCATCGAGCTCTAGTATTCGCTGTGGGAGCGAAAGAGAAGTGTGCATGTTCCATCCCCGTTCCAAATCGTTCCAGGCTAAAGTATGTCTTCGACGGGACGGACTCTCGTGGGCTTCGGCGTCCCGCGGACCGGGATGACTCAGGCCTTCCTTTCTCTTGGCCTCTCTACACAGTAAGTGTGTCTCTGAAGCACAACCCTACTCATGGGTCAGGGGTTGATAACTCGGAGATTTCTCATTGGCTCATCGACATGCCTTTTTGGACCTACAACTGTCCGAGCACGACGTGATGCCACGAGTTGAGCCTTGGTCTGGACGTGCGTCTCCCGCAAATCGCACTTGTATCCGCCCCCGATTCCGCCTTTTCTGCTGAGACACCCCGTGAACGGTTGGACTTTGCCAAGGCGACCCTGACTGAGATGGAGCGGATGATGAATCGACAGAAAGAATTACTGCCCCTTGCAGTGGGACCTTGGCTTCTATGAGCCGCGGCAGTGGTCAGTAATACACCCGTTCCCTCAGCGGTCATGAAGAGGTGTTCGCCCCGGAATTCATAATCTTCCCCGAAGTGGAGTTTTAGGCTAAAATCCTCCTGCTCGGGCATTTTAACAGCCGCCAAGACGGTTCCGCGCGCATCAATCCGGGGAAACCCACTTATTGTCATCGCCGATGTGTCCACCTACCTCAGGATTATGACGAGGATGATGGGGGCCGAAGCTGTCGTGTATCTAACCGAATTACCTCAGTACCTTACCTATACTGAAAACCACGCGGATCTTGTGAAACTCGAGATCGTACCGAAAGCTACGAGAAGTCAAACTCAACACTACTTTCAAATCGGCGCCAGTATCGTGTGTCCACGTGGTGGTAACTTTAGCAAAGATCCGGAAAGCTTCCGACGACAGTGAAGTTCTTGTAAAGTGGTCATCAAGTACGGTACCAGAGTTTTCATTGGATCGCAAACGGGTTTTCAGCATACGTAAAGTTCGTGTTAATAACAGAACGTTCTGGCCTATCTATCGGTCGGTTTCCTCGTCTTAGCTATCCGCCAAATTTCAAACAGCATGCTGAATGCAAGATGCAAACTCTACTATTATTACACGCTATGCTATGATATGAGCAGCCAAAGTTCCGCTTTCGGATGATGTCTTAACCCGATGAGCCCAAGTTGTACGTGATTAGCCACAGAGTGTTCTCCGTTATTGTTCCCGTTGATCCCAGAATCGTACCGTTACTTGTGCCGTCAGGTACGGGAAAGACAACGTCGTACTGGCAACAGGATTGAACGTCAACGGACGCGGGCCTTGATCACCCGATGACACTGGCTTAGGCCCGCGAATGGGATATGTCCTGGCTCCATTTTACATGACTCTTGTCAGCCTTAAATCTCTTCCCTTTGGACCGTAGATCTGATCAGTGACTGTCATCGAGCTTTAGACGAGAGGAATGAGGCCATGTTGAGTTGTTACGATGGGTGTGTTAGGAGTGCAGTCCGAGGTCCCAAAGTCGTAAACGCGTTTCCAGACACTGCCATTTTCGACTTTCCCATTCTAGGGCACACTCGCCGAATGGTGTCCGCGGACTGTCTGATAGTCGGCGGTACCGTGCGCTGACTTTTTCTTTGCAGCATCTAGACTGCTAAACTGACCGTGCTGTCCGAGCAACATTTGCCTACTTCGGAGCCGAATCAGTGGGGAATGGTTCGCCCTCCTTCTTTTGGCTTCAGGATGCTCGGTTGGGGCCGTGAGGAGGCGAACTTCTCGCACTTTCATCGGATCGGATACATCCACTGGCTTTTGAAAATGCATCCGTCGCGCGGAAGTGGCAAATCGGCTTGCTTCTGTTCTTCAGACGTGTTCTTTCGAAATGATGTGAAGTGGCCTAAATCCGTGCGACATCGTGATAAGGCAATGCACGGCCGAATGCATGCCCTTCTCGTCGTCAGGTAGAGCATACAACCTCGGATTTCCTGAGGAAATAATTGTTATGAAGAATGACTTATCAACGTGATAAGAATGACTCTGAAGTGAGGTCCATCCTTGGACATAGCCGACTTAGACCATGAACGCGGCGACATCTCATATATCGGTATGCGAACGTTTTTACCTCCACCGTTCCGGCCAGTACACTCACTCTGGGTCATCTGTGATATGCCATTATAGATTTTTTTGACCTTCAGAAGGCTGACACATATGTAAGCCGCCTGGGTCAGAGAACGCGGCATCATGTGTCAATCACTTGCATAGGGGTCTTTCTCATCAGGGCCCAAAGTCAATCTACAAGCTGAATCTGCTCAATACAGGTTGTCAGGGAAAAGGGTCATTGGGCTTTACCCGGGAGACGTGTAGAGGAACCTTTCTCTCTTGAACCCTGCCTTGGAAGCACAAAAATACTTCTCGGGAATCTATCCGTTTCGGCTGTAACGGCACGATCCGGCGCGCCGCAAATGCTTCATCATCAACTGCCGACTCCGGTCGCTGGCAATACCGGCATTTGGAAGAAACTGCCGTACTGCTTTGGTCCCGATTGGAACGCGGATATCACGAAAATGACCAACTCGTGCTCTGATCTGGAAAAAACGAGATCAAGGACCCGCTCAAGCTGTCCGCTAGTCTTGCGGAGTTTGAAACATGCTAGACTGGATGAGGTATTCGCATAGAGGTCAGCGGAGCCCATAGGGTAGATCCTCTAGCGCAACTGCGGAGGAGATGCCAAATGCCCGTCAAGTCTGTTAGTCAGTTGATAAATCCTATTTCCCCGGGAGCAGTAGATAGTTGATTGGCCCTAAGGTATATAGCATTGTTAGTTAAAACTGAGCCCAGCCTTTCCAGCTGCTAATAGTCCGGGAGTAGCATGACGTTGCTGATTAACCCATTCTTCTTGGCCTGCATTGTTACGTAGCGGACACAACAAGCTTGCCATCGTGGCGTAATAAGCCGCATTGAATATGGCCCTGCGTCGCATCTTTGGTTCAAAAACACCACGATTAATTCCATACCAGTCATACTATTTCGCCAAAATCAGTACAACAGTTTTGTGTTTCCCTACAAGCACGGGGAGTTTTCAGTGGAAGAGAGAGATGCTTGATTCGGAGCCGCCGTTTCGGGGGGCTATCAACATGCTAGCATTATGTACATTACGTGAAATAAGGTATCATGGCGACCTATCCATTAGAAGGGAAGCGGGAAGCAGGGGACAGCCCGTTCGGATAACCAAGTAATCAGGACTGCTTTACCTCGAAGCTATGTCTGAGCGATAGTTGCAGGGAAGTAGCAGCGCTTCTGACTATTTCACTTGGCGGGACCATAGCCGTGGAGGAGGACATATTTGATTGTTTAAATTCAATAGATACAATATCTCGGATGTCTCATACGCTTTATCGTTAACTGCACATGTGAGACTGCAGTCATGCCATGAAAGTAGTAATCTATATGCATGTGACGAAGGCTGGTCCAGATCAAGCATTGGCTAGACTTGGACAAGGATTGGTTTTCTTACCGTTCGATTGATTTTAAACTATCTAGTGTGCCACTACGCAGTGCCCCGGCACTTGTGAAAACATTGAGCATCAGACTGCTGATGACTCAAAGGAGACAATACTACCGCCAAGAGCCTCACATCGTTACGATATCGCGCTTCAACTGGGGAATACGGCCATTAATAGCTGGTCCCGCTTCACCTTGCCAAGACAATAGAAATACCAAGCCACAAGGTCCATTATTCACACATTTCGATGGCGTGTGACACAACCATAACAGGGAATCAGGAGAATTGCTCCCACCGGCTGTATCGGATGAGAGTAGCATCCTGATGCAGGCATTTCAAGTATTCAAGATAAGGTTCAGGGATGAAGAGTGATGTCAAGATGGCCCCTACTTTAATGGGGTAATTCGGGTTATGCTGAGTCGGGTGAGCAACAACCTGCCCTTGGCTAGAAACGCTATCACAGTACATGTAGGAGCCATGCCGAGGACTTCGGGTTATTCAATAGATTGACTTGTGAATGTGTATATCTCGATTACCTTGCCTTCGCCGAGTCAATTACCAGCTCTGTAGGTTTTGAATCAGCGTATCAGTCACCACACATGAATCAACGCGAACGGATGATAAACTGAAGGCCAACTTAGGAGGATGTCTCACTTCACGTCGCGTGAAGTCCAGATCAACGGTAGGGTGAGAGGGGGTGGATAACTTTCAACGTCACAGATCAATCTCTGCTAACTACTTAATACTAGGTAATCTGGGCGAGTGAAATTCGCTCATCAGGTTCCACTATATGTCAATGTGGCTTGAATGGACCCTGAGAGGTCACATCAACGACAATATTGATCAAAACACGAGACACGACACATTTGACGACGGAAGACTATTTTACCGACTTTCTTTCTAGAGTACCATAGCACTGTTGTGTTCAAAAACAAGCAGAAAGTACATGCACTGCGAGATGCATTCCGCATGGCACACGTTTAGTTCAATTTACTTGAACCAGTACAACACAATAGATGAGGTTCTTAGGTCGCATAAGCTGCCTAAGTTTTCCAGGACGACATATCACGACCGACAACCCTTAGACCAAAAAAGTAACTGTGATGGCGGTATCTCGGTTTTGCTAAAGACCGTTTCCTCTGCAAAGCACCGTGCCACCTTCGTGAATAGTCCTCATTCACTCTCACCTATATTCTCAAGTCTCAGTGTGCATAACTCCATACTATTTCTGCGCAAAAGCAAACATCCCATAGCCTAATATTGAGTTTTGGTCACGAAAAAGCGGATTCCTTTTTCAGGTGCCCCGTAAGGCGGTAAAGCCGTAACTCTGCCACTGGCAGCTTTACTAAACATTGCAAAACATCCACGTTGCCACGCAGGTATGATAATTGTGTCTGGTTTGATCCATTCATCTTCGTCCAATCGCAGCATTCGTAGGCCAAAACAAACCCAAGCGAAAATATCAGGTTCATTGAAGAGCCGGTGGGCTACCACTTGTTTACCTACTTATGGCTATTGCTAGGGAAACTCAGAGAACGCGTCTTCTATCACGTGCCTCAAAGTCATGTTAGACCAAATCTTGCAATGATCATGACGTCGAAACATTTGTCCAGGGTAGTTCTGCCAAAGTTCCAAAGTCCGAAAATAGAACTACGACTGCTTGTTGTGGCCTTCTTTGGCGCCCGAAAGTCCCGAGCACCGGGCAATGCTTGGGCTGTCAATCCAGGTACAGCTCGACATGACGCGGTCGTCAGCACCATAATGCGGTTCAGCCACTCGCTAAGTGTTTAGTTTCTTGGCAATGTTCCTCCTGCAGGCCTCAACACAATCAAGTATAACGTAACACGAGACAGCAGGAATTCTCCTCGGAAACACCTCAACATGCAAGTGACTCTGCGTGAGTTTGGCTATTCTGTTCTTTCGAATGCCATGTATACAAAGGGCAAGCGCAGGTACCCAAGCTGGCGTGCTTAGACTCGAGTGGCTGATTGGAAGACCACAATCTAGCCTAGTAAAATAATCGATGTAAAGCATTGTGCTCTCAACCAACTTGCGCTGTGTTCGGGGGCTTTGTAAAATGTGGGTCCTATTCTGAAAAAGGAAAAAAGCAAAAGTCTGGAATAGTCAATGGCTGCCGGCCTCAAGATCAGTCCCGCGACGCGAGGGATGGCTTCATAAGATCAACTAAAGCATAGCCCACTGGCAGTTACGCAGGCGATAATGTGGCTTAACGTCCAAAACTTGCCAATCACGATGTGTTGACAGATGCGACTAGTACAAAAGTAGCTAAGAGAATACGAGAGTCGCTGTAATACACACTGCCAGGGCGAAATGCGCCTGCCTGGCAGGGTGACTAGCATCTTAATCCTACAGCCAGCCAAACATCAATGGCAATGGATACTCGACTGCGGTCCTGAGCGATGAAAGTACTTTTGCCAAGATGGATGTCTCACAGTGAACAATCAGTTGCTGTGATCAGGGACCTCCAGATTTATTGAAATACCATCAGTTGCCTCGACATTTCGGACGACTTGTTAGTAGAAATTCACACTCCGGTAGCAACTCAGATTATACCTTTCCGAACTTCGGACATCTATACAGTGGACAAAATCTAGTAGAAGATCAGCCACTCTTGTCACGATGGTGTCTTCTCTCCTCTTGGCCGGATCTTTGTTTGGCCTCAGCCAAGCGGTCACTCTCCCCTTGGCTACAAGAAGCACAAATTCCACCAAAGCCTTCAGCTGGGTCGACACAAAACCAACGAGAGACCTGCAATACTACGACTGTGGTGATGGCTTTCAATGCGCCCGACTCGAAGTCCCACTCGACTGGTCAAACCCAACCAAGAACAGCACTGCTTCCATTGGCATCCTCAAGCTCCCGGCAACAGTTCCGAATGACGACCCGTCCTTCGCTGGCAGTATTCTCATCAACCCCGGCGGTCCAAGCGGTTCTGGCACCGGTTTTGCTTACTCCTTTGGACCCACCTTGCAAAAGGTCCTTGGTCAAGACCGCAACTATGAGATCATCGGATTTGATCCTCGTGGTGTCAACACAAGTACGCCTCGCGCCGACTGCTTCAAGGGAGACCAGTTCGCCCGCAGGCTTTCCCAGGAGCGCGACTCCATTCTACCCCCGATTGATGACGCTCTTGGCTATCATTGGGCCGACGCCAATGCTCAGAGTGCTCTTTGTGAAGAGAATGGTGTTGATAGTATCTGGGGTCACATGAACACCGCGTCCGTTGCCCGTGATATGGTGGAGATCATTGACCGCATCGACGACCTGCGCTGGAAGGAGTCGGGAAGGGCCAAACCAAAGGATGCTGAGGCAGCCCGCCTGCAGTACATTGGGATTTCATACGGGACCTACTTGGGCAATACCTTTGCGTCAATGTTTCCTGAGCGCATTGGCAGGATTTGGATTGATGCTGTCGTTGACGGCGACGACTGGGCTGCTGGTGTAAGTTTATCTCACCTCTTGAGTGTATCCCCATGTTAATCAATTTTATAGACCTTCCGAAACAATATCAACGACGTGGAGAAGATCGTTGATCAATTTTACGCTGTTTGCTTTGAATCCAAGGAAGACTGTCCCCTTTTCCAGTCATCTGACAAGTCCGGCTCAGATGTCAAAGCTCGTGTCGCCGACTTTCTCGATGAGATGGATACCAACCCCGTCTCCTTCGCCTACAACGACCGCCCGGGTGTTCTCACATCCCCAGTCATCCGCCAGGCAATCTTCTCAGCCATGTACACTCCCTTGGTCTCATTCGAGCCACTTGCTCTGGGCCTCAGCGCACTTCTGAAGGGCAACTCATCCATTCTCGCAAACTTTCTAACCCCCGAGTCCATCAAGCTTGTCTGCGACTTGGAGAACGATGAGCTTCCTCAGTACAATTGGGACTCTGATGTCTTATCTAGCGTTCTATGCACAGACATCGTGGATGACGTGGTTAATCGCAATATCTCCTTCTACGAAAACTTGCTTAAGGAGTTGAAGAACCAATCCGAGACGACTGGAACTGCTGTAACCGGAGCAGTCCCAATCTCCTGTGCCGGGCGTAAGATTCGCCCGCCGTACGCGTTCACGGGACCTTTCAATGGCCTTGCCGCCAACGCCAACGACTCCAAGGCTCCCGCTGCACCGCTCTTGATCACCTCTAGCCGTTACGATCCAATCACTCCTCTCAGAAACGCCCTGCACGTTCAGAAGGGACATCCTGGCTCGGCTGTGGTGATTCAAGAAACTTCCGGACATGGCGCGACATCTAACCCAAGCGCTTGTCTTGTCAAGATCGTTAGGGACTACTTTTACGAGGGCAAGCTGCCTGAGAGTGGTACTGTCTGTGAGTCGGCATGTAAGCCAACCATTCCGGCTGATAAGGAGAACTGCACCTCTATTCTTAACTCCAGAGATGTGGAGTATATGTTGCCTCCATTGGGAGAGTTCCACTGGTTCTAGTCGACAAATTCCGAGTGTTCTTTCCAACACTAGTAATTAGTTAAATATGATCGCAACTCTAATTTCCTTTTTGATAATCATTTTTGTATAAACATGCAGCCAAGTCTTTTGCCATCTATTGACTCTCATCGCTCATGCCTCATAAGGAAAGCAAGGTTGTGCGGACGTACTTGAGCCCAAGAAACAGGAGCATGATGCAAAGGTAACCTTGCTGGGTCAGGTTTAGGCAAATGCCATAGAGGTTAATTGAAAATGACTTTAAGCCACTCATATCCACAACACCATCTGGGTCGTCCTCTTCCGAGTCTCAATGGCCAGCAACACAGCTATGTTCATCAGCGTATTGTCCTCATTATATCAAGCGAACGGGGCTTCCAAACCTCGGGCTCTCTGGCTTAGTGGTTGATATGGACCACTCTACTCGGGACGTTGAATTTCCACATGTGTCTATCGAGATGGACTTCGATTGCAAGCAATTCTTTGGCATTTTTGACATTTGAGATACACTCAAATACACTTTTCCACCTAAATAGATGTAGATATGTGAATGTGGACAGTTGAGCTGAGGCTGATATCGAATTCGAGTGGACTCCTCAAATACATGGTCGAGTCGATTGCAACCTCCGCGATCAATCTGGCGTTCCATGATTGCATCTTCATCGTCTGAGGTTCCCTCAACCATATTTCCTTGGAATGCTAGGATCTGTAGTACAACAGACACCTCATCCTGCAGTTGTGGAATCAGTTGTGGACTGAGCATCTCACAATTCCGGACTGTAGAGAAGCGCTCCAGGCCACGCGTCACCAGCGCCTCGCAGGAACAATCATACGCGGGCGAGAGAGGCTCTAGATCAGGCTCGCGTCAGTAAAAGCCACAGGTGAGGGAATAACAGTGAAAGTACCTTCACTAACATCAAAAACATTTGACCTTGACAGATCTTGGTAGACAAGCTTAAAAAAATGTGTATAGGGGTTGGTACAACTGACAATGGCTGAAGGATTACGAAGAATCATGCGGTAGTGGTCCGGATCTCACAGTGGATGCAACTCAGCTTTTCGATTGGCCAAGGTTGTAGGTACTTGTTAAGAAAGCGCAGCATATCGGCATTCGTCGTCGTCGTCGTCGGTAGTAGACGAGCGGTGATACTCCCCAGGCTGTGGTAGCTACACCATGTCTCGAAATGGTAGAGCCCACGGATCATACGGATTCTCTCTGTAACGCTTAATCCGCTACAGTCTTCCGCCTCCATGTCCTGACGACCCCATTGACGCCAAAGCTATGGTAGAGCAGATCTTACTGTCGATGAGTAGAAACGTGCGATGCCGGCCAGATCATCAACAGTACATGCTGCTCTGAAATTCTCTGGATCGGACTGCAAGTTGAGATATGAATCCATGAACTCCTCCAGAAGCTTAAGTTCATCTTCACTGGTCGACTCGCGCAGAATGCCAAGCTTATGAGCCGCAAAGGCATCAACGAATATGCGATGGCTGTGGAAGGTCTTGCCGAGGTGGTGATATAGCAGCCCGCGCCTCGCTGAGAGATAACATTTATGCAAAGTGGACGAGACGCAGATGGCTGCGTGGAGGCTATCTAGGTCCGAGAGATTGCGGAGGACCTGCAACTGGATTTCTGGAATGAGGCCATCGAGGGTCAAGCGCCTAGCGACCTGCGGTCCGCTGAGAGCGGACGTAGTGGAACACTCGGTCGGCTGTTTCGCTCTGTCGGAGCCTGGGCGGTAGGGTTGTTTTTCTACTTCCTCATGTTTCTCGACAGACTGATCTTCATTGCACCCCATCGGAGCTGTACCACCCGCTATGAGTATCTCATCTCGACAGCTTGGCTGTGGTGAAGGTGACAAGGATTGAGTATTCGACCCCATTTTGTGGCATGCCTCAATGGATGAATAGGAAAAAAGATCGGTGCTCGGTGGCAGGTGCGGTAAGGTTATTAATTGGGAGAGCCAGTGAACAGAACCCTGGCGTCAACCGATGATACCCTCCAACTCAAGCTTGTGTCCCGGTGAGTCTGGTGCTGTCGTCGACAGCGAAAAATCTTTTTACCTCCATCACTTCACACATTTTGTATCGTGTGTGAGCTGACGATGACGAAAAAGAAGTAACCAATCACCATGTCTGATCTGACGCCATCAAAGCGAATAACGGAGAGACTTGACAATGTTCTCAACTCAGCGTGAATGGTTGGTGTAATTGGTCGCTACCCCAACTTGACTGGCGATGTACTACTGAGGATATCTCAGATGGGGTAGTATCTCGGAATCGCAACCTTCACCCGAGTCTGCAGTCATGCTAGTATTTCGAATTTATACTTTGATCCGGGCAAAGACGGGATATAATACGAAAGATCAAGCACGGCAAAAATGACGCACGTGAGCTAGCATTGTGGGCTTGCCTGCGGGATGTCTATTGCATGGGCTTACCTGCTGCCTTTTCATCTTGAGCAATTGGTACTGGACGGGGATTAAGACTGCGCCCCTCGCAGACCTCAACCCGGTGGTCTGGATGATACAGAAGTGAGACGCCAATGTCATCTCCCCAGAATGTCAAAGCAGCCATGTCCCATCGACGCAGCTCGAATTCCAGTGGGAAACCCCCCAATACAGTCCTCTCGCACTTCATGGTCGTAAGGAGGCGGCGCAGAATCACGACAACGAATCATGTCCACCTCCGTGCAACATAACCGGCATAGCAGGCCTCTACAGGGCCGAGAACCACTTTAACAGCTGGGATGAACCAGATTTGGGTCAACCTCTTCCATATTTGGCAGTCCATGTTGCATTTCTCGTTTCCCCACCTCAGGTTGCTGTATGGGTCGCATACTCAGTTGAGGCGTATCCAGAACTTCGGGCTACCTTGGCGCGCGCTTACGTCCGCCCTTGCGCTGGGAGATGATGCATGCAACAGCATTGATATGCTTCATTATGCCCAGCTGTCAAAATCGCCGTCGAACACTGCTTCGTTCTTCCCACTTTGCGTTGATTGTTGTACTCCAATTGCGGCGCTTAGGCCGAGAAGTATGTTCACTGATTTTCACTCCAAAGAGTCACGTTGAAGAAAAGTTGGGTCCGGTTGATTCAAACGAAATGTGTCACGACGTATCTTCGTTCACGAGCATTGCGACTACATCTAGAACAGATACAGAAGTCTTTTCTTATGACCTATATATATCTGATACGCCTGGTCACTTTGTCAAAGACTGACCTGTCCCTGTCGACTGGTGCACTGCCCTAGCCGACCCTCTCCTTCAATGTCACAACACGCACCCGATAGTCTGGCTGCTACAGAGATGGTACAGCATGGCATGCGTCGAACCAAGGAGGTATGTCCAATTTGCCAAATCTGTGTCTTGCAGACTTGATTCTAGCTCCAATGACAGTCAGGTAAATGGGAGCATTTGGCACTTGTGTTGGGTCCAACGACCCTAGTAAGTAATTATGCAAGAGAGTGGCACCCGAGGATCTTCATCAAGTGGCCCCATTTCCATGTCAATTCTGCTACCAACAGCGTTGGATGCGCCGTAAAGGCTCCTGTACCAATATCCAAGGACCAGTTAGAACCTCTTTTCAGGAACACTCTTGATGCTTAGTCCCCGTGTAAACGCTGGGCTGGTTTCTACACATCGCCGGGCTACACTCTCAACGCTTCTCCTAGCCGCGCGGTTCGCCTGGCCATCAAATAATACTTGTCTGTTAAAGAGAGCCAATCTACCGACAATACAAAACCTGATTTTCTCATAAGAACTCCCCGAAGCCCCTCGAGGTCATGTAGCTTCCTCTGCCGATGAATATGTTGACACATATCTCCCACTCGAGGCAAAGCTGTAAGGAGCTTTGTACAATTGTTGCCCTACTTATCGTCTATCTCAACATCAAGCGCTCACTTTCCAAGTTCTCTTCCTTGTCCTTATCCGCCATCATGATCGGTCTTTTGCGGCCACTAGACTTGCGGAAAGAGGGTGTGGCTTCACACGACAATACACCGGCGCCGGTATCGCCGGTATCGCCAGTATCGTCAGTATCGAGGCCTCCAGCTAGCCCTGCCGCCAATCTTCACGCCATTGTGCTCGCTTTTCGAGCCATTACAGTGCTCAAAACAGCAAGCACCTCAGCGACTACTCGAATCAGAAAGACAACCTCTATTGATGCGGACAAACACCCCGCGTTACCCCTCCCAAATGTACATCCAGGTACGTTAGGTCCAGATTGACTTCTCACAAATGCACAACATGAATGCTGATACGTAATCGAAATAAAGTGTATCAAACCGTTCCTCTTCGCCCCAATGAGTTCCGCATTCTCCATGTGGAGCCATCCGCTTCATTCTCGTCGCAAGTTGTGGCCAGGCTCTCCGTGGTTGACTACGATCCCGAATCCAAGAGAGTCTCGGCCTCTTACGACGCTCTCTCCTACAGATGGGGTGACCCCAACGACACCGTTACGATTATCGTCAACAACGCAGAGTTGAAGGTGACAAGGAATTTGTCTATTGCCCTTCAGAATCTTCGTCACAGGGACCGAGAGCTTGTCATCTGGACTGACGCTATCTGCATCAATCAGATGGACATAGAAGAGCGACAGGTCCAAGTGACTCTAATGGGGGCCATCTACTCAAAGGCAGCCTGTGTACAGATATGGCTTGGCGAGGCTGGTCACGATACCGAAGAGGGTATGAATCTCGCCAACAGCTGTGGCGGCACACGTGCAGACACCGCAGAAGTTGTGAAAAAGATATGCGCTGATGGTCGTGGGTCGACTGGATTGGCAGAGCTCCTCGAGCGGCCATACTGGAGCAGAATTTGGATGTTCCAAGAAATCCTCCTGTCAGGAAAGGCGCAGGTTCAGTGTGGGCAATTCAGCACATCCTTCGGTAACCTCAAGCACCTAGACTTGATAACCTCCAAGTCATCCCTGTGGAAAGACCGAAAGAACCCTCCACCCTGGACTATCCGACTTCGCAAAGCGTTCTTCAACACAGCACAATTTACCATCAGTCCAAAGGCTCTCAACAACCTAGAGCGTATTCTTGTTCTCACAAGACCATTACAAGCGACCGAGGCGCGTGATAAGCTCTTCGCCCTTATGGGTACGTGCGATATGGCCCCGTATCTGTCCGTCGACTACAGCAAGTCGCTCCGCGATATCTATGTCGAGTTCGCCAGGCATTACGCTCAAAAGACAGGAAGTTTAGCTTTGTTTCTCCTTGCCGGGTCTCAAAATCCAGAGGATCAAACCGATATTGGTCTTCCTTCATGGACTCCGGACTTTCGCTCTTCGACGGGGGTCGATATCTACACTGGCTACGGTATCGAAAATGCAGGTACCTTCAATGCCACCAAAGGGAAACGCTTCATGGGAGCGTACTCAAAAGAACACTCAACGGGGGATGCCGACGGGGTCTTCGTAGCCGAAGGATATCTTTTCGACACGATTCGAACCACAGTCCCAGTCTTGAAAGATGCGCGGACTCCAAAGCAATTGTTATCGGTGCTGCGATTCGGACAGCTTGAAAGTCGGCCCATGGTTTCAGGCAAGCCTCAGATCGAAGCACTGTTCGAGAGTCTCATTTTCGACACCAATGGGCACACTGAAGAGGACTCTGAAGCTCGCGCCACCACAAAGCAACATCATCGATTGAATTACATGCTTGGGTTCATGCGAGACTTGGAGACATACATGGGCAACGAGCTTCCCAGAAAGAAAGACGGCAATGTTGACTTCAACGCCCTCTTCGACTCTAAAGGAGGCAGCGATCTCCCCTACGTCACCTTCTACGAGTCAATCAAAAGGACTGATCCCTCCCAGCTCGATGTTCATTACAAAGCATTCATGAAGGAGTTTTTGTTGAAAGCAGGACGGGCGTCGAGCATGTTCGTCTCCAACGACAACAAGCTCGGTCGGTGCAGCGTCGTTGCACGATCTGGTGATGTCATTGCCTTACTTTTTGGATGTCCTTTTCCTGTGATTTTGAGGCGGAAAGAGTTAGGATTCGAGCTTGTCGGTGCTTGTTACATCAGCGGCATGATGTACGGGGAGTTAATGACCAGCAAGAGTCATGACTTGGCTGTTCAGGAGATCCCATTGATCTAAGGAAGATATCAGCAGACGAAGCTGAGCATGTATCATTATCGAGGTATTTTATCATTCGGCAGCTCATCACCCAATTGGAGTCTCGATTTCTCGCGAGATTTACTTTATCCGAATGTCAGTCTTCGTGCTTCCTTCCTACAAGCTCGCTCTATCGCTTCGTAGATCTTCATTTCAGAAGCTGTCAGTCGCATAAAAACCCATCCTGTAGTTTCACCTCGACGACTCAGTCGTCGCTGTTACGCCGGTCAATAAGTCACAATCGAAAAATTGTCTAATCCTGGCGCAAAATAAGCCTAGGACACGTTACATTCCGACCCAGTTTCGTCTTTTCCATGGTCATCTGAGTTTCCGCATTCGACCGTCGATTGGCCAACCCTGCGGTCCGAAGAGTCCAGTGACTCTAGTCAGAAGCGCTCAGCTAGAAGCGCTCAGTCAGAAGCGCTCAATACAGTTTCTTGCTTAGCGTAGAGTTTCATTCGCGCGCTTGCGACAATAACGCCGCGGCAAAAGTCCATCATCTTCCATTCCATGGAGTTGTCATGATCGTCCTTGGGGCTTCCATCTGTAATTTTATGACAGCGAAGGGCTGGTGTTGCATAAGAGACCAAGCATGTCCACATCCCCTCCTTGAGAGGATGTCCCTTGTCATATCTCCTTCCGCAGCTCATGCAACTCACGGGACCACAATACGACCTTAGTGATGCGAAATCAGAGAGCGTGTGTCCATTGACTGATAACCAAACAAAAAGCGTAAGTTGCACAGAACATACATCTTGTCACCCAGCCGTCATTTTCAAATCTTCTTGGTTAGCACTTGGACTGATAAAACAGTTCTGCTTTGGCAAACACAGCCAATGACATCCATTCGATGTGACGAGCCCATCGAAGTGGGTGTCGCTAACGATGGACGACGGACAACCGAATCAGGTCCGATTGCCTGTGACTGATGAGAGAAATTGAAATCGATTCAGCCACTGACTCGCACCAGTTTACCATGTGCTTCCTTTCAGTAGAGACGAGATCCGTGTGATCAAGCTGCAGCCCGCTACGTCACTACTGGCTCCGGTTGTTGCCGACCTCGCCGTCCTGCAGCTCGGAATTGAGCCTTCCCAGTATAATGCGTTATCATATCGCTGAACCCGACTTGCACCAAGAGTTACTGCACCTCGTGCTGAAGCAGCTTCTTGATAGGCCAGACTCAGTGAACAGGAATTTATACCAGGCTAGGAAGAGAGTCAATGACTGGAATAGGGATTTGGAAGGCTAGTTACAAGATGTTCCCAGCGTACCTGACTTAGGTAGCTAAAACAACAAAGCAGGCTCTATACTATTCGGTTTTGGGCCTGTTTCTAGAAATGTTGACGTTCACCTTCTCAATCTCTTCCCTCGCTCGATCCCACCGACTTCGCTTGCCCTTGAAGTAGCGATAGATATGTGGACTGTAGATACCACCCATGAGAAGGTTGCAGAAAGATCGATCCTTGAGCCAGTAACGCCATCCCTTCCAACCCCACCCCAAATATTCGTCAACCCCAGTTCCAGCCATCTTGTCTGCCCATGCTGACCAAGAATGGCCATTGACAAGCTGCGGGTGAACATTACTTTTCTTTGCAAGGTTACACAGCCAATCATGGTGCTCGTCAACCGCCCGCTCCATCTCGTGCTGAGGTGGAAGATCCGAGTTCCCCTTCCAGATTTGCACGACAGCCATGGATGCCAGGTCATATAGAACGAATGCCCCCGTTGCAAATGCCACGCACCCCATGAATGCGAGTGAGTCCGGGTACTTGAGAGACAGAACATTCTGATACAGACGAGGCAGCGGTTTGCCCCTAGACCCCTGGGACGCAGTCCACTTCGGGGTGGTAACAGCCGTTGGATCAGCTTCGTGATCCAACAGACTAAAGTTGGGTTTGTATCCAGTGCAGTAGATGATAGCATCTACATTCAAACTCCTTCCATCAATCAACTCAACTTCATTCGGCCCGGTTACGCAGCTGACACCTAGGACAGAGTGGACTTTGCCACTCTCAAGCGCTGGGACGATCTCGTCTGAGACGACTGGGTTGCTAGTTTTGATCGAAGGTGCTGGTGAGAGATTCCACTCAGGACGGATATTGAATGCAGAATCCTGCAGCCTTTTAACAAATCCATTGAAAAGGCGTTCAGATAGATTAGGGAAGAACCGCTCGAGGAGCCTTTGGAAAGTGATCAAGCGAATGTTAAGTGTGTGGTCAATCGGACGGCCTTTGTTGGTTCGAGGAAGCTTATGGCAGATTAGACACGGTTTTCGATAGATTGGGGTCTATGACTTACGATGAGAGCGCCTTCTCGATGAGAAACATAGATCTCGCTTGCATGGCCCACAAGTGATGTTGCAGTGTCAGCGCCGGTGTTTCCCAAGCCGAAAAGCAACACTTTCTTCCCTGCGAAGTTCTCTGGGCTAAACTGCTCATCAGCAAAGAAAGACCAGACTGAAATAGTGTGGTTGACCTTTTGTAAGATTTGGAGTGGAGCGTTTCGCCCTTGAACTGCTCAATCCCTTTGACATTCGGATAGTTCGGTGTTTGGTTCATTCCTGTCGCGATGATGACCCTGTCGAACATTTCTTTGGGCGAACCAGAAATTTCAATAATCCATTTGTTGAGAGTATCATCATGCGATACATGAGTGACAACTGTGTTGAGACGCATCATTGATCGTAGCTTGAAGTGATCGACATAGTCCTCCAGATACTGCGCCACCTCTTCGGCCGAAGGTTGACTGGTCGTCGCTTTGATTTGTGAGAGTGCTAGCTTTTAGTCCAATTGACAGACTTACCATCAGGAAACGGGAAGTCTGTGAAACACCCCTGATGAAATGTCAGTCGCATTAACTACTTCAAGTCCCAAGTCTCTCGTCTGCACATTTTAGAGAGAGAAATCTTACTCTTTCTTTTGAAATATTAACGACAGTTGCTGTAGTACGTAAGTCAACAATGATCCAAATGCAATGGCAGGCGGAGCATCGTGCTACTCACTGGGCAACACAGAAGTCTTGTCCTCTCGAGTAAACTTCCAAAGACCACCAACATAGGGGTTGCGCTCAAATCCGGTCACTTCGAAACCCTCTTCGGCAAGATTCTTCAGAGCCACAATACCAAAGGCACCTACTCTGCGTCAGAATAATCAACTCGTTTCATCGACAGGTTTACTAAACTTACCGAGTCCGATCACTGCGACTTTGTTCCTTGAAAGGTCCATTGTGACACAATTGAAGTCATTCAAAATACACAGTATTTCTCAAGCCGGGACTCACCAGGGAACCACGCGCCATATCTAGTCATTTTCTCTTTGGCGATTCTCGTGGTATGGAATGCGGGCACCTAAACTCTTGAAACCTTGAGGGCTGAAAGTCATGCCACTACTTCCGCTGTTCCGCTGTGGCGTCCACTAGCACCCAGCCAAGCGCACCTAGCAGCGAAACCACGACATAAATAAGCGAGGCGATACGAGAGCAGCGCCTGATTGGTGTTTCTGATCTCACTTCTTACTGTCAGCATTGATGGACTTCGGAAGGTAAGCCCTGCGTTTCTCGTAAGTCCGTCGTTTTATGAGCTTCTCCGAGATGCAAGTGCTCGCATGACAAGTTGGTCCGAGACCGGCCTCGCCTGCTCAAATTGCTCAGTCCAAAGTCCTTTTTTCTTTTTTCTTGTTTGAGGTTAGCGGGCTGCATGCCTTGGGTATTTGATAATAAGTCCGAAGCAGACCGTAGTCCATGAATTGTAGAAGAACATATGTTTCGATCTACATTTGTCACTCTTCACGCAAGTAGGTAATTATACAACGTAGGTATAAGCAGCTCAAGGTGAAAAGGCTTCCCATTATCTGCTGGGGCTTATACGCCCGAATTTGGTTGAGCTTGAAAAATGCTGGTATAGGACTCATTTCATTACCCGAAAACCTACATGCACTGCACATCAGCGGTGGGAGTCATTGGACGTAATTGAATACCGTCACTTGACCTCACCTCTCATGCACTTAAGAACTCTTGTTGTGCTTGGGTTAACTGCCTGTCAAGGCGAATCATCGAGCACCGAAATCTAAAGCCTTTCCCTAGCACACCAAATTTGAAGTTATTTGAGCGCTTGGGACTAGGATTCGGATCCTGTCTGAAAACATCAAGGGAATTAGATGACAATGTGCGTTTTGCAGGAGCCTATTTAGCCGGTCCTGATATGACAGCTGCGTTGAATGGCTGAAGTCTTGATTAATGTGCGCAAATCAGCTCAACATATTCGCGCTTGGCAGCTTTGGGAGGTTTAACGATCCTACCCGGATTCCTTCGTCATATACCTTAATACGGAGAAGAAACTGGGTACAACGTCTGTACAAGTAAGGTGCACTTTAAAAAGAGTGACTTTCTTGATGTGCTGCGATTCGCATCGCCGTGTCCTTCCTCGTCGCTCTATCTATTACGAAATTATCTCAAGTCGAAATGTCAGCATTTTCTTGCGTCCCCGCAACGTTTGAGAACATCTCACTGTTTGGGGCGGAGATTCTGTCTCTGCAGACAAATCTTGTCACCAACTACACCATCACTGTCCCTTCTTCTGTTCGCTTCACCCAGCCGTCAGTCGAAGTGCAGAACGGGAGCTTTTGCAACATCACGGTAACCTACACCCACCCGGGTCAAGGTGATATCGTCAATTTCGAGGCGTGGCTTCCCGCAGAAGGATGGAATGGTCGCCTTCAGGCTGTCGGAGGCGGCGGTTGGGTTGCAGGCCGCAGTGAACCGTTTTACAGCGCCATGGGTGGAGCAGTAGCTGACGGCTATGCGACGACCACGACCGACGCTGGGTTGGGAAACGCTTTGGACGCGAGTCCTTGGGCACTTCTCAGCCCCGGAAACGTCAATTTCTACAATCTGCAGAACCTTGCGTCTGTGTCACTCGACGATGGCGTAAGTCGATACACCGTCTTGGCGTAACTGACTCTTCTAATCTTGAAGCATGCAGGCAATCATCGGAAAGTCTCTCATCAGGTCCTACTACGGTCGCGGACCAGACTATTCCTACTGGAATGGCTGTTCTCAAGGAGGCCGACAAGGACTCATGCTAGCCCAGCGGTATCCTACTCAGTATGATGGCATCGCGGCCGGTGCTCCAGGGATTCAATGGACCGATTTCTTCCCGAGCATGCTCTGGCCTCAGCAGTACATGAATATGATCGGGGAGTACCCTCATGCATGTGAACTCGCGGCGATCACGGCCGCGGCAGTGTCTGCTTGTGATGGATTAGACGGTGTCAAAGACGGGATCATCAGTGAAGTCGATGCGTGCCTTGATGCATTCAATCCTTTCAAGATGGTCGGTCGAGCAATCAACTGCTCTGAGGCACCTGAAGTTAGTCGTGCAGCAGCAGCTGTAGTCAATGCTACGTGGCAGGGGATGCGCAACTCCCAAGGCGTACAGCTGTGGCCAGGACTGAACCCCGGTACTGATCTGGCTGTCGGCGTCGCTGCCACCAACTGCTCTACAGGGTCTTGCAGAGGTGTGCCATTGCCCATTGCTACGCAATGGCTTTCGTTATTTGTCGCAAGGGATCCAAATTTTGATCTTTCCCACGTCAGTCAAGCTGAGTTTGACTGGATGGCACACCAGGGGCGGCAGAGGTACAACTCGATTATTGGCACTGATGACCCTGACCTCTCTGCTTTTCGTGATGGCGGAGGAAAGCTGATTACTTTTCACGGCCTCGTAAGTCAACCCCTTATCCACCTTTGGGCAGTGAAAAGGATTGACATTCCCACAGATTGACGAGCTTCTCCCTCCAAAGGGGAGTACCAAGTACTACAAGAGAGTATCTGATCTCATCCCGGGAGTTCATGACTTCTACCGCCACTTCGAGGTACCCGGCATGGGCCATTGCGGTGGAGGGAGGAGCGGAGAGCCAACTAGTCTATTTGGTCAACTCCGTGTATGGGTCGAGAATGGCACAGCACCGGACCATACACTAGTCAGGGTTACAGTTCCGGACGGAAACGTTCAAGACCGCATATTGTGCCCATATCCGCAGAAGAGCGTTGTCGATTCGAACTGTGATAGGAATCTGGGAACACGATGCTGGTCATGCGAAGACAGTTTGTAGGTATCACTCAAGGTCATTTCTCTTGTTGGATGAATTGGCCAATCGGCCGTTCATTGTCATGGATTTGGATCCTCTAGTTCTATGTCTTTGTGGTATCATTTGCAGCACACATCCGAAATCTCAAGCGCACCCACTTAGTCGAACAAGCCATACAGCAGGTTCCCCAAGTTGTGTTACATCATTTCCTGTGGAGTGTTTGTCTAGTCACTGCAGCTGTTCGAGCAGTCGTGCTTCTCAGCGTTGTATCTGGAGTGGCATTTGCACTGAACGTCCTGGACAGGGTAGCAGCTGCCAGAAACAGAGCCACGGTGGGGGTCCGCCGCGTTGGTGTTCTTGTAGTTGACGGTGAAGGATTTTCCGAGGGATCCAAACTTGCGGTTGATGTAGAAGAGAGCATTACCCTTGCGGAGGCCGTTGTTGCAGTACTCGGCGGGCTCGTTGCGCGCCCAGTTGTCGAATTGGCCGCAGTCAACCCCGTAGTAGCCGTTCACTATGAGACGGGAAGGTCAGCGACTCGTCCAAGGAAGAAAGGTCGAATAGTGAGCATGTTAAAGACTTACTGGCACTGTCGACCAGAATCCAGGGATCAACATGGTCGTCGAAGCAAAAGTCAAGTGTGCACTGGACGCGCTGGCAATCGCAGTAGCTGAAGCCGCAGTCGCGCTTCTCCAGTTCGAAGGGGACATAGTTGGGCGAAGAGATGGCGGCCAGGATAGGAGAGGCCATCAGGCTGGCAAGAACCACGGAGAAAAGCGAAGGCATTTTGGAAAGAGTGTAAGTAACGAATGTAACGAAAGAGTGTGATGGGTTCTACAAGCCAAAGAGTGTACTGAACGGATCTGTTGATCCTCTGTTCACGAGCTGCAAAGGATCTGGGTAACAATCATCTCTTATAGATGCGTTTACGATTGCTATTATTGGACTAACAACACTTACTCGAAGGAATTTGACAAGACGGGCATACCCGACTTAGCTTGTACAACGGTTACACCGTATCAATCAGTGGCTCATCGTGGTTCATTCAGTCTCTCGGCCGATGTGATATCTCTATTAGACTTTAGGCTAAGTGCCGGTGTCCCAGTATCCGTCGGCCTGTGCGCCCACTTCATCTGCCCATATGGCCATAGCACGAATCGTGGCGGCGGAACCTCCTCCTACCCGAGCCTCGAATACTCAGTCACCTTTGCGGCTCCATGGAGCGAGTCAGGGGCCCCCAAGTCAGACTCGTCAATGTTCTGGAAATCGAGTATTTGTACTGCCTCGATTGGAGGAGGCAGTGAATATTCTCGAAACTAGACATAATCAAGATTGGTGAGTTGTGGTTCTTACCGCGTCCATGGTAGTAAGTGACTTCACAAGTCATTCACTTGATCTACCTAGTAGAGCCGGGTCCAGATCACCTTACCCACGGTTAGTGGATACCCACTCATCTACCGACATTAGAACAGAGCCATCATTCGATGGCAGGCTCAGACGAAAGTGACAAGTTAGGCGAAGGCTTCCATTTGTCTCTGAAGTTACGGATGTCGTGCGGCGTGCCGTCACCCGTCCCAAATCACAATAACCCGGCATACCGAACCCGAATCTTTAATTCGCAAAGCCTCGCTAGATGTCAAGCATAGATAAGATCGACACTTCGACTCAGTCCGAACTCCAGTTCATGTCAAACAAGGCAAGGAGTCCCCCACTCGCCCAGCCGGTTGAACGGCAGCCTCACCCACAAAAGGCCGTTGGCATTTGACAGAGGTCCGGATACGCCGGTGTTGGGGCATCGTCGAGTCATCAGGGGGCGTTTCATCTGCCGTGCATGTACGCGCGTATCCAGGCACTGGCGCGCGCACTACTGATTAATACAGAGCAGTTGGAACTGCTTCAGCTGCAAAAATTTCATCCCGAGCACATCTCTTATCCAGCTGTTCGAGAACTGTGTGGACGAAGCCTCTTGGGCAGCGTCGAAATTTTGTATTAGTGCAAGTAGAGATTGATGGCTTGTGGGTGACACAAGACTCGGGGCGTACATTTCAGTCGTAATGCGTCGTGTACGCCCTTACCTAGACTGACGGAAGCTGACGGACAGCCGGACTTAGGCAGGTGTTCCCGCGAGAGTTCAAGTGCGGTGGTTGTGTGAGTTCCCGCAATCCATATTATAAACTTCATTACACAAGTGTGATTACGTGAACTTATCCCAGCCTTCGGGTCTGCCTCAAAATGACAACTAGGAGTTGTGGAACCTAGATGTGCACAATTAGCAAGTGTGTGACACTGTTGCTTGACGTCCAGGTTCGAAAGACGCTTGTCGGATTTTTTATATAAGCCTTCAACATCTTCAGTGTGTCTTAAGCAATGGACACGAAGTTTCTCGCCAAATGGATATCACGACGTTCGAGCGCTTTGCATGCCTCTCTGGTAAGAAATACATGAACAATTGTACTGTACGGATCACTACGTAGTACAGACAAGAGATGGGACTATGGAGAACCCTGAGCAGCATAGCTATTTCCACCGGGCAGAAGCATCATGAGATCAAATTAGGTAACGGTTCCCATTCTGCGTCCTGACTGAGTAACATAAGGTGTCCACGAAAGCTAGCCACTTAAACTTTGAATCCTTCGTATTGGTTTCCGCCCTTTTCGCCGATTCATTCGAACCAGAAACTAACAAATTGTTGATGTACCGGGTTCCAATCTTGCTGTTGCCTCCTTAATCCGCGGATGCAGACTGTTTTTCCACACCGACTCGTGAATTGATTAACCCGTTCAGCTCCAACCAGGAAGGGGGAATGGGGTGTCTTCTGGCTCCGCGGGCAAGCCTGCAGTCGGCAGAGGGGTAAGCGTGACGATCCTGTCCTCTTCGGCCAGCCTGACCTCTCGGAACTTGCGCAGAGTCCAGACATTCCACACGTTTGAGTCGATGACAACACCATAAAGACCGGCAGTCGTGCCGGTCCACTTCGTGATGACCCTGAGATCGCTATCTCGGGTGCGAAGCTTGTCGACGAACTGGTCAATGTTGGTTGCCTGTTTTCGGTAGTCAGTATCAGGACGGTACACGATGGAGCTCAGTCCAGACTGAGGGTCTTACCGGGGCAAGGAAGACGATGTATCGACCAGCGAGGACACTGGCGACGTAAGAGAAGAGGGTGAGTAGGCTGAAGCGCATCTTGAAGATTATGTATTAGGTATTGGTGAGATGAATTAGGGATATTGTGATGGTCCTGAGTGCAAGTTTGCTGATGATACCTCAGGATAGATGCAACCACTGGCCATCTCGACTGCCTTTTATACTCCACCGCTCTTCCTCAACTCGATATAATCTCGAGACATTTCCTTCCGTCATGCGGGGTTTCGATCACACCTTCCGATTGCTCACCGGATGTCATCACGACGAGAAGGAATCTAGGGGCCGCCATCACAGTGTGCCAAGATCCTGCCTTGAGACATCCCCAGCCCGGTCAAAGTGCAAGCCCAGCCAGATTCATGCGCAACTTCTCCCTCATCCCAGATCAAATCTCTCACGCGAATGGACAGAACTCTCTTTTTGCCAGCAGGCGCCATCACCTTTGGGTGTCGTCGGGGTCTTGGCTTCGCGCGTTGCAGGAGATCGGCGGTGTTTGTCCCCCGTTGCGGGCACCTCCAAGACCTTGCCCTCCGGTGTCTCTGAGACTCAACTTCCATAAACGGCAACTCTGCATACCGGAACGAGCTGACATAAAATACGTTTTCGATTACTATAAGACGCAACCGCTATAATAAGACAGACTCGCTACATGTAAGTAGTACCTGAGCCCTCTCCCTTCCAAAATAGACAAACTGGTACGTGACTTACTAGTACTTGCTAGTATTGCGTCAACGGGCTCTAATTTTCTCCCATCGGCTCGGCACGCTACGCCACGGCCGCCTCATCGCATCGGCTCCCCGAGACCATCGACGGCGGCTTACCTCGGACCATGCGGTAGAGACATCTCAGAGTTTATCAAATGTCTTAGAACCGAACCTCGCGTCCCGACTTTGCGCTCTCCTTGACAGCGTGGATGATACGCAGGACATCCCGCGCCTCTCTCGCCGGCACAGGAACGTACTCCTCCCTTCCAGTCTCAACAGCCTTGGCGAATCCCTCGAAGAGCTTGAGGTACGTCTCCGGCTTGTGCGTCGGCTTCATGCGCTCCTCGACCTGGCCGCCCTCCTTGACCAGCAGCAACCTCCCGCCGTTCATGGGGTCTTCGACACCGAAACCAGGATCGGTGGGCTTCGCGCCGGCCTTCAGCTGGTCCTCCTGCGGATCGAGGCACGTCTTGTGGTAGCTGGCCTTGGTGCCGCGCACCCAGAAGCGAGGCTGGCTCGTCTCGACGCTCATGACACCGATGCGTACGCTGACGATGAGGCCATCTGGGTAGCAGAGCTGCGCGTGCACGCTGTCGGGGTCTTCGGGGTCGAACTTGCCGTCGCGTTGGCTGACGAGCTTACCGTAGACAGTCTCTGGCATGCCAAAGAGGTTGTAGGCCTGGTCAATGAGGTGGGATCCCAGGTCAAAGAGGGCGCCGCCTCCCTCGGCCATGGTCAGCTCGCCCTTCCATGACGTAGGACGGTCAGCGCGGAAGCGGTCAAAGTGGGTGTCGAATTCGTAGACACGGCCGAAGACGCCATCGGCAATCATCTTCTTGACCGTGAGGAAGTCACTGTCCCAGCGACGGTTCTGGTAGACGCAGATGAGGCGCTCATTCTCCCTAGCGATCTGGATGAGTTCCTCGGCCTCCTCGATGGTGGGCACGAAGGGCTTCTCGACTAGAACGTGCTTGCCGGCCTGCAGGGCCTGCTTGGAGAAGCTGAAGTGAGTGTTGGGTGGTGTGAGGATGTTGATGATGTCAACATCGGGGTCCTGAAGCATGGGCTCCAGGGAGGTGTGGTGCTTCAGCTCAGGGTAGTCATTTGGTGCTGAGGAGGAGGCTGTGGGCTTCCGTTGGACGATGCTGTGCAACTTGAACTGAGGTGTGAGGTTGATGAAAGGGATGTGGAAGACCTTGGCGGATAGTCTGTGGATGGTCGGTCAGCACGTGGGCGTCTTCGGTGAGTCGCGCCGAGAGTGAGTCTATTCCGAAAGCATGCAAGGGGGGTCTGTAGCAAGGATGACATGGACTGAGAGACGGTCTCACTTACCCATATCCAATGATTCCAACGTTGAATGTCTTGCCTGCTGCCATCTTGTCTCTTGTGGGTTCTTATTACACTTTATAATGAGTCCGAGAAACTGTGAGCTTTCTTCGTATGACAGACTTAAACAAAATGTCGTGAGCTTGACAGCTTTATATAGCTATCGTCGAGCTGGATCACTTTAGCATGAAAGGCGATGAGGGGCACGAGGGGGCAATCGTGGAGGGAACTGGAGCTTTGGTGGAGTGACGGGCCAAGATTACCCCATTGCGTCACTAAGGAAGGACTCGGCGCTTTTCTCAATGGACGACGGAGAAAATTGCCCCATTTTCGGCGCGTCTGTCAGGTCACGGACGGCGACGCTAACGCCCACTTTGACACACCGGGTTTACCGGCCGTGAAGGACTGTTAGAGTTGCCTAAATAGGTCACCTTGGGGTTTCGAAGAGCTGCCCCTCTTCACCGAGGCAGAGCCTATTAGATGTGTTCTTCGTTCATTTTCATATAGTGACTTGACTCAACATAGCCTCGGTAAGACCAAAGAATCTATCGGATTAGAAGTCCAATTCGACCGCGGCATATAAATAACTACGCAGGGGCCAATTAGGGGCCCTATTTATAATTATTATAACTAGCCTAACCTATAATTAGAACCTCCTTTTTATACTTATTATATAAATATTTATATAGTTTAATTAATCTTTTTATTAACTTATAGTTCGAACTAACTACTTTATAATAAGAATACTAATACTAATTAATAATTAAATTTTATTATTATAAATTAGTAAAGTATCTCGCTACGTAAAAAAGACGACCTCTTAATATTATATAGAATAAGAGATTTATACTAATTAACTTTATAAAAGTAAATAAAAAAAGAGGCGATTTTTAAATATTATATAAAATTAAATAATCGTAGCCCTTTATTACTTATAAAAAGTCGACGTTTACTATATTAAATTACGTTAATTAATAAAACTACTTAAATAATTAAACTTTTATTATTATTTTAAATAGCTTTTTTATTAAATAACTTTTTTATAACCGGCCCATAATTAAAAATTAACTAATTAAATTAATAAAAAAAAATACTTACGTAGCGATTACTTATTTAATTAATTAGTATAATAAGCGAGCTTAATAATATAGTATAAAAAAGTACTATATAATTAAAAAAAAGGATCTTTAAACGTAAATATTTTTAATTAGCGTAATAAGAAGTATATAAAAGTTATTAAATTAAAAAATCTATAATATATAAAAAAGTTTATTATTATAAGGATCTTATAAATATAATTTTAAGCTCGTAATTTAAATAACTTTTTTATAACTCCCTTAACTACTCTTTAAGTATTACTTAAAAATATAATATAGAGGACGGTTTAATAAAAGAAAAGGGGATTTAGAAGTCCTAATAATATTAAATTAAAAATATTATAAATCTTAAAGATTAACTTAAAAAAAAGGTAGCTATTTTAAAATAGTCTTATAACCTCTTAATAAAGTTATTATTAACTTAAAAGAAAAACTAAAAAAATAAAAATTTAAAAAAAAAAAAAAGAATCCTCTAGAGGGCTACTAAAGGGCTTTTTTTTATACTAGCTCTTAGTATAAAATTACTAATTTTAAAAAATTAACTAAGTAATAAAAAGAATTACTAATAAATAATAATTACTTAGTTATAATTAAGCTACGAAAAAGACTACTTAAAAAATATAAAATAAAGTACTAAGAAGTTATAAAAAACAAGATTTTTAAAGTATTTAACCTTATTATATATAAGTAATAAATAAGTATTTTTAATAAGTCCTTAAAATTTATAATTTTATAAAAAAGAGGGCTTAACTTTATTAACTATACTTAATAGCTTATATAGCTCTTAATAGCTTATATAGCTCCTTTACGAGCCGCTTAGTATTTATTTTTAACTATTTTTATAAAATACTACTCTAAAAAACGTAGGTTAAAAAAAAAGGCTATTTAAAAATTATAAAAAGTACGAGGCTTAGGAAGTTAAAAATATATAAAATAATAAAAATTAGTAACTAATAAAAATCTTAAAACTAATTATTATATTGTTTTATAGTAATATAAACGTTTATTATTATTATTAAAAAAAGGAATTATTAAAAAACTTACCTTTTTATACTAAATAAAAAAGAGGATCTTAATAAGTATAATAACTAATAATTTAGAAAGGTAATAGTAATTATTAAAAATAATAAAAACAAGAGTAATAATAAGATAATAAAAAAAAATAAAAATCTCCTAGATTTTAATAAATTCGTTAAGTAATAAAAGTACGGATTTATTATAATTAGCATACGGATTAAATATATCCTTATTAAAATTAAATACGTTAGTAATTATTAATATAAGTATAAGTTAGAGCACGACTCTTAATAAGTTAAGGTAAAAAAGAAAAATAAAACCTAATCCTAAATAGAACCCTAATCCTTTATAAATAAGTAAATATTAACCTAGATTATTAAAGGACGTAAATATATAGAATTATAAATTAACTTAATAATAAGTAAATTAATATAATATTAATTTATTTAACTAAGGTTTATAAAAAAAAGGGGCTATAAGGGTAACCCCTATTTTATAAAATTATAAATAACCTTAATTATTAACTAAATAAATAGTTTATAAATATAAGCTTAGGAATTATAAAAATAGTTAATAAATTCCTTTATAAGTAAAGAGTATTATTAATATAATTATAATTATAAGAACCGTACGAAATCTTAATAATAACGATTATAAAAAAGAAATTCGTACTATAAAACTAAGTATAAGTTAATAAGGTATATAATTGCTTTAATAAATTTAAAAAAAGAGTAAATGACGTAAATTTCTTTCTTATAATTACTAATAGTAATTTATTATTATAAAAGGATATATAAAAATAAAATATAATATTAAAAATACGATAATTAACGATTTTACTTATTTTAATTTATAGCTCGTTATCGCTATTAATATAAAATTCGGTACTAATTAGTTAATAAAAAAAATAAATAACCTAAAGTTATTAATAATATATAACTACGTAGGGATCGTATATAAATACTAAAAATATAGTAGTAAATATAAGGTAATTTACTAATTTTAAAAAGATTTTTTTAAAAAAAAATTATACTTTAAAAAGAAGTATAAAGTTTTATAAAAAACCCTAACGATATTTTATAACTACTATAAAAAGGTTAAGATTAGAAAATACTAGTACTATTTAGTAATTAATATTATATTTATAAATAAAGCTTTTAATTATTATTATAAAGTAATATATAATCTTAATTAAAACGACTTTCTTAGTATTATTAATATAATTCGAAGCTATTTTAAGATTTATAATAAGAACCTAAAGCTCTTATCTAAGCTATAAGTAATTTTTTTTATATTTATAGCTAGGATAATAAAAAGTAAATCGTAAGTAAAGATCTTTAAAAAGCTTATTAATTAAATTAATAAGTTAATAAAAACCTAGCTAAATAAGGGAATTAATAAATAAAAAATCGGATATTTTTATACTATAGTTTAGTATATATTAAAAATAAAAATAACCCTATACTAAGTACTTAAAAACTATAAAACGCTCTATTTAAAACTAAGATCTAGTTTTAATATTAAAATAAAAATACTACGCTAAACTTACTTTTAAGTATATAACGGCCCTTATTAATAATATTAAGTTAATTAAATATATAATAAAAAAAAGAAAGAGGCTAAATATAGTAATTATTAGTAAAGAGGCCTAGATTCGTTAAATAAGCCGAGATTTAACTTATAAATAGAGTAATAAAAAAAGTAATACTATATTTATAAAAAAAAAGTATTAATTAAGTAACTATTCTAAAAAAAAGCGTATTAAATTATATAAATAATATAAAAAGTTAAAAATAGTAAATAGTAAAACTAGCCTTTATTAATTTAATTAATTCCTTATTATATATAAGGGTAGATCCGGGGGTATAGAACTTAATAATAATAACTAAAGTAGTAGCTTAAAATATCCGCCCTCTATAAAAAATTTAAAAAATAAAAAAAGTCTTACCTCCTATACTAATAAATTAAATTATAATAAAATTAATAATATTAACTACTCTTTTTTTACCCCGTTAGTTTTTAAAAAATATATAAAACTAAACGAATAAAGAGTAGTAAAAGCTCTTAATAAGTAGGCTTTTATTTATAAATAATAAAAAAAGGTCCTTTAAATAATAAATATAGAGGTAGTTAAAAAAGTAAATTTAATAGGGCTAAAGTTTATTTTCTTAATACTTAAAAAAAAAAACGCTATTTTTCTTAATATTTAAAAAAGAAAAAAAAATACTAAGTAAATCTAAAAGTAACTAAAGGGGTTCTTTTTATACCCCCTAGATTACTTAAATACTAAACTCATATAAATATTTTATATAAATAAAAAGTACGGCTTAAATAATTTTTATAAAATTATCTTAAATACTAGGGTATTATAATAATTAATAAAAAAAAAAGTAATTCTAAGTACTATAAAAAATCGTATTAATAACGCTTAATATATTAATAATAAGTATTACGAAGATTAGCTTTAGCTTAAGTAAAAAAATCGTTACCCTAAGTATAATAAAAATAAAAACGTATTTTAAAATAATAACTTTTTATATTTTACTTATTAATACCCTATTTCTTTTATATTTAAAAAATATAGATTAACTAAGTATTATATTTAATAATACGAGGAATAGAATCTTTAGTAATAAATATTTTAAAATAGTTAAATAATAATAGGGGTATACGTTTATAAAGCTTATTAATAATACGAAATTAATTAATTATTTAATAAAAAATAAGCTTAAATAACTATACTAAAAATTCGGATACCCGTTAGTTATAAAGCTATATAACCTCTTAAAATAATTAAGTAATAATAATATTAAAATAAGGGCGCTAAAATAGTTAATAAAAGTATATTATTAATACTAAATAAATGCGCAGAGCTTATATAAATTTAAATTTAAATTATATAATAAGCTTAATTTTAATTAAGAAATCGTTATTAATATTTTCTATTTAAATAGTCGGCTAGTCCTATATATAATTAACGTAGCTATATTTTTTTAAATAAAGTAATTTTTTTAGGATTTATAAATAAAAATAGTATAAATAGCCCTATAAAGGGGATAGATTAATATATATTAAAAACTACTAAATAATATTAAAACTAATACTAATACTAGTTTTAAATTAATAAAATTTAAAAAAAATATAACGGCTTACGGTATATAACTAAAAGTCGTACTTATTAAAGCGTATTATAATATTAAAAAAATAAAAAAGGTATACTAATAATTAAAAAGGGCGTTTAGAATTATTAAAAAAAAAATCCCGATTTTATTAATAACGAATACCTCTAAATAGTATTTAAATACTATAATAATATTATAAGGCTTAACGGGCTTATATTAATACTATTAGTATTTAAAATATATTTAAAAACGACCTTAGCCTCGCTATTATTACTAAATATAAACTAACGAGCCTAAGTAATTAAAAAAATAATATAAGTATTATATAAAATAAATATAAAAAAGTAAGTTAATAAAGTAATTACTACGTATAATAAGCTTAATATAAGAGGTAATTTAAATATATTATTAAATTTAAATATACGAATATAGTATAAAGTTACTTAATAATAAGCTAAACTATATAAGTTAATTTTTATTAATAAGCGCTTTTATATAGTTATAAAAAATCGTAACTAACTATTTAAAGTATTAATTATAATAATTAGACTATACTATATAAATCTTAACGAGGTAATTTTTAACTTATAAAAAGAAAAAGAGCTAAAAAAAACTATATAACCCGTAGTAAAAGTATAAGAAATTATCCTTAATAAAATTATTATAATAATACTAATAAATAATAATAAAAAAGAAATTATTAAAAAGGTACTAATATTACTAATAAGACGTTATAAAAAACTATAATAATAAGCCCTAACGTAGCAATTTATTACTAATAACGAGGTAATTAATACTTTTTATATAATAAAAAAAAAGCCGATTTCGAGCTAATAATTAAACTACGTAAAAAAGGTATAATTATAATTACTAAAAAGCTATATAAGGGATTAAATCTTATTAAAATAAATACTTTTCGTAATTAAGGGGTTTATTAATTTATCTTTTATAACTTAGAGAAGTATATAAACCTCTATATATTTAAATTATAAATAGTTTATAAAATTAAAAAGAAAAGAACACCCTAGCTATATAAAAAATCTAAATACGTAATTTAGGAGTACGGTAACGTTAAAAAAGCGACGTTATTTATATAATTACTTATTATATAACGCTATAACTAACGATTAATAATAGTATTAATAATATTATTATAAAAAAAGGGATACGAAATTTAGAGCTATAATATTACCTAAGCTTATACTTAATTAGCTATAGGGCTTATAAAAAAATCCTAGCCTATTTACTAAAAAAAATAGTTAGTAAGTACTTAAAAAGTACGATTATTAAAGTACTTAAGCTACTATATAAGCTCGTAAAATCGGGTACTTATTAGTAAACTACTTATTACGATTTTTATATTAATTAATTATTAATAATTACTTTTACGTACGACCCGTACTTATTAGTTTTTAAATATAAAAATAACTAATTTAGGATTATTAAAATATAAACTAACGATATATTAAGCCTATTTAATATTAACTTTATAAAAAAAGAGAATAAAAAGCTTTAAAAAGCGGGCTTTATAATAAAACTAAAAAAGGTCTTTATAATAAATACCCCCTTAGTATTTAATAATAAGATTTTTATAATTAAAAAGAAAACTGTCGTTTTTTAATAAAAGGAGTAGGGTAAAAAAATTAACCTTATTAATCTAAATATAACTAATATTAAAAAATAATATAAAACTAAGCTCGCGCAAGGGGTATATATTATAAATATTTATTAACTCGAGGTAATTTTTAATTATACTAAGGTAGTATAAGTTATAAATCTAATTAAATAAGATATTAAAATACTTAATAAGCAGCTTAAATAATAATAAATAAATCTTAATCAAGGCCTCGTTTACTATTTAATTAACTTTATAATTAATAAGCTCTACGTCTTTATTAATAAATTATTTATAAATAATAATAACCTTATTTCGTAATTAGGGTATATTATTATCTTAGTTAATAAGAGTATAAGTAAAAGTAAATTTATTATATATAATAATATAATCTATTACTTATTAATTAAAAATAAGTAGGTAATAAGAAGTATATTAGTATTAAAAGTTTATAATATAATTAATAGCGTTAACCTCTCTTATATAATTTTAATAACGCTAAAGAAAATTACTAATCGACTTAGCTTTTTACTTATTTTAATAGTTATTTATACTAATTCCTACTTATTATATAAATACTTTATTAAATTAAGAATAATAAAAAAAAAGAGGCTTATAATTAATATTATAATCCTTAAGTAATCGTATAAAAAGCGTAAAATACTCGAAATCCGTTAAATTAATAATAAAAATAACCTCGTAAACGCTTTTATAAAAATAGTACTAAATAAAAAATTAAAATAATTTATAAATAGTAAAAAAGTTATTATATAAATAGAGGGATAGATTATATAAAAAAAGTAAAAAAAAAAGAGAAAAAGAAATAACTTAGTAAACGGGCCCGAGGTTAAATTATACCTCTAATTATAATAATTAAATTAATAAAAAAAAAAGTTAATATTAGATTAAAAATCTAATTTAATTACGGTATATAAATAACTACGTAGGGGCTAATTAGGGGCCCTATTTATAATTATTATAACTAGCTTAACTTATAATTAGAACCTTCTTTTTATACTTACTACGTAAATATTTATATAATTTAATTAATCTCTTTATTAACCTATAGTTCGAACTAACTGCCCTATAATAAGGATACTAATAGAATCTATCGTTTTATAGCTATATTATTATTATTTCTACTTGTTGTCGCAATGCCGTACTACCACGTCTCCCCAATGAATAGGAGAAACCGGTTACCAGTCAGGTCTATCCCTTTGGGTTACTCCCGGAGACAGTGTCTTTCACGTAGAAGTACATCTGACATGATACGTATAACCCAGGAATGGAGAATCACAAAAAACGGTGCCGCCATGGTTGGGTCCTTTTCAGCAGAGTTATTTACTTAAGATCAAACCAATGTCATCAACCGATGGACAATACCCTTTGTCCGAGTCGGCGAGGTCCTGGCTTCTTACGAGTAATTCTGAGCTTCAGCATCCGCGTTAACAACTTTATCCGCGACCTAGACGACGCCATGGAGGCGCTTCTGTGCACGATGCCATTTCTGATCTTTGTAGAGCCAGTGCAAGGCCCCGTACATACAGAAGAACACGTGATACGACGCAGTCAGCCTCCTTACGAGCTGCTGCGTTGGCGTAGGAAATTGAAAGTTCAAGCCGATCATGCAGGGAGCTTTGAAGGCAACGATGAAGACATCCCCAAGAGGGTAGTACATTAGTTAATAAGTCGCCACAGCTCGGAGAGAAACCTATCGCAAATTTACTGTTTGGTTGGTCTCCCGTTGGAACAAAGATGCATCATGTCGCCCAGCCTTTTGAAGAAGCACAGTACGCGTCTATGCGAAAGATCCGCGGGGGAACGTCATCGAGAGGTGGATGGTGCCATGAATTTCGAAGCTGTGCATGCGTCTACGAGGATGTAAGTAGCTGGTTGTTGATTGACATTGGGAGAGATCTAGGAAACTCACATGAGATCTGGCGAAGCTTCTGTTCCGGTCCAAAGTGACCAACCCCTCGTCCTAAACTTTGGTTTCGATGTACCGAGGATAGGAAATCGCCGGCTTTGGGTGCCAGCAAACAAATGTCGCAACCATAGCGAATGTGAAGGGTAGCACTGTCAGTTCTAGAGCGGTGTTGGGCAGTCCATTCCTGACACGGTCCATCTCCGTGATGAAGAACCACAATGCTTGCCAAAAAAGTGTTGGGTCTGGCGAATGTCAACGACAGTACTAATGTGATTTTCAGTACCTAGGCTTTACAGACTACCTTGAGAGAATATCAATTGTATTGCGCGGGGGGGAATCCATGGATTCTATATTGAGGGTGGGTGATTCAAGTCACACTTAATTCCCCCTTATTTTACGGTTTTCGACTGCCAGAAGGAGAAACTTCCTAGAGAATCCGATATTTCTTCACGCCAGAGGGAACCGCACTTCTCCTTTTACCTGCTACTGAGAAGGGAATATCGCTGCCAATTGACATGGGTATCCAAGGGCCGTCAGTGTCGTAGATCCAAGCTGTAATGAGAAAAGGTCGGCTGCATGCAGAAAGTGGATTACGCCTGTTGGCTTCTATGAGAATAACACGAAACAAGACCCTTTAAAGCCATGCCTCATGACCTGCAGCTTGCGCCAGAGGCACTCATTGAGGGCCTGTCTCATTGAGATGGTTTTGTTGGTTTGCGATTGTGCCTTTCTAAGTCCAGTGTTGGTGCCAGCCGCCGGCTGTCCCAATTCGGTGCGTCACCCCGCTCTCCTGCAGCCTTTGTCTTTGAAGTATCAGCGAGAATCCTGATACAGCCTCAATAGTGATATTTGTTGATGCATTTGTGTCAACGCTGGGGGATTTGGGCAGTCCTCCTTCCTCGGACCAGGCTTTTACCGCCGTATGGGCACTTGGAAAAGAATTAGTCAGGATTTGTGATCCAAGATCTAGCCTCTCGGTACGCAACATGAGTGATCCGCTTTGCAATTGATGATATTCTGGTGAATCTGGTCCGAATTGGCGTAAAGCCCTTCTTCAAATTGGGCGTTGTGAAGAGATCTGCAGCGCACATACCCATTCAAATCAATCAAACAAATAAGTCAAACAAACAGTCAAATATAGGAATTTCAGCGAGTCAAACAATCAAATATTCTAGCCCGTATATTTGATATATTTGATCAAATCTAGAATCTAAGGGTGGACCCGAATATACTAATAATATACCGAGAAAATACGGAAAAAAAGGGGCCGCCCGGACCCGGATTCGAACACCGGACCTCCGGAATTAAAGTGGAGCCGCCCTAAAAAATTCGGCGCTTACGGCGCCGTATCTACTATACCATTTACACCTCTAATATTTAGCTTTACTCTATGATTACTTATTACTCAAATTAATTAAATATTTGTCAAATTTATTAAATAATCAAATATGGCGCGAGAAATTAGCTAAACAATCAAATATGAACCTCATATTTGATTTGTTTGTTTGGGTATAAGCGCTGGAGATCTGAGAGGGATGGCCATATGTTCTATGCAAGGAAGGAGGTCTTCAGACAGCCAACTATCCTTGTCATGTCTAGGAGTCTTGAAGAAGGGCAGAAAGCTGATTTCACAGTAACTATTGTTAAGAAGCAAAACAAGTCGACGGTTATCTCTCAATTTCTGACTTGACCGAACTTGAAAACATACCCATACTGGTAAGAAAGAACAACTGCAATGAGATTTGAAGAAGATTGCGATATGCGACAGAACACTTTAGATATTTAATCATGAATCTGGCACTTGATAGCCGCGGGAAGGGCAGTGTTCGTCATCTTGACTGAAGTTCTCCAGCTTGCGTCGGTGTGTCCACCGGTCCCCACCGAGGCATCGGCCCAAATCGATCAACTGTATCCCGATGAGATTGCAGTCGTCGATTCGAGGTTTCAAAACAGTCATAATTACGACTTATTCTATCGCTCAGTCATATCGATCACCGATGCGTGCAGTTGAGGAGAGAATAAGGCGACCGCATGATGTAATTTTGGTGGCCATCCCACGACATGCCGTTGTTTTGCGGGCGATGTTGTGGGGATCTGAAGTCATCCCCCTGTGGGTGCGGCGTATCTGACAGGAGGTTTATCTCCGGCTTGAGTTGATGTGAGAAGAGCTCAACATGATGTCATGCGCTCAACAGATGTTTAAATGGCAGCTTTGGAACCTCGATGAGATGAAGAAATAGAAGGACAATCAACCCTCACAGCTATATCCAAAGCATTGAAGACGGCTTTGTCCCAGCAAAACATCATCCCCTAGAATCTTCACTCGAAACAACCGCCACAAGTCACCTATCAAAATGTCTGCTCAGTACAAAGCTCCGAGTGCTGGCGCCAAGGTATGTATTGACATCCCTGGAGTCACGCAAGCCTGTTTCGGACAATCTTTTTTCGGAAATCCAAACTCTAACACAAACCACAGGTTGAGCCCAGCGCCGACGTCCGTCCCACTCGATCCGAAGCAACGGGTCCCGTCCCCGCCGGCTCCCTCGCAGCCGAGTCCGCCAACCAAGGCGGCGAATTCGCCTCCAACCGCAACGTCGACACCACCGCCGCTTCTTCCCGAACCGGCACCGGCGGTGCTCCCGGGTCTAGCGCCGCATCGATCCCCGATCAGGCCGCCGCAGCGCCGACATATGTGAACAACCAATACGTCCGCGACCCCAACGGGCCCCACGGGAAGAACATCACCGAGGGCTTCGACACGGCGAATACCAAGGACGGAGTGCAGGCTGCTTTCAACGCCGAGGTCGGCAGCGAGAATGACCCTGGCCGTGTGGCGGAGCAGGGGCTGCTGAAGAGCCAGACTAAGGCTGGAAGGGATGCTGGGCCCCGACAGACTGAGGTTGGGGGAGAGACTGTGTACGAGAAGTTGAAGAGCGATGTTCAGGCGTAGGATGTGTTTGATACAGCGTATGACTAATGATCTCTGTATGAATACTATTGTTGAATGACCTGAGAATCGGCGCCGATGGAATACCAAAATATTCCCCAACAGTGTGATTGATGAGAATTGCGAGGGGATTATCAAACTGAAAGGAGGTTGACGATGCCCTGAGACTCTACGCCACCCATTGTGACAAACAATTCCGCAAAATTTCCTGCCTACGCGATTTGGACCAGAAATAACACCATCGCTTTTCAACATCGTCCTGTCGAGCATCCGGGCCCTTGAGGACGCACTCGAGCGCACTCGAGGCGAAGGTTTTGCGCGCACGGGACACGTGAGCTTCTTGGGTTGACCTCAGACCTTCTTTGTCATCAGCATCGCGCGCTTGGTCTAGGGGTATGATTTTCGCTTCGCACTTCCGACAGGAACGCGCCTTTGTGAAAGGTCGTGGGTTCAATTCCCACAGTGTCCAATTGTTTTGCAATTTTGATGTTCTATCGCATGTTTTTTGCTTTGTAGATAGAGCAGCAAGTCGGCTTCGATTTGCATCATTTCTTTGGTCGTTTGATAAATGGTGGTGACGGACGCTTCACTACCGGCAGGGACCAGTTGGTGAATGAAGGTGGTTGATTACCTACCTACCCATCATGACTGAGCTGTGTAAAAGTAAGTACCACTTGAGTGAGATGTGTGGGTGAGTGACTGTTCCTGACCTGCACATCATGGAATTTGTGTAGGATACCTTACAATTCATTCCGTCCCAAAATTCATGAGAATGCTCATGAGCCGTTTTCCGTTCACGTCAACGAATGTTCTCCAATATGGCGTATTAAACTTTGCTGAGCCGTTCAGCAATGGGTGACAGTTGCAGTGAGGGAGGGACGGATTCGGTCGGCCCCCGAAAGGCGAGTGGAGCCGTCAAGAATACGGTTGCCTAAATCTGTCAGTGCTAATTAACTGCATGATGCCGCGCCGTTCCCTTCCCCGGGGAATTTTCCCACTGCTGGAGACGATGGAATTTTCCATTGAAACGATGGAAGAGAGGTGCGACAAGGGCCGATCCGAGTCTTATTCCAACATCAGACCTACTTCACATTTCTTCCGTCCAACGCCTTTTCAAGTCTTGGCCTGATCGCTGGACACATCAGACTCGGCATTATCACCCGAGAACGTGCCACAAGAGGCGCAGCCGTTGACGCCGCCCCCCCTTGTTACGGGACGAGTCAGGACAAGAACGCCAAACCTTACCGCAAAGAAGCTTGTTCTTTTTCTCCTTCAGCGCTTCTCTCCTACGTCTCTACTATTATTCAGCGGGTGGTTGAGCTGCCGATGCCCCGGAACAGCAGGGAAACCGAGACACGGGAGCTGGGAACGTCAACTGTGGAACTACACCTCACTCATTGATCAACGACGATTCGACACCACCAGCAACGACGACGTAAAGGGTGGAGGATAGGCGACGTGGACACACACATCTCACCCATGCTCGTCCTACGGTAGACGCAAGATGAGTGCGCCCGAGTCGTACCAGCTCGAGTCCCTCGCCTCGGACGGGGACGGCGTCAAGCCAACGTCGCCGACGGCCTCCATCGACCCGACCAACGTGCGGTGGATGAACCAGGGCGACCGACGATGGGAAGTCTGCAAGATCGTGACCCGTCTGGTTGGGACGCTGCTATGCGCCATCATCCTCATAATCATGATGGCGTGGTATGGGTACCCGCCTTGGGATAACTATAGTGTCTGGCCTTGGCTGTGTCTGCCAGGAGTAAGTTCTGTCACTTGCCCTTTCATCTCATACAGCAGGAAGCTCATCATGAGACGAAATTTAGGCTTTGCCATCGTTCATGTGGGATTTGGGGGAATTCCTCACCATCTGCGCCCGCCACGGACGCGGCATCACGCCAAAGGCTCACATTGGCCTGGAACTCATCATCTCTATCCTCGGCTTCATTGGCGGAGGCTGGCTGGCTTTCCAGCTCGGCATCCAAGAGGATGACCAGATAGGAAACAACCCGCTAAACCTCGCTCTCGTAGAGTGTATCTTTATGCTTCTCAGCGCGTGAGCACACCTTTCTCTCACCCTTCCCTCGCCATACTCACACTTCCTCTAGAACAATCCACATGGCACTCTTCATCCGCGCCTGTATAGAACGCAGCCGCGAGATCCGCCGGCGCAGACCGCGTGTGATGTACATCCCAGAAACAGGCCAAACAGTCTACGTCGTCGCCAAACCCTTTCCAAAACTACCTACCTGGAAATCCCAATCGACGCGCGCCCAATCCTTCCCGCGCTCACCGCAGAGCCCGCTCAACAATTCCCTACGGCACCACTTTGCCCAACTCCAAGAAGAGATGCCTCCGCCATTACCCGACCGGCCCGGCGATCAGTCCCCGTCTTCGGCGTCATCTATCAAACGGAAACCTTTACCGGGCGCAGGTATCCCATCGCGCACGATTCCGGCGGGCGGTGATAGTCGGGACCGGCATCTTCGGCCGAATATGCGGCCCCCGCCGGCGGATTATGAGCCTTCCGCGGAGGAGCTGGAGCGGATGAGACGGGGTGACGCGCAGCCTCAGCTTATTTTGCCGGGGGATGTGGATTTCAAGTTTGCTACGAGCGTGACTGGTATGACACCGGCTGATGCGAGCGCGAGGGAGGGGAAGTATAGGGTGAATATGACGCAGATGCCGGTGGTGATGGGGGAGTCTTCGAGGGGTGGGAGTGCCGGCAGGACGAGGTCTATCTAATTGTCTTCCGTGGCATCTGTATACCTTACTCTTGGATACCTCATTTGAGTGTATTTCTCACTCATTTCATGTGTAGCATTTTCATGATAGGTGGGACGGCGTTTGGGGGTATCTCATGGCTGCGTAGAACAGTCTCATTTAGGAATGAGCATCTCATGATATTCTTCTGATTCATTCTTTTCATTCGATTTCGTCTCCAAGTCATCTTGCAATCGCAAGATCATCAATCTCAATCATGTGAATACTACGTAGCTTAGGATTGAAATCAATTCACTCCAGTCCCAAATCCTCGGGCATTTCAACTCAGATGGCGTCGATCAAAGTGCCAGCCCTTGAGCGCAAAGCAGGGCGCAGCACTAGCTCGTCGCCAATACTCAGGCTGTCAGGGGCTCGTCGCGCCGTGACAGGCCCTACCCAGGACCAGCGACACGAGCCTCAGACCCACTGAGAGCCCACAATACAGAGATCTGACTGGCTACGGTACCACAGATGGATGGACTTTGGGGAACGAGTGCCCCCTGTAGTGCGCTGTAGTGTGAGGTAGTGTACCTGAAGGATCATGGCAAGGTACCTAGTGTACTAAGGTACGTACTGTAGCCCCCCTGTTGGTGCCCTCTGATCTTTTCCCAGGGTTCGAACTTTTGGGTCCTCCCCCTTGGCCCATCGGCCCCCGAGTTGCTTGTCGTCCGCCGTTCGATTTCCATCCCCGGTCCAAAACGCATGCGACCTGAACATGCCGCCGCCGACGCTCATTCTCCTCACTGCCGACCTCGCCGCGTAACCCAGCCCCTCTAACGCAGAACAACAAGCCGAGCGCCATTCGAGATTTCTTCTGTTCGCCATCTAGACGACACTCCTCCGACACACTCACCTTCGAGCATCACCCACAGCCTCAATGGCAACGCCATCATAAACCACGCGATCATCCCCCAAAGAATCGCCCATCCCGCGGGCTCCGAAGAGACGAAAGGAAACACACCCCCTCCCCTCGCCAAGGGGCCAAGGGGAGGACCTAGACGATCACCAGCGATGCAGACCTACCTCTCCGCCTCCGAAAATACTCTATCAAAATGGACAACACGCCGCTCCACCCAGACATCACGACCCTGCCGCCCGACACAGGCCAACGCCACGGCGACTTCCTCACTGCGATCCCCTACAACCGATCAATGTACCGCACCACCCTCCTCCTCCGCCTCGCCTCCATGCTCGACGCCGTCATCATCCTCGCCTCGCTCGCCTCGCAAAAGGAAGACGACGCCTTCATCGCCGACAACTGGTCTTTCGGGTGTCCCACGGCCGTTCTGGCGCTGCTGTGGAGCGCGGGCGATGTAGGCGCGATGCTGGTGCGCGATCGCGGGTTCCGATGGACGAAGAACGATCCGACGAAGCTGCCGCGGAGTACAAAGTTCAGTTGGGGGAAGCCGGGCGCCCACGTGGCTGCGCATTTGCTGATTTGGTTGCCGACGGCGGCGTTTATGGGGATTGTGATTTCGAATTGGTTGTTTTATCAAAACGGGGGCGGGTCCTTGGGTGGTGTTGATCCGCGGCAGACGCATACCATGGCGGCGGTAATTTTCTTCATGTTTGTCTTGACGTATGTCTTTCCCATTTGTCGCCTCTCTGGCTTGAGCCTGGAGATATGGCCCCCCTTTTTGAGTTTGAGAATGGCGGCTAACAACAGACTCGCAGGATGATCCACTTTGCGCTCTTCATATTTGCCATTGTCGAGGTCGACAATGTGCGACGGCATTACTCTGACGTCGTCTTCATCCCGAGGGGCGAGCTGTGCGAGATGGTGCCCGTGCCGCCATCGACGCCGTGGGAGATGTTCTCGCCGCGGAAGCTGCTTCTATCTTACTTTGCGAACCACTATGTTCGCTTTGTGCCCGGAGCAGACGGCACGGTTACTGTTGCTCGAGACTATAGTAGTCGACAGGCGAGGTTTTGAAGAGGGCCGGCCATTTACAAACACATACACAAGCCGCAACGTGGGCTCTCTGAAACAAAACAGAGGCTCCAAGTCTGATTCAAAGACTGGAGTAATTTCTCGAACCCATCGAGAATAGATGCTCAGGAGGCACTATTCATCTTACTTTACCTAAAGTAAGTATAACGGAAAGGATTGATAGAAGGAACACTGGATCCCCCGCAGGATCATCGCAGAAACAAGCGTCATTTGATTTTAACAACAGCTGGATTGATACCCAGGGATATATGGAGTACGTATGGCAGTCGTTTAGCAGCAAATAATGGACAATAATAAAAAGCATCAAACCATCATAAACAGCTCCTTCCTGCCCTTGGCCAGCCGGTTCGGTGTTGGCAGCCTCGTGTTTCGGCCCTGCCAATCAAGTCAGGCGGATTAGCACGTGACGCGTGACGTCAAGCCCCGCGGCTCCGTGTTGCTGCACAGTGGCGTCAGGCTGGGTCTCTGAGCCTTGAGGAGGGTCTCTTTTTGAGGGTCTTTGAGGGTCTTTGAGGGTCTTGGGCGGGACAGCTGAGCTTTCCCATTTCCACCCTCAGTTCCAGGGAATGATTACGATTAGATAAGAAATAGATGAGAGGGGATAGGTGCCCAATTAATCGTGAACCGTGTAAGAATAGTCCCAGGAAACACCGCGTGAAAGGTGGCCTCGAACTGCAAGTGAGTGACCAAGACTCTATTAGGTAAGGCACCAAGAACTACCTTAACATGCCAATGTAGCACGTAGCACCTGCGTGAAATGGCAAGGAAAAATACCCGGCACTTTAAGACCATGAGGAAGGCAGGAAGAAAAGGTCCTCCTTCTTGCCGCAAGAGTCACTGTCCGGGAGTCAAACGGAGAAGGCGGTCGGGGTACGTACCGCTTACTCGTGCTTGCATCACACCTGTTTCCTGAGGTGGGCAAGAGCAGAGAGCACGGTGCACGGGAGATGCATTTTGCATTTGTTGGTGCCTTATCGCCTCGCTACCCTATCGCTTATCAGCTTTTTCAAAATTTTGAGGTCGTTTGCCCCACTACCTAAGGTACCAACTCTGCGAACATGGAACCTGGCCGCAGCATGGAGCGGGCTGTCCGCTCTCAGCGCTGCGCTGTGTGTGAGCCTGTGAAGTGTGTCCAGTTGCCCCTCCCCACCCAAAATCATCCTTTCTCCAGCCTGGGAGGGGTGGTGGGTGTGTGTTTCGCACCGCCGCTCTTTGTCTCTTTCTCTGTGTGTGTGGTCACCCTGCCACCAGACGTCAACCTTTGAATTTTTTCTTTTCTCCTACACGCCTCATCCTCCCAATTCTCCTCTCTCTCTCTCCCAGTCGACTTCATCGCCGACTTGATACCTGCGTGACACTTTTACGGTCGTCGACGCATCACTAGGAAACACGAAAAGGTCTTCTTCGTATCCTTATCCCCCCCTCCTTTTTTTCTCCGTCTTCTTTTTGGGCGACCACAGGTTCCCCGCCATCGCTTAGAGGGAAAAAAAATAACCCCGCCATCAACCACAAACCACCGTCATCATGGTTTCCTCATCCAAGGAGAAGAGACTCGCCAAGAAGGCCGCCGAGGGCAAGCTCGATAAGAAGAAGGGCTCTAAGAATGTCAGCACGACTGCCTCATCGGTCAACGGCGATGAAATCGCTGCCAACAATGACTCGGAAGAGATCAAGCGCCTCGCCGACCAGATGGACAAGCACGGCATTTCCGACCGTGTCACCACCGGTGTTCTGGCATCCACCCAGGCTAGCAGAGACGTCAAGATCACCAGTGCCTCCCTCGTCTTCCACGGCCGCGTCCTCTTCAACGACACCACCCTCGAGCTGACCTATGGACGCCGATACGGTCTCTTGGGAGAGAACGGTTGCGGAAAGTCCACCCTTCTCAAGGCCATTGCCGCCCGCGAGTTCCCCATTCCCGAGCACGTCGATATCTACCTCTTGAACGAGGGTGCTCCTCCCACCGAGCTCGGTGCCCTTGAATGGGTCGTTACTGAGGCCGAGCGCGAGATGGAGCGTCTCGACAAGTTGGCCGAGAAGATTCTCGAGGACGAGGGTCCCGAGTCACCTGTCCTCATGGACCTGTACGAGGTATGTTCCGCTTCCGCTTCCGCTTCCCTTGCTTGCCTAGACCTGAAAGCCTAGGCCAAGACCTCTAGAAACCGATCATGATCTAACAGCCTTCGTAGCACATGGAGAAGATGGACCCCTCTACCTTCTCTACCCGCGCCTCCCTTATCTTGACCGGTCTGGGTTTCAACAAGGTCACCATCCACAAGAAGACAAAGGACATGTCTGGTGGCTGGAGAATGCGTGTCGCTCTTGCGAAGGCTCTGTTCGTCAAGCCCTCGCTGCTGTTGCTCGACGACCCTACTGCCCATTTGGATCTCGAGGCCTGTGTGTGGCTTGAGGAGTACCTGAAGAAGTGGGATCGTACCTTGGTCCTCGTTTCCCACTCCATGGATTTCCTTAACGGTGTCTGCACCACCATGATCGACATGCGTGGCAAGCAGCTCCTCTACTACGGAGGTAACTACGACATCTACGACAGAACCCGTACCGAGCAGGAGACGAACCAGATGAAGGCCTACCAGAAGCAACAGGACGAAATTGTGCACATCAAGAAGTTCATTGCCAGCGCCGGTACCTACGCCAACTTGGTCAGACAGGCAAAGTCCCGTCAGAAGATTCTCGACAAGATGGAGGCCGACGGTTTTATCCAGCCCGTCATCCCCGATAAAGTCTTCACCTTCCGTTTCGCCGACGTCGAGAAGCTACCCCCTCCCGTTCTGTCTTTCGACGACGTTACCTTCTCTTACTCTGGCGACCCCAAGGACGACTTGTACCGTAACATTGACCTAGGTTTCGACATGGACTCCCGTACCGCGCTTGTCGGACCCAACGGTGTTGGCAAGTCTACTCTGCTGCGCCTGATGACCGGCAAGCTCTCCCCCACCGCCGGTTCCGTCACCCGCCACACCCACTTGAAGCTTGGTCTGTACTCCCAGCACAGCGCTGAGCAGCTCGACTTGACCAAGTCCGCCCTGGACTTTGTCCGTGAGAAGTACGCAGAGAAGTCCCAGGACTACCAGTACTGGCGCCAGCAACTCGGCCGCTACGGTCTGACCGGTGAGGCCCAGACCTCCCTGATCGGCACCCTGTCCGACGGACAGAAGTCCCGTATCGTCTTCGCTCTGCTTGCCATCGAGTCCCCCAACATGCTGTTGCTCGACGAGCCTACCAACGGTCTGGATATTCCCACCATTGACTCCCTGGCCGAGGCCATCAACGCCTTCTCCGGTGGTGTTATCGTCGTCTCCCACGACTTCAGGTAAGAATCCACCCTCTGCTTGTGTATTTAGATGTTCTCGATACTAACTCTTCCATAGACTTCTTGACAAGATTGCCAAGCAGATTCTCGTGTGCGAGGACCGGACCATCAAGCCTTGGGGCGACTCCATCGGAGCGTACAAGAACTACCTTCGCAAGAAGATGGTTTCTGCCGGCGCTGTCTAAAACAGTTTCGGTGACGAGACATGTTTGGTTTCGGATGCATCTCCCTCTTCAGCGTATGGTTTCTTTCTCCCCGGGAGGAAAATAGAACAAAAAAGTGTTTGTTCATGACTTTTATGAAAAAAAAAGTGCCGCCATGACCGTCACGACCAAGCCGGATGGGCTGCTGCGGAAATGAGGGAAACGGACAACCTATACCCCCCTCGTTCCCTCTCTCGAGACGGCGGAAACGGTGAGAAAAGAGATTGAAGCGGGCATGGGACGGCATCGGGGGAAGACATCATCAGCATCCATCAGGGCGGCTGCTGGCACGGCATGGGATAGATAGATATCTGCAGCTGCGAACTTTTTTTTTTCTTGTTTTCCATCGTCTTTGTGTAGATGACGAGGACAATAGAGGCCATGAGCCATTGATTTGAGCAACTTAAGAAGCATTTGATCTTGAGACGATTGTGATGTGTTCCATACTGTGGTCGACAATGCAAGGCTATAGGAGAGAGATGAACTGGCGATTGTGGATGCCTTGAATCAAGTAGACTGCTATTTACGCGTCAAATCAATTTTCTTATTATTATTATTTTTCCAGATTCTACATACGAGATACTATGACCGTGGCTGGACTATGGTGACACTAGAGGGAGAAAGGTCAAGCCATGCCCCAGGGGTATGGCATACGAGGCTGCAAAAGCTCGCGAATCACAGAGTAGGAGTTGGAGAGGAAGATGAATGAAAGGCAAAGATTGCACGTGATCCAAATCGCACGGGAGCTCTGACCCGGATACAACGGCTAGATCGGAGCTGGGTGCTTTCAGGCCAGGGGGCAGCCAATCATGCATCTGGGGATTTGGTGGGATGAGGTAAGCAAAGACGGGCATGCGTGATGGAATTGGGGTCGAGTTTGCTGATTAGGTACATGGCCGAGGGTGCGATGCACTACCAATTTCTGTCAGGATGGATCATGGATGCCCATGTTCCAAGTCCCCTGATTACCTTTACCATGTTGTTGGCTTTTTTTGGTACTCCCAGGCACGAAGGCTACCTTGTTCCTGGCATTGCCGGTAGATATCTCTTTCTTGATGACTTGTTAGAGATACCTGTGAAGGGGAACGTGATTGACATTTGAGTCAACATCGCGGTCGCGAGAATGAGATGGGAGGGAGACGGGGACGGGGGAAAAGAAGGGCGAAAAGGGGAGGATGGTTCGACCCTGAATCCAAAGGCTGACGGGGGGAAAGTGGGAAAAAAAAGGTTCAATTTGTTTTCGATTGGGGGCTGACGCTGCAGCAGGTTTCGGAGGGCGGGAACTGGAGAAGTCGCTGGGAAACCCACTTCGTGATCCATCATGAGGTACCGATGCCGTCCACGGTAGGGGGCGATTGTCGCCGGTGCACACCACGCGATTCGGTCCAGAACATCTGGTATCATCTTAGGTGAGGTAGTCCTGTGCGTCATCTTCGTTGCGTAGAAGGGATGATGTACTGAGATAATCCCACAAGATGGATTTTTTTGGTGCGAAATGTCAATGTTATATCTGCTTCGTCACTGAATGGGATGGTTATTGGGGGTCTTTTTTTTCGCAACCTGATTGCCGAGGTGATGGTGATTTCTGGTCATGTGGGAGCAATTGAGGCCATTCCCAGAAGGGGTTTGTGTGAGCCGACGGTCATTTGGGGAGATGCATCAGCAGCAAGTACAAATGGGTGGCTTACTACTCCCGTATATCCCAGGCTTCTTTGGAGGCTTTCCCTTTTGATGATTGCAGAGCTGACGAGATCCTTTGCGGTGCATCTCTTTCATTCTCGCCGGTTGCTGGTCGTGTTTTACAGTCTTCCGGCGGCTGGCGTCTGAAAACAACGGGAGCAACGAGTGTTGGGTGACTTGGTCAGGGCAGAGGGTGGTGGCCCAGAGCAGCCGAAGCGTGGGACGGGGAAGGCGGCTGAAATGCCTCACAGGTAGAGGATGTGTCGTGTTGTATTTTCCAACTAACATCACAGTGAGGGATACATAGGGGAACAAGTCGTCTGGACTGAAGTGGGGGGGGGGGGGGGGGGGGGGGGGGGGGGGGGGGAGGGGGGGGCGGGGGGAAGGGGAGGGGGGGGCGGGGGGGGGGGGGGTGTCGGGTGGGGGCGGGGGGGGGGGGGGGGGGGGGGCGGGGGGGGGGGGGGGGGGGGGGGGGGGGGGGGGGGGGGGGGGGGGACGGGGCGGCCGGGGGGCAAGGAAGGCACGAACAGGAGGAAGCAACCCAAGAGGCTCAGAGGTGGCCCGGGATTGGCGGGAGCATCTGCGCTAGCCCCGAGTTAGCAGCCCGGTGGTGAGGTACCTGGACGGTGGAGCGCGCCTGGTGCAGGTGCACCTGCTCGCACCTGTCCTTTGCGACTCGCGAGTTTTTGACGGTAGGGAAGTGACGACTGACGAACCACCCAAAATTGATGAAATCGGGGGATCCTCACGGGAGAAGGAACTGACAGGTCGCGCCTTCCCTGGGATCTGGGTGAGGACGTGGAGGCAGGCACACGATGTACCACCAGGACGTTCCTTCCTTTGGCTTCGATTTCGTTGCAATTGCTCTTTCCCATGCTGCTGATTTTCTAAATGTTGATAGATATCCTGGGGTTTTTTTGGAGGGTTTTTTTTTTCTGGTTCATAATAGACGATTCTGTTCATTGCATACTGTCGAGAAAAGACATCCAGTACACATACACACACACCGCACACATTGCATCGCATCGCACATCCCCGACGATCTTGGACTACGACAGCCAACAACTGGAGACACGCCTAGAAAGTCTGGAAAGTCTGGAACTGAACGGGACGGACGGGGACGGGGTCTTCCACTCGACTGCATCGGCATCGCCCTCACCCACCCCCCATCCCATCCCATCCCATCCTTGGACCATTGGATCACCCACACACTTGGCTCGAGTTGTTCACCCCTTCTCTCCAGTCTCATCTTGATCGCTCACTCATCCATTCACTTCCAGGTTGCTCTCGCTCTTCTCCGAGTCCCAAGTGCATCAAAGTCCGCCCGCCCACACACCCGATTGGCAAGACGCACTCACAATTCCCTTGCTTCCTCTTCTTTCCATTCAACATTGACGGATACACCATCAATCCGGTATTCCTTACCTCTCCTAATCATCGTCAATCATCACCACAACACAGAGTACTATACCCACGAAGAGCTCTAAAGACATCGTCGCCACCAGCACACGACGCCTTCACCACCACACATACTCCGTACACACTCACAACCCACAACACACACACACACACACACACACACACACGTACGAATACCCCGGCAAGGTCATACCAGCATAGCAGCGCAGCCCATCACCGATCCAGCTCCAGCTCCAGCTCAGCTAGCTTCATTCCAAGACACACCCGGTGATACCGCCCAGCCAAGGGCCCAAGACAACAGCCAAAGCCAAAAGCCGCAAAGCAACACGGACTGTGGAGTTGGACATCCTCCCCAAGGCTCAAGGCTCAAGGCTCAAGCATCTCCAATACTCCACCCGCGCAGACTCAACCCTGCTTGCGCGCCCATCCATCGCATCGCAGTCTGCAAAGCCGAACCTGGGCCACCACCATAACCACCACTACCACATCCACCACCCGTCCTGCTGGTCTGGCCTCCTCTTCTCGTTTCTCTCTCTCGCTCTCTTGTCGTGTCAGAGGGACAGGTCATCCTCCGCCCCATCCTCATCTACGTTCCCCCGACCTTAGCTCCGACATTCGCACTCCATACCGCCAAAACTCTCGATCCGACACACAATTCCATCATCGCCACCCACTTCTCCCACCGTTCTTCAGGTTTCTCGGTCGACCGCTCATTTCAACCTTGCCGCGAGCACCGCGAATAGCATCACCGACGCCCGCCATCACCATTTCCCATCGAACCCCATACCACGGTACCACCAATTCTTGAACCACACACCCCTGCACCTCCCCACGACGCCAACTTCCGACTCCACGTCCTTTTTTCGCGATCCGCCTCACTTGCTTCACTCCTGTCCAAAACCCCCAACGCGTAACCCAATCACCTCCCCTCGATTGTCCACCACCCATTCTGCTTTGCACATGGGTCCGCGATCCTCGCTGTAGTCATCAATCCCCTCTCCCCCTTCCCTTTCCCCTTCTCTTCCCTCTCCTTTCTTTCCTCATCCAAACCCCCCTCCCCCACCCACTACTGCATCGTCCAGTTACGAGCGCCATCCGCGTACAAGTCGAGTAGGGTTCTGCGACAACGACGCCATCGCCGCATCCCGTCACGATGGACCACCCTAAAGACTTCCGCTCGACGGTCCTGCAGGCGCCCTCCCGTCACGATGATCGCGACGACGACCGTGATCGCGACCGCCGCCGCCATCGCGACATCATGAATCCCGCGCCCGGCAGCACGCGCCATTCGGGCTTCAACTTGCGATCGCCTACCCAGTCCGAGTACCATCACCCCCCGCACTCTTCCTACTCGTCGCCCAAAGCAGCCTCGTCGACGTCCCATACGCTCCCGCATCACTCACCGCGATCCCATCAGTCCGGCCTGTCGCATCCGAATCCTTACTCCTCCTCGACGGCTGCCGGCGGTCCGCTTGCGCCCTCGTTGCCCGCGCTCGGCGGTGCCAGCAGCAGCTCGGGAGCTGGACATCATCAAGCTCCGCCGTTGTCGCCGTTGCACCCCCCGAGCGGATACTACCCGCCACCCGAGTCGCATCAGACGCGCGAGAAGCCTGCTACGAGCAGCTACTACGATCCGTTGACTGACACTACAAGAGAAAGGAGGGTGTCTGACGCAGGTTGGAACAATAATGCGGCCAATGGCTCGCCCAAGGTAAGAGATAATTCCGTAATCTTGTCATTCATGATTCAACTACCACGGTGGCATCGCATTGGTGTATATACGATGCGATGCTGCCTGGTGTATTCCCGTGTTTGCTACTGCTTCTTGTCCTGGCTCTGTACCATCCTTACCCATCGTCATCTCCCAAGAAGCTCCTCCATGCCATCATTCCAACCTTGGCTTCCCCTGCTGCTCTTCCTCGTGTACCGTAGCATCCAGCACCAGCAGAGACAGCAATAGGAGCAATCCAGGTGGTTTGTTTCTGTTTGGCCCTGCTCGATTGCTGTCTGTGCTCTAGATCTTTTTAGTGGCCACACTGGTTGGTGCTGGTGTTGGTGTTGGAGGTTGTGCTTACGCCGTCTTTGTACCCTTTGCTCCCTTTCCCCCATCCGGATTTTCGGAGACGATGGTGTGGAGAGGATGCAGCGGAGCACCTCAGGCGTAAGGATACCTCACACACAGAGGTCAGACGAGAGGAGCGAGATATGGGGGGGGAAACAGGAGGGTGAGAGATTGCGAGAAGAGCAGCAACAGCAGCAGTGCCGCTGGATAAGAAACACCGCGGAATGCTTGGATCCCCTATTGTTCACGGCTTCAATGACACCGGCGTCCCCCAGTTTTTTCCCTGTAACTTTGGCAACTTTTTTTTTTTACACCCTTCCTCTCCTTCTCGTCATTTTCGTCCCTTGCCTTTCCTTCCCCGTCTCTCTTGTCGTCCGTCGCCTCGCTTCGTGCCCGTGTCGTGGCGCTACCTCATTCACGTTCCGTATCCATACACAGTACACCCGTCTGTCTATCTCGATCCATCAATTTCCCATCCCTTTCCCTCTTTTTTCCCTTTTTACTCTTCTGTATCCCCTTGCACATTCACACGATTTTTGTTCCCTTTCCAACCCCGACACGCGTTAGAGGAAGCACCACCAAGCACAAGCATCGGCACCTGCACACACAGCACCAGCAGCCACTTTCTCGTCCATCTCCAACTTTACCCGAGGGACAGAAAAATCCCAACCAACCCAAATTTTAATTCCATCACGGCCACCTCCATTCCTTCGCCCTGGCTAATTTTTTCCTTTCTTCATCATCAAACAGACCACACGCGGCGATCCCTACGGCAACTACTCCCAACCTGAGCCGGCATCTCTAGACTCGCACGCGTATTATAAGAACGGCAGCGCAGGATACACGTCGCCATCAGCAGCCAACTTCCCCCCGAGGAGTCCGCGATCCCACTCACATTCGCACTCCAACTCCCATTCCCACTCTCATCAACCACCTACCGGTTCCATCAGCCCATCGATCAGGGCAACGCCGCATATGACGTCCCCCAGTCTGCGGCATGCTGCGTCGCCCAGCGTGCATGCATCTTCCAATGGTGGCGCCGTCGCGTCTCTGCCTCCTCTAGGCAAGGCCGAGCCGTCTCCCTTGAAAGCTCCTGCTAGTGTCAGTAATACTGCAATTGACTACCTTGATAGACCGAGAACTGACTTTTCCGCCACAGACCCCCAGCCGCGCTGACCCTATGTCTTTCTCCAACATTCTCTCGAGTGCCGAACCCGTTTCAAAACCAAAGTCGAAATCACCGCCACCCGTCGAAGAGAAAGAAAAGGAAAGGGAAAATGAAAAGGAAAAGGAAAAAGAGAAGGCTGTTGAGCCCAAGACCGACCGTGAGAAGCCCCGCTCTGTCGACCCTCCAGTCAAGACCGAGCGCACCGAGCGCAGCGAGCGCGAAGCCGAGATTGAACTCCGACCGGAGCCCGTCAAGGAGAGATCCAGCACTCCCCTGGCCCGTAAGGAGAGAAAAGAGCGAGTACCTAGAAAGTCAAAGTCGAGAGCTTCCGATATCAGAGATGCCGAATCGACTCCCAAGAGCAGCCGCCGTGCTTCGTCCAAACTCGAGACACCAACGCCTCGCATCCCCTCCAAGCGCCAGGCCAATGGCCAGCCGAAGCAAAAAACCCTACCTGCCGATAAAGAAAAGAAGGTTACGGATCTGATTGCTCAGCTCGATGCCGATGCCGACGAACTTACCGACTCCGAACTCACAGCTGATCGTGCCGAGTACCAAGAAAGCGGCAACAAGCGACGTCGCCTCTTGCAAGATAAGGATAGCAAGCGCAATGTCGAGCGACGCGACGAGTTCTCGAGAGAGATGGGCCGCAGATTGGGCACTCACGCCGATCTCGGCAAACGCCGCTACGACGACATCTACTACGAGGAGGCCATGAACGAGGTCCGAGAACGTGAGCTCTTTGCCGAAAAGGAGCGCAAGAAGGACATGCAGCGCAAGCGTCGTCGTGAAAAGTCCATGGCTGTCACCATGGAACAACAGAAGCTTGCGCTGGAGCGCGCACGATTGGCCGAAGATGAGACCGAAAAGGCGAAGCACCTGCGGGATGCCGAGCGTGCTAACAAAAAGGCTCTGCAAACGAAGTTGATTCTCCAGAAGGGCATCAAGGGCCCCGCTCGCAACCTCGCCGAGCTCAACCTGGACGGAGGCACCATGGCCACCTACCAAGCGTCTGACATGGAACCCGGCACGAAGCCCAAGGGCAAGGGTCGCAGCGGTCCTCGGCCCAAGAAGTCGAAGGAGCAGAAGCAGGCCGAGAAGGACGCTGCAGAGGCTGCGCAAGCCGCCATCGACGCTGGCGAGGAGCTCCCGATCAAGGAAGAGGGCAAGATCCGCATCAAGTTCAACAAGAAGTCCAAAGACAAGGACAAAGAGAAGAACAAGGACAAGGATGTGGATCAGGACGAGCCCGACGTCGAGGTCGAAGGCGACGGCGACGTCGACATTGACGAGGATACCATCGTCGAGCCCGTCAAGGAGAAGAAGGAGCGCAAGAGCAAGAAAGAAAAGAAGGAGAAGAAGGAGGAGAAGCCCGAGGAGCCTCCCAACAAGGACGCCAAGTTCGAGACCAAGGGTTTCCTCCAAATTTACGACCAGATTTGGCGCGATCTCGCCCGCAAGGATGTCTCAAAGACCTACAAGATGGCGGCCGAGTCCTACCAGACCAAGGCGTCCAACCTTAAGAAGACAGCCATCCTCGCATCTAAAGAGGCCAAGAGGTGGCAGCTGCGGACGAACAAGGGCACCAAGGATCAGCAGGCCCGTGCCAAGCGTGTTATGCGTGACATGATGGGCTTCTGGAAGCGCAACGAGCGTGAGGAGCGTGATCTCAGAAAGGCTGCCGAGAAGCAGGAGATTGAGAACGCCCGCAAGGAAGAAGCCGAGCGCGAAGCTGCCCGCCAGAAGAGAAAGCTCAACTTCCTCATCTCGCAGACTGAGCTGTACTCCCATTTCATCGGCAAGAAGATCAAGACGGATGAGGTCGAACGCAGTACCGATAACCCCGAGATTGCAGCCGAGAACAAGGACGAGACTGCCCACAACAAGCATCTCGATATCGCTGAACCGACAGGACCTTTGGGCGCCAAGGTCACTGACTTTGAGAATCTCACCTTTGAGGAGGAAGACGAGGAGAACCTGCGCCAAGCCGCCATGGCCAATGCTCAGAATGCCATCGCCGAGGCACAGAGAAAGGCCAGAGCTTTCAACGAGCCCGAGGGCCCCGATATGGACGAGGAGGGCGAGATGAACTTCCAGAACCCTGCCGGCATGGGCGACGTTGCCATCGAGCAGCCCAAGCTCATCAACGCGCAGCTCAAGGAGTACCAGCTCAAGGGTCTCAATTGGCTCGCTAACCTGTACGAGCAAGGTATCAACGGCATTCTCGCCGACGAGATGGGTCTTGGAAAGACTGTTCAGTCGATTTCCGTCATGGCCTACCTCGCTGAGAAGTACGATATCTGGGGTCCGTTCCTCGTCGTCGCGCCCGCGTCTACGCTTCACAACTGGGAACAGGAAATCCGAAAGTTCGTCCCCGAGTTCAAGATCCTTCCCTACTGGGGTTCTGCCGGTGACCGAAAGGTCTTGCGAAAGTTCTGGGACCGCAAGCACACCACCTACAAGAAGGATGCATCGTTCCACGTCTGTGTCACGTCGTACCAGCTCGTCGTCTCTGATGTCGCCTACTTCCAGAAGATGAAGTGGCAGTACATGATTCTCGACGAGGCGCAGGCCATCAAGAGCTCGCAAAGTTCCAGATGGAAGAGCTTGCTCAACTTCCACTGCCGTAACCGTCTCTTGCTCACGGGTACCCCCATCCAGAACAACATGCAGGAACTGTGGGCCTTGCTCCATTTCATCATGCCGTCGCTCTTCGATTCTCACGACGAGTTCAGCGAGTGGTTCTCCAAGGATATTGAGTCACACGCACAAAGTAACACGAAGCTCAACGAAGATCAGCTCAAACGTCTGCACATGATTCTGAAGCCGTTCATGTTGCGTCGTGTCAAGAAGCATGTCCAGAAGGAGCTTGGAGACAAGATCGAGGAGGATGTCTACTGCGATCTCACCTACAGACAGCGCGCCATTTACAGCAACCTGCGGAACCAGATCAGTATCATGGATCTCATTGAGAAGGCTACGACGGGTGATAATGACGACTCTGGAACTCTCATGAACCTCGTCATGCAATTCCGAAAGGTTTGCAACCATCCCGACCTGTTCGAGAGAGCCGACACGACCTCTCCCTTCTCGTTCGGCTACTTCGCGGAGACGGCTTCCTTTGTCAGAGAGGGCAACAACGTCGCCGTCGGCTACTCTACTCGAAACTTGATTGAGTACGAGCTGCCTCGTCTCCTTTGGAGACAAGATGGCAGGCTCTACAAGGCCGACCGCGGCAACCTGAAGGCTGGGTGGCGCAACAAGAATCTGCAGCACATGATGAACATCTTCACTCCGGAGCACATCCGCGACAGTCTCGAGGGATCCGACGCGTTTTCCTTCCTGCGTTTCGCTGACACCAGCCCGACCGAGGTCTATAAGGCTAGCCACGAGGACGTCTTCTCTCGTGCCGTCGAATTGTCTCAGAAGAAGGATCGCTTGCCCCTCATGAAGATTGCCTACGACGACGCCGAAGACGCCAACTTCACCCCTGCTCATGCCTTGTTCAAGATCGCCGCCCGCAACAACAGACAACCCCTTGCAGACATCACTCAAGAGGGCATCATGGCTAACCTCATGAACGTGGCCCGAGAGGAGTATGTCGACAGCGGCTTGGGACGCTTGGAGCAGGCCGGTCGCCCGCGCGCCTCTGCTCCACCCATTGAGGTGAGCTGCTGTAGCAGTGGAACCGGTCTGGAGACGGAAAGTATCCTGTTCAACAGATCCATGCGCAAGAGTTTGTTTGGCCCCACGATCCAGGAAGAACGGGCCATGGTCACTGAGAAGCTTCCCTTTGACCGATTCCCGCCCCGCAAGTTGCTCCCTGCGCCGGATAACGACAAGAAGAAATTCAACAACATTGCGACTCCGTCAATGCGCCGTTTTGTTACTGACAGCGGCAAACTGGCCACTCTCGACAAGCTGTTGACCAAGCTCAAGGCCGAGGGTCATCGTGTGCTGCTCTACTTCCAGATGACACGCATGATCGATCTCATGGAGGAGTACCTTACGTACCGCAATTACAAGTATTGCCGTCTCGATGGTTCGACCAAGCTCGAAGACAGAAGAGATACTGTCGCCGACTTCCAGACTCGTCCCGAGATCTTCATCTTCCTTCTGTCGACCCGTGCTGGTGGACTTGGTATCAATCTTACCTCTGCTGACACCGTCATCTTCTACGACTCCGACTGGAACCCTACGATCGATTCGCAGGCCATGGACAGAGCTCACAGACTGGGTCAGACCCGACAGGTTACCGTGTACCGTCTCATCACTAAGGGAACGATTGAGGAGCGTATCCGGAAGCGTGCCATGCAAAAGGAAGAGGTGCAGCGCGTCGTCATCCAGGGAGGTGGTGCCAGTGTTGACTTCTCTGGTCGCCGCGCTCCCGAGAACCGCAACCGCGATATTGCTATGTGGCTTGCCGACGATGAGCAGGCGGAGATGATTGAGCAGCGTGAGAAGGAGATGCTTCAGGCCGGCGAATTCGACAAGCCCGAGAAGAAGAAGAAGACGACGAAGCGCAAGCGGGTGGTCAATGAGGACGTCAGCCTGGACGAGATGTACCACGAGGGTAAGTTGTTTGCTGTCCATGCTACCCACGGACATACTAACATGTTCACAGGCGAGGGCAACTTTGATGACAACCGCAATGGAGCCAACGGAACCTCGGGTACCGCCACGCCTGTAGCCGAGCCCGAAGTGAAGGGAACCAAGAAGCAACGCAGAGGCGGTGGCAAGAAGGCCAAGACACTGAAACAGAGACTTGCCCTTGCCGACGGACAAGTCTAGTTGTCGTCGACAGGCCGTCTGATTCGAATAGAAGACGACGATAGATAACGAGAGGTCACTCGTTGCGCACAGATGAGCGGAAAACGGAGGTTTCGATTGTAGCAATATGGTTTATGGGTAGGACACGCTGGGCGCGCGTGAGATATGCCTGGCGTCGGAGTGGACAACGCGATTTGCATCAAGATGACGGTCGTGGCTATTATTATGGACGAATGCCGCGATTCGTTTGTTAGACTTTACAAAAAAGCTTCAGTACGTTTGTATTCTTTCCATTTTCCGCGAGGTTAGGATGGGTTTTGGGGTCTGGTGGTCGACTCTAGACGATCTTGGTCTCACATGGGGGGTTCCTGATCACGGCAGTCAATCCCTGGAGACACAAGGTGGATGGCGGCATTCAGATTGAGTTGTACGAGGCCTAGGGGTCGTTGGAGCTCGATGGTGCGTGTATTAGTACTACCTTTAGACGAATGAAGTCGATTCCGAGATGAATCTCGTATAATGATGCTTGTGATGGTGATGTTTAGGCCTTGGTGATGGCCCACGGCTCTGCGGTTAGCATGTGTCACTCGACACACCTGATAGATGCGTCCATTTTATTTGAACGAATGTCACATTTCCTAACACAAGAACATTGAATGATGTAAAGTTCTCGTCCTCTAATTCAAATCACCGTCCCCGTCCCCGTCATAATCGGAATCCCCCTTGTAATGAAGCTCATCCTCCTCCTCCTCCTCCCCCTCACTATACTCAAAATCCTCGCCGTCGGGATTGGACGTCTCAAGAAGTTTGATCAACTTATAATCCCCCTCCGTCGCCTGAGCAGTGAGAGCAGCCAATGCTGCATCATCTGCTTCCGTGTCTCCTTTGCCAGCCATACTATCATGTAAGGACTCAACGGAATGGCCGATGGTCTTTGCGAAAGAGCTCAAGATGCCCTCAGTAACGTAAGGTCCCGGGCTACCCCAAAAGCGCGTTGCTTTGAGAATCTCCTTCTGCATAAGATCTCGATCTTCCTGGCCGAGCGCCTTCATCTTCCACGAAGCCTTGGTGATTGAAGAGTAAAACTGCCACCAAATATAGCGCGCGCGGGGGCGGAAACCGTTCAAAAACTCCAACTTGCGACCATGCAAGTCGTTCAGCGTGATGAAATCGCCGCCGAGATTCTGTAGCTCTTTCGCTCTCTCATGATCTTTGTCGACTACAATCACTTTGTAATCCTTAACGTTGCCGTTCTCCCAGTTCCTGAGGCGTTCTTCTCTCTCCTCTTGATCTTCAAGCGGGAAATCAGGATTTTTTGGGTCTAGATCGACGTCAGGAACTATGGCTATAACGCCATGATCCAGGGCCCATTCGATTTTAGTATGGAGTATGAGCCCGTTTTTAGGGGAGAAGATGTCCCTAGGTCCTTCAGAGCCAAAAATCAAGTCCATTGAGTGCAATTGGGACCATGGGTAAAGGTGCGCCGCCTTGCAAAGTGGAGTCTCAACCCATTTATGCAGAACTGGCTCCCAAACAGAGTCTCTAGAGGGTCGCAGCGATTTGGGGCAGTACGCGTTGAGCATTTTCTTCTTGAACTTCTGCTGATCTGTGCTTCTCCGGCTTCCTATGCCGGCTGAAGTTGCATCGAGTCCAAGCTTGGAAGAAACGAACAGCTCGACAAGTTTGTCTCTTATGCGAGTGTTCAATGAGTCTGCTCGCATACTCTCAGCTTGCTTGCTTAGGAGTCCTATCCGTTGCTGATGCGCAAGATGTCGGACTTCAAATGTCTGGCCGTTTTGGCTATCAATCCACTCCCCCCAGTCCTTCGTGCGACCTTTGGCTTTGGAGTCCAGAAATTCTAGGTGAGCCTCGACTCCAACACGATATGCTTTGAGGCCTTCGTGATTGGCACAATCTTTCCAGAACTGAGAGTCATGGGATGTCGATGGTTTCAATCTCTTTCGTTGTGCTTCTTCCTTGCTGATATTACTCTTGAGCTCCTTGAGGAGATCAACTTTGGACATTGAAGAAAGCGTTTCGACGTCCCAAGAAGCTTTTCTCTTGCTGCTGCTTCTTTCGGGAACGAGATTGGATCCGACCATGACGCCGAACACAGGCTTGCTGCTGGAATCTGTTCCCTTTACTGAGCCCGTTCTCTTTGGGATGTTGATGGCTGACTCGGCAGAAGATGTTGTCCGCGGGGGAATGCTGGGTCCACTCTGGGAAGAAGAATCCCTAGATGAGGCCTTGGCCTTGGATTTTCCCTTTCTATTCTTCGTCATGGTGAAGTTGTCTCAAGAAGAATCAGAGTAACAAAGAAATTAGAGTAGCAAGAGAAAGCAGAGTAACCTGGGGTAATTGGTGCGGGCGAGAAGTCTTAGATCCTGGGGTTTGCGAGTGAGAGGAAGACTTAGCTTATACGTCTCTCAAGGAGAGGCTTTCAAGAGGGAGTCATAATTAAACTTTTCGAGTATCGCGGTTGAAGCCATCAAAGTTCCAGCCACAGCGATGCGGACCTTAGTATAAACATGAGCAATCTGAGTACCTTGTTGTCGAAGAAACTTAATTCTGAGTCACAAACTTACAAAGCATCGCAAGTAACGATTGGGCTAGGAACATCTTTGCAGGAACATAGCAAGACATAAAGTATTGAATTTAGTTGACCGCTTGCACGGAAGCCTACATTTGGTCGATGACGACGACGCTAATCAGGCTGACGAAGTCAAGTTATCCGGATTGTACCGAAATTTTACACAGATTGAAAATTAATTGAACTGTATTCCGCGAAGGGTATCTAAGAATTGAACGATGACCAGCCGAACGGGGTCCCAAATGGGAGTTCCGTAGCACTACCTCCACCCAAGTCGCAAGGCCATCACTTACGACCATGATCCTGATCTGTGTAGTCATAACAACTTCAACTCAGGAGCACCGCTCCTAAGCTTCCCACCATCAAGCATTTAGCACTTGGCACCGGAGCCGGAAGGGATGCCAGAGCACTCAGAAGAGGACTTGCCACCGGTAACGGAGACGCCAGACCACTTCCAGTTGGAGCAGGCACCCTTGGCGCAAAGGATGTACACGTTGGTGCCCTTCGCGGCGACGGTACCCTTAACGTTCTTGACGGTGACGTCGGTGATGGGAATACCAGCGGTGGGCTTGCCGGTAGGGCTGCCGTTCTCGTAATCCTGCTGGATGACAATGCCCTTCTTGTTGATGTTCTTGAGGGTGATGTTCTCGAAGGTGATGCCGTTGACCTTGCCAGTCTTGTTGGCAATGGTCTTGATGCGGATACCGTTGTCGGCCTTCTCGATGGTGGAGTCACGGATGATGACGTTCTGGACGGTGTTGTCGCTACGTCCACCAACGGAACCGATGGACAGGCCGTGGGAGCCGTAGCAGTATCCGTTCTCGAAAGTGATACCGGTGCCAGAGTTGATAGCCAGGCAGTCGTCCTGGTTGTAGACCTTGGCGCCGGAGATGGTCACGTCAGAAGACGTACCGACATCGAAGGCATCGGTGTTGTGGCCACCCTTGGAGTCACCATCCTTGTTGTCGAAAAGGATGTTGGAGCTAGAGAATAGTCGGGTCAGTATCACTGTCCAAAAACCCAACATTGAGTTGTGACTTACACCTTGAGGCCAGAAACGCCGCTGATGGAGAATCCGTGGGCCGGGGTGTTCTTGACGTTCAGGCCAGAGATGGAACCGTCGTTGATCTTGACCTTGAAGAACTTGGGCTTCTTCTTGCCGCCGTTACCTCCCTTGCCGTCCCACCAGCGCTCACCCTGGCAGGAGATGGAGTTGCCGGAAGCACCGACAACGCTGACCTTCTTACCGCCGATGGCGATGAGAGGGCCCTCCCACTCCTTGTAGCCGAAGGTGGTGGTGCCTTTGAAGGTGACCTTGGTTCCGTCCTTGAGGCCAGTGAGGTCGAGGGTCTCACCGGCGGGGACCTTGATGCCGTTGAGGACGATGTCGGTGCAGGAAGTTTTCTTGGACATGGCCGTCTTGGCGTCGGTGAAGGTGCACGAGGCACGGGTATCGAGCTCGGCGGGGGCGGCGGCAGCCAGGGCGCTGAGGCCCGCGACAACGGAGAGGAACTTCATCGTTTCTTGATTGTTTTTGGTATGTGATCAACACGTAGAATACTTCGAGTATGTACAAAAATTGTCGAATGAGAGACTAGAGTTGGAAAAAAAGAATGTGGTTGAAAAGAGTGTGAGTGAAGAAGCACGATGGGGTATCAAGAACGGAAGCAAAAGAGATGGGCAGAAAAGATGATACTTATATCAAATTGTCGAACATGCAAGACTCTAGGCCTCCTCCTCCCCTTTCATTCGATGCTACTTGTTGGAAGCTCGTTGGATTTCCGCAACTGGGTATGGTGCGGCTCCCACGCCGGATAGTCGGCATCACCGTTGTCTATCTCCCCGGTCTCTGGAAGGAGCTAAGAGGAGCCCATGATTTCAAAACCACCTTTAATCTGACCCTGCAGCGCCGGAGTGTTGCCCCGAAGGACCGAAAAGAGGAGGCGACTCTCCACACTGGCTTAAATTATCTAAGCTTCAAATGCTGCAAGCCCGCGGCACGAAGCTAGCACGTGGGGAGCAGAATATTAGAAGAGGTGCTCGCCCACTATCCGATGACCCAGGTCTGACGATGGGATCATACCCGGTCGTTGTGGACTTGGGACGAACAGGGCTGACGGGAACCTACGCCCCAAGCCGGTGTCAGCCGCCCTACCAGCGGAATACCGAGACATAATCATAGATCACCTTCCAAGACTTCCAGACCATCTGGCTGAGTCGATTTCACCACTTCTGACGCGTGGCGGCAATGAAGAAGCTGCCTCTTTAGGTAGGATTTCCAATCTGAGTGGCATCTTGGCTTCATCTTGGCATAGGCTTGATTTGCCGATCGATCCGATCATGGAACTCTTGGGATCCAAGAAGACCCAGAAAATCACGGTATTTTACCCACCAGTCGCTGCGGCTGACCCAGTGTTTCCTTGTGTGCCTGTGTAAAAGTTGTTTGAAAGGGGAAGTTCCCACAGAAAAGAAATGCCAAGAACGGAGGTGAGGTAAGGATTCTGCAGGAATGTGACAAGGCGTTGTGCATCTTCCAACTTGCTCCAGAATGGCATGTTTATGCTCCGCCAACGACACTGGTCGTTGCAGGAACAATTCCTGTTGAAAGTGAACTCCTGCCTCTCATAACATGAGGCTGATCCCGCGGTCGTCTCGTTAAGAATTTGATGACGAACGAGCATCGGAGAGCCCGGGCTTTACCTAAAGGGGTGCGATTAACCTTAAAGCCCTGATTGCAATCCAAGCATCCGACGACCGACAAGCCGCTTGCCTTGTGGGGACAGAGCCTCTCCTTTCGGCGGATACGGACTTGCGCGTATACTTTCCCTGTCAGCCGGCGGGAAGCTGTAAGGGGCGAGCAGGCCTCCTATTCTCGGCTCCGAATTAAGCTCACTTGAAGACGGGCAAGTTATCAGTGACAGGTTTAGACGAATGAACTTGGGTGAACTTCGGGCTTGATCCGACGGTGGACATTTCCGTCATCTACTTGGACCAGGGGGCCCCTTGGGCCCTTTTCAATCGGGTTCCGAACTTTGCGACTCACCTGCTTTTAGCGTCGGATTCTGCTGATTCATAGTGGGCTAATGGATTGGATCTAACCGACTCGAGTAGTTTTTGCCAACTCACGGTGCAATTTCGAACGGCAGCAAAAACCGACTTGGTAGTGGTTCATGCAGCATCATTCAAACTTAGACACTTTAGCCACCGGATTCTGGCCATGGAGATTCAACATACATGAAACTGCCGGTCCTTGGAACACTTTATTTCTGTCTCCGCATTACGCTAGAAGGAAAAAGAAAATACGAAGTCTTGTTTGGTGAATGGTGGTGGATTTGGTCTTTTGTGAGCTGTCTCTTTTCTGCTCGGCCAGTTGCGGATATCCCCCTACAAATGACTCCGGAGTTCGTCTTCGGTCCATTTCCATAACTCCTCCCTTTTGTCTTTGTCCTTGCTCAATCTCGTACCTTTACCGGTGACACCAACTGGGAAGTAAAAGGTGCCGCTCTTGACGTCTGGACTGAAGGATGCCCAGAGCTGGTTCAGCGCGCCCTTCTGTGGACTGACGGCTACGATCTTAGTGCCGAGATACACAATCGTGCCTAAGACGAAGTTGGATTTGCTGATGATGGATTGTGCCAGATTTGTGTCGACGATACCCGGGTGCACGCTGACAATTTTGAGCTCCGGATGCCGCTCGGCGAGGGCAGCGGCGTAGTGAATGTTCGCCACCTTTGAAATGCCGTAACGAAAGCGGCTGGGGGTTTCGGGCATCTGGGTCTTGAGCTTGTCGAACTGGTAAATATCTTTGGGCGCCCAGCCTTCCGCGCCCGAGGAGAGGAACACGACCCTCACGTCGGGGTTCTCGGTCGCCGTCTTCTTCAAGGTAGGCATCAGGAGTTGAGTAAAGAGCGCATGACCCATGTGGTTTGTTCCGAATTGGATCTCGTAACCCTCCTTTGTGAGGCCCTCCGGCGTCGCCATGATTCCAGCATTATTGACGAGAAGGTCCAGCCGAGAAGAAGACTCATTGAACTGTTTAGCGGCAGCTTTGATGCTTTCAAATGAGGACAATTCAAGCGGCAGGTGAGAAATTGGCGCGACGCTGGAGCCTTCTTTCCTCAGTGCTTCGATTGCGGCCTCGCCCTTTTCCTTTGAGCGTCCTGCGAGATAGATATGCCTAGGGTTGTGCTTTGCAATCTGTCGGATCGTCTCCAGTCCGAGGCCGGCATTTCCACCGGTGACGAGAACGACCTTTCCTGTCAAGTCTGGGATATCAGAGTCCGGCTTGAAGTTGTAGCCGCCCATCAAAAACGCTGTCGCCATCTTTTACTCTGATTACTTTAATGCCTACGTCGTTTGATGTTTGAGTCTGTCTATTGTTGATCGTGATTGCACAAGCGACGAAAAGCCTCGCGGCGCGCAAGAGCGTAGCTTCTTATATACTATGGTTTAGAGTTTCACGTTTCAAACTTGGCGTCCGACCGTCCCGAGCTCGACACTGGCACCGACGATATTGGTCGCAAGGTGGTATTGGTGATTTCAGGGTTCAGGGTCCCCCGCTTTGACCGATAGTTCCAGAAGTCTTCAATGCTTGGGCGATCATAGTCCGATAGGTCTTATAGACGCCATCCGTGGACCTACCGAGGTGTGGCGGCATTTGAATGTGTTCTTCAGAGTCCTTGTCTTAAGCAGGATTATCCAACTGCCAGGCAATTTACGAGCGCAGCAAGCTGGGCTCAGGGCCGTCGGTGGAATCTTGACTCCGAAGCCTGGCAGCTGACACGATGTTACCTCAAGCTAGCAGACGATTGGAGCCTACAACCGATGATGGAATTGCTCCAATTCACATGTTGCGACTTGATGATGGGTTGCTTCGGAGAAATGGGTCTTAGGGGGGCTCCGGCTCCCACACAGACAGCTTGCGGGGCAGCTCTTGGCAAGACCCATGGTCAAGGAGAATTTTGAACATCGTCTCATAAAGTAGGATGACAGTGGTATTGCAAATGGTGGAAAGGCCTCGGCCATACCACCCTAAGCATTAGAGTTGTCAGCATCGTCGACATCCTTCTGGCTTTTGAGCTGTCGGATTCCCCTGTACCGCCAGTTGGAGATGTATGTCTCAAACGCCTGCTCTCCATGCTTCCCATTAGATGTTGCGTACACGCCAACCACGGAACCTAGAATCATAATTGTCAATATGGGTTCCAATTGTCCTCATGGTGGGTGAGCCTACCAGAGTAGTAAGGAACCAACTCGGTCCCCTTGCAATATCCGAAGACTCTCAGATCGAAGTCTTCCCTGAGACCCGCAAGGCCGGAAGAAAATGCGAAATGAGTGCTGTTAACAGCCTCAATCTGGAGCGAAATCTTCTGCCCAGCCCAACCACCAGGAAGTGGGTAAATCCCATTAGGCGGATGTTCGACTGCCCTATACGGTGTTTCCGAGATACCACGATACCGAAGATGCGGTCGAAGATCCTCACTTCCCTCTGGCTTCAACATGACAATACCAAGATCAAAGTGTTGTGCTTGATCTTGGACAATTGAGACGCCGACCTCCATCTCTTCCTTCGTCAATGACGTTGCCCAGTCGACATCAACACGGAATTTGAAGAGCGAATGAGCCATACGCCGTCCGACAAAAGTCTGACCACGACCCAAGGCAAAGTCAGCGTCGAAAGCCGTGAGATTGAGTACCGAAGACTTCAGCGCCAGTGTATTCCAGTGACCTGGTGGCGAGACCGCGTAGTTTCTAGCCTTTGGCAGGCGCCAATGGATAAAATGAATAGGCAGACTGCTTCCCGGCGGAAAGGTGATAACATCGTCTGCGTCGCTGAGTTGACCTTCTCCCTCATCTGGGATAGCTTTTGCGGGTAGCGACCAGCCAGAGACATTGCCAGTGACCGGCGTAAACACTGGGAACTCATCCCTCTCCCAGGTGACGGGCGTAAGTACCGTCTCTCTGCCCATCGGCAGGTTGCCAAAGTATGCTCCGGGGTCCTGGCCATAGGTGCCGCCAGCGCGAACTGCTAGGGCGACGGACCACCAATTTCCATCAGCATCTTGGAACAAATCTGCGTGCCCGACAGCTTGGAAGTAGGAGGTAGTATCGTTTGCAGAAGTCAACAGTGGGTTTGCCGGTGCTGGATCGTAAGGTCCCTCTAGGCTCTTTGATCGAGCCATTGTGACCATGTGATTTTCACGGGTGCCACCCTCAGCAAGGAGTAGATAGTACCACCCATCACGCTTCCAGATGTGAGGTGCCTCGGGAGACCGCCCGCCGGTACCATTCCAGGGCATGATGATGTCTCCGATCTCTCCAGTCTCCAGATCGAGCGGCGCGTGCATTATACCTGGGTAGTACGCGGCTGTGTGAGCACCCGAGACGTACGTCTTGCCGTCATCGTCCCAAAATGGTGAAGGGTCGAACCCGGGGAAGCTGAAATGAACGGGATCCGACCAAGAATCTGAGCTGTATGGGTCTGTTGATGTAAGGATAAAGTTGTCCCAACGACTGTCATTTGTTCTCGGGAGTTGCTGATTTACAAGAGTACATAAAAGGTAGAAGATGCCCTCATGGAATCGCAATGTGGGTGCGTAGATGCCACTGGTTGCCTTTGGCAGAAAAGCTAGACCTGGCAGCTGGTCTGCTCGACTGAATGCGTTGGAAACATGCTTCCAGTGCACCAGGTCTCGACTTGCGTGGATGGGTAGGCCAGGGAAAACCAGGAAACTGGACGTGACACAGAAGAAGGTATTGTTCAAATCTGGAACAAAGATGCAGCTGGGGTCAGGGTTGAAGCCGCTAATGATGGGGTTTTGAAAGGTTGAGTTCTCAGCTCGGACAACTCCGAAGAGGGCTATTGCTAAAGCTAGGAGTCCGGACTTCATGATGAAAAAGCTAGCAAACTACCAGGCTCTTTGGCAAGTAATTATGAGCTGGTCATCATGTTATTATGACTTTCAGGGGCCCGTAACTCAGGTAACCCCGCAGCGCTCATGGAAAACCTGCATCGTTCTGGAGTCGATTTCCACACCACGGAAGAAATCCTAGCAGCGGTGGAAAGTCGTTCACAAGATCGCGGGCAACGGTGCGGCGCTTTTCCGAGAGACCGGCGCCGTGGAAACCCCTACACGGAGAATTGTGGCTTTAGCCTAAAATCCCGAAGCACCGATCTTGTCATGTTGAGCTCCAAGTCAACTGCGGGGGAGATGCAGGATCACCAAGGCCAAGACCGGCGGAGTTGGAGCCATGACGCATTTCCGTCATCACCTTCGCTCTCAGTGGAAGCGAGCTATTTACTTGGTTCGAAATAGCACTTGCATATCCGATGCAGTTTTCAATCAGCATGGGTTGCGCCGGAAGCATTACTAACGTTATCATTTGTCTGCGTCTAATAACCTGGTCACCCTTTCTATGCTACCTTGCGCTTGACGGCTCCTCTCTTACCTCCTAACTAGAACTTCCGAAAACCAAGCTGCAAAGCTCCTCTTTATATCTTCACTGCTTCTCGGCACTGCTTCAGACCTTTGCGCTGTTTACCATTCTCGTCAAAGTTTTCTTCGCTCAACCACGTTTCCAGGCCGGTTTTGACCACTGGCCACTCATCATCTGTGATGCTGAACCAAGCTGTATCTCTACGTCTTCCCTTGGCGACCATGTGCTTTCTGCCGGTTGTCAGTCCTTGACCGAGAATAGTTTTCATAGAACTCTTACCTGAAAATGCCTTCATAAGTATATCCTAACCGCGCAGCAGCTGCGAGACTCGGCTTGTTCAAATGATTGGCCTTCCATTCGAGTCTGTAGTTGCCCAGGCCCTCGAAAGCATTCTTCATGAGAAGGTACTGGGCCTCAGTGGCGGCACGCGTTTGCTTCAGATGCTCACTGAAAATTATGCATCCAATCTCGATACGTCTATGAGCCGGAACGATGGAGAGATATGCCATTACACCCACTGGCTCGGATGATGGATCCGATGCTGGGCCGGATAATACAGTGAAGTACAACGGGTCTTGGGAGACGCTCCACTCCTCGAAAGCTGCCTCACATTCTTCGATCTCGAGGAAAGGCTCATTGAAGAGGTATGTCCAGCGCCAAGCGTTTTCTTCTCGGCCGAGGTGCTTGAAGATAGCCTGCGCATGCGATGGTTGCAACGGGACCACGGAGGTGTATCGGCCGTGAAGCGGGGTATGGGACGGAGCCGTTGCCGGGTCGGCGGAGGCTACGAGAGGTCCAACGGGAGGGTCCATGGTTCTGGTAGGTCTTGGTAATGAAGGCCTAATTTGCCAAGTTTTGGTCAATGTTTGCAACGTTTCCGATGTTCAGATCAAGATTCAAATATACATATGTGCTCTGAACGATGACTCAGGGAGTCACGGATGGAGATCCTTCACAGCACGACAACTTCGGCGCGAAGTGGGGCGACCGGCCCGGTCACAGGGAAGACACGCCAAATACGCCGGATACGCGCAACTTCAATGCAGGACTACTGATCTCGGTGATACTAGGACCAGTGCACTGACGAAAGTCGACTGTCAAACGGTACTTTGCCCTCAATTTGGCAACTACAGAGTTGTGAGGCGCCACAAGATTGTTGCGGGCTTTGAATAGGTAGTTGAGAAAGTGCAATTCGGCGACTTGACTGGCATGAGTTCATCAAGTTGACAGTTCAATAGGAGCAGACACGGCTCGACGATTGATCAATGGAACTACGGCAATACCTCGAAGTGTCTTTATGGATGTTGTCTGCTTGACTGCGTGTTTTGGAGTGCCCAATTGTTAGAAACCCCAGGTGTCATGTCAGCTTCCGCCGTGGTCTTCGCTCGATTTGTGGACTTTCATTCCTCCACCCTCCTCGTTCATATGGAGAGTGACTGCTAAGCATACAAGAGGTCGAAACCAGTTCAGATTAAAAGTTGATGGAACACCCAGAAACATCACATACGCCAGTAACGCTCTAGGACCCAAGGGACTAAGTCATTCGTCGCAGCAACAGGCGATATTGCCAAGTACTGCCACTCTTCATGCGCCAATTACATCTATGCAACGCCACTAAGCTCCCGCACATGCTGACTAGAGTTCTTGATATGCTTATTTGATATCACAAGTGGGTTCCAATTGATGGCGAGAAGCAAGGTTGAAGAGTCTTGGCCGGGTGGCTTTCACTTTCTGTTCTTCCTTGCTTAGGGGCAAGGGGGCCCTGTTTCCTCCACCTAAACCGATCAGACGAATTGAAACTCAGATAATATGACGAGTGCAAGACTAGAAAGACCTGATCCAACGTAATTGGTTCCATTGAAGGAACCAAGGCTCGATCAGGCTACTGAATTGCGTTGTTATGGCGGGTGCCAGAGTTCGGAACGGAAAGAATCACGGGCAAATTGTTTGAAGCTCAATTCTCGTATTCGGTCAGCGTCACAGCGGATGCTACCATTCTTGAAGCTCGCAGGATACTATCAAAACGTCGGTCGGCCGCCTGCTAGCTCAGACTAAGAGGTAAGCGAAGGGACTTTGGTTCAATGGTTCTTGGCGTCAACTTCTAAACTACTTCATGGATCGCTTTTTGTGGCCGATCGGCCACCTAAGTAGTGAAAATTTGACGCATAGTAAAGACGGCCGATCAAAAAGTCAGGTCAGTCTGACGACCTCGTTTACGCAAGGTCATGGCACAGTGAATCATGCAGAGACGTAAGCTTCCCATACTGAGCTCCAGTACCAGAGGAGGCACGGCCTATCCAGCGATGATACATTGAGTTATCGTGCCAATGCCAATGCCAACTCCATGTAGCAATCGAGAAGACCATGGCGAGAGACACGAGTATTCAGTATGGCAGGTTTTTCGTGTTGCCACATGTTTTGATTCCATACTGGAGCTAACGACTATATAAACCCTAGGCACCTACTGCCTGAAGTTGATCATAAACTACCCTTTTCACACAGATCTCTAAACACAGCTTCCAGACAATCCTTTCACAATGGTCCAAATCGCCCTTTCTTCAGTCACTTTGCTCTTCCTGGTGGCTCTCGCAGCTGCTTCTCCTGCTCCTCTTGTAGACTCTCGGGATGCAGTTGCTGTGGGTGACTGGTCCTGGGAACATTGGGTTGAGACAATCATTGCCGACCCTGAAAGCGCTTTATCCGTCGACGAAGCCCTTGAAGCTGCGGCCAAATCCGCAGCGGCTCACAAAGGTAGATCTTTTATCCCCATTAATTGTCTCTACCTGAATGTCAATGTTGGGTGTATGCATGCTAACATTATGTTTGTAGATGGCTCACTTGATAAGAGACAGGAGCAGTTTCTCGTATGCAACGATGGCAAGCCTTCCGCTTGGGTATGCGAAGCTCGGTGACCTTCATTGAATATGAAGTCAAGACTAACACTCCATAGGCACCTGATGCTGTGACGTGTATTAACTACCTTGCCGGTCTCAACGCAAATTGCGGGACTAGAACAGCGACGGCGATGTGTACCGCTGGTAATGCGCAAATTGTTGGAAGTGGCAGTGGAGCTGGAGAAGTGAGCACCAACTGGTATGTTGAATTCAGTCTCTTAGTTCAAAAGATTCGTATAGATGGGACTAACTCTGTTCGCCATCCAGTAACAACGTTGCCCGCACTGCTGGACGCATCATGGATCGCTGCTGGAGATCCGACAACACCGTTCAGGGAGGCATGCCGGCTTACGAACAAGGCGCCATGTGGGTTTACGTCTCAGCTCCTCTGATTTGATTCAGACATCGATGCGATGGCCACGGGAGTGCTTTCAATGGCATATGAATGTGGCAAAACCTTGGAATTCGGCTGCCCCCAATGGCTTTTCCCTCCCGGGTTTGATAGACATAATCTCACAACCTACTACGCCAGCACCTACTGTGCTCGTACAAGATATTCAATACAAATCTAGTGTGAAGCATGTTCCCTTTTATGTCGTCTGAGTGAACTTACTTCACAGGTCCTTTGGGTCATGAGATGATGGACGTAACTCGTTGCTTAATACGCGGCCCTCCACTCCATCTTCTGTTCCACCACGCCAGTTTTGCCAGAGACGTAATCCAGATACCCTTTGTAGTAAGCCAAGGGAGCGAAATCCTCCTTGAAACTTGCCCCATAGATCTCGCCAACAACATCAGTCATGGATCCATCAGACTTGCACTTCAGTAAACATCTTCATCGCGAGTCAAGTCAGCCAACTAAATCAAGATGGCCTACTATGGGAATGACTGAGTAAAAAGGTCCGAAACTCAAAAGATTTCACTCACGCTTGCCACCTTCCATTTCCCTTTAGGATATCTCTCATGTGATATGTGTTCCTTTCGCAGATCGCCATGCATAGAATTGATTTGGTCCAAGGGTATGTTCCTTGGGGGTTGAGACCCGCCCAGGGGAATGCTCCAGGCTTTGATCTGGCGCGGATGCTACTTGAAAAGGTTTGGCGTGTCCTGTCATCCATCAGTACCTCTTCTGTGTTATCTCGTATATTCAGAAAGGTGACTCACCTGAAGGCAATCCTTGGCTTGTTCCCATCCACTTTGTTGCCGACATGCGGCCTTACGGTGGAGTTTTTAGCAACAAAAGTTTCGACTCGTTCCTTGCGCAGTTCTTGTGTCTCAGGAGAAAACGACTTTCGAGCGTCAGTAACGAGAACAGGGTTTCCAAACTTCCCAGTAACTAGAGTCCGGTTGATTGGCATCGCGAATCTGTAGAAACTCAATTTGGAGCCCGGGTAGGACGTAAGGGTTCGTGATCCGGCTATGGCAGGTGCTGCCTCTACAAGGCCAATCGCTACGACGAGTAAAAGGAGTCCTGCTAGTTGAGAGAATATGGAATTCATCTTGAGATGTCTGGCGGTGGTGGTGCTAGGAGAGCTAGAGATGCATCACACAAGTACGCAAGCTTTCATATGAGTTTCGAGATGGGCTGACTCTGTTTCTCAGACTAATCAAAGATGCCTACGCAGGGTCCTTATGCAGACTTATATCGTCGAGGAACAAGCTAATGCAACTGGAGTGCACACTCCGCATCTGGAGTTTCCACTTCAGCCTCCAAACTTGAAAGAGCATACGTAGGTAGGAGGCAAGGGCCCGATCGTGCGAGTGGGAGAGTCAAGGGAGAAACACCTGAAAGAACACATGTGCCCTCATCTCCCATGTACGGCGCTCGGTGCCAAAGCCGTGTCATGCGGAGCAAAATCGCAGGGAAGCCTTTGTAGCACATAGGCGTGCCTGGGTACTCGGCGTCATCCGAGGATCTCGTCGCCGAGGTCCTAGGAAATGTACAAAAAGTCCCGACTCAGGAGGCGGAGAAGTGCCCCTGGGGTGGCCCCGACATCGTCGACTCGCCCAATCGAGGCAATGCTGAAGGAAGCCATATGAGGACTAAGCCGTTGTCAGGTGCTGTACTGTGTAAGTATGTCACACAACCTATTCCCTTGCTACCTATGGGTAAAGAGACTCATCCGCCCAGCGTTGATTGCTGTTGAACCATTCTGAGTTTGGGGCTCACCCAAGTTCCCTTGTAACTTGACACTAAAGCATCTGTGGCACCACGAAATGCTGACGTCTTTAAGCGGCAACTGCCTCTAACCCTTTGTACCTCACCTTGGGGGAGTCAAGTTCAATTCATCACTGATATAAAGAAGTTGCATGGCCTGCATTGCACGCAAATACTAAAGGGCGAACATCTTGCTCTCTCTTAGTAATTGATTCTCTTCCCCTTTCCCAAATTCCTAATTATTCACTCATCCAGTCGTTCCCTCGTTGCCCGTCATGAAAACCATCCAGTCTCTGCTTATCGCGACCATCTTCGCTTTTGATCCAACAGTACTTGCCGAATGTAACAAGAACGGCATGACAGGCGAATACGACGTTAACAACAACACCCCAGTCGACTTGAGAATCGTGTGCGCTCAGCTATCGGGCAGCTATGTAAAGAATGAATTCCGCCGAATCTGCATCATGGATACGAAGGGTAGAAAGTGGGATTTTGAGCTTTCGGTAAGACAGAGATCAAGTCGTGTTTCGTTCCTTCTGCATCTTCATCTCGTATGAATGATGGAGGGAATTCTTCCTGACTCTATTTTATCGCTGACGTAGCGCTAGTATATCGGGAATGGTGACCAACGCGACATCGATATAGAAGAATGCTATAGCGGCATGAAGGCAGAGGCCGGCTGCGAGCGCGGCGGCCGGAGGAAGTATTGGAATTGGGAATACTCGTGAGTTTTCCCAAACGGGCTCGCATCTTTGCTAGAAAGATTCAATAGATTTCTGACCATGGAGACTTTCCAGGGCGGATCCAAACGTCGGGCAATGTGTGAATATGCACCCGTACGACTTTGCAAGACCATTCGACGACCAGTAGGGAAGGGACGATGGCCGGGTGTAAGGCTATCTAGGGACCCCCAAGTCCAATCCCGTCACCAGCCAGGAGGCGCCCGTCTAGGTCGACGGGTCAGGTCAAACTGGCTGGGTGGTGGAGTGGTCTACGGTCAATAATCAAATTACGCCCAAAGCCTACTCGACGACAGGCTACGAGTTCGAGTTCGATTCCCAGTGTGAGCACCAAGAGATGTAGCCCCCAATTCGGCACCGGGGGGGTGAACTCTTTTTGTTATTATATAGTCAACGATCCCAGGCCTCACCGCTCGACACGTGACCTTATATATATGGGTGTCCCATAATACTCATCACGAATACCAACCGGTTCACGGGAAGCTGGCTTCGACTTTATTCCCATTCTTGATAGACAATCAACTTTCATTATGTATTTTGATGCCCTATATGTGACTGCACGACACGTACACGTCACTGACGAGACGTGTTACATGCCTAATCTCTTTCAAAAACATGAACACAGCACATTCTTGAGTTTGGAACAAGATGTGAATAGCACAATCGAAATGTGAGCTAGCTGTCTCTGCTGAGTCGGATAACCTCATCTCTAATCATCATGTACGACCCTTTTATCAATTGCACGCGTGCAACGGTCCAGCAAACTGAAATACACAATTCATAGACCACGCAACGTCGTCCACAGTCATCAACCCCGGCCCGGCCCCTGTCCGACTTCCCCGCCGCCGTCCAACGGAGCACCGGAACAACGACTCCGCAGTAGCAGTCTGCCTCTCCCGGTCCCCACTCATTAAGCGCGGGGAGAGAGATTGGAACATTTAATCAGGGGGGATGAACTGCAAAAAAGGGAGAGATAATTGATTGCAACGTTGCCATCACACCAACAGATCACAGTTGTTGTGAGCTTGAGCACACTACCAGAGTCGTTCCAATTGTTGGATTGACGGAACTGCAAGCAGTATCTGGCTAGCCTCGTAACTTCCGAGCGTGTGGCCCCAGGAACCGAGTTCCACCCACGTTGCGATGTTGGTTTCTATCACTATGGCTTTCATATCCCCAAATTGTTTGCAATGTTTCCATCACCTGAGGGGTAAGATCCCAACGACGCAGATCCGGCTACTACCTTCTACAATCGCACAGCTCTCATCACAAAGTTATGTCACCATGGTTCGCGCCGGGGGTGTCGCGCAAGCTGGGTTCCCCTCACCAAACATCCCATCCGGCTCCGAGCCCCCGCGCGCCGAGGTCACGTCCCGTCGCGTCATACCCACGATGCTCTGATGATAAGATTGAAATGTCCATTGAAGCCAAGATTCTGTCCTGCCGTACTTATAGAACGTCTTATCCTGCAATTGGGGAAGGGGAATAGCAACCCAACCCAAACATCGTGACCGAAAGCCATTGATCGACCCTCACGATGCGGTTCCTCGCCACCGTCCTCGTCTCTCTCGCGGCCACAGCGGGAGCAGACTTTCTCCCAGGCCTTCCAACAGCACCCTACACTACAACAGGCGGCACCATCTCCGCCTCTTCTCTCTCCAAGATCATAGTCTCGTCAGCCTACGCAGACTCCGTCGACGACAAAGGCCAAACACTCATCCCGCCAACTCTGCATGCCTTTGCTGCAACCTTCGGGGAAGACCTCGCCTCGTCGCTAAAACTCGATATTCCAATCGAGCTAGGCGATGCCCCGGAGCAAGGAGCCATTTTCCTGACGCTAGCCGACGATGCAAGCCTCTACAAAGATGCTGCTGGGCGCGAGACGTCCGAGGGATACTCTCTCAATGTCACGATCGACGGTGTGCTCATCACAGGTGCAAGCCCGCTGGGCGTGTGGTGGGGTACTCGGACGGTCCTACAGCAGCTCGTCCTCGGAAACGGGGAGCTGAAGCTGGGGTACGGGACAGATAGCCCCGGATGGGGAACCCGGGGAATGATGGTGAGAGAATCCTTCCGCCCGAGCCGGAGCGCGTATTGCGGGAAACGTGACCGACCCTCGGCCGGATGCCGAAGCGAAGAGAACCGCAAGCTGACTGCCTATGCACTATGTTAGCTCGATATCGCCAGACACTATTACCCAGCCGAATTCCTCATCGAAATGTGCGCTTACATGTCCTTCTTCAAACAAAACACTTTCCAGCTGCACCTCTCAGACAATCTGTACAACAATGTCGCCATCTACTCACGCGAGCGTATGCTTTCACTTTATGCTGCCTTCCGGTTGAATTCCGACGATCCAGCCCTCGAGGGCCTCAATAGGCGCGCAAATGAGAGCTACACGCGGGACGTCTTCGACGACATTCAAGCGAAGTGCGCAGCGCGCGGTGTGACGATTCTGCCGGAGATCGAGGCTCCCGGGCACGCGCTCGTGATTTCGCAGTGGAAGCCCGAGCTGGGATTGTTGAGCGACTTGAGCTTGCTGAATATCTCAAACCCGGAGACGATACCGATGGTGAAGAAGATCTGGGAGATTTTCCTGCCATGGTTCCATACCAAGACGGTCTCGATCGGTGCCGATGAGTATGTCGATCCGACGCTGAGTGAAGAGTAAGTCACGTCGCCCCCGGAAAGTGGCAGTTTCCAAGCATGTGCTCATCATTCAGCGCCCTGGTTGCCGAGTACACGCGATTTGTGGACGAGATGAACGACTACATCACAAGCACATCCGGTAAGAAGGTCAGAATCTGGGGAACTTTTGCGCCGTCAGTCGGCGGAACCGTCAACAAGTCCGTTTCGATTCAGCACTGGGCCAACTTTGAGGCGAACCCGCTCTACGACTTTGTCAACAACGGGTACGAGGTACTCAACTCGGGCGACTACATCTACACGGTTGGAAAGTGGAGCGAGTGGTATGGTGTAAGTAATCGAACGGAGCGGGTTTGTGTTGATGTGGTGACCGGACTGACCTGGCGAACAGCATGAACTCAGCTTAGAATTCATCTTTAATGGCTCGCCCGATGGATCACCATTTTCGCCAAATATATTTGATCGCACGAATGCATCTAACAATGCCGCAAGGGACAGTGCATCGCTCCTGGGCCATATTGCGCCGCAATGGAACGATTTTGGCCCGAATGCAACGACGGTGACGGAGGGATACTACCAATGGAGGGATGGCCTGCCTGCTCTCGCGGATAAGCAGTGGGGAGGCGAAGTTGCTGAGGCTGATTACCAAGGCCTTTTCTCTGCGTTGCAGCCTCTCGCGCCGGGGCAGAACCTTGATCGAAGAATCGCATCCACAGGATCGACGATCGTTGAATACGACTTCAAGCAGGGACGAGGTAGCAACGGCACAGCTGTTGAAGATTTGTCGGGCAACAACTACCATGCAACCTCGACGTGCGCGATGGGCGATGAAGGTGCCATTCTGGCGTCTGCGTGTAGCATCACGACTCCGCTGACGCAAAAGGGGAGGAATTACACTCTTTCTTTCTCGATCAAGCCCACGTCCGCCGCCAAGGGAGCCATCCTCAGCGGTGGAGACAGCGGATTATGGTTTGGCAATGGGACTGTGGACGCCGTCATGCTCTTTTCAGGGGAGAGCACTTACGCGCTCAATTACACGTTCCCCGTGGGGTCGTGGACAAACGCGAGCCTCATTGGCAGGGGGAGGCAGACGTTCTTGGACGTTGGGGACGGCGAGCCCAAGGAGTTTTTGACAATAATGGGCTGGAACGGAGCCCGGTTTGTCTGGCAGCCCATTGCGGTAGAGGCGCCGTTGGCAGCAGTCGGAGGCAGTGGATTTGAGGGAGTCATCAGCGGGATGAAGCTGGTTGATCATGCCTAGAATAGCCTTATTGTCGGGGAGGCTTATGCTGACATTTTCTTTAAGCCTCACCAGCTTCGGACTCTTGACCTGCTTTGGATGCTATGGTCCTTGGAGATGGAAATTCGATGTCATGCGGAACGGGGACGACTGAGTCGTACGTCGTGACGTGAATATTGCCCACACTTGCTGTCCACCATCTGTATCCGAACAAAGCTGAGACTCTGCACTCCGTGGTCGCAGGGCCCAGGGCGTGCTAGCAAATGTGGATGTGAAACTTGGCACCGTCGTCCGTACCATGTGCCAAAACATATTTAGCTAGTTTTAGCGTACGTTATGTCGGTCCGGATGGCGTGTAAACGGCGTCAAGGCAGCGATCCTGCGGGCATTTGACAGATTGTGCCAGAAGGTTCTTTTTTTGCAACGGTTTTTTGATTGTTTTGGCGTGCAGATCTCTGTCGTTGTTTGACCCCCGGCCAAAACACCATAGCGTCAGCGATCTAATATGGTCGATGTCACATTCGAGGCTCGATGTAAGACACCACCCCATACGACGGATTACCCCCCACGACGGATTACCTAATTTAGACGATTTTCTAGACTTCGACTTTTCGACCTTATAACTACGAATTCGATTATTAGTAACATAACGCTACTAAATCTAAAATTCTAAATATATATTAGTAAATTAAGCTTTTTTTATACCGTTTATAAGTATTAGGACCGTAATTAAGTACTATGGGCGAGCCTTAGCCTCCCTCTTTACCCTTATAATAGCCTTAATTCGTACGAATCGCTTATTTAGATCCTAACGTACTTGAACCCTTATAATTAGCTTATATAATTATACTTAAGCCTCTAGTAACTTAATAACTAATTAGGTATTAGCTAGGGCTACGTTCTAGGCGTTTAATTACTTATTTATTTTATTAAATATTAACTTATAAATAATAAAATCGAAGTTAACCTCGCCCTTACCTCGTACTTAGAGCTTCTAGTACTTCCTAAAGTCTCTTAACTTTTTAAGGATAATAATACTATAATCTTAGGGTATCTTAAGTATTTTTAAAAATAAGGGCTCTTATAGCAGTACTCGTAGAACGTCTATAGGCTATATTATAATAATAAATTTATTAAATAGGGGCTACTATATATTAATAAAATATAGCCCTATTACTTTTTAATTAGTATATATATTTTATTTTATAAGCGCTTATACTCGGGCTTAGAAATAATAATAGAAGAAGTTCTATTTTTTAATTAGCACTAAGTTAAGCTAAAGGCCATAATTTATAAGTTTATTATAATAGTATATTTTAAATAGTAAGAATATTAAAATATCTAGGGGCTACGTAATATAATTAGAATATAGTAATAAATAATATAAGTAAATACCCTTAAAATAATATTATTATATAAAATCGTTAAAAACGTAACTACTATGCCTATCGATAATAAGTAGACGCTTAAATAAAAGTCTCTTAGCCTCTACCTCTATTTACGAAATAAATATCTTAACTAACTATTCTAACCTAATTATATTCAAAGTCTACTTATTTATAAAAGACGTAAAGCTTTATAAAGTATAATTTAATATTTCTATAAAGAACTACTATTACTATACGGTCTACCCCTTAAAGATTATTAATAGCGGGAGGTATTAGCTATTCGTAGAGATATACTCGAGTATAAAGGTCTAAGTACGGTCTCTTAGTATCTAGATATAAATAGATTTCTTTCTAAACTTACTTAGTACTAAATAGTCTTTATTATTCCCTTTTATTAATCCTATTTTATTTATATTCTAATAGAGGGATATTAAGATTTTATAAATATTTAGAAGTATTAAGATTTTTTAAAAAACTTATATAACGTTAATAATAATAAACTTAATACGCTTAGAATCTATATAACGGGCCCGTAGTATTAAAAGCATAGGATTCTTATATAAGAACTTATTTAGTTACTTTTTTCTAAATAGGTATTAGTCGCTATTTTACTAAGAAATATACGTTATAAACTCTTTAACTTAAATATAAGTCGGAGCGAACTTTAACTAGCCCTATAGAATTACTTAGTAAGTAAGGGATTACTCTTAGTATTTATTAAGCCTCTAATAATCCTCTTTTAATTTCTTAATTATTATAATACCTCGTAACTAGTTCGAGAGGGTAGTATAAGGGATTCCTTAGTTTATAATAGCCTTCTAGATCGACTTATTAAAGCTAACGTCGTATTATACGTTTTTAACGTATTCTTCTATATATTTAGGTATAGTAAATCTATTAGTAATTTTAGTATAATTTTTGCGATTTTTTTCGATCATTTATTACTTATATATTATAGTAGTAGTGGTATTAAAGGAGGGAAAAAATCGTCCAAATTAGGTGATCTGTCGTAGGGGGTGATCCGTCGTGTGGGGTGGTGTCTTAGTGGCATGGCCGACCCGGGTGACCGATCGGGGTCCTTCGGGGTCTTGCGTCGTGCGTGACTGCCAGGGGCCAGAGGGTAGGACTGAGAGGTTTTGGGCGTTGAAAGCCCCGGCAACGGCAACGGGATGCTCGCCGCAGGGATGACCGACGGGCCAGGGGCTGAATCAGGGTCCAGGACGGGGTTTCCAGTTGCTGGTCGATGGAAAGCTGCCCAACCGTTCAACAGAGCTGCAGATGCAGGGCGTACGGTTTCGATCGATTCTTTCTCAATAACGAGGGCTTTTCGAAATCTCCAAGGACTGGACAATGCCCACTTCCCCCTGGTGCCTTGCACACTTGGCTCGCTGGCGATGCTGACATTGCTCTTTGTGGGACAGCCTGAAGCGGGCGATGGTTTAGTGGCTAGGACACAGGATGACGATGGTTTCGGCCGATGTACGATGGGATTTCATCGTCTCATTGTCTGCTGAAATGCGGAATGTGCATGATTTGGGGCGACGGAAAGGGAACGGATGAGTGCGGAGGTAGTCTGGAGCAACTGGTTCAGGTTGACTCAGATCATATGGTCTCGTATTGATGGGAGGATGTTGCTGCTGTGGGATAGGAGACGAAGCCAAGATCGATTACGTGTTGGGCCGTTGGTCTCGACTCTGACATCAAGGACTGATGGGCCATGGGAGATGGTCGTCGAACATGTGAGGCCATGATTTGTCGGTGATAAAATGAAGGGCGTGTCAGAGCTGCGATTGGAACTTGGAAGATGCATAGGAGGTCCGGAGACACTGGAGTGCTGGAGTACGTACCGAGTGTCCTTCAAGGTGCTTGCCTGACTGTGTGTGCGCCGTTCACGTGCACGGTACGGGATTACAGCATATAAGCGGGGCTAAGCGGGGCAGCTGCCGGTTGGAAACTTGGAATGGGAAAGCAGCAAGTTGAGAAGGAGCAGGGCGATTGACTCGGAGCCCCGCTCTTTCCCTTGTTTGGGTTCGAGTCCCTTGCAAACCATCTTTATGCCCCACTCTTCCGCCTCTTACTTTCCCCGGTCTCCGAGTACGTACCTAGCCACGGGCTTCGGGGCGGATCCGCATTTCGCACTGTACGTACTTGTCTGTCGTCCGCATCCAGGCGCACAATTTTGCTGTATCTTCACAGTGTCTTCTCCTTTCTGCCCATTGTTCAGAGAGTCCACCATCATTTTTGCCATGCAGATCTCGTCGCATGCTGTGCAGCAAAACGCCTATTGTTGGCTCTTCACCGCTCACCTGGTGGCCCTCTCGAAATCTTCCACGGCTATGGTTCATCGGTCTGCCCTCTCCGATTTTTGTCGATGATCGAGCTGCCCATTCCATTTGCTCCCCCCCATGGACCTTGGACAGGGGCAAGAGGTGGAATTGGCTTGAGTCTCGACTCTGAAAGTGGCCTGTACTTGTGGGGACCAGGATCAGCCCAAGTTCTCAAGGATCCCGGAGCCAGTCCCGTCATCGACTCTCCTCGCTGTGGTTGGCCTTCCCCCGCCTCGGTTTGCTGCTCACATGGAAGCAAGTGGGCGACGTTCAAGGTCCACGAGACTGCGAGAGTGATAGCGATATGGATGACAAGAGGCAGGAAGTCGAGTCGATCAAGAGAAGAAAGAGGGCAGTATTGAGCAATGACCGAGGGGCGCGTCCTGGCAGCAACAGCCAAGGCAACGTCCATCCATTCTCCGTTGGTCAATGACAGTCAAGACTCAGACATCAGTTCATCGGCCCGTCGTCAGTGTTGCATGGCACACGACACTGGAAATCCCGAATCCAACCAGTCAGCCAGTAGTCTACGCATACTCCAATCTTGCCCTGGCAGACCAGACGATTACACTTTGCCCATCATCGTTCCAGGCGCCCTCTGATCCCTCTGATCCCTCTGCTCAACTCTGTCTCTTCCGACTAGATTTTCCATACGGAGGTAGTCTTTCAGAAAAGGACAAAGGATCAAGGGTCGGTCTGGCCGCCGCCACCATCCCAAAACCATCTGCGCCGTCCCACCATCTCGCCTCGTTAGCCTCCGATCTCTCTTCAGGCGTCAACGTGCAAAACACTTTTCTCAACCTAACCACCACCACCATTAGAGTCCTGTACGGATGGTCTTAGAGCTTAGGGTAACGGACGGATGGGACACACACACACAAATACTGTCCAGAACACACGCGGAAATACACCACCGCCCTTGGATTTCCCTTCCACGTGCGGCGTGCCATCGCGCTAAGGCCGTCCAGACCCCTAAAACATGCAACCGAACAGCAGTCTAGATGGATTGCGACACGCACACCGGTTGGGCATGCATCTGAACTTGCCCTCTAACTACCTTAGCACCTTAGCTGATGCTGCGGAATCCGGCTCAAATGTCGCCAAATTATTGCCCCTCTGCTGCAGAGAGACAAACTACAAGTACACACTTTCCTCGCCGGCCGCTAAAGTCTAGCGCATCTCAGAATCTCCGAGGGTCCCCCATCAACGCAAAACGGAGCCAAACGAGGGACGCCCCTCCATTCCACATTCCACCGCCAAAACTGCCCACCAACACTCACACACACACGCACCGTGGCAGGCTCTAGGTCTCCAGTTGCCCTGTGGGAGCCAGTGGGAGGACCTCTGGGAGAACGCCTCGAGGAGGACGCAGAAGCCTGGAACCCCGGTTCCCGTGGGTTGCAATGGCCAATCTCCAAACCGCCCAAAGAACCGGTTTCCCATCCAGGGCAAGGATATGCGCCGCCTTGGCCTGGCCCTGGGGCCCTGCCTGCACTACCGTCACCCTCAAGTCTTCTCGCTACTGCGCCGCGGTCCCCCCAACCCTCTCGAACAATGCTCATCCCGGCTTCCGGGATCCCTGCTCCACCTCAGCGGGGAGGGGCGGCATTTCAGTCATGCCCGCCGCCTCACCTTTGAAAGCAAGCATGCTTCTTCTCCTTGCTTTGAGGACTTGGATCTGAACTTGATCTGACCTTGCCAACCTTGCCTTACCTCGACCTGAGTTGTTGACGACGACGGACTACGGCTGCGTTGTTGACAACGGCAAACAACATTTCCCATCGTTTGTCGTTGCCGTACACTGCATCAAAACTCCTTGTATCATGGGCAGGGCCAGCTTCATCATCCCACTCTCCAACAACTTGCATGAAGTATGAACAAGATATCAGAAGGTGCCCGTGAATGGGAGACATTCAAGTGCGCATACCTTTCATCTTCTCGAGCTTTAGCTAAAGGCTCGGGGCACGATGCTTTTCGCTATTCAACAACTGACAGACTCGACTCTCTAGATATGATTCTTTCCACATTCCCAACGCTGTGTTCAACAGTCCCGACCGACCGATCCCCTTCTCATCCATCTCGTCGTCTCCGGATACAGGCCTCACTTCCTTTGCGCAGCTAGGTGCCTTGCGACTAAACGCATCGCGTGCCTTGATCTCGCTATTCGATCGTCAGCATCAATACATCGTCGCCGAGGCTACTCAGTCAATGCCCCTGGCGTCGAATACTAAGTACACGAGGCAAAACCATCTTTGGCTCTGCGGGACAGCTATCCCTCGCGACTTTGGAATTTGCGAGCATGTTTTGATAGGAGCGACTCACGCGGCTTCCAGCAGCCTACACCCGACAGCGCACACCACTGACGAGGACGAACTTCCCGTGTCTGTAGTCCCGGATCTTGCTACTGACCGACGATTCTGTAATCGACCTTACATCGACGCAGCGCCGTACAACCGCTTTTATGCGGGCGTTCCCATCCGGTCTCCCAAAGGTATCAACATTGGCGTGTACTGCATCTTTTCCGACAAGCCCAGGAGTGGTCTCGACACCGAGGAGTTACAGTTCATGCGCGAGATTTCTCAGACAGTAATGGAATATCTCGACGCTAGAAGAGTAAATGAAAGCTACCGCCGAAGCGAGCGCATGGTGCAAGGATTGGGAAACTTCATCGAAGGTAGAGACGACCCAGTGCCGACTACAAGAACTACGCCTCGAGCATCTTTGAACGGATTTGAGCTTCCTAGGCTGGCGGTATCACTGCCCGATGCGGATCCGCCGTCACCTAGATCTTCCGAATCCCCTGAGCCCGTCCGCCCGGGCATCAACCCTATCAGAGCAGACTCAAGTGATTCATCTGCCAAAGTCGAATCGAGCGACTCCGTCGAGACGACGGCCACGACTGCGACGGTCGCCACCACTACCTCAAGCACGGCGCCGCCCGACCCGCATTTGACAGAGACCATCAAGATCTTTTCCAGGGCCGCAAATGTGATCAGGAAATCCCTCGAAGTGGACGGCGCCTTATTCCTGGATGCGAGCATCGGCTCTTTTGGAGGCCTTGTGACCGGTCCACGGAGGGCTAGTGAAGTAGCAGACCACACATTTTCTAGCAGCGAGGATAGTCTGTCCGAGAAGTCCGAAGACGTCAACGATAAATGGTGTAAGAGCTTTGGAAGGTCGTCGACGATGGACGACATTGTCAATGGCGTCAGTGCACCACAGCTCAGCCGTTTGACTTTGCGCGAAAAGTTCCTCAGGAAATTGCTCCGTCGATACCCCAACGGCAAGGTTTTCAGCTTCGATGAGATGGGCCAATGGTTGTCCGCCGACTACGAAAGCGATGATGCCGATATCACCCCTACGGAAGAACACGATCTCCCGGTTACGCGCCCTGAGCAAAAAGCAGCACATTCGTACTTTACGAGGCGGAACGAGGCCAAGACCATCATCGACATCTTCCCGGGTGCGAGGAGTGTAGCTGTAGTACCGCTATGGGATCCTTCAAAAGAACGATGCTTTGCCGGAGGTTTTGTGTGGAGCAAGAGCGCGGCTCGGATATTGACACCTGCGGCGGACCTGCCTTTCTTGCGAGCATTCGGTATGGTCACCATGTCTGAGGTCATTAGGCTGGATGCAGTTCTGGCAGAGAAGGCAAAGACAGACATTTTGGGCTCCCTCAGCCACGAGCTTCGGTCGCCGCTCCATGGTGTAGTCGCCGCTGCAGAACTTCTTCACGATACCCAGTTGGATGCTTTCCAGGTCGACGTAATCCACACCATTGAGATTTCGGGTAAAACTCTCCTCGACACAATTGACCATGTAGGTTTACAATGACGCTTCCTAAGCCTCACTTGACGTGCTAACTCGACACAGTTGCTTGACTATAGCAAAGTCAACACGTACCTCCGAGCTTCAAAGTCCCAGCGGAAGAATAATGGCCCAGGTCGTGGGCTGCGACAAGAAGCATCGGCATCGATCGAATCTGGTATGATGAGCTTGGTTTCTGACGTTCACCTCGACTTGCTCGTAGAGGAGGTCATTGAGAGTGTATTCATCGGCTACAGCTTTCATCACATGGTTGCCAACTCTCTGGCACGTCACGGTGCGTCTTCAGGCCCTCCAACACCGGCCCAAGAGAAGCTGGATGCCATTGCGACATCCGATGGGCTGGGCCACAGGCGGAAACCCTCAGACGCGCCGGCTGCCGCTATGAAGGATGTCAAGATTCTTGTCGACATCGACCCGAACTGCGCGTGGGTAGTCCACACGAATCCGGGCGCCATTCGTCGGATAGTCATGAATCTGTTCGGAAACGCCCTCAAGTACACATCCAAGGGATTCATCAAAGTCCACCTTAGGCAAGAGGAGGTCGTACATAAGACATCTCGGTCGGCATCGATGGTTGTGCTCACCGTCACCGACTCAGGCAAAGGGATTACCGAAGAGTTCTTGCACAACAAGCTCTTTACTCCGTTCTCCCAGGAAGACGCACTCGCACCGGGCACTGGTTTGGGTCTCAGCCTTGTCAGGCAGATTGTGGCAGGCCTCGGTGGCACAATCAGTGTGGAGAGTCAGGTCGGCCATGGAACGAGCATCACGGTATCGATGCCACTAGTGCTGTCTCGCAAAGCGAGCAGTAGGGGGCGCAAGTTTTCGGCCGACCTGAATGCCCTGGCCGGAACGCGACTCTCGGTGTGTGGGTTCAGCAGAGGACTTGAAGATTCGGAAGAGCTTCGCGCCGGGGGGCTAGATCTTCCTGTGGAAAGCTTGCCATTCAAGTGGATGGATCTTAAGCTCAACGAGGACAGCCGAACTGCATCCAAGACGGATTTGATGGTTTGCAGTGAGGAGGCTTTCAGACGTCTCGGCCTGTCTGAGTCTGGGGGTGTTGATACCCCGCTTGTCGTAGTCTGTGGCAATGCCGAATCTGCCCAGAAGCTGGCGACTTCCTACAGGCGCTCCCTTCGACACGACGCTGTCATGGAGTTCATCGCCCAGCCGTAAGTCATCTGGTCCTTTCCAAGAACCGCAAGCTGACCGTGATTCAGAACTGGCCCCAGAAAGGTTGCAAAGGCTTTGGCTTGTGCACTTGATCGCTGGAAGCAAAGACAGCCCACGAAGACGCTACCCGTCAGCCCACTGTCGGATGCCTTCCCAGGGCCTGCTCCATCACCACGGGCACTCAAGTCGGATGCTCTGTCGACGAGACCGCGAGCGCAATCCGAATCAGTCAAAATGGTACGGGTGGCCTCGCCAGCTACCGAGATCGTATCTCAGTCACCGGGAGACAGCTGGATTGCCAACACCAGTGATTCCAACTTTACTCTGACGCTCCCCTTCCGCCCAGCTGCGTCAGCAGCGGCGCCGGCTACCTCGACAGCTTCAGCTAGGGGCAACATGAACTCGAGCGTCAGCCCGTCTCCTGGAACCGTTAAGTCACCGCTAGAGTTTCTTTTGGTGGACGATAATCCGATCAATCTCAAGGTTTGTCTACCTATTGGGGACGATGCTAGTACGTTCAAAGGCTTATGGTAGCAGATTCTATCGGCATATATGAAGAGGCTGCAAAAACGACACGCCACTGCTTCAAACGGCCTTGAGGCCCTGCAGACTTACACGTCTAACCCGCAGAGGTTTTGCTGTATTCTCATAGGTATGAGTCAATACGGGGGACGATAGGAAGTAATGGTCACTAATAATGCACAGACATAACGATGCCTGTAATGGACGGGCTTGAAGCTACAAGGCGCATCAGGAAGTTTGAACGGGCACACAACCTCCCACCCGTGACGGTTATTGCCATCACGAGTCTGGGATCGGCGGGCGCCCGACAGGAGGGCTTCGCAAGCGGAATGGATTTATTCTTGACACGACCAGTGACCATGACAGAACTGGTCAAAATATTGAAACAGAGGAAATTAGTGGACGAGGCGGCGGAAAAAGAGGTCCTATCTTAAAATGGGGAAAGGGACCTCAGGCGTTGTAGACGGGCGTGACTGGTGCATTGGGGCGGTCGTATCGCTGTTGCATGGGATTTCTTTTTCTTGTTGTTTGGTCAAGATTTGCAAGGCGTTTAGGAGGTACACGATTTGATGGATTGGTCCTGCATAGGACCTAGAAGCGCTCAAAAAGGGGGGATATCTCTTTCACGGCCACTGGTACGAACAAGTTTGACGAGGTTTACGGCGCCGTTTGGAGGTATTACAGTTGACGATTGGTACCAAGATGGGACAGGAATGCTTGGTACGCAGGTAGTCGAAATCAACCGCCGGCTCAGCGCGCCGGCATGAATATTCTGAACGTTGTGTGACCTTGGGAGTCATGAGCACTTCAGTGTGTCTGGCGGCTCTGGGTGAACAATATTGCAGGATCGCATTCGTGCGCAATGGCGTCCTATCGACATTGTTGGTATTTGACAACCACTAATAAAGTATCATTCTGAATGGAGAGATGATCAGATAGCGCCAAATTGCCCTTGGTCTGAGAAGCGAAGGATTGCGTAGGATTGCGTCAAGATGTAAATTGTATTCTTCCAAGATTCCTTTTAGCCTGGTGTTTTTTTGGCATTTGCTAGGACCGTGTCAGTCATCGGGAGGTGCCGGTGGCTGTCTTTTTTCTGACAGCTTGCTGTCTAATTATGAAAATAATTACTCGAGCGAGCAGGAGAGATAAGAATAGGAACAGGGGGCTGAGCGTTGGTGATGTGAACGTGTGGGACATCGGCTTTTGCCCGGCATGTTTGGAACTTTGGGATTAACCAGCTTGGATGTGATTTATTTCATTGCGATGTGTTTGAAAAGGGGGGTTAAATGGTCCAAGGCACTTCATTGTAGGGAGTGGTTAGGGATGGAATGAAGATATCAATTATTGAATAGAGAGACACTCGAGAAAGGGCCTTCAATGCACGACAGAGCAATAGGTACTCTCTTCAAAGGGGATGAACAGTTTCAATCGGCGTTAAAGAATCGATTAACTCGAATCCGACACCAGAATCGGGCCGAACGAATTCAAGAGTGTTTTTTCCCAATCTTCCCATTTGCCATGCTCGTCGCAGTTCGCACTCCATCAAATTCAATGGCAAGGGGAAGAGCGAGTCCACTGATAAGGCTTCACTCGCCCGGGACACGGGTTGACCCCTACGCGTCCACGTTGGGTCTCTTTCGTTATCTTTGGTGGGTGTGGTCAGGGGCGCATAATGAACGGTCGTTCCGGGATGCAGAGATAGCTACCCGCGGGCTCTTCTGTGCAAGTCTGCATTCTGCAGTAGTCCGTTATTGCACGTATAGAGGCTGGCTGGTCAGCTCACCTCTGACGATTTGTTTCCTGCTCACCTCTTGCGATGTCAATTACCACCAAGTTTTCGTGATGTTTGCTGTATTCATTCGAGGCCACGCTCCCTTCCGAAACCCAGATTCTGCTTCCGAGAAGCTCACTTCCGAGAAGAGCCGTCTCTTATCATTGAGACGTGTGGATTCGGGACCCGTTTCTCCACTGCAATTGTATGTGTCAGCGGGGAGGGGGAAGGGGCCCTTGTGGGCTGTGGACGAGCCCAATCTTGCGGGGTTGGACTTCCACGTTGAGGAGCATTGCCGGTGTACTCCGTAGACATCGCGAGGAAGTCGAGGTGAGCTCCTTTGGATCAAATGGACAGCAGCTTGCGTTTCGGGACTGGTCTGGGAGTCTAGGAGTCTGGTAGGACGGCATTGGAACACTGGAGCCACGGCAATCTAAACCATGTGCCCGGGTTGCCCGACCTGCGTTGTCCAGAAGGGGCATCGTTCTATTGCCGGGGGAGGCGTCGATTCGAAGGCATGGTTCGACAAGCTGATAAGATTTTGGGGGTATTGAAGAGACGACGAGACGAAAGCCAACGCGGTAAGGGTCGTGATAGGACGAGATAGTCAGTGGCACGACACCATCTCCTCCATCTCCTCACTGCTGGCGTTCTTCTGCGGACGCGAAATGCATGAGCAACGCTGCACCACGTGAGCACGTCTATCTCCAGCGCGCTCCCTCAGCCCAAGCATCCATTGAGTGCCGCCAAGCTCGTTTCCCCAAAGTGATCGACCCTTTTGTTCTGTTGCAGCGAGTGTTCCATTGCAGCCAACGCTTTCAATGGGCTTACCCAGGAGAAGCCTAGAAGGAGGAGGGGGGGAAAGGTGCATGATAGGGTGGGCAATGACATCACGGGCTACACGAGCTGGAGAAACAAGCCTTTTTGGCGAGGTGACCATTCTCTCGCCTTGTGGTTTACCGCGCTGTAGGCTGTGGTTTCCCTGTAACCGATCAAATCCTGGGGAAAAGACGGACTGCTTGGAACGTGGACGATGGGGTTTCGACACTTTTGGAGGACGCCAACACCGCGGTCCCGATAGGAGGAGTGTTTAACCCCCCTCTATGCTTCTCCGAGTTACCCGAGATCTGGTCACGATGGTCCTTCGTGAGCAAACAGCATTCGGTTATCTTCATCCTCAAAATGAAGTCAACGAGAGAGAGAGTCTCGCTAGGAAAATAGAGATGACCAGGTCACTGATACACAGAGTCTACACACCGCGGTTAAACATGATTCAGCATCCCAGCCATCAGGCAAGGCGAGACTACCAGAAATGGGTGTGTCCTGGTGCTGTCTGGGTTAACGTCATGATACGCACGAACCAACGAACCAAGCGGCGCCCCGAAGTGGTGGTGCCCTTCTGGGTGGTTTGTGGTTGTGGTGGTGGTGGCTTGACACGCACACGCTTACCACGCCCCAGGGGCGCCTGAACTGGCCTGTCATCGTAATCAATCATCAAAGGCCGCCCCCGAAGCTGCCAGCCTGCCAAAGATAATCGCGGTCCCGGAGGTGGGTGGTCCTCTGATCCAGGTTCTCCCTCCTCGAGACTCGTTACCGGCTGGCTGCACCTAAAACCGCCCCCGTCTGTCAAGGCGCCACAATCGGGTTTCCCACTTTAGATGGTGGGTACGTAGATAAAGACGATCATTTGGAGTGAAGCATCATTTCATGCCATTGACGGATTGGGAACCAGCTGTTCAGGTGTTGTCGAAGACTCCAAGTGTTGCTTAACCATTGACCTGACGTATTCACGGATTTGAACATCACAAATAGCCCAGACAACTCGGCTTCAGCCCAAGAGGCTTGGGCAAGCTGAGAGATCCACTGATCGTGAGCTGTGCATCTCGGCCAGTTTCCACTTTCTCTCCTCACTTCCGTCAGGTCGTTGCGGGGCGTGGGGGAAGAAAAGAGGAGACCCGAGGAGGACAATTCGTTCGTCTCTCTTTCAGACTCTCTTTCTCTCGGCCTTCCTACTGACAGCCTGGCAATTGTCAAATAGAAGAGGAGCAAAAGATTAGCGCATCGTCTTGAACGAGAGAGCTCCATGCCCAAGGCCGGGGTCTCCCTCCCCCCTTCTATCCTACCAGTGCCACCCCCCGGCCGCAGCCAGGCCCTCCCGTCCGTTTCTTGTCGCATTGGACGTAGCCGCGCTTCTGTGTCATTTGAATGTGTGTGTGACTCGCCCCGTCCCCGTAGATGGTACTGGGCCGGGCCTGGCTTGCTTCAAGCTTGACTGCCGGATAGACTAGTCTAGTCTGTACCCTGGACCGAGACCACTCTTCTTGCGTGTGTTGAACGTGGTTTAGTTCTAGTCCCGTACGAACAAGCTGATGGAGACAATTGGGAGAGAGAAAGTCTGGGCTACTAAAGAATGGCTTAGTCCCCTTTTTCTTACCACACACCTCGGTTCCCATGTAACGCACGCGGTCTTTTTTCTTCACTGCCAAAAAGACGCGGTCCCCTACCATTTCTTCGTGGAGTGCGTGTGTGTCTGTGCCAGCATTTTCAACATTTCCATTACGTTCATTTAATACTCCTGCTCCTCAATTGCCGCATCTCCAGACTCCTCCCCCGCAAACTCGTCCGTCTACCCCGTTCCCCCCGGCGAGAAACGTCACCGAGCGAGGCTGTCCGAATCCGGGGTTCTACAACGACCAACAAAGCCATTAAGTCATCTACATACGCCAATCGACGTCCTACCGATTCGATTGAGTCGTCTACCACCCGTGGACTGACACCACACGATACCCTCAACCACCAACACTCAGAACCTCACAATCACCAACGACTAGAGACCGCAAACATGGAAGCACCTCCCCGCGTCTCCGCCGACCAGGCCCTCGCCAGGCTGGGCTACAAGGCCGAGCTCCCGCGCAACCTGTCCATGATGTCCATCCTCGGCCTCTCCTTCGCCATCATGGCCGTCCCCTTCGGCCTCAGCACCACAATGTACATCACCCTGACCAACGGCCAGGCCGTCACCGTCCTCTGGGGCTGGGTCCTCGTCTCCATCATCTCCCTCTGCATCGCCGCCTCCCTCGCCGAGATCTGCGCCGTCTACCCGACTGCCGGCGGCGTGTACTACTGGTCCGCCATGCTCGCCCCCGCCGGCTGGGCGCCGCTCGTCAGCTTCGTGGACGGATGGCTTACCCTCGTCGGCAACTGGACTGTTACCCTGAGTATCAACTTTAGCGGTGCGCAGTTGATTCTCAGTGCGATTAGTGTTTTCAACGAGGACTTTGTTGCCAATACGTGGCAAACTGTGCTCTGCTTCTGGGCTGTCATGTTGATTTGCGCTGGAGTGAATGCGTTTGGATCGCGGTACCTGGATCTGATCAACAAGGTGGGTTTGACATGCTATGAGAAATCAGCATCGGAACAAGAATGCTGACGAATGTTTTTACAGGTCTGCATCTACTGGACTGGTGCTTCCGTTCTCATCATCATGATCACTATCCTGGTCATGGCCCCCAGCAAGAGATCTGCCGAGTTTGTCTTCACCCACTACGACGCTTCCGCCAGTGGATGGGCTCCTGGCTGGTCATTCTTCGTCGGTTTGCTCCAAGGTATGTTCGCCATGACCCTATGCTCACGAATACACCCCAATTGACACTTCTACTAGCCGCCTACACCCTCACCGGCTACGGCATGGTCGCCTCCATGTGCGAGGAAGTCCAGAACCCCGAACGCGAAGTCCCCCGCGCCATCGTCCTCTCCGTCGCCGCCGCCGGCGTCACCGGTGTCATCTACCTCATCCCCATTCTCTTCGTCCTCCCCGACGTCACCATGCTCCTCGAGGTCGCAAACTCCCAGCCCATCGGTCTCCTCTTCAAGACCGTCACCGGCTCCGCCGCCGGTGGCTTCGGCCTCCTCTTCCTCATCCTCGGCATCCTCATGTTTGCCGGCATCGGCGCTCTGACCGCCGCCTCCCGCTGCACCTACGCCTTCGCCCGCGACGGCGCCATCCCCGGCTACAAGCTCTGGAGCCGCGTCAACCACAAGCTCGACATGCCCCTCTGGGCCCTCGGTCTGTCTACGGGTGTCGACATGATTCTTGGCTGCATCTACTTTGGCTCCAGCGCCGCCTTCAACTCCTTCACCGGTGTTGCTACCATCTGCCTGTCCACCAGCTACGGCGTGCCCGTCCTCGTCAACCTCATCCAGCGCCGCCGCGCCGTCGCTAACTCGCCCTACCCGCTCGGCAAGTTCGGCACCGCCATCAACTGCATCTGCATCGTCTGGATCTGCTTCGCCGTCATCATCTTCTGCATGCCCGTCAGCTTGCCCGTCGACGCCTCGACCATGAACTACGCCTCCGTCGTGTTTGCCGGTTTCGCCTTCATTGCCGTCACCTGGTACTTTGCCTACGCGAGAAAGAACTTCCACGGACCCCCGGTTGCCAAGGAGGAGTTCCAGCCTGGGCCGGAGGGCACGCTGGAGGGAAAGATCCCGGGAAACGTTGACTCGGAGACGACGGCGAGTACGGAAAAGAAATGATCCTTTTTGGCTTTCTTTGTTTTTGAGATTTGAGTAGAAGCTGATTGGTTTGTGGGATCAGTTGCGTGTACGTAGAAGTTGATTTGCTTTTTGTTATGATACCAATTTGGGGTGGCTCTCACACATCCTGACAATCATTCATCCATTGAAAATTCTTCATCCTGTGTTGTCCCCATTAAGTCGTCTCTCAAATTGTGAGCGTAGCACTTGGTTGAACTATGATTTATGAGTCTACGCGATTATGATCCTGATGTGACCACGGTGAACCCCTTCGAGCATGTAAACCGGACAGGGCTCTTCGTATCAGGAGACCTTTGACAGATTTTCGATCCAAATGGTTCGGCACATCGTGAATACCGCCCTCATGATCCAATATCATCACTAACTCATCCGTTGGGTAGCCTTCGTATTGCCGAGAGACTTGTTCGGGCTTTCCCTAAGAAAACCTGTTCTCACCCCGTGACTAAGGATTCGCGTGATTATGTCAGAGGGACCATTTCCATCAAGACGACTTTAGAACCCTGGTCATCTTTGTTATTTGACAGAGAGCCCTGAAAGCCACATGGTCCAATCATTCGGTGTTAGGTCCGCCACACCTGGGACATTTGAAAGCCCTCTATCAAAGACCCGAGCTTTCCATCGATAGCATAACCTTCGGCCTCTAGCCTCCTACATTCGACGTAAAGGCTGGTCAAGGCCAGTGAGAAACACTCGATGAACTCTCCTTCTTCCAAGCTCGGCTTGGGGTTGCGATTTTCCTCTGCTTGCATGTCTATATCAACATGGACCATAACAGAGCACGAACTAGGGAGAGTCAACTTTCGAAGGCCAGCCAAGACAGGGACTGAGCGTGACACACTTGGAGAAACCAGGGGCTTGAGAAGTATTAGCGTCGGAAGTCTCCAAAACATAGATTAATTTGCGAACTGGTCACTTACCGCCGAAAAGCTTTGGGCTGTTCACATACGAATCCGGCTTGATGGTACCGACGTAGCCTGTCTCTTCTGCGAGTTCGCGGATCGCGCACTGTTCGATGGTTTCGCCTATGTCCAGCAGTCCAGCGGGAAGTTCGACACAGATTTTGCCCACAGCCGGGCGGAACTGTCGCTGAAGCAGAAGCTCTGGGCCAGTTTCTTTCTTTAACACGGCAACGATATGCACCGCGTCGACTGAGCTGCCTGCTGCGCGTGTCTTTCTCTCAACTCCTTCCCAGAGGCGGTCTTTACCATCCACGTCTCTGTACTTGATCCTAAACGTCCGGTTAGGTCTATTAAACATTACAGTGTAGTTTCGTATGAGATCATTATCTGAGGGGGAACCGACTTGACCAACGTCATCCATTTAGCATCTCCAATCTCCTGCGTGTTCAATCACCAGACGCATTAGCCGTGCTTGTTGAATCAACGCGTCATTTTAACTTATTGCAACTCACCAGTGGCTCCGATGAAACTACATGAGGCTTCGTTGTGTCCTCCATACTGAGTACTTGATCGAATCTGACGTATACAAACCCAGATTGGTTGAAGGTTCCAATGTTGTCTCTTTTCCTATTCACGCTGTTCAAGTACTATGGAGGGGTAAAAACTGGCGGGGTAGAGGGGCAATCGAAAAGTGCGGGGTTGCATTTTCAGTCACAGCAATGAGACGCGTTTAGTTGATTCTGACTTAGGGATGCGATTTGCTATGGTTCGAGAGACTGGAGTCCAATAATTATGTCTCTATTTGGATTCATAAAAAGCTTCAATTGCTTGCAGCACTGTCCTCCCCAGATCTACCTCTAATCATGGCGGAACATCAGTCCTCTGGACGCCATCGGAAAGGATTATTCTCTTGAAGATGCCACACGTAGCTCTGAGCCGCAAGACTCAAGACGCGGTACTCATCTTCGCCCATCTCCTTGCACTCGGCCCCAGACAGACTTGTCAAAGCCATAATTCTAAGCGGCGCGAGACCCTGCTCTCCCCGCTGCTTCGCGTCGGCTTTGCGCCGCAACATATCCAATGTCTCCTCCCACGTACCTTGAACCATCTCAACAGAGCTCAGACTGAGTTCTATCTCTCTATCGCCAAGAAGCACGCCAAAGTCGTGAGAGTTGAGACGCACATTCGAAAGTGTGAGTCGTTGGAGATTGGGCCATGGTTGCGTTTGGACAAACCAGTTGAAATGCCACGGTTTTTGTGGTCCGATTTCGATTGTGTCTGCATCGTGGCTGAACTCCTCCAAGTCGATCGAGATGCGCTCTAGACTGTCCGTCGCGGTAAGAACACTGAGAAGCTTCCCACAACCTTCAAAGCCAGCCGCATCGTGAAACTTCGACCAGGTGACCTGGGGTCTTCTGGAAGGGCCTTCGCTGAGCAAGTATTTGCTCGTGAATTCGAAGCAACGGAGCTGTTCAGTAACCCAATTGTATTCATCTATTGTCGGCTCATCCCCGACCGTCTCAAATGCAGCCCAGAAGTGCATCGGGGTGACTCGCACAGCAAACCGTGTCAGGAAAACCCCGGTAGCTCCGAGAACGCCTGGGATGAATCCGAACGGCCGTCGAGCGCTCATGAGGTCATCTTCGAGTTGAGTAACCGCTGTGGCTGCGTGCTCCCATCGGTGAGGAGTTATCAGGTACTGGTAAAGTTCGTCTTCGTTGACGAGGGCGTCTCCTTCAGGCGGAGTCCACTGCGGTTCAAACGAATCGCTCATCTCCAGTCTCGTCGCACTCGGCATCCGCTTCATTGCAAATGACACAAGATCGGAGAAGCTGTGCCACCTATCGTCGTGAAGGTGCTTTTGCTCGGCCTCAAGGCGCGCGTATTTATCGTATGCTTTACCAATGAATCCTTCGTGAAATGCATTTGAAAGCTCCTCATCCCAAGGCTCGTCGTCGGTGAGCCGATCCAAAAGATCGAATATCGCCTGAAGATTCTCTTTTGCGCCGTCAGACAGCATGTCCTGACGCGTCATCCCATGCGAGAGTTCCCGACGGAACAAGTTCCGGAGCTCGTGCTTCGCCAAGAGAATGAAATTTTCTTGTGCGTATGCCGCGAGTCCATCGTAGAAGCCTAGGGGAATGCGGATGCAGCGCACGCCTCGTCCGATGGTCGCATGCCGGGAAATTGCATTCAGACGATCGAGGGATTTCCGTGTGACGTGGACCGTAATGGTAGGAACCAAGTAAGGGGATGCTGCTTCGCAGAGACGGCGGCAAGACAGACGAAGGGACTGGAGAGTTTCAATGTCTACTTTTCGCCTCTTGTGTGGCTGCGCCCAGGTGAAATCGTTTTCCGTTGCCGAGACGGCGTCGACGTGAGAACAGATCAGATCTAGGAGCTCGAAAGGCAAGTTGAGAAGCCTGCTGTCCGTCGGGTTGAGAATGCCGTGAACGTGTGCTCGAAGGGCAAATCCTTGCTCGATTAGGTCCGAGTAAGGGCCGAGCTCGTTTGGATTTGCCTTCTTGCGTGCTTTCCAGTCCTCCAGGCTAAGTTCTGGGTTGTGGTTGATGATTTTTTTGAAGGTCGGATCGACCTCTATCAACCGCCGGTAAATTGCAGTGAGCTCTTGGCTTGGGTTATCGCTCGTCTCTTCCATCTCGGTCCTATTGATGGCCCCGGAAACATTCCGCATATCAATCGTGAATGGCGCCATTCCCAGGCATTCTACGTTACCTACGTTGCCTGCGTTGCCTGCGGATGTATATTCTTTGCCTTTGAAAGAGCGTAACGCGGGATAGACTCACTCAGTACCCCGTGTCAAGGTCTCCGTATTTGGGGTATGGTCTCGACAACTTGAATGTCTATGGAGTTGTGAACAAGGAACGGCAATCTGAGGCTGGGCAAGGCGGGACCACATCGCGTCTTTGACGCGTGACGTCACGTGCAATTACTATTACTGTGCCATTTTATGAGCAAGGTTCTCGCCAAGAAGCGATGTAATGACCTCCAGAAGTCGGAAATCAAAACCGAGACTACCGAAGATGGTCAATTCACAGATGAATACTTGGTTAAAAGAAATCTACTCAAGCGACCTTAGCGAAGAGCAGGCTGCAAGGCGGACATTGAAATCTGCAAGATAAATGGGCGATGAGAGTCGCTTTCCTGTTCACGTTGAGCATAATCGGGAACAAGCTGCAAACTTGCAGGTTCAAATTCAAGCCCATCAAGATATACAATTGATATTACACGTAGACAGCCCATCCAATACTTTGTCGCACCCAGTGTTCCTTACCTAAACCGGCGCGGGTTGTATCGAATTTCCCACTCTTGTTCCTCTTTATTATAGAACGCGCCATCGAAGTCTGAATCAGAGTCGCACTCCATCCATATAAGCCTTTATGTCTCTCCAGGTTGGCCGTCCATAGACAACACGGTTCCGCCAAAATTTCATGACTCTGAGCTCTTCGCCAGGGACATACCCGCTGGGGTTCTCTTCAAACTCCCATTCCTTAAACCCTTCGATATCGGAATACTCCATGTCACTCCCTGAGTAGTCCTCTTCATCGTCTTCTTCGTCATCCTCTTCATCGTCTTCTTCGTCATCCTCTTCGTCGTCCCCTTCGTCATCCCCTTCGTCAAATTCCCCGCTGGTCCCGTTAGGCCAGTCCCTGCTCACAGGGTCGCTGCTTGTCGGTGCCTTGATAACAGAAGCTGCTGACGTCAAAGGCATAGGATTTTCTCCCAAAGTGCGCCTGACGTATTGCAGGGCTAAACTCGGGTCTAGAATTTCGGGGCTAGATGGCTGGCCAGGACCCGGTTGAAAGACGCGTAACAGCTCATCTACGCTCATCTTAGTCCCGATCAGGCCATCCGTCGGCTCGTCCAGTGTGTTGACAAAGACAGCACCTCCAGGGTTGGCGCCGTTTCCCCGGACAGACCGAACTGAGTTCTCGCGGAGAAATTCGAAGACAAGACTCAGCAGTCTTTGATTTTTATACACTGATTTGGTAAAAGTATTTACAGAGAAGGTAGTAGAAGAAGGCAAGCTCTTCTCGATATCCCGATCCTCAACCTCTCCATCCCTGAATCTCGTCAAGAGTGAGGACATACTCGCTCTCGTAGATCTTTGAGTTCAAATGTTAGTACCAGAGGCCCAGCACGGCGCAGACAGGGGTTGGCAATGCTACTCACTTTCTTCAAGTCATCGACACTGTTCCATTCGGTGTTGTTGATGAAGCCATCGCTCCAGACGCAGAAGTACAGCCAGTGGGCCTCGTACGCCTGGAGAAGATCGGGGAAGGGAGCGCTGCCGACCTCGGTAGCCGCGATGAGCTTCTTGTCCTGTCCGAGCGTGATGAGGTCGTTATACTGAGTCGTCATGGGCTGTGGTCATGTTAACAACGGATTCTGGGAAAGGAAAGAAAATGAAAATAAGCTTACGCCGTGGCCTTGAGCGTAGACATCCGCGCTGAGGACGTCGACGGTATCATCGCCGGGATACCAGTCGGCAGCAACCGAGTTCCAGATCCAGACGAGGTTGTTCAGCTCATGATGGTTGGTGAGACGGTCGTAGACCAGAGCCCAGAGCTTCTTGCATGCCTCGGGGCCCTTAGCTCCCCACCAGAACCACGCCCCCTCGGCCTCGTGAAGTGGGCGCCAAAGAACCGGGACTCCGGCATCCTGAAGCTTCTTGAGTTGGACGGCGATGGCGTCGATGTCGCGGATAATGAGAGTGTAGTTGGCGTTGGTGGTGTCAGCAAGGGCAGTTGAGACATCAAAGTCGGTGGCGCGAGTGTAGAAACCGCTCCACCACTTGTTCTCCTCCGTGTCATACAGACCAGTAGGCGCGTTCCAGTGCCAGAGCACGGAGACGATACCACCGCGCTCGTGGTGGGTGATGGCCTCCTCGACGGCAGTACCGACAGTTCCGCGCTCGACGCGGCTGGGAGAGTAGTCCATCAGGTCGACGCTGACGAGGGCGGGTGACTTGCCGATGGTCTCGTTGACCCAGTTCGCGTAGTTGAGTTCCTGCTGACCGGAGAGGATGTTCTTGCCATAGATAGAGCGGAGGTAGGTGTACAGGGCGTTGGCATCAGCGTTGGCCTTCGCGTTGACGAGAGCCGTGTTGACATTGTGAGGTCCGCGGGCTTCGGTGGGCGTGAGCGTGATGGAGTCGATGAGGTACCATCCCCAGTGCGTTACAATGTCAAGCGTGTTGTTGCCCTCGTTGAGCAGCACCTGACCGGCGGAGACGTTGGCCCAGGTCTCGGTCGCGGCCAAGAGCACCTCGCTAGCGGCACCGCCATTGAGAATGACATTCGTGCGCTTCTCGCCGTAGATACCAGCGTATCTGATATTGAGGTCGAAAAGCTTCTGTCCTTCGCCCTGGCAGTCCAGGTTGATGGTGACCTTGTCGGTGGCATCCTCGAAGCCAGTTACGTAGCCGGTGCCTGTGGACCACCAAAAGTCAACGAACGATGCGATCAGTATTAAATGATAACCGTGCCATACCTGTGAAGCCAGCTTGCTCCGTCGCGACGGTGGTTCCGTTGAGAACCCCATTTTCGGCCTCGTAGACCTTAGCTCCGGTGCTGCCGATGCAGTTCTGCGAATACACGCCAGCGGCAAACGCGAGGACAGCACGGAGAGAAAGCGCCGTGGATCTCGCCATGATTTCACCGAAGATCAACGCGGGGATGTTACAAGAAAAGGAAGAGAATCGAAAAGATTGGCTGAAACGGCATCGTCCCGAGAACCTAGAGGACTGGCTTCGCCGGTGGGATATCAATGCTTGTTATAAACGAAAGTCGGGCGACTCTCCCTTCGTCCCGAACTGTCCCCCTCGTTGTGTCAATCTCGCCGTGTGCCGTAGGGGGCTCACCGGGGAAGGGTATGGCGATCATTAAGATTCCAGGGGTGACGGAGGTTAATTTTGCGTCTCCACCATCCATCCCGTCTCTCTTGATTGAGCATGTTTGCCGGGGCCTCAAAGCATCGAACCGGGATGACGGAAGGGGGCTTGGCCTTCATGTATTTGAAGACGGAGTGTGACGCTCCGTGTGCTGCAAAAAGGGAGACCCCCCCGCGACTCGGCACTTGCTTGGCTCAGATGCCAGATGGCGTCAATCCACGCAGAGTGATCTCTATTTCCATCCTCTCGCATTCTCGCCGTCCGAAGAGTCTCTTGGGCACAATTGTTGGGCGGTTCATCCGAACTTGACGGTTCCTTATTCATGATGGGGCCTGTCGATCACGCAGCCGATGGTCCGCCGCCAAGGGTTTTACATTAACATGGTTTGGCCTGGTTCAACGATCCACTTCGGCCTCACTTAGATTCGAAAATTTTGGTGCCCTGAGTCTAGGGTCTCGATAGTATCGTGCCCCATCTACATGATCCCACCGACGAAGCCGCCGCTTCAACAACCAGCAGTTGTTCACAACTGCCCGGCTAGCTCAATCGGTAGAGCGTGAGACTCTTAATCTCAAGGTTGTGGGTTCGACCCGTAAGCTTCAATCTACGATCATCAGTATCAGCACAATAACTGACCATTACCAGCCACGTCGGGCTCAATTCCCGTCAGCGATTGACATTATCTTTTTGCACTTCGATCAGTGATCCAAGCAGTCAAAGACTCGTGCCCCGGGTACCCTTTTGGTTGCAAACTTTAGAATCTTGAATATCGCTCTGCTGCTAGTGAAATTGACTGCTCGTCTCGCCTAGATTATGAGTCTTATTTAAAACATCTCGGCCCCCTTTATGTTCAAAGCCAGTCCCCGAGTTCAAACCTTAGTACGCTTTCGCACCTCAACCTCGGCCCCGAAATTCGGTTGCACGATCATTTTGTTGATTTGGTTCGGTGGTCTCTCCGTCGTCTTACCGGCACTTCCCTTCAGATGGATGTCATAGTTCATTAACAACTCAATGAATATGCACTTGATCACATAGACAGCGAAGAAGCGTCCCGGACATGCGTGCGGGCCATGCCCAAAGTTGAACGCATCTGGTCCAGTTGTCGCAGCTTGGTGCTTCATCTCACGACCTGGTTGATCTCGTAGGCGTGCGAAACGGAAACCGTCGAACTCGCTTGGTGGTGCATTGCCAGTCTTGGCATTATACTCTGGGCTGAAGGTCTTTGTTGTGGTAGAATTACTAGGAGTTTGTGAGCCTCGCTCTGATTTTGAGTTTCACCTGGGCTCTGGCATCGAAGCCTCAAGGCGTGTACGACTTACTATACAGCCCATAATGGAAAGGAGATGGCGGTTCCAGCTGGCAACTTCATGCCATTGGAAAAGGTTTGATCTTTGCGAAGCCTTCTGGATGTGCCGGCTTTTCCCTTAAGTGAGTTTTGGACTCAAGTTGATACTAGAATAGGAGTAACTTACCAAAGCTCAATGGACTTGTGCGCTGACTTTCCTTGATGAAGCTATCGAGCTTCTTCAACTTGCCCATAGAAGACTTTGAAAGAAACACTTGCCCATTTTCGTCTTTCTCTACACCATCTTCTTTGATGACTTCTTCGATCTCCTCACGCAGAGGCTCGATGTACTCGGGGCGGCCAAGCAAGTCGTGAAGAGCCTGAGAAACGTTAACTCGAACTTTGGACCATTCAGCATGTAATCTAGATTCATACCAGTGTGGTTGTGCCGGAAGTTGTGTGAATGGCAGCAAACGAAAGCAACATCTGGTTGGTCCCCATTGTCTCTGGAGTCTTCTCCTCGGCAGTCAGATACTTCATCATCCACGATACGAAAGCCCCAGGAGCACCTGGTTTCGCCGGCTTTTCGTCAGGCAAGCTCTCACTTCGGAGAACTTCCTTGACCAAAGGTCGCATCTGCTCGTTTGCTTTTTGAAGCGCTCGGCGCGTATGGCGCACCTCAGGAAGAAACGGGAGGACAAAAGGCCTGATCCACGGGTTCCATCGGAGGGCAGCCATACGACTTTTGCCCACATCTGTAGCGAAGGTAATCGAAGCCCTAATCCAGTCCTCCTCGCGACTCAAGGGCATGCCAACGAAGACCCGGCCAGTCATCAACCCGATCATGCGGAGAACTAGATGGTAGCTATTGAGAGTCTTCCACTCTGCCGAATTTCCAATTAGCTGACTCAAGCCGAATTTAGCTTCCTCCTGAATTGGCCGGAGAACACCAGACATATTCCTTGTCAAGTCGATTCGTACGGCCTCGATTACTTCCCATCGACTCTCGCCGACGTGAGTGTAGCGGCCGAGGAAGATGTCGTAAATCTCAGCAGCGAAGGACATCTCAGAGTCTGGTGCTTGGATAACCTCTTGGTATAGGTTCATTGGAAGCATGACCCTTGGGGGGTCGCTTGGAACCACGAACGCCGTGTCTGGATACTGTCATTCGAGTCTCGGTTAGTTGACGATTCAGTAGGAAGTACAGGAAGCCCGGCAAAATCACCTTTTGATAGCCATCGATAATAGCGGAAGACAGGCTCCGTTCATTAGGAGATCCAACGAGTGGAAGCCCGTAATTCGGCTTTATCTTCTTACGCAGTCGATCCACTGCGATGATTACAGCCGCGAGAGCGACTGGCGCCCACAGTAGCCACAACATATTATCGATGCTTCAAAGAGAACACACTGATGATGGACTTCGACGAGATCGATAAACGTCTCAAGTTTGTCTTGCGGGGCAGTCGGATCTTTGTACGCTGTACGACCCCAGCTGAACCCTGAACGTCGCAATCTGTCACACAGTTCGAACGGACTACGGATTCCACGAACGCCTTCTCCGCGTTCCCCACGTGTCTCTGGGGCCCTTCAGTCCTATCGTTTTCGCAAACCTTAGCGGTGACGTGCAATCAGGGAGTAAAAATTCGCCGACGGAGGCGGAGGAAAGCTTACTGAGGGACCCTGCTACGCAGCCGCCTAGGATCCTTCGCGTACGAAATGCTGACCGTATTCGGTAGATCGTATCAGCGCTAGAACCACTAGGGTGTCGCGAGGGCGTTAGCAACCTCTTTCTCGCGTATAAGGAAAAAGGAACCATAGTGGCAGTGGAACCACTTCACTGTCAAATCATTTCTTAGATGAAGATAAGCTGCTGAAATACGCGTCTTATGTTTCATGGGATTTCCGCGTTAAGCTAGCGGTCAGATGGTTGGCTGCTGGGCTGCATATAACTCGTCGATTTGGCTGGTAGGATGCCCGCTAATATGCTGACACCTGCAAGGATCGTCTTCTACCTTAGCTCGTGTGACAATCAACCTGGAGAGAACGAATTGGTCGGCGCCGTTGGGAGGATTGAACGGATCATGGGACGCTTGCTGGCAAAACCTTGACATCAATTATCCCTCCGGAGCCATTGACATAAAACGACAATGGAGGCATTGAAACCATCGTGAGATACAGCTGGGATGACGACCCCCTGGTGACTGACATTCCTTCTACTCCTGATGTTTGATTAAGTGGGATGTCGTACACGTCGTTTCAAGTAGGTACTAGGACTCTATGGATTGTCAGACACTCTCCTGTAGGTAAGTACTCTTAGAAGTAAGATACTTATTGTCCCAACATAGGTAAGCGATTTGCAGTGATCCTGGTATACTAATCATCTTTTCATAGAACAAGAAGGGTGTGTATGATCAAGACTGTCGCTTACAGAGAGAAATCTCACCAGTAATGGGTCGTCTCACGGGTGATGACTACTTGTAGGCGAAGAAGGCATAACATGTCAAAAGCATAACATGTTGAGCTCTTATGCCTTCGCTCGTATAATTTCATGCCGCAACTGAAGCACCCGAATGAAACACAGAATGACGATTATGATAAGCAAAAAAGGGCGTATAAGGCCCGGTGTTGTTATGCTCTAGTTTCAAAGATTCTTGTTCGGTCTAAAGATCCTGGTTTTGCAAGATGGAGAGAGCCATTAGCAATAGAAACATCTGACAGAGTCCAAGATTCTATACATATAATCGACTCAATTCTGTTCAAATAGTCCCACGAATATGAGTGTTAGCCACTGGCAGAATATTTGCTAGATGGTGTGAGTGAGCCCTTCCATCAACGTTGGAGACCCTGGCGCACTGAGGTAGGTAAGATGCCATCTGATAAGCTGATTAAGACAATTACAAACGAACAGCAGTAACACAATCAGAAGAGCTTCGTGTATCTCAATAGGTAGACTACGGTATGTAACTGTCCTTGGGCCTTGTGGGTTGACGGTTCACCAGCCCGATATCCCGAATCAAGGAGTGTCAAAAATCACGTGCATAACTCTCCATAGCCAGTGAGTATGCTTCTGAAACAATCAATTTTAGTGCTGTTGAGTTACAGGCTCACAATAGAAAGTCCAAAAGGCCAGTTGTCCAGAGGTGAGTGACCAGGTAGGTGGCTCCGAATTGGGAGTTCGGAAGAGAAGCCGTCGGTTCCAATCAAGGATCTTGGCCTAGCTCGGCAATTCGAGCATCTTGTTATTTTCCGACAAATCAGATCTTAGCCACCTGCCAGGGACGGCAGCCGGAACCCAACGATTTTTCGGCCTGCAATCTATTTCTCACATTTCACCATCGCATAATGCATCGAGTCTGGCGCTTTGCCCTGGATTGTGCGTCGATCCTCTCTCAATTAGGCTTCTCGGATGGAGAACTGTGTTGACGGCCCTTTGGTAAATCATAACCGTCGCATTGTAGCGAGGCGCCTTTGGTTCCGTTCTTGACCTGGAGACATTCACTCCGGTATGGGAGAGACACTGCCGTAGCAAACGTGATCACTGGACCAGCTCTCGAGGTATAAGAAGCAGCGAGTTTGCTACACGGAGAAGATATTGCGAATGAGTTGACATCCACGCAAGCAAACCCGCCGGTCGAGTAGCTGCTCATTCAGACAATCGTCAAAATGCATTTCGCTTCACTTCTAACTCTTCTTTCTACCCTAGGAGCAGTATCGGCATCACCTCGCTTTGGTACGAGAGGACATCACTTCCGCCGTGCAGGCACCGGCAACGACACAACAAACCCCTTCGACGGGAAGAAGCTTTACGCCAACCCAGACTGGGCCGATAAGCTTGAACAGACTCATGATGCCTTCGTCGCCAAGGGTGACACTGTAAACGCAGGCAAGGTCCGAACCATCCAAGATATCGGTACATTTGTCTGGATTGCGGACGTTTCTGGTCTAGCAAATATCGACACGGCTATCGAACGAGCCCGTGCCGTTCAGTCTAAGACGGGCGAGCAGCAAATTGTCGGTCTGGTACTCTACGACCTCCCTGACAGAGATTGCAGTGCAGGAGAGAGTGCTGGCGAATTTAGCAGCGAGAACAACGGGCTTGAGTTGTACAAGGAGACCTTTGTCAAGCCATACGCAGAGAAGCTGGCTGCTGCCAGTGACTTGACCTTTGCCGTTGTTCTCGAGCCGGATTCCTTGGCGAACCTTGTAACGAACTTAGGAATCGAGTTCTGTGCCAAGGCGCAACCGGTGTACGAGGATGGTATTGCGTATGCTATTTCAAGCTTGCAGTATGATCACGTCAACCTCTACATTGATGCTGCTCATGGTGGATGGCTAGGCTGGAACGACAACCTAGAGCCTTGTAAGTCTCGTGATTGACAAAAACTCACTTTCCGACGACATGAGTTACTGACAATGATCATAGCCGCGAAGCTCTTCGCCAAGGTCGTCCAGAAGGCCGGCAATAACACCAAGATCCGCGGTTTCTCGACCAACGTCTCAAACTACAACCCCTTCCACGCCAACCCCCGCGCCAACTACACAGAATGGAGCAACTCGTATGACGAGAACAACTACGCGCTATCCCTTTCTCCCTACCTGGAGGCTGAAGGTCTGCCATCCCGGTTTATCATCGACCAAGGCCGTGTCTCCAACAGCAGAGCCGAGTGGGGTGAATGGTGCAATGTCCATCCGGCCGGGTTCGGTATGCAGCCCGGCACGCCGGTGAACAACACCCATATTGACTCCATCGTGTGGGTGAAGCCAGGTGGCGAGAGCGACGGACGCTGTGGTCTTGAGGGTGCACCTAGGGCTGGTGCTTGGTTCGATGAGTATGTACAGATGCTGGTCGAGAACGCTGACCCTTCTATCCTTCCGAGTGACGCTTAAGGAACAATGTCCGTCTCATTTCCGATGACAACTTCGCAGTTGTGAACCGTCACCGTGGGATTCCCTTCATGTTCATAGTTCGTCATTAGAAGTATATAAGGCACATATTAAACCAGAAATCATGGCTCACTAAAGAGCAAAGTTGCGAACATACACCCACAGTCGAAGTTAAGATTGGATTTTGGGGACTATTGAGGTCACTTATCACACATGACTTCACCTACCAACTCGTAAGAAGGCTTGGAATTGGAGAAGTCACCAGAGTTTCTTCCACCGTACCTTGACATCGCGATCCGGAGGTACAGCAGCTGTACCAAAGTACCGCTCATCATCCACAGGGGGTCGATCAGACTTGGACCCGTCCAAATTTGTCCACTCAACAAACTCCATGTCGAACTTTGTGACAAGGATGGCGATTGTGAGAAGAATCTCTTGTTTGGCAAAGAACCGCCCCGGACACATGGATGGTCCACCACCTATGCATGATGTTAGTTTACTCTGTCATTGTGGTGACATGCCCCTCGTCATTGAAACTCAGGAAAGTCCACTTACCAAACGGGATGAACTCATTGGTCTTTCCCTCCAATACAAACTGCTTTTCGGTGGTAAGTCGATCAGTACCTTCTTCTACTTTCTTCACATGCTTTAGATGTCTCTCTGCCCAAAACTCAGAAGCAGAATGTCCTTCTTGGCTCCATATCTGCTCGTCCAAGTGCACAAAATGTGTCGGGGCCTGAATTATTGAGCCTTTCTCCAAGCGGAAGCCGTGGAGCGTGGTTGCCTCGACGACTTCTCTGGAGAGCGCAATGGAGACATGAAGACGCATGCACTCCGTATAAATAGACTGCATCAGCGGCATTGAGATGAGCTTGGATACATTGAAGGACCGCTTCCCGGTAACGGGATCCACATTAAGGGTCTCAAGGGCCTCGCTGCGAACTGCTTGGAACAGCTTCTGATCTCGCAAGAGCTCAATCATCGCCCAGGTGGTGATTGGTATTGTGTTCGCGTTTATTCTGACAGATTAGCATCAGTGCACCTTGTCAACACGAAGCTTTCGGACGTACCCAAAGATCGCAATCATGTAGAAACCGGCTTGAGTCTCCGGAGCCATATCTGTGTCGTGAAGCCATTTGGTCATCTTGCGAACGTAGCTTGATCCGAACGTGGGCTCCCAGATGGAATCCACCGCAGAACCGTCCCAATCAAATTTTGCAAAGGCCTTTCTCAGATACTTCTGCGTCATGCCGTTCAACTTATCGCGTTCATTTACCGGACCGCTGTTGATCCACTTTGGTAGCCCATACACAACCTGAAAAGCGATGCTATCGAAACGCCAGAACTGCTCGACGTAGTCCGGAAACATCTCCAATAACTCGGTGCCGCAGAATGACCTGATGGCGCTCGCACACATTTCCCTCTTCAAGAATTCCAAAAGACGAACAGTCGCCCACTGGCCCACAGGCTGCTTTTCCAAAGCCTCGTTAAAGAAGTTTGTGTAAGTCTCTGCCAAATGAGCGGTGGGCTCTGCGCGTGATAGATGTTCAACGGTAATGTGATGCAAAGTGTACCAATATCGCTCCTCTTGCGGTGTGTTTTCGTAGCCGGGTGCAGGTACTCTTTGCCGCCCCGAGAGGTCGTTTGCGAACTTGTCGACATCTTTTTGGGCGGACCCTTGCAGGTTTCTCATGACCAGTAGGATGAACTTGTTCGAGCTGATGCTGGTAGACGATCGAAACATGGCTTGCACGCTTTCTCCTCCCTGAACAAAGTATACGCGCATTGGTCCTAGGTAGAATTTGACGATGTTGCTGTGATTCATGGAACGGCTTACAAGCAACAAGTCAGCGACGCCTCAACATACGGCACGACCTGCCATTTCATCTTGACGAACCTTGCACGCTCCATCAGTCTTCTGATATTCGTCATGTATTGATAGGTATTGCTGATGAAAGGCACGACCTCGGGAAGTGAGGGTGGCTCATCTTGACTTGGCCGGCGGAGGCAAACCAGCAGTATTACGGGTATCAACAGTGCGATGGCAGCCGTTATAGGATGATGAGATGTCCACTCAAATATACTCAATACTTTTGAAGGCATTACGAGCATGAAGAGCGTTGGTTTGACTAACGGGCAGGTGTTGAGGTCGTACGTTGTGGAACGCAAACATCACGCCTCTTCTTCACGCCACCGACAGGTGCGGGGTCTATGACCATGAGATGAACCTGAGGGATTCAGCCACCAACAAAGCACCCCGGCGCTTACGTGTAGTGTACCGCATCACATGATTGAGCTCGATTTTGTAATTGCGCTAATTAAACAGTAGGGAGATAACAATGCGAATCCCACTATAGGCATGCAGTTCGCCGGTGGGATCTCGTCTTCAGGCGTCAAGTATTGGTGAAAATCGTTCTGACATGAAAACTAAAATTCGCGACGGTGTCTTTCCAATTTGGTCAGGTCCCTCAAATTTGACTCCGCTCACTGAGTATCTCCATCGTTGTTCAATTGCAGACCCCCTATTGAGGCCATGACATCAGATATGTCGGAAGCATCGCTCCATTTCCCATGCAAAGTCATGCTGACGGATGACGTGATGGAATCGTGGTTTCTGAATGTCGGCCTCACCTTTTTCTCCACGAGATTGAAGGCATCTTTGCGAATCCTCAAAAGTAACCTATCGACCATAACTTGTCGCTTCTCTTCGCCTGCGTGACCTTCGGATTGGAGTACATCAGGAACGCGCCAGCTGATATAAAGGTTCTTGTGACTGCTTCGATGCCCGACGCCAGACCGGTGCTCCTCGAAGTAGTACTGGCAGAGCCGGCAGGTTGGCTTGCTGCTGCCAATGTACATCCAATTATTGAAGAACCTGTCAGGGGAAACGCCTCCCGCTGTTTTCTCGAGGTGATTGAGCAGCAAAATCTCCGAGTGGACAATTGGATGAAAGTTGTCTTTTTGATATTCTGTTTGAATTCTTTGGTCCAAGTGCATGATTTGCAGGTCTTGAACGAATTCCCTAAACTTTTCGATGATATCTTCTTTGCGGGTCATGCGACCGACAATGCCTTCGGCGGTCATACTTTTGTTCCGTCCTGGTCGCGAGAGCGGGTGACTGGATGGGTGAATCAAGATCTCGAAGTTTCGAAATATCTCAGGCCAGTTGTCTTTCGCAAGAAGGAAGAACTCGATGTCCTTACAATATGCCAGAAGACGATTAACCATATGCCGTATCTCAGGCCAGTAAGAAGAGGAGCTGCTTGTGACTCCATTCAAACGAACTCCTGTCGCTTGTTGGTCGATGTATACCCAGACCTCGGAGGCTTTCAAGTTTATCAGGTTGTGTAGAAGAACGTTGCATTTGTGAAGGTCTGTGGCATCATCTGATTAGGTCAATCACTCCTGGATAAGTGTAGTTTCGTTGATAATCAACGGCATCCAACTCACAATGAGATTGAGTGGCCATCCTGTCATCGTGAAATTCAAGCAGTCCGAGAGTGCTTGTTAGGGATTCAATGACTGATTCAACTATCAACGTGCTATAAGTCATTCATACTTTCAACTTAGTCGTCGAACGTTCAACAGCTTGGCCTACCATTTCGAGCATCATCGATGCAGCGTTGTATCTCTTTCTTAAGTCTGACGATGTAGGAGTTGATTCTGGGTCTGTTGAACCAGAGTACTGCGTTTAGCAAGTCCTTACGCAGCTCTGAGGTCCTTTCTGACGTTGATGCTCTGTTCAATCGCTCAAGTAGATATTGGATGTATGCCCTGACGTTCTTGAGATCATCTGCAATTCGCTGATTCGATGCAAGATGATACTCAACATTTGTTGCCTCGGAACCGTGAAGCAACATGATTGAGGTAACGGTACCGCCCCCGTTGCCCGGGGTACTGTCGCAAACATGAGCTAGCTTGTATATGAAGGCCTGGAAGATTCTCTTCACATCTCCGCGATAGTTGAGATCATCCGGGTCGACGAATTCGGCCAGGTTTGTCATCTCATCGTTCATTGCCTTCAGAAGAACCAGGGGCTCATAAAACTTGTTGATGACTCGAGACTTCATCGAGATAAGTCCAGCTGTAGCAGTAGTCAGCGGCGATGAGATAGACAGCTGTATGTAGCTTCAGGAAGCACATGATACGAACGTGGTGAGGTCGCAACTGGAACCATGTTGATGTGGTGATTTGAAAATTGCACCTTGAATGGCGACTGCTACATAGGGAAATCAAAGGCGCCGACGTCCTTCAGCATTGTGCTGTTGCTCCCACTAGATTCGCAAGATATACAGCTTCAAAAACGTCTGCGCAACATCACGGGACAAGTAAATGACCGTGACGACATGTAATTACGTTATCCCATCGACTGCTACAAGGCGACAGTACAATGGTCTCCAGCTTTTCTCTAAATTTTCTGAGATATGAATTTTTTAATTTGCGGATATCCCATCGACTGCTGCAAGGCGACAGTACATCCGAGTGCGGGGGAAGAACTAATTAGGCGTTATTCCGATTTATTTCCACTATATCCGCAAATTAAAAAATTCATATCTCGGAGAATTTGGAGAAAAGCTGGAGACCATTGTACTGTCGCCTTGCAGCAGTCGATGGGATAATTTGACCAAATTTATGGAAGTAGTCATCCTTAGTCGCTTTACTTCGTGCATCAGCTGCAGGAGGCCAGCCCACCATCCCGTGAAGGATTAGCTCGTCCCAACGGATTTAAGCTCAGACTTTGTACCAGGACTTACACCCTGGACCAGGAACAGGCTTATACACTTCTTCGTCTCATTGGAGAGTTTCTCCGCGAAGCCCGAAGTTGGGCTGACATCGATAAGGTCTGAAGCAGCGATAGGCCTGAACAGCTCGAGAGCAGTGAACGTCAATTTGGTTGGGGATTCGAAATCCAGCCTACCGAAACGACTACACCCGCCCGCCGCTTCCATCTTTTTGTGAACACATGATGTGAAGGTACATATAAGTTGTCGGTTCGGACTGTCGTCAGCTAGCTTTTGATTTGTTAATCGCATTTTCCCCGTCCGGATCGCAATCGGAACTGGCGATTCCTTCGCTCGCTCAGAAAGTAACCCTTGAAAGCCTCAGACCATGAGCTCTCCGACACCTTCCGAGCCGTTTGAGGAGTCGGAGAGCCCTTCTACTGTACTCACCGAGCTTTTAGGCAATGAGGACTTGTCCACGTGGGATCCGCTAGGCTGGCCTCCGGTCGATCTGCTGATTGAGACAGATCAGATTTCAGCCCTTGTTGATACAGCCCTTCAAGACATCAACCCCAATTTGCTCGATTGTTTTGAGATCAATCACTTGTTTCAACCTACGCACTACCCAAATTACGATGAGAATGAAGCCCATATCAACCATGCCGGGGATAGGGTCCAGATATCGGCTATGGAGACCGAGTCATCCTATAGCACTCAGCAACATTTCATGGTAGAGATTTCTGCTTCTACTGAAGACCCATCCGACATCTCCAATACCGACGCGAGTATCTGGGATGCTCTCCATGGACCTACTCCGATGGCTTAGTTGTCGGAATTTACACATGTTTCTGGCCTTCGCTCGTCAAGTCATGAGCCGGCTGAATTCTGTCAAGGTACCTTCGGGGAGCAATCAAGCCTGTTGTTTGTTGTTGATGGTACTGAACCCCTCCTGCTGTATTTGGGCGGGACTGAATTGACGGCTTCGTAGTATCCCACCCAGGACGTGTCTTCTGTCTCAAGCACCAAAAGTGGTATGAGGCGGGTGAAAAGTTTCGGTAGGTTTGACCCTCTGCATGCCTTGCCAAGCCCACAAGACATCTGAACTTCCGTCAGGCGACATGAAAAACGACACCGACGACGGGTCAAATGCGGTTACGAAAAGTGCTCCATGACATTTGCAACATCCAAGGAGCGGAACGAGCACTCTTATCGCTATCACAAGAAGTGGTCTAAAGAGAATAACATACCTGATCCGAGGCGACGTTGCCAAGTATGCCGAACAAAATTGTCAAAGGCGTCCTACATCAAGAGACATTTAAAACGATCTCCCGGCTGCAATGCAATCCTCGGAGGATTGCCCACCAAGGATCAAACTCTCATGCTGTCTGACTCCGAGAACGATTGATGGGTATTGATATGGAGTTTCCCTTATGGAGCTTGGACCTTCGACAAGCTGAAAAACGTATATCCATGTAGGGGTTTGTGTCATTCGCTTTGAAGACCACCTTGGGCCCTGGATAGGTCTGAAATTACTCAGTTCGGTTGGTCTGAGTTCCGTGCCGGATCCGAAGGCTCGGTCTCGCTAAGGTACGGACTTGAAGATTTGCATAAGTAGGTAACGCTGAAGGACCAGCAGCTCATCGTTCGCTGGGAACCAGGCAAAACAGGACAAGACTGAATAGAGGAATGATAAACACGATTGTTTCAAATAGCATGGGAGAATTCCGAGTCTTAAATCTCCAATCTGCGCGGTTGTCTTTTTGTCGAGTCAACTAAAGTAGGAAATGGCTCATTCCACAACGCCGTGACCTCGGTACCGTAGAGAGGAAAGACCACAAATGGGGACCCTCGGATCCCACGGCATGCAAGATTACTTAACAATCCTAGGGACAGTATCCGCACACCGGTATTTCGAGCCCACTATTCACCATTGCTCCTTGCCGGCGACGACTCAGATGCAGCGGCAACACGAAACCGAATGTAGTCAGGCTGGGACCTTGTTCTCTCATACACATTTGACCGCTACTACGTCCGGACACAAGACATAACTGATCACGAAAGTTCCAATGGTCAAGAAGAATGAGCGAAAGCTTTCGGACCCGTCCGCATCGTCACCCTATCAACCTAAATGAGTGGTAAGTTGGAAACTCTGTATCATCTGAGTTCTGGTATTGAGTGCATGTATTATCTGTAGCATCAACTATCAAACCATGACTCAATCTAGGCTTGAAGTTCATAGTCACGACCAGCTATCTCATCGCGGGAGGCATACGTCGACTGCTGAGCCTCAACGGATCTTCAACAACGAGCGGGATGCAGCATACTAGTACGCGTATTGAAGGTACTGTGCTTGAATTGGCAATTAAAGTGAAAAGACTCATTGCAGAAAATATCCACATGCAGAGCTATGAATGGCAACTTTTCAGAATAAGGTTTGTCGATCGTGGAACAGCTTCTAGAGGAAAACATGAGGACTGACTCGATCCATCACCTGATGCTATTTCAGGAATGGCGATCGCTTACTGCTCTTTCCTCAATTGAAGAAGCAATCATAGTTGGACTATAAATCTCCAAGCTGGCAAGACTTTCAATTTATAGTCACACGGCACGACATCACAACCTTCACGTCCTTTACTCCTTGATTGTCATTTCCGACGTCTGCTCTAAGGTAGGTTTCCAACTTGAAGCAAAGCTGACGGAGAACTTGACCCACTTATCCTTGTCATAGAAAAGGAAGACCCTGTCTATACACTTGTCGAAATATTGCCTCCGAACCGCAGCCATGAAGTTCGCCACCATCGTCGCCGCAATCACCTTGGTTACCTCGGGCGTCCTTGCCACCCCTTCTGAGAAGAACAACCTCATGCGTCGCGACTGCTACGACTGCCACTACAAGTCTTTCGACGCCGGCCGCTGTGATGGAAGTTGCAGCAGCTCGGAACCCGAGGGTAGCGGACAGGTCTGCCGGAAGTGCATCAGTGGATGCCCTGCTACGACCGACGCCGATCGCGGAGACACGCCCGCCGTGAGCTGCTAGAAATGGTCAAGATGATTATTTCATGGTCTTGAGCACGAAGCGACAGGAACATAAGGCTGAGGAGATCCGAAGAATCGTCTAAGAGTAAGACCAGCGGCAGGAAGTGTCGAAATTGTAGTATTCAATCAATCCACTGAGTACCAGTAATTAGTTGGATTCACAATGAACGAGGGATTATTTGATTACAACCCTATCTGGGACAAATCTGCGATGTTAATGCCGTGGGGCAAATCGTCTACCTACTTTAAGTGCAACGCTGGGCTGACATCTTCGTACGCCTTGACGATCAAAGCGACATCTGTTCCTGATACAGTTCCCAAATCCGATAGCAGACTGATTTTAAGCGATGCTCAGCTGTAACAAAACTTATTAGTACGAGACCTACGATACATTGAGACATGATAGATCAGCATGGTCGGCGGTCGTGAAGACATGACCCATTACTGAATCGAGGTTACAGTTCCTCATATTTACGGCTTGCTAGATGACAAAATTTCGATACTGGACAAATGCGTTTGCTTATGAGAGTACTTCAAAAGATTGAGGGAACGTAAAGCGACATGTTAGCGTCAAGACCCCCTCCTCGGCTCAGGATTCAAGCAGATGAAAATGAGCCTTGCGCAAACGATGTCATCCTGTGCTCGTTAAGTTCCAGCCCATCAGACAAGAAGCTTCCCGACAAGGAAATCTCCATGGCATCTGGAAACCACACGCGGAAATACTCGCTCCCGACTGGACTCGTCGCCATCACCTTGAATACAAGCCCGCTGTTGCGCGCATGTATGTCCTTCACTAGCATTCCTAGCCATTGCATGACCAGATACATTCCCCGGATGTGCAACTCACTCTGCAGAAAGTTCACACCATCAATCATACAAAAAATAACTCCGGATCCCAATTGGTTTACGACATTCTCGAATACGCCCCATAGGATTTCCAGATCATGACTTCGAATGGTTTGCAAGTCTGCCTCTGCTAGAAACCCCAACTCAATTTGATCCGATGAAGAAAGAACAATTTGTGAGATCAATGACCTTAACAAACCAGTGGGACCAGGAAGAGCACCGTCTGGGTCGCAGTGTAGACGGCAGAAGAATGCCAGAGGGCGAGCACAATTGATGCGGGAAAGTGTCCGAGCCAGTATGGAACACATGTAGCTCAAGGGCGAGACAACATCGGTATGTAATGCGTCAAAATCCATGCCACAAACGGTCAAGACTTGAGAGTTCATAGATTTGAACCAATCTTGAAATCTGAAGTCCTGCGTGATGGAGGTAATACGGCCTTGCTTTTGTGCGTTCAGCGATTTGCCCATGAAGGACACGAACTCCGAGTCTCGCTGTATAGCAAAGACAGCATGTGCCTCAGCAGTCGCCAATAACCCGAATCCAAGCGCCGAAAGTAATTGTGATATCGTGACTTTGGGGATCGATAGGTGGTAGTGGTGTGTGACCTGGTGAACCTGCTGCTGACGTTGGAAATTGAGTTCTGCCCGCAAGGATTCGATCTCTTTCATCCACCCTGTTGACGTACGTCAGTTCCTAGCAATCCGACGCTGTGAAATGCGGGCCATACACTTAGACTCCTGCGCCCTGTCATGAAGGAAATTCTCGATTGATTTCAATGCCTCAAAGGACTTTTGCGCCTCTGCTTCTTGTCGTTTAGCTTCTTCGGCCCTCCTCTTCGACTCATCTCCCTGCAATTGATGAAATTTGTCAAAGGAATTGCCAAGTGTAGTTATGTCCTCGGCAACACCGTCAAACTTAAGATGAAAGGATTCTCTGACTGCATCGTCAAATTGTGTCGAAGCTTCCTCAATGCTGGTGGTAATCTTTTCTCGGAGTTCAGAACCGTAGTCGTCACCGGCGAAGATCGACTTGAGCCCTGCCCTGAACCCGCCAAAGTCTAAGACAGTCCGTCAGAAGATGATCAGGATAGTAGTACAATAGAATATTATGGTCACTTCGTCAACGTACCCTTCATGAGATCTTCAAGCCATCTGATCATCTCTTCGATCGCCACTAGGACTGCAACATACAGTGTCTCAACTGCACTTTGAAGAAGGGGGGACTTTGCGTAAAGCCGAACGTAGATCTTCGTCGCATCAATTTCTTGTGACAAGGTACCCAAGGCATTCAAAACAATGTCGACAAGCTCGTGATGACGCTTCGCAGCCTTTGTTACATTAGAGGGCTGCGCGGAGATTCATAAGGCATATGACTTGCACTGCATATCAACTTGAGACCACCGCATAGTGTCCCTGAATAGTCTCCGCTTGGCAACAACTCTATCAAAAACTCAATGCGACGTGCAGAGGTCGTAAACAGTCGATTTCTGTAGCCGAATATGTTTCTCTGCTTCTTGTACTTATCGCAAACAGCCTTAGCTTCCACGAGGACATCCTCCCAAGAGGCTGTGTTTCGAAGTATACTTTTTGCAGCCGAGTCAGAGGATCTCAGGAGGTATCCTTCTATATATTGATCAAACTTTGCTTTCCTACCTTCAAGCCTACCCCAGATATACGTCAATTACGATAAGGTAATTCAGATTATAGCATTACTGAACCGTTGGTACTTAGAAACTGATTGACTTACTTTTTTGAAGCTGGAGTAACTTCTCGATCCTTCACAACATCCTCCCACGCCCATGCAGCGTCTACCGAAGATGCATGGTGTCTGATCCATAGTCCATACTCCTTAGCGTCCGTCGATGCCATATTAGTGGCGGCCATATGATGTACTCTGCTCCAGCGAGCTGGTTGACAAGCGGCGATATTCAAAAATCAATGAAGTCGATAGAATGTCACTGATCAATTCAGGAAGCGCCTGGCGCGTTGAGGTAATGTTATCTTTATTAACCTCTGGGCCTGCCAGCGTTCGTATAGGTTGTAGCCTGATTCTTCGTTTGTCGGGATGTCCTCATCCACGCATTAGGACCTAGGTGCTTACGCTTTTTCATCAAAGACTGGGCCGTACTGGTAGCAAGGCGGTCGGGTAAGTGCCTGGTTGGCTACATGATGGGGATTGCATTCGAGGAGGGTGCCAGTGGCGTCTCGGTACCACTTCTGATAGGGTTGTCCTATCAGGGTCATTATGCAGGCTTGCTTATCTACATGAAGAATGAGCTGACGCGAACGTATGCACCCAAGGCCAAGTTGGTTCTTCTGTGTAACCTCAAGCAGGCTGAGCTATGTCTATTTGTGGTTCTCACAATACGTACTTCTGTAGCTGCACCTACATTTGAGCTGGTTGAAAATCGAGGATACTTTGCTATCCCCACTTGTTTGTCGTTCATCCAGAGAACCAAGTGTCTCACAAGTTGAGCAAGAGGTCCGACACAAAGGCTGCGCAACAATGTCTGCTGTCGGAGAAGACCACGATGGGACTGGTGACACCATGGAGGTTTGTGCTTGCGAAATGTACGAATATTCACGCACTGACTCTTTCTTATGATTATTAGGGCATACGAGAAACAAGGCATATCGAGAGAGAGTCAAGAAGAAGCTCGATCCAAACAAACCAACAGTCGACAGTCGAAAATGTGACAGGCATCAATGTTAATGGCCCCGAACAAGTGGATGCGGAGCTGTTGAGGCCTCGAGTCAAGGAACGCATTGAATCGAGCTTAGGTTCTCTGAAGGCAATGGAAAACCGTCTTCGAAATCTCTCTCGAAAAGTTGAATCAATCGAATCAGGAGATGAGATAGCCTCGATCGAAATGACAATGCAGCAGCATCAAGAAGACTACAGTCGTCTCCAGGTGTCACTTGAAACCCTTCGCCCCGACATTCAGGACGAGAATGCCGACGGCAGAAGATTACAATCACCAGCAACGCGGGGCCGTTCAAGGAGAAGATCAGGGCATCCAGGCTCAGGTTCAATCCGGAGCAGCTCTTCTCAGAGTAGCCGGGGCTCAGTTTCTACGACAGACTCCTATTACCGGAGTGGAATTTGTACCCCAAAGCTCAATTATGGTCCCTGGCTGGAGATTGCAAGCGACTCCCGAGGACATGAGTATTTTGCAATCGACATTCCCTCTAATGAGCCAACAAGGGTTGAACTCCAAGCCACCAAAGATTTTCAGCGTCAACAGCATGATCTGCATCGACAAGCTATTTCTATCGTACCTGATCAGGCTCAGCTCCCTGAGAGGATTCGAGTGAACTCTAATCGTCTGATGAGATTCATTCTATCTGCAGCTGAAGAAGGCATCTCGCGGCCTATCAACTCAAAGCAATCGCTACATATTCTGCGGCCTTTCAAAGTCCTGCTTACACTCGGGGGCAGGCTTCAAAACCTTATCAATATTCTTGAGAGTGCACGCAAACTACAGCAAGACGCATCTGAAGAAGAATATCTTGCACAGCTCAATGATGATAGCCTCGAGACAGTCTTGGACGAACTTGTGGCAGCGGATCCGAGTCATGATCCTCCTACAGACATCCGGGAGTTGACAGCCTATATTCTAGATCTCCGATGTTTGCAAGATTTTATGCAAAAGACACTACAACCCCAGGTCGAACGCATTACCAACATGACTGAGCCTATCAGGTTCTCTGAACTTTGGTACATCTTCCCCGAAGGCTCTTTGATTATCTCAAGAGATCACAGAGTTCTACAGAAGGTCTGGAAGGTCATGGGACGCGGTGGCGGCCGCTGGTCGCGTTCGCGTCCCGGCTTTGAGATTCCCCTGACCAACGACTTTAATCATTTCTTCATCGAATGCTTCTGCCTTGATTTCAACGGAGACCGGTTTGTTCCAGTTTGGCAGTCTTTCACGATTCCTGACTTCGAGGGTGTCCAGGATATCATGAACTTGCTAGTTGTCCCAATCAAAGTGGCCGAGAGAGATCAGTCGCTTTTTGACCGGGGGGCAGTCCAGGCACGTGGCAAAAAGTTCATGGAACTTGCCTCTACTGGAGCCCGGCATCGTCACTTCTCCGGAAGAAGTCTCCATCTCACGCTCAGAGGCCAAAAGCTCGCTGCAATGGGAAGAGAAGCACCTAAAAGTGCGTTTGAACATGCAGAAAGGATCGACAGTGAAGTCATCGTCGACATGGCAAAAGCCCTCGAGGAAGTTCCGACATGGCTTACTGTCCCAGAACATCGAATGAAGGCGCCAAATACAGCTGGCGAGCTGGCGCCGGTTTTCAATAAACGGGGATCGGCTGCTCTCAGGGATACTGATACAGGCAGTCAGACATTCATCTTCTCGGAACGACGCAAATGGAGACAGTGGGAAACTGTTATATATACACCATCTGGTGATGATCAATTGCTCTTACCCAATAGAGTATTCGCTTTCATCTTACGAAACAGAAAGTGGGGTGAGTGTAAACATGCTCCCAGAGATCATAGGTACGCAATGCTAAACCTCAACATCAAGCATGTCTCCCAATTGTCCATGATATCCGTGGAAACGACCTCCTTCTACCGATTTCAAACCCTCCGGAACCATGGGACGATCTTGAGCTACCTACCGGTCACAAAGAGCTCGTACAATCTCTAATCAGTTCACACTTTTCCCAAGACACTTCACGCAGAATGCACTTGGACCTTGTGAAGGACAAAGGCTAGCTAAACCATGTTTGAGGGGCGAATCTTTCGCTAACATATTTCTTTTCTGTATCTAGGCCGGGGGGTTATCATATTGCTACATGGCGTGCCTGGTGTGGGAAAGACTTCGACAGCCGGTGAGTTGACAGCATGATAAATTGACTGGGCATTTGACCGGTACTGAGGTTGATATTTACATCTGGTTTACAGAATGCGTTGCTCAGGCCTACAACCGGCCCTTGCTACCTATTACATGCGGTAATCGCAAACTGTCCCTGAGTATTGAGGCCTTGAAAACTCACAAAACGTAATAGGTGATCTGGGCCTCGAGCCATATGAAGTTGAGTCAAAACTACAAGAGATATTTCGTCTGGCTCACGCTTGGGATTGCGTACTACTTCTCGATGAAGCAGATATATTCCTTGCCCAGAGAACTACCACCGACATGCAACGGAATGCTCTGGTATCCGGTAAGATTTTTGAGCCATTCAAAACATGAACGCAAGACGCGCAATTTCCAGGGAGTTTTACTCGGCTGACTAGGTCGAAGTGTTTCTTCGCGTTCTAGAGTACTATGAGGGTATTCTGTTTTTGACCACCAATCGGGTTGGGACATTTGACGAAGCCTTTAAATCTCGTATCCACATGTCGCTCTATTATCCGCCACTCTCAGAGCATCAAACGGCAAGAATTTGGATTAGCCACATCAGGAAGGTGAAGGCGAACGGTGTACAGATTGATGAACAAGAGGTCCGGAAATTTGCGAGGCAAATATGGATCATCCAAGGACTTCCAGAGCGAGGGCCTGTTTGGAACGGGCGTCAGATTCGCAACGCTTTCCAGAGTGCTATTGCACTTGCAGGCTACCACACCCAGACGGGGCAGCAAATTCATCTGACAGTGGAGAACTTCCGTCGCGTCGGAGAGGTTTCGGATCAGTTCAGTCGGTATATCTACAAGACGAAGCTTAGTCAGACGGATGCAGACCTCAACCGCTCTTTTGGAATTCGTCGTGACGAGTTTGGGCGTGACCCGGGCACACGGCCAGCGGCTCCCTGGGTAGACAGTCAAGTTGTTGATCCGTTCTTACCAGCCAACTCTGCTCCCCAGCCGCAGAGACCGAATGTGCAGTTTGGAGGATCGACGCAAGCGGCAGGAATTCAGGCCGTCGCGCAAGACCCTTTTCATCAATCGGCGTACTCGGCCTCTCCTTGGCAAACAACAACGCAGCCCCATCAGCAACAGCATCAGCAACAGTCGCATCAAGGATTCCTACAACAGCAGCCTTCGTCTGCGCAGATACAGGTCCCAAGCCAGCAGATGTTCCCTCCGCAGCAAGGGGTTCAGCCTCAAATACATCAACAGTCACAGCCGACGTATCCTCAAACTGGCCTTGTGGCGGGTTCCGTCCCCAACAACTATGAACAGCAAACGCCTCGGTCATTGCCTCACCTGGCGGAGTATGGCACCACCCATCAACCAGCCTCTCATACACAGATGCCCGGCAACCCCAATTTCGAGGGCCCCACAGGTTCATCGCCATGGGAAATGTCTTAATCGCGCCCGATAGACTGGAAGGTGGTGGGCTGAACGTTAGACTCCGTTTGAGGGGGGACGTGTCAGAAATGCATAGTCAGAGGATCCCGAGTGATTTCATTCGTTCGCGGAAAATTCAATGCCTCAACAGCAAAAGTTTCTTTAGCATTCACAAGTATCTTTCACCTATGCTATACGTATTGAATCATTACACCTTGGCGTCATCCTAGCGCGTGTACCGAGTATTTTGCGGGTAACTTTGCACCATACATACCTCACATACAAGATGATGAAAACACATTCCCGCATCAAATCAAACACATAGGGGCAATCGAAACATATGATTAATCCCAGCCCGCGATCATTATCTGTTGACTAAGGCTAAATAAGATAAGTAATATATACCCAAGGTCAGCAAGTAGTCCGTGGGCGGCAGCGCGAGACTTGCGTACGAAGGTTTTTCCCAGCTGGGAACGCGGTCATCTGCTCAATATTGTTAATGTAGCCAGGCCTTCCATAATATTATTTATCTAATGGAATTCTACATGAAAGCATACTTGATCAATGGCCTGAAAAGGGCGACTGTGCGAACACTCTTGAAATATGTTCGCGTATGACTGCGCGGCCTGTCGACATAGTATTTCACTAAAGAAACTTGAACCCTTTGGGAATGTCAAATTCCTCTGGATGATTTGTCACCTAATCTTGCCTTTCACCTCATGCCAAAGCGTTACGGGATATCTCATCTTGGTCCTTGACCTTACCCTGCATGAGTAGCGAGATGGAGGCTGAAGTAAGATACGCGTAAAAAAAGAAAACAGGAAGCAGACTTAAATCAATAGCTCGCAAAGCGCACTTCACTGCGCCTTGTCAACCTAGAAGAGGCGAGTCGACATGCAGGGGGATAGGGCTCGGGCAAAGTATGCGCTTCAGCCGTATAGATGTGCGAATTATAGCACTAGGTATTGTCGTATTACGTTTGGTTGCTACTACTTGGAATCCATAACCTCAGATGGTTTTCCTTTGCTTCCTATCACTGTCTCTTTAGTATCTCCCCATCCTAGGCCCCTGCGGGTCAGGTGTTGCTCTCGAGATGGTATATTCCGTTGTGACGACAATCTTGTTGGGGTCAACATCAGGTTGATGGCGCCTAGCTCTCATGGATTGCCGATTGCTGTTGACGGGCTCTGCTGCAACTTCCGCAATGTTCGATCCTTGAGGCAAGTAAGGGCTCTGAGGCTTATCGGTAGAGCCGATTGAGGCTTCCTCGCCACCAGCAGTGTTCTTCTCCACACTGCTAGAGACTATGTGCTCGTCTGAGCCCCATGTAGTCTCATTTGGGATGGAGAGAGGGTGGCTTCGGGGTCCCTGCTTGCCTGGGTAGCTGCCCAAGCGGTACCCCTGGCTATCGCCCATAGCGCCGCTCTTGTTGGTACTAGCATTACGGCTCTTGTCGATAACGCTTTTGAAGAGGGGATAGACCATGGGCATGTTGGTAAGGACCACGGAAACGAAAGATTCTCGGACAGACCAGTAGCCTGATTGAGCGGGATCGGTGTCGCCAACCTGGGAAAGCAATTTGGTTAGTGACTCTCGGAACCAGCGTGGACCGGGTTCATTTACTGTAAGGATCGAGACGCAACGAAGGATACCGAACGTCATCTCAAGGAAGCCACCACTGAACATGATCATGAGAGTGACCTTCTTCCTCCAGGGAAGATGGGACTTCCACACCATCTGTGAAATGTCGAGTCAGCTCATACTTCGATAATCCAATCAACTACGTCTCAGTTGGGAACATACCGGAAGAGGAATAGCCATGAGGTAGAAGTCTGTTACCGTGTTCTGCTGCAGTATTAGCGACCTCATGTAGAGAAAATATGGCGTGATGGCACCTTAAGTGTAGTGAACTTACCATGGCCATGACAAAGGTAGTTTGCAATATAGAAACGGCAGGCATACACGAGTCTTTCTTTGGTTAGTTCAGTTAATCTACGATATGATGCTTGATACTTACTCCCAGGTGAAGGGTTGATCTGCCATTGATTCTGAAACGGAATGCATTTCATGAATGCGACCAACAGACATGCAACGTAGGTTATGGGCATGATAATCATAGCCCAGAATATGACTCGCTTCATCTTGTGAACCCCATCACTGGCAGATGTCAGCACCAAAGCGAACGATCTAGAAAAGGGTTTGCAGGTTCGCTCACGTAAGACGAGAGTAGTAAACTACCCAACAAGCCTTCAGTAACCATAGCAGAGTTGTGTATAGTAGAAGGCCAATGACATGTGTCTTGGAGCCGTTGACACGCAAGAGCCACTCTGGCGATGTTGGATCTAGAGCAGCTCGTTGGTCGTCGGTCATGCCATTGTTGGCAAACCCTTTCCAGTACGCAACGACAAAATATGCCGCCACTGATTCCGCAGTATATACCAGCTAGCAGATGCCTTAGTCAAATGTTAGTTAACTTGGAGACGATTATGCTTACGATTGCCAGAAGCATCAGAGCATCATCCCAAGCAAACTTCCGCCACCCCAATGTAGAGGCTCGGCTGTAATATCGTAATCCGACCACGAGATAGGCAGCACCCTGCAAGCCCCAGACCTCCTGAATGAACGCATTTGCTTCGGCGGCGGACATTTTGTCAACGAACAATAACCTTAATGAAAAGAACCGCCTGAGGTAGAAACAGAAGAAGCATAGCCGGACCCAGCAGCTAAGTCGATGAAAGGAGATCAAGCGGGAAACACAAAGTGTAAATAACTACCCGAAGAAGACTTTGAACAGAAACCGAATCGATGGAACTGGACCTGTAGCCCCGTGCGTCTGGCAGCTTGAATCGCTCATGTGCCCTTGCTCTTCTTTCTCCCTGAGGACCTTGTGCTTGTTCCCTGCCCGGTGCTCCTGGTTCAGTGCTCCCAATATCCAGCAAGGACCATGCCGATCGTGAGGCCATGGCAGGGGAAGGTCTGAATTAGGTGCTTATGATGGACATTTCACCTCTCCTATAGGACTGAAGGTGGTCAAGGCACGAACGGTGTCAATGTACGGACTGCTCCGTCAACCGTTTACTCTCACCCCCAAAGGATCAGGGGGTTTTCGTCACGGAGCCAGCTCCGCTTTCGATAACGACAGTGGCATAAGAGAAGTACCCCAGTTGATTCCCACTCTGAGTACCACACGATGAGAATCAAACCGTCCGATCGAAGGTTTGCTCGGGGAACCGGAGAGCTAGCCGGGAACATTGGTTCTCCTTAGGGCAACAAGTTCAAACGTTAATCGCTCCATGCTGTTGGTCGAAAATATGACCTGTGGCGCTACGCCACCACGATTTCTGAACCAATCCATACTGGAGCTAAGTTTTAGAGAGTTCACTAATCGAGTCCCGTCAATGGAAATTCTCCATCAAAACTGGCGGACTGTGACGGAAGAATGTCATTCATCATTAGTGATGTCTTGAACCCTGGTGGCTGGACTAGCATAGTCTTCAACATCCAATGTGGCTCCCCTGCAGTTGTCCTTGGTATATTGCATGAAACGATATACTACAAGTTCCCATGAACCTGGAGCCGTCTTCCCGCGTTGCGCGCTTCCAGTGTCTGCAGCCGACTTCGCTTGCGGTGTAAGAAGGATATACCGCACTTCTGTTCTGTCATATTCTGAATTCCTTCGCGGGCCAATGGAACTGTAGGAATGTCAACCTCAACTTCTTGGCCGCATCGAAACCCTGTCAGGAACCCAGTCGCTCGGATGCCTGAGGTGCAGCATATCAATCCATCTTCTTTCGGAGCCCCGGTCGTAGGAGCACTGATCAACGCCTCGTAATGTCGGGAGCTATTCACCCCTTTTGTAACGCTGGGTTACCATTTGGAGTGTTTTCGCCAGAGTGTCTCCATTGTGATAATACAATGCGACGAGTCATTTTTAGTTCCAACGACGGCAATGAGTGGTAATCAAGCTGTAAAAAGGTGGTAGTTGTGTGGATACAGACGTGGCATAGCACGAATCAAGATACTGTTTATGCGAGAATCTGCAGATAATTCTGCTCAGGGTTTGTCCTCCATTGTGGAAACGACTGCCCAAGGGTTCCGGGGTTCGATGATCCATTTAATGGAGAGACAACATCGTCTGCCCCCGAATAAGCGTTACAATGGACTCTTAACTCGCGCAACAGTACGCCCGTCAATCTGGGCCTTGTAGCGGCAATAGTCCGACCGTTATCGAATCGCTAGAAGAGTAATCACTGACATCCTTCGATGTGCCTGTCCCATAATCTCGTTTCTGCGATGCAGAGATATCGCCTCAAAGGCTCAACCAGCCATTCAACGTAACTGCCGGTGGGATCGCCGATACGCCGCGGGCCCAGGATGCATCACCGTCCACAATTTATGGTTACCATTTGCTTTTCTTGGCCCAACAAAGGACTCACCACTAACGGGCGGGCTAGTGGGGGAGCCGTTCCGTGGTCTCCACGGGTTGCGAATCCGTCTCGCCAACCTCGGCGAGAAGCGCACATTCCTCCAGTCGCATCTAGGCTGGCCGTTGGGGACGATATCACCTGAAGCACATCGCTTAGCCATTTCCTCGACCATGGTGTTGGCAAAAAGAAATACTGCCTGGCGCAGACATGTTACCAGCCAGCTGGTGGCGAGATGAAATGTCAGATATCAATTATCCGGGGAATCCGGCATGAGCCGGGCCCCAAGACCTTTGCAGCAATGTTAGTGCAGTCAAGTTTGTCTCCCATCCAACGGTTCGGTTTGCCGTTGGAACTCGAATGAACTCATTTATCATGTTTGCTTGCTGAGCGCTGCGTAATTTCCCCACCTAGGTAATTTGCAAAGAGACAATCTCCTTGCTCTGTTGGATTCAGGCCATGTATCATCCAGCCGGTCCTCGTCGTCGTAGTCTTGATGGATCATCAACGAGCCCCCACGTTTAACGGCGCGCCATTCCAACCGTTGGAAGAGGGCCGGCCCCATTGTCCATATGAATGGCGCACGGACAAGCATCATGCTTTTCCATTTCGGTCCTGACTCGAGCCAGAAAGGGGAACAGATCGTCCCCTCCCATGACCCCAGGGCCCTTTCAACACCGAGCCCTTGTCGGCGGGACGTTCCCGGGCGCTGGAGTGACGAGCCCGCTGCCCAAGGTCCCACCAGCGCGCCGTTGAAGACCCCCGCAGTCTTTTTGGAGGTGGTGGTGGTAGCATCCTACTCCTCTGTCGCATCAAATCCATCGTTCGACCAACCATTGCACCCATTGGGCTGATCTGGCAGAGAGGAAGAGCTCATTAGATGGGAGTGTGGAGGTCCAGCCAAGACTGCTCATCAAGGGGTCTCTCGAAGACGAGTCAAGATGCTGACGGACCCCGCGACTTGAGCATATGCGAACCATCCCGCTTCGTCTTGTCTTCAACGCACAGCTCACACTCTCTTGTCTTGATTCCCTCGCATTCCTACACTCCCTAAACGCCAAACTTTAATACTCAAGTTTGTAAACGCCGTGCCGGATCAAGCCAAGCAAACATGGCCACTCCAGAATCGAACATAGATGTGTAAGCGTCCTCACCAAAAGTATCATCCATAGGCATGAACAACATTTCACTAACGTTACTTCTCATAGGCTCATCATCGGTGCCGGCCCTGCGGGGTAAGTTCAAACAGCGTGACATGACGCTTTCTTTTCTCTAAACCCTTGATGCCTAGCGGACTGACGAGGGTGAATGCCGGCACAGGTTGATGGCAGCCGCCTGGATGGCGCATTGCGGCGTCAACGCTCGCATTGTTGACAAGAGAAACACAAAGATCTTTTGCGGCCAGGCCGATGGACTCCAATGTCGCAGTCTGGAGATCTTTGACTCGCTTGGCTTCGCGGATCGGGCCTGGAAGGAAGCCAATCACATGATTGAGGTATGGATGCTAAGTACCACTCTGTTACTGAATGTCTCACGCTGACTTGGTCTATCAGATTTGCATGTGGGTATGTGACCATCATCATCACCATCATCCCAAGGCAGTTGGCAAAAACAAATACTCACAATTCCAAGAACCCGGGCAATGATGGTGTAATTCGCCGCAGCGACAGAATCCCAGACACCATTGTTGGCCTCTCGCGCTTCCAGCAGATTGTCCTCCAGCAAGGCCGCATCGAGCGATTTTTCCTGGAGAACATCAAGAAGCACTCCAAGGATGCGATCAAGGTCGAGCGGGGGGTCCTCCCCGAGTCTCTGGAGATTGACCTGTCCAAAGTGGACGATGACGCCGCTTACCCGGTGACTGTCAAGCTTCGGACCCTTAACGAGGAAGAGTCTACCCCTCCTCAAGCTGCCAACGCGAGCAAGATCCCTGACGGCCTGTTCCGGAGCAACTTGATCCGGGACGATGACGAGGCGGACTTGATCAAGAAGGCCCAGGATAGAGCCGGCGCGAGTGAGATTGTCCACGCCAAGTATGTCATTGGGTGTGATGGGGCCCGCAGTTGGACTCGGAGAGCTCTTGGGTTTGAGCTGGATGGAGAGGCTACTGATTTCATCTGGGGTGTCATGGACATCATTCCCATCACTGACTTCCGTGTGTTATTCCCCTAGACATTTTGACGTGGATATGAGGCTGATACCTGAAGCTACGCAGCTGATATCCGCATGCGCTGTGCCATTCACTCCGCCGAGAACGGCAGTTTGATGGTCATTCCCAGAGAGAATAAGCTTGTCCGCCTCTACATCCAGTTGAAGGAGGTCGCCCCCGACGCGTCTGGAAGAGCAGACCGCTCCAAAATCACACCCGAGCTCATCTTCGGCGCAGCGCAGAAGATTCTGAGCCCGTACAAGATTGAGTATGAGTACTGCGACTGGTGGACCGCATACCAGGTGAGTTGCCTACCGGGCGCATTTTACTATCATCATGGCCTTTGCTGATAAGTTGCAATAGATCGGCCAGAGAGTCGGTACCGAGTACGATGCCCACGGCCGTGTCTTCCTCGCCGGAGACGCTGTACACACCCACTCCCCCAAGGCCGGCCAGGGCATGAACGTCTCTATGCAAGACACATACAACCTCGGCTGGAAAGTTGCGCTGGCCGCCAAGGGTATCGCGAAGCGCGACATTCTGAATACCTACCAGAGCGAGCGACGCCGCGTTGCTCAAGACCTCATCGAGTTCGACCACCGCTTTAGCCGTCTCTTCTCCGGCCGCCCCGCCAAGGACGTTTTGGACGAGGAGGGCGTCAGCATGGAGGTCTTCAAGGATGCATTCCTCAAGGGCAACTTATTTGCGTCTGGTCTCTCTGTTGATTACGGTGCCAGTAACCTGGTCGTCAAGGCAGGCGATTCGCTGAAGCAGGGTGATGGCAGCAAGGTGCTCAAGTCTGTGGCCTCCATTTCTGAGGAGGACTTCAAGAAGAAGCAGGCGCTGGCCACTGGTCTGCCCGTCGGTATGCGCTTCAACAGCTTCAAGGTCTTGAACCAAGCCTGCGCTCGCCCTTGGCACTTCCAGGAGATTCTCAAGGCCGACGGTCGTTTCCGCGTCGTGCTCTTTGCGGGCAACATTCTTGATGCGTCGCAAAAAGCCCGCGTAGACAACTTCTGCGTGGCTCTCGACGCCCCCGACAACTTCCTCCGCAAGGTTACGCCTGCAAAGGCTCCTATCGATAGCGTCATTGAGGTTCTGACCATTCACTCTGCGAAGCGCACCGATACGGAACTGCTGAGAGACTTCCCCGATATCTTGCATCCTTTTGATTCGCATACTGGCTGGGACTACAATAAAGTGTACGTCGATGACGAGAGCTACCATGAGGGCTTTGGAGATGCCTACAAGAACTATGGCGTCGACAAGCAGAGGGGTTGCGTTGTGGTTGTACGACCTGACCAGTATGTTGCGTGGATTGGTGAGCTCGAAGACTTTGATGATTTGCAAAAGTACTTTGAGGGCTGTCTGGTTCTGGGCCAGCCCGCTCCCAATGGGGTGAATGGCACGAACGGAACTTCATTGCCAGTGCGTTAAGTTGGCTCAGAGTCGTCGACAGTTGTATTCAAGTGGCTGTTAGTAGGTCGTTTAGATAATGTATCACCAATACCTACAAATGCCTACATCGGAGACAATAATAAGTCGTTGGTGAACAGACTACATAAACCTTTTGCTCCTGAAATTTGACCGAGAAGACCGCATTGCTCCCGTGCCCAAACAATATCATCAAATGTCAGGTTGGCTTCTGGACAGAATTTCAAACTTAGTTCGCCGTCGAAAGAATACAGGCCTCATGCTACGTCTGGGTACAAGCCATCGCATAGTGGTACCTTGCAAATTGACATGCAACTTTTAATCGGCAACAAAGCCTTTCTATGCCTACTTACAGATACCTCATGATTACCAAATTCAATCTTATTCTTTCCATAACTGGGAACCATCTTGAACAAATGCTACAAGAGTGACAAAAGTAAGCAGTGCCAAATTCAACAATGCCCAACATTCGGAATGTTCCGGGCCTGCTACCCGTGCGTTGGCTGATCAGCTTCAGGGGCTCTAGCTCTGTTAGCTTTGTCTCACTACAAGGCGCCGCTCCCCTCACTCTAACATTGAACCTTATAAGCTCCCCGCTGTGGGGATTATTGGGCTAATAGTGAAGAATGAAGATGTCAAACGGTACTCCAGAAAGCGTTGAACTGGGATCAATCCTTCGTGTGTGGGCAGTGGTTTAGTTGAGCTGTTGTACAAGTCACCTGAGTTGAAAACCATGTCAGTCTACCTACCATAGGTACTCCGTAGCGAGTATCGCTCAATAACGCGCTTCGGTGATGGTCACCCAAGGAATGCTAACAGCATAGCAAGTCTCCCTGGAAAGCGGTTCTTTCACAATGTTCGTCGCAACTATGCTCCGGATTAGTACTCAAATGCTAATCCATATTGAGACTCAGACCTCTTCATGTCCCTGGTGTCATTCAAGCGCGACGCCTGCCATCCGATGGCCAAGACGGCACTCCCCCTGTTGCAGAACGCCGCTAAAGTATCACAGACCCTTAGCCTTAATCAAAAGGACTATGCTTCGCGGGAGATGTGCGCTGCTTCCCACTCGCCCTAGAGTATCATATTGAAACAGCCTCGGTCAATTGCCTCATTTCTCATTTAAAAGAAACGCCTCGATATTGTTCGGAGAATTAGACGCCGCTTTCGACTCGAAACAGTGGGCGATTTTCTATTTAGTCGACCTTCATCACAAAGCTTACTCTTAAGATCGGGGGAAACTTGGAACTGGCCACAGCGCATGGATGATTCAAGCCACCCGCACTGACCGAAATCATCACACCCTCAACTCCCAGGGGAATTCCCGTGCCTGGCCCTGGTGTAGAACTCATCCAGAGCACTTGAGGGAGCTAGGATCTAGAGCAGTCTTGCCTCTCCCGCCGCCAGCATCACCACACGAGGCGCTTCCCGTTCAACATCCCAGCCTGGTGCCGCTTCCCGCTCCACCCCCAGGATTATTAGCTGAGTTTACTAGAATTGATCAACATCCATCAAACAACCATGCCCCCCACTAATAGCGCAAGTATGTGCAAATGAGGAAAACGCTGCGACCTCGGTTTGTCTGAGCGCTCATTCCATGTCGACTTGGACGTTGAGTCTCTCTGAACTGCCCAAGGTCAACTTCCACATGACGCTATTTTCAGTGTTCAACCATGTCGCGTTACTCTTAGCTCAGTAAGCTTACCTTTCCATCGGTGATTTGCAGCCTTCCTTGAGTGTTGACAAATGTTTATCCCACCTGGGAGTGGCAAGACAGTGGCCAGCCAGATCTGTTGATACATGTATATAAGTCGAGAACTTCTTCCGCAAAGTTATTGCCATTCTTCTTCTCATCATCGCATCACAGCCTCAAACATTCCTTCATTCTTCTAAATTCCGAAGCAAGTCTTCCATTCTATTCTTGGCACGAAGCTAAACATTCATTTACACTCTCATTCCTTTCAACTATCTCCATCATTTAGATCAGCATTTCAGCGACACCAAGTCATATCCACAATCTTTCAAAATGAAGGGCACAGTTCTCGCAACCTTTCTCGCCGCCTTCTCGGCTGGCGCCTTAGCCCACAAAGGCGGCTATGATAGCCCTACTGAAACCACTGGTGGCCAATCCGGAGGAAAGACCGGCGGCAAATCTGGTGGCGGCGGTGGATTCGGACTCCCTGGCTCCGGCAGCGGCAGCGGCAGCGGCGGTCTCAGCGGCATTCTTCCCACTGGGCTACCCATCGGAGGCGGCAGTGGAGGTGGAATTGGCGGCCTCCCAGGCGGCATTGGTGGTGGTAGCGGTGGTAGCGGTGGTCTCACTGGCCTTCTCCCCACTGGACTGCCCATCGGAGGAAGTAGCGGAGGAGGTAGCGCAGGTGGCATTGGTGACATCCTTGGCGGTGGCAAAGGAAATGTCCTCCCTACCGGGCTTCCGATCGGCGGTGGTAGCGATGGAGAATACGGAGGTGGTGGCAGCGGCAGTGGCAGTGGCGCCGGCGGTATTGGTGGTATCCTGCCTACTGGCCTTCTCGGTGGCGGTGGAGGAGGCCTCGGTGGTCTTCCTGGCGGCGGCGGCAGCGGCAGCGGCGGCATTGGAGGTATTCTTCCTACCGGTCTTCCCCTTGGCGGCGGAAGCGGCCTTGGAGGTCTCCCAGGTGGAACCGGCAGTGGCAGTGGTAGCGGCGGCATTGGAGACATTCTCCCCACCGGCCTCCCTAGTGGTGGTGAGGGCGGTATTGGCGGTCTCCTGGGAGGTGGCGGTGACAAGGGCCTCGTTCTTCCTACTGGCGGAGGCGAGGGAGGCATCGGCGGCCTTCTTGGTGGTGGTGGAAATGGCGGCATTGGCGGTGCCCTTCCTACCGGCCTTCCTATCCCGGGTATTGGCGGCAGTGGTAGCGAAAGCGGAAGCGGAAGCGGCGGCCTCCCCATTCCCGGCATCGGAGGCAGCGGTAACGGAGGAAGTGGGGGCATCGGCGGCATCATCCCCACTGGCCTCCCCATTCCCGGAATCGGCGGCAGCGGAAGCGGCAGCTCTCCCTCCGGCTTCGAAACCCGGATCCGCACCACCACTGACAGCGGTGATGGTTATAACGCTCCTGCTGCTACCCCGGCCCCTGAGGATTGGTAATTGTTTGAGCACTTACACTAGTGGATCTAGGTAGTTATAGATGCTTCTCAATTTGGGTTACAGCCTTTTCTGAAATACACAAGAACAGATCAACAATCTCCATGAGCTTCCGCTCCAGCCGAGGCAGTTCTCTCAAGCCGAAATCTGAGTACGCATGACCTCCAATGGTGCACCTCCACTTGTGTTACCGACGACATCTTCATCCGCTTCTCCAGCCAGGCTGGATCCATCATCGCCATAGTCAGCCACCTGATCCTTCTCGCTTTCGGCACGAGCGTTCAGTTGCATGCCGTCTATCTGAGCGGCAGCTTCGCTCACGCTCGTGGTGTCACTGTATGGGTAACCTGCTAAGCCCTCCGGCAGTGTGGTGAGAGTGTTCGAATCATGGTTTCTTCCCTTGGGCCGCTTCTCTTCCAGTGTCCTCTTCACATCATCATGCACGCTCTCCATAATCTTTTCAAGCAATCGCTGAGTCTTGGCGTCGAGGACGCCAGAGTCGGCACCCTCAAAGACTCCCGGGATACGCCAGTTGGGATACAGGTTGTAGTGGGTCTTCCTCACTTGCATTCGATCGGGGTGCGCGTCAAAATAGTAGTCGCAGAGCCTGCAAGTAGGTTTGCTGCTGCCAATGTACTTCCAACTGTTGAAGTAGTCCCTAGGATGCTGTAGATCTCGGCTCAACAGATAGCTGTGAACGAGTACTTCAGCATGAACACGCGGCTTGAAGCTGCGCTTGCCGATCTGCCTCTGGATGATGCTGTCAAGACCGAACTTTTGCATCTCGACGGCGTGCTGAAGGAACTCGTGTTGCTCCTCATCATCATCTGGAATCATGTTCTTGATTATGGATGCCGCGGTGATGGACATGGATTTCGTCAATGGTCTTGGGGCATCTTCGCTTGACGGAACAGCTGTGAACTTGAAGTCTTGAAAAAGCTTCGGTAGGCGCTCATGAGTGCCAATGATGGCATCTGTCGCATGGCGGAAGGAGAGCAGTCGTCCGAGATAGTGGCGCAACTCGGACCAGTATTTCGACTCAGAAATTTCTCCATCCTTGGCGTTTCTCATGATGGCCTGATCGATCTGAGTGTTCTTGATAGCCACAACTCCTTTGATCAGCTTTTCACAATCACTCAGAACTGTACTCGGCTTAGCTATGCTATTCATTCCACTGAATCATTTTACCGCACTCTCTTGGTTGACCTACACTTGTCTTGAACGTTCCCAGATGTAAGATCCCGTGGAAAGTCTGTTTTGTTCTTCAGGACCAGGAGTTCCGACTTGAGGACTATAACGCACTAAACGTCAGTTTCATATAACAAGATCGATTAGAGACAGGTCTTTTACCTTCCGGGGCCCCCCGTCTTTCGCAGTCGTCAATGCAAGCGTCCAGATGTTTGCCAACATTGTTCAGGTAGATGTCTAGACGTGGCAGATTGAACAATAGTATCTTCCAAAGGACCTGCTTGGCGAGAGGCTTGGGCTTGAGACCAGTAGGGTTCTTTCCCACCAAAGTAAGTAGGTCTTCGGCGAATTGCTGAGTCTCAGACAGCTCATCGGCGTCTCTGTGGTTAGAACCGAAGACGTACTCTGGGCCGTCTTCTCCCTCGAGGACGGTGAATGAAGTGACTGTCTGACCGCCACGTTCATTGTCGCATACCTGGGCCAGCTTTTCCACAAACGAGCGGAAGACCTGGAACTGACTGGCAAGGGAATCGTTCTCTACCTTCGGAGTACCATTGAAGACGTCTTGGCCGGCACGACAAGCTACTTGTAAACCCTGCTCAAGAACGATGGGTTCGTAGAAGAGTTGGCACCGGGCTACGCCAGCGGGTTGTACCTCGGGAGTGGCTTGTTGGTTCATTGTTGCGGCGGTCTTCAAGTAAGACGAGTAGCTTGGGGAGCTAGGACTGGAAAGATGTAATCGATTTGTCCAGAAGAGATCAGTGTGCTGATGGATGAAAGATAGTTTCGAGATATACAACTGAAGTGGTCGAGGATCCGGGCCTTTTATATCTGGAAGACGCTTCTCCTCCACAATTTCATCATCACGGGCATGTCCAATCATTGACTAATTAGTACACACCAACGACAAAGGGATATACTCCCGACATGTCAACGTTTTTCCATTTTCACTGACGCAGCACCAACATCGATTCCATGAACATCTACATGCTTCGTGATATCGCATGATGCTGTTGGAAGGACACTCAGGTTATCCAATCGCGTGTAAGCCCCAAAATCAGGTCAGTGGCTACTAGTCCTGAGAGCCTGCCTGAGCCCCCTGCTACAGCGGAGCCACGCCCATTTCACGACCCGAGGTAATGAGGCGGTCGAACTTGGGTCGCCAAGCAGGAGTATCCGCAGTGACAGGCTCAACATCATTACCACTGACCAGAGAAACCATTCGCTCATTCCTGCATTAGCGTGAAGTTCAAATGTGAGGTTTGGCTATCCACACCTGGCTTAGGGACAGATATGGGCATATACGACATGCAGAGAGATTCAGATGTCTATCTCCAACATCTGGCAAGGCTTTGAAACACCGGCATTGTACTGTGTACATGGTATTGGCATGGCCCTACAAATAAAATAAAAAGAAAAGTTCACTACCGGTGTGGCTACATCTCTCGGTGCTCATGCTGGAAGTCGAACTCGGAGCCTGTCGTCGAGCAGGCTGTGCTGATTGAGTGTTGATCTTCTCTCCCCTCTCCAGCCAGAGTTTGATCGGAGGAACCAACCTAGGAATGCGCCTGATGACAGGAACTCAGTTGATATGGCCTATATGGGGTCATTTTCACGGTAAATCCAGTTAACCTTGAACCAAATACACATACATGGCGTCACGGGATGATTCACCGAATCTGGCGCGACTCAAATGCAGATTGGCAGGCAGCCGGCAGGCAGCCGATGTCAACTGTCGTCATTGACAGTTCGCCGCATATGTCGGCAGATCTTGGGCCATCCAACATGAGATATGACACCGAGAAATGCTAGCAAGTCTCCCCTGCTTCCTAACCTGCATCTGCACGAATTACAGTATGTCCCACTCACATAAGCTGAGAAACGATGAAACCCTCGTCGGTCGGCCTCCCGCATCGTGGAGGGGTCGAGTTCCGACCTATTCTGTTTTACTCGTTCTTTTTCAAGTCACTGAAGCTGGGTAAAAGGAAGTAATTACTTCTCTGCAAGGAAAGGTGCATCATCAAATGAGATGGAAAACTTGTTTATCGAGCTGATGTCATGTGATTGTTCCTCTCTTTTGGGCATTGAATCCACTGATCTGAAATAGTATACAGAAGTACAGTTTGTGCTTGAAGAGGAAGCATGTTACTAGCTGTAAATGCACTTTTCCATGTATCACCCATAGGCAATTACATGTACGTAGCTAACTATGAGATTGTCCCACAAAATGGCTTTAGCTCGTGTGCAATAAGTACTAATGAGTTCAAGGTAGTGGAGGTATTGAACCAATGGCCGTGATCAATGACAGCTACGCTGTGGTTTGGGATTGGACTCAGCTACGAGTGTCCTGAGATATTCCGCCATTTCCAGACCATCAGCCAGCCACGAGATTGCCCCTCAAATTGACCGTGGACTCTACTAACGTTAGGAGATCACATTTGCCATTCCGCGCGTCGCGCTCATGACCTGATCCAGACATGCAAACACTATCACATACATATGTGGACTGAATACTTCTGTTCATTTCAGCTTCATCAGGCCAGAACTTGGACATTGGCTCATTGTTTGCAGTGACAAGATTCTATGCTCATAGTGTCATCTTACTGCGGCCGAAAATATTGGCGCTAGCTTTTGGTGTTTAAATCAGCTTGCCTGGAACATTTCCCTCAATCAAGCAGGGCCTGTAATAGTTATAAACGCTTGCGGTCTAGCAGTAAGATTTGGCAAGGGGTCTAGTCGTGGGTCAAAAGTAAAAGCTTGCGACTCAGCTGAAGATCAAGTAAAGTATCGTTTGATAGACTGATAAGCGAGAAGCTATAGAAACCGTTAAGATCTACATCTTAATCTTAGTCTTGTTCATTGATACCATACCTTTTAGTTTGTGAACGTACAAAGCCAAGCTAAGTCCCATACAAACTATCAAGTCGAATCCATCGTTACGGTCATAAATGTCGATTCAGGCATCACATCAAAATGGAACAAGAAAATGAAGTCAAGCCTTTCACAGATATTCGAGACGTCCTCTACCATTGAATTCAAAATGATGGCGCAACAAAGAATAATGGGCTAGTAAGAGGCGACCCTGTACTGAACACAATCCAAATTGCTTCTCGAGAGAAGGGTGGCTGGGAGGGTTGGCGCAAGTCGGAATCGCCGACTTCATCAAGTCAAGCTACACAAATCTGAGGGTTACTCGTGAGGACGGCGTCTATGATGGCAATACCCAGCGATCAGATCTCGTCCTGGAGGGCTCCGGTATCCGCACCATCATCGAGCTCAAGTGCGAGCGCGGCGACGTGCCCAGTCCAAAGTGGATTGTGGACGAGATTATCAAAGACGCTGGAAAGCTTCAGCAGACGTTGAAGGACAAGTTTCGGCCAGTCATATGTTACGCAGTCGGCATCGCAGCCACGAAGGATGCAGACAAAGAGATCCAGAATGCTTTCAATGCTAGCAGGATTCCGCGCACAGGCTTTTATTGTAAGGAATCCAAAATCTATGTGTTCTAAGTAGAAGAGGCATGTCGCCTGACGGGAAACGTCGTTGCCAGAGAATTAGCGCTAAGTTGCCCCGGAGTTGCATCAACCTCGAGTTTGTCCCCTGATGCAATAACACACAAATAATGACACACGTCAATGACGCGACCATTTTCTGGAAAGACCTTAAATGATAGGCCGGGTAATGAATTTTCGAATGACTACATGTTTGGTTAGGGCAGTGAGTAATATTAACGCACCCCGATCTTACAAGCCGCGAAGTAGGTATGTGGAAAGCCCGAATCATGGCGTCAGAGTTGCGAAGAGCCCAGGACGTGTCAACATATCCTAAGACTATGTCTCGTGTTTGTGGCGAAGGACGCGAATCCGTAGTGTGAGAGCAGGCGCTGCGAACGTACTGCCAGTCAGAGACGCCTCCAAAGCCACCTCCGCCAGTCACCATGAATCGTGACAATATTGTACCTTGCATCATGTTCCGAAAGCAAGTCTCGAACGCTCAAGATAAACGATAGAACGTCTGTGTAATAATATCTGAGTGAAGTTTTGTGTTGAGGATTCCATTCAGATTGGGGCATAGGAAGATTTTCGAAATATTCTACAATAATATAGCTTACTATTCAATTAGGATCAATGAAGATTTCGAGAGAGGTACTGCTGAATGTGCCAAGCCGTATGTTACAATGAGTAGGATGGGACGGATTGGAATAATGTCTTAAATGGTATGGACATGACCAGTACAGTAGGTCGCTAACATTTTAATTAGTACTTATGAGGGTGATCATGTGTATTCCAAGATTATATAAACCACAGGGTATTCCAATGTAAGTCACACTTGCAGTTGTCGAAGGTGCGTAACAAGTACATAGGGTAACGTTCATAAGTCATTTTCCTAAGTCTCCCAACTGTAAGTATTGGAAGCACATTCATCTAGCTAATTACAATGATTCAACCACAACACCCAATGCCGCACTGGCTTCCTTGATCTTCTCCTCCTGCCAAGCAGCACTCTCCTCCGGTAAGACAAAACTTGAGAAGGCCTCGCCAGCATTTTGAATGAGAGTCTCGATACCCGGGCCGTTCGTGAAGACGGTGGATCTCACAAACCGAGAGCCGTACTCCAATGTGAACGCTTGTCCTGCAGAGACCAGGAGGGTCTGGCCCTCCCGGACCTCTGTCCATGAGCCAGACTCCTTGAGCTTGACTCTCAGGAGACCCTCCTGGACACAGAAGCAGTGGTCCACCTCCGGGAACGTCAACCACCGAGCAAGCGGGGACTTCTCATATAGCTTGGAAGACTCGAGGCTGGTGATGGCGAACTTGCCGCTGCACTGGGAGGCGTTGATGAAGGGTCTGGAAAGCACACCACCCAGGATGTATCTGGGGCCGGTGTTGGCGCGGAGGAAGTACGGCTCCAAGGGGCCGGGGAGAACATTTTCTGACTCTTGCCAGTCTGCGACTTCAGGAGGGGTGTAGTTGCGCTCAAAGTTTACGTCGAACCGATCCTTTGCGGCCATGACCTTGGGAATCAACAGGCTCTTCAGGTCACGGTTGTCATTTTCTGGCACAATGATACCCTCATACTGCTCCGCGACGTAGCGGAAGAAGTCAACCCAGTCACCCGGTGCAACCAGCCCGAGGGTTTCTGTGTGAGGCCCGAGAAGCTCAGGGTTGTGTACAACTTTCTGTCATCGAATTAGCTGCGAACGCCACAAGTACGCAGTGTTGGAGAGACTTACAGGGGGAACATAGGCGAAGTCGCCAGGACCCATGATTCTGCACTTGTCGCCGTTCCATAGCTTCAGGTATCCCTTGGTCACTAGGAAGACGTCGTGCGCCTCGGCGTGCCAGTGGAAGCCAGGCGCATCAGAGAGAACGGCACCGCTTGAGAAGACGGCGATGCCACCGTTGGTCTGTTTTGACGAGGCCAAAATTCTGAAGACACCCTTGCTACCGGGGATCGTGACGCGCTCACCCTCGAGCTGGTCGATAATGTAGCTCGTCCTGGCATCAGGAGGGGTGGAGAGAACGGGAATGCTCATGTTGGGCAAAGTGATTGTGGAATTGTCCAATCAACGAAGAGAGAATGAAAGATGCTGGGTAAGAAAATGTGAGTGGGGGCGTTTGTCAAGGGTCTAGATCTCTGGATCGTGGACACACAAGTTGGAGACTTTGGAGTTGTTGAGGGGGTTTGCTGAAGATGGGCTCTCTTCACGTTCCGGGGATGCAAGCGGCGCCAGTCCAGCCTTTTACAGAGCTTCGCTTCCCCGCATTCTAACTCTACTTCGAGTTCGACGGGAAACTATTTGACGCCGCCCACCGGGACCACATGTTTTGCTGCCCCTCGTAAAGGCCCCCCAGTTCGGCTCGTCAGTGCGGGAGTTCGGATATCCCGGGGACAGATCCGGAACAGCCCCGATACAGTAGCGGAAATTCCGCTGTTTCGAACAATCGTCAATGGGCGTAGCCAACGTTCACGTCGCCACGCGGTCTCCGCCGCCCGGAAGCCCGGCTCGGTGGGAGATTCTAGCGAGCCTCGTGGGCCGCGTCTCCAGTTTGCTTCCCATTGTTAAGCTATCTAGGTTGTCCCCCGCCACATCATTACCCCGGACTTTCTTTGATTGCACTTTCTGCGTCTCTCAAATTATCACTGCCGCTGTCACTGCTGCTGTCATTCCTGAGGTCACGGCCACTGAGACAAAGCCACCTTACCAGCCAAGAACACGACAAACCAACAACTTTTTCGTCATGGCAAGCCCAGCCTCTTTCCGTGCAGTCTACAAGACCATAGGGTCACAAGAGATCGATGTGGATGTCTATGCCCCGCCGCTTGGGGAAACCAACAAGGCAAAATGTCCGGTTGGTATGTATACTCACAACCCTTGCATGGCGGGCCACACCAAAAGTCCAATGGAGTCACTTCGGATTAACAGTCGTGTGTCTAGTCATCAATATCCACGGAGGCGCATTCCATCTCGGCTCCTCCAAGATGGTCAACAAGGACCAAGTAGCTGACTGCCTTAGCAGAGGCTGGATTGTCATAGCCCCTAATCACCGTCTGTGCCCTCAAGTCACGCTTCTGGATGGGCCGATGAGAGACTGTCGTGACCTCCTGGGATGGGTGTATGATGGTGGCCTTCAGAAGGCCCTTGACGCTAATGCTGATGGATCATATGCCGTTGACACTGACCATGTCTTTGCATTTGGCACGTCGTCTGGCGGCACTCTATCCCTTGCCTTGGTAAGTTCATGCATCTTAGTGTCTGCAAGTCATTACAGTTACCAGATTCGTCCATGCTAACCCATGGTCACTTTACAGGGCTTTGGAGTTGAACGCCCCGTTGCTGGTATTTATGACATGTACGGGCCTAGCAACTTCACCCACGCGTTCTGGGAGAAGCCATTGCCGCACGTAGCAGCAAAATTGCCCAAAGGTCTCACAAAGGAATTCTTGAACAAAGTCTTTGACGAAGACCCAGTGCCAATTCTTGGAGGAGTGTCACTGGAAGGTCAGGCGCCAGGGCCGCCCAACTTTGATGACCCGAGACAGGCGTTTGCGATGACACAAATAGCCACCGGCAATGTCATGAACACCATTGTTCCTGACAAGAACTGGGATGCGGTCGACCCCATCAGAAACATCACTCCGTCTTTCCCGCCGACTTTCATCGTGCATGGACAGGCGGATACTATGGTGCCCCTTGAGCTTAGCCAAGATTTGATCAAGGTGCTGAAGGAAAAGGGGGTCAAATCTGAATTGAGGGAAATTCCGGGCGAGGAACATACGTTTGCCGCCAAGATGAAGGTGGGATCCCAGACTTGGAATCTTCAGAGAGAAGGCTTTGACTTCTTGGAGAGCTTGGTCAAAAAGTGAGCCAGGGGCAAAAAGGAGTTAGTTGAGCGGAAGCTAAGGTGGTCAATTTGAAATGGACTCATCTGGCTCAAAAACCAACTACATGAAAATTGCAAATTCGATTGAGAAATGTGGTTGGCTGCGCCAAGTGAGACTTTCAGCTTCCTTTGAGCCGTAAATCATCCAAACTGTCAGTCATCGAGTTGATGCATGAAGTTCAGACTACACGAAACTCAATCGTGAATTCGGATGATCCGTACGTGTGTCTGTAGTTGTAGTGTGTCTCGGTCGAATTGACAGCGGGTAGTAAACAACGCAAAACCTGACACGCAAATCCAATACTCGACCAAGAAGAGAAATACTATGGATAACATAGTGCATCAGCTGCACACTTACGTGTCAAGCGTGACAGAAACCTAAGCCACCCACTCTTTCATGTGCCGGTCAAAACGAGTTAGCACCATCCGGGGTCCCCGCCACCCTAAAGTGTTGAAGAAAGTCTGGGGTGCAGCCGGGAACTCCGACCCTTGCCCGGATCGATCCCGGTTCCAGCGTTCGCCAGGAGTCCTCAGTGCAACTGTAAAGTCGGTCAAAGTTTGATATAACCCTCCGAGCCTACTTTATCCATCAGCCCATCTGAGTTCTAGCATCGACCAACAGACATCCCATCCCATCAACATCCTCAAATCGGCAATCCGAGTCACCGACATCCCGTCTTTGACAACTTCAGACCTCTTTGCCACCCCTGCCGCTGTGCATTACGCTGGAACGTAGGCACATCTCCGAACCAGACTCCGGGTCGGCGTAACTCCATCGCCGACAGAAGCAACCCAGCAACGATCAACCGGTCGTAGAGTTCTAATTCACAATGGACTCATCACCTACTTCGCCTCGCGATGACATTCGCAAAAGCGATGTTATAATCGACAAGGTCGACGTTCAGCACAATGAGGAGGCTTTGCGTGAGGCTGATCGCCACATGAGCCCCATGAAATGTCTTTGGGACAACCCAAGGGTGTTGCTGTGGACTATCTACGCCAACTGTAAGTAATTGTTCTTGATGGAAAACTTGTCAACTTAACTAACTCTGGGAATTCAGTTGGCTCAACTTTGATTGGTTTCGAAAACTTGGCACTCTCAGTATGCTTGGCCATGCCGGCATTCCAGTAAGCCTCTCAAACCCCTGAAGACTACAACGAGTAATCACAAACTAACTACTGTGTTTTTTTAGGATGACCTTTGCATCTGAAGTCAATGGAACACTCATCATTCCCGCCTACTGGCAGTCTGCTTGGAGTGCGATGTACAATGTCATGATGTTGTTTGGTTCTCTCTTCGCCGGTTACATGCAAGATTGGTTCGGTCGTCGCTCCGTCTTCGCTTTGGCATCAGTCATCGCCTCTGCCGGCATTGCCATCAGCTACGTCTCCGTGACACCACCGGAATTCCTGGGCGGCAAGATTGTTACTGGATTTGCTGTCGGTCTATTGACTTCTACCACGCAAACCTATGTTTCCGAGATTGCACCCCTGCCCGTTAGAGGCATTTGCTTGTCTATCAACACCATCATGCTCGTAAGTCTTATCAACATCCTGCAATAAGTATAACCTGAGGAACATAACTCTAACCAAAACGCAAACAGAACCTTGGCATGCTCAGTGCCATCGCTGCCAGCTTCTCCCGCGTTGCTATTATGGACAAGGCCGCCTTCCGTGTCGTCTTCGCTGCCGCATGGACATTCCCCGGCCTTATCCTCCTCGGTCTCCCCTTCGTTCCCGAATCGCCCACCTGGTTGGTCTTCAAGAACAAGCACGACGCTGCCCGCAAGGCCCTCGAGAGGCTTTCCGGCCCGAACGAAGATATCGATGCGCGCCTTGGCCAGATCATCGACAACGTCGAGACCGAACGTCGCCTGCAGATGGAGGCCGCTTCCTACCTAGACTGCTTCAAGGGCACCAACTGGAGACGCACGCGCATCATCCTCATCTGCTTCTACATCCCCCAGGTTGCCGGTGCCGTGCTGTCCTCCAACGCCCCTTACTTCCTTAACCAGACTGGCCTCTCTAGCAAGACTGTCCTCCTGCTCGTCCAGGTCGGTATCGCGGCTGGTGTCGTCTCTGCCATCGTCAACTCCATCATGATGGGCAGACTCCGCCACCGCCCACTTCTGTTCTTTGGCGTCTCTATCTGCGTGGCCATGTATTTTACCATGGGTGTCGCTGCCGCATTCCCCAAGACAAACGCCTCGCTCTTGACGATTGGAGTCTCGCTTGTATTCACCTCCATCTCCTACGGACCCGCAGTGGGTGCCTCCATGGCCGTGGCCGGTGAGGTCTCCGCTTCAAAGCTCCGTGCCAAGTCGCTTGGTATCGGCTTCGCCTTCTCCTCCATCGTGTCCACCATTTGGACCATCATCCTGCCGTACCTCTTCAACCAGGACGAACTCAACATGGGCGGTCACATTGGGTGGATCTTCTTTGTCATGGGCATTCTCATGTTGGTGGTTCTCTACTTTGATGTTCCGGGCACCAAGGGACGCACGTTTGAGGAGTTGGATATCATGTTTGAGCAGGGCATCTCGGCGCGCAAGTTTGAAAGCCACAAGCTCAACCTGGGTCCTGTGGACACCAAGTGAGTTGTATGTGTGGCCGCGGCCCGCGGGATGTTACCAACAGACGCGTGTGTGTGCGTTTAGTTATGGGCCCTATCTCCTGTTTTGGGACGACTTTTGTTTTGAGTTTCGAAAACTGTTTTGGTAGAGAACTGGAAATGAGGAAAAAAAAAAAAAACTCTTTAAGCGGGTCTCGCCGCAGTTGCTTCAAAAAAGTGTCCTGCAATCGCTGAACATGAATCCACAATCGCTTGTTGATCAACCTTCTTTTGTGACAGTAAGTTCTGGACATCTGCACGTTTTCGGCCCTTCTCGATCGATGCAACACTGGCGGCAAAGCCGACGTAAACAAACCGGAATTCCCGGCTACAAGTGGAGATTCTGTAACCCCGCACAGAGGGGAACTCGACGTTAGTAAGCAGTAAAGAGTTAGAATGGCAGAAAGAGTTGACTCGAATTGACCGGATAGAAGGCATGGATGGGTCAGTCTAGGGAGCAGAGAAGCAGTGAATACTGATACTCAATGTTCGTCTGATACAACCCAGGAGAAGGAGAGAGATCAAATCGAATGGAAATGGTTCATTGATAGTACGCCGATTATGACTTTGTCTCCCTGGACCATCGGTTCCCCTTTTTTTTGGTGCGCGACTCAGTCGCATTGCCGTCATCACAGCCCAATCCCACGTGAGGTTGCTCCTGAGTCAACTCCATACTATCACAAAGTGACAAAGCTCTTGGTTTAATCTGTTCCAAGCTGAGAATGCTTGATTCAACAGGACATCCCCGAAGATCGGGAGACTAGGGTGTCGGCTGACCAAGCTTACCAATAGAGACACATGTAATTTGCTTGAAGAACCTCTCCCCCAGTCTCCCTCGATCCGTCTCCCTCACCCCCAAGCCCCCTCCTCCTAGTCTCTATCCGTAGTCTCTTTGCTGCCCTCTCTCTCTGAACCTTCTCCCCGGCGTTACTACTCTACCCCACAGAACATTCCCCGCATCTGCTTGCCGTCCGTCGTAGCACTTTGTGCGGGGGTGGAGGTCGATCGTTTGGAGCGCGCGTTCCCACGTTCCTGCGGCACCGGCAGCGTTTCGGATGCGCGCGGCGAGCACAGCAGGCGGGCTGTTTTCACACCTTTTTCCTGCATAACGCATACCCAGCTTTCCCATCCACCAAAAAGATCTCCATCGACAAACGAAAGACGGCGGGTGTTCCGGTTCTGAAGTCATCGATCATCTGATTCTGGCCTGATACCTTTTTTTCTACCTCAGTCTTGTTTTCTTATTTGTTCTTGGTTCAATGGACGCTGCTGCTGCTGCAGAGACCCAGCGGACGACGCAGAACTCGGGGATCAAGGTCCGTCGCCCCCGGGCCGCCCGCGCATGCGATCTCTGCAGGGCGAAGAAGAACAAGTGCGATGAGTTGTATCCTTGCACCTACTGCAAGAGTAGGTTTGTCCACGACGATGATGAAATCTCTGCCGGCAAAAATGCCTCAATAGGAAGGGTTCCTAGGGCTAACCGCGGGAAACTAGATCGGAATGCGACATGTGTCTACAAAGGCCAGGATATGTCAAGGAGGCTCTACACTCCAGAGTAAGCGCTCCCTTGGCAACTTAACTTTGATCTCTTTAGCTTACCTCATCGGCACCTCTCAGATATGTGAGACAACTAGAAGAGCAGGTCAAGAGCCTTTCCGCAGTCGCCGAGTCCGTCAAGGCTCAGTCGGTCGATGACAATGCCTCAGTCATCGCCAACGTCCCCGAGATATCAGAGGGATTCTCCCCGGACTGCAGCCTCCAGAGACGGCCATCGCGGAGCACCGCCGCCGGCTCACCATCGAACGCCCGGTCACGGAACGCGGCCGGCCAAGAGATCTCCGGCGTCAACCGGCACACGCGGAACGTTGAGTTCTACGGCAGCTCATCCTCCGTCGCTCTCCTATCACACGTCCAACGGACAGGAGATGAACCAGTCATCTCCCCGGATCTTGACTCCGACGCCGGGACTCTTCTCTCAAGCCTGCACAACCCGGCCTTCTCTTCGCCTTCGGCAGACCAAACACAGACGCCCGCAGCCGCCACCGAGCCGAGGTCGGCCGCGAGACCGGTGACGCATTACCCGCAGTGCCGGCACTTTCTCCAGAGCTTCTTCTCCAGCATACACTTTGTCCATCCGATTCTCGACAAGAAGATCTTCTTCGACCGGTGCGAGGAGCTGTGGTCGAAGCCGGACGTTGCGCGGGAGCCTTCCAGCTTTATTGCACTCTATTACAGCATATTGTCGCTGGGCGCACTCATTGGCGTCCGGGAAGATGAACCGATTGATGGGATTGAGAACCTGCAGTGGAGCCGGAAGTTCTTTGACGAGGCGAAGAGGCGGTGCGATCAGCTAGGGATGGTTACGGACCTGGAAATGGTTCAATGCTATGTCTTCTTGGTGAGTCTAGGGCTCCACGACTGAGGATGCTCGACGCTGACGTTGTTGAAAGGCCAAAGTGTGCCAGAACGAGCTGAATGCTCACTGTGAGTGCTTGAAGCTGTTGGAGACTTGTTCTGCTGTACTAACTTCTGAACAGGGGCATACATGTACGTCGGTCTTGCCGTGAGAACGGCGCTTGCGATGGGCATAAATCGAGAACCCGGACCCGACGTCAAGAAGGAACCCGCTGAGCTCAGAGCCGAGTCAAGAACGTGGTGGTAAGGATGCCGAGCAATGAGAGTCTAGAGAATTGCAGATGACTGACAAATCTGAACAGGGGTCTCTATTCATTAGAAACGTAAGAATACTAGCCGGAGTAAAAGTTCGGCTCGTGCCGAGAAGGCAGAAAGACATGCTAACTTCCCTCTCAGAGAAATGTCCTTCTCGATGGGTAGACCAGATACACTCGGCGCAGATTTATACCACAACCGACTATTCCCTGTCATTGGCGAAGCAGACACAGAATATTCCGGCAGTCTAGAGCTGGTAGACCCACCCTCATGCGCCATCATCAAAAGTATGGTAGACTACTCCAAAATCATCCGAAGCATCTGTTTGGGGATCTATCTCCCGGAGACGACGGTACCACGAACCGTCCACCTGGCGCACCAAATCGACCAGGATCTGCAGCGATGGGCGGAAAGTCTGCCTGAGCCTATCCGCCCTACCACATCCGTCGAGCCGCGCTCGCTAAAGAGCGTCAAGGAGGCTCAGTGGATGAAGAGGCAGAGGCTTGTCTTGACTATGCGTGAGTTTTACCCTCCGGTTTCGCTTGCGGTTGAGGTTTGGGCCGTATCTGACAATGCCATGCAGGGTTTCTCAACATAAGGATACTCCTCTTTGGGTCGATTATTCTCACATCAACCTCGGCGGAGCGGGCCTCCATTCCGGGCTCGCAGGAAGGCATTCACCTCTGCCTTGAGTCTGCGAAGCAGACCATTGAAATCATTTATCAGACGTATCAGCATCATGACTTTTTCCGCACATGGTCAGTACTTTCCATACTGTTTGTGATCGGTAAATGAGCCACCCTGCTAATTCCACGGTCTCACAGGTTTTACAACACAACATACACTGTCTTCGCAGCATCCATGATCCTAGTTTACGTGACACAAGAAGCGACAGAGCCCGAGGTGCAGCCTCTCTTGAAGTTAGTTGGCATGGCCATTGAAATACTCGAGACCATGGACGAGTGCGTTGTCGCGCTGAGGTCAGCCAAGTTATTACACAAGGCCATCCAGAAGGCGGAGAAAAAGTTTTCCGCGTCGACCCCCGCAGATCTACAGATTCCCGCGATGCCACCGGCTGATGCCATGCTCCAACTCAATCACTACTGGGGCCCGTTGAACATTCTCGACAACGAGATGGACTTTGGGTTCGCGATGCAGTTTGCGGACTTTGAGGGGACGAATTCGCTATTTATGGCGCTCGATGATCCGAGATCAATGCAGTAGATGCCGATGAAATGAAATAATAGAACAATGATGACACATCTTCACAGCCAGAAACTCCGAACATCTTGAAGGCTCGCATGAGCGTACTCATAATTACTTGAGCCAATATGGTGCCTTTGTTGACATTTGACCCTGTTCGGCCGATTGACCGGTCGTGTTTACTGGATGATCATACTCTTAATGACCAAGCCATAACTATTATCAGCGAGACTGGGCCAACGTGACAACCCGGCGATGTTGTTTTGGAGAACTGCCGGTCTTTATTGCCACAAACGCGTCTTTTGGACTTTAAATAGCGTGCATATGACCCCGGAGATTCCCACAACGCTGAAAAGCCGACAATAATTGGGGGGTCCCTTTGACTCTCCGGAAAAGCCGAAGGTGACACGGAGCCTCATCGAGGGGCAAGCCGCCGCACACCACACTAATGCTGACAACTGAGGGGCGGTATGTGGGGGGTTTTGGAGAAACCGATCTGATCTCGCGGGGAGCCTTGCACTCTTGGAGGAGGGGAGATTCCGGGGTCGGCGAGATCGGTCGCCTTTGGCCGACATTTTTACATCATCACATGGGGAAGTGTGGTAAGCTAGACGTCGGAATCCGGGGTTCACGATCTTTTGTAGCATGGGACAATAACAATTGCGATCCTTGAGAGTTCTGATCTAAAAAGCCAGAGCTGCCATTGAGTTTTGGCTCGATATTCTTCAGCAACTGCAACACATTCTCTAGCGACCTCAAGATCGAACGAGTAATCTTCTCTAACCTGTCACCTTCAGGGTCCCGAAACCACCTTGTCAGATCTTCAAATTACCATTCACATTCACATTCGCCACCATGGGTTCTCAGGTTGACGACAGAGATTTCACGACTTTGCTGTCTGAGCTCACGCTTGAGGAGAAGATCACTCTCCTCTCTGGCCGTGACTTTTCCACGGCAGCAGGCGTCGCTCGCTTGAACATTCCTCCCATCAGAGTGAGTTTGTCCCAAGACCCTATGGCGCAAACCGGGCGCAGAAACGAAGAAGCGAGCTGACATTTCCACCCATAGGTAGCAGATTCAATCGCCGGCGTGCGCCCCTCAGGGATCACAGCCGACCTCACGACAGCGTGCTTCCCCAACACAGCCTGCCTTGGATCGACATGGGACGCCGAGCTCCTCGGCCGCCTGGGCGAGCGCCTCGCTCACCAGGGCCGTGAGAAGAGCGCTCAAGTCGTCCTAGGCCCGACGATCAACATCCACCGAGACCCCCGCGCGGGACGCAACTTTGAGTGCTTCAGCGAGGACCCGTTGCTGTCTGGACAGCTGGCGGGTGCCATCGTCAACGGTATTCAGAGCCAGGGTCTCGGGGCCTGCCCCAAGCACTTTGTTTGCAATGATTCGGAGACGCTGAGACACTTTTACGATGTTGACGCGTCGCCCGATAGCCGACCGCTGAGGGAGATTTACATTGCTGCTTGGCAGCACTTGTTGCGGACTTCAAACCCTACTGGTGTCATGACTGCGTAAGGCTCTTTCTGCTCTTTCTCCGGATGCATATCTGCGCCATCTATGGAGCTTGAAAGTCTGTACTAACAACGATTTGACACAGGTACAACAAAGTCGACGGCACATTCTGCAGCGAACACGGTCCCCTCATCGAAGGCGTCTTGAGAAAGGAGTGGGGTTTCGAGGGCATTGTCATGTCCGACTGGTTCGCCGTCCACAACGTGGTCGAGCCTGTCAAGGCCGGTCTCGATCTTGAGATGCCCTTCCCCGTATTCCGAGGCAAGAGACTCGCCGAGGCCGTACGATCGGGCCAAATAACCGAGGCGGAGATCGATGCCAGGGCGCTCAAGATGCTGGAGCTGCGAAACCGCACGCGGACCAGCTTCAGCGACGAGCCTGAAAGATCCGAGATTAACGAGGAGACGAACAAGATCTCCAGGGAGCTCGCGGCGAGTGGCATCATCCTGCTCAAAAACGATAACCAGGCCCTGCCCATCAACCCCGCAGACAAGCCCAAGGTTGCCCTCATTGGCGAGTTTGCTGGATCTCCCGTCGTGACTGGCGGTGGAAGCGCGTCTTGCACGCCCCAGTACCGCCACTCGCCGTTCAAGGTCTTGAAGGAGGCCTTCTCTGGGGAAGAGAGCGTTCGCTACCACGCCGGTGTTCGCACACGCAGAGTCATTCCCGTTGCTCCCACTGCGCAGCTCACAGCACAAGATGGACGCAACGGCGTCGACGTGAAGTACTACAACGACGACACCCCGGAGCCGATCCTCACCGAGTTCCAGGAGAAGGCCAACGTCTGGATGCTGGGCGAGTTCAAGGCCGGACTCAAGGTCCCTGGCTCTCGCTTCGAGCTTCTTACCAGGCTGACGCCCCAGACGACTGGCGAACACACCCTCGCGGTGCAGGCCACCGGGGATTTCTCCCTTGTCGTTGACGGCAAGGAGATTCTGTCTGGTCCTCAAAAGAAAATTGCCACGGAGCAGTTCATTTTCAACCACGTCAAGCTCGAGACGCGCGTGCAGCTGCAGATGAACGCTGGTCAGGCTTACGACGTCAAGCTCGTCAACAAGTCCTGGGATCACCTGGTCAAGGGCGAGCCCACTCCCTACGCGGCATCAATCGGTTTCGAGGAGCACCGCTCCGACGAGGCCGCCATTGCCGAGGCTGTGGAACTCGCCAAGGCCTCAGATGTGAGCATCATCTACGCCGGCCGCAACGAGCAATACGAGTCGGAAGGTTACGATCTGGAAGACATCCGCATTCCGGAAAACCAAGCGGCGTTGATCAAGGCCGTCGCTGCCGTAGCAAAGAAGACCGTCCTGGTGCTGCACTGCGGCAACCCCATCGACATCAGCGCTGTCGTGGACGACGTCGACGCGGTGCTCAACGCCCACTTCCCCGGCCAGGAGGGCGCGCAGGCGACAGCGGATATCCTCACCGGCGCAACAAACCCCAGCGGACGCCTCGCGACGACGTGGTTCAAGTCGCTCGAGGATGCCCCCACCTATGGTGATTTCCCCGCTACCAAGCAGGAGGACGGCACCCACAAGTTCCGCTACGCTGAGGGTATGGGCATGGGATATCGTCACGCCGAGGCGGCGAAGCGCTCCCGCTTCCCCTTTGGATACGGCCTTTCATACACCACCTTCAAGTACTCTGATCTCACGACTAGTGTGACTGGGGCAGACAACAACGCGAAGCTCAAGGTTTCTGTCAAGGTGACCAACTCGGGAGACCGCGCCGGAAAGGAGGTCGTACAGCTCTACGTTAACCCGGCAAAGGAGACGCCGACCGCCGTCTGGCGACCGGAGCGCGAGCTCAAGGCCTTCAAGAAGGTTCTGGTACAACCTGGCGAGTCGGTCGCGGTAGAGCTTGAGGTCGACGCCAAGATCGCGTGCAGCTACTGGGATGAGGCGGAGAAGGCTTGGAGGCTGGAACGGGGGACATATGGCGTCCGGGTCGGAGATCTCCAGGGTGAGTTCTCGATCAGCGAGGGAACGACTTGGGGTGGGCTGTAAAGAGTGAAGAAGAGTTCGGTTGGTGTGTGGCGTGTGACACGTAGGAGACGGACTTTGTTCTGGACCCTGTCCAAAGAGCCATTGATATTTGTAGTTTGCGTGCTGCGACATTGTATGTTAACCGGATACCAGTAATCTGTCATCACGTCTTCAAAGTATCTAGCGCTCAATGGTCCGTCTTTCATCGTCGCTCCCGGTAGGATATCGTCCCGACGCGGACCAACGTGAACCACCAAAGCTCAAGTGAGACATTGGGTGGTGCTGCGTACGCGCCGTGCCGGCTCCCCTCGATAGCTAATGACCGCCCCCTAGACCTTGTGTCCCCGATCGAAGTGATGATTCTCAACATTCTCACTCAGCCATCCCAACCTGATTAGGTGGGATTGGAGCTTGAATACATGACCAGAGATACTGGTGATCAAGATACCAGTCAGCAGATCATCCAATTTGATCAACGTTTACGGAGTACTCATCGAGAGATTTTGTCCACTCGCACTCACACACAAAAGAAAGCTCGGCCGACGTCTTGGGACCGGTACCCGAACAACTCGGTATCGGTCCCCCCATTACCGAGTAATGAACGACATCATCAATCACCGCAGAGTAAGGTATTTGATCCCATCTTCAGAGCTATGCGGCCATGGGAAACCCTACACCACACCACTTCATCGCCAGAGTCCACGCGCGCCAAGGGGTCAGTGCTTGCTTTGATATGTGCACTCAGTGAACGGGACAGAGCAAGAGATGATCCTCAAGACCATCCGGCCCGGATTTGGGACCTGTATGCTCGGAGCGGGCGCCAGATCTACCTGCTCTATGATAGCACAGCCCGCTCGCGATCATGGAGGCTCTGGTCCGGTCTCATTCACACATCATCACAGCGAAGAAACACGTTTTTGGCAAAGACGAACCTAACGAACCGCGGGCGACTCAGGCGAAATCCGCACCTAAACATGACCTAATCTTAAAGCATCGACGCCGACCTCGAGAATAGACACCAGCAATGATCCTAGTTCCACAAGCTCCCACTAAATATCCGAGACCTCTTCGTCCCATTTCGGCTGATTATTCCAACTAATCATTAAACAGCTTAGCCTGTTTCCCTCCATCGTAGCCTGTGCGTTGACGCCCCATCCCACCGCTTTGGGGCCAGTGCCCTGTTTGATTCTTGAATCTTAGGCATGACGGGAGTTTAAATCTCCTTCAATCTGCGATCCAATTGCTATCAATTCTACCGCGCCAGACAACCTCTTGCGGTAACACGGTAGATAAAGTAGGTACAATACTGGGAGGGGCAAGACGGAGGGGGATGGTTGGGGGGAGACAGACTTCAGATGATTCGCACGTCCTCGACCACAGAGAAGCTTGAATGTTGGCGGAGAGTTCGCGCCTGGTATATGCCCGTTAATCTTGTCCTGCAGTTGGTGGCATCACCTTGGAAGAGGCACGGATGTTTCCTGGCTTTGGCTGCAGGTGAGTGACTCTTGTCTCCCACTCTGCCCCTCCACCATAGACTTCCTATCCTAGAGACTCGCGTTCTTAAGCAAATCAAGCAATCCACGATTGGCAAATCTTATTCCATCCCATCAACTTGGATTTTCGGCTTTACACTATCGAACCGGAGTTTAGTTGCCTCTCACTTCATACCAACAGGAAAGCCCACCACCCTCATCGTCACTTTGGTTTCGTCTCGTCCCGCTCAAGCCTGTCTTAGTCCACCTTTTCTTGGAGTAGCCGGTAAATTCGTACTAACTTGGAAGACGGATGGGGACGCCTTCTTTCTGTGGCGTATTACACTGCCCTTGCAGTTCTCTCAGGGCTGGACGGGACGCCTTCTCCGGGACCTGTTCGCTTTGACTTGAACTAACCCAAAGAGACTCCCAACATCGGATTAGCCTGACCATCTTGCGACTTTGATTGATATGCCGTGCCATCTGCCCCCTTTTCCCCTACTGTTCCTGGGTTTCATTCATTCACCCAAACACAAGAGACAGAAACGAGTCCCACAATAGTTCACGGCCAGGACCCACGATCATAACGCAGCCCTACGGGACTACGGGACTACAGGAACTGGATCGCAACGCGAACATCAGTCCGGCTCGCGAGCGGCCACCCCTGTCGGACGAGCGTGGCGGACCCGCGCGGCGATGATCGCACGGCCCCACGGCGACGGCCACGGCTCGGTCGCATCACGAAGTAGACATGGATATGGAAGTGGAATCGGACATCATTGAGGACGGAGGCGCGCCGGGGTTCGCTCCCCATGGGAAGGCCGTCATAGCTTGCGCGACCATTTCGGTCGGACTCGCTGGTCTCATCGTCGGCCTGCGGTTTTTCGCACGATTATATCCCGCGCGACTGCTAGGAAAGGAGGACTGGTGCATATTCATCGCATGGGTATGTCAAGTCTCGAGATCACGGCCCGACGCCGAGGTGAAGGGCAGGTGCCAAGGCAACCAAGATACCAGGCATCTGGGGTCCCTGGGCATCGATATCTTGAACTGGGCTAATACTCTGGTTAACCAGCTTTTCTCAGCGGCGACTTCTATTGGCATGTGCCTTCGTAAGTCAATACCCACTCTCCAACAGCATGGTAATGGTATGACTGACATAACGCAGAGGTCAAGACGGGCATGGCCGAGGAGTTCTCGACTCTCAGCGTTTATCAGCAACAAACCTTTTTCAAGGTATGATAACTCTAAAATCAGTTTGCACGCAAGAACCCAGCTAATCACCCCGAAACATAGTGGGCATACCTCACTATAATATTCTACAACACTGGCCTCGCCTGCGTCAAAGTCTCGATCCTCCTTCTCTACCTGAGAATCCTTAGAGACCTCAATTACCGTAAGGCATGCTACGTGGTCCTATTTCTCGTGGTCTGCGTGTCGCTATGGACGGTCTTATCCTCGATATTCTTCTGCGTGCCCATTACCAAGAACTGGGACCGTGCCGTCACTGGCGTCTGCTTCAGCCAGGGCATTGCCTGGTTCGTCAATGCCGCTCTGAATATCCTTACCGACTTTGCGATTCTTATCCTGCCATTACCGATTCTGCCCAAGATCAAGCAGTCTCGCCGGCAGAAGATTGGGCTATATTTCATCTTTGCGCTCGGCTTTTTGTAAGTGGTTCCGAGTACTCGTGCGGTCAACGTATCCATCTGACCAACATCCATCTCAGCATCTGCGTTGTCTCCATCCTCCGTATACCATCCCTCATCGTCGCGAAATACTCTCGCGACCCAACATTAGACAGCCCAGGCATAGCAAAATGGTCCGTCGTAGAATTGAACACAGCCATCGTCTGCGCTAGCCTCATCACTCTCAAACCACTCGCCATGCGCTTCTTCCCCCGCATGCTGGGCTCCAACCGCGGCGACGTCGGCCGACAGCGTGGCCCCGGATCCGAAGAGATACCCGCGACCGTAGGTTCTAAGGAAGCGCGAAACGGGGGCGTGAAGCATGGCCATGCGCGGGCGGTGTCTGACGGTAGTACCATCCAGCTAAACCACGATACCTTTGGAGGGGATTCGGCGATGCATACGCAGCATACGGAAATCTCACGACATAGTTCTGCGGGGACGTCGGATCTGGAGCAGGGGATGAAGGCGTCGGCTGTCGAACTCGAAGGAGATTTGGCGATACGAACGGATAAAGCATGATTGAACATACCATTGTAACCAGATACCACTTTATTTTACGCTTTTGTATTTTAAGAAACGGTAATAACCATATTTGTCCGACGCTAGCTGGCCGTGGAGAAGTTCGCGATGATCTTTTCGTACCTGTGCATGTTGGCCGTTGGAGATTGCAATTGAGAGCTGTGATGTTTCTTGGCTTGCAGGGATCCGCGTCCGTTGATCGCGAAATCAGCAAGTCTGCCATCCCTCCTCGGACAAGCCCCTCAACTGCCCGCACCTTATTCGTACCACATCGAGACGGATTGGTCCGCTTAACATCGTGAGAGAATGCCATTCTGGACAAGATGGTGTTTAATCAACACCAGAGCGATGACATAGGCTAAGACTTTCACCATCCGGCATTCCGCGTTAAGGTCAGAAGCTGCCCCTGGTCACGACCATGATTTAACGTTAAAAGCTCGTATTCACTCATCTCGCTATCCCGCTAGACCCGAAATTCCAGCAATATCCCCTGCTTCTCGATATTGCTTGCCTTAAAAAAACACCGAATCGCCCTATGGGTGCGTCGTTCAATGTCACCTCAGTGGATCACTCCCGCTGCAATGTGACAAGAATCACCACGGGATTAAAGATGCGCGACGGACCTTATTGGGCAGGTGGGATGAACGACATGCCGTGCTCCTTGGCAAATAAGGTCTATGGATACTTCAAAGAGATGCGGAAAGACTTAATCATTCCACGATGGCCGTCCCAAGGTAGTCGTGCACTCTCTGTTGTAGCATCTGCACGACTTTTACACTCGTTTCTGGATCGTGTTTCCCATCGCAGCCATGCGCGCAGCAGGGACAGCCATCGCAGCTTTGCTCTTCGGAGCCGCAGATGCTCTTCATCAATTCACACCCAGGTCTCTAAATGACACCACCAGTCCCAGCGATCCTGCGCCGAAGCGGTACATCGTCGAGTACAAGTCGCGCGCCCACGGTTCTCGCGTCGCCGCGAAAGTTGCTGCTGGGTTTCCGGGTCTCCGTGTCGTGAAGCAGTTCGACTCGGACATTTTCCCTGCCGTCACAGTCGAGTGCGATGGAGGATGCAGCCCCGAGTCCGTGAGAAGTGCGCTTGACGACGGCGACGAGCCTGTTGTTGCAACGGTCTACAAGTCTCAGGTCATGCAAATTCTTCCGACCGTCGAGGGCGAATCGTACAGCGATGATGCGGCGGCGCTGAATTACTCCGTCCACGGACTCACTGGAGTTGAGAAGCTTCACGAGGATGGAGTCTTGGGCGAAGGGGCAATTGTTGCTATTGTCGACAGTGGTGTTCAGTACACTCATCCTGCAGTAAGTACTTCGACTCTGACCAGACTTGGTTGCAGATGATTAATCGAATGTAGTTGGGAGGAGGCATTGGTCCCAACTTTACCGTTGCTGGAGGCTACGACCTTGTTGGCGATGCTTGGCCTGATGCGCCAGCTCAGCCGGATGACGACCCCATGGATAGATATGGCCACGGAACACATGTTGCTGGTATCATTGCTGGGAAAAGCGATCAGTAAGCAGCTTCAAGTTCCTCCTTGCTCAAGAAGCACAACTAATTCTGATCAGGTTCGTTGGCGTAGCTCCCAGAGCCAAGTTGTTGTCATTCAAGGTATTTGGTAGCAGTGGCTACTCAAACGAGGAGACAGTTATCGAAGGTTTCCTCAAGGCGTACGACTCTGGTGTAAGATGATGGGACATACTTTTTACAATGGGAGATCGACTAACACTGCGCCTAGGCCGATATCATCAGTGCCAGTGTCGGAGAAACCAGCGGTTTCACAACCAATGCTCTCGCTGTGGTCGCGTCCAGAATTGTCGACAACGGCGTCGTTGTCGTCTTTGCTGCTGGTAACTCTGGACAGGATGGCCCCTTCGACATGGCAAACGGTGCATCTGGCGAGCACGTCTTGACCGTGGCATCTTCTGACCCGGGAGTGTTCCCTGCCCAAGCCTTCTCCGCAAAGTTCAACTTGAAGGGCAACTCCAACAAGACCGAGATCGCCTACATACCCGGATCCGGTTTCTTCCCAGACACCATCGTCGACTGGCCCATCAAACCCATAAGTCTCAACTCTTCAATCACTAATGACGCATGCCTGCCTCTCCCAGCGAACACAACCTCACTCAACAATACTGTAGTTCTCGTCAGAACCGGCGGCTGCACCAACACCGTCAAGCACACTAACGTCGCGGCCTTCGGTGCTCGCTACGTTCTCTTCTACAATGACGCCGGCCCATACAAGAATGCCGTAAGCTCTAACCTTACAGGTCTCACCGGAGCCATCGAAGCAAACGCTGGTGAGGCCATCATTGCTGCTATCCTTGACGGCGGCAACGTGACCGCCTCCTTCGACATCTCCACTGCCCACTACGTTGGTCTCCGCAACGCAGGAGGCGGGCGGCCATCCTTATTCTCCTCGTGGGGTAGCACCTACGACCTCGCCCTCAAGCCCGACGTCGCTGGCCCGGGCACAAAGATCCTCAGCACCTATCCTACGAACGAATACCGCGTGTTGAGCGGCACGAGCATGGCGACTCCCTATATCAGCGGTGTTGCCGCGCTGTGGGTAGGCAAGTTCGGCGGTCGGGCCGCGCACAAGGATGATCCGGAATGGGCGCGCCGCCTTATCGCGCGCATTACGTCGACTGCGCACGCCGTACCGTGGGCTGACTGGGCGACTACCTCGACTGACTATGGTTTCTGGGCGCCAACGACACAAGTGGGTGGAGGATTTGTTGATGCGCAAAAGGTTCTTGGGTACACTACCGAGCTCAGCTTTGACGGCCGCAAGTTCGAGCTCAATGATACTGCCCACTTCAAGGGCACGCACACGGTGGAGATCACGAATCGTGGCACAGAGACTGTTACGTACAAGTTCTCGGTGCAGGATGCTGGTGGATACACGGCATACACCCCCTCTGTACCAGGGCAAACTCAGTTTGCGGTTCCTGGGATTCCTCTTTACGCGGACCTTGATCCGTTCAAGCTTACACCCGAGGTTTCTCTGCCCCAGGAGGTTGTTATCGCAGCTGGAGAGACTAAGTCAACAGAGTATGATCTCATCCTCACAATATGCCACCATGAGACGACAGCTGACGAGGAATAACAGGTTCACATTTAGCGTCCCTGAGGGAGCAGATGCCAAGAAGTTGCCAGTGTACAGTGGCAAGATTCTTGTCAGCGGTAGTAACGGAGAGGAACTTGGTATTCCTTACTTCGGTCAGTTTATTTCTCCACAGGTGCCTGATCTTCTTAAACTAATGAAACTGTAGGCGTTGCCTCCGACTTGAAGGAGACGATTGAAAACGTCTGGGACTACGGATGGAACAATCCTTATCTCACCTCTGGCGTGAATGCAATCAAGCTCGAACAAAAGTCAAAGTAAGTTGCCAAACAGCAACGGACGTCTACATCTGGTACGGGAGCTGACATACATCTGCTAGCTTCACCTTCAACCTCACCCGAGAAGCACAAGACTTCCCTAAATTATTCACTCAATTTGTTTGGGGAACCAAGGAGTTCCGCTGGGACGTAAGTCAAGATCATGTCCGGAGCTGGTATGGGAATGTCGAGCTAATGATTTGCACAGATTTTCTCAGGTAATTACAGCGAAGCCCAATGGTCATACCCTCCTGTTGTTGGTCAGAAGGGTTTCGTCGGCTCAGCAACCGCTTGGAACGGAACTGCCAACTCAGCTTGGTTTATTCCAGGTGAAGATAACGAGGACGACATTTTCTCCCTTCCTCTCTACTCGCAACCTCGTGCAAGGGGAGGTATTTACTACTGGCTCGGCCGATTCGCCGACGGTTCACACATCCAGCCTGGATCATACAAGTAAGAGCCTATTCTTAGTCGATGGCATACCTATTCCTTTGTTATCACATAATCCTAATTCTTGTCACACAGGTTCCGTATTGCTGCCTTGAGGCCCTTTGGAGAGCCCGAGGTTGCAGAAGACTGGGACGTTTGGCAGACGCCAGCCATTACTGTGCTGCCTCTTTAGGCCATATGTGCCTCTGTCGAACATCTAGAGCTTCATGCTCTAACAGTGATTGCGATTGTACGGGTTCTGGGACCTTTAACATCAAAGAAATCAATTCTATAAACTTCAAACCTAATGTCATCAAACGAAATTCCTTCAACTCTGCTGCCGAGGAAGGATCTGCTCCCCGACCATCAGCATCGATTCCATTAATCTTGAGTCTCCATCCTGATTTTCCGCTTCTTTTAGACGTGACGTGCGATGATGAAGTTGTGCTTCAAAAGTCTTCGAGTTTGTGCACCTCATATGGCGGCACCTCGTATGGGTGCGTTCTGCAGCCTTTGTCAGCATCTAGTGCGCCCTTGAATCGCCCGTGGCTGGGCTCAAGTACCTTTTCAAGGCAGAAACTGCCTCTCTCGTAACATCGCGCCCGACGCACAGGATCTCGACCTTGTATTCGGGTACCTGCGCGAGTTGATCGATGTTACCGGTGTGAGGGGTAGCTCCCGCAGCAGAGACAGGTATGAACTGGCATGTGCCTGGGCTCTCAAAAGCGACATGAATGTATTTGCCGTTATCGTAGGTACCGCCACCAGCTTCAAAGATGGCTGCCTTAGTGGCATCTAAATGAGAACCTGAGCATACGTGGCGATGTCAGCAACAGTCATATTCTTGAAGTATTTTAGGCCTTAAGGCTCTACTCACGTGGCACGGAGTATGCAAGCTTGTAGCGATCCGCCATTATTGAGAAAATTTCGTATATCGGTATACTGGCGGGTGGAAAGCGTGGTAACTTTTCAAGCTGGAGATGGAATTGGAACGATGATGGAGCTGGGTATCAGGATGATATTCGTGACAACCCCTCCCTTTTCTGTTGAGAACTGACTAATTTTCGGTCGTAACCACCTTGTGTGAAATTTTCATTATCCGGGAGCCACCGGAACATCCTTATCTCAACAAATTTGTTGAAAATTCTGAAGCATGTCCCCGAACCCCTATGGGAAAGTGAAGCCATATTCTGACCCCTATGGGAAAGTTCAGGCGATGTAGTCGACGGATAGCGGGGCAAAGCTGTGTGGGGTAGTTTTCAACCTGCGTGCTATGCCGAATTAGTTGACGACGCCCCAGTAAGAGGATGCTTGACTCGGCTGTGCCGACCTCGGCGACGCTGAAGACTACATAAAGCGCTCCTTCCATTGGATCAAATGCTGCTCTAAGTGGGACAATTGCCGGAAACACAGTTACCCTTATCTACTGGCTCCTTGCGAGTGGAAGCTGGGTGCTCAAGACAAGAACCTTCTGAGCGTGTACTTCTGCGCGTGTGGCGGGCTTATCTGTAGCGGTGGGCCTCCATTCATTGGAGAATGCTACTGAAATGGCTGTGCACTCGCGGACCATCGAAGGTACTTAAGTACGAGGTAGTATGCTCACCTCAGTCTTGAAACGGATCTCGTAAATCGCCTATAATTGATTTTCTCTCCTCGGCTCGTTTCTCTTATACGCAACACACACTCCTTGACAATAGATCATTAACTTTTGCTTCTAGCCTCTTGCAGCAACTCAGAAGAGAAGGCCATCAGGAGACTTAATAGCAAGAGGCAGAATGGAAACTTTGCCGCATAACCTCCCATGCCCGTCCGGCGCCGCAGTTAAGGTGTCCGTCCTCAACAACTGTTTCCTTCGTGGAGTGCCTACAGCGCCTTATGTTGAGCCTATCATACCTGGGCATGAAACATTCAACGACCTTCCATGTCTCGTCTTCCTGATCGAGAGTTCTACCGGCAGGAAAGTCCTCTTCGATCTCGGTCTACGAAAGGACTGGCACAAACTTAGCCCGGTTTCGCTATCAGAGATTCAGAATGACGAGATTGAAATCAAACTGGAAGAGGACATCGTTGACATTCTGGAACGCGAGAGAATCGCTCCAGGCGACATAGAGGCTGTGGTATTGAGGTGTGTACCCCTAATAACTTCCCATGTGCCTGATTAGGTACTTTTCTGTTCCCGCCAAGGACACCCTAATATGAGCTGAATATAGTCACCATCACTGGGATCATATCGGAGATCTCAGTTTGTTTCCCGATACTACACGAGTTGTCGTTGGCCCGGGGTTCGCAGATGCTTTCCGTTTAGGTTATCCCGACGATGGTCTGGCGCCACTGCTAGCTAGCGATCTGAGGTGAGTTAATGTATAACATGTCCAAAAGCTACTTGAAACGTATCGAGAGCTGAGAATGGTCAATATAGTGGGAAATTAGTGGATGAGGTCAACTTTGAAAAGGCCAGCTGTGTCCCTCTTGGTCCGTTCACAGCTTTCGATTACTTCGGTGACGGCTCGTTCTACATCGTTGATGCTCCTGGACACAGTATCGGCCATGTTGGAGCGCTAGCCCGGACAACAAGCAACCCGGACACATTCGTCTTCATGGGTGCCGACTCGTGCCATCACTGTGGAGAGTTCCGACCTTCTGCACGCCGCACAACCCCGAGCGACTTTCGTCTTGGCTCGCTGACTTCAGGACCATCTTCTCCTTGTCGCGGGCTGACGTCTGATGATCACAAAGGTCCTCAGGGCGGGCTTTGTGGAGCTCCATTCTATACAATTACGCGAGACCCTCGATATGCCGAGTACACTCATGATCACGGAGCTGCGGATGCAACGATTGCCAAGGTGCAAGAGATGGACGGGTACGACAATGTGTTTGTTACCATGGCACACGATGATTCTATCCCCGAGATAGTCGACATGTTTCCAAAGACAATCAACGAATGGAAGTCAAAGAAGTGGCATGAGAAGGGTCGATGGGCGTTCTTGAAGGACTTCAAAGGCTTGGCTGACGCGACGCTAGGAAGTTAGGCTAGCACAGATCGTCTGGATTTTCCTCCAGGGAAGGGCACAAGTCAACCTAAGCAGAGTCTTATGTATCGTCAGTCGGCGAGAATGGCTTGATTATGATACAGAAACCGCGTTTAATGCGCAATGTAGTCGATGAAGGTAGCCGTATTACCATCCCTTTTGAAATCATCCACTACAACTCTTTCCAATCACTGTGCCTCACACATCTTGTGGTACATACCCTTAGCTGCGATTATCTCCTAGTGTGTTCCCATCTCCTAAAGAGCGCCCCTGTGGAACACGTAGCTCAAATCGGCGACCTTAAAAGTACTAAGACGATTAGCCATAGAAGTCGTGGTCCTATCAATCTGCTTTACAGCATGAGCCAGCCGAGCGTGGGCCTCTCTATATCAAGAGCACCAGTCGCTTAGTCGAGAAGCAGAAATCTGGTGTCGCTAATCAGAGGCGCGTGCGGTTGCAATTTATTGATTGGCCGCCAGAGAGCTGTGCACCTTGGATCCATCAGGCGTTTCGAGTCCCCACGGGAGGGAGCAGACAAAGTCCCTTCCCTGACCCATTCAGACTGATAAGTGTTGAGCCTATGATGAGTGGTTGGAAAGCAAAATCGATGAAGTAAGTTGTCACGTAACAGGGATAGTAACCGCATCTCACGAAGTGCCCGTCACGTGCTGAATCACGTGTCTATCTCAGACATCGTGTATATAGACCTTTTCCTTTTGTCTATTTCCACTTTGATAGTTAAGCCACTTTTACCACACTCCGTATGCCCATTGCTGCGTGCCATAACTCGTGACATAAGTTTACCGGCGGGAAAGTCGGCAATCAGTTGAAGAGAAGTCGACTAAAACGAGCGTGTTGATACTTGCATCATATCGAAATATGACGGGGAGAAGGAAATGACAATTTTGATGACACCAACAGTGCAACATGACAACAAGATTCGGTTTCTTAACAGCAAACAGTCGTGCTCCTGAAAGGTGGCCCCCGGGCTGCGAAATGCCTAGATTCCCGGGGAAGAGTCATCGCCGACAGAGTTTTCACCGATAACGGATACCAAACGACCAGATGTCCACGCGGCTTCAAAATTGGTACGAACATGGATTGCTAGTGGCAGCTTACCTTAACTACGGAGTACTTGTGGATTAAGTTTAATCTCCCCGGAGTAAGATGTTTCTCTTCGGAATGCAGCATCTCGGACGCCGGAATCTGCGGAGCCCCGAGGCATCGCGGCCGGCATGTGGCCGGGTGTTCGTCCCGAAATTTGAAGGCAGTCCGTGCCCCTGAGTCCAGAAGCTTTAACTCTTTAATACTCGCCATATCGGGTCCGGCCAAGAACCCCCTTTCCACACGGCCCCATTCAATAAGCTTACACCACATGGAGTGAATAGATCGGTGGCAGAAAACGCGTCGTAGGCCCCAAAGATCTGGCGACCAGAATTGCCAAGACCCAATTTCGAAATTGGCCGGATGAGTCATTAGTTGGTTTTAGGGAACATGGTGACGATGTTGCGGTAAGGATTCCACAAAGCCCATCATCAGTTGACAGGCCCGATTGTTTGAGCGGAGCTCCAGGCCATGATCCGGGGCCCGGGCATCGTGGGATCCCGGAACAGGCACTTCTTGAGCTCAACAATTGTTGGATCTAATAAGTTGAGCGATGCCTGAGTATGAAATGTTCACAAGTCGGGATCCTTTCCCAAGATTCAGATGAATAGAACACAAGCGATTCGACACCTTCGTTCAGCACCCGCCAATACCTCTTTCTCCAGTCAAGATGATGGTCACCCAAGAACAAATCACGAGCTTCATTCTAGCGCTAGGCCTAACCCAAGACAAGGCCTCGCAGATACATCAGCGCAGTGTGACCGGTTGTAACTACACTGAAGAGGTCTTGAGCAGCCTGTATCCTCAGAATGTCTTTTTACCCGAGAGTCCTGAATACTCTACTTGGATCAACAAATACTTGTAAGCCCTCTCGACGCACCCAGCTTCCCTTTACAATTCTAAGTTCCAAAGCGGCTCGCGGCCTCGCCTGAACGCCTCTGCAGTTTTCACCCCAGAGAACACGGAACAAGTTGCCTCTGGTGTCAAGATCTTCGAGTTCTTCCAGAGACAGTTCGCCATCCGAGGCTTGGGCTTTACATCCAACCCTGGAGCGGCCGGTATTGAAGATGGTGTGCTTCTTGCCCTGGAGAAGATGAACAACATCTCACTTACTCCGTCCAAGGATGTCGCTAGTCTTGGCCCAGGTAATAACTGGGGCCGAGTGTATAGCACGCTCGAAAGCCAGGGGGTCACAGTCACTGGAGGCGAGCTTGCAGTTGTTGGCATCTCTGGCCTCTTGACTGGTAGTAAGTCAAGTTCCAAACCTCGAAAACGAGCACGATCTCCTACTGGTGAAAAATGATGCATCCTGACAGCGCTATCTAGATGGCTTTGGTAGTTTCCTCGGAAGCCGCGGATTTTCCAGCGCTGATATTGCCAACTTTGAAGTCGTTCTCAGCGGCGGGAAGGTCGTCACTGCTAACGCGAGTGAAAACTCCGATCTCTGGTGGGCTCTCAAAGGCGGCTCCAACAACTTCGGCATTGTTACTCGTTTTGATATGAACACCTTCCCCATTCCGAACGGAATCTTCTCTGGCACCATCTCGTACGACCTGAGCCAAGCCAACGCTGCCCTCGATGCGTTCTATGAGATCCAAAATGGAGCGCTGCTCGACGACCCACAGCTCGTGGTCACCTGCATGGAGATGATCATCCCCGCAATCAACCTCACTACCATTGACCTCACCTCTTTCACTGGCAAGGTCAACTTCACAGGTTCTTATCCCACGGCGCTTCAGCCTCTGATTGATGTCGGTGCCATTGCAACAAACTTTTCTCGCAACACCCTCACCGTCGAGGCATCCAAGGCTGTGACACCCGAGTTCTCGGCTGTTTATACCCAACGGTTAGTAGTAGATCTGATCTCTGTGTTAGAAAGATGTTGACGTGTACACCTTTTTGCAGTATTGGTCGCGGGAATATCAACATCAAAGCGGACCAGGAGCTCTACAAGGAGATCTCTGAACTGTTCTTCTCCCACTACGCATCTTCGACTCTTGCTGACCACACCATCGGCCTTTCCTGGAACCCCGTCACTCCCTACGCCGTACAAGAGTCCAACAGAAAGGGCGGCAACGCAGGTGGCTGGTTGGAGGTCAACCAGAACTGTAAGTGCAACCACACTTTTGACATTGGCGGACCTTGTCCATTACACAAACAGTGAACTGATCAACCATTTGCAGCGCTCAACTTGAGAACGAGCTGGGGCAATGCCGACAACGACGCGGCAGCCCTTCAGATGGACGCTGACTTCTTGGCCAAGGCCACAGAGCTGGCTCGTAAGCGCGATGCTCGGATGCCGAATCAGTGGATGAACAACGCTGCGGAGACCGCCGATGTCATCAGCACTTACGGAGAGGGGAACGTCAAGAGGATGAAGTCTATCTCACAGAAGTACGACAAGGAGGGAACCTTTCAACATCTTGTCCCTGGCGGTTACAAGCTGGGCGCCTAGATCATACCTGAATCCTGCCTTGTAGTCGATATGTAACAGAACAGTGCATTCAGTCTACTTCACTGATGAGAAGTCGCCAGCAGTGGACCTGCTTCTCTGGCTTAGCTTAAAATCGGCCGGAAGTTAAATAACGGGGGCTTGGTATCTCATGCCTTATGCTTAGCTAACTACAGTAATCAACATTATAGACCTCTTAATCTATTTTGAAATCGTAACAAAAAACGGTTGATACGCCTAGCTCTGCCATCGACTCTTGTTATCGTGCAGATTCTTTCTTGCATCATCATCACCTTGATATTTGGGACAGCCGCGGGATCCACGATCGACAGTATCAGGAAGAGAGACTTTTAGATCGTACAAGGCTCCTTCGTCTCCATCTCGACGACCGCCTCCAACCTGGACGTAGCAGTCAGCTTGGGTCCCACTTCGAAAAACTCTAGAGACATCGCATAGGCTCGAGTACTGACTGCATGAAAGGTCTTTACTTCGAATCCCAAAAGCACAGCGGTCCCTGCCACCTAGAGTGTCGAGAACGCGCTGGCGTAGGCCCGTGTTGCCGTCGACCCAACACAGCCAATATCCATATCCGACGACATCAAGCTCCGGTACTCTGCCGAAATCGTCGTCAAAAGGGTCAAGATTTTGGTCGTGTCCATGATGCTGCAAGGGTAGTCTCTCGACCAGCTCGGCGTGACACTCAGGCTTGTGCACAACCTCAACAACCAGAAGAACATAGGCCTCGCCGGATCCATCATCATGGAAATCGCCTGGCTTAGTGGCCCAGCTATGACGCCCAAGGGCCCCTTCCTAGGTATTTAAAGAGACCGAATCGCACGGTACCCGGTCTACAATGCCATTTCTTCCAAACGTTACTCTTTCCCTTTCACATATGGAGTCGTTTTGCTTGGTGACGGATATTATCACGCCCTCTTTACTAAAGCTAATGTTGTGTATTGGTTGAAAAAACTATGGAAAACCCTTGATAACGATCCTGATGCCTCTGTCTAAAGCTATTCTATGTGGAAAGACCTTAGGACGTCAGGAGGGAGGATTTCTGTCACAATCCTGCGCAAAGCGTTCCTCTTGTCGTCTCGAGAATCCTTGAAATCCTGCCCAAAGACAATATACGGTTGCACAAAAGCACCTCGGTCCGACCGGTATTCAGAGTTCTTCTGACTAAGACGGTTGAAAATAATTTTCATCCCTTTCACCCTCTTGGCCATATCCCAAGCCTTATGCATCTCGTCGTCTTCTGTGACCTCCTCCAACTCTTGGTGTGCTTTCACGCAGTAGAGCACAATAGCAGCAAGACCAGAAGCATAGGCTGTGGCGTATGAGCTACCCCGGACAATCTCCCCAGTAGGGCTGAATAGGCTCTCACCAGGGAGAAGGAAATCGGGGTTGGAATGTATATTTTCAGCCGAACTTTGCCCGTGGAGGGTGGCGGCGCCGATCTTGAGGACGCCGTCCATCCCTATGGGAAGGAATTCTGATGTCTGTGCCCCTGGGCCCTTGTCTGGAAGGGAGCCGAAGAGAATCACCTTTCCGCTGGCAATGGCTTGCTTGGCAAGCTTAACAAACGCCTCTTCAGCTTCATCGTTGGTTATACCTTTTCTCTCGAACGTCCAGCTCATAGAGACGATGTCCACCTCCATGTCCAAAGCCCATTGTAAAGCCTACTTGGTCTTAGCAATTCCTCAGCCCTCACATAGCTTTGATGCAGGTGGGCTCTTACTTGGTGGCAGGAGGTGATCGTGAACTTCTGGTTCTCCACATGTCTTGAATCGTCCAGGCGGGCGATGTACAGCTCAGCCATTGGACAGACCTCCCGTATGCAGCGTGCCATGGCCGTACCATGCTCACATGGCCCAACAAAGAATTCCTCCTTGTCTGCGCGGAACGATCGACCATTTTGTTGGCCATGAAGGTCAGTCAACTTGGCACCGTCGTCTAGGAGTGCAACTTTGATAGAGGGCTTGTTACTGAGTTCAAGATTATGCATGAACTGCTTGAAGTTTAAGAGATACCCTATCCATGCATTTGTGTCGGGCCTGTGCTGATACTTAATATCCAAGAGGTACTGAAGACCATCAATCGAGAGACTTACGTGCTTTGTTCGTGCCGTGACTGGCCTTTGTTCCTGACACTCATCCCTTCGTTGCCAGCTTCATTTGCTCCAAGGTCCCTCCGGTAACCGTGATTCTTCACCGAAATGTTCTCAATCTTGAGTTGTGCACAGTTTTGTGCGAGGGTTTCCTTAAAGTTTGGCTCGTATACCCTACAATCTTCTTCATCGTTCACGTTCTTGGTACATGTCAGCAGCAATTCGCTTGCGGGGACAGCATCTTGGTGTCATGGGAATGACTGACCTCTGGAAATATCTCAATGTTCAACTTTTCAAGCTGTCTAACTGTTAGTGTAAAGCTTCCCAGATCCACGCAGCACTACTTGCCTGTTGTAACTTGGCTAACCCTGGGCTACTGGCCCAGCCCCGTAGAACAGCTGTATTCCCGCGGGAATAGAAATAGATATGTCGGGCCTTCGGAGCCGCCGTGGCCACAGTCTCAGCGCAGATGTCGAACTTCTTCCATTTCCAAACTTCGACCTCGAAATCTCGCGTCGGGTTGGTACTGTCATTCTCGCCTCTGAAGGCTTTACGAATAGACGCATTGGTGTGTGGCTCCGGACCGTCGTCATCGACGTCGATCGTGAAAATTTTGCGTACGTTGCAACCCCATAGCCAATCAAACATGGCCCCGTAGGGATCGAGGGTTGGCAATTCAGGCTCGCCAACATCTTTCCCTTCGCTAGGACTGTGATTCTGATGTTGCCCATATCGCGCATTCGCGGAGCTCAGTCGTGAATTCCGGTCTTGTGGCTTCCAGTAAGGCAACTTGACAAAATCTAACACAGTTTCGAGACGCAGGCCGGACTGATTTTTTATTGTATTAATGTAGGCCTTGTCGAGCATGACGGACTCCCCTGTTAGGTTGAGGTAGAATCGCTGCTCTACCCGCGAGTTAGGGTCGCCCTCCAGAATCTTTTGTAAGGCCAAGAGCAGCTCTCTCAGAGTTGTGGCTGACGTACCTAATTTTGCATCCCAGTAGAGGAAGTCCATCTTCTTCGCCCAGGAATCATTTCTCTCACCCCCTAAGACCGATCTTGCATCTCCCAAACCTTCTGGAAAGCCAATGCAGCTTCTCTTCAGCAACTCTTCGGCCAGCGCTCGCGAACTGGCATTCTTCGTAGACTTCGCCTCATCCAAGGACTTTAACAATTTATACGCATTCTTTTCGCCCTTATGCTTCAAAAAGATGGAAGCCGGGCATCGGTCGATCAAAGCCTGAATGACAAAGAAGAGAAGATCATAGTCGATGTCTTCGGTGCCGTAGAGCTTGACAGCCATTTGCAGAGGAGTGTACCCGTTGCTCGGTTGGTTGCTGAACAAATCATCAGGGCAGAGTTGAAGAAGGGTCTTGAATCCGGGCAACGGGACGACTTGGTCGCTTTTCTTCTGACCCTTGTCGAATTTGGTGTCCACTAGGAGCGACTGGAGACATAACTGAGCCTGCTCGTGAGGCTTCAGAGCAGCTACAAGCTTCTTTCTCAGTTGATGGTCTTTTTCCAAGAGCCTTTTCACGTCGACCTGGCCGTGAAGACATTCGGTTCTCTCTGCAATGCCACTGATTTCCGTTCTTGTAGAATCAAGACCTTGCTCAGGATCAGCAGTCTGTATGGTGTCAGTCTTACTGGCCTTACTGGCCTTTCCTGGATTGATGCTGCACTGTTTTCGGCGTGCCAGGACCACCTTTTGTAAGGGGCAGTTGGATTTCTCGTCCTGGCACTCGGTCTTGATAGCATCGCGAATCTCGCTCGGTATTAGGAGGTTGATTATCCGAAACAGGATGGCTACCTGGGAATTGGCGGCTTCAAGCATTGGGACCTTTTGGTCTGAGTCTTTAGCGACGAATAGGTCGGGAGAATCGACTACCAAGGACTCGATGAAAGTTAGGGCGTGCGGTGGAAGGTCTTTCTGTTTCCTAGACAGTTCTCTGATTGTTCGATGGATAAGGTTCCGCTCTTCGTTATCCTTCTGGGAATGAAATTCGCCATATTTTGGGTGGTCGGCATCTGCCGGATATTGAATCCATTTCTTGACAATCCTGCCATGGTATTGGCCGACACGCGCACCTTCTTCGTCACTCGATTCTTGATCCGAGTCACGGATGCGTCGTGTCTTCACTTTGTCGCCTGCGAGCCTGCCACGCCTTTCCGAAGATTTGATGTCATTCGGTCCTCTGGTCGCATCGCCCGTTGCAACATCCGTCGTTGTCATAGTGTAGGTGGCCAAAGGGAATATGGAGAACCTCGGGTTTAGGGTCAGCTTTGTCTTGGTGAACGAGAAGGGATCGTGGAGTCTGCGAACGGCGCGGAGAAAGGTTTCGGCTCACTCAGCGAGGTGCCGGCTGTGAAAGAAATACTGCAAACAGCCGCCGGTCTTTGACAATACATGAGCCAGTTGCCTGTGTAATAGATTGCTCAGCGGTTCATGCTCGGCCGGAATGGGGTGGCAGGCGGCCATATTTCATGGGTATGGTGACGAGACAGGCCTCATGGTGGGTGACATGTTACTGCAATTGGCTCTGCAATGTCTGCAGGCTGCAACATCCTGCGGAGTGACCGCCTCCAAGTCAAGGACTGATTATGGTCTTATCATAACGAATTGGTCACCGTAAGCAGAGGGCGGGCCGATCAAGAAGATATTGGTCGGGGGGCGGATATCAAGGCTCGTTTACGGATGGCTCCCCCACGTTCAGCCGCTCCTCGTGCTATTCTATGTAGGACAGATGACCCTGGTACAAATGTCAGGGGAAGCATACTTGACGGCGATATAACTCCAAGCTTGTTTGGAAGTTTTCTGTATTGTTCGAGTCAACAGGTGATCTGCGGTCCCCAGCAAAATGGCAACTCAGGACGAAAAGGACCCGTTCGCATTCGATATACAGCTCAACACAGAGGAAGAAGGCCGCGATTTCCACAGGAAAAATGACGGGCACCAGATCCAGCGCCCTGATGTGGTCGATGATTGTTGCCGTGGCTTGCTTCTCCAGACTCGCGTGGATCGTATAGTCCATGGGCACGAGATCAATGGTTCAAGCCCGGCTACCTTGATCGTTTTCGGATTCCGCTTCCACGGCATTGACGAATACCGGCGCTTCAAACAGGCCACGGTCACCATCAACTTTCAAGATGAGAAGAAGCGGTCCGGGAACGACCCAGAGGTTGTCGCGCTCTGGCCCAACGGCGATTTCACTCTTGGCGAGCCAACAGAGGTCGAGGTTGAGGAGACTAGCGGAGGCGAGGCTGGCGCCAGCGTGACGGCGGGGAGCGGTATTCAAGGGGGCGGCCACCTCACACGGAAATGGGAGCGAAAGCTCAACCACAAGAGGACGGACCGATCGACCTTGACGGGATCTATTATCCTTGACATGAGCGTTCGCGATTATGGGCCAAACAACGCAGTTCGCCTGACTATCCGCGAGAACAAAACTGCGGCGTCGGGCATTGTCACCGATTTCCGGGCCGCATTACTGCTGCGACGCCAAAATAACGACAGTTTCCTGGGTACGGTCAAGCTGGAGGCCAAGGCACACTTTTCCTACAATGCCTTGAAGGGATTGCGGGACATCCTTGGTCTTTCGCCTACCAACGACCCCGTAATCTTCAAACCAGGTGTGCAGTATTTGCGGCCACCAACGCAGGCCGCTTTCATGGAGACCAAGCTAGCCAAGGAAATTGACGACGCAAATCTAAATGCTGACGCCCTCGAGGGCTTGGCTGGGGTATTGGGAACGACGGTTCTCGCGATTTCCAACTAGGACTATAGATTAGCCAGGTTATTGTTTCCCGTAGTCTAGGCGCGTTATTAAATGAGAACAGATAAAAGCAGAGAGAGAGGAACAAAAAGTGGAATAAAACAATGGGGGTCAGCCGCTGTAGGTGACTCTTCCAAAGACCTGCGGTCCAACTGTAGAAGCACAATTATTTTGATACGAGATACCAAAAGATAATACTCGATTGATTGGCGTGGACTGTTTCTGGGCATACCTTCCGATGTTCCGGAGTGTGTGTGCCAGAAGCAGGCTATATTGACAGCCTGCCGCAGACCCTAGGATATCGATGCAGGATTCAGCAGGCATTGATTAAGGTCGCTTGACCCTGGCCGAATCTGGCCACTTTTTTGGCGCCTGACACAGTCACAAGGCAAGTCCGTAAATGACGGGGTTTGTTAATTACTTGAAGCAGGCTGGGAAAGACTCGCCTTCTTTTTCTGCAAACGACCATCATAGTGCTCTCCTCCAGCGCTACGCACAGTCAAGCATCAAATAGCTCAATATGGCAGAAGGGTCCGATACGAATTCCCATCAGAGTTTTGATGACGACGTTGAAGGGGTCGCTGATGAGAATCAGGAGCCATGGAAGTTCAGGTGAGTCGCTGGCAGGGCAAAAAGAAGGCGGCCGTTGACTTGCTAACCTGGATCAATCAGAATCTACTTTGTGGGATTTCCAAGCGAGATCGCTGACTCTGAAACCATGTCCGTGGTTGAAATGATCCCGAACCTCGTACCTGAGGCGAGGGTTTATCAACACAATATCTTTCGCCATGACGTCGTTTCAGAGCTGCAAGATTTGAGCTCGGAGGACGAAGATGACAGAGAGTCATTGGCAGTTGATGAGCAGCAAGCACCTGACGGGCCCGAGGAGCGTGAAAGAGACAGAGATGGCATCCCTGCCTCCTTAGTTGGCCCAAGGTTGATCAGCCCAAAGTTAATCAGCGACATCAGAAATCCCGACACAGGGAATTCTGTGAAAGAGGCGAGGATGGCTTCGATCGAGAAAGAGTATGATGAGCATATTGCCACCACTGACGATGCAGCATCCGTTGAGAGTCAAGTGGCCCATCCATTTTACTCGCCGGCCTGGATTGAAAGCGAGGCATTGGAACTTCTTATTCGGATCCAGAAGCATGCGCCACAGGAGGCGATTAAAGATCGCAATAGGGTGTTGTTGGCCGGTTATGGCTTTGGTGGGATTGTGGTCAAACAGGTATTGTGTGCCAGTTATGAACTCTTGCAGAGTTGCTAGATACTCATTTTAAGAACTCTAGGCTATAATTATTGCCAACAGGACGCCTCGATTCTACGACGTTGCTCTGAACGTCGCCAGCCTGCTCTTCTTTGCCACTCCCCATGGCCCAACGAAGCGTGAGGCGCCAGATCACTCGACCGGTCGACTCGGGTGGGAAAATGTTCTTTTTGAGATGCTCAAAGCCACAAACATAGGCTACACCGGTCGACTTTCCCAGCTGCTCTCCGGCCTCGTAGATGCCGTGGCACAACTTTCTCATGTCTTTCGAAAGTTTGCCGTCAAGTATCCGACAACGGATTTCATTCAGGTTGACGGTGAATACACGCCAAAAATGAGCCAATCTAGCAACCCCGAGTTTGGAGTCCTATGGCCGATGCGGGGGCCTAAAGGTGCTGCAATGTGCGCCGTGAACAACTTGGATGAACTCGGGCTGCTTCGAAGGCTCTTCACACCCGACCATATACTCTTTGATCACGAGGGTACGTGTAAAAACTTTCCTGTTCTCATAAACCCTGCTGACCTTCCATCAGGATCAATTAAGGGCCCCCATGTAGCACCGCAGTTTGACATCAGCGATACTTATTTCAAGACCCTCCAATCATTGTCTTTCTCCCGATGGATCCTGCATGAAGCCCGAACCCTAGACAAGTCTGACGACTTCGACGACATGCAGGGTATTTACCGCCCGATATTGCAGCAGATTCCTTGGAAACAGTCTCGCGGAGGTTCGGTCCAGATTCATGGTCCAACGGGGTACGGGAAGTCGGATCTTGTGAGGCTCATCACCCAGGAATTCCGCGAAAGATCTTCTGTGGTCATCATTGATAACCTCATTAGCTCATTGGAAAGTCATCTCGGGAGCTTCTGCGGTGTCTTGGTTTCTACCGTCCACCAAATCATCTCACAACGGCCATATCTGTTTTGGCCTGTTAAGAACTTGATGGCCGAGATTCTCAGCCAGAATGCCTGGACGCAAGAAACCCTCACTGCCTTGCTATCATCAATCATCTTTTACGCCAAGAATGTCGACTTTCTGGTCGTCATCGCCGATTTCGAAAAATGGACGAGCCAGGCGCAGTCATGGTGGTTGCAGATGCCGGGTTTGGCCGCAGAATCTTCCGCCGTGACGTTTACTTTCCTTACCAGCAGCCGCGCACCAATAGATGGCTTCAAATCAGGGAAAGTCTATGCCTTTGACCTGGCAGCGAAATCCAAGCACTACCAAAACGCCTTGATCAGGACGAAGACAACGCAACTACTTGATCATGCCTACGGATCCAGTTTCCTCAGAGAGAGGCTTGCGGTGAATGTCAAGAAACAGATCATTGACTCGGCCACGAGTTTTGAGGGTTCCTTCTCTGCAATCAGCGCATACCTGGTCCACCTATTCCAAAGCTTTACCATCAGCTCTCCAGAGGCGATCGAAGCAGACATTGCAAAGAGTCCGAAGAACGAAAGATTACTTTACGAGAAACACATAGAGATTCTTAGCACCCAACCCTCTTCCACAGTTTCTTGGGCGAATTCTGTACTTTCCTGTCTGGTTCTTGCAATGCGAGATTTTCGCATTGAGGAACTTGCCGTGGCGGTAGCCATCAATCTGCGCCGTTCAACCATCTCCCAGATTCAGGGAATGGTGTCCATGGACATGGAACGAGATCTTCGCAGTCATCTAGGAGGACTTGTAACCGTCGAAAATTCCTATGCACGCATTACCAGTCCATTAGCCAGAGAAGTCTTATCCGAAGGAAGTTTGCGGAAAGGTCTCGAGAGAACAACCCACGAAGGATTCGTCAGACTTTGTCTACACTACCTGAAGGTAGTTCTTAGTGGCGACGAACAACATATTTGGGACAAATGTCTCAGCCTGGCATTGCACAGAAACAACTTTCCAAAGCTTGCAGACATGGAGCCCGTCTTGGAGTTTCTGGATTATGCCTGTCGGTTCTGGCCCTCCCACCTTCTTGCTGTCGAAGATCCCGATAACGGGGTCATAGAAGAAGTCATCGCTTTCTTCAGAACAACCAATCTCTCTCGGAAGTGGTTCCAGCTATACTTGCTATTCACTGCCCGCCATTCCCGGTCCGACATAGCAAGCGATCACCAGTCATTTGGAGAAAATCCTGTACCACAGTCTCTGGCACAATCTCTTGAAACAAGGGGTTTAGCTAAAGGGGAATTTCTGCCTGCTCATATGGCTGGCTTTGTTGGTCTAAAATTGATCGTTCCCGCCCTCCTTGAAGGTAATGGAAGTCACACGGACTTAGAGACGGTTCATGTCCGGCACGGCTGCACGGAGCATGCTATAGTTGTGTGGGGAAATGAAGCTTGTTTCCGACTTCAGTGTGCTATTTTGAGCAATGACACGAAGGCTGCGGAAAAGCTATTACACAATGACCCAGAAGGAATGCCTCGGTGCTTTCCTCTTCATGTAGCAGCATTGGCCGGCAGTACCCATATGTTTCAACTTCTTTTCAGTGCCTTAAAGGACGCCACGCAAGCCGATCACGAAGGGAGAACGCCGCTTCACATGGCAGCTATATGCGGTCGGACAGATGTTATCCGACAACTCTTGGGCATGGGCGTTTCCGGTGAGGCACCGATCAATGCCAGCGCCGCTGAATTGCTCGATGTCAAGGATATGGGTTTCCACACAGCCTTGACAGCCGCAGCCAAGATGGGAAGTGTTGATTCAGCGAAGTATCTGGTAGCGGTTGGGGCAGATCTGACGGTTCAGGATCGAATTGGTCAGACGACCTTGCATTACGCAATCCCGAACTGCCCGCAAGTTGTTAACAACATTGTCGTTCGTGATAAGTCTACGCTATACATCAAAGATGTACATGGCTGCACGCCTCTGCATGTTGCTGCCCGTTGTGGGAGCGTGGAATCTACGACCTTCATTGTTGACGCTGCACGAACATACGATCGTCTGCTCGAAGTAGTCGAAGCTGCGGACAACATGGGCTTGGCGCCGCTCCATTACGCCGCTGAGAGGGGATTCACAAATGTGACTAAGATCCTCATCGACGCGCAAGTCAATAGTATTGCTTCAGCCGCTTATGCTAGGCGAGCTGCGAAATTAGCTGCAGCACACGGTTATCTAGAGACAATGAAGTCTATAGATGGAGGCACCCTGGAATACGGTGGCGAATTGCTTTTGGCCGCATCACGCGCAGGCCAGCTACTGATAGTCCAGTATCTTCTACAACAAAGCGTTTCTCCCGATGGACAGGAAGATGCGAAGCAAAGACCAATCTCAGTGGCCACAGCACGAGGCTACAACGAGGTGGTACGCACCCTGTTACGGCACAAGGCAGATATCAACTTGGGAGATTCAGAAAGGCGAACACCTTTGCACCACGCCGCAAGTTACGGAGTATACGATGTCCTAAAGACGCTCCTAAACCACGCTAGGGACACCACCGAGGCAGCGAACGTCCAAGCTCGCGATTACTCCCGGTTCACGCCGCTTCACTTTGCAGCTCAAAGAGGCCATACCAGCAGTGTAGAGCTGCTCTTGGAACACAACGCTAACGCCAATGACCGCTCCGTCTCGGGGGACACGCCACTTCATCTCGCCACTGGGAGTCCGAGAATAGTCGAAGCCCTTTTAAAGGTCGATGCAGATGCGAACGCCATCAATCAACTGGGCCAGACACCACTTCATATGGCGACGCGCAGGAAATGCCTCGAATCCGCACAACTTCTTATTCGAAAGGGCGTCGAAGTTGGCATTGCCGATGAAGACGGAAGACGGGCGGTGTATCATGCCATAGAGCAGAACGATATCCACATGGTGGAAGAGCTCGTAACGAATGATGTCAAAGCAAACGATATCAATGAAAACGTGAAAGGATCATGGGACAACCTGGAGCTGGCAGTGAGATCTTCTGCCCTGGAAGTCCTTGAGTTTTTAATGGGCGATGATGAAGATGCAGTACAGAAGACGGACGACGACCGTCATTCACTCTTGCACTATGCTGCCGAAAGGAAATCAGTTGAAGTTCTGACTTTCCTCATCGACCGTGGAACTGAAATTGACAGCCCTAGTCGCTGGGGGAGAACGCCACTGCATTGCGCAGCCTATCATGGCCAAGTTGACAACATGAGAGAGCTTCTCAAACGCGGCGCTGACCCTGAAAGGGCGGATGAGTCCGGTGATATACCCTTGCACCTGGCTGCCGATCAAGGGTATGATGCAGCCGTTCGCATCTTGCTCCACGCAGGTTCACCTATCGATGTACGAGGGGTTGGGGAACAAACACCACTTTTCTGCGCCACCAGCGCGAATCATTTCAACGTCGCCGAAACACTTCTCAAGGCCGGCGCCGAAGTCAATTCACAAGACGAAGACGGCTGGTCTTCACTACATGCGGCGGCAGGTGACCTGGGCACTTCCAAGCTGCTTTTGGAGTCCGGGGCCGACATCAATTGTCAAAAGGCAGACCTTTGGGCCCCCCTTCACTTAGCCGTATTCTGGGGTAGCGTCGAGGTAGCTGAATTTCTCCTCAAGAGTGGTGCCAACCCCAACCTCACCAATGCCGACGGAGACACACCCCTGCATGTGGCCCTCAAAAAGGGTCAAGCTGAGGTTGTGAAGATCTTTTTGAACCACCGTGGAAGCAACTCTGTAGATGTGCACAAACCGAACGCCGATGGGTTCCATCCCATCCACCTGGCATCCAGAGAATGCAATAGCGACATCGTACAACTTCTCTTAGATAAGAGAGTGAATTTCAGAACTAAGATAGGTGGCAACCTATCTTGTCTAACTCTTGCTATTCAAGCAAACCGACCTGAGAATCTAAAACCGCTGCTTGGCAAAGACAATCCACTGGCTCCTGGTCAGGGTTGGGATTCACAGGATTGGACAAATGCCTACTGGGAAGCTATATTCAGAAACCGGGTCGAAAGTGTTTCTATCTTGCTGAGCAAGAGCCCTGGTCTGAAAAATGAGATGAATGAAGAGGGCCTCAATGGTCTCGAGGTGTACTTCGACAGCTGCCAGAGCCTCGAAGACCAGGGCAACCCACTGGCCGTCCTCTTGGTCAAAAGCGGCTGCAATCCCTGGACCAGACGGCAGAATGACCAGAAGTCCATTTTTGAACTTGGTTTCTCGACCCAGTGGAGTCGCCAGCACATGGACTTTGTGGATGCTTGTCTCCAGTGTCTTCCAGGTGACCCCCAAGAGGCCGGGCTGGGATTCAAAGAACTTCGAATCGCTACCGAGATGGATAGGCCTGACCTATGGACGAAGCTAAAGTCGATGCTAACACAATTCGAGAGGGAGACAGATTCCGATGGGTGGACTCTGCACCACTTCTTGTATCAATGTGCTCCCAGGATCGCCCTTGGAGAGTACCAGTCGAGAGCCCCGCAAAGCCAGACCAAGACGCCAACAGCGCTCATTATACCTCCTATGTGGAAGAGAGGTGTAGAAGTTAGTGAGTCGCGCGCGCAGATCCTCCAAGGGGGTTTGGAGGTTTTCTTTGCAGGTGAGTGATCCGTCCTGATTTATCTGCTATTTCTATATGCCGTGACTTTGATATTTCCATTGTGATGCTAATCCAAAACAGCATCTCACGACGAGGAAAACGACCCGTACAACATTTGTATCAGGGCAAACCATCCTCTATCGCCTAGGAAACTGGGATTGGCATATTTTGAGCTATCAATAGAGGAGGCCTTGGAGGTGTCCACGTCCGAGTCCAAGCCAGACGATCTCGAACAGCGGAACAGAAAGTCAAGTAATCCAAGCGAACCAGAAGAGCCGGAGACAGGCTCTAACGGCTCTGCGAAATCTGACGCGACATCAGACACTTCCCCGTCATCGGAAGCTACGCCTGCCGACCCAAGCGTGGTCATCGGCTTGACTGGCGAGTTCTGCGACATGAGGAAGGCACACCCCGGATGGTATTTGTGGTCGGTGGGTTACCATGGAGTCGAGGGCAATGTGTATGACGAGGACTTTTCTTCCGCAAGTCATATATTGGGACGAATCTATGGGTTAGGCAGCACCGTGGGCTGCGGGGTCGATTACGAGAACCGCGAATATATATTCACTCTCAATGGTAAAGTCGTTGGTACGTTCGACTCACCATTCTTTCAAGATGCGGCGATGACAGCAAAGCTGATGAGAATATCACATAGACCGGTATCCGAGTAAGTCCATATTTCGAAAGTTGTATCCCTCGATTAGCCACTGTGACGGAGCCGCAAAAGTGAGGGTGAACTTTGGAGAGACAGACTTCATGTGGGCCGGTGCGAAGGAACTCCATGCAAAGGACCAAACCATCGTGCCCCCAAAATTAGAGAGGACACAGACGAGTCGAACTATGTCGGTTGCTGGCGCACGAAAGTAGCGCAGGTGTTGGTTCGGCATCGTAACTAGTTACGGAGTCTAGGACTCTGCGGGAAACGCGGCAAACAAAGCGTGAATATTGGAATACCCAAATGATAATATCATGAGGCCGATCTATCATCCTGGAGTTCCCACGTGCTCCGTGTAGCCGGTGCCATAGGCCGTGGTTGTAGATTATGCTTGGTAGTGAAAAAGCTGGCCCAACATGAACGTCACCCGTGCCTCAATTCCGGTTGAGGCAGGACCTTCTTAAGACCGGAGAACTGTGAACAATACGGTCACAAGAGTTGCACTTTTCGGTCGCACAGCTAGTGATGCCGTTCAAACAGGTTATCGAGTTGTTTACGTTGTATATGTCAGTTGTCATCATCCAGTTGGATGGCAACATCAGAAAATGCGCTGAATTGATTTGGCTGTTTAGGGTTCGCCCGACTGCGTGTTCTTGTTTCAGTTGCTCTCAATTCATCCGCTGAGGTTGCAATCTTGGCGTGCCCGGTCAGGGTTAAGGGATGAGGTTAAGGATATGGATGATACTCAGGGATCGGGATGCTTCACACAAGGTAGTCATACTGGGCCTCACTTTGAGATAACCTTACCTTGACTCTCTAGCTCGGCCGGGATCATCAACGATTCGCCGCAGCCTCCTTCCCTTGAAGCCACCAACCACACAAATTCGCTTACGACGTCATCCCTTAGTACTCACGGGAACTGGGGAAACCAATAGTCCCAACGACTTCCAACAAAACCACATGGTCTCATTTCCCGTTCAGGCAACGACTACCATTTCAATCTCCTGATTCCAACTACAACACCATTGATTAAGCTTTGCCCGACTCACAACCCCATCCAGCACACACAAATCAGTCACAGTCACATACATACATAACATGGCCATCTCCAAACTACTCGCAATACTTAAAAGTAATTTTCGCCCCCCGGCGGGCACCTCGTGGACCGCCGGAGACGACGTGAGCGAATTCTACCGCAGCTGGGGCTTCACCACCTACCGCACCGCCTACGGCCCGGCCACCGACGTGCAGTGGCGTATCCTCCTGGACAAGATCCGGGCCCAGGTTGTTTCCGAGATAGACTGCTACGTTGAGGCCGGCGAGGAAGACGTCGCCGCGCAGCTCAAGTCCCTCTTCGTCCTCGACGCCCGCTCCGATGCCGCCCTGCTCGCAGATAAGTCCATGGACGAGGTGCGCATGATTTACAAGCAGGCGGCGGTGGCCAGTCGCAGCTCCGGCGACCCTATTGACAAGGATAATAACCAGTCACTGCCCCTCATGCACGACAGCCCTAACCAGCGTGCGTTCCTCCTTGCTGACGCCGAGGTGCTTGAGGGCGTCGACCGGGACCCCTACTTCTGGGTCAAGTGCGTCGAGGCTGATTTCGCCGAGGGAGATTTGGCCGAGGCGGACAGCGCCCCGGCCGCGCCCTGGGGGAGACATAGAGCAGTCAGGCCGTGGTCTGGCTGGATGAAGATGACGACCCGCAGCGTGGTCGATTTGTGTGCCGAGATGCCGGTGCGCGATCTGGCTAACATCGCGCCTGATGCGAGGGCCGCGGACGAGATGCCTGTGTACAACGGCGAGCTGACGGGGTCGTCGCTGACGAGCAAGATGTCGAGCGGCAAATGAGGCGATGGAAGGGGGTCCACGAGGATCCTGGACGGTGGGAGGTTTGGGAATGATAGATATGGATCATGGGATGGACTTAGATGACTGCTGAGCGTTGTCGGCATTCTCCTATGGCACTTGACGGCTTGTATCAACTCGCTATCCGCGACCATCGACTGCCACGAGTCCATGCGGACAATGACAAGCCTCAGCTACAAGTTTTCTTTGGGCAGCGTCTCCATGACCAACGAGATCTGCACCGCCGATTCCTCTTCATCGCTATTAAGTCGATATAACTCTGTGGCGAGAGACTGTGCCGGCAAGGAACTCGACGGATCCGTCCCTCAAATGATTGGATGATATAGTGGGTGGGATACAACGAGGTCTGCATCAAGGATCCCAAGGCCAAGAGCTACTGCAAAGGCGGGTTCTGATCCGGGGGAAAGAAAGCTAAAGTAATAGCATCTCGTTGTTCGTCTTGCGTCCTTTAGATCCCGTCAGTAAGGTGTTGTCAGCAATTTGGAAAGCTCTTGTTGTGCGTGATAATGAGCTTGACTAAAGTCTGCTATCGTGTCTTTAATCGGTCAACAGTGTGAGCTTGGTTTACCCAAGATCGAGAAACTCTGAACGTTGAACTCCCTGACTTGTTCTCGAAAGTTTCAGACCTGACCTGGGACAGACGAGCGAGGTGTTACGAGTACCCATGCTATTGTTGTGTGATGGCAACTGTGAATTTCCTACGTTCCAGAGATCCTGTAAACCCGTGCATTACGTAGTGACGCAAGCTGGTAAGATTGTAAAGCAGCGAGTTCAGCTTGCCCTGTATTAAACTATCCTACTTGAGAGCGCAACTGGCTAGTTTTGAGATGCTTCATCTACATGTGATGCGGTCTACGATGACAAGCTTTCACTCGAGGTTAAGTCCACAAGCTACAATCCTAACGCTTGGAGCTTTACCATCGACGCACACCATGCTGTACGGCTTTAGACGAGGACGGGAGCCACCGCGACATCCGGCGCTTCGTGAGACCTGCCTTACATTTTCACATTTACTCGCCGTGGATCTGCCCCTTCACTCGTTCGGCGTCTTTCGACGGAAGCTGAGCAAGTAAATCTTTGAGTTTCTCACACGCCGCTTGGATCTGCGGAGCCATATCCCAGGTCGGGGCCTGCTCTTTCATCGAGGAGTCGGAGTCATCGTCGTCGCCGGTGCGGGGAAATGCCAGTAAGGCGCCGATCCAGTCCAGACGAGCCTGAGAAAGCCACTTTGTGGTTTTGGGCTGGGCAAGCCATAGCATGGAGTTCTGAAAATCGAGGTATGTGGTAAGAAGCCAGTCAAAATCCTGATCCGGATGCGGAATGGGGCGGCAAAGCTTGTTCTTGGTTTCATCGTCGCTGTAAGCTGTCTCGACATGGGCGATGAAGGCTGCGCTAAAGACTTGCTGGCATTTACGGACAGCCTGTAACGTGATCAGATTTCCGTTGAAGACAGGGACTGCCTCGCGCTTCTCCAGTCCGTCCGCCGTGCAGTCGACAAAGAGGGTGTTTGGCTGCGGCTGGTAGCTGAACCCATTGTCGAACTTCACCTCGTTAAGCCCGATGCTGACAACTCGGCCCTGGCGGATAATGTTCGTGATCTTCTTCAGCTGCTCGAGCTCAGCCACCGACACGGAGGCACAGCGGAACATAGTTGGCCAGACGTCGTCGCTGATACGCATGAGATGTCCTCTTCCTTCCAGCCTAATCAACAGATCGCTCACAGATGTCGCCGCCATGATGGCCTCCATCTGGTCAGGGAAACAACTGAGGCTCCTCGTGGCAAACTCGGCGCCTGGCTGACTCTCGCTGCGGTCAAAAAGCCACGAGTCCCGTGGCATGATCCACGTCAACTTCGAGACGTCGACTCCTCGCGAAAGCAGCCATAGGCAAGTGTCGATGCCCGTCTTGCCGGCGCCGACGATGGTAAAGTTGGCGAAGGGTTGCGATATCCTCGATAGTGAGTTCGGCGTCACAAAAGAGACGTCAGAGGCCACTTGGTACGACGGAGGGCCCATGGATGGCACCTTGACGCGCATGTACGTGGAGTCCACAATCCGGGTGGAATTGCCAGCTAATTGGAAACTCTTGCCTGAGATCATGGAGATGAACTTGCCGCCGCCTTCATAATTGCAGTTGGGGAAGTACTGGACTCGTCCAGACGGTAGGAAGTGCTGGTTCAAGACCTGGTCGTAGTATGCCAGGACCTCATCGCTGGTAGCCAGCTCATGTAGGCCTTTATTCCAGCCGACTTGGTCAATGAAGCCGCTGCCCAACTTCTTAGAGTTGACTCCATAGAAGGCGGAGGGCTGGTGCAGCCTCACAAAAGAGTAGGCCGTAGTCCAATGACCTCCGGGGCGGCTATAGCGATCGACGAGGGCCACAGTAGCTTTGGTATCCGAGAGCAAGGTATCGACGAAGGCCATTCCCATTCCGCCTGCGCCGACGACGAGGTAGTCTGCTTCGATAGATTCCGCCATTATGTTGGAATGAGATCCAACGCTGGAGAAGTAAAGTCGTCCTGTTAAAGGAGTTGCACTGAGGCTGCTGATGATGTGCTTTGCTGAGTTGCACCCTTTCGTTCTCGCCATCCACAAGTGTCGATTGATTACTATGTATATAGGTAGAATCCCGTGTGGAGTTGTGGGTGAGTTCCATCACTTATCATTCGCGTTCGGAATTTACCCACATTCTGGAATTAACTTAGAAGGTCGCATCGCTGATGTGTAGCATGAGAAAAATGAGATAGGTCTTGACGTGTCATTTACCCGCCGTCCGAAACCCCCGCGACGGAGATGGTACATGTAGTATCTCGGACATGGAACACAGGTCTCGGTCCCGTCAATATGGACAATATATCCCCCGGGGTTCCATACCTAAGTTGAGGTAGACATTACCTCGCAAGTCACTCTTGTTCTTCCTCGTGACAGCTGGTACTTGTAAACTATTTGACATGATTGCTCTGATCCTTCTTTCCAATTTGTAGGTAGCATGACTGACGAAAGTAGAATTGGGCGAAAGTCTTGCCTGGGACATCTGCAACATGTAAGTCAGCTCCGGATCCCGAACCCGAATACCGGTCGGCCGCACTACTTCGGCCGAGCGCGCCCGGCCGTACCCGGACTCTCGAAGCTAGATTGACCAAGCCACTCCCCGTGAGTTCCAATGTCGCCGCAGCTAGATGCCTGATGCTGCCCGCCCACAACTGTCGCTACCTGGGTCTTCTTCATACGATGCAGACCCGATGCAGCCCGAGTAATCGCCTTGTTCTGATCTTCGTGGGGTCACAGTTGTCGAACAATCGCGGATTGCCCTGCGTCTACTACCCCACTGGCCAATTCGTCCACTCGGAACCAGGCCGGCTCCCTTGCAGATTGCAACTGCGGGCAAACCCGAGTAACCTTCAGACGGTAAGTGGGCTTTGAGTCATTTTGATGAGAAGACAGTGAAATAAAGCGGTATAGTGCCCACCCAGCAGTGAATCTGCAGATGTTTCTACGAATGTCTCTGCAAATGTCTACTAGGGCTTGTCGTACAGATGTGATGATTATTCATCCCATCGAGGGTCATAACAGCTTTTTTGAACGCCTGTGAATCCTTTTCGTTTGATCCTGGAATAGGTCCCCTAGTGCTCCGCGGGCCCCTCTAGCCCGTCTGCCGATTCCTTCTCTACATTCCAACATCTTTATGCCTTCCTAGTTCCTTAAGCCGTGGGCCATTTCGAGCCATGAAATCGCATGATCTTCCTGCTCCAAGTGTCGTGGTCCAGAGGGCAGAGCTTGACAATGAAAAGGGCAACAGTCTTCGTGCCGAATGCATCCCGGCCTCCAACAAATGCCGCGTCTGCAACAAGACGTTTACCCGCTTAGCACACCTTCAGCGGCATCTCGCCTCACACGGGGGCGCCAAGCAATGGGTGTGCGAATTTTGCGGTACCTCGTTTGGACGTCGGTAAGCCAAGTCATCGTGACAAAATATTTCTCTCCCTCACCCTCTCGCTCTCAAGCTGTTCAATCAAGCCACAAACTAAAGCGAACTTCAAGGGACGTCCTGAACCGGCACCTCAGCACCTGCAGCCGGGCCGTTCCAGGGGCCCGTTCCGCAGTTCGCCCCCTGAACCGAGCCTGCAATCCATGTCGGGATCGCAAGACTAGATGCGATGGACAACAGCCTTGCAGCCGGTGTTCTCAAACCCCCTCAAGGTGCGTCTTTGCGCATTGTCGGATGCTTCGGCATGCTACGGAGGACGCTGCTCAGCCGGGGGCCCAGGATAACGGCTCTCGATCAGCATGCTTGAGCAGCAAGGCATCAGCAACGTCCCCAGCTTCTGATCAGCTGTTGACCTCCAGAGAGACATCAGCATCTGTGGGGCAGACGAGCGCGCGTTCTGCCTCTTCCTCTGCCTCTGTCTCTGAGCCGTTTCCAGCGCAAAGCCCGGGCCCGGCAAGCAATGTCCAAGGCACCCTCTTTTCTCTCAACTTGTCTATGGATGACATGTCTGAACAACATTGGATACCCACCATTGACCCATTTGCTGCAACGGACGAGCCGTTCGACGTACTTTCTACCTTTTCATGGACAACGGGTGGGCCGGAAACGCTTTGGAAGGCACCCGGCGAGGTCACACTCGGCCCAAATGCAACGGCGAGTGAACCTCCTGTCGAAAGCGTCGGCGTAACGAGCCCCCATGATGAGCTGGCATCCATCTACCCGCGACGGACGTCTGTCGAGCCGGGTCTCGCCCCTCTTGGATTAAGTCTCCTTCAGCTGGATCCGTTAGAACACCGCCGCACGGTGATCGTTGACTTCCTCTCTACAGCCTGCAAGGACGTGCCGGGGATCCACAGTCTCTTCAAGACGCAGAGCATGGGCATGATCTTGAACACCTACTTTGTTCGCCACCACCACAAGACCCCGGTGGCACACCTGCCATCCTTCAGTATCGGATCCGCCTCGACGTCGATCGTGCTAGCAATGTCTCTTTTTACGGCGGCATATACGCCTTTCCTAGGCTTGCAGTCGCGACAATTCCAAAGCTTGCTGGTGGCGGCGTACCGGTTTGTAATCAAGAATGACAAGGTATGTCAAGACTCGTCAAAATTGCTCCTCATGCATTCTCATACTTGAGACCAACTGCCGAGTTGAAGCATGATCAGGCCCTCGAAAATGCAGAAGAGCCGTCGGTATCTACGCTACAGGCCTGTTGGCTTCTGGTCATGCTCGAGAATCCAATGAACGCTACCCATTGCGCAGGCAGTGTCATTCCCTTTGAGGACATTGTTTCTCTAGCTCGCCGCGCGCGCATCTTTAACGGCTCCCGGTTGAAAAAACTTGATCCCGACCCACAGTGGGTAGACTGGGTAGATGTAGAGAACTTCCGAAGGCTGGCTTTCGCCTTGTACGCCCTGAATTGTCTCCGAAGCGTCTTAAAAGGGGGAGTACCTCATATCCTGACATGCGAGATGCAGCTGCACTTACCCGAGCCCGAGGTGCTGTTCCAAGCGCCCAACGAAGCGGAATGGCGCCGCCTCAGGAACGCCGGCGGGCACCAGCAGCGGCGCACACCCGTCTTCTCCGTAGTCATGGAACTTGTCCTCCGCGGCCTGGCCGATCAAGAGCATATGCCGCAGACGCTCATGGGAAAGTTCGCTGTTACGCACGGGATTCTCCTCCACGCGTGGCAGGCAAAAACGCAGTACGAACTCGGACGACGCCAAACGGCCAATTCTACTGCGCTAGAACTTTTCTTCCATGGGCGGGCGCAGGAGATTCGTAGTGCGCTTGCGGTCCTCTACTCTGGGTGGCGCGCGACGCTAAGTGATACTATTCATGATCCGCAGAAAGGCGACATGGCCCTACTCTACAGAGATCGCGCGCTGGCATGGTATTACTTGGCTGGTGTTCTCACGCTTCCGCAAAGCTGCTTCTCGTCTGTGGAGGGACTTGAAGCAGAAGAAGGCAGGAAGACGCCTCAAGGTACCTCGATGGTCTTGTTCATGAAACGACTGGTAAGAGCGCTTGACCGGGGACTTCTCCGAGATCTTGATGGCGACTATGGCGGTATATATCAACTCGTGAGTTCCCTCAGCCTCGAAGGGGAGGAGACCACGACCGAGTTGGGGACCTTGATATACCTCACGACGTAGACCGTAGTTGTGACTTGTCGTTAAATACGCGAGTCGGCCTCGTTGTTGATGCGTCAATACATGGATAGTATCATTTTTCCACTTACATCACCAAAGTTGAACAGCTTGTTTAGGTACTCGATGATGATGCGCCAGATCTGTGGCTCCCAGACCAGCTATACGCCTCAGTGAGGTCCTCGGTTGATGGTCAATTTGTCACTGGGGACGACCTCGTTCGACAAACTCTGGACAACACGACCGCCAGGTCGAACTTGCCCGGGGGTATCAGGCATCTCACAACACCTGCTTTTATCTTTGGGCCCATTCCTCGATGTCCAGTTCTCAAGCTGCCGCCATCTGCCAGTGCATGGAACTTTCACAGACTCGGCTCAAATTGGCTGCGTCATAAAGTCAGTGGATGTATACCAATTGGTGCAAACTCTAAGATAGCCGCATTTTTGCAGACTTCCCATCACATGAAGTCGCGGTAGTCGGGATAGCTGGCACATTTCCTGGCGTAGAAACGGTGAACCAGTTATGGGAACTTACTTTCAAAGGACAATCAACATTTATCCCTAATTCTGAACGATCTGGCCTCGACTAACTTGCCGAAGATGTATCGCAGACGAAACGGTGGGGAACTAGCTGGAGGATCACGACGCATTCTATCATAGGTTCCTCAACAAGTCGACGCCGGAAGCCACTGCTTGTGATTCACAACAGAGAAAGCTACTGGAGGTCTTCTGTCTCGTCATCACGGCGACTCAGCCCTCGAACAAAACCTGATGTACAAGCCTGCGGATGCTACATTAGTGCCGTGATGAATAACTGCGCCGGGAACCCTAGCTCCTACCCTGCAACAGCGTATGCAACTACTGTTACTGGAAGACCCTATCTCAGTGATGCTACCAGTCACCACTTTGGCTGGGGTGGACTGTCGATGACGATCTATACAGCTTGTCGATATTCAATTGCGGCCAAACACACTGCCGTTCGAGCCATTTCAACTGTGGAACGTAGTTAGCGCTTAGACTTTCTGGTCAAGTGTCGCGTAATATGCGACTCTGCCAACATGCCCGCCACGGCGTATCTCGAAGCCGTCACTCGAGCTGCCCTGAAGTTACAACAGTGACGCCTTTCCATTTAGACTCCTGCGGTTGAAGATCTCATCATGAAAGAATAGTTAATCATTACAATCATCAAGTAAAGAATCCAACGCTCGTTTGTCTAGTTACCGTAGTGGCTATCTCCAAGACGCTTCGGATATTTGGAAGGAGAAATACCCACGAAGTCTCATCAAATTGTGTATATCCAGCTCATGAAGACGCTAATGCAACAGCTGAAGCACCACTCCCCGTTTGCAGAGCACGCAATTCTTCGTCAGATCGGCGCAGTGCCGACTTGGGTGGCATGTCCACCCAGGCCTCCTCATACCCAGTCGACCGCGCATAAAGTGCACCAGGAGCCTCAAGGGCGTCCACAACCATATGCTGAATCTTTCTCCACACATCATCACCTTTCAGTTGGTTCCAGGCCTTGTCCTCGTAAGACTTGAGTAGCTCGTGGCAAAGCGCTGTTGCCCTCGCCTGCTTGATGCCATGCCCGTCGTCACCAAAGTCTTGCAATCGGTTACCGATCGCTGGATATGTGTCAGTGTTCAATCCAAATTAAAAGATTCATGAACTTGCCTCTGATTGAGGTTTCACCTGGAACCTTAGGTTCACACGATGTGATAAGTCCTACATCTATCGGGGTTCGTCCTCGGGCTGTGTATTCAATCAGGTCCATGCGGATCTTCCACTCAAGAAGGCGCCTCTTGTCCTCGCGTGATAGCCATGGTTGAGACAGCGTCGTCAGGTAAAACACTGCAGAGTTTACATGGTGCCTAGGAAACGTCAGGTCTTGTCGACCCACTGCTACTGGGGGAGAAACTTACATGAGGAAGAAGTCGTATTTGACGTGCTTAGTCGGGTGAATAGCCGCACTAGAAGCGACAAGAATGATGGCGTGGAACATCTCTGCCGTCCTTTCCTCTAGCTCGTCATCCAAGACACGCACTTTGCGCAGAATCTCAAGCATTGGCTCCTTAGCTCTCTGTAGAATTCCATCCCTGATCTTGCTATCATCTTGGAATCGCGCAGCACCCTTCAAAGCAGACGACGTCCGCACTTCCTCGAACAAATCAAGGATGGTTGGCATCCGCGTGTGTTGCGCGCTCTGCTCAATGGCGGCTTCGCTCGGCAGCAGAAGGTCGTCAAGCGAACTAGTCCCGTGAACCGCAGTCTGTGCAAGACCCTCTGCGACAATCGTAGGCTGCTTCCATTCAAGACCATGCATGAGCTGTATCAGAGAGTGTAGAACACCGCCGTGCAGGCGAAGAAGCATGTTGTTGGAGGCAGCGTCGCGCTTGAGCAGTGTTTCACGAACGACCTGTTCGTAACCGTCGGCTTCAATCTTACGCTGGAAGTATGCGAGGAAATCCGGGTAATATTCATCCTTCCCAAGATACTTGTGTGCGGAGCTCCAGTCAGCCAGGAGTTCGGAGACAACCTCATCATGGCGAGGCTCGACGGGGCGTTGAAGGTCGTGGCGCAGGTCGAATGCCTTCTGGATTTGAACCTCGTTGGCTCCGGTGCCGTAGAGCGCGAGAATATGGTGAAGCATCTGGTTGAGCTGTTAGAATCTTCGCCTCCCTTCTTTCTGTCCGGGCCCGACTAACGTGGTCATGGAAACCGGATCGGTTGAGAAAGACATGATGCAGCTGGTGAAGATGAGTTAGCAGTTGATCGAACTCTTCTTTCGGGTCTGGATAGTTCCCCCTCTTACATTCAAGTCTTTCTCTAGTAGCTCGCTAGTTCGCTTTGCTGCCTCATCGCTCTGCCGGACTGCCCAAAGACCTGTGTTCTCGGGAGTTATGACGATGCGGGTAGAAGTTGGGCTGGTAGACATTGTCAAGTGATGTTATCGTAATACAATCAAGTTCAACGCAGGGTTAGGTTGAATCACGCGTGCGCTCTAAATAGAGTCTAGAAATGAGCGAGTTTAGCAATGAGTGACGACCTGACTGCTTACAAATGTATTCAAGACTAAGATCAGGGCATCTATCGGCACCCACTCGGTGAATGCAATGAGTCACCAGCGATCTCGAACGGGGTCTCGGAGGCTTAATTCAGTTTTCTAAATCGAATTATCTCGCATTTCCTGTCTCTCCGTTTGTTTGATCGATGATCTTCTCGAGCAGATTCAATTGAAGCCAAACAATATTGTAGTTTCCAACTCTCGCGCTTTGTTCGTCTCGCAAGATGCCCCGCCTTGATCCCCGGGTGTGGGACCCAATAAGCACGTTGATTATGTGATCAGTAATTCGAAACAGCCAACTGGTCCAGGCTACCTAAGTATTGCCTCTGAGTTGGAAAGCTGTTCGCGAATAGCCGACGGCTTCAGTTGGGACCTTCGCCTTTGCCCCGATCCTGTCGGCGACATACTGTCAACACAAGGATGGCATAGATTCTACCCTTCACTGAGTTGATCTTTCGGTCGCTTGCCCCAAGTTCGACCCTCGATCGTTGTCATCGCCCTCGGTGAAACCGCTCTCGTACTTGTACGTCTTCCTGTTAATATGACTGCATAATATCAGGCAAAATCAGTAGTCAGCATTTGTTTGAATGCGATAAGTGAATAGCCAATACGGCATTCAGTGATTTCTTGGTTAAGTAGATTTTTATACAGAAGACAAGAGCATGCCTGTCACCGGCCTCGGGTAGCTAGGAAAGTCTAATTGTACACATATTTGGTAGATGTCTCAATAATTTACATAACGCAAGTCAGTATGTAAGACTGAGCCATTGAAATGGTTCCTAAGATCCCTAAGACTCAACCTTGGCACCTCCAGGCACCAGCTTTGTGAAGACAAGGTTCGGGTCATACTTCGCCCTGATTTCCTTCATCTTCTGCCAGTTTCCCTCACCATAGCCAGGAAAGACATCATTGCTCTGGGTCTTCTGCGCGGCGCTGAGGAAAACAAAAGGAAGAAGATCGGAACCGGCAGCGCGAATATTCTTTTTGATGTCCTCGTTCGCTTTCTGGTGAGCATCGAAGACCGTCTTATCGTCCTCGGCGTCGGGCCATGAAGCGCTCTCGACCAACCACATCTGAGGCTGGTATTCCTGGCCTGGAGTCACGAGAGGGTTCCCGCCGTTGTCCTCACTCTTCTCTAGAAGACTCTTGGTGATAGGCATGATGGCCAGGGCTGTGAAGAAGCCCGGAATGTTGTCAAGCTCGGCGATACCGTTGAAGTACGAGTCGACGAAAATATTAAAGAGATCAGCATCTGCGGGTATAGAGACTGAGTGCCACAGCTGCCTCCTGCCGGCATCAGAGGCATAATCGACGGCGTTGGACCATGTTCCCATTGTCTGGCGGACTACTTCTCCTCCAGTGACCGGGAGAACTGGTGCCGTCAAATTAATCAGGCCGGAAGCAGTGAAGTTCTGAGGGCCGGCTTGAAGGTCTTCTCCACTGTGGAAGATGAAGGCGTCAAAAGTCTTCTGCGGGTTGGTCGAAGGGCTCCAGCGAATCTGGCCCTCCACGGCAGTCTTGGGGTCAAAGTCTGCGTAATGCGCAAAGTCCACCATACTTTTCAAGTACTCTGTCTGACTTTCTGTTCCATAGGACACGGAGCCGATGTCAATAGCAGAAACATTGAGGGTACGGAGGTCGGCCCGTGTCACGATGCAGAAGTTATTTCCACCACCTCGCAGCGCCCAGAAGAGATCCGAGTTCTCCGTAAGACTGGCCTCGACAATATTTCCATTTGCAAGTACACACTTGGAGAAGTCAGCTTCCAGATTCTTATCAGATTTCAAGGCAGGGGTGGTACCTGGAAAGCCTGAACCTCGGTAGACACAGAGCCATGCTCGTAAGAGAAGAATCCGATTCCGCCACCGAGTAGCAGGCCAACGACACCAACATTCCCAAGACGAATGCCGTCGACGGTCCGATTAAAGTTGTCGAGGTAAGCATAGAACTGTGGCCAGCGGATACCAGGTCCCACCGACACCAGGCTATGGTCATCATTGATATCCATCATAATCATGTTCGTGCTGGATATCAGGATGCCTTCTGGACCAATGTTTGCCGCATTATCGACAGTCATGCCGCCACCGGCTCTGACTGCAAACGGTACGTTTGCTTTGGTGAACAGCTTGACCGCAATCGAGACGTCTTCCGCAGAGGACGGGGCAAATACGCAAGCGGGCCCAAGCCATGCGGTGGATGTCCACGAGTCTAGAGTCGAGTGTAAGCATAATACTACCAGTTTCTGAGTTGAAGTGGTTCATATAGGTGTTTTCAAAGTCATATCGACTTGTGCCCGGAAGAATAGTGGAATCAGAGTACAGCTTGCTCAAGGTATTGCAGACGTCTTGGGTCGAAGCTGATTGAGCAGTTACTGTCCCGACATCTGCTAGAAACGGCAAAAACAAAGAGAGAAGCATCGTGTTATCAGGAGCGAGATTTTCTGTAGGGATTGAAAGTTTCAGTCGAGGCTATTGTCCTTCCAAACCAACTTCTGGCATCGCGAGTTGCCTTCCATATTTATACAGTTCACCGGCCCTGGTGATGCCTATAATGGGGTTACTATCTTGAAATTGACGAAAGTATAATAAACATGCATACACCAGCCTCAATATCCAAAAGTCTTGGTATGTCTATCTCTGCAGTGGTTAGTATGAAGCTAGCATTGTACTCTATAGTCATGTAGAAACGTTACGAACCCGATCGCTACCAGCGGTTCATCGGATTTGAGAGCGTGCGTTGAGATCCCGGATCTCAGCTCCACAGATCTCCATTTCAACCATACAAAGCTGCGCCGATGTGCGCATATGAAGTGACTTGTTCTGGTGTAGTTCTCCCGCACGGTCGCAATGTCGGTTGCGCATTCGCATTGCGGACTCCGTTGCGAACAACAAAGGTGAGATTCCGCGGACTTGGCATCGGGTTGAACCCGAGCAAGGTCTGCGGAGTTATACGTCGAAATTGTATTTGATTCCGAACCCGCTATGACTTCCGATTTCGCATTAATTCTTTATGACATATGCGCGGAGGTCCATTATCATGGTGCAGGTAATCGTGGACCTAGGATTTCCGGTTTTGACAGGTATGGCCCCATGCGAACCACTTATACTTATCCAACAGCACGAACTATCGACTTATTTATCCAGGGGAAATGAGTCAATTACCCAAGTCCCGGTTGCATATTCTCCCTGTACTGCTAACGAATAACCTATGTTAGGGAGGTGTTGGATTAGAAGTCCAATTCGACCGCGGCATATAGCCGACTACATAGGGGCTAATTAGGGGCCCTATTTCCGATTATTATAGCTAGCCTAACTTATAGTTAGAACCTCCTTTTTATACTTACTACGTAAATATTTATATAATTTAATTAATTTTTTTATTAACTACGGTTCGAACTAATTACTTTATAATAAGGATATTAATACTAATTAATAATTAAATTCTATTATTATAAATTAATAAAATATTTTATTACGTAAAAAAGACGACTTTTTAATATTATATAAAATAAGAAATTCGTATTAATTAATTTTATAAAAATAAATAAAAAAAGAAGTAATTTTTAAATATTATATAGAATTAAGTAATTATAGCCCTTTATTATTTATAAGAGGTCGATATTTATTATATTAAACTACGTTAATTAATAAAACTATTTAAATAATTAGACTTTTACTATTACTTTAAGTAGCTTTTTTACTAAATAACTTTTCTATAACTAGCCCGTAATTAAAAATTAACTAGTTAAATTAGTAAAAAAAAATACTTACGTAGTAATTACTTACTTAATTAATTAGCATAACGGGTAAGCTTAATAATATAATATAAAAAAGTATTATATAATTAAAAAAAAGGATTTCTAAACGTAAATATTTTTAATTAGTGTAATAAGAAGTATATAAGAGTTATTAAGCTAAGAGATTTATAATATATAAAAAAGTTTATTATTACGAAGATTTTATAAATACGACTTTAAGTTTATAATTTAAATAACCTCTTTATAGCTCCCTTAATTACCCCCTAAGTATTACTTAAGAATATAGTATAAGGGACGGTTTAATAAAAGAAAAAAGAGTTTAAAAGTTTTAATAATATTAAGTTAAAAATATTATAAATCTTAAAAATTAATTTAAAAAAAAAGTAACTACCCTAAAGTAGTTTTATAACCTCTTATTATAGTTACTATTAGCTTAAAAAAAGGCTAAAAAAATATAGTTTTTAAAAAAAAAAAAAAGAATTTTCTAAAAGGCCGCTAAAGAGCTCTTTTTTATACTAATTCCTAATACGAGATTATTAATTTTAAAAAATTAACTAAATAATAAAAAGGATCGTTAATAAGCGATAATTACCTAACTATAATTAAACTATAAAAAAGACTATTTAAAAAATATAAAATAGAGTACTAAGAAGCTATAAAAAAAAAGACCTTTAAAATATTTAACTTTACCAAATATAAATAATAAGTAGTACTTTTAATAAGTTTTTAAAACTTACGATTTTATAAAAAAAAGGGCTTAACCTTACTAACCGTACTTAATAACCTATCTAGCTCTTTTACGAGCTACTTAGTATTTATTTTTAACTATTTTTATAAAATATTACTTTAAAAAAGGTTAATTAAAAAAAGAGGCTATTTAAAAATTATAAAGAGCACGAGGCTTAAGAAGCTAAAAATATATAGAATAGCGGAAATTAATAATTAATAAAAATCCTAAAACTAATTATTATATTTTTTTATAATAATATAAACGTTTATTACTATTATTAAAAAAAAGAACTACTAAAACCTACCCTTTTATATTAAATAAAAAAAAGGATCTTAATAAGTATAATAGTTAGTAATTTAAAAGGGTAGTAATAATTATTAAAAATCATAAAAACGAGAGTAATAGCGAGATAGTAAAAAAAAATAGAAATTTCTTAAACCCTAATAAATTCGTTAAGTAATAAAAGTACGGATTTATTATAATTAGCGCGCGGATTAAATATATCCTTATTAAAATTAAATATATTAATAATTATTAATACGGGTATAAGCTAGAGTACGACTTTTAGTAAATTAAAATAAAAAAAAAGAAAATAAAACCTAATCCTAAATAGAATCCTAATCCTTTATAAGTAAATAAATATTAACTTAGATTATTAAGAAACGTAAATATATAGAATTATAAATTAGCTTAATAATAAGTAAATTAATATAGTATTAATCTATTTAACTAAGGTTTATAAAAAAAAGGGGCTATAGGGGTAACTCCTATTTTATAAAATTATAAATAACTTTAGTTATTAACTAAATAAATAGTTTATAAGCGTAAGCCTAGGAATTATAAAAGTAGTTAATAAATTCCTTTATAAATAAGGGGTATTATTAGTATAGTTATAATTATAAAAACTATATAAAATCTTAATAATAACGATTATAAAAAAAACATTCGTATTATAAAACTAAGTATAAATTAATAGGGCGTATAATCGCTTTAACGAATTTAAAAAAAAAGTAAATAATATAGATTTCCTTTTTATAATTATTAATAATAATTTATTATTATAAGGGAATTAATATACGGGCGTCGTAAATTAATATACGGGCGTTACTCTTATACGGGCGTCGCTATTTTACTTTTTAATTAGTTTAAAAAAATAGTACCTCCTTATAAAAGTAGTAAGGGTAATTATATTAATATAGCTATTCTTACTATCCTCTCTAACCTAAGCTCTAGTTTAAAATTTCTAAAAATAAGAATATTATTATAACCTACGTACTCATTTAGAACCGCTATATTACCTATTTAAGATTTATAAATTTTAAATAAGCTAATAATTTAAGCTTTTATAAATCTTAAATAAGTAAGGCTTCTTTTTATTATATATTTAAGATATATAAAGAGTAAATTATAATAATATCTACTTAACTACCTTTTTTAACGTAGTTATAATAATTTATTGTTATTATAAACTACTTTTTATTAACTCCGTTTTTTTTAAATACTAAGCTATATTAGCCGTTTATTTATATAATTCCTTATTATCCTCCTTTTATTAAAAATACTAAACTAGCTCTTTATTTATCGTTAGGATAAGCTCGATATTTAGTTTTAACTTAGCTAACTTATCTTTTTTATAAACTTAGTTAATATTAACTTATTTTTATTTTTAAATAGGCGGCCTCGCTTTTTATTATTAGTGCCTTAGTTATTATAAGTAGTGCGGGCTTAACTAGCTAACTAGCCTTTTTTAAATAAGGCTAGTTATAATAAAATAGGCTATATTATATTCTTTAGCTTATTATAGAGAGATATAATAATTTTAGGGTTAAGAATTTAGTAATATAGATTTAAAGAAGACGTCTCTCGAAAATATTACTAAAAGTATACTTCTTATTTACTAAAAATAACTAAATCTAATATTTTAGAGTAGATCTTATAATAGTATAAGATACTTAGTTTAATTAAAATAGTATAGTCTAAACTATAAGATCCGAGGGGTTCTAGAAATAGCCTCTTATTAAATAGTATTACCTTTTTTATAAGCCGGCCTTGCGTCCTAATTAAAGTAAGATATTTTAAAAAAAGTATTATTCGAAGTTTACTTAAGTACTTAAAGCGAGTACTTATATACTCCCGGTTTATAAATACTTCGTCCTCTATATAAACTTAGTAAAAGCATAGCTCTTAATCGCTAATTATATCCTATATAACGTTAATAAGCTAATATAAATAACTAAGATTATTTAAAAAATAACTTTTAATATTATTATTACTTAACTTAGTACTAAAAGTAACGTAAGTACTAAAGTTTTAATATTTTTAGATAAAATAACGGGCTTATTATACTCTTAAAAGTAAATATATTATATAGAGGTACTAGAGGATTAGGCATTAGTTATTAAACTTTTTATAAAGCTTAGTCTAGGTTTTTTTAAAAATATGCTTAATCTTAGTAAAAATAATAAGCTTTTATATTATAAGGACCCTATAATATATATAAGGGGGGGGCTTATTAATAAGTATATTAATATAGGCCTTATTCTTATTACTTAGCGTAGCTATTACTTATATTAATAGCTAATATCCCTCGTTATTAAACCTATTATTATTATTATTATAGCTACGGTCCTTAACCTATTTTTACTTAGCCCTAAGTATAACGTTAAAATTAATATAATAAATATAAAGTTATTACTAAACGTCTAGGAATTACTCGTTTAGTATAGCTTTTATTTACTTATCGTAGTTTATAATAATAATAATAGGGTAATAGACTAAGTATTAGTTTATAAGTTAGCGGATACTTATTAAAAAAAATCAGAAACCCTCTAGTTTCTTATTATTAATAAGGCTAAACGTAGTATTATAAATAGATTTAAAGTAGGTTTATTTAGTAACTTAGAAAAGAGGGAGCTTAAAGCGATTAGTATTATAAGTATTATCGAAGCTAATTACTTTAGGGAATCGTTTTTATATTTAGAAATAATAAAGAAAGGTCTAAATAAGGCTAATAAAGCGGTTTAGTTCGTCGTTTACTTATTTTATTACGTATAGGATATTTTACTTATTAAATAGCTTAATTAACGCTATAGTTAGTAAGTATTTAGTTAGTTTTTTTTGGTTTATACGAGCCCTAGCGTTATAAATATCTCGCTAAGTAAATAAGGACTTTAAGAACTACTCTTAGATAATAATACGTATATCCTAAGCCTAAATCCTAACTTATTAGCTTATAATTTTAATAATATCCTTAATTACTTTAGTAAGCTTATAATATAAAGAGTATATAAAAGTTTTAAAACTAGGGCTATAATTATACTATTTATATTAAAGGTCTAAATAATAACGTAATAATTACTTATTCTCCTCTTAAACCTCGGTAATCACTTATTATTTATAACCGCATTTTTAAAACTTATATTATTAAATACTAATACGTTTTATAAACCTAGGCTCGCTAAACTAATTATATTAAAAAGTATATTAAATAATTCGGCCTCGAGCTTTATACTTATTTTATTTTATAATACTAAATCTATTAGCTCTTATAAAGTTATTAACTCGGTTAAAAAGGGTATTATAAGTTTATTTTAAATTACTAAAAATCGATAGGTTTAGGATTTAGGTTATAAAAAAAGAGGAGAATTAGTTATTTAAAATATAATAAGAGGTTATAATTCGAAAAAATACTTCGCTTTAAATAGAGGATAGCTATAGAAGTAAATAGGGTAATAAGTTAACTTAAGGACCCTATATTTATTATTATTAACGGATATATTCTTATTATTAAAGTAGTACCGTTATTAGTTATTAATTAGTCCTAATAACCTATTTAATAAGCTAAAAAGCACTACTAAACTATTTTATTATAGGATAAGAAGGTTACTAGGACTATTTATTAGGGGAAGAGAGGTTATACTTTAAAAAAAGTTATAAAAAGGTAGTCCGCTAGGTTTTTATTATTCCCTTAAGGAAATAGTAAATAAAGTATAATATAAGCTCTATACTAAAATAATCGTTTATAAAAAGTCGCATATTTTATAATATATTAGCTAAGAGCTTAGTAATAAAGTCGTACTACTTTTTAAAATTACTAATTTTATAAAATTAGCTAATACTAAGGCGGCTATTTTTTAAAAAGGGAGATAATAATAGTTAGCTAGATAATAATAAGAAGCCGTAATTAATTAATAGTCGTTCTTATAAAAAGGGAAGTCTTTTAGTAGGGGTATTATTTTAAAATTAGTCTTAGGGAACGTCTCTAACTCTAATTATAAAAGCTATTATAAGTAAATACTATAAGTTAAACTTCGAGGCTTAATAATATAACTTAAGTATAAAAAGAGTAAAAGAATAAAAGCTTAGGATATTTTATAAGTATCTAGTAAAATTTAACTATATTAATAATTTTTTTTTAAACTAATTAAAAAGTAAAATAGTAACGCCTATATAAGAGCGACGCCCGTATATTAATTCCTTATTATAAAAGAATATATAAAAATAAAATATAATATTAAAAATATAATAATTAACGATTCTACTTATTTTAATTTATAGCTCGTTATTATTATTAATATAAAATTCGGTACTAATTAATTAATATAAAAAAAAATAAACGACCCGAAGTTATTAATAATACGTAACAATATAAGGATCGTATATAAATATTAAAAATATAATAATAAATATAAAATAATTTATAAACTTTAAAAAGATTCTTTTTAAAAAAGAATTATATTTTAAAAAGAAGTCTAAGGTCTTATAAAAAACCCTAACGATATTTTATAATTATTATAAAAAAATCGGAATTAGAGAATATTAATACTATTTAGTAATTAATAGTATACTTATAAATAAAGCTTTTAATTATTATTATAAAGTAGTATGTAATCTTAATTAAAACGACTTTTTTAGTATAATTAACATAATACGAAGCTACTTCGAAACTTATAATAAGAACTTAAAACTCTTATTTAAGTTACGAGCGATTTGTTTTATATTTATAATTAAGATAATAGAAGGTAAATTATAAATAAAAATCCTTAAAGAGCTTATTAATTAAATTAATAAACTAATAAAAACCTAGCTAAATAAAAAAATAAATAAATAAAAAGTTAGATATCTTTATATTATAACTTAGCGTATATTAAAAATAAAAATAACCCTATACTAAATACTTAAAAACTACGAGATACTCTATTTAAAATTAAAATCTAGTTTTAATATTAAAATAAAAATACTATACTAAACCTATTTCTAAGTATATAATAGCCCTTATTAATAATATTAAGTTAATTAAATATATAATAAAAAAAAAAGAGGCTAGATATAGTAATTATTAATAGAGAGGCCTAGATTTATTAAATAAGCTAAGATTTAACTCGTAAGTAGGGTAATAAAAAAAGTAATATTATATTTATAAAAAGAATAAATATTAGTTAAATAACTACTTTAAAAAAGAGCGTACTAAATTATATAAATAATATAAAAAGTTGAGGATAATAAATAATAAAACTAGCCCTTATTAATTTAATTAATTCTTTATTATATATAAAAATAAATCCGAGGGTACGGAACTTAGTAATAGTAGCTAAAGTAGCGGCTTAAAATATCTACCTATTATATAAAATTCGGAAAATAAAAAAGATCTTACCCTCTATATTAATAAATTAAATTATAATAAAATCGACGATATTAATTACTTTTTTTTTACCCCATTAGACTTTAGAAAATATACGAGGCTAAATAAATAAAAGGTAATAAAAGCCCTTAATAAGTAGGCTTTTATTTATAAATAGTAAGAAAAGGTCCTTTAAATAATAAATACGGAGGGGACTAAAAGAGTAAATTTAATAAGGCCGAAGTTTATTCTCTTAATACTTAAAAAAAAGATATTACCTTTTTTAATACTTAAAAAACAAATACTAAATAAATCTAGGGGTAATTAGAGGGGTCCTTTTTATATTATTTAGATTACTTAAATACTAAGCTTATATAAGTATTTTACGTAAATAAAAAGTACGGCTTAGATAATTTTTATAAGATTATTTTAAATACTAGGGTATTATAATAATTAATAAAAAAAAAAGAGTAATTCTAAGTATTATAAAAAATCGTATTAATAACGCTTAATACTTTAATAATAATAATTATAAAAATTAGCTTCGGCTTAGGTAAAGAAGTTATCGCCCTAAGTATAATAAAAATAAAAACGTACTTCGGAATAATAACTTTTTATATTTTACTTATTAATACCTTATTTCTTTTATATTTAAAAAATATAAATCAACTAAGTATTATATTTAATAATATAAGGAATAGAACTTTTAGTAATAAGTATTTTAAAAAAGTCGAACGATAATAGGGGTATACGTTTATAAAGCTTATTAATAATACGAAGTTAATTAATTATTTAATAAAAAATAAGCTTAGATAATTATACTAGAGATTTAGGTACCCGTTAGTTATAAAGCTATATAACTTTTTAAAATAATTAAATAATAATAATATTAAAATAGGGGCGCTAAAATAGTTAACGAAAGTATATTATTAATACTAAATAAATACGCAGAGCTTATATAAATTTAAATTTAAATTACATAATAAGCTTAATTTTAATTAGGAAATTATTATTAATATTTTCTATTTAAATAGTTAACTAGTCCTATATATAATTAACGTAGCTATATTTTTTTAAATAAGGTAATTCCTTTAGGATTTATAAATAAAAATAATATAAGTAGCCCTATAAAAGAAGGGAATTAATATACGGGCATTATAAATTAATATACGGGCGTCGCTTTTATACGAGCGTCGCTATTTTACTTTTTAATTAGTTTAAAAAAATAATACCTCTTTATAAAAATAATAAAAGTAATTATATTAATATAGCTATTCTTACTATCCTCTCTAACTTAAGTTCTAGTTTAAGATTTTTAAAAATAAAAATATTATTATAACTTACGTACTTATTTAAAACCGCTATATTACTTATTTAAAATTTATAAATTTTAAATAAGTTAATAATCTAAGCTTTTATAAATCTTAAATAAGTAAGGCTTTTTTTTATTATATATTTAAAATATATAAAAAATAAATTATAATAATATTTACTTAACTACTTTTTTTAATATAGTTATAATAATTTATTATTATTATAAACTACTTTTTATTAGCTCCGTTTTTTTTTAAATACTAAGCTATATTAATTATTTATTTATATAATTCCTTATTATTCTCTCCTTATTAAAAGTACTAAACTAGCTCTTTATTTATTATTAAAATAAGCTTAATATTTAGTTTTAACTTAGTTAACTTATTTTTTTTATAAGCTTAGTTAGTATTAACTTATTCTTATTTTTAAATAAATAGCTTCGCTTTTTATTATTAACGCCTTAATTATTATAAATAATACGGGCTTAATTAACTAACCGGCCTTTTTTAAATAAAACTAATTATAATAAAATAAGCTATATTATATTCTTTAGCTTATTATAAAAGGATATAATAATCTTAGGGTTAAAGATTTCGTAATATAAATTTAAAAAAGACGTTTTTTTAAAATATTACTAAGAATATACTTTTTATTTATTAAAAATAGCTAAATTTAATATTTTAAAATAGATTTTATAGTAATATAAAATACTTAGCTTAATTAAAATAATATAGTTTAAATTATAAAATCCGAGGGGTTCTAAAAATAGTTTCTTATTAAATAATATTACTTTTTTTATAAGCTAGCCTTATGTCCTAATTAAAATAAGATATTTTAAAAAAAGTATTATTTAAAGTTTATTTAAATACTTAAAGTAAGTACTTATATACTCCCGGCCTATAAGTACTTCGTTTTTTATATAAGCTTAGTAAAAGCGTAGCTCTTAATTACTAATTATATTTTATATAACGTTAATAAGCTAATATAAATAATTAAAACTATTTAAAAAATAACCTTTAATATTATTATTACTTAACTTAGTATTAGAGGTAATATAAGTATTAAAGTTTTAATATTTTTAAATAAAATAACGGACTTATTATGCTCTTAAAAATAAGGATATTACGTAGAAGTATTAAAAGATTAAGTATTAGTTATTAAACTTTTTATAAAGCTTAGTTTAAGCTTTTTTAAAAGTATACTTAGTCTTAGTAAAAATAATAAGCTTTTATATTATAAAAACCCTATAATATATATAAAAGGGGGGCTTATTAATAAGCGTATTAATATAAGCCTTATTTTTATTATTTAGTATAGCTATTATTTATATTAGTAATTAATATTCTTTATTATTAAACTTATTATTATTATTACTATAACTACGGTCCTTAATTTACTTTTACTTAGCCCTAAGTATAACGTTAAAGTTAATATAATAAATATAAAGTTATTATTAAATATTTAAAAACTACTTATTTAGTATAGTTTTTATTTATTTATCGTAGTTTATAATAATAATAATAAAATAATAAACTAAATATTAGTTTATAAATTAGTAGATATTTATTAAGAGAAATTAAAAACTTTTTAATTTTTTATTATTAATAAGGCCGAACGCGGCGTTATAAATAGACTTAAAATAGGTTTACTTAGTAATTTAGAAAAGAGGGAGCTTAAAATAATTAGTATTATAAGTATTATTAAAGCTAATTACCTTAGGGAATTATTTTTATATTTAAAGATAATAAAAAAAGGTCTAAATAAGGTTAATAAAGTAGTTTAGCTTATTATTTATTTATTTTATTATATATAGGATACTTCGCTTATTAAATAGCTTAATTAATATTATAGTTAATAAGTATTTAACTAGTTTTTTTTAGTTTATATAAGCTTTAATATTATAAATATCTTACTAAGTAAATAAGGACTTTAAGAACTATTTTTAAATAATAATACGCATATCCTAAGCCCGAATTTTAACTCGTCGGTTTATAATTTTAATAATATCTTTAACTATTTTAATAAGCTTATAATATAAAGGGTATATAAAAGTTTTAAAACTAAAGCTATAATTATACTATTTATACTAAGGGTTTAGATAATAATATAATAACTACTTATCCTTTTTTTAAGCCTTAGTAATAACTTATTATTTATAATTATATTTTTAAAACTTATATTATTAAATATTAGTACTTTTTATAAGCTTAGGCTTATTAAACTAATTATATTAAAAAGTATATTAAATAATTTAGCCTCGAGTTTTATACTTATTTTACTTTATAATACTAAATTTATTAGCTCTTATAAAATTATTAATTTAGTTAAAGAGGGTATTATAAGTTTATTTTAAATTATTAAAAATTAATAAGTTTAGGATTTAAATTATAAAAAAAGAGGAGGATCGGTTATTTAGAATATAATAAGAGGTTATAATTTAAAAAGATATTTTATTTTAAATAAAAAATAGTTATAAGAGTAAATAGGGTAATAAGTTAACTTAGGGACCCTATATTTATTATTATTAACGGATATATTCTTATTATTAAAATAGTACTATTATTAGTTATTAATTAGTTTTAATAACTTATTTAATAAACTAAAAAGTATTATTAAACTATTTTATTATAAAATAAAAAGGTTATTAAGATTATTTATTAAGGGGAAAGGGGTTATATTTTAAAAAAAGTCGTAAAAAGGTAGTTTACTAAGTTTTCGTTATTTTTTTAGGGAAATAGTAAACAAAATATAATATAAGCTCTATATTAAAGTAATTATTTATAAAAAGTTACGTATTTTATAATATACTAATTAAGAGCTTAATAATAAGGTTACGCTACTTTTTAAAATTATTAACTTTATAGAATTAGTTAATATTAAAGTAGTTACTTTTTAAAAAAGGAGATAATAGTAATTAGTTAAATAATAATAAGAGGCCGTAATTAATTAATAGTCGTTTTTATAAAAAAGGAAGTCTTTTAATAGGGGTATTATTTTAAGATTAGTTTTAGGGAACGTTTTTAATTTTAATTATAAAAGCTATTATAAATAAATATTATAAGTTAGACTTTAAAGTTTAATAATATAATTTAAGTATTAAAAGAGTAAAAAAATAAAGGCTTAGGATACTTTATAAGTATTTAGTAGAATTTAACTATATTAATAATTTTTTTTTAGACTAATTAAAAAGTAAAATAGTAATACCCGTATAAGAGCGACGCCCGTATATTAATTTATAATACCCGTATATTAATTCTTTAAAAACAATAGATCGATATATACTAAAGATTACTAAACGGTATTAAAACTAACGCTAGTATTAGTTTTAAATTAATAAAATTTTAAAAAAATATAACGGCTTACGGTATATAGCTAAAAGTCGTATTTATTAAAGCGTATTATAATATTAAAAAAGTAAAAAGGGTATATTAATAACTAAAAAGGGCGTTTAGAATTATTAAAAAAAAATCCTAATTTTATTAATAATAAATACTTTTAAATAGTACTTAAATATTATAACGATATTATAGGGCCTAACGGGCTTATACTAACGCTATTAGTATTTAGAATATATTTAAAAACGACCTTAGCCTCGCTATTATTATTAAATATAAACTAACGAGCCTAAGTAATTAAAAAAGTAATATAAGTACTATACGAAATAAATATAAAAAAATAAATTAATAAAGTAATTATTATATATAATAAGCTTAATATAGGAAGTAATTTAAATATATTACTAAATTCGGATATACGGGTATAGCGTAAAATTATTTAATAATAAGCTAGGTTATATAAGTTAATTTCTATTAACGAGCGCTCTTATATAGTTATAAAAGATCGTAATTAGCTACTTAAAATATTAATTATAATAATTAGACTATACTATATAAATCCTAATAAAGTAATTTCTAACTTATAAAAAAAAAAGCTAGGGGAAACTATATAACCTATAGTAGAGGTATAAGAAATTATCCTTAACGAAATCGTCGTAATAGTACTAATAAATAATAAAAAAAAGAATTACTAAAAAGATACTAATATTACTAATAAAACGTTATAAAAGACTATAATAATAAGCCCTAATATAGTAATTTATTATTAATAACGAGGTAATTAATACTTTTTATATAATAAAAAAAAAGCTAATTTCGAGCTAGTAATTAAACTACGTAAAAAAGGCATAATTATAACTATTAAAAAGCTATATAAGGAATTAGATCTTATTAAAATAAATACTCTTTATAATTAAAGGGTTTATTAATTTATCCTTTATAATTTAAAAAAATATATAAACCTCTATATATTTAAATTATAAATAGTTTATAAAATTAAAAAAAAAAAATACTTTAGCCGTACGAGAAGTTTAAATACGTAATTTAAGAGTATAGCGACGTTAAAAAAATAACGCTATTTATATAATTACTTACTATATAGCGCTATAGCTAATAATTAATAATAATATTAATAATATTATTATAAAAAAAGGGATACGAGATTTAGAGCTATAATATTACCTAGGCCTATACTTAATCGGCTATAGGGCTTATAAAAAAAATCCTAGCTTATTTATTAAAAAGAAATAGCTAATAAGTACTTAAAAAGTACGATTATTAAAATACTTAAGCTACTATATAAGCTCGTAAAATCGAGTACTTATTAATAAGCTACTTACTACGATTTTTATATTAATTAATTATTAATAATTATTTTTACGTACGACTTGTACTTATTAATTTTTAAGTATAAAAGTAATTAATTTAGAATCGTTAGAATATAGATTAATAATATATTAGGCCTATTTAATATTAATTTTATAAAAAAAAAGAATAAGGAGCTTTAAAAAGCGGGCTTTATAATAAAACTAAAAGAGGTCCTTATAATAAACACCCCCTTAGTATTTAATAATAAGATTTTTATAATTAAAAAGAAAACTGTCGTTTTTTAATAAAAAGGGTAAAATAAAAAAATTAACCTCGTTAATCTAAACGTAATTAATATTAAAAAGCGGTATAAAACTAAGCTTATATAAAAAGTATATATTATAAGTATTTATTAACCCGAGGCGACTTTTAATTATATTAAAATAATATAAGTTATAAATCTAACTAAATAAAACGTCGAAGTACTTAATAAGTAGCTTAAATAGTAATAAATAAATCTTAATTAAGGCCTTATTTATTACTTAATTAACTTTATAATTAATAAGCTTTACGTTTTTATTAATAAGTTATTTATAAATAATAATAACCTTATTTTATAATTAGAGTATATTATTATCTTAGTTAATAAGAGTATAAATAAAAGCGAATTTATTATATATAATAATATAATCTACTACTCGTTAATTAAAAATAAGCGGATAATAAGAAGTATATTAGTATTAGAAATTTATAATATAGTTAACGGTATTAACCTCTCTTACGTAATTTTAATAATACTAAAAAAGATTACTAATTAACTTAGCTTTTTACTTATTTTAATAATTATTTATACTAATTCTTACTTACTATATAAATACCTTATTAAATTAAAAATAATAAAAAAAAAAGGCTTATAATTAATATTATAACCCTTAAGTAATTATATAAAAAACGTAAAATACTTAAAATCCGTTAGATTAATAATAAAAATAACTTCGTAAACACTTTTATAAAAATAGTATTAAATAAGGGATTAAAATAATTCGTAAGTAATAAAAAAGTTATTATATAAATAGAGGGATAGGTTATATAAAAAAAGTAAAAAAAAAGAGAAAAAAAAAATAATTTAATAAACGGGCCCGAGGTTAAATTATATTTTTAATTATAATAGTTAAATTAATAAAAAAAAAAGTTAGTATTAAATTAAAAGTTTAATTTAATTACGGTATATAACTAACTATATAGGGGCTAATTAGGGGCCCTATTTTTAATTATTATAACTAGCCTAACTTATAGTTAGAACCTCCTTTTTATACTTACTATGTAAATATTTATATAGTTTAATTAATCTCTTCGTTAACTATAGTTTAAACTAACTACTCTATAATAGGGATACTAATAGGAGGAAACCCCCCACTCAACGCCTTGATGCCTCCACCTCTTCCTCAGACATATCACAGAGCTCGTAGTATTTACTAACTAACTCGCTCAACTTTGGCTCCGAGGCTACGAATATCTTCACCTGCTTGCGCATGGCCATCGCTTCTTCTCCAACTTCAATTCCACTGGGAATACTGTCAGCTAAGAACCATGATTTCTCTTCGTTACCCTCGAAACAGATCTGTAGTGTGTATTAGTTGTTAGCCCAGTCGCTCATCCTCTACAATATGTCTGACCTGGCGGAGTTGTAAAGTATAGAGCAAATTCATTCAACATACTTCTGCCTCCCGCATGATGTCGTTCGAGGCGCACCATACTTCACACGGCTTTCTCCCGTTCGTTTCAATGAGTCGTGCAATGCCAAAAACTTCACAGAGAGTATCTGCAGCTTCGGTCTTTTGATCCGGTAATTCCGTGGGCGCAGTGAGAAACTTGGCAAAGATACTCCGGATTCTATCTTCATCGGCAGTCTGCACAAGCTGTCTAAGGCAGCACTGCGTCTCTTCAATGGGTACTTGGCGCCACATGAAGTCGGTCATAGTATGGCGGTACCTCCACTCTAGGGCATCAGCATGCGAAGGGACTTTCGTTCGTAGTGCGGTCTACTTCGGCATTTTAGGTCAGCGCTGGGAAATAACTTTTCATTATTGTCGTATCATTAATGATTTGTGGATAAATTTTCCGCAGTCGGCAACAAGCTCTTACGATGATAAAATTTTGGAGCTCCTCGAGATGTTCGCACTGTTGTTCGGTGATACTTCCGTTTGTTGACGACATGGCCAACCTTGGAGCTCCGATCGGGACTTCGGACTTGAAATCAAGCTAAACTATGGTGGTAGAGTGTGTGACAAGAATCTGGGGGTGTGGTGTGTGCCATTTCAAGCATACATCAAGCATTCTATTTATGCACGCACATGATGATTAAGCCTTAGTAGTGGCTGCTGACACGACAAAGATGCACGATGTTGAGCTGACGACCTTGACTTCTTGTAATCAAACCCCGCAGATCCTTCGCTCTCGTTGGGTCTTGACACCACTTGATTGGCGGCAGTGATCAAAGAAGGCAACTCAGCAAGGATGAAACCCACATGATTCGAAACACACAATCATGTGCCATGCATACATAAGTTCTTTTGTCAATCTCTTATTACTTCCTGGAATTACGAGCCTCGTTCTCAAAACCTACAATATCCCATGAAAACTATTCCCTCAAGTAATCAAACATCTTCGCCATGACTTAACCCAATGTAAACCAACATAAGTAAGACATGAACGTAGAATGCTCTTCAGTCAAAGAAAGTCTTCTCGAGTTTCATCTCGACTGCCCTTAGTCTGGACGTGACTTTCCAATAGCAACCTTTTCATGCGACAACAGGAACAGAATGAGCCTATAAACAAGATAGGCCACTAGAGACGACTGGAAACACCTGAACGGCGGTTGGGAATAGGTGTATCCCGATAGGCTGGTGGCAGAATACCTGCGAGTTCAGCTTTGATCTGCAATGCCAAAGTCCGTGAATGCCATCGCTGAAGCCTCGTATCACCACCCATAACCCAGTAGTTGTCAAGCCGGGACTGCCGTTTCCACACTCCCCGAACCTCTCCTTCCGAATCGACACCCCAAGTTGCATCAAGTCGAGCGGCGATCTCTCGAGGTCCAAGGGTTCCGCTGTTTCCGTCTTGGTCTCCTCTTGACGGATTGTTAATGTCATTCGTTGTCGAGGCCCCCAGTATGTTTGCCGCTGTCGTACGCGCGTCTCGGTCAGCAAATCCCGTACACCACACCACGGCATCCGCATCAAGTGTGCTACCGTCAGAGAATTTGAGTCCAGTGGTAGTGAAGGCAACGGGCTCGACATTGGCTTTGACACCTGCTTTACCCTCGGCTATCAGCGCCGTGCCGCCCACATCGAGGTAGTGTCCTCCAGCCTTTTCAAACAAATTGACCATCAAGCAGCATTCCGGTGAGCGGCTGTCTAAGACGGGGAATCCGGCTTTGGCAAGGGCGACATAGCGATCCGGCTCTTGAGAGGCAAGCTGGGAGAAGTGTCCCCGCACCATGTGAGCGTCGATGTTAGTGGGCATCGCCATAGAATCCTTATCTGCTTCCACGCCAAGCTTCTCGTAATTTCCATGCGCTGCAGGATCGCACACGTACGCGACTGGGAAGATGTAAGTCGGGGAGCGAACAACCATTGTGGTCGCCAGACCGGCAGCGTAGCAATCCTCGAGAATGTCAAACGCGGTGTTTGCTGAGCCTATGACCAGAGCAGACTAGGTGGGAGAATAGGGGTCAATCAAGTAATCTATCGCCGTCCGATTCGAAGCATTTGACTGACCTTGACACCAAGCATCTTCAAGTCTTTGGCGTTACGATAGGCAGTAGAGTGAACACTGACACCCCGATAAAGATCAGCATCAGCCATAGGCGGCATATGAGGCTTCTGCGATCCTATCCCTGTTGCTTGAACTATGTGCCTGGCCACCGCAACACGCTGACCGGTGGGTGAAAAAAATGTCACTGTGTAGAGTTTTGAAGCCTGGCTGTATGTTGTCGAAATAATCTTGGTCGAGTTGAGAATGTTCAGATTGAATATTTCCACGTATCGCTTCACCTGATTTGCAAGTTCCTCTCTGGTGAGGAAGTGTGGAAATTGCTGCTCTTTTGCGTATTCTGACCAAATTGCTTAACGTTAGTATGATTGGAATACTCCGCGGCTCAAACTCAACACTTACCCAGGTACGCCATGGTGCATATTGCTGTTGGAATATGGAACTTCATTGCGTGGTAGCGAAGAGCCCAGTTGTCTCCCGGGGCGGGGTTCCGATCGAGCATGACGCTCTCGACGCCCAAAGCCTTCAGCCGAGCAGCGACTGTCACTGCGCTACATCATTTCAAGTACACGTACTCGTTAGCTAATGTGGATTCGTTGAAGGTATCGATATTCCGTTCGAGCTTACCTGTTGCCGCCACCGATGATAACCACATCGGTTTCGAACTGTTCGAGAATGCCCAGCTGCTTTGCAGGACGCCGCAACAAACTCAACTTTTCGGGATAGTGGACAAAGTCCTCAAGTCTGGTGCTCAATACCCAAATTTTCCAGCTCACTATCTTCTTATTCCCAGTTTGGCGCTTGTGGGGTAGAAGAATAATTTTGCCATGACAGTGGGCAGCTGGGGACGCTGTGCTGAATGTGAAATTACAGTCGATGAATTGCTTCGCGTCATGGACCAGTCAGTCTGTTCCCCAACGAATTGGCACGAATGAAGACTCACGAGGGTAGGAGTGACCGGCGCGAAACTCGCGACTCCATCAATTCCAATATCTGCTACTCCTCGGAGATTCTTTGTCTCCAAGAGACTGCTTGCAATGACGCCCGCCCGTTGGAATGTTCGAAGGTGATACGTTAGTGCTAGCTGATCCTTCCAGTATGCCTGCTCCGCGAAGAAGCAGTCTTCCAGAGCAGTCGCATCATTGGCCTTCAGTGCTGATGTGAGTTTTTCGAAGAGATCGAGGGCGATGCTGGTACTCGTGCTTCCGGTCATGTTGGCAGGGTCTATCATCCCCTCGGGGATGATCGGAAGAGGTGTCTCGGCCATCATTGTACGTATATCCGCCTTGAGCGGGTATTCTTCATACACTTCAGCCATGATTTCTCTGCAGACTTTGTCAGCTTGACACAAACTTCACCTGGTCAAAAGAGAGGAGTGCTGAGACGCAGGATCTTGCCCCTAAGATTCTGTCCTGGTTAATGAAGCTTGGGACTGCCGCTAGCGAGTAGATGACCGGGTGGCATGAATGAGGGGAAGTGTCTCATTCTTAGCTTCGTGACTACCATCTCAAAATGGGCAGAGATTCGTCCGATCCTTCTTATTCCAACACGCCAACGGCCGTAGCCAATCGTGGCCGGCGAGCTTCCTGGCGGAATCGATGTCTCTCCGTGGCTGTCACACTAAGATATCACAGTGAGTAATAAAAAGAAGCAGCGACTGGAAGCGACCGGTGTTCGGTGTTCTTTGAAATCCTTCTTCTCCATGGCTTTCAGTGCTGTCTGTGCGGAGAAGAAGCCGCTCTTCGGCTAGACGTAGACTCCGAGACTTGTCCTTCCTCACCTTTCACAAGGCGTTGTGTACATACTCTTTTCATCCCTATTCTTGAATCAGACGCATCAGTCATCTGCAGCCGTTCACGCCTGAACTCTAGCTCCCCCGTAAACTCTCGTCTTCTGAACTGCGGAGGTAGTGTGTGGGGGTCTTGCGGTCACCGCGGTGTCCGTTCATCACGTTCATCCTACCATGGACATCTTCTGGATCATAGGAATCGCGCATCTTTGTTTTCAACATGCTTTGACTAAATGGTCCTGTACTTGATTTAAGCTACACACAACACTTTTGCAATCTTCAATGTCCTCAGTCTTGACGCACTATTTTATCATGGCTCAGCCTACATGTTGGACTGACGTCTGACAAGTACACTGAGGCAGATCCTTCTGTGATGGTTTAGACTCTGCAAATACGTTTTCAATATGACTCGAGATCACTTGACAATAAAGCCCCACCGACCTTAGTTACAGGGCGTCAAAAGATTCTCATTTACCTACACAGTGTACAGACCCCGTGATTCCACGTGTTTGCCCTCGCTACGTTTCCAGCCCCGGGACAACAAGTCAGGATCGCGTCTTTCCTGGTTTGAAGGCCACGAGTCCTCTCCTCGTAGCCCCCAAGATGAACTCCCGTCACTACCAATCTCTCCAGACTCCTGTCTTCTGAAGTTCCGTATGAGGCTTGGTTCTCGTTGCAACGGGGGATATTGAAGCTCAAGAATCGTACCATCATGGCCCGATCTTGATATTTGTTCAGAACTGGGAAGACTCCGCTTTGGAATAGCTGACTTTGAACTTTCACTATCACTCGTATTTCCGATAGCCTTCCGGAAAGCCGCGGACAAATGTTGGACAACTTGATCGGAGTAGATAGCATAGCCTGCCAGGGGAATGAAGAAGGCAATCGAGACGGAGACTAGGTTCTCACCCTATTAGAAAAATCTAGCAGACATTCATTGACATAGATTTTCTTACAAATAACGACGAAAATCCAGCCTGGTGCCTCCATGAAAGAGTTCGCATCGATCGCGAACAGGGAAGTCAGAAATGAGAGCGGGAGCTGGAATGGAACACGTTAGTACATGTAATTAGAAAAGCTCGACTCTGGTGGTGTGTCGTACAAAAAGGATTGTAACTACGGTAAAAACCATCAACGTTTTTCCTTGCTTCATTGACAATTTTGACTGGTCATTAGCTGCCATACTCATCTCGAGCGATACAGTCGTCTGCTGAAGTGATAGAGTGTTGTTGACCTGCAAGTTTGGACATTAGAATAGAGTCAAGTGATTTGCAAACATGCTTACCGAAGTCTGAATTCGGTCTGCCACCTTGTCCATTTCCTTTATGTCATTAACAACGTGGGAGGCACTAAGACCAGCTTCTTGAGAGCCTGGAAGCTTTTGCATCTCCCGCTGAACATCTCGTTGGTATTGTGCGACCGCTTTGAGTATGTTCAGTTCGTCCCGAATGTCTTTGATACGGCTGGATAGATCCTCTGCCTTTCTTATGGCAACTAAATTGTTCTTTATGCGTGCTTGCCTCTTTCTTTCCAGCTCATTGTCGGTATCTGTTCGAGTTGATTTGTCGTCAATGACCGCCTGACAGCTCTCCACGCCAGGTTTCTTTATTCCGAGAGCAACCTGAAATTCTTTGATTTCATTTTCGTCGTTCATTGTGGCTAGTATTTCGCCGGCTTCTGAGCTAAACTTTGCGAACAGATTTGCTTCGTCGATACCCTAATTAACCTTTAGCCAATTCAATTGATCCCAACGTGATTCTTCACGTACGATTTTGTTGATGGAGTTCGAAAACATTTGACGCATGGACAAGAGCTCTGGCGGGTACTCCACAGAGGACTGAGGGTTAGGCGCGAACTGCCAAGTCGGGGATTGAAGCGCAGGCTCCTCGGCGGTACCATTGACTCCAAGGGTAGTGGATGAACTCTTACGTGAGGCCTTTGGCAGAGTCTCATAGGATGATATGCAGAAGTCGATGATGAGCCGACTCATTTCAGCCGTTGATCCCGGCAGGGAGCGACTACCACCGGATTCCGTTTGCTTTGTAAGATGGTCAACCACGCCCTCCAAGAGCACATTTTTCTTCCCATCAATTGGATGAGAAGAGGCTGTAATCAGCCACTCTGAGAACGTGTCAGCTGAGGTAGTGAGAAATGAGGAGAGCGCCTCCGGACATACTATCTGCGATTGTCCAAATCCATAGCTGGTTAACTCGGATTAGTGGCCAAAAGTCTTTGTCCTCAATCTTGCCTGGTAAGCCCTTAGTGACAACCTGGGATTCGTTGCGTGCCTTTCGGTCTTTGGAAGCTTCCTGATCAGATGCAAAATGGTAATACCATTCGTCAAGGGTGGAAGAGCCGTGGATAACTCCTGGTTTGTATGTGCTCAGCAGTTGTTCATACTTGTATTTCTCCGCACGCAGAGCCTGCAAAACGTTCTTTGGATCATCTTCGACATCCGGAGTCGGACTAAAAGGTTCCTCTCCTTCTTCTTCGCGACATTGAGTGGCGTAGGAGAGATACGGCATCTTCAAGAATGGGTCAGAACACAGCCGTTTCAACACAGGCAAAGTTCTGGCTTACATAAACCGCCGATGCAGGTGTTTCGTTCTCTTGGACTGTTTCCACAAAGCGAGGCCTCATCATACGCGAGGCAGATATCTTGTCCGGCACTTCAACCCAGCTGTCTCTGAAAAACGACTTCACCTGATAGAATTGACTTGCATCGCTTTCCATATCATACATGATTCGTTGGAGCAGGTCCTAGCAGATCGTTAGTCAGGACTTTACGGGCAGTAATTGAAGAGGGACAATATGATGGCTTTACATTCATCCATCGAACCTATTGTCAAGCCTATCAGCCATATTCTCAAACGTACAATAATTCGACCTTTTTGCATGTCTGAGTACTGACGTTGGTAGATGGTAAGTGAATCCAAGTAAACTTGGGCTCGTTGTCGACGTAGATTGGTCGTGGAACATCATACAATGGTCCTGTCTCCCTGCCAAAGGAGTGCACACCGAGAATCCCTTTTACTTCTTGTATCATCTCGAGCATGATACGTTGCGGACCATGGCTGTAAATGGCTTTTGTCAACGGCCGATACCTCCGAATTATCCCAGATTGGTTCACATTCTTGTAAACCTGAACGATGGCAACGTCAAGCTCCTTCGCATACGGAGGGAGTTTGTGCCAGAGAGTCGGACGAGTGAAAGTAGGATCGTCTGTACACATCAGCCCGATGGGTGGGTCAAGAAAGATGTCATTGAAGGTATTTCTTATACCTTGCTGACAGTGAGCTGGGTGGTCTGTTGAAGCGTCTCTATCTTCTTCTCGGTCGATCTGAGCCTGTATCTTGTCGATGATAAATTTCGAGGTTTCCAGTGCCCGGTGCGTTGATTCCTCTCGCGGTGAGGCTGCACATTCAAGCCAGAAGACAGAGGGCAGTCCAGCATAAGCTGCCCATTCGAGCGTAGTCCACTGAGCTGTGTTCCAGTTTCCGACCGGGTGATGGAAAAGCTTTAGTCTTTCCATGATGAGTTTCCGGCCAACATCGTATACGCCTGATCTGCCAGCTGTCCACATTAAAGCTTCGAAAAGCTGACCTTTTGGATCAAAGCGGGCAATTTCCGCCTTAGACACCGAGGTTGCGTTCATGCCTTCAGAGGCGTAATAGTGAATGATTGATTTCACCATATGCCGGGTGCCCCATTCAATTATTAATTTCAGCGCTGCGAATGCGGCCTTTCTTGAGACTCTGAATCGATATTCTTCGGCTAGAATTAGCTCCACGATGTTGTCCTGGAGGTGTAAGATGGCATAATCCAAGGCAGTGCGCATATTGCTTTCATGGGAGTCCCAGCTCTTTATGCATATTGCTCCCAAGTCAGCACCGGAGTCCAACAAGACTCGAACTCCTACCTCATATCCCAAACTAGCAGCAAGCATGAGTGGCGTCAATCCGTATTGGTCGGGAACATCAAGCTGCAAATCTTCATCTTCTGTTCGTGGGCAAAGCAGCATTCGCATGATGGACTCCACCTTCCTATCCGTTGCTACCATCAAAGGAGTGTTCTCAAACTCGTCAACAATATTGAGTTTAGCGCCATTGGCTAGCAGGATTTCTGCAATCTCAGGGTTGCGGTGGTAAGCTGCGAGATGAAGTGGATTCAGATGCGAGTGTTCCTCGGAGAACTGGAGTATCGATCTGTCGTTTTCCAAGAGAAGCTCCACGATATCCTCCGCGCCGCTCAAAACTGCGAGCGAAAGAGTCGAGTTCTCTGCCTCGGTTAAGATCTTAATTGAGACTCCATTCTCGAGTAAAGCTTTGACAACGCCGGGCTGATTTCTCAAGCATGCTGTGTGGAGGGGAGTGTGACCCGATTCGTCTCGGACCTCTTGCTCTGCGCCGGCGCTGATGAGCACTCGAGCTGCTTCCGTAAGTCCATTTCGGGCAACAATATGTAGGGCTGTCATATCAGAGTCTCCTTTGGCGTTGATGTGGTCCCTCCAAGGCCCGCGCAACATTTCATCGAGTTTCTTCGTGCCGACATGCTCCATATCACCATCCCACATGTCTCGGTCATCGAGAAATTGATGCATATCCTTTGTTATCAAGTCGTGATCGCCTTGCTCTGGACTTTCATCAGGTTTGACCGCAGCTGCATACGCACTGGGACTTGTGGTCTTCTCTTCCCCGCCATCATCGAGGAACACCTGAATCTCTTCACTGATAATTGGTGCTACTGGGGTCGCAACTCCAGGATTCGTAGTGTTATCGCTAGAGGACGAGCTTCTGTTCTGCTCTTGGTTGTCTTTAGGGCTGTCGTTGCCGTTGTGCTTAGAGTGGTGGTTGATAAACGTGTCCTCTGGGACGGGGCTTTTCCTGTCACTAGTCGTCATTTCGTTGTCAGATGCTGACAGGTTTCCTGGAGCACAGGTGCGGGAGCGCAACCGTCGAAATGACGCGGGACATCGCCATCAAATATGATATCTGCTACGCTCCAGGAGACCGTGACCCATAAGACCCCCCGTCATTTACCTGCGGATAAATGAAATGTCACTGCAGTCCTTTACGGCGTTGTTGGTTGCACAGTTGCACTTGACCAGATTTCTATGAATCCCTGCCAAGGTGCAGCATGCCATGAGCTGAAAAGCCGTCCCACCGGCGAGACCGGAAAACAGCCTGTAGAATGAGGATCCATTTCCTGCGAGCATGCAGGAAGCCGTTGGACGTGCTTGCGCTCTGGGGGTGAGGTATTCACTGGTACCCCCAAGCTAGGCTATCACTTCTTGACCTGCATAACTCGTGATCAATACGGCCGATGCGATCTCATTCTCACCAAAAAAGAGTTTGAAACGACCAATCAAAGGCCATTACTACCCGCTGTAGTGATTGAATCATGCGCAAGGACGGAGTTCGGCTCCGAATGGCAAAATTCCCGAAAGTTATGAATACAGGATGACGTGCCGTTGGGTGTCATCGCTGTTGGTTCTGTTGTTCTTGGCACAGCCACCATGGCTTTTGCGGCGGCTGGACCTCCCAAGCAGTGTTCCATACAGAAATAGAGGGTTATCATAAGTTCCGAGATGAATCTTGCACAACGAAGGGAACTAATGTGTAGAATGTGAGGTCGTTGTGTTTTTCAACAAGTCGGGGTGAAACTCATGGAACTACAGGTCGCTAACATCGGACTCGCCATGGAAGTCGTAAAACACAAGTGAGCCATCCCTCCCTATCTCGCTAATCTCCATCCCGCATCCTCTTTCTATTCCACTAGCCTGCCGTCATCTGCCGATGACTCAAGACAGAGTCCGACGAGAGGAAGCCAACTCCCATCTCTCCATCACTCAGACATGTCTCTTTTCTCAGTTGCGCAGTTATGAGAGATATTCGGTAGCAATAAGCTCAGGGTCGGATGGCCTTACAGTGTGAGCAGACTTGAGGGCGCTTGAAAGGGTGGCACAATCTCATATACAGGCGATTCTTCTTGAGAGTAAGCTCCATCACATAGCCACTGCGCTCAATCATCTTGCCGAAGAAGCGCACACCTCTCTTCTGAAAAGGCAACCACAAGGTCTGAAGATCGTCGGCGTGTTCCTCCTCCCACTCAGCTAGTTCAGGAAAAGCGGCATGATTGATGCGTCTGAGGGCTTTCTTGTGACTTGGGTCAGGGGTGGTCTTCGTATGAATGTCATGCCACTGGCCAACCACAATGGCAAGTTCAGTGAGACTCGGAAGGGCTGCGAGGACAGTAAGGGCCGCACCGAATTCGTGGCGAAGGGGAAGATGAATCCGACGGATGCAGTCAATGAGCGGTGGTGCCTGGGGCGTAGGTAGATGAAGAGACTGTCGAAGCGAGAGTGCAGCCAGTTGCATGTTTGCCTCGTCCTTGTCTGCCACGAGCGGAATGAAGCGATCGATAGCAGGGAGAACCCAAGCGTCAATTGGAAGTCGTTCAGAGACGTAAGTACGATAGATCTTCCCCATCGGATGACGAAGGAATTCTCGATGGACCAGCGACCGACTCATGCGATTGATTTGTGAGGGAAGCTGAAGTCTGCGAAAGCGGCCTCGGAGGTTGACCTTCTCGCGTCCGTTCTCGACGAAATCCTCAAGGAAGACGACTTTTGAAGGTGTCTCGTGAACGTAGGCGAGCCACCAGACGATGCCTTTGTCGGCTTCTTTGGCGTCGGCAATTAGGTGGTCGACGATGAGCAATATGATGTCCATAGACAGCACCATTGATCCCTCCTTTCCATCCCTGGTTGGTTGGTACGCCATGATGCGGAAGTCCCGAATGTATGGTTGCGAAACTTGCTGCCGAAGGTGTGTTCGTAGAGGTTCAATCGGTCAGGTTGCTGTCCAAGGTCGTCGTATGTGAGCAAGTCAAGCGATTAAACGCTCATCGATTGATTTTCAACTGGAGATCTCAGAGTCAGTAAATCTCATGAGGTACAGGGGCAAAGAATGAGCGCACTTTGTTCCAGCCCTCCGGTGATAAGGACCGCGAACCTTCTGGCGAAGGATCGAAATAGCTGAGATTGGCTATGCTTGGAAGAGAGGAAGACGAGAGAGAACAGAGAACGTAGACAAGGAATGCAACTATTCTTTCTTGCTCTTTCCTCATTTTTCACTGGCTAGGTAGCTCCTACCTGAAAACACAAGCTCTTTGAAACGGGAAGGCACAATTGCCTGAATACTGCTGCGTTTGCACAAGAGCGATGATATCACGTCACATTATTGAAGTGGATAACAAAGAATCCAGCGGAATACCCAAGGACAGGAATGGTTTTGTTCGAACATCCACTCGTATTCTTGCCTTACTCAAGATAGGATATTTGTGCCTGTAGATACTCACCCTAAAGATACTTAGGTACACTGTAGATACACGGATAGCTTTGATCAACACATCATACTTATCTTAAGATATAACTGGCCAGGAAAATAAGTGCCTACTGTTCGAACAATATTCTTCATACGTCTCTAGCAATGTTCAATGGACGTCCGGTGCCCAAGGTGATTTTGATTAGCTAAATAATTCCACTGAGTTGAAATTAGAACCCTTGAACATTGGCCGCCTGGCGCTGATAATTTATCATAGGTGTAGTATACTCACAGTCTGTATCTGCAGCACATACCTAAGCTCAAGTGCTGTCCTGAAGACGATCAAGTTTTACCCCATCAATATGGCAAAGGCAGATTATCTCCGAATTTGGCCCAAATTTCCTCTACCACTCGTTTTTTTAACTTAGGGATGTAGTCGGAGTAAAGGTAAGCTTAACCCCTGTTCATTTTGATCTTCAACATTTGCTTCTGTCTTTACACTGTCGATGTCCCGTAGTTGATGGAATACCTGGCCATGCTCAAGACTCCAACAAAAACACGGTTGACGTTAACCTGTCAAAAGGGGAAGGACCCCCAGTTCCACGCTGAAAGAAATATGGAACATTCGATTGATAAGTCGACCCACCCCCTTTTAGCCACCCCCCCCCCCCTTTTAGCTACCCTATTAAAACATAGTATTAAAACATCGTTACTAACTATACTTAATTAATTAACTATTTTCTATTATTATAATAATATAGTTATTATTCTCTTTAAGTAATTCGACCCCTATAAGTTAACTAGAACTAATTAAATAATTATTAAAGTCTTCTTAAGCTCTTTATATATACTAAATATTCGTAAACTTAGTATTTAAGTTTATTAATATACTTTTTTTATAGCTTTAATTAGTTAACTTTAATTTTTAAAACTCGAATATAATACTAAGATATTATTAAATAGTAGGCTTATTTATTAAATACTTTTCTTATTTTTTTAAATAGTAGTCGTTAAGTATTATAGTTTAAACTAAGCTTTATAAATAGCTTTAATTAATTATAAAGCTCGCTAGCTTTTTTAAAAGTTAACTAGTTAATAATAAACGCTATTAATATTTAATTAATAGCTTTTTTAATAAGAATTAATATACTAGCGTCGGAAATTAATATACTAGCGTTACTCTTATATTAGCATTACTATTTTACTTTTTAATTAATTTAAAAAAATAGTACTTCTTTATAAAAGTAATAAGAGTAACTATATTAATATAACTATTCTTATTATCCTCTTTAACCTAAGCTCTAGTTTAAGATTTTTAAAAATAAAAATATTATTATAACCTACGTACTTATTTAAAATTATTATATTACCTATTTAAAATTTATAAATCTTAAATTAGTTAATAATATAAGCTTTTATAAATCTTAAATAAGTAAAGCTTTTTTTTATTATATACTTAAAATATATAAAAAATAAATTATAATAATATTTACTTAACTACCTCTTTTAATATAATTATAATAATTTATTATTATTATAAACTATTTTTTATTAGCTCTATGTTTTTTAAATACTAAGTTATATTAGCTATTTATTTATATAATTCCTTATTATCCTCTGTTTATTAAAAATACTAAACTAGCTCTTTATTTATTATTAAAATAAGCTTAATATTTAGTTTTAACTTAGCTAACTTATTTTTTTTATAAACTTAGCTAGCGTTAACTTATTTTTATTTTTAAATAAATAGCCTTATTTTTTATTATTTATATCTTAGTTATTATAAATAATATAAGCTTAATTAATTAATTAGCTTTTTTTAAATAAAGCTAATTATAATAAAATAAGCTATACTATATTCTTTAGCTTATTATAAAAAAATATAATAATTTTAAAGTTAAAGATTTAGTAATATAAATTAAAAAAAAACGTTTTTTAAAAACGTTACTAAGGGTATATTTCTTATTTATTAAAAATAAGTAAATTTAATATTTTAAAATAGATTTTATAATAGTATAAGATACTTAGTTTAATTAAAATAATATAATCTAAATTATAAAATCCGAGAGGGTCTAAGAATAGCCTCTTATTAAATAATATTACTTTTTTTATAAACTAGCTTTATATTTTAATTAAAATAAGATATTTTAAAAAAAGTATTATTTAAAGTGTATTTAAGTACTTAAAGCAAGTACTTATATACTCCTAGTTTATAAATATCTCGTTTTTTATATAAGCTTAGTAAAAATATAGTTCTTAATTACTAATTATATCTTATATAACGTTAATAAGCTAATATAAATAACTAAAACTATTTAAAAAATAACTCTTAATATTATTATTACTTAATTTAATATTAAAAATAATATAAGTACTAAAGTTTTAGTATTTTTAAATAAAATAACGGGCTTATTATACTTTTAAAAATAAGTATATTATATAAAAATACTAGAGGATTAGGCGTTAGTTATTAAACTCTTTATAGAGCTTAGTCTAGGTTTTTTTAAAAAATATACTTAGTTTTAATAAAAATAATAAGCTTTTATATTATAAAAACCTTATAATATATATAAGAGGGGGGCTTATAAATAAATATATTAATATAAGCCTTATTTTTATTACTTAGTATAGTTATTACTTATATTAATAACTAATATCCCTCGTTATTAAACTTATTATTATTATTATTATAACTACGGTCCTTAACTTACTTTTATTTAGCCCTAAGTATAATATTAAAATTAATATAATAAATATAAAGTTATTACTAAACGTTTAAAAACTACTCGTTTAGTATAGTTTTTATTTATTTATTATAGTTTATAATAATAATAATAGGGTAACGGACTAAGTATTAGTTTATAAATTAGTAAATACTTACTAAGAGAAATTAAAAACCTTTTAGTTTTTTATTATTAATAAGGCCGAACGCGGTATTATAAATAAATTTAAAATAGGTCTACTTAGTAACTTAAAAAAGAGAGAGCTTAAAATAATTAATATTATAAATATTATTAAAACTAATTACTTTAAAGAATCGCTTTTATATTTAAAAATAATAAGAAAAGGTTTAGATAAGGCTAATAAAGTAGTTTAGCTTATTATCTATTTATTTTATTATATATAGGATATTTTACTTATTAAATAGCTTAATTAACGCTATAGTTAGTAAATATTTAGCTAGTTTTTCTTAATTTATACGAGCCCTAGCGTTATAAATATTTTACTAAGTAAATAAGGACTCTAAGAACTATTTTTAAATAATAATACGTATATTACGAGCCCGAATCTTAACTTATTAGCTTATAATTTTAATAATATCTTTAACTATTTTAATAAGTTTATAATATAAAAAGTACGTAAAAGCTTTAAAACTAAGGCTATAATTATATTAATTATACTAGGGGTTTGGATAATAATATAATAACTACTTATCCTTTTTTTAAGCCTCGGTAATAACTTATTATTTATAATTATATTTACGAGATTTATATTATTAAATATTAGTACTTTATATAAACCTAAGCTTATTAAAATAATTATATTAAAAAGTATATTAAATAATTTAACTTCGAGCTTTATACCTATTTTATTTTATAATACTAAATTTATTAACTTTTATAAAGTTATTAACTTAGTTAAAGAGGGTATTATAAGTTTATTCTAAATTATTAAGAATTAATAAGTTTAGGATTTTAGTTATAAAAAGAGAGGAGGATTAGTTATTTAGAGTATAATAAGAGGTTATAGTTTAAAAAAATACTTTATTTTAAGTAAAAAATAGCTATAGAAGTAAATAAGATAATAAATTAACTTAGGGACCCTATATTTATTATTATTAATAAATATATTTTTAATATTAAAGTAGTATTATTATTAATTATTAATTAGTTTTAATAACTTATTTAATAAGCTAAAGAGTATTACTAAATTATTTTATTATAAAATAAAAAGGTTATTAAGATTATTCGCTAGGGAGAAAGGGGTTATATTTTAAAAAAAGTTATAAAAAAGTAATTCGCTAGGTTTTTATTATTTTTTTAAAAAAATAGTAAGTAAAATATAATATAAGCTCTATATTAAGGTAATTATTTATAAAAAATTACGTATTTTATAGTATACTTACTAAGAGCTTAGTAATAAAGTCGTATTACTTTTTAAAATTACTAATTTTAAAAAATTAGCTAATACTAGGGTAGCTATTTTTAAAGAGGGAAATAATAATAATTAGTTAGATAATAATAAAAAGTCATAATTAATTAATAATTATTTTTATAAAGAGGGAAGTCTTTTAATAAGGGTATTACTTTAAAATTAGCCCTAAGGAACGTCTTTAACTTTAATTATAGAAACTATTATAAATAAATATTATAAATTAGATTTCGAGGCTTAATAATATAACCTAAGTATAAAGGGAGTAAAGGAATAAAAGCTTAGGATACTTTATAAGTATTTAGTAAAATTTAATTATACTAATAATTCTTTTTAAATTAATTAAAAAGTAAAATAGCGACGCTAGTATAAGAGCGACGCCGGTATATTAATTTATAATATAAGTATATTAATTCTCTTTTTAATATTATTAATTATTTACTTAATATTTATAGTCTTTTTAATTAGTATAATTAAGTTAAGTAGGACTATTAAATTAATAAGTAGTCTAGTTATATTAAGAGGATATAGTTTAATTACTTTCTATTTACTTTATATATTTAATAATATTAAACTAGCTAAACGAGCTTTTTAATAATACTTTAAGAAGTACTACTTTTTAATAATAGTAAAATTATTTATTATATCCTCCTTATTAAGCTCCTTTTTATATTTAGACTTAATAAGTTTAAAAATAGCTATATTTAATAGTTAGAGGATATAAAAAGTATATAATAATAAGAATAGTAAATAGACGTTATTTTTATAATATTCTTATATAAATTCTATTATTATATACCTCTTATAACTATTTAAAACTAATAATTAAGGCTTATTAAATATACTAAGCCCCCTAAGGGGGGGGTTTTAGTTTATAATAAGAATACTATTTTTAACTACTTAAAAGTAGTTTTATTAATTATCTAGCTATTATCTATTACTATAAACTCCTAACTAATATAAAAGTTAAGTTTAAATAAAAACCACTATTATTATACCGACTTTTCTTTATATATAATTAGTAATTTAATAACTTAATTATTAATAAAAATATACTTAATTATAAATACCTAAATATACGAACTAAGCTTTTTTTTTATATTATTATAATCTTTATTTTATTTAAAACTAGGCTATGAAATCCCTTACTTTTTAAAATACTAGTCTTATTTATATTATATTTATTAACCTATTTAATATTACTAATTTTTAGTATATTAAATAATCTAAATTATAACTTAATTATATTAATAATAGCTCTATTTAAATACCTCGAATTAATAATATAACTTTTTTAAACCTTAATTAATAAGTTCTTTTTTAAGAAAATATTTTTTTTAAAAGAATTTATATCCCCCTAGGATCTTAGAACTCTCTTAGCGAATTTTTTAAACTATTTATAAGTTAGTATAATATTTAAATTATATTAAATATAAACTTATTAAGCTAATTAGTTTTTTTATTATAAAAAAAGCCTCTAGAGGTCTATAAATATTATTATTCTTATTTAGTAGTTTTTTTTATAATTATAAAAAGTTAATTTTAGAACTCTAAACTTAAGTAAGGCTTAATTAATTAAAAAACCTCTTTTAATAGCCTTAAGAGCTTAAATAATTTTATTTTTCGTATACGAAATTATTATATATTAATAAATAAGTATATAAAAAAGAATTATATTTAGACGATTTTTATAATTATTATAGTAGTTTAAAAATCGTGGGTAGGGTTTTAATACGGTAGCTAGGATAGAGAAATGGGGTGGCCAAAAGGGGGTGGGTCGACTTATAGAAAGAAGAAATAATCTTGAAAGAACGGGATTTTAGTGATTGAGTAATACTATGAATTCAATACTGTCGGAAATCGACTAAGGCTAACCGGAGGTCATGAACGGAGCCCCGGGACTACCGAGGTTTGAGGAGTAGGAGCAGGAGAGATCGTGGTTTCGGAGTTACAATTTGCGCAATCGGGGCCGAAGACAATAAACAATCCGCCGTCAACTAGACGATATTTACTCCACATTGAGTGAGCATCTAGTTCTACAAGTCTCCGAAGATATTGTCCAGTCATAAAAGCGCATGTCACATTGTGAGCATACGGCAATTAAAGTTATGGCAAGCGAATCGTGATGTGGGTAACAATTACACTCATTTAAGTGGGCGGCCAGACTTATCCCTGCCAACATTTACTTGCGCCGCCGCTGTATCAAGTCACTTGAAGCCTGTGCTGGGATAAGGTAGTTAAATGCTCTTCACAGGCAGATAGTCTTGGTTTCTTCATGGCGAGGGACTTGACCGTGCTGCATTTACCTTCACCCAGGTGCTCAGGCACCTGCTCAAGGTGAGATCTGTATTGAAAGATGTAGGCAACATCACGTTAGGCAGCAAGTGTAACATCGAGGCAGTGCTTATTTTTAAGTCGCCCTTGTAAGACAATAATTCTCACGCTAACACAACTTCGCCTAGGCACATCGACGTAATTGGCATTCCCAGCAGGTTTCTCATTCGTTCAATGCTTCCAGGTAAGATTAACGGCCGACGGCGCAGCTCCGGCTCTCACTCAGGTGTCTCAAAAACATGAGAATTTCTCAACCAGGCGGTCCAGCCCTGCGAGCCCTGCGAACTCTTGCGCCGACTGCGCCCGGAATCCTCCCGCTATCATGGGATAAATGCAGCGAGTCGCCGCGGTCCCTTCGCCGCGAAGCTACGGGAAAACCAGTCTATAAGCTGACTGCATCCAAGATAAATCGCCAGTTTTTTTCTGGTTCCTAATAACATCCGAATTCGATTTGCCTTGCCTCGTCAAATATTTGCGTACACCCAAAACAATAACTCACGTCTTTCCACCAAACAAGATCACCCTTCCACCAAGATAAACTCCAATCTCCACAAAAATGCCTGCTGTCCAGCTCTCAGAAACAGCCAACAGCGCCATGCACCATTTCCTTTCGGCGCGCGACTTCGACGACGACTACAACGACGCGCGGAACAAGGCCAGAGCAATCGGGGGTGGCGTAATCGCAGCCATTGTTGTCGTCATCGTCCTTACCATTGCCGGCGTTATTTTCGCCATTATTAAATGCAGCCGCAGCAGGAAGAGACGGGCGCAAAACGAGTTGGAGATGAAGAAGTACGTGGGCGGAGTTCCGGTGACCGATGCGGCAACGGCGGGCAACACGAACGTCCCGGCGCCCAGCGGGGGGGACATGAACGGATACGGGTTTAGCGGAGGATATGTTGCCAACGACGGAATTGCAGGCACCGGCAAGGATGCCCACAACGCGTCGGATGCGATGCCCCCGGCGTACACTGCAAACAACGGCCCGACGGCGAACTAAATTCTTAACGAACGACAACGAAGACAACAGATAACAATAGAGGCTGGGATCGGAGATTATGACTACCTATAGACATAGCGTTTCGGAAGAGAGCGAACAATCGTTAGGGCATTTCTTTTGTGATTCGAGAGGAAAAATCGACCCCGGGTGTTCGATAGCATTAGCTCAAAGCGGGCTAGGAAGAAGTGGAGAGGGTAGTCGGAGGGGCGCGTTTATCATGCTGGATCATGAATTTCAGAGGAAATATTACACATCGCATCAGTCGTTTGTGCAAAGCCAAGATCAGAAGCATTGATTTTACTCAAGATGAAAATACAGGTGTGAAGACAAATCTGGCAAATATGCACAAAGAAGTAAGAAGCCAAGTCGACGGATGCAAGCGTCTTCCTCATCCGCCAAGCTTGAACCTGGTGAGTGCTTCTCCAATGACCGTTGCATCGTCAAAGACTTAGTCGTAGTCTTAATGTCCAAGCTTGAAACCACCCCAGTTGAGCTTGCTGAACACCATGTTGGGGTCGTACTGAGCTCTGATATCCTTCATCTTCTGCAGGTTACCCTGTCCGTAAGCAGGGAAAGGCTTCTGCCACTCGCCCGCGTCGCCCATGTAGACGAACTCGGTCGCCAGTCCCAACTCTTGGTTGATCTCGTGGTGGTGGGCGAGGAAGTTCTGGGACCAGGCGGTCATGCGGAGGTCGTCCTCGGGGCGGGCCCAAGAGGTAGTGATTTGCCACCCTGAGATTCTCAGTCAGCCACTGTCGGTGATGAATTAATGTGGACGTGGGTGAGCAAACTTACAGACATAGGACTGGTCAGCATCCAGACCGAACGTGTTACCGATGCCGTTGTTCTTTCCAACCGCTAAAGCAGTTCTCGGGACCGTGTTCAAGATGAACGTAGGACGAACGCCTTCGATGTCGGCAATATCGGCGATAGCTTCAACCCAGGCCTGGTAGATTTCGTACAGGCGGTCAGCATCGGGAATGATCGTTTGGTGGCCGAACTGAATGCTAAACAGAAACCATTAGCTTGTTTGCGATAGAGAAGGATTATGGTGAGGACCTTTCTTACCGGAACATCTGGTTGGGGGACAACATCTGGGAGTGCCAGTCAATGGGACGGGTAACATTGTGGCTGCGGGAAACGGCAGGAATAGCAGTGAAGTTGGCAAAGTGAGACGGCGGCGAGACAGTGGTCTCCTGCAGGCCAAAGACTTGCGGGACGACCTCCATCGTCGTCACATTGTAGTTGATGTTGATGACGGCACCGGCACCCTCAGAGTTGTCGTCGCTGAGAGCGAAATCGGCAGCAGCCTTGATGAAGGCCTGTGTGGCAGACTCATTAAAGATCTGGTAAGTGCTAGTCGCCAATGGTAGGTCCAAAGTCTTGAGAGAGAACTTGGTGACGATGCCGAAGTTGCTACCACCGCCCTTGAGAGCCCAGAAGAGGTCCGGGTTCGAAGTGTCGGTTGCGGAGACTTGGGTACCGTTGCCGAGGACGACGTCGTACTTGACCACGTTGTCCATGGAGAAGCCATATTTGTTGAGGAAGTAGCTTACACCGCCGATCAGGGTCAGGCCGGGAACGCCGATGGTCTTCAGACGGCCGCCGATAGCGTACTTGCCGTACGGCGCCAGGACGGAGTAGACGTCGACCCATTTATTGCCGGGGCCGACGTCGACGGTGTTCTCGTCATTGTTGACTGTGACTGTATTCAGGCCGTTGAGGGCAAGAAGGACTCCATCGTCAATGGTGTTGGCTCCGGGGTACTGCAGGATATGTATGATTAGTGGGCTGCCTTATGGTGCAGGGGGCAAGAGGTTAGGGGGCTTGGGTGTAAGATTGTGCGTACGTTCATATGGCCACCACCCTTGACAGCGAACTGGGCCTTGCAGGTGGAGAGGATCTCCACGCCCTTAGCGACATCGTCGGCAGTTGAAGGGAGATAGATACAGGCCGGATGAAGGCTGGCTCTCTTGTCCCAGACGTTGATGCGCTGGGTCTCGTACGCCGTCGAATTGGAGAAGAGCGTAGAGTTAGGAGAATGGCTGCTCAAACCAGTACAAGCGCACTTGACATTGTCGGAGACCAGGAGGTCTCGGCGGCCGAAGACGGACTTGGTAGCCGAGGCAGAGTTAACCAGCAGAAGAGCTGGGAGAGCAAGAGAATACAACATGGCTGTGACTGACTGTCGATCGAAGTGCGGAAGGATAGGCTTGTTGGAGCGAGTGATTGGGGGTGAATGGTCAAGCATTTCGAGAACGATATGAGAAAGAATTCACCAAGTATTTATCTGTCTCGAAGGAGGTTCTCCTGAATAGCCTTGCCACTCTTGTTCCTCGGTGCAACCCCCTTTACAACAAAATGACACCCTCTCCGCTGCTGTCTCTACGATCTTCCTCAGTGACTACAACATGGTGCTCCATCATGATGATCCGCTATGAAAGTCTCAATCGCAATCGGTCTCGCTCTGTGGCTTGCAGCTTTTGAAGATGCTCAGCCTTGTAGGTGGAATCCATCAAAAAGATCCATTGCGGATTTCGTCACTCAAAGTCCACTCAAGGCTTCGACCAAGATAGTCTGGTCGAGTTTACGCTACTTGTTAGTCGACGATACGTAACACGCCAGTCCGCCATAGCCGTCTTCGTCAGCGAACCACTAAACCCTGGCCACTTACCTTAGCTACCTTGCCCTACTATCAGTTGAACCGGCCCGAAGAGACACGGCATTGCGGTTCCACAGATGGGTTCGCCTGATGGACCCAGATGAGGCGGTTCCCGCGAGGCCATGCTGTATGCTCCAGCCCTAGTGTGCCATCTTAAGTTCCTACCCCGGATCACTAGTCCGAGGAGATTTATGTCACGAGTTATGGTACGTAGCAATGGGTATACGGAGTGTAGTAAAAGTAGCTTAACTATTAAAATAGAAATAGATAAAAAGAAAAGGTCTATATATATAATATCTAAAATAGATACGTAATTTAGTACGTAATAAGTACTTTATAAAGTATAATTACTATTCTTATTACGTAATATACCCCTTAATTATTATTATTAAAAAGCTATTATACTTAAAATAAAATCTCTAAATACCCTTATAAAGGCCTAATTTAGTTAAATATAAATAAAAAAAAATAAGTATAAGGAATATGCGTTTTTTAAACTACGTTTATTATAAATATATCTTTTTATTTAAAATAAATAAAATCCTAACCCGGAATAGTACGTATTTTATTATTTTTAATATATAAATTACTAAGGGCGAGGCTACTTAGCCATTTTACATATATTTAAATTCTTATAGTATTACTTAGCTATTATTTTTCTTTTTTTTTTTAACTTTTTATAATTATTATAAATACCCCTATTTATTATACGCACGTATTTATATTATCGAATCGTTTACTAATTTTATTTTAAATATAAATATTTAATATATTTAAAAATAATAATAAGTTTTACGTAATTTTTATAATACTTCTTATATACGTATTATATAGTTTATTAAAAGTTTAAATAAGTAATAATATTAACAAGCCCCTTTAAATCGTTTCTCTCTTTTATAACTTCTTATTTATTTACTAAGGCCTAATTATTAAGCTCTTTTTTCTTAACTAAAAAAATATTAAAGTTATTAATTAAAATATTAAAGATTTTATTAAGTTCGAGGCTCTTTTTAATAACTATAATAAGGGTAATAATAAAATAAATAATAATAATAAGAGCTCTAATAAGCTTTTACTTATTCCCCTCTCGGAGTTTAAAAATAAAAATAAAACTAATTTAAATAATAAGCTTTTTAAAAAAAGTATATTATATACTTATTATTTTAAGAGTTTATATTTAATATTATTTTAGGGTTTAAAAAATATAAAGCTAGCTTTTTTTAAAAGGGTAGTAAGAAGTAAAAAGAAATACTAAAAAATAAAAGTACCCCCTATAATAAGTATAGTTCTTTTTACTATTCTAAGCCTATTTAATATATATTTAGTTTTTAAAAAGCTTAAAAAAGAGGCTCTTAAGGAATAGGAAATTTAATACCTACCCTATTTTAAAATAACCCTCTAATATACTAACTTTAAAAATAATAATTATTATTTTATAGAAAATAATAACTAATATATATACTATTTTAATAACTATTTAGCTAAGGAATATATTAATATATTAGTCGTTTTATAATTAGTAACCTAGGCCTTTATTAAAGTTATTATAAATAGCGCTCCCTTTTTTATAAATATATTATCCTTTTTTATTATTAAGAAACGTATTTCTAATTATAGTTTTAATAAAATATTACTAAGCTCTATAATATTATTTACTAAATAGTTAATAATTAAAAAATATATAAGAACTATATTAGTTTTTATATAAAGGACTTTTTTAACTTATGCCCCTAGTCCTTTTTTATACTTATTATAATCGTTTATAACTAACTTTTTATTATACTACTCGCTTTTATATTTTAAATTATTAACTTAATAGTTATTTTAACTTTTATACTCCCTATTACTCTTACTATTCTTAGTTTTATAAACTTCGAAATATATAAAACGTATTTCTTAGTGCGCATATTAATCTTTTTTTTAATAATATTATATTTTTAATAATTACGTGCTTTATAAACTAAGAGTTTAAATAGTAAATATAAACCTAGGTCTTATTTTTATATATATATACCCTATAAAATAAGGTTATTTTAGGAGTTTAAGCCTTTAGGTTATAAGAGGTTTTTATTTTATTTATTTTAAACCTCTAGGCCGTACTCTAAGTTCTATTTATTATTTACTTTTAAATATTAAGTTTTTCTAAATATAGCCTAAATTAATTATTTTTAACTATTTTAGCTATTTATAATAGCTTTTTACGTATTATAAAAGTTAAGAAGTATATAAAAATATTTAAACTTAGTTTATAAAAAGGTTTTAGTAAGTTTATTTACTAATATATCTTTTATTAATATATAAGTAATTTCGAAGTTATTTTTAGTATACTCTTATCTTAGCTATATAGTAGTTTTTTTTCCGGCTTTATAAGTATAAAAGATCGACCTTAACGGGATTACGCTTTTACTTATCTTAGCTATATATTTTATATATTAATATAATAAAATTAAGTAGCTATTCTTTTTCCTTCCCCTATAACGAGTTAAATTATTTACTAATTATTATAGTTAACTAACTATACTTCTCTTAAGTTAAGGGTAATGTTCTTAAAAAAGCGCTTTAGAGCTATAGTCTTTTTTATAATTTCTTTAAAATAAAAAAACTTAGCTTTAATAATTAACGTCGTAACCGTTACTTAGCATATTAACTTTTATTAAATTAGGCTACTAAAAAAGAATATTATATATCCTTAAGATAATCGTTATATTACTTTATTATTTATAAAGTTAGTATCTCTAATTAGAAATAATAATTACGTACTTAGTATATTATTATAATAAAGTATAAAATATTTTATTATATAAAAATATTAGATATAGTAATTAATTATTTTAATATAAGTTATACTTAAGTTAATTAAGAACTATAATAATTATAAGTAAGTAAAAGTAATATTTAGTTTAATTATAATAGCTATATAAAGTATATTCCTAACTTTTTCTTAGTAGCTCTTTATTTCTTCTTTTATTACTTACCCCTCGTTTAGTTTAAACTCTTTTTAAAAAAAAGGGGTAGCTAAATATAATAAATTTATAAAATTAAAGCGCTTAGTAACTTATTTAATATATACGTTATAAATAAAATAAACTTTATAAATAGTACGGTTTTATAAAATCCGTACTCTAAAAAAGTAATTAATTAGTTTATTTTCCTTAAGGTTAATATATTCTTTTATATTATTAACGATCCCTTAAGCTATTTTTTACTTATTTTAATAATATAAAATAATAAAATTATCGACGTAAAATATTAATATTACCTTCTTATTTATAGTTTAGTAAATATAAATCTTTTTATAACTATATATTATATTTATATTACGAAGTATAGAGGTAAAAGTTTAGAACTAGAGAATTAATAAGTCTCGGAGGCTATATAAAGCGCGTTAAAGCTTATTTACTTTATTAATAACCTTATATTCCTTTAAAAGTTTAATAATTACTAACTTTTCGCTTTTAAAAAGTATATTAAAAAATACGTTAATAGTATTATACTAATTTATTTTAAGGTCGAATTAAGTAGCTATTATTATTATAAGTTTAAAAACCTTTATAGCGAGCGTTAAAGCGTACGTATTTTATAAGGGGTTAAGTAATTATATATCCCCCCTTATATATATACGTACTTTTACTTTACTAATCTCGTTATTAACGTCGTACTTATAAATATATACTTATTTTAATAAAAATAAGATCCCTTATTTAGGATTATAATTAACCTCTTTTTATATACTAATATCCTTTAGTTTTTTTATTTTTATATTTATAATATTCTTAAGTAGCTTTTATAATTATAATAAAAGATATTTAATATTACTAAACTTTTTTAATAAGCTTTAAAAATTAACTTTAATAAATCGTAATTTTTAAACTCCTCCGGAGCGCTCTAAATAAGTTTTATAAACTACTCTTTTTACTACTTAATAAAATATTATATATTTTATACTACTATTTTTTATAGTTTTTTACTAATTAAGTATAAAAATAAAAAAAAAGTAATCCTAAAAACGGTTATAATAATTACTATCTCTTATATTTAAATATAAAAGTATTATAAAAATATTATTATTAAAGCGTTATAAAGGTCTACGGGCCTAGTTTAAACGTTTAAGACCTAATAAAGCTTTATTTAGTACTTAATAAAGCAGTTCTTATAAGCTCTATTTTTATATAATAATAAAAGTTTATTATAAGGGTTCCTTACTAACGTCGACTTTAATATTAAGAATTACTTTTTTATAATTAGTACTTTATTTATTACGTATTTTAGTATTTTATTAAGAGTTATTAAAAATTAAAAGCTTAAAAACCTCCGTAATATATATAAGCGCTTATAAAGAGGATTATAAACTATATAAAGCTATTTATAACTTAGTTATTATATCCTCTTTTTTATCCCTATTCCTAAGCTTATATAAGGGGGTTATTTTAGGAGTTAATAATAATAATAAAATTATATTAACCTCTTTAGCCTTATTAACCGCACCTTAAAATATATTTATTAGTTACTTAGCGTCTTAAATAATTAAAAATTTAATAATAATACTATTCTTAATTATAAAGTTATTTTAAGTATTAGTATTTCTAAAGTCTAAATTTACTTTCCTAAGTACTTAAACTAGTTTATTATTAGTATTAAAGAGTTCTTATATTTTTTAAATTATTAAATTTATTTACTTATTTATAATAGCTTACTCCTCGTATATAGAATTATAAAAAACTTTTTTATTAAACTTAATATTCTTTATAATAAATACCTACTTAAGCATAAGTACTTAAACTTTATATAAGTTATATATTTTTAATATATATCTAACTAAGTATTTTATATACTTATAAAAAAGTATTTTAAACTCTTTTTAATATATACCCCTCTTATAATCCCTATAAAAAGGGTATATTTAGTAATTATATATATAAAAGCTATTAAAATACGAAGTAATTAGTTAAAAATCCTATACTTAGTAACCCGTTTATTATTAGTATTAATACCGTTTTTATTAATTAATTTTTATTATAATAAGCAAATCTCTTTTATTAGCCTCCCGTAAGGTAATATTATAAATAAAAATTATTATTAATACTATTTTATTTTATAAATTCGTAAAGAGGTTTATAAAAAGGCGTATTTTACGAGCTTTAGTAATTACGAGTTAACTTACTTTTTTAATATTACTTATAAGTTTTTTTATATATAAAAATAGAAGTTCTATTCCGATTCTTAGCTTATTATAATATATTTTATATATATATTTAACGTTTATAATTAAGAGGGCGGTCTTATTATTATTTTTAAAAAAAATAGATTAGAGTCCCTTTTTAATAACGAATCGCTACTTTAAGGCTCTATAATATATAAAGCACTTTTTTTTTTTATTTTAATCCTTAAAAAGAACCCCCTAAGCTACTTATTATATTTATTAAAAGTTATAAATATATATTATTATTTATTAAAAAATAGTTCGAAGTAAAAAAGATCTTAATATATATAGTATTATAGCTATAAAGCTCTTCTCGAGGGTAGTCCTCTTAAAATTATTATCTTAGTTTTAGATAATATATATATTTTATACTTAACTTATAATAAAAGTTTAATACGTATACCTCGAGTTTTATATAGTAATTAATAAAGAGTATTAAATCCGAAATAACCTATTTTAAAATACTAAAAAAGTATACTATTAGACCTTTTATAAGTACGTTAATATAAGTAATAGAATTTTTTATAATTAACTAGTAATATAATACTAACTAGGCTTTATAAAATATACTTAAGGTTTATAAAAAAAGGATAGGATTAGAGGAGCTTATATTTAAAAAAAAACTAAATTATTCTTTTAAATAAGCTACTTTTTAATAATACTCTTATAAAACGTTCCTTATTATAAAATATAATTTAAATTATAATACTAAAATACGCTTTTATTTAGTAAAGTCTCTAAGACTATATTAATATAAAATCCCTTAATATAAGTAACGTTTTAGAGCTTTAGATTATAAGTTTCCTTTTTTTTAAGTTTATTTAAAACGCCCTTTATAATATAAATACTACGTATAGTAATAAGTAATATAATAATTCCTAATTTAATATAATTTTTATTACTTAATAATATATAACTCTTAGGTTTAAATAAGCTTTTATTATTAACTAAATATATTATTCTATAACTATTTATTACTATATTTTAAAAAAAAAGCTAAGTACTATTTATAGGGGTATTAAAAATTATATTTATTTCTAAGTCCTAACTCTTTATAAATATAATAATTACGTAGCCCTTATTTTAGTTTATTAATAAGCTTATTATAAATTAGTTAGAGGATCTTTTTAAAAATTTAGGTTTTTTAGGGGTTCTATTATTCTTTAACTAACTAGCTTTTTTAAGCTTATTATAAAATAATTTTTATTTATTTAATTTAATAATAGCGAGGACTTCTTTTATATAGCTCTTTAATATTTATATTAATAACTTACTAATATTTTAACTTATAAGTACTTATTTTAATTTTTAATATATTATAAAGTACTATAAGTATATATAATTATAAAAATATATAATATTACTCTTATTATTTACGTTATTAACTAAGTTAGAGCGTTTAGTAAAAGTAAAATAAGCCCCTTTTTAACTTAAAAATCGTTTAGTATATATATCCTAAGTTACTAAGCTAAATATATATATAATCTCTTTAAGGGTCCTTATATACGTTTTAAAAGCTATTAATTTACTAAAAGTTTTATATATATATTAGCCTTATATAAAGTTAAGTCTAGACTTAACCGTAATTAAGAAGTTAAGTATAATAATTTCTTTACTAATTTTTAAAATATCGTATGTTTTAATTTAAAAATAAGTAAACTACTACTCTTTATACTAACGTTAAGGGTTAATTTTAGTCCTCGTTTTATTAAAAGCTTATTAATATTCCTCTCGAACTATATTTTTTATTACTAATTTAGGGAGCGTAAATTCCTATTTTAAATATTTAATAATTCGCTATATACTAAACTTAGTACCGTTCTTAGTAATTTTTTAAAATACGTATTTATATAGTATAGTATTAATTAATTTTATTAATTACTAAGTAAGGATTTTAATATATATATTTATAATATTACGTTTATAAGCTATAAATTACTTATATTTAGTATTAAGCTCCTATTATTTTTAAATATTCTTAAGTATATAGATCCTTTTTATAAATACGTTATAAAAATAAATTTATTTATATAAAATAAGTAGTATAATTAGTTTTATAAAAAGAAACTTAGTTTAGTTTTATAAGTTATTCGTACTTAAAAAAGTTAAAAAGTTCGTATTAAAAGTTATATTTAGAAATTATTAATAAAGGATTTCTTAATTTCTTTAGTCGTTCTTAAACGCCTTATAATAAGCTTAATAAGCTCGTAGTTCTTTTTTATTATAAGTTATAACTAATTATTTAAATTTAAAAAGTAAAATAAGTATTATAGAGGGGTTAAAGAATATATTAAAGTTTAGAGTATTTAAATTAATATATTTTTAAACCCTAACGCTCTTATTTATAATATAAAGTATATTAAACTATTTAATTTAACTATTATAACTAATTAATTTAGCTTAAGTTAAAATAAATATAAATAAGTTAATTATTTTAAAAAGATCGTAAGAATTATATTAATAAGTACGTCATTATAATATAAGGTCTTAATTAAGAACTAGGCTTATAATTATTATAAGTTATAATACGTAATAATAAGTATATAGAGTATAGTAAAAGTAATTTAATTATTAAAATAAAAATAAATAAAAAGAAAAGGTCTATATATATAATATCTAAAATAAATACGTAATTTAGTACGTAACGGGCACTTTGTAAGGTGCGATTACTATCCCTATTACGTAATAATTTAATAGTGCCACCTTATTATTCCGCCGTTAAAGCGATGGGACGAAAGTGTTTTTTCTCATTAACGGAAATAAAGTGTGGTACTTGCTTCTTTCCCACCTTACATAGTAAACATGTGCTCTATTTCCATGACGATTTACCTAACGGAGTAGAATGTGTTCCAGACCTTGGCCTTGCGCTGAAAACCACCCCTGACGTTTCTAGCCACACCTGCGTCAGAGCGTGGTGTTCCGCTCGCTCTCGCTTTCGGCGATGGGGCCCCCTTCGAACGCTTGCGCATGAAGACGAGCGGAGATCTGTGCGAGTCTTTTGGAGTTGGGTGGAATTGGTGTAGATCTGCTTCCGCATACCCACTCTTTTGTTCTACGTGTATTCCTTTACGTGGATCCGTATCCAAGTTTCCCACGTGAAGAGAGTACGTGTATCCGTATTTGTTATTTCAATCATTCCATTGTGGCTTACCGAAATACCCACCTAAAGCAAACGCATCGTCAACTGCGGATTCTACGATTGCAACTTGAGTACATTATCCCAGGTTCTCCCCTCACGTTACTGTTCGGCACGTCTGTCTCTGCCAACTTCAGCCCGAGAATCTCGGCAAATCAAAGCATTGCCTCACTCGGCAATGGCTACCTTGGCTCGTATGCGCGAACAGCATATCAAACATTTCCTTCGGTTGTTTTCGTGCTTGGTCAAGTACGGTCCATGACTGGAGACATTTCTTCAAGCGTTGACCGTTCTTTAGAACGCCTGTCTCTTAGATAAATCATTTCAGATGAAAGGCACTACGCGAAATCCTACTAGGTGACATTGAAGTTCTACGGCAAGGTTTCATCGGTTTAAAGTTTGCTCCTACAGCAGTCAAACGCATCGACACATTGTACCGCGCGATATGGGTGCTGTGGCTTGACGTTCGGACATTTTTTAGACTTTCTAGACCCCGGTGATTCCGCAATAACTGTAAATTAACCACAACCACCTATGTGATGCAGGAGACCTCACCTCCTTCAACCTGTCCCGGATTTACTCGAGATCTTATCCCGAGTCCTTCTTTCCATTGACGGCAGCTATGAACGCCACTCTCAACCAAACTTGGACTGAGGCAATGTCTGAGCTAAGACTACGGCCCACAGTCACACCGAGCAGCACTCTTCTACCTCACTCACTGACCGCGAAAGGGTGGTTAGCATGTCTTGTTTTGTCGCTTATGGACGGGCTTCTCGACAGGGTTCTTCGATATCAGCAAAAGGATCCTGCGCGTCGGGCGCGGGATGAGAGGCGAAGACGACGGCTGGGAGTCTGGGAGGAGAGGCATCACAGCGGGCTTGAAAAGCTTCACGAAACGCTGTGTGACCTGGATATCCCGGAGGTAGACCTCAATACGGTCGACATGCATGAATGGTTGGATTACGCATTTCAAAAATCATCGTGAGACTCAGCGTTCTCGTCTGAGACATATTGATCCCGAACCGAGGCGAAAGGTCCTTCTTTGAGCCCGGAAAGACTACTTCTCAAGTATGTAACCTAGGGAAGAGGAACGGACTGCAAAGCTCCTGTGGGTTATTTCGCTGCGAATGTGAGTCTCCCTGACTGGGAGCACATTTGTGAGCTTGAAGACTACAAGGTAGCTATGGTACCTCATGTTCCATGCCCACGAATTTCCAACCGCCTGCTAATCATTGGGATGTCATTACGAGCAGGGGTCGATACGGAACACATCAATTTGTTGCTCGCGGAGGAAACAGTGAGATGTTTCAGTGTCCGCCCGCTGGGCATTCGCCAAAGAATTTCGGCGATCTCAAAGGACAGCGTCTGGTATCGGCGCGAGGTTCAGGCTAGCTGGAATGGAGAAGTAAAGAGACTATTTAGGGTTGCTTGACAGCATGTCTCTATCACTATCAATAGGCACTCACTACCCTATGCGTTAATTGTGAGGGAAATGAAACATTTATGGAACTACGGCATCATCTTCGGGATTCACTTTATATGTAGAAGAAGACGCTCCGGTATTGTCCGGCGTGGCGTACAATAACAAGATGGAACAAAGAAGAACGAAATCCAATTTACCTTCAGATACTGAGATACTTGGCACAGAAGATGTCCTGTTGAGAGCCCAGGTCCCGCTCGTTGATATTTACTCGCTCATTCTTCATCTCCTCGAATCTTCAACGTGGTCTAGGGATATGTCAGGCTGCCGCTTGTTATCTCCCGCATCTTGCTCTAGCTGATCCAGCTCCGGACCTTTCTTTCCTAGACTGCTAATCCTGGGCTGATAATCTCGTCACCGGACTTAGCAGCCACCTCCTCAAGTAATAAGAAGCGAGTCTCGGGCAGGAAAAAAAAATAGATGATCCCCGCAAAAGCGGTGCACGAAGTAAAACTTCCTCTCGATGGCATCGAACGCGGCTGGTGCCGCCTAAGATAACTAAATTGCCGTAACAGCTTGTGTAAAGATTGAGAAGCCAACACCGACGCCACGGAGGTCGAGTGAAAAAGTCTTTGCTACCAAAACGCAATTGACATTGTTGAAGAAGAAGTAGTACGCAAACGCGAACAAGAAGATGAACGCAACACCGGCATGGGATTCAGCTGGATTCGAGTCATCTTGGAAAAGTTTCGAGAAGGCCGTCAAAACCGCGAGGAGGACAGCGAGCGTGAAATTCCCGGAAATGATAGTGTACGTCGCGTCCAGTGGTCGGCGACAAAGAAAACGTTCATTATCTGCCCGATAACTGCCATGAAGCCATATAAACCGCCTATCAGGAGCACAGTCTGGCCCTCCTACCCAAAAGAGTTATACATGACTGACTGGTAACTTTGGATGGTGTTTGACCCAGAAAGCTTCATCATATAGCCAGCATAACCCATCCATCTAGCAACGAAGAACCCGAGAGTGTGCACCAATCCTTTCGAGCCAACAAGCAATCCGTGGTTCTCTGGAGGGCTGACCTCCGCAAGATACACAGGGGCTGGCGGATAGACCTTACCCGTCGGGAGTCCTGAGAAAGCACGACCCACAATCATCATGGCTGGGTTCACGGCGGCAGTCTGCAGCACTGCTCCTGCGACACCAATACACGCTCCAAAGAGCAATGTCCAGCGATGGGACATCTTGTCCATGCAGTAGGCAGAGCCACCACTGCCAAAGGCGTATCCTGCGTAATGTCCAGGTTCAATGCCTGCTCGCACAGAAACGTTGTCCATAGATGGGCCGTACATGTATAATTTGAAGGTGGTCTGAGCGATGGTTGAAGCAATGATACCCGTATCGATGCCGTACACGAATCTAGGCCGCACTTAGCATCAGCCTCAACACAGAGCTAGATTTCTTTAGAGTAGACCTACCTAGCAAGACTGATCGCTAATCCAATTAGAATCGACTTAGCCGAGTTTCCACGATGGCCAGCCCTCTATTTCACCATCTTGCTGACAATGCAATGCCCAGAGGGTGCGAGATTGATGAGATCAGAGATGTCGTTCACAATGGCGTACCTACAGAGCAGTCTAAGGTTCTCTTTTCTAAGGCAGGCTCTCAGACTGGAGTTAAAATAACAGAGAGAACCTGGCCAAACATCTGTTTACAGACAGACGCAGACGCGGTCTCAGCTGGGGTGATAAAAGAGACTGCAAGTTGATGGTTGTACTACTAGGTAGGTATTTCAGACATCTATAAGACCTTGCCAAAACAAGAAAGTCCTTCTAACATCTGGCATGTTCGTGCAGTTCTATTGTTAGCGAGAGGAGTAAGATGTTGAGTCTCCCCGCATATCCGCTTCCCCACGATGGAGCTGTAGGATCTTTTCTCCCCCTGCAATCATACACGATGTCTTGCTCATCTCAGCTTGTTAGCACATCTCGGACTGTTATCGAATTCTGCAAAGTCCTGGTCAAGGCAGGGGATCCAGAAATGCCGGAGACAATACCATTTGGTTTAGAAAATGCGCGGATGAGGCGGAAAACCTCCTCTCCTCGACATGTAGGGACAGTTCGCTCGAGGATCGAGAGCTCTTGTCTTTCTAAGGCAAAAGATTATGACAAGTGTTAACTGAGCTTTGATATTTCCTTTGATTAGTCCCACTTCACGTCCGGTGTTTTTTTGTAAACTTGACCTTAACTTCAAACCACCGTAGAGCACGCTGTAGGCTTATGTATATTTCAATATGCTATCCAAGGACCGATTCTGCTCCCGAGGAACTCTCATTCTATTTACCTTAATAAGAGGCGTTTCACTATAAAAGACTCGAAGACACCCCTTGCAAGTTGCGTATTTACAATTTTCGCAGGGAGGTAAGCTCCAAAAGAATGAGCACTGAAGTTGTGTCATCATTCATTGTATCAGAGGCTTTTGGATTCCTAGGTCTAATCGAGAAGGTGCATGCAGTCATGAGGTAATAATGAATCTACCATTTTGGAACGTTTGGAGAAAATTCAGGGTGGAATTTTCTCATATACGTTGTGTCATCGCGTTTCCGCAGCCCACAATCCAGGTAGAGTTGATGAAGATGCGCCAACTTCTTCCTGTCTAGCTCAACTCCCAAGCCAGGCGCGGTCGGAACGTTCAAACCACCATCAGACCACTTGAGTACCCCATCAACGACGACATCCTCATCCCGTGGTTTCCATGGCCAATGAGTATCGCAAGCATAGTCCAAATTTGGAGTAGCCGACGCAAGATGAGTCATGGCCGCAAGTGATATGCCCAGATGGCTATTCGAGTGCATCGAAAGACGCATTCCCCAAGTCGCGCAGATGGCGGCCAGAGTCTGAGACTTGCGCAGGCCACCCCAGAAGTGATGATCAGAGAGCACCACTTGGACTGCGTTCTGCAGAATTGATGTGGGCAAGTGAGAAAATGCGACTACGGCCATGTTTGTCGCCAACGGCATCGACGCTGCTTTCGCAACAGCAGCCATGCCTTCGATTTCTGGGGCCGGGTCTTCCAGGTATTCGACGATCCCTTCGAGTTCCTTCGCAACCCATTTTGAGGTCTCGACAGTCCAGGCGGCATTGGGGTCGAGTCTAAGAGGCACACCCGGAAAAGCCGCATGCAATGTTTTGATTGCTTCCACCTCTTGTGCGGGTGGGTAGACGCCGCCTTTCAACTTGATCGCTTTGAAACCGTACTCGTCAATGATTTTTTTCGCCTGCTTTACCACACCAGCAGGGTCAAGAGCCGCGCCGTATTCGTCGTCTGGCTGTCCAGGGTGTCCCGACCACTTGTAAAAGAGGTAGGCCGAATACTGGACGTTGTCTCTAACGCGGCCGCCGAGAAGGTCGCTCACAGGTACTCCTGCAAGCTTACCCTGGATGTCGAGACACGCAACTTCAAATGGGGAGAAAACCTTGTCCGCAACGGAGGCAGTAGTCACCATGCCTGCCATTCCGTCGCCGCCTGTGCTGGTGTCGCCTGTCAAGGACTCGACGCATAGCTGGTATATGGAGTTTGTTTCGTACACAGTGAGGCCCTTAATTTTGTCGGCCGCAAGTTGGAGACGGCCCAGGTGTGTTGAGTCTCCGTACGATTCCCCCAATCCGTAACCGTCATCTGTGATAACTTCGATGATGCTGCGTAGTGCAAATGGCTCATGTACACCAACGCTATTTAGCAGTGGCATGTCATGAAATGCCACTGGTGTAATGACGATATCCCGAATAGTCCCACGTCGAGACATGATGGCTGCATGTGGTTTTAGGTTCACCTTCCTTTGTCTGTTTTTGGCTGCTTCGTTGCTGTAATTGAACGCAAATCGTGAGATTAGGGATGTTTTTAACGTCACCAACTGAATCGAACTGTAGCGCTTGAAGATTCGGCCATCTAATAGGTGACTAAGCGGGGTACGATTTGTAGGATAAGTGTGCCATTCGAAGGACAATAATCCGTATGCGGGGTGGAACGCCGCCTTTTCCGCGGATGTTGGAGTACGACTAGGATCGGCAGACGTCCGACATCCGAGGGAGCGGGCATCCTTGGGCCCAAAGACGGAAAAGTGCATCCGAGTTGAATCATCGATAACAACTATTCAGGGTTTGACAGAAGTGATTCCGAACCTCTTGTGTATCTAGTCTATCCGAGGAAGCAATAGATGAATCGCCGATCGCATCATTGTCCCGGACTCGACTGGCAACTGATGCCGCAGAATCGAACAGGCCGCAAAAGGGTCCGAGGAGATCCTGCGCCTCCATGAGTAAACAGAGCCTGCGATAAGTGCAAATCGCTAGCCTACAACGGAATGGTGTGTCGAGTCTTGTTGTACAATGGCTAACGTCTAATATGCTGGCTTCAGTCGCAAGACACGATGCTCTGGGACATGGCCGTGCGTCTTTTGCGCAGAGTTCAATCTAGATTGTCAATTCACCGCAGCCTATAGACGAGGTCAACTTCTTTCAGTTATTGATAACGATGCCGTGAATCTCGAAAGGCAGAATTTTATAGAGGGTGCGAACTCAACCCTTGCTGAGAAGACCGCGGGCGGAGAATGCTCCAGTGCCTGTGTTCATCAGAGTTCATTTGTCGCAACAATTCCTAGTAGTTCAACTGTAATCTCAAGAACTGCTATTGAATCGCCAATTACATTCCAATCCCCGCCTCTCTTCAAAGATGGGGAGATCACAAATGTCCCTCGCGGTACTATGGATATTGACCACCTCCCGCGCATCCCCGATACGAACTCGTTGAGCAACTCGCCAGAACCACCACAAACGAATGAACAAGGCCATTATATAGGCCCTGCATCAGGTGTTTCTTTTCTCTCTCGGATACACGAAAGACTGAAGGTGCAATCTTCTGGATAGTTGAACTCGTCGGTCTTCAACTTCGGGGATCGTCCATTGCCTGGACAAGGCTCTTCGTTTGCGATTCTGCCGCCAAAGACTGTTGCAGAATCGATGGTTAATATCTCAGCGCTGCTTTGGGGCGTCCAATGACTTTCCATGATGAAGACATTGATCAGCAATTGCCGCTTTCCGTTGACGATGATCAGCTGCGCCCAGGCTGTGGGATGGACTCAACAAAAAGTGGTCCTCCGATTACATCAGCCCCAGTTGCGCAAATCAAGTAGGTATTCAAAATCCCATGGTTTTGCTTGAACTAGGTTTCCGCCAAAATCAAGGAAGCTACGGTCAATCACCAAGAGTACTAGGCCCTCGAGGATAGTAGCCAGGGTTCTACGAAGCCTTTATGGCATCAAATCTGTTTCAACTGAGGAGCACCTCACACCTGCTGCAAGGTTCAATGAAGACTTGTCCGAATGGCGAGAGCCAATTTCCTACCTTCTTGACACGGTCGGATCTTCAGCCTTGTATGTCAAGCTGGTCCTTTAGCCGAAGCGACCTGCTCCAGCTCGCCTTTTCGCACGCCCAGATACTTGTTCACAGACCATTCCTCATTAATTCCCTTAATAGCCTCTCTGGGCAGGTTCAAGAAAATGGCAGTGGGCGGTTGAGGCATGAGGAGATTCGGAAAAATGTTCAGCTTTGCGTGGACGCCGCCACAGAGATCACGAAGCACGTCAACTACATCAACGATGCCGGCGAGCTCTACAGTACGTTGTTTGTAAGTTGCTGTTTTCTGTTTGGGAATCAAACTTAGTACTTCACACTCTCACACACATGAGCTCGTTTCGTATTACGGATTCAGTGCAGTGGTTATACTCTACGTTTTCGCAATCCAGCGACGTACCGAGACACCAGAGACCTGCCTGGATTGCTTCCGTCTTGCTTCTCAATGCCATGCTCAAATTGAAAGTATTGCAACCAATGGATCACTTATGCAGCGCTACGGTGTTGTCCTCCAAGAATTGCGCCTCGAGGTCCTGCGGAACAATACGTATCTCGCGCCTGTCTCAAATCCCCGCGCTGGAAATTGTTTGACATCAAATGAGAACAACGAGATCCTTCCTGTGCCATACCGGCGGTCTCAATTACGCCCCGAGGGTGGTACCAGCGGGTCGAGACTTGCTGTTGAACAAGCTGCCGAGGGCGCGCCTTTCTGCCGATCCTTTCCGTGCTTTTCACGTCGGACTCTTCAACATGATAAACTGGGCACAATTCGATTCACTAGTAAGTAACATTTCCAACATAATACTGCTAGACTAAACACGCCTGACATGATTCTTTACCTGCCCCATAGGTCACAGGTGGGACTGGAAATTTTGATGCGTTGGTTCACGACGACTCCGCCGATCTTTGGGGCCACGGCAGCGACGTAAGGCTCAATCCCCGAAGCGTATACTCGTCCCCAAGCCGCCAGGTTTTCGAGAGATTCCTTACTCAACTTCGGAGGCAGTATCAATCGAGAGAACGGTGGTGTCCGGGGAAGGGAGATACCTGGTGCTTGGTGGCGGGAATACCGTGCTCAGATCATCTGTGTTGAGGGAAAGCGTTGCAAAAGTCGTGTCGACATGAGGCCACTGTCAAGCCCCGTTGACTAGAGTGTAAGAGGCCCGCATTCTCCGCTTTTTGACTAAATGAGGCCGGGTGCCTGGCATCTGTTCATGCGGGGTGATGGTCCCACGGAGACCGGCCGGAGTCGATTGTCACGGGTAAAGACTTCCTGGGAATGCCTTTTTGTATCTACACCTTTTCGTCAAGTCGCAATTGAACAGGAACATGCTTGCCATGTTCAGAGAACGACAAAGCACATTACTTCGGGCCCCGGCTTTCCCGAATGCAAGAACATCTACCTCCAATATGTGCCAAGAGGGCTACTGGAGGCAGATAGTTCGACGCGCTAGGAATCCTTCCAACTCATCACGTCTGAACAGGGGAATATGAAGTCCAAGACCCCCACAAGTTGAAGTTGGCAAGCTCATCATTCTCAAGTCGGAAGTGACTACTTTCATATACTAACCTACAAAAGTAAGTACGTAACGTAGGTACTAAGTCGGTGCGAGGAATCAAGGTTTTGAGTCCTGGCTTACATCTATTCGCGATTCGTCACGCTGTTCGAGCCTTTTCTGCCTTAGCCAATTATTTGAGCACTGATCGAATGTGCATTATATATGTTGCAAGTGCTGCACGGCAGCTTTTGACTGATCTCAGAATTTGAACGTATACGTGATACCCAGCATTCACGGTGTTCACAGCTGCCTGGACCAGTTCATTGACCGGCGCCGTGTTCTGTGGAACCCCGAATTTCGCTTCTCAGGAGGAGAAGGTTTTCCACATGGCCTCGAGTCGCATACCTCAACTATGCAGGCCTGCACCCGGTGTGGATACGCCTCATCGACACTATGACCTCGCTCCCATGTTGGATCTGACTCTCCCAGCTGGATGGCTCGCCATAGCGCGACGGACAGTTTCGTCCCAATGAACTGGGTCACCGCTCATAAGAGCCATCAGACAGTCAACGGGATTTCCTAAGTCACTCGCAGGGGTTGTTACGCGGCACGCCAAGGTACGCCATGCCGCTATCGACCAGCTTCATCGTTCAGTTGTTCAAGAAGCCGGGGCACTCGGAGCCGATTAGCCAGCCACCCCCATACTGTGTACTGGATCGCCAGGCGGGAGCTAAACGGCTTTCGCCATGCCTGCCATACCCCCTCCAATCATGAAGCGCCTCGGGAATCCGGTTTAATTTCCTAGCGAGAACGCTACCCGCAAACTGCCGGACTGAACCCGGATTTCGCAGCGGACCGGCGCCTCTCATGTGATCGACCTGGGGAATCGCGCGGTCTGGGGTAAGCCAACTTCGGGGAAGAAAGGAAATGCGGGGATAGCTCAGGTGTTCTTCCGTGCTAAAGTGAACCCACGGATGTGGATACGCGACGGGCGTGATGCCAGAGTCAGTCTGACAGGCCACTTGCGCCGGCTTGGCTGCTGCGCTGCTGGTCTTGGGTGACGGAGTGGTTTGGTTGCAGCCGAGGAATTGAGAAGTTTGGAACCGAACCATTGAGCTGCGCAAACATAGACGTATATAAGCGCGATATCGCGTCTGCATCGATCGCGGGAAGTGACTGGATTCCCCATGTCCCCCAGACTCCAGAGATCTGATATTCGAATCGGACTGGCCCTCAAGTACCCAGACACCGAGATCCTTGCCGAAAATTGACTGCCAGAATGGCTGAGCCAACGAAACGGACCTATTCCGGCGGCGACGAGAAGCGGGACCTCGCCAGCAGCGATGTCATGGAAGACGCGCCTCCCACTGTAGTGGCAGCCGTTGCTGCACACGAGATCGCGCACGAGGTGGAAGATGGCAAATACTCCCCTTGGACGAAATCCATGTTCAACCTCTATGGGGTGCTGTTTGTGGCGTATTGCTGCGGTGCCCTCAACGGATATGTAAGCTTGCCTTGACTTTGCGGAACAATATCGACCTGCATCATTGACAGAATGCAACAGGATGGATCACTCATGGGATCGCTCAACGGAATGACATCCTACCAACGAACTTTTGATATGTGAGCACTCCGTAGTAGCAACGCTTGGTGGAGAGAAGTAGGCTGATACAGGAGCAGGAAAACCTCGGGCTCTTCGACCGGCATCGTGTTCATGATGTACAATGTCGGATCGGTCTGTGCCATCCTCTTCACGGGACCCGTCAATGACCTTCTTGGCCGACGCTGGGGCATGTTTACCGGCGCTTTGCTCATCATTGTAAGTCAATGAGATATGGGCATCCCCACCCTTTACCTAAGGCGGACTTTGCTGACAGGTATCCTAGATCGGCACTTGCATCCAGTAAGGCGAACCAACTATTCGAGCTTTGAATTGGAGCACTGAATTCAATCTAGGGCTACTGCAAACCACATCCCTCAGTTCTTAGGTGGACGTTTCGTTTTGGGCTTTGGCGTGTCATTTTGTTGTGTCTCTGCTCCAACCTACGTGAGCGAGCTTGCTCACCCTAAGGTAAGTCGAATATTGAGAATTGCCGATGAAGTTACACTGACGATTTGTGAAACAGTGGAGAGGTACCCTGACTGGATTGTATAACTGCATGTGGTGAGAACCCTTGAAGACTTTAGTGAATCAACATCTTCCATTGAGCTAACAACATGATAGGCCTGTTGGAGCTTTCATTGCAGGCTGGGTAAGCAATTACAATGTCGGAAGAGCTTGATTCCTTTCGACAGTATACTGATTTCGGTCAAACAGGTCGCCTACGGCGCTTCTTTCATCCCCGGAGACGGCGGCTGGCGTCTTCCCGTCTGGTGTCAACTGGTCACATCCGGAATCGTTGTCGCTTTTGTGTTCTTCTTGCCAGAAAGTGTAAGCAGCCAACTTCATCTCAAGGTCAACGCTTCAACTAACCTTAAACTCAATAGCCCAGATGGCTTGTAGCCAACGACCGACATGAAGAGGCAGCAAAGATTCTGACTCAGCTCCACGGTGAAAAAGATCCCAACCATCCGATTGTGCAATTGCAGATGAAGGAAATGATGGCCCAAATCTCGAACGAGGCTAGTGATAAGAAGTGGTGGGATTACCACGAGTTGTGGAACACCCACTCCGCTCGGAGAAGACTGATTTGCGTCTTGGGTATGGCCATCATGGGACAGGTAAGACCTTCTAAGCCGCTGAAACACCGACATTGCGATTGGATCTGATGTTTATCTTCACCAGGCTTCCGGAAATTCTCTGTCCAGCTACTATCTCGTGACAATGATGAACACAGCCGGAATCACCGACGAAAAGAAGGTCCTAGCCCTCAACGCAGTTAACAGCATTCTCGGCCTTCTTGGTAGTGTTATCGGCGCCCGCCTAACCGACCGCGTAGGCCGACGACCTTTGCTCATCTACAGCATTCTTTTCTGCTCCGTCACTTTCGCCGTTATCACCGGTACATCCAAGATGGCCGTCGATGACCCGAGCAACACCAACGCTGCCAATACCACCATCGCCTTCGTCTTCCTGTTTGGTGTCGTATTTTCTCTGGGCTGGACAGCTCAGCAGAGCATGTACATTGCCGAGACTCTCAGCACCTCCACTCGTGCCAAAGGAACTGCGGTCGGCAATTTCGCCTCCTCGGCTATCTCGCTGGTGCTTGCTTACAGTTCTGGCCCTGCATTTGAGAAGATTGGCTACTACTTTTACCTTGTCTTCGTCTTTTGGTGCGTTACTCATCAGTCAAAGATATTCGAGTTCCATTTGTCAATTCTAATCTTTATTTTAGGGATATCTTGGAGGCAATCTTCATCTACTTCTTCTTCCCGGAGACTAACCACAGAACGCTGGAAGAGCTTGAGGAGGTGTTTTCCGCGCCTAACCCCGTCAAGAAGAGTTTGGAGCCTCGTTCCGCATCAACCGTGTTGGAGACTATGAAGGTTCCTAATGAGAAGTTTGTAGAGGCCTAAATTAACGAATGTCTGATGACGAAACTGGTGGTTCCTCGGGGACTCAGAGGCAAAAAGAAGTGTAGTTCGAGTCCCAATACAGCTTTTGCAGTAAATTTATGAGTTCTTGACTTGAACAACTCTCTTCTGCGCATAATTAAATAGTTATCCCAAGTATCCTTGCTCAAAAAGAGGCAGATTGGTTTTTAATAAGTTACCCTCGGTGTTTGTCACTGGGCGTCGGTTTGGGATGTGGGTTGGCGGATATGCATCGGCTTTCTCACCGATATCGTCATCCTGCTGGGAATAACGTGCGGGGGTTAACATCGCACCAGAATACTTCTGTTTATCTGAATACTTCATGCTGTTAATCCGCATGAGCACATAATGGGCGCTTGCAAATTACCAGTCATCAATGACTGTCTCGGAGCTTCTCTCATCGATATAGGTCGGCATTTTAAAACTTTGGTCTCACCAAGGATTCATCACCAACCAATTATTATTTCGGCAAACAACGTCCGGAGATATCTCTTCCACGGCTGTTCACGGATTTTGAATTCCCAGGAGCATCCTCAGACAATGGCTGAAAATAGGCCCATCGTCCTCCGCCTTGGCGAGGATGTCAAATACAACCACGATTACTACAAGAATGTATTCACAGACCGATTCACCGTTGTCCCCAACGAGGAACCGGACCGAGCATCTTTCATCAAAGCTCTCAAAGAGAAGAAATTTGGCGACTTTTCCGCAATATTCCGCCCTCATTTCCAGACCGGCGGCGAGATGGGCCAGTGGGATGACGAACTCATCGACCTCCTACCCTCATCAGTCCGCATCTTTGCCTCCGCAGGAGCAGGTTTTAACTGGGCTGATGTCGATGCCCTCGGTCGACGCAAGATCTGGTACGCTAATGGCGCAGGTGCCAGCGACGAAGCCGTCTCGGACACGGGACTTTTCATGATCCTTTCAGTCTTTCGCAACTTTTGGAGGGCACAGAGAGCGGCAAGAACGTGCGATCCTGAGCAATTTCTTGCCATGCATCGTCTGGTGGGAGGTATATCGTGGAGCCCACGCGATCATGTACTTGGGATCGTGGGACTTGGGAACATCAGCAAAAAACTCGCGTACAAAGCCAGGACTGCGCTGGGTATGAAGATCCACTACTACGATGTGGTGCGATCACCCTTAGAGGTCGAGGAAGCCTTGCAAGCGACCTTCCATCCGACTCTACACGAACTCCTGGCTGTGTCAGACTGCGTGACGCTTCATACTCCGCTCAATGCTCATACGCATGACTTGATCAATAAGGCAGCTTTCACGGCCATGAAGGATGGAGCTCGACTCATCAACACGGCGCGAGGCGAAGTGGTCAACGAAGAAGCCTTGATTGAGGCTTTACAAAGCGGGAAGTTATCAGCTGCTGGCTTGGATGTGCATTATCACGAACCACAAGTTTCAAAGACACTCGCGGATATGGAGAACGTAACTCTGACGTGTCATAACGGCGGAGCGGCTATCACCACACGAGTCAACTTTGAGCTGAATGCGATGAAAAACATCGTTGAAGTGGTCGGGAGTGATGGCACTACAGTTGGCAAGCCGTTGACGCCGGTAAATCAGAAGGCGTTCGAGTCATCTCCGTAGATCACGATTATCTCTTGAGCTCTTCCCGAAGATATTTCTCCTCGCCTATCTTTTCCAATCTTGTCCAATGTTTGCATTCAAATCGACTCTAGCTGGTGTTGCCATGATCGCCGATCAGTATTCCATCCAAGCAAACCACTCCTCCGGCATTCTTCCCGATGTTCGGAAAAGTCGGGGCAGACGTCGTATCCCGGTGTTGAAAGACAACCCTGGAGCTATCCGTCCCCTCCCCCGCAAGCCAAGAATCCGGGGCCCCAGATCAGAGGCAGCGTCACAGGGGCATCCCGCCGGCTTTCTCCCCGGAGCTTCAATCCCTACAACGTTCCCGGCTTTCGTTTTGTTTAAATAGTACGGCTGAATACTTTGAGCATAACGTTGCCACTTTGGAAGAAACCCACGGCTACCAACTGCTCCGTCAGGGCTTGGAGCTTTTACGATGTCTGAAGCAATCCAAGCACAGAAGCAAGATGCCGAGCATACAGAGAAACGGCAGACTCTACTGCCAGAAGAGTTGCCTCTGCCTCAGGAGCTAGAGCACATGGGAGCCGGTGAGCTAAGGCTCCTTGAAAGAGGTCTAACACGGCGTCTTGATCTCACCTTGATGCCATCGGTGTTTATTCTGTTCCTCCTGAACATTCTGTACGTTTAGAAACACTGGCCAAGTACTTCACTCATGCTTTCCCTGCTAACGACCCTCAAGCGATAGGAACAACATAGCAAGTGCGAAGATCACAGGTCTCACAGAGACACTTAACATAACAAATGCCGAATACAACACTTGCCTTCTGATGTTCTATGTCGGTTGTAAGTCGCGATCATGTCGACCTCACAAACCCATCTTGAACCTTCACGCTGACCTAGTCACAAGACTGCATCACACAGGTTCCTTCAAATCTCATCATCGGAAAAGTGAGGCCTTCTTACTACATCTGCCTCATCACCTCTTTATGGGGAATTATATCCATGTGCCAGGGCTTCACAACCAACTTCGCTCAGCTGGCAGCAGTTCGTTTCATCCTTGGCCTAGTGGAGGCCCCCTTCCTACCCGCCGTCTTTGTTTTGATGTCATGCTGGTACAATAGAAAGGAGTTGCCTCCGAGAATCGCGATTCTATATGGAGGAAATATGCTCGCCACGGCATTCTCAGGACTGATCGCCGCGGGAATTACCTCTGGGATGGAAGGCAAGGCAGGCAGACCCTCATGGGTAAGTTTAGAAAGCCAGAACCTGCATCGTCAATGAAAGCCTGACTGATAACTCATAGGAATGGCTCTTTATCATTGAAGGCGCCATGACTGTAGTCATTGCCCTTCTCCTCCTGCCGTTGCTCACAGATTATCCACTACAAAACAAGCATCTCTTCATATCACGAGAGCATCAGCTCTACGCTGTAAGTCCTACATGATCCTAATATGGACACTTTTACCCACTTCCCTTTACTAAACCTTGAACAGGAGTGGAGAATCCGCAAGGAGAATGCAGGAATTGTTGACGAAGACCCAGAGTCGATCTTCTGGGGGCTCAAACAAGCCTTGATCGATCCCAAACTCTACCTTTTCATTGTGCAGCAAATGGCGTTGATCACGGCGCAAAGTTTCAATAACTTCTTCCCCTCAATTGTGGGAACTCTTGGCTACGGCCAAACAACAACGCTTCTCTTGACCTCGCCGCCATACTTCTTCGCATTCATCGTTTCACTGTGTGTATCTTTCCACGCGTCACATAAGGACGAACGTGGCTATCACATCGCTGTCCCAATGGTCTTTGCTCTGCTTGGAAACCTCTTGGTAAGTATAGCAAAACCAGCTTTAACCCTTATCTCATAAACTCACATCGATTAGGCCATGTTTGTGCCATCTCTCGGTGGAAGATACTTCTCCATGTTTCTCATGACCTCCGGCTCCTACGCGCCCTACAACCTATGCGTTAGCTGGCTCAGCTCTTCTCTTCCACGGCCTAGAGCTAAACGTGCTGCTGCTTTAGCCATTGTCAACTTTATGGCTGCTGGGGTGGCGCACTTTTACACAAGTTACATGTTCCCTGACAGCCAGAAGCCGCGGTACTACGCCGGTGGGGCGGTCATGTCTGGAGCGTGTTTGGTGTGTGCAGGTGTAGCGTTGTCGATCAAGTATTACCTCAAGAAACAGAATGAGAATTTTGAGGAAGAGGAGCGCTTGGGTGTCACAAGCCATACCCATATCAAAGGGTCAAAAGCTGGGCATGGTGGTGAAGGGGTTGTCTCGTTCAGATACGTGCATTAGCTTCAAAGGTTGCCAGCTAGCATTACCATCGACAACTTCTTCTTAATAACTGCTCAAATCCTCAAATTACACGAGTTGATCCATACTTATCAACGCAGTGCCGGGAGCACCTGATGCCCATTGGATCGTAATTTTCCCTCATCAAGTGATTAAAACTAGAAGAAATTGTGTCGTCAACAAGAGGTCAAAGGGCCGAAATGACGGTGAGAGTTTCTTGGCAGACTCAGTTGAGTATTGGAATCTTGATGACAACAGGTCTATTACATGACGTGATATCGTAACCACTGTCAGCACCCACAACTGATAGTCAGTGGAACAAATCAGCAGAGAACGCTACCATTCCTTGGCAATGATTGCGAAGATAGCCGTCGGCAAAAGTTTTTGACGATCGGCTATATTTAAGCTTACTTGCCAAGCGTGGATCCGACCCCACCACTTCCCCTCGATGCCGTTTGGTGACAACGCGGAGGCAGACAGGAGCAGGGTGGACCGACTTTTCCACGGCAAAGACGTACGCGGGGCCCCAAGTTCTTGCAAAGCCGATCGGACATGGAAACTCTCCCGGAGAGCCGGACCAAGCCCCTCGGATGACATATCGGCGTGATGAACATGTGGTAGAAAATGCCTATCCCTTCTGCCAAGACCGGTATCTCTAGAAGGAAGTGGAGATTGCATTGGGTCCAAGTTGTCAACATTCTGCTGATGAAAAGCCCCTCTCCTCTTTCGCAAAGCTGGGCATATGTCCGCAGACCCCTCGTCTTCTTTAGACAACGAATGGCATATCTCGGCGTGCAGCCGATGAGCGCTTTATTCGTGTAATTGCCAAGATGTCAAGTTTTTGGCGGGGGGTAGCTGTCTCCATCTACGGGACCATGTGCAGAGGGAGAAAAGTCTGTCAACAGCGGAGGAGCATTTCCTGGGTAGCGACATACATATAAACACATCAACCTATTACTCATGTAGCCACGAATTCCGAACGCAAGTTCTCCCACTTCGTCATCTCTATCTGCTCACTTATTTGGGAACATTATGGGTGTCCAAGGACCTCTCACGGTGCTGGTGGCAGCGCTTGGTATTAGCTCAGCTGTGGCATTCAATGTGATTCCTCGCCAAAGCAACGGCACCGGCGAAACGAGCCCTTACTTTTCGGACGTATCTGATTACATCGATTCCATCGTTGATGAGTTATGGCCAATCAATAAGGAAATCCACGACAATCCCGAGTTGGGATATGAAGAGATCAAGGCCCATGAACTCCTCACTTCCTTCATGGAATCCCATGAAGGGTGGAATGTCACCAGATCCATCTACAATATCAGCACCGCATTCGTCGCAGTGTTTGAAGGATCGAGTGAGGGACCTGTGGTTTCCTTCAACGCTGAATACGGTGAGTCTATCACGAACGCGGATCTTTCGCTTCGAGGCTGACTGGTTTTGGCAGATGCCCTACCTGGACTAGGGCACGCGTGCGGGCACAACCTCATTGCGATAGCCTCTGTCGGAGGAGCGCTCGCTACCGCTGAGATCATGCGTGCCGAAAGCCTTCCTGGTAAGGTGATTTTGTTTGGCACTCCTGCTGAAGAAAGTAAGTCACATCCAGTGCATCATGCCCTTGACGCAAAGGCTCACCCATACTTAAGGTCTTGGTGGCAAGGTCAAGCTCCTTGAAGCTGGCGCTTTCAGAGACCACAACATTGATATCTCACTCATTTCTCACCCCACGAACAGCGGCGATTCCCCATACATGATCACAACTTCAACCGACCGTTTTGAAGTAGAATACTACGGAAAGGAGGCTCACGCCGCCGCTTCCCCTTGGGAGGGAATCAACGCTCAAGACGCCCTGGTTTTGGCTAACAACGCTATTGCTCTCCTCCGCCAGCAGACGCGGTCGACCGACAAGATTCATGGCATCATCAGTTCGGCCGGAACACGCATCAACGTCATCCCCGCACTTGCGCAGGCTTCCTTCCAGATTCGTTCCGCCGAGGACGAGGCCCTGGAGGAGTGGACCGAGCGAATCATTAAATGCTGGGAAGCCGGTGCTTTGGCCACCGGTGCTGAGCTCAACGTCACCAAGCGCCCCTACGGCTACTCCAACATGGTGTCCAATGACATTCTGGCTAGTTCCTGGTCAAAGTACTTCACCGAGCTTGGTGGTGAGGTTCCCAACGCCGAGGTCGATAAGCTGCGCGAACCGAGTGGTAGCACCGATCAAGGAAACGTCAGCAAGGACTTCCCCACGATTAGCCCTTTCTTTGGAATCATGAACGAGAATGGCAGTGCCCCAGCTGGCGGCCCTCATACTGCTGCCTTTGAGGTAGCTGCCGGCAGTCGGGCTGCATTCGATAAGACCATTATGGTCGCGAAGAGCATGGCTGGCGTTGCCATTGATATCTTGACTGTTGATGGCATGCTTGAATTGGTCAAGGAGGAGTTCGAGGCTACTCAGACGAAGCGCAGAAGACGCAGGTCAATTCATTAAGCCTATAATGCCGGTGTTCTTATTGATGTACCCACTGGTCCTCAATGGTTGCAGAGTAGCCAAATCTATTTTTGCTGCACACAATCTTCAATGTTGTAGTGACTTGTCAATCCGTCTTCTGGACGATTTCTGTGCGAACAAAAATTTTATCCGTCGACTCATCATCTCTCATAGCACGCCCGCCCTGCATTTCGCCAAACTCGGAACGCTTATGGCTCGCTTTCCTTCCCCCGATGACCTTACTGTCCGTCTCTTTATGCATATCATCCATCTCAAGGTTCTCTTCCGAGTCGGTCATGACCATGAACCCACCAGCCCCTCGGGAGTGAGGCTTTGAGGCTGAGATGAACGTACGAGGTCCCGTCGCTCCAGACTTGCCACCATTGTAGTATTTCGCATGGGGATTGGTTCGGTCTGCACTCGATCGAAGGGTACTGATGAATCGGCCAAAGATGCGGTCGAAGACGGGCCGGAGGATCGGTGACGACGATACCATGAGTGCGACGCCCATTTCAGCTGAGCTCCACACCATAGCGTTCGGCGATGTAAAGGAGAAGTCAAGGAAGTCGACGCTGAATACCGAAGCAAGCCGCAGGGCTCCGAAAATGATTGTCCTGTGAGCAAGCTCATCTATTAGAATTTTTTCAAATATGATTGGTTCGACCTTGAATAGAACGCACTATGGCCAAGCAGCTTTGGGCTTCACTTACAGGATACCGGCTCCGAAGATGCCTATGAGTGCGATTCGGTGCGCACTGGAAACTTGGAGCTTCAGCACCATAGGGATAGGCAGAATGAAGATGATCAGATCGACGATAACATCGACCACGCCCACAGCAGCAAAAGCTGTAATCTGATCACCGCAAACTCCCCCTGGAATCGTTGGATTCCATTGCATTGCGATGGGTCTGCAGATAAGTAACCCAATGAGAATCGTCATCAAAGTCCAAGCAATGCATAAGCCCATGGTTGCCCAAGCCGCAATCTGTTGACCAGGCAGTCGCTGGTTAATGAACTGAGTCTACATCGATATGAGGGAATTTCGATCGCTCTGACGCGGGTCTCAATTGCTTACCTTGAACGGGCGGACAAAGAAGATGCGTTGAAGCATCCAGCAGATGCTGATCTTAAGTGACCCAAGAGACACAGCGTAGACCACTTGACTAGCATACCCAAACTTCATCAACTTCTCAATATGCCACGGCTGGAGCTCGGAGACGTGATGGCCTGCACCACCGAGGAAAAGCACTGAGATTTGTTGGTCAGTCATGCATCGACACAAATGTGATACATTTCTACTGGTGAGACTGAAAGACAACAGGTAGTCAATGCCATACGTACTCATGAAATGCAGGACTACAAAGGCGTAGAACAGTATCTGACGAATTCATGATCAGTCTATTAATTACCCCAGTGTTCACGGATTTGTCCTCGTTTCATACCAGCGCTACCATGTACAAGCTGTCGTCAACTCCAAATGGAACCCGGCGCATCTTTCGCGAGTACAAACGCAGCCCCGTCCATACTGTGACGAGTGTCACCAACACAATGTTGGTATAAATCACCTGTGTAGCATTTGGGTTTGCTGCTAGTGTCACGACGGTTGTCGTGATCCGAGAGAGGTCCGAATCGACAGCCATTGTCGTCACGCTCTCAAAGCTGTTGTGTTTGTAACAATTGTGTGGTTGGCGGGGGAAATCAAGTCGGTACTTTCAACAAGACTTCGAATTCAATCCCAGACAGACTTGACAGAGTACGACTGGTGTGGGTATCGGGATTACGTCTTATCCTGTGAGTTCCTGCGGCACAGCTATCTTCGTCAAAACTTGCATGACTCCATCTCGGCGGATGACGAATGGGGACCATGCAGGGAGTCAGGGACGCATCTGCATTGAGACGTTGACCCTGGCGATTCTAGCCAAGTCTTCAGATCCTTCTTGTCATGCCTGTGCCTGGCAGCCTTCACCCTCCTTGAACACATTGAGCCGACGAAATTGTGACAGGGCTTCAGTATTGGATCATTTGCTTGTTGCGCTCACTCTATCCCATATTGGGCAGGTCGTCATAGTTATGCAAGTTGAGGTCTGCGCAAGCAGCATTTCAGAGCGCTCTTCACAGCACATTGCACAGATTTTTATTCACCAAGGCTGACAAAACACATACAGTGGTTTGCCAGATTTCTGAATCTATATTACCTACTCAATTGAATTCACCTCGCTCGCGACACAAACGAATATACTTACACCAAGAAGGGGGTTCTAAAAGTCGTCCATTCTGCAAACCACGCGTGACATGCAACGCTCCTACAACTTTGTTCCTTTTCGCAAGCAATTACCGGAAACCTGGGTTCTTTGACGATAAGCAAGCCACGTACCCGGTAATACGGCCAGCTGCACTCGGGAGGCGCGCGTGGCGGCGCAGCCAGTTCGCGCGACCTTTTCGCGAAACCAACCATCTTCCGACTTCCATCGTAAAGCAAGGGGCATGCCACATCGAATACCTTCGTTAGACACAATGATGATGCACTAGCTCCTTCTATTGATCCCTCCAGTCTTCAATGTTTCAGTTATCTACTATTGTGATTGTTGATTTGCTCCTGGGATTTGTACCTCCCGCCATGTAGTAGGGAGACAAACTCGTTACAGGATGGCGGAGCCCAGCGTGCACATTCCGGTGTTGCTCATATCTCTTGAGGTAACCTGAATAAGTGGCTGAATCAGAGGACGACAACGTTGCAGATTGTTAGTTACCTCATGTCTGCAAGACAGAATTCCTCTGCATTGCGTCATGAATCATAATAAAGGAGCAGGTTCTTGAGGGGTATAGGTTAGTAATTGAACCCGATACTTCGGCAAATTTCCCTATCATTCGCGGCTTCAAAAAATCGATATTCCAGCCCTGTAAGTCAAACCATAGGCTATCTCGGCAGAATGCCTATGATATTCGTCACATTGCTCGCCTGAGTATTGCTTTTCATCCTAGATAGATCGTACGACCAACGAAATCTTGGAGGGCTCTTGAGCCAATAAGAACTGTTGTCACCTCAAGATACTCTGTTGCTTTGGTGTTGCGCAGTTTTTGAGGTCCCTGGTTGCCAAGCGGGCCTTGTGGGCTGGGCCATGTTGGACCTTGGACTGGGGACAAATTCTTGAGCGCGGAACATCCTGGATGCTCCCGGAGGCCAAGGGCCTCAAACGATCCTGGTAAAGACGGGCGGTTGAACATGATTGAATTTGCTCCTGCGAGTCGCAACGAAAGTCCAATATCTCTTGCGACTTTCTGCTTTCCATCGATTTTGAGGACAGAAATGCTGGTAGGCATCACTTGGGCTGTCAGTAGACTTCAGGTGCGTCGCTCACGTTCAGATGATACTAAATCCTATTCCTACCTGTACGTAAAAGTGTAGAGTGAACTTCAATATGATTCATACTCTGGCAATAAAAATAAGATGGCTGGCTTTTCGTGAGAAGTAACGTTGGTCTTGTCAACCAACAAACTTCTTCACCCGCTCATATAAATATCCCTGTCTCCAAACAGCCAAGCCGGCTAGCAGGGATGACGTTCCACATTATATGCGGTTGGAGAGAACCTGCACTTGAGCCTTGAAGACATCGAGGGTTACGTTCGGACATGATTCCCGACCGGTCGTGTGCCCATTGATTTCGGTCCAATTCCAACATGTCAAAATATTGTTAGGATTTTGCAACGTAACCTTATTTCGGTCCTCCGGCCCTTTGAAGGGAGTCACTTCAGAAGCCTCACACATTATTCAGGATGCACAAGCATGGCTCTGCGTGTACAACACACCACCGAGAATGAACGAGATTGCGCATGCAATAGAAGCGGATACATGCAGTCTTCAGACCTAAACCAAACCACGCGCCCGGTTGTGGGTATTTCCCGGGAATCAATATTGGGGAACTATGGCCGAAATATTTCGCAGGGCCTGAGCAAGCGTATTCCTCCTGGCGTTGGGATATAAACCCGAAGCTACATCGCTGTACTTGCAGCCTTTTGGTGATGCTCGAGGCCCTTTCGCTTGGTCCAGACCACCCCCCCGAGTCATTCTTGGCCCCCTTCTCCTCTCCTACATAATTCCGATTCATCATACATCTAGCACTCAAAAACTACAGGTCAAGATGCTTTCAACAGTTTGGGACTACGTCATAGTTGGCGGTGGCCTCGCGGGTTCTGTCATCTCAAGCCGCATGTTGGAGTACAATAGTTCCCTGAACATTCTCCTCATCGAGGCTGGCGAAGACACCCGGTCGCGTACCGACATTCTTTACACCAACGCTACGAACCTCATGGGTGGCGAGCTCGACTGGCAGTATCCGACTAAACCTGTCTCCGCGCTCAATGACCGCAGTCTTGTCTACAACCAGGGCAAAGGCTTGGGAGGTGGCGCCGCGATCAACTCTTGTAAGCAGCCATTGAACTTTCTCGAGACTGACTCGAAATACTAATAGTACCCAGGTGGTTATACTCGTGGCCCCAAGGTGGATTATGATGAGTGGGCTGAAATCGTAGGCGACTCGCGATGGAGCTATGATAGCCAACTACCCTGGATGAAGAAGGCCGAGGATTGGTTCAGCACCAACAGTACCGCTCAGCACGGCAATGGGGGTCCTCTCCACGTTGCTTCCGTCACATCCACAGGCCGATCATACCCCCTCCGCGACGATGTTGCGGGGGCTTGGCAAGAACTCGGAGTTACGGGTTTGCCCAACCTCGACAGCAACGCCGGCGATAACCTTGGTCGCGCCGAGCTCACCGAGACCAGACGTAACGGTCTTCGTGAACTCACACCAGTTATCTACCCCCTCGATGGTATCACCGTATTAACCGACACTCTGGTTGAGAAGATTATCCTTGCCAAGAATTGCAGCAACGGGGAGCTGAGGGCAACCGGCGTTCAGCTCGCCAATGGTACCCAGATCTCCTCCAAGAACGTAATCTCGGCGGCCGGAGCATACCGATCTCCCCAGCTGCTCATGCTCTCTGGTATCGGCGACGCTGAAGAGCTGCAGAAGCACAACATCTCAGTCAGGCTCGACCTACCCGAAGTTGGAAAGAATCTCATGGATCACATGTCATTCTATCAGTTCTGGAAGCTCAAGAACCCCGAGAAAGGTCTCGCGCTTGGCTCCAACAACCCACTGTTCTCACAGCCCGAGTTCGCTACCGGCTACCCGATTGACTGGGTTGTGTCCACTGATGTCGACAAGACAGGCCTTGCCGCTGCCATCGCCGAAGACGAGGGTGCTGCACCAGACGCCGCGACTCACTCGCTTCTTAAGACAGGCCGAAGTTTCCTTGAGAACTTTATCATTTACCAGGCCTACAGTGCCTCGAACCCTACCGTTCCTTTGGATGGATCGCACATCTACACCAATGTAGTCTCTTTCCTACCCACCTCCCACGGCACCGTCGGTCTCGAATCCTCCAACCCCGCAACCGGACCAATCATCAACCTCAACTACCTTGAAACCGAGGTCGACCGCTACGTCTACCGCGAGGGCATACGTCAAATGACCAAGCTGATGCTGAACACCACTTTTGGCAAGGACTTCATCGCCGGTGAGACTGCGCCAGATGCTTTTGAGCCTGTGTCGCTTGATGACACTGACGATTATCTCAACTCTCGTCTGGCAGCGGGAGGTGTCACGACGTGGCATCCTCATGGCACGTGCTCCATGGGCAAGGTCGTTGACTCCGAGTTCAAGGTGAGAGGTGTGAAGGGCCTACGTGTGGTGGATGCCTCAGTTTTGCCTGTCCCCATGGCTGCCCATCTCATGGCTCCGTTATATGCCATGTCGGAGCAGGCGGCTGCTATCATCACTGGAAATGCCTAGAGGCTCTGATATGAATATCTAATACACACTTGAGTTCATGATAACAATAGACTTCATCATCGCACTTGCGAGGCTTTACATGATCGATCAGAGAGTACTTCGAGGATCTTTAAAAAAACACAGCTCGTCTAGACTTTTCACGAGGAATGCATTCTTATGATCGAAGTCTTCTTCAGGCTTTCATCATTACTACATAGACTTCGGAGCATCGCTTCTCTCCAGCCTATCTCTCTGCTTCGCTGGAAACAATCCCAAAATGGAGAAACTTATTTCGATTGGTCATCTTGAAAGCAAGTGGTACGCTAATATGCCCTCGTTTCCTATATATTCTCCGCTTCGAAATTCCAGGCGGAACTGTCGTCATCGGCAACGAGGCTGGAGGTGAGACTCTCTATGTTTTCTGGCATTTCATGGGCGAAATTTCGTTCGACCACGGCACTTCAGTCGATGTGAGACATTTAAGAGGTTTTATTGATGAATCTAGCTGGATACAAAACTAGCATATCATGACTTCATTGTAATGAAAGTGACCTCGTGAGTCCCAACGTTTTTCACGTGCACTTTTCGGATGGTTGGCAGGCAGCTGACTCTTTTTTCTTCTTCTCTTCTTTTTACTTCTCTTCTTTTCTCTTCTCATCAATCTTATTGTGTATCGAAGTAGATATACCGGTGAAAAGCTGTCTCTCGATGGAATCTTGCTCTAGGTCAGCCTCTTTTTCTTTGTCGGTGGGAATTTGATATGTCGAGATATCATTTGTACTCGACGAGTGATGCCCAGAGGCACCACTTACGTGATGGCCACCCCTTGTGGCCGCAACAGCCCCCTGGGAGGGGTGACCGCCCTGTGTGCCAGTCCCAGTCTCGGGAGGACCATTTCGATATTGGTCATTGCGGCCACCGAAGTATTTCTCGCCCCATCCTTCTTTAGGAGTATGATCGGTGGGCCCTTCGTCGATGTCTTTTTTGGGTGAGGATGATGGCGTCTCGGATGACTTTGATGGCGATGACATTTTTGCTTAAGGCCTTTGAGGTCTTGGTTCGTCGCGCGGAAGGAAACGGCAGTGGTCACAGTGAGTTGTGAATTTTGAAATCTTGGTTTTCTGTTTTGTTTTGTTTTGTTTTTTTTTTACTTTTCTTTCTTTCCCTTCTAGATGTATGCTGGATTGTTTTTTCGTTTTTAGACAGTGGAGTGCTGAAATTGTTTCTGGGTCGTCATGCTCTGCAAATTATCGTCCAGAGTCAAGCATGCACATCGCGGTTTATATAGCAACGACCTGGCATGCACTACAAGGGTTGTTCAGTTGATCTTTATTGAATGTCCCATATACCTACACTTTGTTTGCAGTCAGCAGATGACCCTCGTCGACTTGGTGCATCCTAGCTTGCTTTTCTTGAACAGTCGTGTATCTTTGTCATCTAGAACAGTGTTTTGGTGACACAGCATCTCCAATAGGATGTGAATATGGTGCCTAGACTACTCTCGATTGTGGCGGTCGAGAGAAATGAGCAGCTCTTTTTCATTATGACCACCAATTCAGTCTATGTTTGAATGATCCGGCGGTAAACGTACATCAAGTCTCGCAGAGGCTGTTCAGGGGCAGGTGCGCAGCAGGATAAAGTGATCTCTGCGAAAGTACGTACATGTGACACAAGGTCCTTTGTGACAGGCTTGGTCAATCTTCAGCAAACAAAACATCATCCATCCTCTGCGCCCGCTCCTCCGCATGTATGTAAGGTGGGTCAGCACATATTGCCAATAGATAAAAGTCACTGTTCACGTCTCGGATCATTTGCGCAATGGCTTGTTCCTGGCAGGTGAGAGCATATACATCTGATAAGAGAATAAGCTGGGCGGAAGTGGACAAAAAACACATTCTTATTCAGTTCAATGTTCTGAATTCCCCACCTCCCACGACAAAGGACTGATTTAAGTCATGCCCTGCGTTTCAGTCTGAAGTGACAATCCCAGTTAGGTTTTGCCAATGATACTTCTTCGTTTCGTGATGCACAGTTTTGATTCAAGAAGCAACCATTGAGTGAATATGAATGACAGGCCGCACACAGAATACTAGTACCCCAAAACTCAGCAAAAGTTGAAATATCTCAGTACACATCAATAAAGCACGAGATGTGTGTACATGTACCATCCGCCTTCCCAAATTGTACGGCATATGCCCCTAGAAGGCTCTGCACTCAATCAAGCCCTTCTCGTAGCTGTTGTAAACGGCTCCATCACAAGCCAAAAACCCCATGGCAGCAAGTGCAGCAGTGGTACCTCCACCAATCGCACCGACGCCAAGAGCCGCAATACCGCACTCCATGACCTCAAAGATAGCTGATCCGACCAAAGTATCCATGCACTTGTTACACTCCGTGGCGGGCTGCTTCACGCACTGCCTCTCTTGGGCCTCACGAAGGCGGCGCCTGCGGATGTTGCCGACCGACCCGGAGCGTGCCGAGTTGAGAATGCTCTCGGCGCGAACCAGGTTCTGGGTCTCCATGGCGCCGGCGACTTGTCTTGCCTGCAGACTGTTGGCGTAGACGGCGGGGTCGATAGCTGCAGCGGTAGTGAAGAGACCGCTAAGGAAGACGGTGGTGATGGTGGTGAACTTCATGTTGACAGGATATGAAAGTTGTAGACTTGGTAAAGAGAGTGGTTTGTAAAAAGGAAAGTGGTCTTTTGATTGAAGGACTGAGAAAAGAGTGTAGAAGGATAAAGAAGTGGTTGGTTTGGATGATGATATAACTGAACGAAGGGCGGATGATGGAGTGGTATTTATACAAACATTACAGACTCTCATTTCTGGTAGCTCTCTCTCATACTGAAAGAGCCGACTCCTCAGTGTTCTCTTGTGGCTAAAGTCCAAGATGTGCTTTGCAAAAGCATTACATAGTACACAGCTGTATCACGATCTCTTCAAACCCCGAGCTATGCGGATACTCAGGAGTTACCCGAAACCGAAAACTCACAATCCAGAATTGCACTCTTGGCATATTCATGGCTTAGAGACGGGTTGAAGCTATCACGAGTGCATCGTGTAGTCTTGGAAGCCCGCCTCCATATGAGCTGCCTCTATTATAGTTTCAGACCAGATTGTTTATTCAGTATCGACACCCAGCCAGGTGCTTTACGAAAACGAACTTGGGCGGGGAAAATTGCATGTTGTCTTTACGGCTTTCGACCACAGTGAGGGGAGCTTCATGTAGATGGGCTTGGCACGAGGCTCATCGCGCCTTACAGCGCCCGTTTGTGCCCTAACAGCAGTGCGAGCGGAAAAAAGCAGCATCTGGCCGTTCCCGACGGACGCCAGCTCTTGGTCCGTGACCGGTGATCCGGCCCAGATCCGAAGACGTCCAGGCCTGCTTTTCCGACCCAGCGGTTTGGAATGTCAGGTTGAGCCTTGGACAAATAACGTTAATCTGGTTTAGCGTGGGCAGACGAGTCATCACCGGGCAGTTTTATCCCAACTCAGCGTCCTTGCCAACGTTAACCTTGCCCGAAAGAACAGGAACCATCTATAATTGACACAACTATGATTTGGTCCGAACTTGCTGCATTCCGTGCATTACGTGATTTAGCCCTCCTCCATCTGGGCTCGATGCATAATCGCCAAGATCCTAAACTCAGCCTCGAAGGTCTGCAAAGGCATCTTGACGAGACTCTTGGCAATTATCTCTACAATTTCTAATGTTCGAATCTCTCAATTAGAAACCTGGGCTCTGAGATCACGAACTCGTTCTCGCGGAATCATGTCGTTGACGGTCCACTTGCGCTGGGCTTCTCCGGCGGAGAACTTCCCTTGTAAGATTTCAGAGACACAGCAGCAACTTCAGATTTCAGAGGCATCTTGAGATGCTTCACAGGTCTATAAAAGATAATTGAATCCCGCGTTAAATGTCTTCTTTTTCTTCTCTCATCATCACACATTCACACTTCATTCAGTCTCTTCAACAATCATCATCACAATCCTTCAGCTTCAAGCTTATCAATCTTTACAACTTTCTCTCTTTACCAACTCAACAAGTTTCTTCAACTTACCAACTTTTTGAAATCTCCAAAAATGTTCTCCAAGACCATCGTCGCTGTTCTCTTCGCCTCCGTCGCTGTCTTCGCGGCCCCTGTCGAGACTTCCAACAAGGAAGTCGAGGGAAGACAGATCAACCAGAGTGTCACTCTCTGCAGTGACAAGGGCATGGCTGACTGCGATACTGTCAACTTCAACTTTGGCTTCTGCGGTTAGTTCCGGTTGTACATTTTAATCTTGGTTCTTAGCTGACAGTCTCTAGTCTCTCCCATCGGAAGACTGAACGACAAGGTCAGCTCTCTCAACGCCAACGGCTACAACTGCATCTTCTACAAGTAAGTTCAAAGATTTATACATCCTCAAATCAGCTCAGATTTCTAATCCACTTGCCACAGTGACACTGGATGCCGCAACGGTGGCGGTCAGATCGCCACTACTGGAGAGGTCACCGACATCCGCAGCCACCCCTCGTTCAGCACCATGAACGACGATGTCTCTTCCTTCTTGTGCAACATTTAAGGTCTCCATTCGCTGCCAAGGCTGTTCTTTCGATCTGCATAACATGAACTGGTCACCAGCGCAACTTGTCTGGTCGCTTGCCAGCATCGTAGCAATCTACACTCACCTGGAACGATGGTGAGGATGCCTGGGATGGACTATGGCTTCTAGGGGTCAGTATGATTTGTATAGGTCTCTCTTGTCTCTCGGTAGCTCTTTAGCAATTGATATGTCACTCTACTTCCTTGCCCACTTCAATTGAATTAACTTACGCGCTCGATGTAATGCATTCGTTGAGCCATTCCCCACCTAAACGTTGGTAGGATTTGGATATGTCTCAAAGGGAAGAGGATAACTCTCCGCGGAAGTGGCTTCGGGTCTTAGCCAGATGTGATCAATAAAAACAATTGCACCTCCTAGTCAATAGCCCTGTATAGATTGTGAGTCCGATAGTAAAGAGATTAAGAAAGACAAAACACGTATAATTTCTGCCACACTCTGACGCACAGGCCATTGGCAAAGGGGCTTGCTTCATGAGGAGGTCACGGAAATGCAGGCGACTTGGAGAGACACATGCCACACAAATCACCAAGGAATAAGACGGCATGCGGAAGCCGCACACAATCCCAATTTTTATGTACTAGCTCATTTGATAATGCAGTGAGATCTGATAAAAGATAACAGCTTAAACCCAAGATCAAGAGATTAAACCGTTTACGGAGTAGTTGGTTGGTGTTTGCTGCTTACTAAGCCCGAAACCGGCTCCCATCGGAAATCGGAACACCAAAAACACGAGGATGCGCTTTTCGGTCTGACGACACGTTCTACGAGCAGCTGCACGATTCTGTCGCCGAATTCATTATAATAACGAGCCAAATGGAAATGGCAAGCATGGCAAACAAGTAGTTTGTGGCGGTACTTACCGAAAGAGACGCGTCGTCCGCGGTCCGCCAAGTGCAACCAAAGCTGTTCAACCTTGGCCGTGCTGAAGATGCAGTGTCGAAGGCTTCAATCCCTCACGGTGAGATTTCGAGATCATCAGATACCAGTCGAGAATCAGACGCCCACATACGGCTGAAAACCACGCCATCCTTGCCCCCATGTGGCAGAGCCCACCCGAAAGCCGAGACTTTCAAGTAGCTTGATGGGACTTCCCCCGGATGGAATCACAAGTCGTCGTCGTCTGCATCCGGCCAAAACTGCCACCAACGGCTTTCTCACTGGCCAACAGAGCTGGCGGTATGGAGAATCTCGAATGCACAAACTTCTCACTGTGAGAATTCTGTTTCTCGCTTCAGGCTCCACTTCGCAACAACCCCGCTGTGGATTGAAAACAGAGCGCTGACAGGTCGTTGGGTTCGAGGGGGCGGTTCGGACTAGCATATCCCTGACTCGTAAAGGGGTTTGCTAGCCTGTTTAATCTTATCAGATGCATCTCCGAGAGCCATCATGGAGCTTGGCGCACTAGTCTAGAGCAAAGAAAACCTTGAATGTGAGAGAAAAAAGTCCTCTGATGGAATTCTCCATCGTCCGAGTTGCTTTCTCTCAAGCCAAGTCTTACGTTTCTCGCCGTGCCGTCTCGATCCGACCTCGGGTTTGCGAACCAACAGAGTTCGGTTACCGTCCGACATAGGTTGGATAAATAGCAAGACGAGCGCTGCTTCGATGGTTGCATTCACCTCGCTCCCTTGTCCTTCTCATCCATCATTCGTGCATTAGACTGCTACCGAGAGACCGGTACTATCAAACAACAATGGCGGCCCGCGCAGATCTCGAGTCCCACCGGGAGAAACACCCCGAAGACCTCGTCAACGAGGTCCCCGAGTCATCATCCTCGGATTCGGAGGACGACCTCAAGCCACATCCCCCAATGTACTGGAAGATCATTGCCGTCATTCTGATCTCCTGCATCAGCTTCGGTTCTTCGTGGAGTTCGGGTATCACCGGCGCCCTGAAGTCGACGCTCAAGAAGGAGCTCGATATCAACAACAAGCAGTTTTCCCTGCTTGAAGCTAGTGAAGATTTCATGGTTACTCTGCTCATTCTCACGAGCGGTATCGTGACGGACAGAATTGGTGGTGCCGGTGCCATGTTGTATGGTGAGTTTTACACTTGCAGCCTCTTCTGAGACAATGAAACTGACGCAGCAAAAGGTAACATCATCTACTCCATCGGTTCCATTATCGTCGCCGCCGCAGCTCAGACCCGCGACTTCAAGCTCATGATCGGCGGCCGAGTCATCCTTGCCCTCGGCGACATCGCAACCCAGGTTGCCCAGTACAAGGTCTTCAGCTCCTGGTTCTCGCCCAACAACGGTTTCGCGTCCACCCTCGGCCTGGAGCTCGGCATCAAGAAGATCGGCGGTTTCGTCGGCAAGTCCTCAGCCAACATCATTGCAAAGAACACTGGTAACTTCGCATGGGTGTTCTGGATCGCCGTCTTCATGAACGTCTTCACCAATATTCTCACTCTCGTATTTTACCGCTTCAATACCATCGCCCACAAGAAGTTTGGCAACGTTACGGACCCAGCCACCGGTGAAAAGCTTACTGAGAAGTCCAAAAAGTTTGAAGTCAGAAAGGTGCTTGAGCTTCCGTGGGTTTTCTGGGCCATCTTGTCATTCTCTCTTTTCCAGACCAGCACTGCAATTGTGTTCTCGCAGAACGCCACCGAATTGGCTGAGAAGAGATTCAAGACCGACTCCATCACTGCTGGTTGGTACTCAGCAACTCTGCAGTACGCCGGCTTCTTTTTGGTTCCCTGCATTGGTGCCTTCATTGATCTCCTGGGCAACCGCATCACCTTGTGTAAGTCAATCATGTCCTTTTGAGGATTCTGCCGGTATCTGACCCTTCTTAGTGGCTATCTGCGGTACCGGAGTCTTCCTGGCTATGGCCCTTATCAACTGGGCTACGGATACCAAAGGAACTGCTGCAGCGTTTGGCATTTACGCCGTTGCGTTCACTCTGGGCCCTACCACCATTATCGACAGTATCCGTACCTCGATGTGGCATTCATCTGTCTTTGGCTCCGCTTACGCCGTCAAAATCGCTACGAACAACGCGTAAGTTCTCGATCCATCTCAACCCAGTCATCTTTTTCTAACAAGCAGCAGGATGAACATTATCGTCCGTGTCATCACCGGAGCCATCCAAGATGCCGATAACGACAGCTATGACCACGTTGTCATCGTCTACGCCGTTCTCGCCGCCGCTTCCGTCTTGGTCTCAATCATGTTGGGTGTCCTGTCGTGGTGGTCCATCGATTTGGGCAACCTCCAATGGACTAGGAAGCAACGTAGGGCTAATGGCGAGTTGTGGAATGAGAGAAAGAGGGCTTTTTACGAGGACAATGGGCCACGCAACAAGCGGATCTCCATGATTTGCTTCGGTTCTTTGGTCATGTTGATTCTGGGTGCTTGGTCGGCGTACTTTTGGGGTGTCGCAACTGGCAACAACTCTTGAAATGTACACGTATGAAGATGGTGACTTTGAGACAAGAGCACATAAGGCGCTTGTCAACGTCCGAGATACCCATGCACCGATGCAACCTAACGAGGTATCCAGCCCGTAATGTAGGAACTTAATGAATAAATGGTACGATTCCAAGTCCATCAACCGCTGTGATGCGTTGAAAATGCCTTTGTCTGCAATGATTGGTCAGGAACATGAGGTAACACGGGAGCTTCACAAAACTTTGAAGCTCAGAAGGTTTGCTTCTGCCGATTGATGTTTGTGAACCGGACTTTGGATCCTAAGTTTCGAGGATATTTCGCCGACTTATCTCACGTGTTGCTTCATCGATGTCTAACTAAACAAGTTGAAATCATAGATACGAGATGATCCTCGAAATTCAGCAAGTGCTGAACCCAATGTGCTGAATTCGGCTTGATAACCGAGTCGGCTCCGATCAACACTGCAGATGCATCGCCTCATTCGGATCCACTCTGTCATCTCCCCTCACTAGGTCCCTTATCTCCAACTCAACTTCCTAAAGCTCCATTATCTTCAACATAGCCGTGAGCACGAAGGATTCAAATTAAGTTAGACCACGATAAAGTTGATGCAACAAATCTCAAGTCCCACCACTTGATTCAACAATTACCTTCTTTCGCTTTTTCCGCTAAACATCATGCCGGGTTTGGCAATCTCGCCGGAGAACCTCCCGGTCCCTGGCCGGGACACGTACTATTGGCTCGGTGAAATCAACAAGGCCAGCGCCGTCATCAACTCTTCAGAAGGTCTCCTGGAACAAGATGTAGCCCGTCGCATTAGCTGTGGACTCCAGAAACTTTTAGACTCGGGCGACGAACCCGGCGCGCCGCGTCCTAGCCTTGTCATCACCTTCGAACCTCTCCTTATCGAAGCAGCGGGTGTTGAGGCAACTCTTCTGCACGCCGGCCGTTCAAGTCAGGACATGCTTGCTACGGTCTGCACGGCAATTCTTCGCGATGCAGTCTTGAAGTTGGCTGCACAGCTTCACACGACAACAACTCGCCTCCTTGAGATGGCGGAAACCCATGCCTCGACTCTAGTACCGAACTACACCAACGGTGTCGCAGCCCAACCCAACTCATACGGCCACTACTTGCTGGGTCACATTGCAGGCCTTCATCGCGACGCGGAGAGACTACGGCAATTTTACGCCAGATTGGACCGATGTCCGATGGGCACGACCGTGCTGAACGGCACAAGTTGGCCTCTCAATCGGGAACGCATGGCCAAGTATCTCGGCTTTACGCAAGTAGTCGACAACGCCTACGATGCAGCGCAAATCACCATGGCTGAGATGCCAGTTGAGCTTGGAGGCATTGCCTCTCAAATTGCTCTTCACACTGGCGCCTACATCCAGGACGTCATGAATCAATACGCTCAGCCGAAGCCATGGATTCTTCTTCAAGAGGGGGGTGAGAACACGTATGTCTCAAGTGCTATGCCACAGAAGAGAAACCCAGGCCTACTTAACAACACCCGATCCGATGCATCTCATATTATCACTTTGGGAGTTGGTCGTGCCATACAGGGACATAATCTTCCTCCTGGCTACGGTGACGCAAAAGACCTAGGCCACAATCTGGATGTCATCAACGGTACCACAAAGCTTCTCGCACAATGGCAAAGGATTCTCAACGCACTTGTCATTGACGGTAAACGATCTCTGAAAGAGCTAGATCTTGACTGGACCGCCTCTCAAGAGTTGGCCGATTTTCTAATGCGGAAGCACAAAGTACCGTTTCGTGTCGGGCACCACTTTGCTTCAGAGACTGTCAGATACGCCAAGGCGGAAAATCTGTCCCCGAGCAAATTCCCTTATGCGGAGGCGTCCAGGATATTCAAAGAAACCTTGAAGCACACTGGCCTTGAAGAGGGATCATATCAGTTTCTGAGTGAGGCAGAGTTCCAAGAAGCGCTTGACCCGGCTGGAATCATCAAGCATAGAGCCACCTCGGGGGGTCCGCAGCCCAAGGAGATGGAACGCATGATTAATAACTCGAAGCAGACACTACAAAAGCTTGAAAGCTGGATCATAGAGCGGCAATCTCATATCGTGAGCTCTCTGCAGGAGTTGGATGGAGCATTTCAAGAGTTGCTTGCGTAAGGCTCCCGGGCCCGGCTCTAGTAGGTCAGGCGTTTACGAAGATCAAGAATATAGGATTGCGATAGACTCAACAGTTTTAAATCCCTACTTACTTGAATATGAAAATCTATGTGTCAATATCGGTCCATGAAGAAGTGCACTGGGCGTAAAGGATGTTAAGACGAGTGACTTCTACATGCCTCCCATAGTAAGGACCACGTGTTTAGCTTCAATTCATTATTTTGGGAGCTGACAAGTTGCTACTTGAGGTCGAATGAGAGACATCGCCCGCTCTATTTTCGCAAAGTCAAGTAACTACATTTTTCCATAGATTCTCAACTTCGCGTTGTGTTTTCGCTTAGAATTAGTCTCAAGTCGTCATTGAAGAATCTTGCAACTCCATGTCACTGTCAGCACTAGTGATCCGGGATTATCGACCCACGCGGAGCGGATGCCCGATATGTCAAATCTAATGCGCGATAAGTGAGGTCTCATCCGCTAAGATTCCCGAGGTAGTCTTCTCGGCCGCTGATAGGCAAATGATACAATCCTTGGCATCAAAGATGGTGGAACTGCGTCACCGACAATCTGTTGACATTTGGGCTAGGCTGGTCTTTATACTCGTTATTCACCCTAGGAGCTAGGCGAACGAATCCCACCCCTTGAGTCTAGTTACCCTAGTTGGGGAAAACGGAATGCAACGTGCCCCTCGCGCTGTGATTGCGAGAATCAATGACATATATACCTAGCTCGGGCTCCCTCAACATCAGTAGGGGTTTTAGAAAAAGCAACCACGGTGATCAGAATGCGTTTCTCAACTGCCTCCGCTGCTTCAATGCTAGTCGGCGCCGCCATGGCCACCGCAAAGACGACCACTTACTCATACGGGCCCAATGTCCGCCAAGTCTACGACGTCTACATCCCCTCAGCCGCGACCAACGAGACCGTAGCGACCGACAAGTACTGGTTGGTGTACATTCACGGAGGCTTCTATCGTAACTTCGCCCAGAACGCAACAGACATTCTTCCCGCAATTGCTTCCCTCGAAGCAAACAGCTCCGACGTGCTCGCAACTCAAATCGTAGGAATCGCATCCCTAGACTACCGACTTTCCGCACTTCCTGGTGTTCAACCCAATAACACGCCCACGAACGAGCTTCAGAGAGCTAGATGGCCTGATCACCTCAACGACGCCGTTGCCGCACTGAAGGATCTCAACAAGCATTATCCGATCGACGGCAACTACATTGTCTCTGGCCACTCCGTCGGAGCACAAATCGCCTTCTTCACGGCTTTGGAGACTTTAAAGGACCCCGCCGTGCCCAAGCCCGCGGCCGTCTTGGGAATCAGCGGCATTTACGACCTGCCTCTGCTCCATATCACCAACCCCGATTATGACTATCTCGTACTCAACGCCATGAGGGAAGACCAACTAGTAGAGGCCAGTCCATACAAGGTCGATACTAAGCAGTACGCAGCACTTGACTTGGAGGCATTTGTTTTGGCGCACAGCAGGAATGATGGGCTTGTGCCTTGGGATCAGGTCGAGTCGATAGAAGCCACTCTGGACTCCCTACCTGAAGTAGAGAGCAAGACACACCTAGTCGAACTTGATGGTGCGCACAACGATATCTGGCGTGGGGGTGTGCAACTGGCCAAGGCTTTCACAGAGACTCTAGCTATATTGAGGGCGGGTGCATGAGGTACTCCGCTTATAGCTTCCAATGAAAGAAGACCGTTTGAACAGATGTGTTTCATACTTGGTGCTATAGTTAGTTCCATGGAAACTTACATGTACCATTTCTGTCTTGATCTCGGACTTTCTCCCACGGCGCTTCTTCGCACACGACCGTACGACGTCGGCTTCCTATCGGACGAACGCTCTGTTTTCAGCACGCAAGGCGTCTACGGGTAGATACATGCAGGCAAAACCTAGCAGGAGCTTTTACAATGCATTTTCTCCCAATCGATTTTGACTTGCAGCTTTGTGAAACATCTTACTCGCAGATCGGGTGCTGAAGACATGCAGTAGCACAAGGCACGCCGGTTTCCGTGCCTTGAAATCGCCCGACGGCATGGGATCGGCGGCGGTCCTCCGGCTGTTGGTGCAAGTCAACTCGGAAATAGGCTCAGTGCCGAGCAACTTGAAGAAGATAATTGGCCGTAGTTCCGACGGAGAAGCGAACGCTACCTTCGACGGACATCACGGCGGTTACGTGAGGCAGCGGTTACGGGTACACACTCCGGTTGGTCGTTCCACCAATTGCCAACTTTACCATTACTACCTTACCATAGTTATGTGCTGCGTGCCTAAGGGCTGGGCTGCAGTGTCTCCACGTCGCATTGAGAATTGGAACTCAGAAAGGCTTTGCAACTAATCGAAATGTCGGCGATAGGCTTCAAGCCTCATTCCACTCTCTCAACTCATCTCTGAGTACTTAACCATCAATCGTTTCGTTTCCGTTATCTCGTCTGTATCATCTCGCACGTAAACTCATCACACTATCACTATCACATCGTTTTCATCTTATTTTTGCTCTTCTTATTCGTATCATTCGACCGGTCCCAAGAGCCACACTATCATACCACACGTGGGCGTGATCTAATGGCTCAGCTTGATTACAACAACTACAAGGTGGCATGGATCGCCCCGCTAGAGATCGAGGCTCAGGCAGCAATGTACATGCTCGACGATGTCCACACGGGCAGATTCCCAGTACGAGAGGGTCAAGACTACCCCTTCATCGCAGGTTGCATGTGCGGGCACAATGTTGTCATCGCCAGCTTTGCCTCTGGGCAAGAATATGGTACAGAGCAAGCCGCCAGTCTCGCCGGCCAGTTGAAGATTCTATTCCCTAGGCTCTGGTTTACGCTACTGGTTGGTGTCGCAGCAGGGCTTCCAAGCCCCCAACGAGACATCCGTCTTGGAGATGTCCTTGTTGCACACTCTGACGGTGAAGTCCCTGCTATTGTGGCTTACCATCTCGGCAAAGAAACATCCGAGGGACTCAAGCTACTTCATGATGGACGAAGCCAGCTTCCTACGAACCCCGTTGTGGCATCCGCTTTCTCAAAAATCAAGATCCCGGACCCCATGTGTTATTTCAACAGATTCCTGGACCACTTTAACGCCATGCAATACAAAGAGCACACGAAGGGAAACTTCAAAGATCCTGGTCAATCTCAAGACAAGCTGAACGAAACGACTTCGAGTGGAGAGAAAACCGCCGCTCTCCGGGAATTACGGCCAGACAACAGGCGTACGAGAGTGTGGTATGGGCCGATTGGCTCGGGTGACAAGTTAATGAAGAATGCTAAGGAGAGAGATATGTTGAGAGACAAATACAGTATAATTGGTCTAGAGATGGAGGCAGCAGGAGTCATGAACCGTCTTAATGTCGGTGTCATCAGAGGAGTATGCGACTACGGGGACGAGCAGAAGAACAAGGAGTGGCAGCCTTACGCGGCTGCAATGGCTGCCGCATACGCCAAACAAGTATTGCTTGAGATCAGCGTTGTCCCGTCCGACGCTGGTCTTCATATTCGTAAGGACATTCCAGCACTATCAACACATAGAATTGCGACTCATTGACTGGAATAGGAACGCCTGAGGAAGCCAGGTACAACGAGCAGCCGGGATCTTTGAGCTCCAAAACTCATGCCCGGATGCGAGAGCCAGCTGTTAGAAAGCCCGGCTTACCGCCCAGTCCTGCTTCATCAGATATCGAGATGGACTCAGATCATCAAACTGATGGTGAGTGATACACCTCTCATCCTACATCCTATTCCTTCATGACAGATCCTCTCAATATTGATGCCAAAGCGATGACTGACATATGGAAATACTCCTAGTAGGTAGTCGCCTGCGAGCTCGGGCAACAGACATTGTGTGGCCAGAAATGCGCAATGAGAGACCGGCTCTAGCATCAAAATTCGTGAAACGCAAGAGGTTTCCAGAATGCCTCCAAGCAACCAGTTCGTTGTGGAACGCTGAAGAGAGACAGTCTCCGATGAAGCTTCTTGTACACGGCGTGACTGGCGTTGGGAAGAGCCAAATCTGTCTGCAAGCAATTGCTGAAAATGAAGCCAGGTACACTCTTTCGTTCCGTGGAACATATGAGCTCATCTAACATTCACTGGTCTCAGATTCAGGGCGGTCTTCTATGTTGACGCCAGCAGTAGAAAGTCGGCAAATAGTAGCTACCTTGCCATAGCTGGAGTCAGCGGAACTTTGATAGACACGTCGGGCATTAGCTCCGACGAGAACATCTCTCAACAAATCTCACGCACGAGATTCTGGATGAGCAATCTCGAAGAACCTTGGATTCTCTTCATCGACAATGCCGAACCCTCAGTGGCCGCTGATCTGGATGATTATCTTCCTCGCCAAGGCTGTGGCGTCATCATTATTACGACTATCGACGGACAGGTCGCTTCATCCTGCGATATTCACGAAAATATCCGTCCGATGGACTCATGGGATGCCAACGAACTAATTCACAACTTTGTGGATGCCACAAAGGACTTCAGTGAAGATGAGTGGGAGGCGATCGAAACCTTGGCCTCTGAAACGCTTGGAGGGCTGCCGCTCGCTATTGTGCAGGCTGGTTCTTACATTGCCAACAACCCAAACAGCCTGGTGGACTACTGCTACGACTTCCGGCAAGCATTCCAAACAAACCTCGGAGAACTTCCCAACTTATCATCGGGGAGTGGTCAGAGCAAGTCCGCTTCACACGCATTAGGCGTCACCATGGCCCTTGTCGAGAACTCGCCCGAGACCATCGAGCTTCTTCGTACACTTTGCTTTTTCCACAATGAGAGTATTTCGGAACAGATTTTCGAAGAAGCTTGGAACAACTTGACGATAGCTTCTCCAGGAGAGTCTTCACAGTGGGCACACTGGGCGCCTCTTGTGCCGCTCTTGGATCCCACAAGTTCTCAGTGGCGCACACCCGGTCTCCGCAAAGCGTTCAATACCCTATGTCGGTATAGTTTGCTCGTCTGCGATGCATCGTACTCCAGCAAGTACTCGATGAACAAGCTCGTACAGACGAATTGCAGGGAGTCGCTCTCAATAGAGGATCGAAACAAGTATGCCTATCAAGCAGCTTGTCTATCAGCACTCGCCTTGGCCAATGAGCCGGTTTCTACGACTGCATCACGGATGGATAACCCTTCAGGTGTAGATCTTCAAAAAGCCATGATACCACATATCGAATCGTTTACTTCAAATGGTTTGATGGGCAATTGGGTGGAACTCGCTGAGATCGAGAGACGACTAGAGATCATGCTCATACTGGCAAACACATATTCATCAACAGGTCATTTCAGAGACGCGGGGGATATTCTGAAGGAAGCCATCGAAATCTGCAAGGATACCTCGGTCCCTGATTCATTGACTCTGCAAGTTAATGAGCAGGTAGCCGACTGCTACTTTCACACCGGCCATCACGTAGAAGCACTGAGGTATCAGCCCGGCGTTGTTCAAGCCTATCAGCAGTGGGGAGCAGGCTTCGATTATCTCTGGTCTGCTCAAATCAACCATGCGGACTCTTTATGGTCCACTGGGCAGCGGAGTGAGGCATTGGCAATGGCGGAAGCGGCCCTTGCTACGTGTGGCTCACACGACTTGCCCGTCGATGATCCCAAGATGGTACGAACACGGCTTTTGGTGGCAGACTTCCTCCACGGATCTGGAGGCCAACGTCGGGCTCTTGAACTACGACAAGAAACCGTACGGGATCTGCAGAGAAGAGTTTCTGTAATCTCAGGAGAACGTCTGCGCATCCTTGAAGCAAAAAGTGCGCTGGGTGACAGTTATGATTGGGACGGCCGGCTTCTCAAGTCGATGTCATTGCGAAAGAAGGTCCACAAAGCGATGCTTGAGCTCCTCGGCGTCGATCACCCCGACACCTTGCATGCATTCGACCGACTTGCCGACACCAGAAGCCTGGTCGCCCACACTCAAGAAGAAAAGGAGGAGGTGTGCAGGCTCAGAGAAGAGGCCGTGACCTCATGGAGGCGAGTTCGGGGAGAAGGTCATCCTCAAACTAACGAAGCAAGAGTCAACTTGGGTCACAGCTACACTGCTGCTTCTAGATTTGAGGAGGCTCTCGCTGAGCAGGAAGATGTCCTGGCCATGCGCAACGAAAAGGTGTTCAACGACGCTGTTGCGACTGACGTCTATCTTGTATCCGTCGCTAACGTCGCGGATGCATTGTGGAGAGTAGGCGATATCCAAGAAGCTTACAGTCGTCTGGAAGATGGACTGGAAGAGGCAAAAGTCATGGAAGACTTGGATGCCATATTCTCGATCAGAAGTTACGCTTCGACTTTCCTCTCACGACAAGGCAGAGAAGATTCTATACTGAAGGCTATCAACCTTCGGCAGGACCTTCTCAAGGATCAGGAAGGCGCATTTGGTGAGGGAGATGTCAGAACCCACCAGACGCAGCTCCTGTTGGCCATGGATCTCGCCAAACTAGGGATGTTCCCTCAGGCAATCCAAGTCCATGAGAAACTACTACAAAGACAAATCGAGGACCCGGGCGAAGAGAGCCAAGGAACCCTGGAAAACAAGAAGGAGCTCGCTTCAGTGTTAAGCGCTGTTAACGCCGCACCTCAAGCGGCTGTATTGATGAATGAGGTCATGCAGGTTGAGACCAAACACCTCGGTCGAGACCACCCCCGTACACGGGAGACGGGAGCCCTTCTTCATCGCTATTATCAAGAGGCCGGGGATGCCCAGGCGGCTTTTCAAGTGGTAACTTGGCTGAACACGCAGCCAATCGGCAACGGAGAGCACCATGAAGACTCGGATTCTAATGACGAGGAAGAGGACAATGTGTCTCGAGTCGGGAGCGCCCATAGGGTAAGTCCTCATTGTGATCCAACAGACAATTCAGACAGATCTCTAACGTTCAATGTTTAGGACTTGACACCCGTGACGAGCCCTGCGAGACCACTGCCACGCCAGATACAGCGCTGATCACGCGGAAGGTAGTTTAGTGAATCGGGTCCGAGACTTCGCGCACTCCATGCTAGACCCAGGACCCGAGCGACACTCTACAAGACGCCCGGTGACTGCGTTTCAAAGAGCTTGGCAAGGCAAGGGTGGGTTTGTCGAGGGGGAGGTTCAGGTGGTGAAAATTGCGCAGTCACTTGTGTTCCAATTCGGCTATCATTCCAATTCCATTTGTGACCAATGTCTTGACAGCGGTCTTCGTTGATAAGCACAGTAATGAGCAAATGTCCGTGACAGAGATGAATGCAACATCGTTCTGCCCTTCATGTGGCGGGGATTACCCTCTGGCTGTGCTGCGGCTTACTAGAAAGTAGCATAAAGTGATGGATCCGACATAGAAGTTGATGGGAAACAGTCTAAGAAACACCGAATACCAACCTAGGATCAACACCACGGTGCCAAGTATCCTACCATGCATCCTTCACAACAACGGTGTCCAGAGATGCTCGTGAGATACTACCACCTTCGCCCTCACACATCAAACTCACTGCCCTCCCCCAGCCGCCTCCCTCTTCTCCTTCTCAAGCCACCACTCAACAGCCCTCCGTATCCCCTCCTCCTGACTAACCTCCGGCTTCCACCCCAGCCTCTCTTTAGCCTTATCAATGACATACCACCTACTCATCCCCGAGAACCGAACAACCTGCCTCGTCAAGGGCGGCACCTCGCCCCTGAACCAATAAACCCACTCCAGCGCCCACACATACGCTAGCGCAAACGTCATATTGATAACCCTCACATCCTCAACCTTCGTCTCGTCCCCGGCAGCCCGCCACACAGCCCTGCTGAAGTCCCAAAAGGGCACGGGCTCGCCGTTGGTGATGAAGAAGGCTTCGCCCGCGACGCCCTCTGGCGCGTCAAGAAGCTTCGAGGCTGCCGCGAGGTGCGCGTCCGCGGCGTTCCCTGCGTAGGTTGTGCTGAAGAGGTTCTTGTTGGTGCCGATTTGCATCTTGTTCCGGCCGAGGCGGAGGTTGCGGAGGATGGCCGGGGTGATGTCGTTGTCGCGTTCGCCGTGGACGGCGGCGGGGCGGAGGGTGCAGGTTCGCATGCCGGTTGGGTCGTCGTATTCCAGAGTCATCTTGTCCGAGGCGGCCTATCAAGCTTGTCATTAAAGAAGTCCGCCCAGAAAAACACACACTACGTTGGCACACCTTCGTCTTGGGATAAGCCAGCGTGTCATCCCCCTCCTCAGCAATAGGCAAACTCTCATCGCCCCCCTCAATATCCCTAAACATCTCCTTCTGCACGACACTAGCACTACTCGTCGTCACAAACGCCTTCACGCCCGCCCTCTTAGCCTCATCCAGCACATGCCTCGTCCCGTCAACGTTGATCGCCCTCACAAACGCGTCCGTCATGACTTTTCGCCCGACCGTCATCATCCCCGCGCAGTGGAACACCACCGTCGGCTTCACCTCCCGAAAGACCCTGGCGACGTCGTCGAGGGAGGCAATGTCGCCGGCGTGGTACGTGACGCCGGGAAAGGTGTTTGTCGTCGGGTTGCGCGAGAAGACGGCGATGCGGGCGGTCGGGTAGGCGGCTAGGAGCTTCTCGACGATGTGGCTGCCCAGGAAGCCGCAGCCGCCTGTTACGAGGTAGGTTTCTGAGGCCATTTGGGTCGTATCTTGCGTCTGATACGTGAGATTTCAATGACGGGATGGTCGATGATGATGAAATTTTCGAAGAGGCTGATGAAAGAATTCACAGAAACGGGATTTTGGGCGCCGTCCTGACTTTATCTTTATCAACACGCGTCCCGATAGATCGTCGTCGAGAATAAGCCGGCTGAAACGGTCTAGAGAAATGACTGTCGTCAGCGAAATCCCATCAGATCTGATATAAGCACTTGGGGCTTCTCATTTCCTGCCAGGGTGGGAACCTCGAACCCGGGAAACCAACGTGTCTCCTGCATCGCGCATTCGGATCTTACCCAGTTGAACCTCAATAGTCGATTCGACCTTAAAAGGCCAATGAGTCAAAGTTCCCCGTATAATGGCGTAGCCGTGTCGATTGGAAAGACAAAAAAGGGCAATTACTGATCTCACTGAGAGGTGCTGCCGAACTCCTTTGTACCTTTGACAGCTAGCCAAACTCTAGCAAGCCGTCAGCACTAGATCCAAGGTCCCCTTGACAGCGATCCCAGACTTGCCAGAAAGGTGGGGAGGTGAGGGGGAGCAGCACAAGCTTCGATACTTCACTCACTCACTCACTTGCCTGGAACCTAGGTACTTCAAGCTTGCACTTATCTTTACGACACCTTGTAAGCTTTCCGTCTCCCGATGTCAGTAGCTGATATGGGTCGACGGCCCGAAGATGCGAGAACGAGCAAGTATTGGCATGAGCTTAAGGCGTGTGAGAAAGGCGCAAGTCCGTGAGGTGTAGATGACTTTAAGTAAGAAAATAGAGGCCACCACAGCTGAGAAGATGGGATGAAATCGAGACATCACACATGAACAGTCTGAAAAGCAGGTGACACCGACAAGTGAGTGAGAGAGTGAGTGAGTACTTTGTTCGGTGATAAGCATCAATGCCGTTCGTCTTGTGGCCTTGAGGCCTTGATAAACAGAGAAAAGGGTCGAGATGCAGCGAGAAAGAATCTACAGTCGATATGACAGACGCCGCAAGACATACCTAGCCATTCGGCCAGATCCGATCGGAGAGACGTGCAACATGAGCCCTTGCCAAGATCCCACCCACCCGGTAGTCTCATCTCACCCTCTCTTGAAGGTTCATCAGCAGCGCCAGAATCGCACCAGGGGCGAGGGCACAGTTCACCACTTCACGTTGGACACCACAAAGGCACAAATGTTTGAACGCAAGAGAAAACGCAGCTGGTTGGTGATATGTGCCACAACCCGCCCATCTACAAAAGCCTCACCCCTTCCACCCCGCCGTATTCACAGCCCCTGACGATGCATTTCCGACGATGAAGAACCGCCCCAAAGCCCCCCTGCCACCATGTTTCCTTCCGTTTCTCTGAGGTTGTTTTGTGTTTGCTGTCATCTCATGAACTTTCGCCTCCCTCGCCAAAAGACCATCCCCCCGCCAGTTCCTCCGATTCGCGAAAAGCATCGCAATCCTAAACTCCGGCAAAAGAATTTCCCTGAACGTAAACGCGCGACTGCCTTTCAAGACTAAACTACTGGAAACAAGTCGTCAGACGCCCCCGTCTACCGGCCTTGCCCGCTTCCTGATCCAAAATCCGGTTCCGGGTGCGGCGATTTCTTATCCTTTCTAGCTTTGATGACAAACTCGGCCATAATCTGAATGTGGTCGGCCGGGAAGTGGTAGTTGGGGAACGCCGGCATCCGCTTGAGGTATTCGGGATCGGGCGGGCCAAGCAGATCCACCACTTCCAATGTGTTGGTGGAATACCACAGATAATCAATGACATCTGAGAAGCCAGGCGTGTAGTTGGTGAAGGGCATCTCGTCGGGGGTGTTCTTGATGTGGGCATAGGCATCCCGCAAGCTGAAAGGGTGCTCAATACCGTCCCTCGTGAAGCTACCATACTGGAAGGATGACAGCTCTTGGTGATTGGGAGGAACGCGTCCCATAGACAATAGCTCGTAGACCGAGCTGTCTCCGGTTGAGTTGAAGTCACCGCACACGAGGAGGGGAATGTCGGTATTGTTGCGATACTCTTGGCTGGGCCCCGGTTCCTTAGCCGGCGGCGGCGCTGGCTCATCGCCGTCTTTGCCAGTAGCAGAGAAGACGATGGGCTTCTTGTCCTTGAGTGCTGGCCAGCGAACGTACTTCTCGGCGAACTTTGTGACTTGCTCCATCAAGATACCCGTTTGGATCAACTTGACGTCCGCCAACACAGACTCCCAGGCCAAATGTCCGTTGACTAGGATGATGCGTGCGCCGGTAGCTCGGCTTTCGAGGAATACCACAACGGCGATGTTGTCCTTTGGCATAACACGGTTGAAGACGTCGTGTTGATTCTTCATGTCCGGCCGGTTGATGGCGATGGCGGCGAATTCGATGACCTGCTTGTCGAGCAAGATCCACTTGCTGGCCTTGTAGAAAGTGGCGCAACCATCCACACCCTGTGCATCCTTCTCCGCCATGGTCTTCGCGCGAGTCTTGGGCCAGTGCACACCCTTGTAATCCATCTGTGCCAGTTCCGGGCTGAACTCTTCCTTGAACGCCTCCGTCGAAATCTCCTGCAGGCACAGCAGATCCGCGTCCTTCTCTCTCATTTCGCTGAAAATGCAGTCCTTCCGGTATTCCCAGTTCAATGCGCCCGTGGGCGTGTATCCGTACGTTTGCGGTGTCGCGTACTTGTCGCACAAGACGTTCCAAGAAAAGACTCTGACCTTTTCCAAAGTAGGCGAAACATCTTCTTGTACAGTAATGAGCTTTCTCGGGTTGGGCGGCATCGGAACTAAAACGAAGATTAGTGATTGTTGGCAGCATGAGACATGACTGATTGTACATACTAGGGGCTTGCTCCTTGAGGAGGTTGATCAGGCTCTTGGTGCCCTTCTCCATGATTTCCTGTTTCATGTCCGGGTCGATGGGGTTGCCCTCGATGCCGAGAACGTCGAGCAAGTGTAGAGAGCCGAGCTCGAAGGGGAGTGTCTGGATTTGATTGTCGAAGAGGAGTAGCTGGTTGAGGTAGGTGCACATGCCGAGTTCTGGGGGGAGAATCTTGATCTGGTTGAACGACATGTTGAGGTAACGGAGCTGGCGCAACTGGCCGATCGCGGGAGGGAGACTCTGAAGCCTGTTGGAGGCGATGAAGAGGTCGTGGAGGAACTGGTAGCGGAAAAGAGCGGGTGCGAGATTACGCAGTCCCTGGCCGCTGAGGTCCATGTTGTGCCAGTTCTGCCGTTCCTTATTCTTCTCTACGCTATATGGTCGTCTCCTATCGTCCGCATCGTCGTCGCCGTTCTTGCCCGAAGATGGCGGAGGCCCGGCAATGCCACGGTTCTCTGAAGCCTTTAGTCTGGCGTAGTAGTGCGGCTGGTTCTGTTCGGTCATGGCACGGTGGGCTTGCTTGGACTCCTCGTAGAGTCGGAGCTGCTCCGCCCAATGTTCAGTGATTTGTTGTGCTTGTCCTCCTCGCGTGGCTCCTCCTTGCCCGTTTTGCATAGCATTGCTGCTGTACGGGCTAGAATTCCCCATGACGCCGGAGGAGAAGGCCGAGTGGTGGCCCATTACGCCTCCATTGCCATTGTGCGCAGCATGTTCGGCCTGGGCAGCTTGGTGGTGCTGGAGGTGAGTCTGGTGGTGTTGCTGTTGCTGCTGTTGGTAGTTGTACAGCATTGGGATGCCCCGGCCGCCGTGGCCCCCATTGATGCGGGAGTTGGGGCCCTGCTGGTGATTCTGAGAGAACATCCCTAGCAGATTGGCCCGTGGGATCGGATTGGACGGTGTAGGTGTATTCGAGTCTTTGGCGGAGAATTGGCGCAGGAGCGTGTTCAAGAGTATGGCGTCGGCGGCGGTTTCTTTCGGTATGAGAGAGTTGAGGTAGAGATCTCCGACAGGGTGGTCCAGATAGCGAGTACCATCGGCCATCTACCTGAGATTCGCGGGTGGGGTTGGTTTTGGGGGTGCCTCGATTACGATGCAGCCGTGGTGAACGAGGCAATGGGTTCGCAGCAACAGCTTATGTGAGATTGGAAACGAGGGAAAGCCAGGGCAGCTCGCGTTTGCGCATGGGAGTCGAGGTACGGGTCCAGCTGCATCGAGTATCGGCTCAGGCAATGGAGCTTCCGATTACCGCAATGTATTATGCTGTCCTCGGCCGCCCATGAACCACGTCGATGATGTGAGGGTGGGTGGAAGCTTGCGTGTGTGTGTGTGTGTCGTTTGCGTGCGTGGAGAGTTTAAGGGTGGTGTTGATTTTTAGTCGGTCTGGTGATGTTGTCTGTCAGGAAGGGAGGGGTTTGAGATTAAGCTAGACGGCGAGTCGAGTCGAGCGAGCTCGCCCGATGGGGAGAGCGTACGTGGGAGGCAAAAAGCTGGTCAATGGTGTCGAGACGCGCTGGATGCGGCACAAGAGGGTCTAGATGAGAACGTGTCTCGTCAGCAGAGCGAGCTTGGAAGAGTAAGACACGGGACTGAAGCAAGGCCCAGGAGCAGGAGTCGGATAACGGAGTAGGGGCTGGGCCGCGTCGTTGCGACAAAGGCTCGGCTCGAGCAGTGCCCCCCCTGGTAACCTTCAAGGGCGGGGAATGGGTTGATGACATACCGTAGTGAGCGGGCGCGATGTGTTTCTGGCAATATCTCTAGAGCAACCAATGGATACTGGGACTGAAGAATGCGGTCGGAGATGCAGAGGGTCCAAAGATAGAGCCAGGTGGTGGTGGAATTGACTCGATCTTGACGATAGAGCAGACACTGGGCACCAGGCCCGCGAGGTTGCGAGCTCTGGTGTCGTCACGTGATGAGGAGAGCTGCACAGACCAGCAGCTAGACGGAAGAGCTCCACCCAAGTCAAACGTGACCGCACTCGTGACGCTGAGTCATCAGTACGTACACTTCCTTAGCTAAGCGTCAGAAGTAACTGAGGTAAGGTGGAGGAGGGAGGGTGGTGAGATAGGTCAGGTACTACCTTATACCGTTGAGTTCAGGTGGTGTGACTTGTGGCGTGTTGTGACGAATGCGGTGGAGGAGATACAAGACTTACTGACCTGTAGTCGCCAAATCAAAAATAATACCGATTGGGGCCATTTGACTGTGGGCGTGTCTAATGGCTCTGGGGAATACTCCGTCACTGGTTCATCAAATGGGTTATTGAGGCTCATATGTCACGTTGGGAACCAGAACGAGTGCAAAGCGACTCTTGATATGGCATGATGGAAGGTTTCATAGTATGATGTTGCCAAAGGAAATTTTTCACCAACTCTATTAACTTCTTTTTGGAGAAATTGACATTCAAAGCCCCGATACTTTTCAGGAGTCAAATATCTAGGAGAGCTCTCACGTAAGATCAAAATCCTTACCCGCAAAAAGTTTGACACAATTCGATTATATTGAGATTCTGTGAATCTTTTTATGATTAGACTCAAGGAGGATGTATGAGCTGTCGTAGAGTGTACATCGCTCGCCTTGTCGGCACAAACAGTAAACTTTGGGGATCTAAGCAAGTTTGTCAACATGGACCATGAAGAGCTCATGAAGGGAGTGATGACGCCAGCTTGTATTGTACAACTGTTTGGGGGAACTTAAATCAGTAATTAGAATGCGGGTAATATCGGCTGGAGTTAGGTGTGTTTTGGCACATCAGATTTCCAAACGAGAACGTGTTTCACGAAGGGTTTTATTGCCTTTGCAATAGGATTTCATCGGCCATTGACGTCCTCTTACAAACATTAAGGACGTTGTGCTGATTCCTTCGGCTCTTCGTCTTCCCAGTGCAACATTCGCCTCGATGCTTGAGTTGAGACCACGAGAGGTGCGATTGGAACCCATGAAAATCACGAGGGGATCAAGCAATCTGGGCACATCAAAACTTCCTGAACTATATTCACGGACCAGAGTACAGGATCAGACTTTTCTTTCACCAAGACTAGCCACAAATTAAGCACTGGCGCAGTATAGGCTTCATGTTCTACGGCAACATCATATATAAGGGATCAGGATTAGGGTCTTGTGAGAGGTTGAGCGACGTCAGCTTGGCGTAGCGTCAACACTCTTCATCTCTTACTTAGTTCTTCCTTACATCTCCCTCAAATGTTGTAATACACTACTTCCGGTCGTTGGGTTTCTTTTGTCTGTCTGGTGCTGATCTTGTCCAACGCTCCTTGCCCTAGTGAGTCTTCGATCCCGCAGCCGATGAACGATACAATGCCCTGATCTAGCACAAGCAGACATTCGTCGGTGTTTGGGTATAGTTTTTTTTTGGTAAAGTCCAAAGAGCCGAGATCGGAAAGAACAAAGTAATATCAAGGTCTCGCGACAATTTGCCCTTGAGAAATGGGTGGAAAAAAAAGAGAGTGGCAGGCCAGCAGGGTCTCTATAACTTTATGAGACCTCGACCCCGGGCGACCAACATGCCATCCCGAGCCGCTTTCCCCGCGGGCACCTTGCCAGACCCCGATTCCGTCTTCAACCTTGATGTCAGCCTGTCATCTGTGCCGCAGGGCCAAGCCGGAGCAATAAACGATTCCCCCATTGGGTGCCCTCGAAAATCAAGTTCCAGGGAACTGGTATCTTTGGTTCAGAGCGCCATCACATATCATACAACGTGCTGCGATAATCCGGGGTAAACCATAGGATCAACAGGGCGTTGAAAAGCGGCCGCGGAGGCAAACCGGAAAGTCGGGACAACTGCCCGGGGAAAGCGGCCAGATACCGGATATAACAAGCTAGATGCTCATCTCAATGGTGGTAAGTCCTGGACCTTGATCGCCTGTCCATGTTCGACGGCGGCCAGTCGACCTTGTCATTATCAAAATGCGACAGACGGAGACTGAAAGCGCGAAGATAGTGGCGAGAGAGCTGGTTCCCATGAGCCTCGGCTCAGACCAGCTGGCGACTCATGGACACGCCTAGACTCGACAACCAGGATGGGATGCCTTCTGCCTTCAGCGCCTTGCCCTCGTCAGCCGTCTCGAACATGGCCACTGAGGGCTTACTAGTCCATGCTGGGTGTTGTCGAATATCTTAGCCAGCCACTCAGTGACCAGGGTCGGTGGGATGCGGGGGAAGTGCGGTCCGGGTCGGTTTCGTTATCTTGGTCTTGTTCTCTTCTGACGCCATTCTAGACTCCACAACGTCTTATCTGAGTTATCGCGACATTCTCAAATTCGAAGGAGTGCACAGATACGGGGCAAGACCGCTGAAAGACCAAAGTCAGCATGGGTTGAAGTTGATAGACCAAGGGTGGGAGTTCTTGTAGCCCCTCGTTGGTGTTCATCCCAACATCTCATAGACCGAAACGGCAACGAAGCACATGCCATGGTGCCAGACATGCAGTACAGTCGGTATCCCACTTGTCACTTCCGCCCATACGCGTCCTCAACGGCACGCAATACTCAGATGGTGGGCAAAGCTCCGGGTCGAGGCCAACGGCTGCCTATCCAAGACTTTGAAAGATTGGCTGCTGCAAGGCCTGCACACGAACGATGGGAATGAGAGAGCTGCTATAAGACCAGGCTGGCAGTGCCGAACGGCGGCCAAGGCCCGAATTGGGAATTGGTGGCGGGCGCGTACGGAGCTGGGAGCAGAGAAAAGGGCCCTTGCAATATGCGACATGCAACATGCAGCTGCAAGTGCAAATATGTGCGGGCAAGTTCGCAACTTCTGAGCCCCTCCCCCCTCTACTGCGTATGTCATGTAGGCATCGGACATGGCCACGGGACCACGGCGGAGAAACGAATCATCGAGGTCCCCGATTGATAGGCTTGCTCCGGGCTTTTGACTTGGAGCTTCCTTTTTTCGGACATCGGGGGAATTTGATGTGCTGGGTCTGCTAGGTACTCTGCTTGAGGAATTGGATGGATCGTGTGCCGTTTGTCCGGTTTAGGTTGTATTATATAGATAACCTGTCAGCTCTTCTCTCCACGAGTGCACCATACAAACGCCAGACTTGCATCTGTCGGCCAGCGACTGCTGCTGGATCATCAGACGACAAGACTTGGTGTCTTGAGAAAGAAGAAGAAGAAGAAGAAGAAGAAGTCAATCCAACCAGGAGGAACAGAACCTTAGGTTGAGAGCATATTGCCTGTCTTAGGTAATCTGGTGAGTCGCAACTTCCGTCCGACAGGTGCTTCCTGCCCATTTGAACACGGCAACTAACACGGCGATTCTTGGCAGGAGCCCCCGAGTTGACGGAGGAAAGACCTGCTGGACCTGCACTTTCCACGCTTCAGGCATTGTGTACCTGCGCCCCTGACACTTTGGACGGCAAAGCTTCGATGTGTTTCCAAGCTGCAACTTCGTCATTTCAACCTCACATCATCCAAAGGCTGTCTGTTGAACATTTCGCGGGAGAGAAACGGCACATTCACCAACCCCTCTCTCGGCTTCGCAACCAAGCTAAAAGTCGAAAGTCGCGGTGTGCGCAATTCCCTCACCTCGACCGGCCATCCAGCGGATCAGGCACACCTGCCGGTACCTAGACTCCGATTCCTGGGGTTCTGGCTTCTGCACTGCGGCTGCATGCTGTCTCGGGCGCCGAAATCGCTCACCCGCCGCTGAAGATACCATCCTCCGACTTTGGCAACCCATCCCGTTTGGAGCAACAGACGCGGCATTTGATTTACTTGCTTGGCTCTTTTCGTACAGCCTCCGAATACACGGGCAAACTTCCGTCCTCAGTCTTCGTCACCCACCGCCTTGGGAGTCTGGCAGTCGGGATAGTGTCTTCATCATTCATGTGATAATTGAGACACGGCGACGATCTGACTCTACCGCTCGACCGGGTATCCATAATTCGTTTGATCTTCTTTTGCGGATGAACGACAGCGATCCCAATTACACCAGGCATCAAGCTGCGGATTAGCGCTACGGCCCAACGGCTGCGACTCTATACGGATACTCAATTGAGTCAATCATTCTGCCTCGACGCTGGCAACCTACCCCTCCGTACGGAGTAGTACTTGCCATCTGTGCGAGTATTCGCCCATCGAATTTGACTCTGCACTCTCGGAGAAGCCCCGATCGACCTGAACTAGCTTGGCCCTGCCTTCATACCAAACCCCCAGTACATGTTCGGGAGGCTTGTGAGCCCAAAGGGGAGAATCTGCCTGGAAACCCAGCGGAAACATTCGTCACAATTCATTCACGTTGCTTCGTTTCTCCCTCTGAACCGCCGATCTTCTCGCCAGACACCTATTCTGCAAAACAAGGTTCAGAGGATTCTGTTGCCGGTGCTGGGCGGAATCCACCGACCGGGACGGGGACAAGTTGCAACGAGGCCGCACCCACTACCACGTTACGCTATCGGCACTGCACCCCAACAGGCAGGACGCAACACACGCGACAGACAGCCTGCACCGCACCATTGACAGCTGCTGCGGAATCTAGCAATCTGCTGCAGACAAGTCGCCCAGCTGGCTACGAAGGGAAGGTCCCCCCACGCTCTAGAACTCTCCCCCAGAAGACATATCGAGGGGAACGTCATTATCTCCGACAAGCACGAGATTCTGCTTTTGATCCCTTGGCCAGACTCAGACTCCCAGCTAGTCATCACCAATCGCCCGTCGTCTTATAATAGCACCGTTCCGTCGTTGTGGCACGCGACGAAAAAGCGCACACCACTGACCAGTTCGGATCAGCAACGGGCCACGGGGTGGCACTGCCAGCTGGAAACAACACCAGTCAGTGGCTACGCAAATCACAAGTGACAGAGTCAGCTTGCACGCACGGAACGGGACGAAACAAGACAGGCGGCACGGCAAAATAGACCTTGCAGCCATTCGACAGGATTCGATATACGTACGTAACCAACACAGGCCATCGCCGACAAGACGCCGCGGTGAAATTTGATCCATCTATCCCCTCGGTGACATTTGTCTGCGGGAACCGAGACGAGGCGAGACGGGGCGAAGCGACGGAACACCAAACAAGGGATCCGGCTCATTACAGTCGCTCAGACAAGGGCCCGGACCTTGACCGTACGGGCACCCTCTGCTGGATTTACCGCGAGGAAAGACCGGCCGGAAGCTTGACAACAAACGGACGGAAACGAGGCGACACAACATCTAATTCCACCAGCATTGTCCTATCGCGTCCTTCAGCGGTCATTGGCCCTCTCTTTCAATAACGGCCACTGCGTTGGTCCTTGGGGCAAGGCGACAACGAGGCAAACACGACTCTTGTTCAGCTCGGTCGATTTCCCATCCAACTCAAGCGCATTTCCAAGCCAGCCAACCAGGGCCCGTCAGTTATCCGTCATTCCAGCGACCCCAGTCCCGTCCCCACCGGGGAACAAGCGGCCGGTATCCCGCCGTCTCAAGATTTCAGAAAGAACCTGGTCCAGGTTCTAGAAGGACGGGGCAAGCTCCGGCGTACTTGACTCTTGCGTGCCTTCTGAGCTCCTCCAACAGGACGAGGTATCCTCTATCCGGCCGGGACACTGTCGAGATATTTGGGCCAAATCGCCGAATCCTCGGCGAAGCGGGCAGCAACAGCCATATTCTAGTGACGCAAACTGTGGCCACCACGATTTTGATACCTACCAAGTACCGTTTTTGCGTACTCTACTCGTAAGGAGTACGGATACGTGATTACCAGACATAGCCTGACTAAGGGCACACACTCGAGCAAAGAGGAGCGATTATCCAGCAAGTCTCCATTACCTACCCGAAATCAGCGCGGCCCGGTCCACTCCATTACCAAGAGGATCAACACTCGACACAAAGCACCCATACGTCAAAAAACAGGGGCTAGCGTCTTGTTTTTTTCGTCTTGCTGGTCACCGAGGGCCCGCACGTCCTCGCCGGTCAGAAATCACCTTGGCTTGAAAATTCAAGGTTCACGCCTTCATTCAGCTTTCAGTCTTCTGCCAACCGTACGGATACGATAGATTGACTGCACTCTACCGGGGGCCTGGTTACCGGTGCCCTCTCTTGAGCCCCTTCACCGTTCTGCTCCTCGTAGTAAGGGGTTTTTGCACTTGCAGGCGTCTCTCAGATCCTTGGCTTACCGCAGCAAGGGTCAACGGCAAAGGACAAGCAACAAATCAACCAGGGCCACTGACTTCACAGACCGGCCGACTCTGTTATTGTCGGACCTGCTTTCCCATCTGTCTGTCAAGCCTTGGACTAGTCCGTCATCGAGTCTCAAGTGCGAAAGAGGCAGACCCGGCGGCACAGAGCCGAAGTTTGAGACAGAGACATTGGAACAAAAGAACGGCAGGGCCAGAGTTGGGCCAAGTGCACCAAGTGCCCCACGAACAAAGAAGCTCTGGGAAAAGAAACACAATTGAGTGGGCTTGGGTTGGAGAATTACAGCACCGGGCGTCCCGACGAGCTGGATCGGGGGCTGAGCGAGGCGTTTGCTGGCCTCGTCCCCTTGGAAGTTGGTGGGTGGGAAAAGCCCACTTGAGCAGCCACACTCGTTCTTCAACAGCTGCTGGATTGCCGCCGAGTGGTCGGCGTGAGAGAAAAGAGCAGGGAAACCATCCATTGCGTCCTTGACATTGACGCCATCGTGGGCGACAGTCGACCAACAAACCAAGTTTCGAGCTGCTCAAGTGCTGGCTTGGTGTTAGTTATTGCTCTCACCGAACCCCAGTCTTGCCGCCCTAGTGGCTCCTGTCACGCCGGAGCTAGCAAGCTGAAGAGGAAATTCGTGGAGTAATAGTGACGAGTCCGCTTGGGAAACAAGTGGGAAGCTTTGACGACACAGGCACAAACACCACCACAACAAACCAAGCAAATCCAACGAACGCCAGGCACAGACAGATACGTGCAAAGTGCCGTCATCCATCGGGGTTATTGAGGAATCGGACACTGGCAGAATAAGGCTAGTCTTGGTTGGCACTGCGATTGGCAAGACGGACGGCGCACCGACACAGGCTACGCGGCGCAGAGGTGAAGCCTCCGACGTGGATCACCTTGTCGGGGGGTCACAAACAACAATCCCACACAACAGTAGACGAACGACACTGGCCAATTAGAGACCAGAGAAAGGCATTGCCCTTGCTATTACCTCGATTGCCCTGGCCGGGGAACGTTGGTACCGTCCAAACGGGTTTCCCCTGCCGTTGCGGATACCCAACAGGCCTGTCGACGGCGTCTGCCCTGCGCTGCCTCGCCTTGCTTACTCGCTTGCTGGCTGGCCACATTCCCGAGTCTGGGTTGTTTGCCGCGCAAAGACCTCTCCCAAACTCCGAGTTGTTCCTGCGCGATAATCAAAAGGCACACGGAATAGTAAAGCGACAGTGCCGGCATACCTACACGAGCTCCCGTTCTCGCGTACTTTTGCTTATCAGATAGCCCGAGGTCTAGCTCTGCGAAGCTACCCCATCTTGGTGTCTAGTCTTGTCAAGCTGGGCCGACTTGAGACGCGGCGCCGGGCGGGAGTACAAACCTTCGTGGGCTTGTGTGTGCTAGCTCATCAGCATTGGTTAGCACGTTATTAGCTAGCAGCGCACCACTCTACAAGTGGCAGACAACCAACGAGAGCGCGCCGACGACAAGGCAAGCAGGCCAAGAAGCATTCAGCAACTAACAACCGCCAGTAAGCAGCATCCAACTAGCGTCCAGTGCTTCCCTTCCCTTCCCGTCACCGAAGCCGGGAGCGCCAGGACCGCCGCCCAGTCAGAACAGGATAGGTTCTGTACACTGACTGCTCTGTGTCCTTTCTTTGGTTCCATTGGCAACGGACCAAGGACGGGAGACACTTGGGCGCCCTGCTATTGCGACGGCAGCGACTGCGACGTGGTACCTGCAGACAACCAAAGTACCTCGCCCACTCCTCCGTACGGCGAGCGAGCGACGCAAGGTGCTGCTGCAAGGTACAAGGCGGCCAAACGAACCTGTGGTGGACCCCGTTCGGTTCCCCAGCAAGCTCCAGCAGCCAGTTACGTCTGGTCAGCGTGGGTGTTTGTGTGGTGCGTGTGGTGAGTTTGTCCCCTCATCTTGTTTTTTTTTCCATTTCTTTCTGTTCTCTAGATGGTTCCCGCCCGGTATGTGTGTGTGTGTGTGTGTGTGTGTGAAGCGGGCAGACGAAGACGAAGAAGACGGCCAAGGAAAAGAAGCAGACGCGACGCAAGCGCTAGTGCAACGTCCGAGTTTGGTTCTCTTTGTCTCTCACATCGTCATTGCTCTCTGTATTTCGCTTTGTAGTCGCGCCAGAGAGAGTGTGAGATGAAGAGAGAGTGTATGAGAGAGAGCACTGAGAGAGACTGAGAAATAATGTCCAAGGACCAAGGAACGCGGCAAGTCGCTCGTCTATTTGGTCCGTCTGCGTCTGGTTCCTGGATGCTGAATCGGTACGGATACATTGCATCCTGACGGACTCTTTTTTCTTTATTTTCTTCCTGTTTAACTGGAGTTGGAACCGCGGAAGAGAATCCGACTTGCTCTTTGGTCCCCCTCTCTTCCTCTTCCTCTTCCTCATCCATCTCCGTTATCCATTCCCACGTTCCATTTTCCCATTTTCCCTCATTTTCCAATTTCTCTTCCCCCCACCCCCCACTACCCCTGGGCCTCGCCGCGGCCGGGTGTCAGTGTGTACCTTGCCCAACTCAACTTTACCTGCCTGTTCCTACATACAGTACTTGACCCCATCCCCGGGGCTCCCTGCTGGTGTTGCTGCAAGGTACGTACAGACCAGTACGCTAAGTCATGCACCCTTGTTCTTTTGGTTTTGTCTGTCACTCTGCATCTGCTATGTATGTCGAGAGTATCTTTACGGTGTATCGTTACGGAGCATCTGAAGTGTACAGACAGACAGGCAGACAGAGCAAAGAGAGAAAAACAAGACTGAGCGAGAGTCATGGGAGAGAGAGAGAGAGAGAGAAAGAGAGTACGGGTAGTGTATCCGTAACGGAATAGTCCATGGATAGTGTGTTGCTTGTGCCACCACCAGAGCCACGAGGACTATCCGTCTTGGTTTCTTTGCTCTCGAAAATACCGACCGTTCTGTAAGTACATGGCGGTTCTATTGACTCTTTGAGGCGATGCCAAATTAAAGAAAAACATATCCTTCCTGGTTTCTCCCTCCTCCCCCTCCCCCCCCCCCCCCCCCCCCCCCCCCCCCCCCCCCCCCCCCCCCCCCCCCCCCCCCCCCCCCCCCCCCCCCCCCCCCCCCCCCCCCACCCCCCCCCCCCCCCCCCCCACACCCCCCCCCCCCCCCCCCCCTCCCCCGTTCCCTTCCGCTTCCTTTCCCACCCGGGTGCTTCTCTTCCCCTCCACCGGACAGATACACTCATAGTGTACAGACAGACACATACACACGCTCACACACCCCTCCCCCTCCCCTCCAATCCATGATCTTCCCCCCTTTCCACCAGGTACATCACATCCACCATCATCTCCCCCCCAGCTGCTGCAAGGTCGCAACAGAAACTGGAATGGAACCGAACTGAATTCAACACACCCCCAAAGACCCAAACCCAGGAAAGCAAGCAAGCTGCTGCTGCTTGCTGCTGCTGCAAGGCAAACGAGCAAGCAAGCACAATCAGCCGCCAATCCCCTCCTCCTACGTCCTACGGAGTACCCCGACTCTCTCACTCTCAGTCTCTGTGCCTCCTTTCCACTGCTCCCACTCCCAAAAAGTCTCGTCTCTCTATCTCTCTCCCACAATCCACACACAGTTTGCGGATCCCCAAACAACCCCCCTCCACCCCTCTGCCCCCTCCCCCCCGTCCATTGGAGCTGGAGCTCCCACCTGCGAGTTGGGTCTCATTGTCGTCCTCCCGGCCCCAGAGAGGGCAGGGCAGACATGAGGATCCAAGACACGAAGAGAGGACCCGACTGACCCAACTGACCAGAGCCACAACCACACGCACAACCGGGTCCCAAGCCCAAGGGCCCCAGAAATCCGCCGCTCCTCCTGACGAAGCACTCGTGGATGCGGAAGATTCTGCAAACATGTCCCAATACATGTACACCAGCTTCGCCCCCGTCCCTCCCATTCTTTCTCGCATCGAGTCGACCAGGCCAAAGACTGCGACTGCAACCTTGACAAACAAGAGCAAACAACAACAACAACCACACACGGCGGTTGGTGCTAGTGCTGCAACTACAGATACTACTACCACCACTACCACCACTACTACTCCTGCATCTGCCTCTACAACTCTGTCAACAACATCAACAAAACCCCCCGCTGCCGCCCACGCCGCCGCCGCACCACCTACCCCGTCTTCCTCTTCTTCGTCCTTCTTCTCAAAGGCCAACCCGGCGGATTCTTCGCGCATACCGTCGCGCCAACCATCATCAAACAGTTCTTACTTTGGACAGCAGCAGCAGCAGCAGCACCACCACCACCACCACCCCGCAACCCGTCTCAAGCACATCCGCACATCGTCATCGTCCTCGGCGTCACGCTCCTCGCACGAGACCTCACTCACACCCACGTCAACGACCCTCTCGACTGCGTCGCCCATCGACCCGCGCGATCTTACCTCGCCAGCGTCTCCAAAGAAGCACAAGCATCACCACTCGCTACAAGAGACACGCGCTGGTGCCGACCGCACTCGCATCCGGGTGCCGGCGCGCCTTCGCAAGGAAAGCGGCACCTTAAGCTCCTACGCGAGACACCCGCTTGTACCGCCTACACCATCTCACATCGGTCTCACTCCGAATGAGCTAAAACATGTCGCCATGCTCGTCGACACGGACACATCGGGCCGTCATCTCACTGCCGGCAAGGCCGGTGCAATTCCTTTTTCCCGTACCGACAGTCTTTCGTCGGCGGCTCCTTCAACCGCCTCCATGTCGACCCGCACAATGACGTCCTCCGACCCCACGACAAACTCGTTCGATGCCTCTCGCCCTTACTGCTTGCGCAATGGCCGCACATATCTGTCAGATCCGTCATTAGCATACCCCTTGCCTGTTGACCTGAGCGAGATCCATCGCCAGTCATTGCGCACACTGCTGCTCATCCAGTTGTTTGGCTCGCCAATCTGCTCCACAGCATTTGCTAGCAAGCCGCCTGGTCGTGTCCTCGAAGTCGCCTGCGGTTCCGGATTCTGGAGTCAGTCGTGTCACCGGTATTTCGCGCAACGAGGCCACCCAGATATCCACTTCACTGGCATGGACATTGGCCCAATGGGGCAGCATGCGGGGGACGTATCTCGCGACATGAAATGGCGATTCATGCAGCACGACATTCGCAACTTTCCGTGGCCCTTTGCCGATGGCGAATTCGACTTGGTCATGGTCAAGGATCTGAGTCTGGTTGTGACGTCGCCGCACGCACTGCAGAACGCCATTGAAGAATATCATCGCATTCTTCGCCCCGGTGGCACTGTGGAATTCTGGGATAGCGACCACCAGATCCGCATGTTGCGGCCCCACGCCGCGCCACAGTCTGGCAACACCGAAGACACAGCCACCGTCGCCTCGCTCGGCGCGTATCCCATTTCGGCAAAGACCCCTTTGAGCGCGCCGCTGAACAACTTCCTCGTCGAGTACAACAGTTGGGTTCACCGTGCACTCGAGTCCCGCAATCTGAGTCCCGTGCCTTGCACTCTCATCGGTCCTATGCTCATCCAGGAATCCGAGGAGCTGACTGACATACAAAGCAAGCGCCTGGCGATCCCACTTTCTGAAGTTCGCTGGGAGCGCGAGGGCGTCGGCGGTGTCGTGACCAAGGACGGCAAGTCGTTCATCAACTCTGGCAAGGGCAAGGGCAAAGACAAACCGGACGAGCAGAAGAAGACGTTGACCGAGGCCCAGGCGGCGCTCCGCCGCACGGCCTTGATGACCGTCGTACAGCAGATCCAGAGCCTGGAGCCGATCTTGCGCGAGGTCAGCGGCAAGAGCCAGGACGAATGGGACGGCTGGCTAGGCAAGATGATGAACGACCTCATGAGGGAGAACGGTACGAGTTGGGGAGAGTGTCTGGAGGTCGGTGCATGGTGGGCACGCAAGAGGGAGCGATGAAGGACCGCATGACGAAGTTATGGAGGACGGAAAAAAGAAGGGAGTTTTTTTTTTTTTTGCATTCGTGTTTTTGCGGCGACAGTTTATTGGACTCTATGGGAATGATTGGCCCTCAACATTGACCTATGCCTACACCCATCCCAAGACGCTCGCCGCATCACGCATCTGGGACGTAACGCTTCCTCAACGCCCGATACCGCTTGAGATAATACCTGTTGCGCGATTAGCATCATGGCGACTCTGAGGGCGAAGAAGCGCCAGTGTCAACAACAGAGCAGAATACAGTTTACCAGAAACAAGAGAAACAAAAAGGGACGGCGAAAAAAGGGACAAGGCAGGAAAGGATGGAAAGGGGGAAGGGAGGAAGGAAGGAAGGAATAGGGGGGAAAGGTCAGAGATCCAGTTCATCGAGATACCCCATCGTCAACATCATCATCATCGTCATCTACTACCACATCATCTACATATACACCTACATATCCTATCACATCGTTTACCATTACTATACAATACCTATGTCTCCCCCCCAATATGCTTTCTCATGCTGTGTTGTGTGCCTTGAAGTGACGATGCTGAGAATGGAGAGTAATGAGGGGGATTATGGCGCCCTGGAGAAGTCTATACTGCAACCTTTCGGAAGAGAGTGATGGGTTTTACATGAAAGCCATGCGGGCACTCGACGGTGGCGACTTGCCTCGCCGTGAAGGGGAATCGCCAGTCGATTAACATCTCGAATTGACTTGTACGACCATTGGTAAGGGAAGTGGGAGGTGAGTTGGATGTGAGGATGGAGGGGGGACAAGGATCGACTTGGTAAGAGTGGTTTGGATGGTATGTCATTGTAGAGTGTGATCGAATCAGGGGCTTAGACAAGGTCTCGAGTAAGGTTGAGGATGTGAAGAGGCAGGGCAAATTTTCTCTTCTTCTTTTTGGGCGTTCTGTTTTTGCCAACTGTGGCATCGTCACCCGTTGCATGCTGCGGTAGCGAATCATGCCCTCTGTTTTTTTATTTTTATTTTCTGGGGAGAGGGGGGGTGAGGAAGGAGGATAGAGGATGTATGGAAGACTGACTTTGACCGTGTGAATCGCGCCTGGCAAAACGCACTTGCTTTGTAAGGAAATACGCCTGAGGAAGGGCTCGGTTTGGGTGTTGGAGGGAGAGGGGGAGGGGGAGGTACGGCGGGATGGCTTGAAAGGGGGACGCGTTGAACGGCGTACGTGCCGTTGAAGAGCATTAAACTCTCAAGGACTAGTGACATGGGTTCTCCCCTAGCCTTAGTTACACTTGTTTTCCGAGGCCCGGGTCGAGGTAAGGTATATCGTTTTGGGGCGTGTTTGATAGGATAAAGAGGGACTTGTCATGGAAGTGATGATGTGTACTTGGGGAGACGAGGTTGCGAAGTTGGATGGACGTGGACGCAGACGGGGGCCTTTTTTTGGAAAGCGCAGGTGAGAGGCACTGGGCTGACTTACAGTGCTTCGATTTCTGTGAGGTATTCAAGTCAGCTGTTTGGTTCTATTCGTTGGTATTAAGTCTGATGTTATTGCTTCCCATTCGGTTATTGAGAGAATAGAATGGGGAGGAAAGAGGGATGAGATACAAAGGGTGAGTGCGTGACGGGAATGATGGAAGGTTATGACTCTGATAGAGTTGGGGGAGTAAAGCGATGTTGTCCACTTTGGAAAGTCTAGCATGGAACAAACGCAGTTGGGCAAACGAGGAAAGTTGCCCAGAACTAGATGTAGTCGCACTAGACGGTAAGTACTTCATGGAGAGCACTTCCCACGCCCGGAAGAGAGCGGCATCCGGTTTAGATGGCTGAGATTGGGGACTTTGAGGCGCATATAGTATATCGAGACTCATGCTGGTGCACCACGAGACACACTCGCCTCCAACTTGGAGACAGAACTTGGGAAACGACCAACACCGAGATGCAGCGGAGTCAGTTGAGGAGGGGGGAGGCGTGCTCCAAAGCAAAGACGAAATGTCCACGAAACCAACTCCAACTTTGGAATCGATCACGCGCGGTCATAGAGCCTGATGTCAACCGAGCATCCATAGATCTCACCTTGCCCTGTCCACGGACGAAGGACACGCCACCCAACTGGTGAAAGGGAACCCCAAACCCAGAGAAAGACATAAAGAAAGAAAGACAGGAAGACAACGTACCCTTCTTCACAAACTCAGCCCTCTCGATCCCCCTTCGAATAGCCTCCTCATCCCGCAGCGCAGCATTCGCGGAAAACGCCTTGTGCAGGCGGGGGCGGAAGTAATCGTAGCCGAGGGGGTATTCTCGGCCCAAGTAGAGGAGTTCTGTTTTTTCATGGTCAGCTATTGTCAGTTCGAATCTTGAGAGTGTCGCCGTAGTATGAGTCTAGTCTTGGTTGTTGACGGGTGGGAGGTGAGCGGATATTGTAGAGGGAGGCAGTGAATAGAATAGAGAGAGGGCGAGGGGCAAAAAGATGTGTTAGAAAAGAGAGAGCTCTAGGTTTAGTCGTGCTGTGGTCAGTCGACTTGACGAAATTCAACCGGATCATCAGTCTCAGGACGACAAGTATCTGGCGTCGAGTAAGGATGCGCCAGCGACAGACGTTTAGAAAAGCGCAGGTTTTGTCTTCACAACAAGTTATGTTGACAAGAGCAGTCAAACATCTCAGCAACTTGTCTCATCGGGCAACCTCGAGGCTACGTGATACAGCTCGATTGAACAAGTGCGATGCTCCCTTCCAGAGTAAGACGAACAACAATAATGAAAAGACTCTCAACTTACCCTTGTAAATGGCAATGACCCGCCTCCGCAACTCGGTATTCACGACGCTCATCCTCTTCTTTGAACTACTGTCGGAGCAGCTTGCGAAATCTCAGAGAGTGGCAGTCTTTAAATGTCGTCGTTGCAAGTGATGGTATAAAGAGATGGCGCAGTCCCGTCAATTATCGCATCTCCCGCTCATGGCTCGCAAGGTCGTCGTCGATGAGGTCGACAGCTCGCTCCCATGCCCTCAGACCTCGGCGAGATGATGTAAGACACCCCCCCAAGGTGCCATCCCCACCACCAAGCTCAGCTCTCATGATTGGTTGGAACTTTCAACCTCATCCCACCTGTTCGTTCCCCCAGCTCAACCCACGAGGCCGAACTGCGCCGCGCCGCATCTTCAACCTCGCCATTCGAAACCCGCGGGACATTGGGAGTTCGAGGCCGGCCATCTCTCAACCCTCTTTTATCCCTCACGTCGCCATCTAACTGGTGGAGGACACGGCACCTACAGAAAAGCGACACCGAAACCTAACCTTGATACCATCACCCTCGCACGTCGCACCTCGACTCCCGATTCCCGATTCCCGACCCCGACCTCGATCCCAACACACCTCACGCATCCCGCTCGTCAGAGCAAGCCTCTCCCAAAAATGAGGTCCACAACAACGCGGCTCCAACAGTCAATGCTATCCCGCGTAGTCTCAGAATACTCCCGCGAAGCAAAGCCCGCCGCCGCCGCCGTCTCCAAAGCCGCCAAAGCTCCCCCAAAGGCCGGCCGCAAATGGCCCCTATACTCTAACAACACGCAACTCGCAAACACAATCTCGCTCAGCCCGCGAGAACTCTACAAGCGCATCGGGAAATGCCTCGCCTTTGGCTGCGACCCAGACCAGACCCAACGCGCGGCCAGTCTCCTGAGAACCATCAACGACGAATGGCGTAATCTCCACGCAGTCTCGCAGGGCTTCTACGACCCCAAGAACTCGGCGTACACTGTCCGACTGCGAGATGGCGAGCCGAGTCATCGTCCATGGCTGGTGAGTCTTTGATCCGCCGTCTGCGCTAAGCAGTGCCAGCGCCAGTGCCAGTGCCAGTCCTGGTCCCGATCTTGGTCTTGTGTGACCAACTTGTATCAACAGCGCCACTGACTGTTGTTCCCGTTTGCTCTCGTAGGGTATATCTCAAGCGTCTACCTTGACCCAAGTCGCTGAGCAGTCAATCGCCCGTTTTCTGGACCGCGTTCTCGAGACGGCAGATCCTCAAGATAGATTAGAGTGGGAGCGTCTTCGCGACAGCCACGCCTGCAACGAGACACTGACAACCATGCACTGCCAAAACAAACCGCCACCGCAAACCCGCGCCTCTCCGGTATGCCCACAACATCACAGTCTCTTTTGCGCCCCCAGCCCCTCGTCCCTCAAGCATGCATGTGCTGATGAGCCTTCCCTACTAGACACTCTCGCACGAGCCGCAAGTTATCAGCGCCTACACAAGGTTGCTGTCAAACGATTACGAAGAAAAGTCCACCTTCCGTTTAAAGGTTGTAATCTATTCACACAAGCACTTCACCAAAATAGCCGACTTGAACATGCATCTGAAGATCTGCACTCATGACAGAAAAGGGCTGCCCTGGCTCAGCCGTGAACTGAAGCGGGTGGCTGAGTTGACCAGCACCGACGCGGAGCGAAACGCCGCAGATGGACATGCAAGACATATCGCGAAAATGGTTAACAACCTGGAACTGGGTACATGGAGAAGACCAGACGCCAAGGAGGACTTTGGCAGCGCCGCGCCCTAACGAAATATGAGTATGACATGTGCACAAATACTTCTCACGGCAATGGGTACTATCGCCATCGGACCAAAGACGCGAGCAAAATCCGTGGTCGAGCCGGAAACCCGAGACGGAAAGAGCGAGAGTCGCTCGTGTAAGTCGAGCGAGGCGAGAAGACGCATGGACTTTGGTTCAATTTGATCAGTCATAGGCGAGTCGAGGCGAAAGCGGTCCTCTTGTAGAGGAAATTGACCCCGCCATTTGAGCGTGCCCCTCCGCTAGACAAGATAACGGGCGACAGCTTGATGGCTGAAGAGAGCTTGAGGCCATTCGACCCTACGGGCGACGCAAGAGATACTCAAGTGTCTGCCGAATAGACGATACAAAGCACGCCGCCGGAAGATATCCCTAGCATTGGCCCCTGGTAAATACCAGTCATTGAGATAGAGACTCAGAAAGGTACAGCGCGCAACTACTCGACGCCGTGATCCTAAAAACCCCTGATCATGTGCCAAATCTCATCTTGGTGTATGCATTGCAGAAATGCTGGCACGGGTTGAGCGCGTAAAAATGAATCGATGCGGTCGGGTTGACATGTGACCTGGAGACCAGTGATTGGAACGGCTGAAAAGGACTCTTCACTGTCAAAGACAATGGTGCCACTGGGCTCCATGTCATGGCATCAATAACCGCTGTCCGTCCTGCTCCATACGCATGTAGCGTCACGGAGTCTTCTCGGCGGCACAGGCTCTGGAAAAGAGCATCAGAGGCTCCGTGGAAATTCGCTCCGTGAAAAATTTCTCAAAATTATCTTTCCACACGTATACGGCGCACCGGCTGGCCTCGCGTCCAGTGTCCGCCGCTGGAAAATTCAAATTCGCTCCGAGAGGGGCGGCGCAGAGAGCCCACCGGGAGATCCGCATCGCACGGAGCCGCCCTTGCGCTATTACGTTGTGTCGCCTCACGCATCCGTACATGGGTATTCTCGTTGTGTATATCCGTACCCATACGACCAGATGGCAGAGCGGTGCCACAGCCTGCAGACCGCCTTCAGAGTCAGCACCACAGTGCGAAAGGACATGGGCGAGAGGGAAGTCGACCCCGCTAAGCAGCCGCAGAAATATAACGGTCTGCAGGGCACCAATCAGCTCGCGACCGGATCATGGGCCGCCAAGTCTTTTTCCCTCGTCGAGATGGAGGGGGAGGAGCCGCGATTTTGCAAGTGTAAGCTCTGGAGGCTGCGGTGGTGAATGAGGTGAGCTGCTGTGGTGCTGCAGTGCTGCGTGTTGAGGTGATTTGGGGCCTGGGGCTGCATGAGAGGCGTGCCGTAGCTTGTGCTGCAGGAAGGCTGGCGTCTTGAAGCTTATTCCCGGGGCTTTTAAGTCTCGATGCTAGATCAGTTGACGGGGTGCTAGTCGTATCTCCTCGCTATCCATGATTGGAGAGGTCATTGTCCCATCAAGTCTCTCGCTGCAGTCGAGATCCAATGGTGAAGTATGGCTGCTGCAGCGGCAGAGAATGAGTGAGACTGTGGGAAAAGTGCCGTAACATCGCTTCTTCTTCTTCTTCCTCCAACTCTCCCCTCGTCCTCAAAGTCCTACCATCGTCAGGCACTAATAGTGATACAAAGTCCTGGTGAGGACACCCGCAACCCACGCTTGGTCACTGACTCTTTGAAGAATTTCTGTACGGCACCACGAATCAGGTGATTCGACTGCAAATTGCTCTCCACGGCATCCCGAGTCAGCAGTCCACTTGAAGTGCACCGGCTGTGACATGGGAGGCAATCTGGCAGCAAGGCGCGCCGCTGGTAGCAGCCAAATGCCGACAGGCCGATCGACTTGCTTTACCTCTCTGCGCCTAGCTCCCTCTTGTTCCTCGCCGTTTATGCTCAAGACCTGGGGGGGCCAAGTGGGGGTTCACAACCATCACAGGTAGTATTTTCCAATCATCTCTGTCGTGACTTGTCGAGCAGGTTGAATACGCCTGACGACGGTCCAGGATGTGGTTGCATTGCCGCACTGTCTTGCTCCTTTCGATTTTGTCCCTCCTCCTTTTCCAGGTGGGATACCTGTCATCTCGATCGGAGGATAATTAGCTAAACAGGTGGAGATGGCGGCAAGAAAAGCTTGACCCTGCAAGCTGATTATCGATAAAGGTGGAAGCGCCGTAAGATTTGCCAAATTCTCTCTCCTGTCCATAATAGTACGGATATGCCCCGTTGACACTTTTGCAACCCCGTCGTCCACCCCGTCTCGTCCACCCCGCGGGTTCATTTGAGGCCGGATGTAGATTTGATGTTGGCTCAATGGAGGGGCTCAACTAAGTCATCGGAAGCGGTCAGCGGTCAGCGGTCGGCGGCCGTTCACTACTTCGCCGGCTCTTTCGGAGAGACCATAGGGTGATTGGCAGCGGAGAGGAGGGATGGCCGACGCGCACTGTCTAGGTTATTTCCAGAAATGGCTTTGTTATGTTTCGAATCAAAAGGAGATCGTCGACAGCCGGGCAAAGGCGACAAAGACATGGGCGCCTGCGAGGACAGGACCACTTTGTCTAGGGCCTGCGACGGGGTCGAAAACAGCGATGCGGATCTCCGGACCACAGCCGTGTCCAGCCATCAGCAGTATTCGTAGTCATTGCCAGTCGCTGTTGAGACTCGTCAGTCGCGTGCAAAGCGTTGTGCCTGTACCGGTACGTGCCCGTACAGTACTCTGTAGGCTGTCCGCGTGTCAAGCTGGCCCCGTCATGTCACATCATGCTGGATCTGAGGAGGAATTGGCTCGAGCGAATGCCGCCTTAACGATGCTGTGGTTGGTGCAGTGCCCAGAAAGCTACGCATGCGACATTCCTCGACTAGTTGATGATCGACATGGGAAATCTGCCCTCCCAAAAGTCTGTTGCCATTCGTGCCAGGATGAAGGCAATGAGATGCTGCACGTCCCGCAGAAATCATTGCACTACTGAATGTGAGCCAAAGTGAGAGTGCAGTGCGAGTGTAATGTGATGGTGCGTTGTCAACCACGAGACATAACGAGACGAATATGCATTGCTGCATACGAGTCTCAGTCTTCCGCCGTCGAGTCGCGGCCGAGCACAAGCTCCACCCACGATGCTCCTGTCCCGTCGACTTGTCCTCTGGCTTGGTGGTATCGTTGCCCTGATCCATGGCTGCCCTGAAATTGGATGCTGGCCCGTGAGGTGATGGTGGTGTTTGGTGATTTTGGTTACGCTCGCTCTGGAGGGCTAGCGCTGGATTTGTCGTCCGCCCGTGATGCTTTTCACTGTGCGAGGGGTCCAAGGGGTCAAGGCACTCTCGTCTTGCCAGGTTCTTTGGTTTCGTCCCCACGTTTTCGTGCCTCGTGCTTGGTGCCTCACCGAAGAGCGTTTCGACTTGTGAAGTTGTGCCCCGATTGTCGGCGTCAAGATGGTGATCGTGGGACGTCAGGCCACCGAGCGTCGGAGGAGACTTATACAGGTACATTTAACACACAGTGAGCACCAGAGAACGGGAAGCACGTTGTGCGGCTGGCGGTTGGTGGTGGACGGAACCGTGGATGTGTGGGTGGCATCGTGCCCCTTCAAGGGGGAGGCCGAAATGGTAGCCCTTGAGGCGAATATATTTCCGTCGGAATAGCGTAGCGTGATGTGGAGCATACTTTGACGATCGTCGGTGTGCGCCTGGGGAACGGGCTCTGGCAAGCGAGGATTGGTGAATGATGTCGAGCTTCGGCCGGGGCGGACAGGCGATGGTTGTCTTTGAGATGTCCTCGTGGCTCGCTGGGAAAGCGATAAGAAATTTTGAGTGCGCGGGGGTGGTCTGCAAGAGCGGGGAGAGCCTAGTCTCGAGGTGACAAGGAAGGCGGGAGGTAGTACACGCACTGGTGGTCCATCCTATCGTGTCGTGTTCCAAGGTGCTAAGTACTGCGTGATGGCCAAGTTGCGTCGACGTGTGGGATGACGAGCACGAAGAGATCGTCCACCGCCCAGACAGCCTGCAGACAATAAGGCCCGGCCTGACAATGACTGTGTGTCGGTACTAGTGGATAGTGCTGTGTACGGAGCACCAGCATAGCTTGCTTTGGAGGAAAGAAACCAGGCACATGTGGTAGAGAGTGCGGGATGGGCGTTCAGCGCAGCTCAACCGGGCCATTGGCAGTAGCCCCGATGCTGGCTCTGAATATCGCTTTGGCGGCATGCCTATCCGACGTAAGTGCCATTACTTATTACTTGATTTATGCGTCGATGCGTGAGTGCCTTCAAGGGCATGTATTGTGGTACCTCAAGGTCGGTGAACGGGAGCGATGAACGGCCTGGGAGGGACAGAGTCAGGTGTAATGATCAGGCACAGGCGGTACGGATATCATACAGTCTCTTCTTTCATTACGTCCCTAGGTATGTTCCCAAAGATTCCAGCTGAGCCGGGTCGTCATGCGAACAGCGATGATGGGTGTTGCGGAGGATTGACAGCATGGACAACGGTCGATGACAGAAGCCGCGGACAGGACGAAGAAAAGACGACGAGTGACCGAACTAGGGACGAAAGAAGAAGGACGTTCCAGTGAGTCCAGCGACGGCGCTGTCGTACCTAGGCTCGTAGTGGCGGGTGGTGGTCAGGGGCGCTGAATATGACGGGGATGTCGAAGAAGAGAGAAATGTATCGTTCACTGGTATCCGTACGAATACTGTGTAAGGGATGGTTGATGTTTGGAATGATTGGGGAGAAGACCTGGCGACTTGGGAAGAGTAAAATGAAGAAGGGAATTTAGAGTTGGGATATGAGGATTGTTCTATGGGAAGGAGGCGCGCAGCACGGAGGGGAGCACCACCTTCCCAACCTCACACCGCACATGAGGTATGGAAGGAAGCAATTGACATTGGTAAGGTAGTCTCCTGAGGTAGGTACTTGCACGAAGTTGAGAAGGCACACGACCACGATACCTTCCTTTTCTCTGCCTGCCCAGGTACCTTGCCTTTGGTACCTACTCAATGTCTATCCCTTACCTAGGTTCTCAACTTCTCTATGTATTCAGTGGAAGGAACCTACCCTCCTGCCTGTGTCTAAGGTACCTACGTCAGGTTCCTCGACTTATACGATACTTGGTCTGAACAGTGAGCAGTGAAGCACGGAAGGGGCGGAAGGCATAATGGAACAAGACTACGGATAGAAATACCTTACATTGATATCCCAGCACGATGCCGCCATGTCAGGTAATGCAGGACACGATTTCTTGCCTTGCTTGCGTGTTTTCCGTTCCGTCTGGGGATCCATCCTGTGCCAGGCCCTGGGAGCTGGAGGCTGGAGCAGCAGCTATGCAATGCGCTGCATCTCCCGTGCTTGGCCAGCCCTGTTTACGACTACCTACCTACCTGCATACCGTTCTTATGGTAGGTAGGTAAAGTAACCTCAGTATGCGAATGCGTTTCCATACGAATGCCCCGTTCCATAGTCAATCCACATCACGAACAACAAATCATGAACAACAAAGCTTCTGCACCCTGTCCGAACAACGCCTTTATCAAGCCAGGCCGAGGGTGCATCACTGCATGCTGCATGTCGTGAACTCGTCATCCAGCACTCAGTCAGCGCTCGTTTAGCAGCTTCAGCGCCGGTGGCCCCCTGTAATCTTACTTTTTTGGCGGCGGCCCCAGAATCCAAAGGGCTGCAGAACTGCGTGACCGCCAACGGCATCTCATCCCATCAGCAACCTTGAATCGGCCTCCATGATCCATCCCGGCGCTGGCAACTGCGGCTTGCCTCGGTCGGGGGTACCCCAATGTACAAGAGCATGAAAGGAAATTGCCCGTTGAGCTAGACATAATTTGACCGAGTCACAAGTACTGCCCAGGTCCAGATCCGAGATCCTGATTCTGATTCTGATCGGGGGGTCGAGGAGAGGGTGGAGAAGCGTCGTGAGTGGGTCAGGGAAGAAGGGACCCTATCTCCACACTGGAGGTCGTAAACCAATGGGACAGCTCCTGAGGACGGATTGATCTAGTCAGGACCCCACTTGAAGGGGACTTGAGCCAAAGTACCTCCCCACACCTCATCAGACCGGGAGGAACAGCGAGAAAAGTGAAAGGAACACAAGAAAAAAATACCAAGTGAAAAATGTAAAGCAGTCCTCGGATACGTATCGACAAGGAGATACGTACCCGTCCACCCACCCAAGTCGAAACAGTGCGACTGGATCCTTTCCCGCACCATCCGTCATCCCTGCTCTCGTGCTGTTCCCGCGCAGTCTTTTTTAAAATAAACTCGAAGCGAGGCGCTCTGCCCCTAACACCACTGCTCGATGTCCCGGGACTGGCTGCTGCAGAGGGGAAGGGGAGTGCTCAAAACCTAGGAATAAAAAATAAAGTAAAAGAGACCAACACACCACAAATTCCTCTTCACGGACAACAAATTGGATGTGTTGCTGCTGTAATTGTACGGGCGGGCATACTATCTTACTCGGAAATACAGTCACCTTACAAATACGGAGTACACGGAGATGAATGGGGGAGGAAAGAGAGGGCTTTCTTCCACTGACTTTTAATTCTTTGACGCCTCAGTTCATCCCCATTTCTCGGCTCTTACCCGAACTCGTGCCGCCCTTGCCAACTCAGGTCAGGTCAGGTCCTTCTTTGTCTGTCTGTCCCCCGGTACCTTACCTAAGTGACCAAGGTACCGAAGTGTCTTGTGGGCTTACCCAAGGCTACGAATAAACTTGGAAGGTACCCGAGCACCACAGCGCCTTCCACACTATATTGCGGCTTTGCCTTGGTTTTTTCCTCTTCCCAAGTAGCCCCCTGTTTCCTTCCATCGGTACCTTTCCTTCCCTACGCAGTACGTGCCTACCTACACAGTACAGGACGTGAGCACCACCTAGGTACTTTGCATCGCTGCTCTTTCAACCCACCTACCGAACCTTTCCCGACGCGAGTAATCTGGGCAACACTTTACTTTACCACCACCACACAAACCTCCCCCCCGTTCCAAGGTTCGGAAAAAACAACAACTCAACCATCATTATCACCGTCCCGCCTCTCTGGAACCTCAACCACCCACCTACCCACCCTCCTTCGGTTCCCCTCCTCTTCCGACCTGCTGCCGTGAGCCACGACGCATGAGGCCCCACGGCAATCCTCCGAATATCTACGTCTTTGCGCTCTCCTTTGCGTCGAGTGCATAGTCGCCTTTCTCTCTTTCTCTCTCTCTCCCTCCGTCATCTTCGACCTCGCCCACGCCACATTTGTCCCGATCGCTCTCGAGGGCGGGATATCGCTCCCTCGCCTCTCCCCCTCCTCCAGCATCCAGACCAGTTCAAGTCGTGCTGCTGGCGCCCCCCGACCTGCCTCTGAAAGGGCTCCCGGGTCGGCGGACAGCAGATATCCTCCTAGCGCATGCCTCGTGCTTCCAGCTCTGCGAAGCGACAGCAAGGCGCCGCCAACCAACGCGACACCAGGCACGAAAATGGTCTTGTAGGCCCCGCCAAGCGAGTTGCCAACAAGAAGAGCCAGTCGAACCTCGACGCTTCAGCTGGGACATCCTCTGACCAGAATGCTGCTGCCCCGGCTCTCCCCTCGCCTTTGCCCAACGGCACTTCCAACGGACACCTCAAGACCCCGAACCTCGCTGCGCCCGCTTCCGACCACAACGGCAACATCATGGCCCCTGAACACCGGAATGGCCATGCCGCTACCAGGCGGCCCTCGTTAGGCGGTTGCTCCGAGACTTCCTCGTCCGACTCGCTCTCCTCCGCCATGGGCAATGGTGCTGCTGACGCGAGCCACCGCCAGATTGATGTCAACGCCACCAAGAACGCCGACGTCCATCGCGACCCTGGTGGCCCTATCGAGTTCGCCGCTACCGTCCTGAGGGCACTGCCTCTCTACGACACCCTTGCCATCCTCATCCTGCTCATGCAGGTCCCTCCCGTCGCCCTCTCCGGTATCTACATGGTCTTCACCTTCCTCACCTTTGTGCCCCCTGTTACTACGAGCTCTGGAATGAACATCAATCTCGCCGAGATCTTTGACTACAACTCCACCATGCCCTCCCTCGTTACGGTGCTCTGCATGGATGTCTTTATACTGCTCGTGTGGCTCTTTCTGTGGCCGCCCATGCAGCTCGCCATCCTTGACTTTGCAAAGCCCGTCATCGCCGCCACTTTGGGTGGCGGATCCAACACGAGGGAGGGAGCGTCAAGGAGCGTCACTACCTGCTTCTTCCTGGTCATAGGCTCGCATCTTCTGCGCGGTTCAAGATTTCACTGGACCCGGGCAACAAAGTTCCTCCCAGCCAATTGGCGGTTCTCCCCCGACTCCGACGATCCGTTAGAAACATTTACGCGCGGTTTCGATAAGAGAGGACCGCACGGGTGGATCAAGAGCGTGCTTGCCATACATATTCTAACGCAGGGCATAGTGAGGTACATAAGAGAGTGGTATTTGAGAAGAGAAAAGGGAAGTCCGTCGACACACAGCATAACGGACCCGGAGGCCGGTAAGTCGTACTCGAACGAGACGACCGCCGACACGGGGTTTGCTACGCCAGACAGCGACACGACTTTCCAACAAAATGCGACAGTATCATCTACGAAAAAGAAGAGAAAACAAAGCACACAGGTGCGTCTTCAGCAGCCGTTGTGGGCCGCCCTAGCGAGCACCAAAATTGTCATGGTTAAGGAGTACGAATTATCGCACGCTACTTCCGAGTCAGCCGGTTCCAATGCCACCGACATTCACAACTTGGGGAATGCCCCCTTTGACAGTCAGGCCGAACAGATTTGGATATCGTATATTGGCCACGATGAGGTTTGCTTCAACACCAGCTACTTTCCTGACATCCCGAGCGTTGCTCCGAACGGGCACGTTTCGCGGCCGGCGGGAGTCGACACTTCAAAACCTTTCTACGTCCGAGTAAACAACGCCTTCTGGCAGCCGACACGTATCTTCCGCATCCAGGACGACGACCAAGACGAGCAATCCAGCCAACACCGTTGGTGTGGTGATATTTATGGACTGCGGCCGCTATCCAAGTACGTCTGCGAGTTTGTCGATACACGCACGAACCGAGTCGTCTTTTCCACCAGCATCCGAACCTCTTTTGCGCCCAACAAGGACCAAGAGGGCTCCGTCAACCCACCCGTCAGCACGCCACAGTCTCTCCGCCCCGACTCGCCCGCGACGACGCTGAAGAGCACAATCAACGCGAACAACGAGCGGCTGGCGGAGGAGAAGTCTAGGCTGAAGACGCTGCGCAAGGAGTGGAAGAACAAGATTGCCGCGCTAAGGAAAGAGAACGAGAGACTCGACAATGTGATCCAGACCGCAGGTGGCAACGACGACAAGCACAGGCAGAAGATTATCCAGCAAGAGACCAACAAAGCCCAATCCGAAAAGGAGATTGCCCAGCTCGAAGCAGAGCTCAAGGAGTTTGAGAAAGCACCTGAGGGATTCTACGAGCGTAAGAAACAGACGGAAAAGGAGTGGGCTGCCGAAAAGGCCATCTTCGATACCGCCTCCAAAGAATACAAAGACTACAAGGCCGCCATCGCCAAGGCTGTGAAGGCCAAGGAGGACGAGCAGGCTGCCGCGCAGACCAAGAGGAACAAGATTGCAGCACGCATCGCCAAAGTGGACACCGAGCTGGGCAGAATCACGGATGCTAACAATCGTGGGCTGGACGAGGCCGAGCGTAGGCGCCAGGCCCGCATCGCCTGGCAAGCGGAGACATCGACGATTGAGAACAACTTCCGGGGCAGCATTGCGGATATTAAGGCAGCCAACGCGAACAAGCAGGAGCAAGTCAACGCTTTGCTACAGCAGCTCCAGGCATACCATGAGCATATGAACTACGCCACGACTGCCGCGATGCCCTATGATCTTCCCGAACGTCATTCCGCCCAGCCTCAGACCACGTCATCCGCCTACAATCCCGCCGCGCCAGCCTGGACACCACCGTCCGCCGCCGCATCGCAGTATGTGATGCCTGCCGGGTCTATGTGGCCCACATCCACCATGACCGCGTCTGGTTCTGTGTTGCCGCTGCCAGCGTCCTCTATGCAGCCTGTGTGGGGTTATCCGCCTACGCACCAGAGCACTGTCTCTCTCAAGGCTAGGGGCCGCTCCTCCTCGATGCTTAGCGATGTGTCTGGGTTCACGCAGTCTAGCAACGGCGACGACGAGTTCTTGTCGCTCCATAACACGCCTGCGCAGCAGCCCATGGCTCAGCGCACGCCCGTCACGTTTGCTTTCACGCGACGTCAACGGAGCGACGGCGCTGGGTCAGGCTCTGGCGGCAGCAGCGTTCATAGTGGAAGCGCTAGCGGCAGCGGAAGCATGCGGGATCCTCAAAGTCCGGTCTGAGATGTGTCTGTTTTCATCGGGAATTGTGTCTTGTTTTTTGGTGGTCAACTTTCGAAGGGTCTTTCGAGTCGAGACAAGTTTCTTGCTGGGCTGTCTAGTCAACCACTTGTTGGTGGACCTTGTCCTCATGCCATTAGTCTTCCCTCCTCTGAGTTGGAGGGCTGTGCTTATGTCGAGGTTTAGTCTGTGGATAGGTGGACTACATATTCGTAGCGATTTCGTCTGGCGACATGAAGACTAAAGAAAAAAGTTGTGCCTTTGTTTAGATTATCTGTCTTTTGACATGGTCCTTGTGATGTCTATGGTGAGGATGACATGACTACCTGACTTTATGATGAGATGCCTATTAAAGTTACCTTAAGTACCTTACCTGCCTTGCGCTATCCGTAGTCGACGATAAGATATGATAACCACATGTATTGGGAAAAACAAGGTTTATGGATTGCTGCAGGCACGTCGGGTTGCCGCGTGCCTAGAAACTATGGCCGGGAATGGCGTCGGCGGCGCGGCGCCGGTGCCGGTGCTCGGTTCTGGGATACTTGGGGTTTTCTGGATTGCTCGTCTGCCCGCACCCGTTCGTCCCAATCTCTTGGCTTGGGGGGGTTATCGATTCCCTGCCCCCCTCTCTCGGCAGTTGGGAAGCAGTTGAGGCAGCGTGTTTGGCCTGACCCTTTGGCTGGGTTTGTAAAGGCGCACAGGTCTCCAGAGCAGAGAGATGCTTTATATGGGCTAGAATGGTGGGTTCACGAACTCCAAAGCTTGTTGTACGTTGAGCCATTCCTTCTTGAGGGATGTTTTATACGTGTTTGCACATGTCTAAGATGAGTTTGTTTTGTGTTGGTAAATGATTGATGAGGTGTTGGAGCGTTACTCATGTTTCGGTAGATTCACCATAGCTATTTGCTTCACCGTATGCCAGGTACCTGGTTCGAGGAAAACGCATGGATCGTTCATTCACCTGCGCAGTGTAGGTAGAACAGCAAAGTTTTGATCGGGAGCACCCCCTAGGTAGGTGACTTGGGGAAAAGAACCCCCCCCCCCCCCCCTCCTCCAAACATCCGGCCATTGTTCCCTACCACTTCTCTGACTACGAATAGTGACCAATTAATGTTTTAAAAATTACGGCTTCAATATCCTAATTTCATAACATACAAATGCAGAATAAATGTCGATGGATGTGATGGTTGTGGTGGTGGGTGTAAAAGGAAGTGCGCATCTGGATGAGTCTTGACGCTCACTGCCCCCCCGTCTCCCACCAAGGCTATTGTCATCAATTGTTCGGTTCACGGCAACATGATCAATATGCATGATGGGAGAGAAAGTTGTCACGGTGGCTCACCGTCAAACTTACAGTCAACGAGTCACGACGATCCACGGCTTCAAAGTTCAATCCCTCTCCCCCTGTTGATACACTATCACATGCTCTACAGACTTTTCCGGGCATTTATCTCGCGATCCACGATGGACAAGAAAAAACATCCCATGTGCGCGTTTGGTGGTACTCTACGGACCCGTACGACCAACGGAAACAGAGAACGCATACAAGGGTGTTTGTGAGCAGTGAGGGGTTGAGAGGCGGTAGCGTCGTTTCTGGGCGGCTACGCGCATGTACGCAGTGGAAAAGAAAATAAATAAGAAAATACCTCGGAACTGATTTGCGACTTGTCGAGTATTGGTCGGTTCATGGACCTGTCTGTAAAGCTGGGTGGTTGGGAGTGAACTCTAGACAGCACCCATGTATCTATCTGTATGTGCTAGTCCTGAACGCAGGCTCTCGTCTCGGTCGGTGGCTCTCTATGCTTTTCTTCCTTTCGACGTATGAAAAGCTTAAGCATGATTGTTCAAAACGCCAGAGGCTCATGATTTGTCCAGTGTTGCATGTGCATCTCCAATACCGCCGCTCCCTACAGAGACATCCGAGAGGGCTGTGTTTGAAATGCATAGGGGAGCTTTGGCCCTCTCCCAATCAAGGTGTAACGGGCGAGTCCCACAGGCGTGTAGAGGAGGCGCCTGTAGGCTGTAATCGCCTATGCGAGGACGGAGTCAGGGCTGTTAGTTTACTCGCCATAGTGCCCATAGTTCCATAATGTAGTATTGGACCCTGGGCTGGGCTCGAACTTGCATCGCACCCATTGGCGATGGGGTGGGAGGGCATGGAGGGGTTGCTGCGCTTGGTGTGCAGGTCCCCTTGTACGGGAGAGCGCGGACTGGTTGAGTGGTGACGAATCAGGTTGGATAGACGGGGGTTGAACTCATGGCTATCCAAGCTATACAAGGGAGGGAGACGCCGTTTGGGACAGTTTGGGAGGGGGGATATGGGTAGTGCCCGTGTTGATGATGGTGGTTCACTGTTTAGTCTGTATTCTTTGGGTGTGGTTTGTATGGTTGGAGTGGTTGAAGTAGATGATGATTAAAGACGATAGAATGGTTAAGGGTGCCATTTAGAGCCACCCTCTTCGACATGGGATTCTCGGACCTGGCGCGATCTAGGGGCGGGAAAGGTGAGCGGTGGTCGGTGAGGAGGGCGAAGAGGAGGGCTCTAAGAGGAGACACATGACTTTTTTTACGATTTGATTTGCTCAACTGGCGCCCATTGATGGTGTGTCACATGAATAGAAGAAGCGGAGGATATCCGCGTTTCTCTCTTTCACTTGGTCTTCCATTTCTTTGCATTTGTCTGTGCTTATCGTGTGCGGCCGACGATTCTTCGTCCGGAGTTTGCTATATACTCCAGGAGGATTGATATCATCTTCTTCCTCAGCTGTACTGTTCGCGAAGGGTTATCCCTTCCACCTCTCATCCCGTTTCTGCCGGCCCCCTCCCCGCGGCCGTCTAAGCCACCGTCTCGGCCACGGCCAGATCGCCACCGAAATCGCACCGACGGATTGCATTCCAGTGCCCGCCCCCGACCACAGCGATAGCCACACGCAGTAGTAAACGCCGGGACAGTTCGTGTCACTCTGCTTTACCAAAGAGCAGGCGCAGGCGTTTCTAATTCAGTAGCGACTAAAGGAGGACTGGAGATATCGCGTCATACTTTATCGCCTGTTCGTCTAGGTACCCAGGTTGGAAGACAAGGTTTCTCACTTTGTCCGCAACTTACCGGCTCTCTCTGGAGACGGGGTTCAGCTGCGCAAGGTCACTCGACTCCAGCTTTGACTTGTGATTATCCCCATTTGCTCAAACACACCGAGGCAAAACGAGCATCGAAAAGGCGGAGAGGGAAAAAGCAGGATCCCGCTCGACACCGAACGCTTGGGTACACAGGATAACCGGGACGCCTTACTTCTTGTTCCTGTGTTCCCCGCCTGTCATACACGAACCTGTTCTCCAGCCAGACCGCTTCATTGTTTCTTGGCGACGAGTTTCCTTGTGCCTGGGAGAACTCAATCCTATTAAGCCAGCCAAGCAATACAGAAGAACAATTCCCTTCCTGTTTCCTGGTTCCTGCCAATCCACTCTTGTGCAGAGCGCTAGACTTGGCTCCCGCACTATTCGAAGACTGGCTGCCGGTAGAAAGTTTAACAACGCCTACGCCAAGGATCGCGAATCTGGGCAGACGGGAAGATCCCATTCGCGGATTTCAGTCCAGCAGCACCCAAAAGGCAGAACGACAAACGAGGATATCAGAGACTACTTTGAAGTATCCTGAATGCTCCTTTCACAATGGGCTGGTTTGACCGCAAAAAGGCCGTCAAGCATGGCCCCGAGCCAGTCAAACCGATGCCGGTGAATAACCACCACCAAAACATAAACCCTTCCCAATATCACGCACCGCCACATCCACCTACGCAACAATCTTCAACATATGCTACCTCCACGACGCAGACGCCGCCGTACTGGCAGCCTCAGCCGAGTAGCCAGGGACAATACCAACATCCCCCGCCTCCGTATCGTCATCCACAACCACGGCATCCTCATCAACAGCAGCAGCCTCATCGCCCTCAAGGCTGGTCACAGCAATACCCTCAGCAACAACAACCCATCGTGGTGAACCAGCACTACTACCTACACCCACCACCGTCACACCTCGCCCTCCCTGCGCCGCCAGGCGCAACCGGACCACCGACGACGACAACTGCGACCGGACACCCCATCGGCCTGGACAAGTTCACCGGCTCCGTGGTGACCATCGCCAAGGACTTCACGTCCCCCAACTTCCTCGAGGAGCCAAACTTCCACCCGCACGCCACACAACTCATCAACTCCACCGCTGCGTGCGTCGACCAGATTGCGGGGTGTTTCAACGATGTTATGACCCTAATTGATCGGGACCGGATGGTGGGTAACGAGAAGGCCTTGTTCACGTACCAGAATGGCGGTGGTGGGAGCGGCGCGGTGCAGCAGACCACTCCGTCGGGAGATGGGAAGAGGAGCGGCGGAAGCGGAGGGAGAGGCGAGAAGAGCGGGCAGCGGAAGAAGAGTAAAGAAACTTCTTCCTCCGGTTCAAAGGGCCAGTCTGCGGCTGTGGCGACGTGTGTGGTGTCGGGGGGTTACTTTGCCAAAGTCGAGTTATACGCCAACTCGAAGCTGCCCATGAACCTCCCGCCCCTGAGACTGTGAGTGCACAAAAGTCCTTAAAATCACTCAAGATTCACGAGAGGAGACGAACTGACACATCCTAGATACATGCCCACCTGGCCCCTCCTCTGCATGGCCGCCCAATACGCAGAACGCGTCTACGACCACCCCAAAGGCGCCGAGCGCGACGCCCACGTCTCGGCAGACTGGAAAACCGGCACGAAAGCAATGGTCATCAAGTCCGTCCCCATGGACCACATGAACACCATCGTCTTCGCGATCCGCGGCTCCGCCACCTTCATGGACTGGGCCGTCAACCTCAACACCGCCCCGGCATCCCCCGATGGCTTCCTCGACGACGCGGGGAACTCGTGCCACGCCGGGTTTTTGGCGGTGGCGCGCAAGATGGTGAAGCCCGTCGCGGCGCGGCTGCGGCAGTTGCTCGAGGAGGACCCGGGGCGGGCGGCGTACAGTCTGTTGATTACGGGGCATTCTGCGGGCGGCGCGGTGGCGAGTTTGTTGTATGCGCATATGTTGTCTACGTCGCCCCGGGCCGGGAGCGAGTTGAATGCGTTGACGGGGTGTTTTAAGAGGGTGCATTGCGTTACCTTTGGGACGCCGCCTGTGAGTTTGTTGCCGTTGAGGAGGCCTGAGAGGGCGGAGCTGCGGAAGAGTTTGTTCTTGACGTTTGTGAATGAGGGGGATCCGATTGCGAGGGCGGATAAGGCGTATGTGAAGAGTTTGTTGGAGTTGTATGCCAGCTCGGCGCCGTCTACTTCGGGTTCGTGTTCTTCGGGGGGCGGTGGTGGTGAGTCTGGAGGAGAGAAGAAGGGGAGGTCGTTGGCTGCCAAGGCAAGTAAGATGTCGCTGAGGAATAAGGAGAGTAAGATGTCGCTGGTTCCGCATGCGGCTGGTAGGGAGTTGGAGAGGGACCGGGAGAAGAGGAAGAGGGAGGGGAGCGGCAAGCCGGTGTGGCGTCTCCCGCCGGGAACGCTGAGCTCGCCGGGCAGGATTGTGGTGCTGCGGAGCGGAGACCCGAAGGCGAGGCCGCGGGACCGGAAGACAGTGGCGGAAAGGTTGGACGAGGGTGTTGTTGCGCAGACTGTGACTGATGAGGAGCTGAGGGGTGTGGTTTGGGGGGATCCGGTCTGCCATGTCATGAAGTTGTATTCCGGGCGGATTGAGACGTTGGCTGTTGGAGCTGTTACGGGGAGGCAGAAGTAGATGAGAGGGCTGGTACCAGTGAGAGATGGATGATGAGAGTAGTCCGATGGTTTGATGAGGCGTTTGGGTTTGGTGATACCACTGCTTACTTTTAGTTTGGATACCTCTTATGAGTTATGAGATATGAATACATTCCAGTACAACAATGATGCCTTGATTATAAGAGTTGGATCGAAGCTCATTCTGGCGGTGCTATAAGATCCGTCATTAAAGAGGAGGTCAAATTCTTCGTACAAAACGATGTTTCCGAATATTGATTAGAGGCGAGCCCAGTTGATCGAATTCGAACCCGAGCACTACTCTCGTCGTGACGGTGCTGGTTGTGTATTGCTTCATCATTCGTGTCTCGTCTCTTGTGACGCCCTTCTCGGGTGATAAGTAAAAGAGATTTTGTAAATGCCGAGAGGAAAACGGAGATTCATAAAAAATGAAGAGTAGGGGAACTCTATTTCTTACGGTTTTTCTACAAGTTCAATTCCATATAATAGTGACTGACAACGGCATGTATATCACGCGTGGGTGAGGCTGAACAAATTGGCGTGTCTGTGACCTCGGTTCGCTAGACGCCAATGCCTGTTCGCCCCAGAATAACAATGCTGCTTGTCCTTCACGAGGCTGTAGTGGGCCGCGGGAAGCTGTTGATAACAGGCCCAGTAGCGGCTGGGGAGTGAAACAAGCTCACGAATGGGACGGAACAATACTGTGCAAATCATGGGCAAGATCTCGTTGTTCACTCGAGTTGAAAACTTCAACCCATTGTGTCAGATTCCAATGCTGTCCTGGCCACCTGACCATATTCCTAAATGGACGGCGAGTACGTATGAGATCCTCTAAGCCCCAATTCCATCCCCCGAGACCGAGGGAGAAAAATCGTAATGTTATACACCGTAACCGTGGACCTCCCACTGAGGTCCAACCCTAGTATTCATCCTCGTCCCCTTCCTCATCCCCAGATTCGCCCTCATCCGCCAGGTTCATAAACATGCCATTCTCGTCGTCTTCATCATCCTCATCCTCCTCATCTTCGAGGTCATCATCTTCGCTGCCGACGATACTGCCCTCGGGTTCGTCCTCTGACTCGGAGGCAATCGGATTCCGTCTGCGATGCGTCATGAGCTTCTGCGCGAGAGACATCGTCTTGGGCTGTGCTTCCTCCTCCTCCTCGGAGCTCTCCTCTCCAGACTCTTCCTCGTCTTCGGATACCGGATTGTCGCGGCGGTTGCGAGCGAGCTTTTCAGCTAGAGATAGAGGTTTCTTCGCGCTCTCTTCTTCGTTCTCCGCGTCTGATGCTTCCCGTGCCTCCTTGTTGGCAATATCAGCCCCACCTTCATCGTCGTCTTCGTCATCGTCGTCTGAGGGAAGGACTCGTGCACGACGACCGGTAGGCTTTGCAGGTTTCTCCACCGCTTCCTCTTCATCATCGTCCTCGTCATCTGATAGAACAACGCGGCCCCGGCGACTCGTAGGCTGAGAAGGCTGCTCCTCATCCCCTTCATCTTCATCGTCGGAAATAACCACTGGACCACGTCGACTTGTGCTGCGGCCTGAGTCCTCTGCTTCTTCCTCCTCCCCTGATTCTTCGTCCTCGTCAAACGATGCAATTTGTCGTCTCCTCCTTCCTCCGTGGGGCTGGTTGTCTTCTCCTGATTCCGGCTCGGGGCTGGACCAGTGAGCTGTGGGGTTTCTAGGGCCGTTGCCATCGAAGAGCGTGCTGTCCTCATCTGCAAGAGGAGAGAAACCGCCGTAGTCTGACACACCTCCGCCACCTTCTTCATCATCGCTTGCTTGTTGCGTGTCGATAAGCAAATCGTCCTCGTCTTCATCGACGGACTCCTCGTGAATGCTTCCGTCGTCGATTCCCTCGCTTTCATACTCGTTCTGGTCCGAGGAGTCGTCCGAATCTTCTTCTGAGTCGTCCCCTGATTCCTCTTCCTTGTCGTCTTCCGAACCGTCGGCAGCGGGTTTGTCTCCATCAGCAACCCCGTGTTTTGCCCGAAAAGCGTCGAATCGGTCTGCTGCATCCCAGCCAAAGCACTGCATAGGCCAATAACTGACTTCTTCTAGCCGCTCAGCTTCACCCGATTTCAGGTGAAGGGAGCCCTCCTCCACCATGTCGAACAATTCTGTGAAGAGATCAATCCATATCTCATCCTTGGATAGATTCTTCTTCAATGCGAATTCGCGATTCTGCGGCTGCGTGAGATCTGGCCAGCAGTACACGAAATGAAGATCCTCGCCAATGTCCACATTTCTTCGTAATTGCTGGATCTCGTAGTTGTGAATCAGATCCGATGCACACCACCTCAACCTGTGCGGTATGCGCCTGTCGTTATGCCACTGGAAATCGAATAGGTTCTTGAGGTTAGGAAAGGCCAGAAGAAGCCGTAGTTCATTGGCGTCCAGGTTAGATCCATCCATGGCCATGTTCATGATGTTCTCAGAGAAGCCAGGGACCTTGAGGTTGTGGTCCCAAACGCGCTTGACGCCATTGAGGTGAACGACGTCTCGTTCTTTGTTAAACCGAACGATGCGCCGACCCTCCCTAATCGCCAGGGTGTCTGGAAATGCCTTGAGTGCAATGTCTCGAGACTCGTGATGAACGCGCAACATGGCATCTACCGCTGCAATCTGGTTCTCCAAGGTCGTGCTTTCCCAAATAGTGTCTTGCCGTGGATTCGGCAGCACCTGGAAGGAGAAGACGCGTGGCGATGGGTCGAGATCTGGACAAAAGTACTGCCAAATGCGATGACGAAGCTCGATGGGAAGTCTGCGAAATTCGGGAAAGAACACCCGTGGAGCCTTGCGGCGGTATTCACCGAGGATAGATGCATCTTCTGAGTCCGACTCTGATGAGTCGTCAGAGTCGCTATTCCCCTCTTCTGAGGCTTCGACGTCGAGAAAGCCCTGGCCGGGGGCGTCGCCGGCTTCTGTCCCTGATTCGCTGTCTGAGGACTCCCGGTCGGATGCATCATTTTGCATGAGGCCGACGCCATCAGGGCCCGACTCGTCGGATGAGTCTGGCATGTTGATTGATGGAGATCCTCCGTTGGCGGGCGACAAAGTTGCTGCCCTTGTTGAAAGACAAACGGCTGAGAAAGTGACAGCAGTGGTGAAATGAGGGTGAGACGCGACTGCCCAAGTGCAGGGGTCGAAAATTGATGCGCGCTAGGGAGCTATGGCACGTGAATTGGTACGTACTGAAGCTTATTTTGCCCCACCTTCTTCACCGAGAGCCCCGCAAGGTGAAGGGAATCGGGATGCCTGCCGAGACTGCACACCGGAAGCCTCAATCCCTCACCGAAAGCTACTCCTGGCTCAACTTTCCCCGACAAAATGGTGATTACAACTTTCAGGAGGCACAATCCGACAGATGGACATCCGGCAAGAAGTCTGCGACAACTATATCACTTCTCAATGGGTTCATATCCGTTGGCCTCAAATGACCGAGGCCATCGTCCTAATCCCTATCGCCACCCAACGCGCCGATTCCTTAATAAACTCTCGACTTACTTTCCTCCTCTCCACCATCCTCTGGCATCAAAGCCTTGACTATGATACTCTATCAGCTCGAGCGACACCTAGTAGGTCGTCTACCTCTTCACCTCTCTCCACAGTCTGTCTTAATACTGACTCGTTCCACTCCATCACATCTCGCTCTGACGCTTCTCCACACCAAATCGGTCCACCCCACGACACGAGCTCCATATTCCCAAAAATCGCGCAGCGCATCAATTCACAGAGACACAGCATCTCAACATCCCCGATGGCACAATTGGCTAGCGCGTCAGACTGTTAATCTGGAGGTTGGTGGTTCGAGCCCACCTCGGGGAGATTTAGTGGTTAGATCCCACCGCACGGTTGAAGATTCTCTTTTTGCACTTTTTGGATGTTATGGGACTTGATTGACTCCGGGCCTACCAGCTTGAGCTGTTGTGGGACCTGTACGAATATTTTCCATGAGAAACCTGAGAGCTCGACGAGACTACAATACAAGGAAAAATTCGCTTGGATAGGATGACACGGGTCCGGATCTCCTGCCAGTACGTCTATGTTGAATGAATCGTGCTGTCCTCTCGACCGGCAATGGCAGCCGGGCCGCTTCTTTGTTGTAGCTCGATGTGGCGGCATGGCCTATTTATGACAGGTACAGGATGGCGTCTCGTTCGGGACGGAGGTAGACTGGTGGCCTACCGCCACCGAGGGAGCCATTGCCTCCCATCGTGCCCACGCAATTTGTTCGCACACGCTGGCCTGTAAAATCGAGGGAGTAGTAGGTATCGCGGTTGTCGAGAGCATTGCTGACGAAATAGGCGCCGAGATAACACACACGGATTCTCTAGGGTCCATCGCTCTATTGCGACCTTTCGAGCTTTACTTCCTCGTAATCTTCCCTAGTTCTCGCGCTGATCTCCAAACGAGACGTGCCATATCATTTGATCGAGGGTGTATTCTGAATCCATTGCGTACTGCAATGGCACACGATACGGTCGGATGCGTAGCCGATGTCGAGCGGGCAGGATATGGGATAAATGTGGGAGGTATCGGAGCGTTAGAGACGATAAATAAAAGTATACTCTAAGTAGGTAGCGCTCGTGGAATCGAGTATATTTCTATTGATTGGTAAACTAGAATAGTATCAACGTGTGACAGAATTGAATACCTGTATCTACTCTTTAGAGCCTAGGTGCTGGAGGAAAGGTGCGGTTCGAGACTATTATCCAAAACCTCGATGACGCGAAGCTGACGGTTTGGCTCGACTGGTCTTTCGTGACACTTGACACCCCGACAGAAGCTGGCATCAAAACTGCAGATCGTTCGCTGAAAAGTCATCAAAGATGGCTTCGATTTCTGGACACAGAAGACGTGGTTAATCGGGAATTTACCACGTGAGGCTTATGGGACTGATTACTCCAGGAAGCAAGTGTTCAAAGATAATACTCTTATTCCCACAGACAGTAGAGCCGAGCTCCGTCTTGTCAGGGTCGATTGGTCTGAATGTGTGGATACCAGGACAAGATAGGAAGTTGTTTCCCACCAATCACTTATTGCATTGCAAGCAAAAAGAGCAAGTCCATGTTGAGGCCGAGGCTACGTATGTGGGCAGCTTCACAGAATGGAAACGCGCAATAGCCGACACCGATCTACGGGTTCTTGTATTATTGTCTGCAAATTGGGGATATGGCTTTGGTCTGTATCTCGCATCGCTTTAGGTTCGCTGAAACTCGAAGGTCAATGGGGGGTTCCTCAGATTCAGACCTCCATCGGCGTTTGGGGATTCGAGAAAGTTGCCAGTATCAGACTATTGTGATCGTGATTTTCAATCAATCTGATTCCGAAGTTTGAATGCATCGTCGTGTGCCAGGTCACTTATTTGTTCAAGTATTCTTTTCCAAGAGAACAGGATCGGGAAGGCCTTCGCACGAAATGAATCGTGCATTTTCGAATTCGTTCGTACTAGGTAATCGTATCTGTTCGTATTCGGGAGACTTCGTCCGTCGTATTTCAAAAATGTACAATATCGTCTCTACTCTCCCCACAATCGTGCTGTATCCTCAGTCCTCGGTCTGCCATCGTTTCAACAGCATTCTCAAGATCTGAGAACAGCGATCAAGCCAGCCCCGGCAGCAAGATAGGCGAGAAGTTGTCGGTGAATGTCGAGCCTCTTCCAGTCAGCAGCCCATCCTCGAACAACCTCGACACTGGCACCCTGTGCTCGATCGTCCGTCTTCTCCGCCTTGATAACAATTCGATGCTCCTCCAAGAGCTTGTCGTTGACGGGGAAGATCCTGAATTGCGTATACGGGCCCACGGCCCCCATCAGGAGTCCGGCGGCGAGATTGAATGGGAATGCGGGACTTGCGATGCCGTCTGGTATCTTTCGTTAGCCGATATGTGTTTTTTTTTCCAATAATGAGAGAGGTCTGTTCGTCTGTTTAAAGTTGCGGGAGCTGTAGTAGAAAGAGCAGGGTCGAGTCCAGGTTAGGAGGTGGACGGGGGGCGAAGTAAGGAAAGTGGGCGCGCACCGTTCCACGCCAGGAAGCCAAAAACGGCGGCCGTGCCGACAACCATTGCGGGGCCGTACACTCGGCCAAAGTCCCAGCCCCGGAACCAGAGCTTTACTATGGTGTCCTTGTCATTGAGTTTTAGGATGCTGTACATGGCAATTTTGTCCGTCCCAAATTGGTAGCCTATAGATGACTTTAGCCTCCCACGCTTCCGGAATTAGACGGGGTTCTGATCAGCTGATTATCACGGTACCGGCAAGATGAGTGACGCCCAGGAGGTTGACGAGCTGGAGCACTCGAGTCCATTGAATAGAGTCCGCCATGATCTACTAGGTACAGTATGTGCGTATTGCCCGCGGTACAGATCGTTATCGGTTCTGTAAATCAGACGCTAGGATAGCTGATGATGGTCGTCTCGAGCAATGGAAAGTTTCGAGAGTATTACGTTCGTTATCGCAAACTACTCGGCGACTTGTCTCGGAGCTTTTTGCTTGCAACTGAATACTTCGTTGAGGCGCGGTGACCGCTCTGTCAGTGCCATTTCAGTGCGGTAAATGATGGCGGCAGACATCTAATTTGACTATGAATTCTCTATCCCACCTGAGCCGGGGGCAAGTCCACCCCAGGCCGCCCACATTGGGCTTCTGTCGTGCATAAAGCCTTGGAATCGTCGGTCACCGCGCGACCCCACTCGACTAGGTCCAGAGGAGGAAAATTATCCCGCCTCATCCCACCGGCACGCTAGGCCGAAACCCCCCTTGATTATCACTGTTGGCCGAGTGGGATGCCGAGTGGGCGCCGCCGCAGCAAAATTGCGCCGACGGAAAGGGAGAGAGAAAGTGAGAAAAATAGAGCAGCCTTGTGGTCGGAGACCGTGGCGAGCGTGGCCTTGTGCCGTGGTGTGGCCGGCATGTTCGTGATGTTTGTCGAGGCGCTGCATAGTATAGTCTGTATGGAATTGCGTACTGAGTAGTATAGTCAGGTTGTAAAGAGCCTTTACGTCATAGCGAATCGAACGCTACTAGTGTACCAAATTTTCCAGTAATATTTTTCGTCTATTCTTTTTCCCCATTGAATGCCATGCCGACCTAGCCAGAACCTGGAAAAACATTCGTATCCTTCAACGGATCGAGAACAAATGGCTTCACGTTCTCTATAAACTCCTTGTCGGTCTCAGACCCCCGTAAACACCAACACCAAATCGCCATACCCAAACACCGATCCCAGGAGAGCAAGGGGACAAGTGCCTTGTTGTCCATCGTGAGGCTCGCCTTTTCGCACATTTTGCTAATCATTAGCACTTCTTCGTCGCCGGTATTCGCGTCGAGCAGCGCGGGATCCGTCGGCACCATGCCATACCAGTGCGCCGCGGGCCCATCCCACATCATCAGCGGTAGCGGTATTTTAATCCTCAGCATGCCAGGCTCTGCGTTGCGGGACAGACGCAAGGCGGGATGTATTGTGATGAATATTGTTTGGAGAATTAGATGTAGTTTGAACTGGAAGACAGCGAGACTGTACACGAATAGAGTTAGCCATGACTCGTGTATTACTGAGTTAGGGGAGAAGTATGCCATAGGGAAGAGACTGATTCTTCTAATTTCCAGGGAAAACCAGTTGAAGAAGATGCGATCGTTTTGATGCCATCTTCTCGTCTTCCTTGGCATATTGATATATCGGGAGAAGGAGCTTTGGCTTACCGTTGATATAACTCTTTAAAGATCCATGGGTATCCACTATGCCCACAGAGCTGCGACCCTAGATTGATCTTTGACTGCTCGTATACTCCCGTAGCTTTAAACGTCTCGAGCAACATGGAGTGCGTCATCATCACGTTGTCCATGGACTGGTCCGCTCGATACGGCACGAGTATTGTCGAGATCAGCATGGACTGGAAAACTGGGAGCAAATCCATCCGTGGCGAGAGCATGCCTTGTCTTGACTGCTCTAATAGATCAAGCTGTAACGTTGATTAGTACAATATTCTTCTTTACGGGTAGGTTGTTAAACAAAACGACAAATGTCCGTGTATCTGGCAAGGACCCGTCCAAGCGCAAGAATACAAGCAAAAACCCGGAGGAAAAACACATAGTCTGGCAAACAGCAGACAACAACAGCAACTTACAAGCTTGTTTCCTGTTTCTACCAGGAGGCTATCGTGGAACTTGATGGCCAAGCCCCTGGCGTCAGGCCACGAAGCAAACCATAGTCCAACCGTCATCACGGCCTGCATCAACAACTTGGGTTGCGCCGTAGTCTCGAACGTCTCCCGGTGCAGCAGCGGCCATTGGGGATGGAACTTGGCGAAGTAGATGCTCTGCAGCTGGAGCCTCATGGCCTCATCTAGGATGGATCCCGGGGTGGTGAAGTCGAGGGTGTCGGACATCGTCGTCATCGGCATGGGACCAGCCGACATCATCGCATGCGAGGTAGTAGTCATGCCGGTGGGCGGATGCTGCGAATGCTGATGCTGATGCTGCATGCTCGGCGCTGTCATCAGATGACCGCCGTGGTCGGGCAAGGCCATGGAGTTCGAGGGCGGCGTGCAGCCCGAGGTCGGTAGGCCGGAGGAGCTGGACGGCGAAGAGGAAGATCGGTCCGTCAGCGACTTGCTGCCGCCGCGCGGCTGGGGCCATTCGCACGATTTCCCCTTGTCATTGCATGTTGAGCAGGTGGGTTGCTGACCATCGCATCTGGTCTTTGTCCGGTGGCATGGAACGCAGGCTTGTGCTACGCGGGTTGGCGGGGCTGAAGGGCCATGTAGTACCATGTGTCTACGGAGGGTATCTCTACAATTTTGATAGAAAATTTCCCGCGGTTAGTTACTTATTTTCGCGCGGGATCCAGAATCCGATCGACATCGACAAACGATAGTCAACCCACGAGAAGCGTCTGGGGAATGCGACCCGATGGACGCGACAAGTGACAAGACAAATAGTGTCAGAGACACCACGTATTAGGGAAGGGATGGGTAGTTTGTCAACCACCCACAGTCATACATACCCTCTTGTAAACTTGGTACCGCATGATGGACAGGAAAATGAAGGCGTTGCAGAATGCTCTTTTTTGTGGCGTGTGAGGTGTTCCTTACGAAGATAGGAGCGGCCGCAGCCTTCATGGTCGCAGGTGAAGGGCATTCTGGGGACCTCCAACGCAAGGAAGGGATAGATCCATTGCCCTGGAAGTAGTTGCCGGCGGGTTGACTAGATCTAAAAGAGGTTGCTTGAGAAGGGGGCCGGATAGCCACCCGGAGCAGGCAGAGCAGAGATAGGATAGGATAGGTTAAAGAGGGCTAAAGGCTTAGGTGGTCTGGTCTGGGTCCAGGTCCAGGTCTTGTGTGTGTGTGTGTGAGTGTGCCGCGTGCGTGGAGAGCGTGTGGGCGTTATGTTGGGTGTTCGGACGTGGACTTCGCTTGAATCCGCCGTACGCTTAGCTCTTGGACGAGACGACTATGCTTGCCAGGAGGCCAGGGACTAGGACTAGGACTACCTAGGAGAGAGATGACTGAGGTGGACGGCGGTGGAGGGTGGGTGTCAAGGCTAAACCTTCCGCGGCAGTTGGATGCGCCTATGCTCGCCAACGATTGGCTGGGCGTCCGTCTGGCCCATCTATAGGCCCAATTACTCAGCCGGTGGGATACCGAGATAAGTGGGGTCTCTATCGCCGGGGCGGGGCCTCCGGGCGCCGAGCTTATGTATGCGTCCGCCGGTACACCGGTAGGATAACGGTAAGCAACAGCGGAGGGCCCGGTCTTGATGAATAATGATGGTTATAGGCAGAGTCTCATAGTCTTTCTGTATAATATGAATGGGGGATCGCCCTATACTGAAGAGTTGCAGATGCCCTCACATCACTTGAGAGACATAGTCATCGACATTCTGACACTGAAAGTCTTTAGCCTACGGATACATCAGACACGCTTTATCAATCAGGCCCCCTTGTTCTGTAGAAAAGTTTACAACCTGAGACAACCTATCAAGTCGACAAAAATAAACCATGACTGCGGCTACCCTGAAGAACATTGCCGTTATTGGAGTAAGCCACACTCAACCTACTCTTTACAGATTGCATGAGCCACGCATCGTGGATCCCTCGTTTCCCCTTTGCCCCTACACTACGGATACACTACCCTTACACTACTAAACGTTTACGGTTACTCCGTACCCCTAATAAAGCCTAACATAGGCAGCCCGATCAAACTGCACTGCACTGACCACTGTACCACCCATCCCATACTTACTACCCGACGTTAGGGCACCGGCGACCTCGGGCATGTCATAGTCGACCAACTCGCTGCCGCCGGCATCTTTAACCTTGTCGTCATCACCCGGGGTTCCAACGCCAAGACCTTCCCCCCGGGAGTAAAGACTGTCGCAGCCGACTATGAATCATTGGACGACTTGACCGTTGCTTTCCGTGGGTTTGACGCCGTCGTCTGCGTCGTTCCAGGCCACCTCGAAGCCCTCCTCTTGCGCATCCTTGAGGCTGCCATCGCCGCCGAGGTAAAGCGCTTCATTCCCTCGGAGTTCGGCTCCGACCATCGGAATCCGAGTGCGCGATCTGTACCCCTCTCGGCTTCCAAGATTCGAGTCGACGAGGCGCTCCAGAAGGCGGCTGAGGCAGGGCGAATTGAGTATACCAGCATCCTCGGCGGGCCCTGGATCGAATGGATCATGACTTGCGACACCGGCATGTGCCTCCCCAAACGCAAATTCTACATCCACGAGGACGGCAACGTCCGATTTGGACTGAGCACGCGCAAGGCGTTTGGCAACGCGGTTGTGGGTGTGCTCAAACGACCCGACGCGACCAGGAACCAGATCTTGACGATCGAGGTGATCAACCTGACGCAGAACCGGATCATGGAGCTAGTCAAGGAAGCTCTGCCCGATATAGACATTGAAGTCATCAACGTCAGCACGAAGGAGCGCTACGAGCGGGGCGTGCAGAAGCTCCTCTCTGGGGTTTTTGACGCGTCCGTCATCGAAGATATCGTCTTGCGATTCGTCTATGACCCAGAGCTCCAGCTCACTTTTGACACAAATGCCACCAACGAACTGCTCGGGATCCAGAGGACGACCGAGGCGGAATTCAAGGAGCTTGTCAAGACCTTGGCATAAGATGGCTCAGAGATTGACGCTTCCGCGCGCGAGCTCCTACACATAAAATCCGACGGGATTCAGTGCCGGTGCCTTGCCACGCGAGTAAGCTCCTCATTAAGCTAGCTGTCATAGGCTAAATGTCATAGTAGACTCTAGAGGCTAGGGTCGCAATCTGACCAAGCAGACTAGGCGAATACCACTACACCTGAACAGTGCAAGTTAACCTGAAGAACTATCAGCCCAGTGTCTACCCATCTTTTTATCCCATTGTCAGAAAGCATAGCGGAAGCGCTAACCTCTTCTGGTAATCTATGCGTCTTTAGGCCCAAGTCTCTAGGGCTTTTGCCGTAGAGGCCTTGGGTTTGGCTTGGTTTGTTAGAGTTGGCCGTGAGCACCGACCTCCGATGGGTTTTTGGGTTTTCTCCTTTGTCACCCTTTTTTCCCTCTTTTCTCTTTACGCTTCGCCGGTAAGTGGGTGGAAGGTTCCCGAGCGACCCGCACGACAGACTTGACACAGGGCGGTCAGATGAAGCTTAAATCAAAGACAGCCGCAGCGCCAACACCCTCCAAGTGCCGGCCGGATGGTACTATGACCGGACTTGGTGAACCGTGGCGCCGTACGCCGTCAGTCAGCCTTACACATCAACCACAAACAGACTAATTAACGCCATGACACGCAACGGGAATAAGGGATGGATGGCCAAACATCTTCTTCATTCGTTCTATTCTCATACGTTGCCTCTGCCCGTCCACCCGAGCTGGACGGGCAGGCAAAGCATCGGACGTAGAGCCAGTCTAAAGCGTCCGTTGGCGAGATAAATGTAGCCTGAAACTGTAACGGGCATGTAAGCTGAAAAGCTATGTCGTTTGTATCGGCGCGTAAGACCCAACTCGTCTGAAACCAAAAGAGTCCCACGGACGGCGCAACGTGTAGTCGTCGGTAAATACGTGGTCTCATTGGTCAGTACCAAGATCTAGTAATGTACAATAAGCCTCCCCCCTTTTGCCCAAATGCTATATACATCTATAAGTATACTTTTTTTTTCTTTAACAAGAACTCGGAACTTTGTGCGCTCTGTGCATACTACCCGCGTTCAGCACAGCTGCCTTAGTAAGTGTAGCGGAACGACTTGTTCTCCTTGTCAGTCATTGACTGCCAGTTCTCGGGGGCCATGTAGGCGTCCTCGGACTGCTTGATGGCACCGCGGCGCTTGTTCTCGTAGCGGTAGTAGGCGTACAGCGCCAGGGTGACGACGGCGCAGCCGGCCTGGGTGCCCATGACGGCGATCTTGGCCGGGCGGTACTCGGGCGCGTCCTTGGCCTGGAAGGTCTGGGGTCCGATGATGTTGCCGAGCGAGAAGGAGCCGGAGACGATGGCGGCAGCAAAGGCACGCTTGGTGGCACCTCCAAAGTTGGCGGCAGTCCACTGCATGTTATGTCAGTCTAATGTCCACAGAGCTACCATGTAGTCTACGGTCTTTTGTGACGCAAACATCTCGCGACTCGGAGGTGTACTTACGGCGTAGAAGACGGTCAAGGGGGCAACGACGGCGTTGACGAGGTAGATGCCGGCCAAGCAACCAGAGCGGTTGCTAACGGGAAGGAAAGACATCAGAGCGCCACCAATGATGCTGAGCAGGGTTAGTATTTTGCTTTTTCTTCGGACGCTAGATTCACTATTGACTCACGCTGGGATGATGCAGGCGACGATCCAAGCCCACCGGTTGGACGTGTGACGAATTCCGTATCCGACGAGAAGAGTGAAGAAGATGCTCACAACACCGGAAGGCATGTTCATCAGGGCGGCGTGCTTGGAGTCGTAGCCGAGGTTGCGGATAAGAGTGGCAGAGTAGGTCGTGACAACACCGCTGGAAACGGACAGCTGCGTAAAAGGGGTCAGCGGGTTTCGAACTACACATCTTCAGGAGCTACACGGGACATGACGCACGAGAACGACGGCGACGACCATGAGGTACATCTGGGGGTCCATGAGAGCCTCGAGGATCTGCTTGGGGCGGAACTTGCGGCTCTCGATACCGGTCTGGTTGACGCTGACGTGCTTCAGCAGAGCAACCTTCTCGGTGTCGCTCAGCCAGCGGGCCTGCATGGGCGTGTCCGGGACGAAGAGGACGGTGCAGATGCCAATGGTGACGGTCAGGCAGCCGAGGACGACGAACATGATGCGCCAGCCGGCGAGGCCCGCGCCGGGAGCGATGTGCTGGAAGCCGTAGGAGATGGCGCCGCCGAGGATCTGGCCGAGGCCGAGACCCAGGTACCAGAAGGAGAAGCGCGGGGCCTGCTCGGACTTGGTGTACCACTGGGCGCTGATGAGCATCAGGGAGGGCCCGATGGTGGCCTCGAAGATACCCAGGAAGACACGGGAGACGAGTAGGGACTGGTAGTTGTGGGCGGCGGCACCGCAGGCGGTCGCGGTGCCCCAGAGGATGACGTTGAGGCCCAACCACTTGGCCGCGGGGACCATCTGGAGGAAGTAGACTGTTGAAGGAGGTTGTGTCAGTCTCGATGTCTCTCATTTTCCTTTTGAAAACTGCTCATGATCCGAGTCTTGATGGTTCGTGTCTCTCCCACGTTCGAGTTCCTCCATCACCCTCCAAGCGTCTCCAGAGTTTCCACATCGTTCGAGTCTCTCTTTTTTTGCTTTTCTTCCGGTGATATGGGGAATAAGATGGGGTAAGGCTTACTGTTGGGAACCTCAAAGCAAAGAAGACCGACAAAGAGGAAGGTGGCAATGTTGGAGAACTCGTTGCCGACGAGCTTCAGGTCCTTGCTCAAGCCCATGACGGCGGCGTACTACATTATCAGATATCACATTAGCATTGGGTCGCGTGGTGACCTTGTGAGAGACAAAGCCAGGTCACAAAAGCAAGTACGCCGCTCAAACATGAGCTGGATGAGAGAGAGGTTGTAGTGGGAAGAGAGATCTTGGAAGACCACGTGGAAGGACTCACGTTGAGAATGACCTTGTCCAGGAACTGCATGGTGTAGCAGAGAAACATGAGGGGGACAAGGCGCCAGTCGATCTTGCGTCTGAGCGCGTTCATGTCCACGGAGCTTGTGTCGGTGCCGGCATCGCGATGGTCGTTGAGGAACTTCCACGCGGCGTCGATGTTGCCCGTATCAGCGCGAGAGTCGGACGAGGCGGCCGAGCTCTCAAAGTCCTGAGGGTTCTTCTCGTCCACGGACATGTTTGCTTTGTATATATGTCTTGTCTTGCTTTAGACGCCGGTAGGTGTAAGACGGTAGGATAGAATAAGCAAAACAATGGGAAGAGATGTGACCCTTTCTCGACTACTACCTTAGCACTCAGTAGCGGGAAGGAGATGCCAAAAGCAAAGTTGGTCCGTCGTCTGGTGATCGACGTCGAGGCGCGCACAGGCTTCCGCTGCGGGACTGAAGGCTAAAGAGGGTTGGATTGGGGGATAGTCGAGATTTCTGATCTGATATCCGCGCAGGTGTCAGATTGAAAAGAAAAAGGTAAAATAAGTAAAACGGGATGAAGAGGAGGGGAAAGTCGTAATGAAAAGGAGGAAAAGCAACGAGTGACAATAGTTGATGGGACTGATTAGTAGTTCGTCCAGTAAAAGGGACCCCGCCAGGAGATGTGTACAAGAATGGTATCAGAACAACCACCACACAGTCCACAGGTTACAACACTTGAACAAGAATATCTTGTTGGAACTTGGATGATGAGGAACAGCTGCAGGAGAGGAGGAAGGCTAGACAAGACGAGCAACGTGCTACCTGCGTGCTGCAGGTCTCACCTAAGTACATCTCACCCCATGTCGATGCAGGTATTGTCACTTTTCCCTCCCAAAATCGACCACACCAACAGCTTAGCGTACCGTACGGCGCAGCTCCCCGATCCCCGCCTGCAGTATGCAAGGTTTGCGTAGTTGGAGCAGGGGACCGGGGGGGCCCTAACTCACGAGAAGGAAGACTGGGGCCCGATCCCCGGTGGCCGATGCATGCAACCTGGACCTCCAGTTCGAGAACGAGGGATATCCGGTCTGGCGAGCGATGGATCTCGACAAGTTACTATGTATGTACATACTCCTCTAGTCTCCTCCTTTGCCCCAAGTACGAGGTACTCCATAGACAGGTGGAAGTGGTGGCATATCCGTACCTCTCAGGCGAGGACTGGATCTAGATGAAGCCAGAACCCGGCCTACTACGGCGTGTTAACCCCATTGAAAGAGGCCCATTGAAGAGGCCCTGTCCCATTCATATCCGGCCGCATCACCTCTTAGCCTATGATCTGTTTGCCAATACCAGTTCGTTTTGCGACTTTTGCGACGATTCTGGGACCTCTAAAGCTCTTGGGTTCTCGTCGGCCCGCTCTTCAGAGTGGTTTTGCGTTGGGATCCAGGCTTGATGGCGACCGCAAATAAGGGCCCCTCCTCCCCTCTCTATTAGACTGCTTCTCAAGTTATCCCCATCCGCTCATCTGCGGCCTGCTGATTCTTATCGTACATCCGAGTCATCAACCCAGAAGACGTCGTCGTGATGTGGCGGGCCAGCGCAGATAGCTGGGAATTTTGAGAGGCCAAGTGGTACTGAGGCAGTGAGGCTCTGAGCTCTCTGCAAATGAGAGGGCAGAAAAGGGAAAAAGTTCTCCTGCGAGCGGGGGCGTTGCGAGAAGACGGGCAGAAATGGGGGCAGTTTTTAATAATGACAAGGCGACAAGACGGGACGGTCTAGCCGACTTTTACTGGACTTGTCAAAGTGTCAATTTGGCTTCTGCCATCGAACGATGTTAATCTTTGTCGCCTGCTTTGCTGGGGTTCCAGACACACCAAAAAGACGCAAATGCGTAGGAAGTTCCGCATTGCGCACACAACACAGTAGTAGACTTTCGGGAAGAGAAACTTTCCAACTGTCAACCTTCGTCTCGGCGCCGACACAACAGTCAACAGAGCAGAAAAAGGCAGGGCCACGAACGGTGGAAGTTTGACAGTTACCGTCCGTGGTCCGTTCAGACCTTGCAAGTTGCCAACGACTTGCAGCAGACGCAATGCCGCTTAGCACCGCCCGCGTCCCTTTACCGTCGCATCTTCTGCTTTTGGCCTAACCTCTCTCACTTCTCCCCTCCCAAGAACCCCGGTTCGTCGACCGTCGTAGGCTGTTGCACCATGGTACCACGGTTGACGTTGCTAACCCAAGCCAACCGTTGCCTTTCCGTAGTCGTATTTGGTAACTTCTGAAAGTATTCTCCCGAAGAGCAATTTTGTTCCGTGGAAGTTTTCCTGTCCCGAAGTAACCACACGCATTTTGGAGTCCCATGCCAGCCACACCCCCCTCCTCTTCGGATGGTACTCCGGACGGCATGATGGAGAACGACCGAAGCCAGCCCAGTCCCGGCCCCAGGAAGAAGAAATAATGTAATTCGGAAACCAGACTTGGGAGGCTTGGCAAAGCTTTAAGCGTGTAGCAGCCAGAAACCCAGAAAGAAGACGATGCATCAAATCGCAAGAAAAGGGAACGATGCAGCGATGCATTCGCTGCGGAGCCTCTTGCGGTGATCCCCCAAACACTTCGTCTTTCCCGCGCTTCCGTGAGCTACCTTCCTCTTCTTTGGAAGCTTCTCACATTTCATGCTGCCCAGCGTCACATTCGATTTACGAATAACCCGAAGACAGTCCACCCATCACTACTGCGTATGGCGTGGCATCACTGTATTTCCCTTGCCATGGCAACTTTTTCTGGCCGCCGCCCCATGTCCAATGGATGAAGGTCCCCGGCGGAGCCTGGTTATTGGGCCAGTGGCCGAACATCGAGACATGAACAAGGCCATGCCAGCACCAGGCCCCAAAACCCTATCACATTGCACGGATTCCATCCAGACTGGCTCAATCCTTGCGGTGGTTGAGACAATTTGAGGGCCGATTGCCTTTGCGAGACAAGGCATCCTAGATTTCCATTTCTGCCTTGTCACTTGTGAGCTTTCTTGACCTGCCCCAAATGTCGTGACCTGCGAGCTTTTCAGGGCGTCGAAGCAGCAAGGCCAGGCGGGAATACTCTCTCGATTCCCCTCCTCGCAAGGATAGAGCTGGGTAGGCACGTATCCGTACCCCATAGCTTATTCCTTTCTTTTTGACTTCCCAAAGTTCCCAGAAGCTCGGAGCACGCATACGCAAAGCGACTGGCTCATATTTTCTTGTTCCTTGTGGATAATGTGATATTCCCAGCTAGCAAAAGGCAAGGTGAAGGGGCCATGCTGCACCACTCATCACACACAGAGTGTTCAGCGCCACGCACATATCCCACGCGCGAGCGGGCGGTAGAAGACCGCAACGCACCATACGACGTAATAAAGATTAAAGTGGCCAACCGTCCCCCTAGTCTCTGAGCCGTTTAACGTTCGCGGATGCTGTTTGTGTATTGCTACTCTCCACCAAATTCATAAAGTGTCCCTTGCTTTCGACCTGCAGGCTAGGATCCTATTTTACCAGTCGGCTGGTCGCCTCCCCCCTCCTCCCCATCCTCGCTTCTCCCCTGAGTCCAAGTCCCCTTAACATCCGCTGGCCTTTTCATTCCTCTCCCCCATTCGAGCCCGGTTTTATACTACGCCGTTGGTCCCGCGTTGATTTGGTCTTGGTTTTCTCGTTGGAACTCGGAAACTCGTTGGACGTCAAAATCGTGTTGGTTGCAAGCCACAGTTACACACCACATCGCGGCAACGCTAGACGAGTCACGAAAGACCTCGGCGTTCTTCATCGGGAAGTTTGTTGGGCTTGTCTTGGATTTACGACTCAGCGCCACGCAGCCGCTGCAACGACCGTTGTATTTTATAAACCGCCGCTATGGGCTGGGTTCTCAACGCCACGCCCGAGGTCGAGGCCATATCGCAATGGCCGACCATCATCGCCGTCGTTATCGTCCTCTCTGTGCTTTCAGTCATCGTCGTGGGCTCTCGAATCTGGATCCGATTTTCTGCCCGAGGTCTGGCTGCCGATGACTGGATGTCGATTTTGTCCGAAGCATTTGCTCTCATCTATTCCGGCCTTACAATTGCACGTAAGTATCACGTCGAAAGTTGGATGTCTCCCACCAATGATTCTAATATGGTGTATCAGAAACGAGATATGGCCTCGGTTTACCCATCAAGCTTAGGCCAAAGGACAATCTGATTTTATACACGCGCATCAACTTTGCGGGTCGCCCATTTTACCAACTGGGCATCAGCTTTTTCAAGATTGCCCTGTTGATCAGTTATCTGCGTCTTCTCAAGGGAACCGACCAAAAGAACTATCGCCGCATCGTCTGGCTGACCATCATCTTGGTCTTCATCGCTCATCTCGGGTGCTCATTCTCCCTTGTCTTCGCCTGCACGCCGGTCGACAAGTCATGGAACCCCCTCAAAGCGGGAACTTGTCTGCCCGCGGGCCCATCCTTTACCGCATACGCCGTTGTCACCATCATTTCCGACGTCGTTGTGGCAGTCTTGCCAATCCCGGTGCTGCTCAAGCTCAACGTCCGCGTGGAGAAGAAGGCCGGTCTTATTGCCATTTTCCTCCTCGGCTTGTTCACGACGCTCTGCTCTATCCTGCGATACCTCGAGATCAACCGCATCCAGTACGGCGACGGCAACTCGACGATGCTGGTCCTGTGGGGCACCATTGAATTTAACGTTGGCGTAAGTTTTCTTCCGGAGAAGCGGCCGCGAGCTTTCCCCTTTTCCGTGTCTTCCGGTGAACCAACATGGCTAATGAATATGGGCAGAATATCGTATCTTCACTTCCGTTCCTGGCACCTGTGTGCATGAAGAAGGCCAAGAACTATCGCTCAAAGTATTCTGGAGGCTCATCGCACGGACGAAGCCACCTGAAGGGCGCGGAACGGTACAAGCTCAGCGAGATGAACCACGACAAGTCCGTCTTCGCCTCGGCGAACCACAGCAAGGGCGACAACGGCAGCGAGGAGAACATTCTGCCCGGCAACATTATGAAGTCGGTGACGTACAGCGTCCAGGTCGACGACAGGGTGGACAGCAAACCAGGAATGCATGGTGGGATAAGCGGCAGCACGCGACGGAGGGATTCGCGAGATTCAGATGTGTAAGATTGGGAGTATCACGCATCAGCACAACTTTGAAAGCACAAAAAAGCATTTGAATGGCGACAATGTAACATGATAATGTGTAAAAGGGACTTGTTTTGGAAAAGAAAAGGATCAAATTCGATAGATCGATTGTAGGGCGTTGGAGGCGCTGGACACACGAAACGTGAGATGTTTTTGTTCATTAGTAGCGATCATTTCCCATTGAGGACTTCATCTTTTTCGGAATCCGGTTGAGGATCTGACGGAAGCGCACCGCATCACATCATCACTCATTCGCTTCTGCAGATAATGATACCCTCGATCGCAAGCCGGCGGGAGCAAGATGGGGGGAAACCTGGTCATCATCACAGCACGGGCAGGGCACAGCACAGGCACAGCACAGGGCTCTCGTCTTGCTGATCTCTCCACACCGCGGTGGAGGAAGCACAACAGACCGGGGTGGTTGGGAGGAGGTGGAGGGACGGTTACGTGTCAAGAAATCACCCCATCACCCCATACATCCCACAACACGATGCTGATCCCCATTCCCAAGAACACGGTGTACGCGATCTTTCTTGCCTATGTTTATGTCATGAATGAATCAATTAGACTAGAAAGATTATTAGAGCTACAGGTGGGCTATCCGCAAGTTCCATAGTCCATTTACTCTTCATCAAACTGAAGCTTCATCTCCCGCTTGCTGAGGAGCGGACTCGTAGGGCTAATCTTGGGCCAGTCGTGCGCATCCATGCAGGCCCGCCGCGACGCCAATACGCCGGGTCGGGCTCTGGAGACCACGGCATCTTCGTAAATGTCCAGAACGGCTCGGAGGTCCGCGAAGCTGTTGTTACTGCCGCTCAACTTCGACCCAACGGTCTCTGCGAAGTCGAGAACGTCGAGGATGGCGTGGTTGGCACCCTCGCCTCTGTCTGTGCGTGCCGTCAGCCATACATCCTCGTCTATTTGAGACGAACCACCCTCAAGGGTATGGTAGATAGAGAGGCCAAGAAACCCAGACTTCAATGCCGAACGAAACGTTTCGGAGAAAATAGGCAAACGGGGAGATTTGTCAACAAGAAAAGAGGCACGGGATATTGTTCAACTTACACATCGCCATCGCATGAAAGGCATCGCCCATCAACACAACCCTCCCTTTGGACCTCAACCCCTTTGGCGGAGGGTAGTCGTAGAGATCGAGGTGTTTCACGTCAGTGTCAGTGGGAATGCCGAGTGCAAGGGAGCGAAACGGCTCCGACCACCCTTCGGCAAAAGACCTGATGAGCTCGACCTTGCCGGCGTCCGTCTGCGGATAGCTGACCGGCTCCGGCTTACCCAGGAAGCCCGGACGATCCGGCCATGAGACGCACAGTTGGCAGCTGTACTTGCCCGTGCTGTCGTCGTTGTTTCCAGGAGCGTCAAGCACTGCAGTTTAGGGAAAATGTGTAATTAGCTTCTCGTTCTATCTTTTTTTGGGCCCTGTTCTTTTTTCCGCCCTGCGTACAGGCGCGCGCGAGAGAGAAAGTCAACAGAAAGACGATGGAGAGGCAAGGGGAGGTGAGGGTCTCCGTCCCAAGGTAGCACTCTCGGCTCAGGGACAACCCTGGTTCGGTACAGAGAAAAGACCTCGCTTTCGTCTTGATCGGGTGTCAAGAGCCACTCTCGTGACATGAAGAAAAGAGAAAAGATCGGACACTGCTCCCTACGCTTTGATCATAAACCTAAGAAAAGGGAGGAACTTACTGCTGAGATAGAGAAACGTATCATTCCGAGAAGATGCACCTTGCAGGAAAAAGGGGTCCAGCTTCCGAATCGGCTCCATCTCTTCGGGAGTCAATTGCAACTTGAGACCAAGCACCCGGACCGGAATCCGGTATCTCTCATGTTGTTCCGGGAAGAGCTGGCGCCGGACACGGGAGGGGCCCCCGTCGCAGGCAATGAGCACGCGACCGGCCACCGAGCTGCCGTCTTCGAAGTAGACAGCGACACCGGTTTCATTTTCTTCATATTTCGTGAAGCCTTTCCCCCACTGCGATTGCTACTTAGCACGGGAGTTGTTTACGGAGCATTGCCAAGTGCCTCGTGTCCAACCGTTGAAGATATGCAGGTGGGGTTTCTAAGGGAGAGCAAACATACCTGAATATCGATATCTGTAGCCACCAAACGGCGCAGCCTCTCCCTCGTAACTCTAATCCTCAGACTCTCCGGGGCACGGGGGCTGGCGCCTTTCAGCTCTGCGGTGCTCAAATCGAAAAAGGGAAACGCAGATGCCTCACCCCTAGCGACTGCAGCCTGGTCGACGTAGGCCTCGGGCAGCCGCGCAACAAGATCATCTGGCAGCAAGGATCGTAGTGCAGGGAGAGACCAGTGCAGCGTCAGGCCCCAACCGACTCCGCGGGTTGTGAGGTCCGTGTCGCGCTCGTAGATACGGTAGGGGATGTTGTTCTTGCGGAGATACTGCGCAAGCAGCAGGCCGCTGACACCCGCGCCCACGATGATGATGGGGAGGGGTCCTTGCTGTGAGATTGCCATGGCTGCTCTGTGCTTGACTGGGCCTTTTCTCTTGCTGGGCAGCTTCTTTGCTTGGAGCGTGCTTTTTCTTGTGGCTTGCCCGTTGGACGAATCGGTTGGTCTTGGGGAGAGGCTGGGGGGCGTGTATAACTTCGACCAGGCCTCTTTTCTTTTTTGCAACGGCTGAAAACAATGGACGATAAGTCAGAATTCTATGCAGCAACAGTGGCGGCTGTGCGGCAAGCAGGCAAATGAAACGAGCAAGAGAGCGTACGGCACCAATGAGATGCAGCAATAATGTAATTGTATGTGTGGTGACCGGCCTGGGCACGGAACACATCTCTCAGAACTCTCCCACCAGTCTCTGCACCATCAGCCCAAAGGGCTTCACATCCGATGCAAGAGAACTCGAAAGTCATCCAATTTCACGCAACCAGACCGCGGTCTCTCCTCGACCTTTCATCGAACCACCCCCACTGTGGTACTCTTTTTGAGCCGAAAACTCTAATCCCACTTCCCTTGACCCCTGCCCAGAGTAATCGCCTGATGTCGGGGGCCACCGGCCAGGGTAGCCCAGCCAGAGACACCCATGAGGCGGGAGGATCGCCGGAGACCTCCCCCCCGGGCGCCACCTATGCTACACACACACACCCACACACCAAGGGCCTAGGAAAGACGCCGTCGACGGGCAAGTCTGGGTCCCCCCATCCTCTCCCTTCCAACGGGCGCTGTTCCTTCGGCGGCATATACCTACAGGCAAACAACAGGCACTGGCACACTAGGGAAGAGGGCGGGAGCGCGGGAGGGAGCGAAGGGGAGCAGAAAAAGGCTTAACAAACCCGTTTTGTTTGCTTGCCAAATGTCTGTGCCACAACGGAACGGTGCGCGGTCGTCGCCGCTACTACACCCCGGCCCGACAAGCAAACGGTAGTTTCAACCACACTTTGACGATGGCCCTTACTTTCGAAAAGTCTTTGGTTTCCAATCGCTTGCTCGAACGCCAGCTCATTTCAATCATTGGCGAGTTGTCGAGACAGAAAGGGAATTGGGGGAGGTTAGCGAGACAGCCAAAGCGCCTCGCTAGAAAGCAGGGGATGCCATACCAACCCCCAGAACCGCTAATCTCGGACAGGCTAGGAGGGGTGGGGGATAGGGAGAGAGAAAGGCTGAATTGCAAAAGTTCACCTCTGGGCCCGTACGTAATTCCACCGAGGAACCCACAGGCCAAAGAGAAAAGTGGGAGATTTCGTGTTGCTGTGCCTTTTCAGGCGTTCTTGGCCATTTTCCCTATTTACGGAGTTCAACTCCCACAACCTTGTAAAGCTAGGCCCCCCTTCCCCCAGAACCACTCTTTCAAGAGACGGATTTTCCCATCTCCCTCTTCTCGCCTGTGTCTGGCTAAGCATTCTCGTGCGGTGGAGGCTTCCGGGAAACAATGCCGTAACTCCACCGAAGTATACACGGAAAGGATGTGGTAATCTAGCGCAGCAGCCGCGCCTCTCACGACCACTTACGGCGGTCTCTGCAAGGATAATTCACTCACCTCAGTCCCTCGCAGCCGTGGTACGCATTTCAAGTCCACAAGGAATACCTGGTTCTCAAACACCAAGCCTCTTCGTACTCTAAGCTGGCCCGTTGGCTGCCCCTAAATCACGACCAGCACCAGGTCTTTGAGGCATCACCATATCAAGACACGCTAACGCACCAGATTCGGCGATGACGGGAAAAGCTCGTCCTGGATCGCATCTCGTTCTTCATGCTATCTCGTTCGCCCCTCACAGATATCCACCGTCTCCATCAGCACTTTACTCTCATGATTCATCGCCCACGCAGAGGAAAAGATGCGCCGAAAACGGTAACATCGGTCGCAGATCAGACTTTTCTCTCAGGCGTCTTTCTGTTCTCGTTCGCCCGCAGCCAACAACCCTTGCCTCAGCCATGCAAGGTTGCGGCACAGCACGCTGGCTACACGACGAGGTACGTACTCCGTACAGACACCCTCGTCATCCTGCTGCAAGCACGTAACATGGATATTCTTCGGTCATTTGCCTCCCCTTTCGCTACGAAGCCATAGATTTGGTAAAGCGCCGCGTTCTGTGTCACCTAGATTACTGCAGCCCATCTCCTGCGTTCCTGCTGCTTCCCGAGACTGCTACCGGAGGGCGAAGAGATGACGAGTCTGACCGTCTGACAAAATTCGAAACTGACAGAGAGAGCGCGTGTCAGGGAGCATGTCATAATAGACGGTTGACTACATTAACACCACTGTTTAACTCCATCGTTTTGCATTACTAGAGGATTGCCACAGTACATATAGACGTTACCCTGCCCTCGAATTCTGCACTGTTTAACCTTAACCCTTTTCTTACCTATCCTTTCCTCTATTCTACCCTCTCCCTTATTAAAAGATTACTAAAATTATAATTTTAATAGCTTATTAATAAGCTAATATTACTATTTAAAAATAAGTAACTTATTCTTATATATAAGTACTAGGAGTCTTATTATTATAAAAATAATAATAAATATATTAAAGTACTTAAGAGAGCTTTTTAATAAATTTTTAATATTATTTAAAACGATTATCCTCGAGCTATAAAAAGAAATTAAGGTACTATATTAATATAGCCCTATTTATCTCGTTAGTACTAATAATACCCTTTTTAATATAGAATATATTAATAATATTCTATAGCTACGTTACTATATTTTATAAATCGTACCTAATAATAATAAGGATTTTAACGTTTTTTTTTAAGTTTTTTATTAAAATCGTTATTATAAGGTTAGTTTAGTTATTAATATTTTAATAAGTATTTTAACTTAACTTAAAGGCTCTTATAACTCTTAATAAGAGGCTTTTAAAAGACTTATAATTAGACTTTTTACTTATTATAAATAAAGCTATTATAATTAAAACTATAATAATTAAAACTATAATACTATTTACGGACCTCGATAGTAAGTAGTTAGTAGTATAGTTATTTTTTTTTTATAATAAGTTTAAAAAAATATCTTAATTTAAGTACTAAGTAAGTATTATACTATTTTATTAAAACTATATTCTTATACTTATAACTTAGAAAGAATTAACTTTCTTCGATAACAAGGTACTTAGACTATATTAACACGATCTTCCAGAAAAAGCCTCGAAATGGAACGTTACGCTGCCGGCTTGCTTCGCTAGTCTTGAGTTTGACTAGCGGGATGGTCTAACCAGTTGGCAACCAACCTCACTATTCAAAGTTCTGACTGGTACCATTTGACAGCTAAACATTAGATCGAATCACGCTTGCTGACAATGCTCCGATCCCCAAATATTGGCTCGGATTCACTTGATGTCTTCCGACCAGCATGTCCGCCCTACCTTCCCCCGTTCCATTCCTTTCCTTCTCGATACCATCTGCCCAGCAGTCTGGTTCTCGCAAAGTTGTGTTGACCAGGGCAGCATAGGTCTTTCTCGTGTGCATGTCCCTGCAATTCCCACTCATCTACATTCGACAAGGGAGTCACAGTCATGCATAAGAATCGCGCTATCCTGTAGCTAACATTGGACGGCTGTCCTGCATGGCCAATACCGCGCGGCGCCATGTATATCCGACATGTACTCCGTGTTCAATCATACCAGATCATATTACACTGTATGTAACGCACCTCGCAGTTTTCTACTGCGTAGACAGTCGGTGACCTCCCGACCAGATTGCCGGATCAAGATACGGCCCCGAAGCCAGATGTATCACATTACGGGTATACTCAACGCCGATGCCGTGACATCCTATCAAATCACATCACTCAGGAATAACGAGCCCCTTCGCCATACCTCCTTGCTAGTATTTCCCCGGTTCCCAAGTCCTTCATCGACGGTAGCGAGGAAGCGTAGCGAGTAGTCTGGTTTGGGAGAGTACGAAGTCTGGACTCTCGAACAAATCTCTGGGAATTCCGAATGCTACGCCAGTGGAGCCACGGTCCCCGAGTGAAGCCGGGGAGGAGATGCAACGAGAAGAGTGTTTGATGACCGATCCTCAAGGGGCGGATAGGAGAACCCACCAAGGCTGTTGGCGAGTGAGAAGTGATAGCATGGGGGCCGAGTGCGTTAGCCCTGTTCATACGAGCAAGGGGACCGAAATGGACCGGACCAGTGATAGTGGCGGGTTATGATTTTTCAACGGTCGTTGGATAGCGTGGGAAAACGGCCCATTAAAGAGGCGTCGATGGCAACGTCGTCGAGTGGAAGATCAGATATCGACGACATGTGGTGCAAGCAGTTACCCGTACGGATACTTGCCTCGACCGATGTGGGACGATGCGACGCAACAGACGAGCAAAGTGATGAACCGACTTACGTCTGCGCCTGAGAGAATTGTCCTATCAGTTGGTCGAGGATTAAAAGTCCGCATGGCTTCCATGTTGTCGACAGGGCTTTGGGAGGGATCCCGCCCTGGAAAGAGCTGATTTGTGTCCGGAGTATTGGGAATTATTGCCCGCATACGCAGTAGTTGATGGAGCCTACCAGGCACCAACGTGTGTACCACATGTGAGATACTTGGGAAAGACATTGATGGATTTGACATACTCGACAGGACGTCCCACTCGTCGGTATCCCATTATGCCAGGGATGTTGTTTGGGCCCCGAATTGGGTGGCCAAGGGCCGTCATGCCACGCCACATATGGAAGATTCCAGGGCTGCGAGCTGTGTATCTCATAGCATGCAAACGAATCCTCTTCTGGATGAGCAGTATGGATCACTTCTCTGTATTCTTTGATTCCCGAGGTTTCAACCAGGTCTCTCTGCTTAATCGGGGCCGTTGGTAATTGATTTCTGTTAGTCAGACTTCGTCAGATTTGGCTAGAGATGATCCTACTTTGAAGGCCTACCCCGAGCATAATATCCCCTTCCCGTGCCTCCTTCTTCCCTTCTTAGTATCCTTACCTAGTATCAATGACTTGAATATTCTCGGCTAGGTAGGCGTGCTCTATTGATCGCGTGCTCTCTAAATGTGATATTGCGACCAAGTCCGAAGTCGTATGACAACCTTCAAACACAAAAGTCTAAGACGCAGTAGCGTTCCGTCTGCAGCCTACCTTAGAAGGATCCAAATCCATGGGAGCGAGATTCGGATACGGGTGATTGCTGCTGGGACGAGGTCGATACCATTCTGGCTCGCTTCCTTCCATAACCGTGGGAGGAAATTGGAGTCTGAAGATTGGTTCGCGACTCCACGTGACTACAAATTGATCAAGGGCAGCAAGAATATCGCTTGCAAGCAAGCCTTAGGCAAGGATCAATGCCCAAAGGAGTCTGCTTAAGCGAAACTAGGGCAAGGTTTTCGGACAACAATGCTGGAGTGCGAATAATTACCTTAAGTTCTGCTCGGAACGGCTGTACGGCGGAAGCTAGTGTGACAACGGCGAGTTTAGGTTCAATAGTGTGACTAGAACTAGCGTATCTCGAAGAATCCTTCATTCTCCTAGCGTGACAGTTGAACCGATAGCCTTGGCATGCAGTCTAGCTTCTAAATATCGTCCAACTATTAGAAGTCGATTCTGGGTACAGATACTTGCGAATACGTACTTTCCATGTCGCTCGAGAAGACCACTAGAGCCTAGACATCCCCTCCCTTAGTGAAGTCTTCAGAGCCGACACAGCGAGTGGCTCCATGAGACCTGAACCATTCAGGGAGATTTTGTTATTCCTGAGACTCGGTCAAGCTACTGTGTCGTCTTCTAGGAGTAATTCTGATGTCAGCACGCTCGCTTGTCGAATAACCGCAATCTTGGACTGAGGTGGTGGGCTCTATTATTGATATTAAACACTAGCTCTAAGATGATGTTTTGGTCTTAACCTGCTATGGCTGTCTATACACCAATGCTGTCCCTCCCGTCTCGATCATCGTGCGCCGGCTATACTGCTGAAGATCTGCGAGACTCATCTTGACGAAGTCGTATTCCTCAAGTGCCTCCTCAGAAGAGCGAGAAGCTATTTGCGGTGGCATTTTCAGATAAACCTCAGGCCGACTCATTTCGTCTCCATTTTGGTTGGTGTCTTTGGAGGATTTGGAACGGAGGACTTGGAGTAAGGGGCGAAGGGTCGGTAGGCAGCAGCATATCACGGCACTATTCAAGTATGAGTGTGAGTCCTTGACAAGAGTTATCGTAGATGGGGCATTAAGTGCCTACCAATAAGCCTCCAGTCCTGTCCAAATCATCAAATCGACGGTTCCCCATGTGGGATCTTTGTAGTCAAAGGTTGAGACTTTGACCAGTCTGATGATGGTGATGAAACAGTTGCTATTCATAAACCTTTAGCGAGTCTTTCTCGTCTGTCTGCTCGCAAGCATGAAAAGATAGAAGATACTCACAAGCCGCCGAATACAAAGGACGAGATGAGGAGCATTTTCCTAAAAGGTGACATCGTCAACCTCATCGCGTAGGGTATTGGAATAAGTATCAACACGAAGTCGGTCACGATGCTACCAACTGCTATGCTGATGTATAGCTTGGAAAGGTCAAGACAGTTCTTGTGTGTAGTCCAGAAGTTTTGCACGGGTATGCAAGCCACAATCGTTGGAATAGTCTAGTTCTAGTGTCAGTACTTATTGATAATATCCAATGGCACCGTCCCATGCCTCTTGTAGCACGAGTTTACATCAACTTCCTTGTGAGACAGTAACCCTTTCAGATTAGGCCTCTGCTGGCGGTCAATGTGACTTACTGCGTATATTGCCCAAGCTCCGATGAAGAACATGAGACCGTACAGATAGTACCTCGCACTGAAGAGTCCAAATATACGGTGATATAATATCACTAGTGATAGCCGTGCGCTTGCGAGCCCCATTGGATACATAATCTCGTTGGCGAAGATTGTCTGATAGAATCGGGTAATGTTCATGGGGTCTTCCTCGTGGACAACTACTTCGTGTCTACCAAGTCCAAACCTGAGCCAGAACATTGTGCCGGTGAACACTCCGACGATGAAGACCTGCAACATGTGTAAGCGACACTCGCTACTAGAGAAGAAGGAAGAAGTCCACGAGAATCATGAGACTTTCAACGTCGTCGAGCCATTCCCTCAGAGAATCGCAGACTCACTAGAGCAGTTACCGACAGCCAGTCATCCCAAGCCAGCCTCCGACCAGACTGCCTCGCCGCAGCAAGCCGGGCACAAACCGAGAGAATCGAGAGGACGAAGAAGATGATGTGGATCGTATACACCTCTCCCGCTCGATTTTCCGCCCTAAAAGCAGCCTCTCGCTCCGGTGTCATGAGAGGCATGCCCTTGACCGCGTCCAACGACCGAAAGAACGACATATTGCGATGCCGACTCCGGAGTCTCGGTCGGTCGGTCGGTCGGTACAACAAGTCACGATGCTTCCATAGGTGGCAGGGAGGAAGAGGAGAAAATTTGACAGTAGGGGCAGCAGCGGTGATGGCATCGAGGGGCAGAAGCTGAGGAAAGCAGCACTAGAAGGGCTCTAGAAGGGAAGAAAATGACACCTGATTGGGAAAGTCAATGAGAAAAGAGGAGGGGAGGGGATGGATTGAGTTGGACAAGCTCTGAAACGTCGTCCCGGTGGGTGACCTTTCCCAAGCTGAATAGAGTTCGACACAAGGCATTCAAGAGGGTTGCGAGACGGGAACTTTGTGTGTGCTGCCATCCTTGACAGAGTACACGGTAACGGAAAGTCAAAAAAGTGACCACCTCCTCAGCTGAATGTGCAAGTTTTGAATTAGAGTACTACATGTTCCGGTAAAAGGAAAGCAGGCCGGTTGCCTGCTAACGCGTGTTTCTCGCGTTGTTCCACCAACTGCAGCTCAGCTGGAGTAGTTGACTGAGAACTCTCTTGGTTATGGCTTGACATCGACATGGTAGAGTTTCTGCTAAGCAGAACTTCGCTTACGACAGCTCAAATCCCGACTCTTTGCAACTCTCATTAGCATCAGTGGGCTGGCTGATTGGTTCCCTCCTCTCCGGATCTTCCACGTGCAACATTCCTTCCGTTGCGTTTCGACTTGTTCAGACAATACCCAAGACGCCGGGAACAATGTGTTCAGACAATTTGGAGACGGCTTGATCAGCCAACACATACACGTGTTTGATAGCCGGTAGAGTAGGTGGCTAGCCAGACGCGCGGAAGAGAGAAAAAGGTGCGCTTATACAACTTTAAAAGTCAATCAGGGATGAACAGGGAGAGGTCCTACCGCTGACGTCAAACATGAAGCCGAAGACCCGAAATGACTCGCCGAGTCCGAGGCTTTACATACTTCTTTCATACAATGAGGCCGAGAATAAGAGAAGGAGGCATTTCCTTATTGGTTTGAGGGGTACCATGAAATATGAAGCTGTGTGCTACTCAAACTCATGAGGACGAATTGCTTGTAGGAGGGCGCTTGGCTGTCACAGACATCTCTCCGGTCGATGGCCAGGATGCTCTGTCATATGATACGTGGCGTTTGCGTTCTTCGATGTCACATTAAGGGTTCCTCCGTACCTGACCCTTAGGTTCGAAAAGTCCCATGCTTGATGCAACATCAGTAGACAAAGTCGACGATCAAGTAAGTTGTTTGGAGCTTGTCACAAAGCATCGACCTCACCTGCCGCATTGCGATCCAGTGTCCAAGATGCTTTTTCGCAGAAAACCACCCAAATCGCCTTCACTTTGGCATCTTCCCCCGTCGAAACTAGTAACAGGGTCTGGCCTGCAGGAATAACAGCATTTCAGCTGAAAGAAGGTGCTGCCTGCTTCCTTGCGGCCGAAACCTAGGCCTTAGACACCAAGCCGTGCCAGCTTGTGCCTCAAGTGTTGTCGCCGTTACCTAACACCGATGCGAGTCGTGCCTAAGGGTAACAAAGTCCGACCGCATCGCACATCCGGATCAACTAAGGGCTGTCTAACAATTCAAGCCCCTTTTCCCCCCGAAATCCCCAAGCGCGGGAGCGCGGGGTAGGAGCGAGACGTGACAAGAAGCTACGTGGATGGCGCGGGGCAAGTGGCTGTATCCAAGGCGGACCTCGGCTCATCCCGAACCGTGCACCGGGCCGCACATGTATTTTAGGAGACTGATGGACAAGAGTCATGACATTCACAAGAATGCTAGACAGAAATCGAGCCAGATTTGAAGAGAGACAATGTCAATCAAAGTCAAGAATGTTCCCGTCGTTGAGCCATACGGCAACCCTGCGCCCTTTGCGGAGCCGGCGTGGTACAATACCCTGGCTTCTCCTTACTATGATGAAAGCCATCGGAGGGTGAGGGACTACGTGCGCAAGTACATCGAGGAGCATATCGCGCCCAATATTCAAGAGTGGGAAGAGAAGGGACATGTCCCCCATGAAGCAAGAATTCACTTTGCCAAATCAGGCTTGGCTTTCCCAGAGTTGCCGCGTGAATATGCTGGCGATGTTCCATTACCAGGCAATGTCCCAGCTGAGAGTAAGCACGAAGCTTCAGTGTGAAGCCGTCTTCTGACATCATTCCTAGAATGGGATATCTTTCACTCGCTTGTTGTTAGCTACGAAGCTAGTAGAATATGGGCTGCCGGAGTGTCTGTGGGACTCAACGGCGGCACGACAATCGGCGTACCTCCTGTCATCCATCATGGCACAGAAGAGCAGAAGAAATGGTGGCTTCCTGGGCTTGTTAACGGGAAAACAAACTTTTGTCTCGGTTGTACTGAGCCTACTGGTGAGCATTGTCAGACGTTTCTTTCGAGAGTGTCGTGATTAAAGGCGTGAAGGCGGCTCCGATTTGGCGAATTTGAAGACCACGGCAACCAAATCAGATGATGGAACATATTACACAGTCAACGGCCACAAGGTAAGTCAAAATACCAGAAACTCTACAGATGAACTCCTGCATCTCTTCAATGCTCACGACTTGAGACTAATGAACCTTCAGAAATGGATCAGCGGTGCGATACGTGCTAGCCACATGACAACTGCTGTAAGGACTGGAGGCCCTGGTATTAAGGGCATCTCAGTCCTGGTCATTCCTCTTGATCTTCCCGGCGTTTCTCGACGCAAGATTAGTAATAGTGGATGGAACGCTGGAGACAGCACATGGGTGACACTGGACAATGTCAAAGTACCTGTCAACCACCTCATCGGGCAGGAGAACGCTGGGTTTCAGTACATTATGACCAGTAGGTGACCCTGTGAGAAGATGACATATACCTTGGCTCTTATACTGAACAAACAGACTTCAACAAGGAACGATTCATCCTTGCTGTACTCATGAACGGCCAGGCCAGAATTTGCCTGGAAGACGCCTGGGCATATGCCATAGACCGCCACACATTCGGCAAGCCACTCATGTATCATCAGATCATTCGACATAAGCTCATCACAATGGCGCGCTACATCGAGTCGCACTGGGCCTGGCTCGAACAGATTGCGTATCATGCTCACACTACCGGCTCAATGGGCACAGAACTAGCATCAAGGATCGCCATGGCCAAGATTCACGGCGGACGTCTTCTAGAGCTCGCGAACCGGGAGGCACAGCAAATATTTGGTGGTGCTGGATATCAGCGTGGCGGCGTTGGGGCTCGCGTCGAACAGATCAGCAGAGACCTTCGAGTGAACATCGTCGGTGGCGGAAGTGAGGAGATCATCACGGACTTGGCTGTTCGGCAAGAGATTGGCGCAGCTGTGAGTAGAGGCGCCAAGTTATGATAAGTATTGAGCGTTATAGTCCCGTAACCGAGAAACTCCGATGACTCTTTCAATGTGGGAAGGAATTCGCAATGTGCAGGTGTCGCGATAGCCTCAAGGATCCAACGCTGCCCCTCAGCCACACGATCTCGCTTAATTCTTTTTTCCCGATGTTCGTCCGGCTCGCTCCGCGCACCAATCGGAGGTCATGTCACCGAAGTGTCCGGCATCTTGAATTGCAAACAGGGGCGGGCAGGTACGGCCGAGCGTGGCTGCTGTCTCTCGAAGTTTTGGAGGAGAAGAAAGTCGACACTCTCAACACTTTCCTGCAAGATCCCGTTCATAAGGTACATACCTAGACGAGGCAAGAACATCCCCTCAAACGCGTTTCGAAGGAACATTCCCCGTTCCGAGCTTGGAATGTCCGTGGGCTCGAATGGAACTTTCCTGAACCTTGGATTTGTTGGACCCCCGCCCCCAACACTATTCCTGCCATCTACAACCTTTCCATTTTGCTTTCTAAGCAATCGACAAAAAAAAGTCAGGTAAGCTCTTGGGGTAAATGACATACATAAACGTGGGTTGCTGATTTTCTCTCTGGTCACCAGGTCATCGTTCAATAACTACCGCACTAGACAAACGCACCATCGTATTGATCCCGCCCGCAAAATGGAGCAAGCGGTAAGGGACTTCAAGACTCTCGGTCGGTCAAAGTCAACGCCTTCGGGTCTTGACAACAAATGGGTTTTTGGTGTCCGACACGTCGAACTCAATCCGCCTGGAGATCTGGTAATCGCCGTACACCCAGTCAGCCGGTTCGTGTTGCGAGGCGGCCCGGCTCAGATCCTCTCGCAGCCTACCGAACGTGATAGAGCCAGAGCGACTGTGACTCCCCTTCTCCAAGCCTTCTTCAAAGGCAGCCCAGGTGCTGAACATGCTGCGTTTGCTCCCTGGAGCTGGTCGACAGACAGTCAGTCCCGAGCTCGCTGCCGCTATTGGGCCAGAGCTGGCTGCTGCAGGAATCCCGGGTGGTCTTGAGAAGGTGACCGTTTGCTCTGCTGAGGAAAAGGAGATCCTCGGAGAAACTTGGTCTGAGCTCAGAGACCTCCTGATGAACTTCATGGGTGGTAGCAGGTCCGGACAGGCGACCGCAGTTCCGTCCGCTGTGTCACCCGGGGACTCATCCAAATGCCATGGCTGTGGTCTCTCCTCCGAAAACTTCTCCTCGCCGATGAAGAAGTGTTCCGCGTGTCAGAAGGCGTGGTATCATTCCCAGGACTGCCAGCGCTCGCACTGGAAAATGCACAAGCCGACCTGTGTCGCCCACCGCCCGGCTCCAGCCCCGCCCACGGCTGCGTCGCCGGGCATGGGCCCCGCATACAACTATTACAACAATGTGGCGCGAAAATCTGAGGAGGGGCAAGCGTTGTTGCGCTCGCTTAACATCGATCCTATCTCGGTTCGCCTAGGAATGGAATTGCCAATGCGCCGTCTCGTCATCGCTGGAAAAGACACGCCTGAATACTTGCGAATTCTCTTTGGGCCGACGTTTGCTAGCGAGAAGAAGGAATTGGAGAGGGTTAGGCTGGAGGTCCTGATTGACCCTCCTCGTGGCTCCCCAATGTACGTGACACAAGACCTTGATGACGCCGGAACCAAGCCTCCCACTCGTGCGCTTCGACCGGCGAGCGAGGCGGAACTGGAGACGTTGAAGGAAGTGCGGGAGATCCAGGAGAAAGTCAGACAGAAGGTTGGGGTTGGACGTTCGCCTGATACAAGAGTCATGCAAGAAGTCCTGATGACTCTTGGGCCCGATTGGTCAGAGAAGTTGCAGCTGTACATGCTTGCAGTCAATACTATGGACCAAGGTGTCCGCCGCTGAAGATCAAGTCGAGTTGCTGGCAAGATATTTTCGGCGAAAGGAAGTTTGGGATTTGGGCCAAGAAGATCCCGGGAGAGCTTTCAGCAAGTATTATTACGTGCTCAGCTTTCAATGGAAGCAAGGGAGCAATACAGGGCCTGCTGTCATCTGAACAACCCTAAGCAAACTTAGAAGCGAGAACAATAACACCACTGGGATGATGTAATCTACATTTGTGTGCTTTGGAAGTGTTACTAATACGAAGATCGTCATAGCAATGTTTTCTCGAAGGAAATGGAAGGAAGTGGTCAGAAGTGACTTTGATATGTGTAGTATACGAAGCTGCCTGGGTACTACCCACAGCCTACAATCATCGCCCGAACCCGCTGTCTCAATGACGGACAACGCGATTGCGGACGTGATAATCCAAGTCATGCCTCCTCTTCCCAGAGCCAACAACTCTCGTTTCAAGTGCATTTAGCAGGCCATCGAGTCCGCGCTTAGCAGAACCTCCAGATAATGTGACACCCTCATCAGTCAGGGCTTTTCTGACGTCCGCGACAGTAGCCTTCGAAGTTGAAGCCGGAGCCTCGACCTCATCAAAGCTTTTCTCTGGTTAGTCTTGGGAACTTCAGCTGAAACATTGACGTCGATTTACTCACTAGTAGACGGCATAAGGACCCGGCTTGCCCGCCGCCTTGGCGGTTTCTCCACCGTTCAACTCTTGCTTGCCGATGAGCTTGAACTTTCCGGAAATCCCCTGCACAAATGAGGTCTCGCGGTATTCCGAGTTGGCAACGGCTTCAATGTAGCGACCTGACTTGGAGTTGATCATGAAGAGGTAGTCCTTTGTGGTTGTGAACATGCCGTCGCCGAGGTTGAGGGTCGTCGCCATGACTTTGCGAACCTCGCCGGTGCCACCTGAAGGTGTGTTGACATTGAGAACGAGGTCTACAAGTTATTAGCAAATATTAACATTGAAGCACTGTAGAATATCAGCATAACTCACCTTGAACTTCGTAGATGCCTGCCTTTCCCTTGCTAATCACACCGGACTCAAGCTTATTGAGCATGTTGACCGTCGCAGCATCAAGATCAGTCGAGCGTACAACTAAGCCAGTAGCAGAGGGAAGCTTTGACAAGGCGTTGTTGAACTCGGGGTTGATCATGTACCATTGGATCCAGGTCTTGAGAGCCCACTTCTCCTGATCACTCAGACCATACGCCTTGGACGTTGCGGTGGCGATCTTGCCCCAGTCGGCGGTCTTCTTCCTTGCCTCGAGCAACACAGCGCTGATCTCGTCGACATTGGCGGAGACGGACTGCGCCTTGGTGTACCAGTTGGCAAAGCCCTCGCTCATGGTAGTGATAAGCGTCTTCTCGTCAGCTGTGAGGGCTGCGGTCTCGGAGAGAGTGGCTACGACGCGATTGGCCAAGGGGATGGCTTCAGATGTGCCGAGGCCGGTTGCCAGGCCAGTCTGGTCGTTCCAAACGGGCTCTGGTGCTTCCAGGGTCTGAGGACTCAAGAAGCAACAGAACTTGCGCAAGATGCCCTTTTGGCGGCGGACCTTGGCACCACCTCCCTCGATGCAGATTTTGCAATTGTCGAATCCTGATGAGGTTAGCTCTGGAGCCTGATCAATTGGGCTAAAGTTGGCGTTGCTTAGACTTACCTCCTTCTTCGATGGATTTTTCCATGGCAGCAACGTCGCTATCCGTGTACAGCAGTTTGGGCTTTCCATCGCCGGTATCACGGAAGATCTGCACGGTGTTCTCACCCTCCTTAGCTTCCAGCATGAGCCCCTTGCCTTCGCCAACAGTTGCCGCAGTCTTGCCAAACTTGGCCAATACAGCGTCCACGGCACCAACAGCCTTCGCTGCTGTTGCGACGTCCTTGGCCACACTCAAGAGTCCCACAACATCCGCGAAGATGCTGCCCGCCTTTTCAATATCGTTGTCGTAGGTGAGTTCGTGGATGCTCTGTTTGACAAGACGTCAGCAGAAGCACTCGACTGGGGCTTTTCACGAGGCCTGAGTGCGTGTTTACTTACATCAAAGGCTCTGAATGCGTCTCTGCATCCCTCTCGAATGGTCTTTCCGACGCTCGCCTCAAAGATGCTGGTAAGATGGCTCATCCCCATACATGTAACCTTGAGCTCTTGGACGTGAGGCGTGGCTAGAAACTTGAAAGCACCGATAGCTGAGTTGATGACGTTCTTCATTACGCCTGAAGCAAGCCTCGTATCAGTGATTGGGGCTCTCTTGGTAATAGAATCAGTCACAACTTACCCATCCAAAACTGGTCCTCAAGGGGGATATTCGACCCGGGGTTTCCAAACAGAGGATCATTTGAAGTCTGGCGCTTCGAGTTCGCGCTACCGCCTCCACCACCAACACCACCAACATACTTGATCCCAGCGAACAAATTAGAAGCGCAAGCGGCTCCTGAGGGATTAGCAACACAAGGTCCCTGGCTAATCTTCCTCACGCAAACTTCAAGCGCATCCGACGCATTGGCTCCAGTGCGAACTTCAGGAAGATCCAGACAAAAGGCAGGCCACAAGTGAAGGATACAAGTCTTGTTGGAAGGATTGGCATCGCAGCCGCTGGGGATGGTAGCGAAAGAGCGCGCAACGATGCAGTCGGTCGAACCCATACTTTCTAGCATGGATGTTGATGTGTTGCCTTGGTCGGCAAATCTGCACTGAGGTATATCGCCTTCTGATGCTGGCGGAGTGGTGCCAAAGGAGGTGGATGTGAGGTTTGTCAATTGCGCTTGCGGGTAGTACATGGTCCCCGTGGCGGGAGGAATGACGAGCTTTCCGGTGTCGTTGGCATACGCGCAGAACTGGGTCTGGCTGGCTGAGGGGAAGGTAAGGGCTTCGCCGGCGTTGGCGGGCCTCTCGAGGGCACCCAGTGTTGAGGAGTAGATGAAGAAGGGTTGCTTGTCTCCGGGAATGCCAACCTGATGAAACTTTTCGTTAGGGAAACCCTTCGTAGCTCAAGCAAGTGAAAACTTCAGCTCACATAGAATGTCTGGTTCTTGGCCAGATCGCATGCAGCAACCTTGACAGTACCGCTGGAGATATCCCAGCAGCCACCACCGGAGCCTCCTCCAGCAACTCTGATCCCCGAAGGATCGGTGAAAGATTTACCACCGGCCAATATTCCGTTTGTTAAGTAAAATGTGGTAGCTAGATCGGCAGCCGTGCCACCCGCCATCACCGTGTCAGTATTAGACTGAACTGGTGTGAACGTTTTGGCATCCCCCGTTGCGTCTTGAAAGCTTGCAGCGCATGATGGTGTATTCTCGGCCGTAGCAAAGAACTTAAGCGGCATTCCAAGAGTCTGTATTACAGACGGCTTTTGTCAGTCCCGTTGCCCTTCTTGCGATATTGGGGAGTGGTGGTCCCAGGAGGAAGCTAACCCATTCAACCGTGTTGTCTGTCTGACCATTGGTTCCAACCGCTAGCAAACCAATGGCCCCAACGAGACCCCGAAGAGAGTTCCGTGATTTCACCATGATAAAAGCTGAGAATGACTTAAATGAAGAACGAAAAGGAGTCAAATGAGTGGTTATAGGTTACGGTCAAAAGAGTGACTGAGAGAAGGAACGGCCGAAGCTGACCAAACAAATCAGGGCCCCAACGCCTCGTAGGGCAGCCGACGTTCGTTTTATCATCCGAACATGATCGCAGAGCAATATCATAGTCAGTCAAACCACTTGGACTAACAACAACTTACTAGCTCGGTCTGTCCGCTGTACCCGACGCAAAGGACATGATCAAGTTGCAACAGGGGTTTTCAGGCACACTGCGAATAAAGTTGCGACGGTTCGCCTACATCGTCATGCATTCACTTTTTTCAGAGCCACCAACTTGACTCAAGACTAGGGAACCCCTTCTTGTAGCTCAGAGAAGGGGCTGTGTAGTCCTGGCCGGCCTCGCAGGCCTAGAATCATGGTATGTTGTCTGGGCTTGATAACCATCCTTCTCACCAGACCTGTTTGCTTGTCATGGTTTCATCTGTGAGCCTTGTGGGGCCAGCCCATCCGATCGGCTGCGTTCGTTCGCTAGGGCAGTGATAAAGTTTAAGCCATCTTCATCAAATTGACGCTCGGATCTATTTAAAGACCACTGGCCACCGCGTGGCATTTCCCCTCTTGACGAAAAAGAATCCTCCGCAACCTTATTAGAAGTCAAGTTAATACACCTCGTTTAGTATGTGAACAAGGCATATGGGATACATTTACCCGTTAAAGCAATCAACTCGTAAAGGTTGACTTCCAGTGTTGGCTGAAACTAATTGACTCCTAGGAACATATTGAAAATATGGCGAAGTAGAAAGATGAGAAAAGGCCAAAGCGAGTTTTGCTTTGAGTCAGATACGACGATTATGTAGTGGTATTCAATCATTCAATACGAGACGAACATTAGGCTTGGGCCAGTCGCCTTGAAGTTTTAATGTGATATAACTGAGCTATTCGGCCCATTTCGTCTCCTTGCGGGTCTACCAACCAAGAACCGGCAGGGAACTGCCGCCTGGCCGCCGGACGCCAATAGACAGCGGGATGCTCAACAGAAAGCCGAGTATGCCGACAGTCTCGTACGAGGTCTAGTCAAATATGCCGCGCGCAATTGAGCGAGTCATGCTATGTTCTTGGCCAGTTTCTCCCTTCTGGCCCTCGAGGGGCAGGTGTTGGGATGCCAAGCTTGACTTCACCAGGTGAAACATGTTAAGAATAATCGTTGCTATTAACGAATGTCTTCACCCACTTTTATGTGATTCGTAAACGGTCGCAAGCTTCTAAGAAGATCTACACTTTGCTATAAGAGAACTGGGCAGCCTGAACCTAGTTCTAAGAATATGTGGGCTACGAACGAACTTCCGGCTCCAAGGGGTAGCTGGAATTAGACGAGCATAACCCCGACTGAACTTATCTTTCGATGAGGCCATGAGGTTCGACTTCAAATTTTCTTCTCTGGAACCAGTGGCTTTTCTTTCGCTAGAAAATATCCTTTACCACGCATACGCTAGGTTATCTCAAACGCCATTGCCAGGAGCAGGCTATGATCATCATGGATTGTTCGGACATCGCGACAGCTGGGCAGAATATCCAAAACTTCTGCTGATGTATACAATCCATGGCAAAGTTGAGTCTTGATCTTAGAGTGACTTTTAAGCAGTGGTATGGAGAAAGTCTTGACACAGAAATTGGTCTTCACTCAGGGGTCAGCGGCACTTGTGAGCACGGGTGGGCTGATATGGGATATTCTGTTCTCATAGCCCTCGATGTAGACCCGATGTTCAAAAATGTGTCTAATTAAAGACTTCTGGTGTATTGATTACTACTGACGTCAAAGACTGGTGCTTGTAGGAGACAGTGCCATGTCACACGAGCCCCATCACGCCGACTGCCAATCCAAATCGACAACCCATCCATCCACTAGATCACGCCTGATGTCGTCGCAGATTTCACAGAATTCTTCAGATCGAGCCGCTCAAGTTAACGGGAAGCGGTGGTCAAATACGTCAAACCACTATTCAGGTGTACGCGTAGCATCGGCTTGCCAGTCGCTGTGCAGATCCTTTTGTCAGCGCCTTCAGACCTGTATGCCTTAACTTTGTGAGCGTCCCATCCCATGTCCTTGACCAAGTCGAGAGTCCGCTCTGCTCTTGGCCCTGGGCTAATGAGGTAGAGTTTCCCGAAATCGTACTCCAAAGACATAACGGCTCGGTCGTACTCAGATTGATGCTCTAAAATACTTACAAGTCTCTACTTTATTTCATCGAGTAGACCTTGGCAGACAGGGCTGCTTAGGGTTGGGATTGTTCCAACGGCCAACTTTCTCGACATATGTGTACGGCAAAGCCAGAATCGCGCCACAAGCTTTTGGTGATTCTCGCATTTGGACACCTGCGCGTGGAAAGATTGTGTGCTAAATGACTGGCCTGCGCGGTACTTTATCCTCAGGGTCGCTGACGTAGATACATGGTCAAACGAGTAGAGGTTGTTCATTTATGGTTGGCAAGCAAAACCACGCTAGCGGGGTAGGTTGTTGCCTCACTTGCTGGCATATGCAGGAGGCCGTCGAACCTTTCATCTCTCAGCCTGTAAGCACTGACGCGGTAATATCTACCGGTATACACCCTATTGCATGCAAGGCGCCTGCAGCGTGGACCAACAGCCGACGAGAGATGAAAACAAGGCGGATAGGACAAGCGGTAAGGTCAAGACAAATGCAGCGAGGGGGTGTCGAATCAATACCGATCACTTAACCCTCTTGATCATAATGACGAGCATCAGTTGTTCCGATTGGTGGAAGCCTGTTGATACCATACGGCACAGGAAACATATGAAGGCTATGCTTGAAAGCAAAGGAAAAATTCCAATAACAAATGCAAAACCTGCTTCCACAGCTTATATGAGGGATAGCCATCATCCACGCTACACAACGACATCAATTATCGAACGCATTGAACCTTCTCTCTCTCTTGGTAATCACGAGTATTCCACTACTTGAATCGACGGATGGTCATGAACCTAGAAATCACTGGAAACTCACAGAAACGGTTTGTGCAAGACGCCGTTTTGCTTCACAAGCTAGACCCAGTAAGGGGTAGTCCAACAGCATACGGTCTGGATCGACACCCTCATGACGCGGGTGTTCCCCGAGAAGAGTTGCTAAAGCGAAATTTTCTCGATTCTTTCGCTCTACTAGCTTCAACCCACAAAGATGGCGACACAGTATCGGCGGCCGCCTTTGAGGTAGGAGCGCCTGAGGGCTCGGTCATTCGCATCGCTAGTAATGCTGGGGTGTCCGCATCGACACTGGTCCTTCTTCGGGAAGTGATGGAAATTCTTCATGACGTATCTGCTATGGGTAAATAGTGACTCTTGATTTGTGTTAGAAGACTCATACTGACATTGATGCAAGGTCTCACGAACGAGAGGAGACTGAGTGTCCTATTGAAGATGATCAGTCTCGACAAGGCTAAAATCTGGTATTATCTTGCGGACCTCCGGAAACATAGATCAGAAATTTTGAGGCTTGAGCAGTTCTTGCCGAAGCTTTCATCCACCTTTGAGGTCAACGAAGTCGAAAGGTTCACTGCATGGATGGGAAAATTTAGTGCGATCACAACCATTGCAACCGGAGCGCCTCCATCAGAGCTCTTGCCTTACATTTTATGGGCAGAAAAAGCCAAATGGGAACTTTCCACCTGTATCGAGGCTCTGTTCTCTGTCCAGAGTATACCAGTGCCCTCTTGGATATACAGTATCTACAAGCTAGGGAGATACGGGGTCGCATCAATAGCGTTGTGTAAGCTTCCAGCAGAGTTCCCCGCCCTCTTTTGCCCGATGCGAATTGAACCCATCGAGCCCATCTCAAGGCTTGAATTTTCTATTGCAGAAGGCGAACGGCCTTTGAGAGATGTTCTACGGAGAATCGTTGGAGACCAAGAAGAGGAATTCGCGAGGAGATTGGCTACAATCTGGTGTGTCACAGATCCAGAGCCGCGCTTTCAGAAGACCTGTCGTCTTGACCTCGCTGTTCATGCTGAGATGCAACTTTTCGGTTTTTACGACCGAAATCCTGAGCTTATGCCCTCGTTTCGGTTCATGGGTGTCAGTAAGAAGAGATGCTTCTTGTGTCATAGATTCCTCCAAGACCATCCGGTATCCTTCTCTGTATCTTCCTGCCACCAGAAGCTGTACTTGGCATGGAGGCCCCCACCGACATCTGACGCAAAAGCGTACAGGACATACAAAAACTAATTTGTGTGTTCAAATGGAAGCAACAGCCAGACGAGAACTTCAGAGCCGGATTGGCAGTGCCAGAGCTTTCCAGCTAGATTCTACCGCCGGAGTATCCTTGACAGGTCTCGTTGATTACAGGCCTCTCAGCCCTGCAGAGTCTGTGGACACATCCGATGCGCCTTTTCCGCCTGATCCATCACCAGAGCCTCCATTAGAGCCATCTGAGGACGATTACAGTGATAACCATGCAGGCGTCTCCCTTGAGATAGACAAAGAGACACCTCCCACAGAAAGTGAGGGAAAACGCCCCGGGGAGACAATCATATCACCTTCACGAGCTTCTCGCGGTGAATACTCCACTCCAGAGTTCGTGTTCAATATCAGACGTACTGGCGACCCTCAGAGGCGAGAACTTGTGGTCTTGAAAGACATTCTGGATACGTCACAGAAGCCTTCCTGGCGAAAGCTGATTGAGATCTTGAGCAACGATGAGCACTTCGGAGTGGGGTTTGTCGAAAGAGAGGAATTTTTGATGGTCAATGATAACCTATGGGTTAGAGATGAGCGCCAGTTCCTTGCGTGTTTGCAATTCTTGCGCAACTCGGGTTGTCGCAACGTGGGTGTCGTGGTTCGTACGTTTGACTCGGTGAAACCGAGGAGTCCTTAGTTTACCTTCAGTATTTCATCTACAATACTCCGATGTGGTCATTCGGGATTGCAATGATGGTATTCGCCCTGGGCTTGTTACTCTAGGAAGGCTGATATGAATTTCGGAATCTCATGATTATTTGTTCTGGCATGATCTGTCCTGGCTTCTAGCATTAAGCCAATTAACTAAACGCATTTGCACATATATAACTTGCCTCAGGTCAAAAGTTATTCACATAGATAAGGTAAATCAATCTCCTCAATTTGAGCTACAATTGCTGAAGGATCAGAGCCTTTACGCATTCATAAACCCTGAACTCCAATGCCCTGATAGCTTGTTCAATCAGGAGCATCTTTGTGCAACCATACTTGACATGTTCACTATGATTCATTCGAGAAGCTGTGATTGCTATGTTACTGGGCATGCCAAATTCTATCCATGCGTCATTGAGGGAAAGTGATCATCCAGAGTGGTGGAATTATCTATCAGTACTTTAATGGGAAGGCTTCAGAAGGATACTGAAAGCGGAAGAAATCCTAGGAAGGAACTAGTCATGTATTGTCATTTACCAGAAATCTGATGAATAGTGACAAGAAAATACAAAAAGCAACTGACCTCCCCAAGGTGGGCTCGAACCACCAACCTCCAGATATCTATCTCTTTTGCTCATAGCGAGCAACCTCGATCGTAACAGTCTGACGCGCTAGCCAATTGTGCCATCGGGGATTACGTAATTCATCGTGCGTTGCCAATTCGAACGGGTATTGTGTTATGGGTCATGAGTGTGGAGATGGTGGGCATTGCGGCAAGGAGGAGGAACCAGGCAAGTCCAAGGCAAGCTGCTCTCTGTTAGGGTGCTGATGTGTTATAACGTGCCTTCCTGCTTCTCAACGATACAAAAAGGCTATTTCGTCTCTAGTCCGTTGTGACTGAGCCTGAGAGAAAGTTCTTAAGTTCTCAGGGGTGACAAAATCTGAGTATCAACTGGGAAATTAAGACACGTCTCTTATCAGTAGGCAATGTACAAAGTTTTGGATGTATCTCGGAGACATAACTTCTGGAACTCGAACAAGATTTGACTGGATGGATCATACTATGATGCCTCAAATCAATGGCTAAACCAGATCGTAAAAGAAAAGAAATGTTGCCACAATGTGTTTTGAGGGCAAAGGCTGATTTCGATTTCTGTATGGATATACAATGAACACGGCCCGTTATGCATCATAGTGTACGTATGAGCCCCAAATATCGGTATTGTCGGCACCGGGTACGAATCTCAAGTACGGCGCGCTCCTCAGTGCCTCGGCAACAAGCCTATCAGGTGATACAGGCATAGTTCTGGGTCTACTCAAGAACACCTAGAACAGCCTCACAACTTCAACAGAAATCTCATCACTGACTGGCCACAATGAACCCATCACATGACCGAACCCAGCAACTTGGAAGGCACTCGTGGTATGCAGACCCTCGTCCTTCAAACTAAACGCCTTTACTTCAGCTGTTGAACATGCGGATAGGCAAGCACTCTGAGCCCTTATCTTGACCTTAGCAGCTAGGAGTGAGTTGACTGTGAGCTTGTCCAAGGTTTTATCGGACTTTTGCAGAAGCAAATGAGTTTGCAATGGGTCCAGTCAACAACTTTCGACGTTCTTTCAGCTCGCTGACGACCTGGATGCAGTCAGTTTCCAGCCCTGCCTGCCGAAAGGTCTCGGCCCCTTGGGCTGAGGGCGAGGAAGCATCTATCAAAGGATTTCCCTTGTGAACGAGGAAAGAAGGGTTTGGCGTGATATCCATCTTCAAAGGGCCCAAGAGGGAGATTTTGTTTCAAAAATGACCGCATTCCGTGAGGCGCTACTGCTTTCTTCAGGAATAAACCGGATTTGAGGATACTAGAGTATGAGGGAAAGGAGGCATTCGGCCGAGTATCAGCCCAGAAGCCTCGGAACTTGAATGTTACTTGGAAAAAGGAATCTACTCTCTTCTGTCATACATAGTAGTGCAAGTCTCTTCGGGTGTGTGAGAGCTGTTATCAACGGAACGCGCCTTCTTGCAAGATTGGTCTGAAGTTGTCTGACGAAGAAACATTTGCGACCCAACATAACTGGAGCATGAAATTGGCGGCACAAGATATATCTGCATGTTTCGTAAGAGACGAGAAGCCGGACGCCCGCTATGCTTGAGCCCTTAGCTCAGCTAATGACCCTGCGCTGGCCAGCCGGGCCGGGACCCACTCGTCGGGATAGAGATCCACTTATCTCCGGATTGTCGGATTCGGGTTTCGGCGGTGCGCTGGTGATGGGCACCGCAACATAAACTCGCGCTCAAACCCAGGACGAAATGTCTTTGCGGCTAGAAAATATCAGGGGATCTTTGATAACAGATCACTCATGTGATGTAGGTATACCGACAATTCAGGAACCACAGTATCTGTGAGCTTGCGGAGCTGTGACGTCCGCACGATAAGGGGGGACACTGACCCGAGAGAGCTACGTCAACCTAACTTGATTCAGGAAAGCTCCTAGAGGCATAGTGTGAGTCTCAGGCATCAGATGCATCATTATGGCAGCACGCATTTCTATGGCCGCTACGTCACCCGTAGCACCCGCTGAGACTGGAATAATGGCATTTGTATCTTCAATCAACGCTTGGTATCTCGACTCTTTATGCGACTAAACTATAGCCAGCAAACCAGTACCTGGGTGGCAGCCAACGTATTCAAACAGTTGCTGCTCAGGTTTCAGTACCAGAACCTCGTGGAACAGACGGAGCGACACGTTGTTCTCCAGCTTCTTTGCATACTGCAGGAACCCTCCAAAGATTTCCAAATGTGTCGAGTGTTGCTTAGCCCATCCCTCGAGAGAGCCCAGCTCATCGAAGAAGGCCAGTCCAAAGGTGCGATCCTTATCGGCCTTGCCCGTCACGGGGTCGATTAGATCCATGAACCGGCAGCTGTGACATCCAACTTCCTCTCCTTGGTCGCGCAGGAAGTTCATGCCCTTGATTAGGACAGGATGCATAGTATTGAGATAGAGCTCACGCTCCTCGGGCAGAGTGTCGGACCAGTCTTGGCCGGAGCGAATGATGGCCAAATTGCGCTTACCACCGACCTTGACTCTGCGAGATGACGATGTTGTGTGTCCGTTAGTACCGTTCGTCCCGTTGGTGTGGTTAGTCGTCGCTGGTCGTTCAACTTTCTCTCCAGCCAGCTCATCGTCCTGAGCAGCAGCCATGCGGTCACGCATGCTACCCCAGTAAACATGCTCCTGGATCGGGCCCCTAACACATTCTCTCATGTGTGCTGCACCCTCAGGCACTTCATTATTGGAAAACACCGTCTCGAACCGGTCGATTGTTGGGAAGAAGATTTCGAGGAACCATCCGTTGCTGTGTGACCCAGCCTCGAGCTCCTCCCACCATTGTTGGAACCCTGAGTCGACGGCCCATTTCTCGTAGGCTGTCTTGCTCGGCCAGTATGCGAGGTGAGCAACGTTGTAGTAGCCCTTGTTGTCGGTGACGGACGCCCACTCGGCGAACTGCGGGCGGGCCACGGCGTCGACAGCTTTGGAGGTGGTGAACTTGGTCAACTGGGCGACGGCGGCGCCATCAGCGTTGGATTGAGAGGTGTACTGGGCACCGATAACAGCGAAGACGAGATCTTTCGTGTCCTTGGGGAAGCTGGCGCTATAAGCTGGGAAAGGAGGTTGAAAGCCAGGTGGTGTCTTGGCAGCGATCTTTCGGGGGCACTGCTGGAGGTGCTCTGGGATTGCGGAGACAAGCATCTTGCGTAATACGGTTGATGGGATTGGTGACAAGGGGGGATAGAGAGTAGCCGGCCGAGGAGAGAGAGTCGGGGGACTATGCTTTTAAGCCACACCAAGGGGCTAGGAACCTGACTGATACCAAGAAGCGGAGGAACAAGGCCGCATCTTTGGAAGATGGTCTAGGGTCAAGTCGAAATGCCATGCTGAGATGCAAGTACAGGGATGCTTGACGAGAAGCAATCGGCAAAGGTCGTGTCGTTTCCCAAACGATCAAGTCCTTGGGATTGATGGGGTCTGTCCCTACAACCTTAGTTGCGACTCCAAATACCAACTTGGCGTAGCTTCGAACCGTCGTTGCATCATGGGACGAACCAGCATGTCGGAAGATCCGACTTGTTATCTTGACGATTGAAAGCCATTTCTGCCTTATGTGCTGTCAACCCAATTCCGAACGACTTTATCTCATATGGCTAACAGTTCAATGTCTCGCGCCCACGAGGGCGGTAGTGAGCTAAGAAAGAGACGGTTGACTTCCCCGGGCACTGACTTTACGCTAAGTAGATGGCGCACCGAGACGTCTCCGCACCAGGAAATAACAAAGAGACATTCTCCAGCGGGACGGCAAACGCATGATAGATATGACTGCGCGTCACGTCTTGGGCAGCACTCGGAAAGGTCCCTCTCGCAGGGGTCGCAAACTATTGACATCCTGACCAACGTTCCACCAAGCGCGCAAACTCCACCCGCGGTGGGCAGAAGGACGGCCTCCCCAGGCTTCCCAGCCTGCTGCAGCCTCAGAATTGCAAAGACAGGCGCAGATCTATATTGCGAGCCCCGACACTAGTCCCTCAAAGACGACTTTCACGATTCAGGTACGGATGGGGATTCTGTTCGAAAGGCCCCTTTTTCCCACGGCAAGATGTCGGAATGCAACTCAAAGTGTCAACATGGCACCATAAGGTCCTAGTTTGACCCCCTGGTTCTATAGTGTTTTTTGCTTCCAAGATCCCAGAACTGGCAAACACGCGCCTAGGGCATGACTGGATTTGGACAGCGGGAATTTTGTATAATTCATGCCTGGCCCCAGCAGAAGCCTTTTGCTTCCTGGGTTGAAAAGGGAGGCCACATCACATTGCAGAGGTGAGGGGCGAAACTTGCGGACGAGAGACCACCGCAACTGCATAGCCCGCATCTTCCCACCCGGGCACTCCCCCACCACCAGCGCCAGCTCACACCATGGCGACGCCGTTCCAAGTCGAGGCTTGGACCGAGTATGCCATCGGCTTGCTCGTGCTCCTGATACGCATAGTCTATCGGACGAGACTCGTTGGGACCAATTGGGAAGGAGATGATTATTTCGCGGCCATCGCGGTGTTGTTCTGGACGGTAAGGGTGTCCTCACCCAGCGCACGACCGCTTTAAAGATAGAGTTTGGAGCTGACCCTTGGGTTTCTAGGGCGAGTTGTTGATGCTTGAGATGATCGGTGAGGATTCCGTTGACAGCCCCCTTACTTCGCGAGATCGGATCAAAATCTAACTTTCTTTCTCTCCGCTTCAGGTCGATATGGTAGCATCACCGGAATGAGCGATGCGATTGCCCTGACGCTTTCGGACCAACAAAAACAGTCAATCGTCATTGGTAGCAAATGCCTTCTGGCAGGATGGGTTCTCTACGTTACCCTGATCTGGTGCTTGAAAGCGTGCATGCTTTTTCTCTACATGAGGCTCACGTACGACCCACCAACTAGTCATCCTCCCTGTGGAAGGTTAGCTGACGTTTTGGTTGATGGGAAATAGACTTAACTTGCAGCAGCAAAAGATGGTGAAGATAACTGCCGGAGCGTGTGTTCTATGCTACGTCGCCACAGTCCTTGTCATCATGACAAAGTGCATGCCAGTACACAGGAACTGGCAGATTTATCCATACCCTGGCGGTTCGTTTCTCTCCTCGCTCGATTTTGATGGACCTCAAGTTGACTTGCGGATACAGATGCCTGTGCGCTGAACATTCCTAACTACATTGCACTGGCAATTACCAACGTCACGTATGTCCTTCCGAAGGACACCTCACAGCCCTATGACCTGTGGAAAATGTTCTGACACGGAGATAGAACCGACATGATGATTCTTTACATCCCAATACCATTGCTATGGTCTGTTCAGATGCCAACGGCCAAGTAAGTCAACTCCATGGCAAACTTAGTTTATTTTAGTTACTAATGATGGTCAGGAAAATTATTTGTTCTTTGTGGCTCTGCACAGGCGTCTTCATCATCATTGCCACGCTTCTCAGGTGCATCCTCTGCCTGCAGGATGCAAAGTCGATCAACCTAGGCACCATTTGGTCCATCAGAGAAACAGTAAGGCCCACGTTCCTCAATCCAATTTACCGTGCCCCCCCCCCCCCCTCTCCCTTTCTGATCCGGCAAACTCTGATTCCGTTCGTTCACCCCCACTGACCCCGGCTTTTTCCCACCTCGACAGTTCGTCGCAATCCTAGCCGTCAACGCCCCGGTCCTGGGTCCCTGGATCGCCAAAAACGCTTCGGCCGTGCGATCCCGCACGTCAAAGAACCGCTCCAAGACGGGCGGCCAGGAGTCGGCTAACCACATTGTCACGATTGGCGCGAAGAGCAGCAGTCATCGTCTCGATAAACTGACCAAGGATGGTCGCTCGGCGAATATGGGGTGGACCGAGATTGATAACGACAGCGAGGAGCGCATCATGAAGAGCCTACACGACGTATCGGTTTCGGCTAAGCGTTCGGACGAGGAGATTCGCAGTAATACGGGCAACATCCATGTCAAGACTACGTTTGAGATCTCGAGGATGGCGTAGGGCTTGGTTCGGCGAGAGAAAACACCACGATATCCATGTTAGATAATGTACAGTAAACGATTAGCTTGTAATTAGTGTACAAGCCCGCCTCAAAGGCGTTGGAACTTTGGTTCGTAATATGAAGAGGAACCTTGACACGTCATGGCCATGAATGTTTTTGGTGTTAGTGCGAGTCTGTGATCACATATGCGTTTTCTGGCCCTGTTCTTTAGAGCGATTGTTATCGCGTCTTGGTTTAGACCAATACTCTGGCGCCAACGCTTTTGTTCTAGCTGTGCGACCGGAACACTCCAGAATCCCACGAGTCGAGACATCCCAGGATCCGGCTTAGTGCCACTCGCTTCTGGTGCGCGGCCAAGTGATGGAACCACGTTCAACGGATGTCTTCCGCGCTATAGGTCAATACCGGCTTGCGGGGTACTCAGGTCCGCCCAGATAGGCAAACAACAGTTACAACACCCATGGAGCTGAACCGATGAAGGTTCTCGGATTTCTTGGTACTCGGTAGATGGACAGGAGGTTGAAGAAAGCGGGACTGCGGAGGGATCCACTCCGCAGGTCCGCAACACACCTGATTGGACGGAGCACAACAACACCTCGTCCTTGTATCCTGCAGGATAACATCGCGATCTCTTCCAAACCTTGGTCTTCGAATTCATGATGTGCTGTTCATGAGTAAGAATCCCGGCCACTTGATGTATCATATATGATATTTACTAAGGCTGTGATAGTTGCTGCAACCTGCTGGAGTCCTGCCAGGTCTTGTCTCCGTCCGCCAGGCTTCGTGAATCGTATAGCGCCTGAGATGACGAGCATGTACCCTTCTCATTCAGGGGCACTAGACATGGAGGTTGGTTAAAAAGCCGTCTTGGAGAACGAAACCCTCTTTCTTTATTGCTGTGGTCAGAAAACCTTCCATTTTCCAATGTCAAGTCGGGCTGTTCATTTTCCCGTTCTTTGCTTGATTCGATTCGCGTTGCACAAGACATGAAATGAAGACTATTCCTGACCATTGTGTCCGGACGCAAAACTCAGAATCTGGACCCTTTGGTGCTGGGGTGCTCTCGCCATGATCCCGGAACAGCATTATCCGGCCCTTCGGCAGATTGGCGCAACTTGGCATAACAACATTGAACCAAGCCCGGAGCTCCACTCACCAGATCCTGGAAGACCCCAAATCACCCTCTATCAATAAGCAACCACATATGCTATGATTGCAAAGATGTCTTGAACAGATTCATTAGCCGAGCTTAATGACCTTTCCCTTCGACATTCGGTACAGTTCGCCCAGAGTCTCAGAAACAGCAACACCTCGGTTTTCAGCCTTGATTAATGATTAACACATGACGCACGCCCAACGTGGCAACAGTTAGGATAAAGGCAATCGAAAGGGCGCTGATGGTCGGGCAGCGGCCCTTCCATCCCCTACTTCCACTTCAAAGGGACTCATTCGCTTCTTCCTTCCACATACACATTATGCGATTCAAAGCCAGGTCATTGAGCTTCGTGCCGCCTGAAAGGCCTTGCCCCGCTGACATGTGAATGAACAATAACTGTTCAGAGCAAAACATAAGGCCTGGAAACTGGCGCTTCAGAGACCGCGAGCCGAGTCCAAACCGCACCACAAAGTACCAAAACAGCGAGATTCAATATCAGATAGCAAGAAGCAGGTGGCCGGATCTACACAGAGACTGCCGTTGACTCACGACCGAAGAATATAGTTCTTTCTAGACCGAGCCGCAGGGGATGTCGAGAGGTTGCAGCTCCTAAGAGGCTACCGCCTGCAGGCTATCGTTATACCAACTGCCACACCAGCGACTGCCACGATACTTCGTCCGTGGTAGCTTCATATAACATTTTAATTGGAGCGATTCTCGACGAATTCAGGTTTCGTCAAGGCACCTTATTTGACCAACAGGTAGCTTATGTATCATCGATCGAGAGTGTTTTTACTTGCATGAGTTCTTTCCGATTTTTGTCTTCCAACATGCCTGGTTAGTCGGCCGAAGCGCCGCCCTACTACCGTAACGACAGTTAGGGAGGCCTATCAATCCCACGACTATACCTCTACCCAGTATAGATATCGAGCGCAGATGTAGCAATTTATTTTTCCGCCGTGTGAAGGGCTGGTCTGCATATTCGAGCAATAGTGGCCGCCAGCAAGCCTACCTTATCCAACTAGTGTAGGTCATCAAAGTCCAATCTTCACCGAAGGTTGACATATGTACACGTGTCGTGATTTAGTAAATATATAACTTTATGCCGCTCACTCATAGCTTAGGTACAATGACCACATACACATAAGTCCCTTCGGCAAAGTTGACTCCACCACTCCAACTCGCAACAATAGATTGATATTAGCATCTCAATGCAATACCTTCTAGACATCTTTCGCCGCCTGGGCTACTACACAAGACACAGCGTGAACCGTGAAAGGGAAGGACTGTAACGTCGCACGCAGGCACCATAGCCCTGAAGAAGCAGTAAGGCAGGTTCATCGAGTCAGTGAGAAACGCCAACCGAAAGAGAACACCAAACGGCGAGAAGATCCTTCCATTAGGCATTCTTAGTTGTATGAACTTGAGGATGACGACTTGAATTCTACCCCGACATGATTGTTCTTTAAAGGACAAGTCTCGCAGGATGAATGTTGATCAAAAACCGGTAAAAGACCTCGGTCCGGTAACATATCAAAGTAGTTAGAGTGGCTTCCGAGCAGACTCAATCCCAGGGATTGCAATAATGGTACAAGCCGAAGCAGAACTTCACGTGAATGTCATCTGAAGAGGCATGAAGCCAAACCTCTTTGCACAACAGACGGTCGTCCATGGCCGGCCACCAGATGACTTTCCAAGCCAGAAGATCGATCCCTCTTTCTTTGAATGGCTTCCATACGCTGAGAACTGTCGACCTGTGGTTTTCTGCCCATTCTGTAAGATCCGGGAACAAATCTTCAGGGATGCTCCAACACCAGCTTCTATTTCCAGTTCGGCCAGCTCAGCCTTTGATCCTCTTTCCAGATATTCCTTCGTTCCAATGTCTATGTTGATCAGACGAATGCCGGGGAGATGTTTTTAGATCTCAATCTTCGCGGAGTTGGTTGGCGTAAAGAAGTTATAATCGCCAACATAAACTTTGCACATGCGCTCGAGAAGTGGCTTGAGCTCTACGCTGGGATGCTCTCAAGCATCCCACGCACAGTCCCTGCAGATTTGGAATACATCTTTCTTCGGGTTGATGAAGACGAAGTTTGGGATCTTTAACCCATCTGGCGCCAGTCGATACATGAAGTAGAGTTTGCCGAGGACCATGGACCTTATCTTCCGATTGACGCTGTGTGGATTAAGGTCTGTGACAGATAGAAGGGAACCAGTCATGAGCATCTATCAAGTGGAACGAGACGCCTTGTCTATCTTCTCGTGTAATCCTAACTTCCACCATCAATGCTAGGACAAGTTTTTCAACGCCAGAAGACAACGGCCATTACCAGCCACCGTGCCAGTGACCAGGCATCATCGAAATGAGGGCCAACGATGAGAATGTATATGCGCTTAGCACTGCAGAGATCGAACCAGAGGCAGCAGCTACTTTTCATATATTCGATGAGCTGCAAATCTGCCTTACGAGCTTGCCCTCAACATTATGGATTATGACATCCTCCACGCTGAGAGTACTGATTCATCAGAAATCACTTTCGGACTAGATAGGGACGACGATATAGCTCTCGGTATGGCCAGTTGTTCTCACGGTGCTTGAGAGACGGCCAAATCGCCAGATGTTTCGGCGACTGCCCTCGATCTGGTCAGGGAACCGGCGACCAAATATGAATCCAAGGTCTCGAGGCGATTTGATTGAGGACGAACTTTAGAGGGGAGAGAATAGCAGGAGGATATTTATCAGTTGATGTAGGTGGGCGAGATGTTTTCAAGAGCCCAAGGCGGCGGCACTACCGTGGTCTAAAGTAAGCCCAAGCTAGGTAGGTACTAACCTAAGGCAAGGTGGGAGAGGTATGAACAGCACCTTCCTCCCCAGTTCCCCTACCTAAGTACCTCGGTCACATGACGGTTGGATCAGATAGCAAATTCTCAGGAAGGCGTCAACTTGTCGGGTGGGAAGGCACGACCAACGCGGTTAGAAAATGGAAGGCACCAATGGTCTCAGCGAAAACAGGCAGGAACAACCTAGACACTCAGGAGCAAAAAGAAACGACTGGAAGGCACACCTTTGATGGATAGGTAGGAGCGCTTCTGTTCTGAAGCAGATATCCGGAGGTGATTTGTTCAAACGGACCTCTTTTGTCGGGTGGCAGGGCGGTGAATCACTCTGCAGCTTCACCTGCGGCCTACCTATAGACTGTCTCACTTGATCTCTCACTCACCACGGTATATGGAGAATCTCAATCTTTCTTCATCTCACAATTTCCGCTACTTATACAAACGAACTTCTTCTTCTCTACGTTGCTCACTTTTTCTAGGAGGAAAGATCGAGGCCCTTCCTCCCATCCACCCACAGGCCTATCGCCCGTTTGCTCCTATGAAAAAGGTAGATCCAGCAAGAAACCGGTGAGACGACCATTCTATTTCCTCGTCTCTGCTCTAGCTAATTGATATCTTGCCAGATTTTGTCAACTAAGCAGCGGATCTTCCTCGACAAACCGTCCCTCTCATACCCGTAATCATGCCTCACAACAACAAGCACAAGAAGGGCCGTCAAGGCACGCGGGCTCCTAAGACCCAGTCCCCCAAGACCATCTCCCTGTCAAAGGGTCTCCAGCCTACTCCTCCTGGCAAGACCGGACCGGCTTCTCTACCCATGGACATTGTCCTGCTCATTATCGACGCCCTCATCAACGATGCCGCCTCCAAGGAGGTGTGCTTAAACTGGGGCATCGCATACAAGCAAGACACTGCCTCGAAGCTCGTCCTTACCGATATGAACATGAGCGATTCGGACCACGTCAAAGCCATGAAGCGACGATTCTCTCGCATCCGAATGGCCTCCCAGCTGAACCAAAAGTCCCGCGCCCTCGTCCATCAGACGTACCGCCGCCTTCCCAGAGCCAGAATGAGCCCGGCCGGAATGGCTGTCGGCTTTCAAATGACGGCTTGGGTCCTTCCCTCCATCGATGACTTCGTCGTGGCCTTTGTCTTCCTGGGCGGACATGCCGCGGTCCTCGAGCGTTACGCCGACTTCCTCGGCATGGCGCTCCACCTGCCTACTCCCGCGGGACTTCAGTTCATGGAATGCATCCAGAAGTTCAAAATCATGCTCCCCCAGGGCCTAGACAAGCACGTTCACGCTGCCATGGTGCTCCCCAACCTTAAGGAGCTTTACTTGGCCTTTGCGATGATCCCCATATTTGGCCCGCCCCGTCCCCGTCCCGTCAAGCACGCCGGCATCGTCCCTCTTCGCCGTACCGACTACGGAGACTTGGCTGACTGGATGATCATGCACAAGAAGAACGACAGTAATCTCTGCAACATCTTCGAGAAGAAGGGCACTAAGGTGTACGCTTGGGACTGCGAGATTCGGAAGGCGGTCTTTGAGATACTTCTCACCGAGAAAGATGTTCGCTTGCGCACCTTGAGTTCGCCCAATTGTCCTGCTGACTGCGAATGCCGTAAGATCGGCGAGTCTCAAGCTTCTGCGGCTTCTACTTGAAGTCGCCGCAGGAGTAACTCCGACGTCACAGATGGGGTACTCAAATTTGGTTGCGATTCAGGCGGGTTAGCGTACACAGGTACTTTAGCTAGTAGGCAAAAGGATTTCATCCCCTTGTATTCAAAGAGCTGCGATAGGAGGCACGGGATGTTGTTGCAATGCGATGGTGGACATGGAGATAGCCCTCGCTGCTCTCCCTATCTGTTTAGATAATCCTCAACAATTCAAGCATCACACTGTCCGCCCTTTGAAGTAAGCTACTCATTTTTATTTCTTGCCCCGTGACAGAGTGCTATATAACTGCAGAGAACCCCCTCACGCTTCAGCAGCGGGAGCAGCGGGCGGAGCTGCAGGCGTCGCCGGCTGAGCTTCCGGAGCAGCAGCTGGAGGCTGGGCAGCCGGCTGTCCCTCGGCAGGCGGCGGCGTCGCTTGCTGCTGGCCGTTACCCTTTCCCTTGCCTTGTCTTTGAGCACCGCCAGGGCTGATGTTGATACCTGATATGACTATCGTCAGTAAAGGTCAAAAATAAAAGGTGAAACCGAGACGTCTTACCAGACTTGCCGCCGACGGATGTGCTGCCGTCGCTACCCTTTGTGATACCGAGATTGCCTCCGACTGGTGTCTACTGTTAGCCATCAAGAAAGATGTGGTGCCGTGTCGAGAGCTTACTGTTCTGAGCTTGGCCATCAGTACCGAGGGTGATGCCGGCATTGTCCTTGAACTGCTCAGATTCCTTCACTGCCTTCGGCTGTCCCTCAGCAGCTCCTTCGGCAGGCTTTGCTCCTTCGGCGGGCTTTGCTCCCTCCGCAGGCTTCGCCCCCTCAGCAGGTGCGGCTCCTCCAGCAGGTTTGGCTCCCTCGGCAGCATTCGCAGGCGGAGCCTCGCCAGCCGGCTTAGCCTCCCCGAGCCCGGCGCCGGCACCCTTCCGTTGAGCTTCCTTCGCGGCTTCATTGGCCTTTGCAGCCTCACCAGGGTTCGCTCCGAGTCCCTGCTCAGCCTTGGCAGCTTCACCCGGGTTGGCTCCCGGACCGCCCTCGCCCTTTTGCTTTCCACCACCGGCAGCAGCCCCAGCACCAGCACCAGCCTTTTGTCCCTCGCCACCAGCAGCTTTACCCGGCGCAGCGGCCCCCTCGCCAGCATTAGCAGTGCCGTTGTTCTTCTTCTTGCCGTTCGCCGCGTTCAGGAAAGCGTCCAACGCGCTGTTGCCGGTTCCTCCGTTGTTGCCCTTGCCTCCAGTGGTCCCGACGTTGCCGCCGCCGAGGTTGATGCCGCCAATGGTCAGGCCGGCGTTGTTGTTGGCGGTCCTGTTACCGGCGACATTGGTGCCGGGCTGACCCGCCGTGGCCTGGCCGTTGCTGTTGCCTTTGCCTTTGCCACCTAGTTGAAGACCTCCGGCGCCGCCAATGCTGATGCCGCCGTTTTCGAAGCTGATTTGTCTCTTTTCGACTGTGGGCTTCTCGACTTCTTGCCTTACGAGGACCGCGGCGCGGCCGGCGACGCTACCCTATGGGAATGAGCCGTGTCAGAGACCGTAATGGAAGAATTGGAATGGTTACCAAGACATGATCTGATCTCTTGGTTGTACTGAAGTGCTTGGACAGGATGGCTTACGGAGAACAACTTTGACTGCCCTTCTTGGCGATCACAGAGCCCAGTCTCGCCAAGCGCCAAGAGGGCGATGGCCACCATGGACGAGAAACGCATCTTTTATAAGACTAATCAAGGAAAGACAAGAAAGAGAAGTTTGATAAGTGTGAAGTTCGGGCTGCGCAGCAGCAAGGAATGTGATGAAATGAATTAAAAGAGTAAACCACGAAGCATCAAGCTTCAATTCTATTCAGACGGGAAAAGACAAGAACGACAACAATCAAGAACCAAGTGACAGACGAGATGAAGTGATGAACAGTCTGGGGAAAAGAGGAAAAGAGGGAACCGGTCACTTACAGTCCCACACATCACCCAAAAGAGGAACGATAATAAGGGAACGACATATGGAATCGGATGTCGTCAGAAGTGCGTTTCCCCAATGTCCGCAATACAAGAACATGCTTACTTTGGACTAGGCTAGCCAGTTCTACCGTCCCCGTGTTTGGCAGGGTGACGTGGACGTGAACCCGGCCCGTAGAACGTGGTATCGAGATTTGCCTTGAGCCGCATGAAGCTCTATTTACTAGTGCAACAGGGACTCGCCTTGGGTGCTCGGGCCCTACGAGAGGGGGATCTTTTTCCAAAACCTTCAACTTTAGGCGTGTTGTACGCCGATCCAACTTGCCGGGTATGGAGGAAACCCTGCAACCGCGGTGGGAAGACAGAAAAGTAGGCAAGATCCAGGGGAGAGATGCTATTAAAACGCACGTCAAGTTGGAGGATGTGGCTAGAATCGTCGCCAAACACTGAGCCAGGCCGGCACGGCATGGCTGGCGCACATGAGGTGGGATCGGTTTTGAGTGACATCGGACGGCGCCGCAAGTGGTACCGTCTCCACCATCTCGGCACGGCTTGGCGTCACGGAGCTGCGGCAGCGCGGGCTATTATTGGCGTCGCCGGGGTTGCTTGTTGTTTCTGTGTTTTGCAACTCTCGCAAGTTTCCGGGCGTGCAGTCATGAGGCCTGAAATTACGTTTAGCGAGACCAAAATGTTCTTGATTTTTTGATGGTATCTTTTTTTTATGGTTGTCATGAGACATTTAGACATTAATAAGTAAAGCGCATACACACAAAGAGAAAAGGAAGACGCGATAAACTTGATGTGGGATGAGTTGAGGGCTTCAAGGGGAGGAGGGTACTGAAGTGATGTCGAATATCGACCTTCACTTCGTAACCTCTGTTCCATTTTTTTTTCTCTGTTGCCCAGAAAGTATTACACCAAACCACCAACGTCCAAGAAAGTTTTTTGCCTCAAAGGAGACGACGCAAGCTGCAACAACCCCCGATTTTCCTCCCGGTTGTCCGTTTCCCGGTTTCGACCCCGAAATTCACGTCAAGGCCGTTTGTTAATTAGTCGTGGAGAGTCTTGTCAGTGTAAATTGTCATGTTAGGTCACACTAACACTTGCAAGCACCAGTCGGGGCCAGCTCTAAAGGCAGGTAGGTGGTACGGTAAATGGTAGTCACCTCCTCGTCGTGCTTGGCGCTGAAGGAGCCGGTCGGGTAGGGAGCGCCGGTGGCCTCGGGGTGGTGAGGGGGCTTGGTGAGAGTTACGGGGTGATGGTAGTCTGAGGCCCAGCCAATGGTGTCAGGACAAGTGCCATGGAAGACGGGGGCATCGGGAGTGGTGGCCGGGACGGCGGCGGTGGTCGTGATGAAGCTGCTCTGGGCCGCCGAGAAACCGCCCGTCGCCGTCGCGGTGGAGTTCTTGGAAAGGGTCTTGCTCACCGTGACAGTGACGGTGCTCGGCGGCGCGCAGGCGGAGGGCGAAGCCGGGGGCAGCGTGGTGGGATCGGTGCAGTCGGATCCGGTGACGGAGAACTTGGGCGTCTGCGCGTAGATCACGTAGACGTTGGTGCCGTTGATGGCGTTGCTGTTTGTTTGGATTTCGGGTCAGCCACATAACTCCCCCCTCACCCTGCACTTCAATCTTATTTGACCCCCTGTTCTCTTTCTTTCTGTTTTGGAGTGGTTCACTCCGCTTTTTCTTTGAAATGACCGTTGCAGTGCATGACTCGTCAGATTCTTACCCCTGCCCAGAACAGGCTAATCGGGGCACAGTTCAGGGGTAGAAATGGGAATTCGAGACCGCAAAGGGTCAAGAGTCAAGACAACTCGACAAAAGAGAAGAAGGAAAAAAGGTCGTAAGAGGCAGAGACAGAACGACAAACAAAAGAAAGAGAATGTCTCACAATTGGTAACCGTCAGAGTTGAGGGTGGAGCAGGGAACGTCGATGGAGGCAGAGCCGGCGGCGGTCTCGAGGTCCTGGGCCAAGAGGACGTAGGAAGGAGGCCAGTTGACAAAGTTGACGAGGAAGACGCTGAAGGTCGACGGGTCCGTGTCGACCGTGTTCCACGACAGCTCGTAGCTCTTGCCCTTGGCGACGGTGGAGTTGGCCGAGGGGCTGGTGAACTCGATGGCGGAAACCAGAGGGGCCGCGAGGGCGAGGGCAACGGAGAAGTAACGCATTTTTGGTGGAGTTTTTTTCGGATCCGGATAGTATTAAAAGAGTGACTGGGATCGGTGAGGGAGCAAGAGGGAAAACCTGAGAGTCCGGTGGAAGTTTAGGGGGGGCATCGCGGCCATTATGTGCTCTTTGGGAGGTCGAGGATTCGGGAAATTGCCCATAGGCATCAGCTGCGTCCGCGCCGCAAAAGGGGTGGAGTCAACCCCGGATCCTCTCGGCCGTGAAATCTCCATCGAACGACGCGGAGCCCAGGGCCCAAGGCAAAAGGCAAGTTCGTATTATCGTCCACGGCGCGCCTCGGCGTTGGCAAGCCGCCTACATGGAGAGTCAGAGATTCTTACTCGCAAGGGGGCTGTCCGGTGCCAGTTGGGCGGTTCACGATGGCGGGCATGTCACTCAAGACAGGACCGTGGCACGGATGGTACTTCTTGGAGCGGTTAGAGTGGCCTCACGTAGCGTCAGCCTAAGCGAGAGCATTTAAGCAGTTTGCGGCACAGTTTAGCCCGGCTTTGCTGCTCGGCCTCTGGTGGCTGCTTGGTTCACCACTTTCTGGTGTGGTTTGTCTGTTGGTGTTTTGAGGGGAAAAGGGGGAATTGCTGGCCTAAAACGGACGGCTGACTGCTTCACAAGTTCATCTGTTCCCAGTCTATTGGGCGCCCGAGAAGTCGGCAGGGGCTTCGATTGGGCGTGTGCGGCGCTGCGCCAGGAACTCCTTTTTCTCACGACCAGTCCCTGTTCCTGAATGGTTCCTGACGGTTCCTGAATCCTACTCAATCTCAACCTTTAGGCGCCATCCCGCGATCCTCCAGGCAATTTTAGGTGTGTTCCTGCTTCCAATCGAGCCAACTTCCCAATTTATGGCGGCCGACTTTTTACCAGCTCCTTTGCGGCGTGGTGCGCGTGGCGTCAATCTAATTCAACAAAGCAAACGATTCAGTCTGACTCTCACCGTGGTGCACTTGCACCGATCCGGCCGTCGCCCATGTCAGGACTTTCGAAAGTTCGTCCGCGCCGCAATCTCAACATCCTCTACGACAGCGGTTCGCTGCTTGTTTCCTTTCTCTCCCAGTTCGAACAACCAAAGTCTCCGCAGGAGCCGCAGGATGGGAAATTGGAAAGACGTATGATGGATGAGCCTACGGGCGAAAGCAGCAGGAGATTCGTTTGCCACTGGACGTGGGGTCTTGCCAATGTCGTTCGGATCGACTTCGTGAAAGGTGAAACAGGATTTCAATGACTTATTAACAACAGCAGATGGGAAATAGGGATCCAGCGCATTTTCCTTCTGCTGGATCTCATTTCCTCTCCAAGAGCGGGTTCAACGAGAAAACGCGTCTCAGACTGGAACAAACGCGAGGTGGGCTTTCGGAGCCTGCGGGCCCACGATCCGCTATAAGAAAAGGAGGGGTTGCCTTTGTTCCGCCTTGGCGAATGAGGCAAATTTGGGGCATGATGGGATTCACAAGCAAGACATGCGCCGCACAATGTGTCAATTGCAACATCAATCATGAGCGGCTCGCCGCTGTGTATACGATGGTGAGAGTCAGTTTGTGTCACCTACACACATCGACGGAGAAGTGCAGCGATTGTTGAGGTCTGCGCACTTCCATCACACTTATTCGCGTCGTAGCGAGATTCGACGAGGTCGAAAGAACCAACCACAGAGTGCTGAAGCGCCAAGATCCACGGTCATCAACGCCTAAATAGTCCAAGTGAACTCGTGGCTGACTGCAGGAGACAAGCACATGACCCCTTCTCCCACCACGAACAAGCTTAAACTATTCTCGACAGCTAGAGGCCACCGTCTGCCAAACCATGCTGTTCCAACCAAGGGAAGTGGGAAACGCTCGTGCATCCTTTCTTCTTGCACCCAGTCATTTCGTCTGAAAAATTGGTTGGCACGGGTAAAGAAATGATCTCATCTGTTCAGCCGATGATGGGGAGCTTGGCTATCCTCATTGTCTGTTGACTCTGTTTGACCTCGACCGGTGGGATGCGCATCAATTCCGACTCTCGACTCGTGAATACCATCACCAGCCTAGTATGTTGTGTAATTCAACGACATACATATGTCTTCCTTCATACCTCTCAGAGACATCCCGTAATGTAGTTTGCTTTTAATTTAAATATGCGATGACCAGTGAGAAAAGGTGCCCATGTATCTCTATGAACGATGTGGTGGGACAGTCCATACAAACTTCCTTCCATGCATCCAAGTCCTCGTTGCACTACTCCAATCGGGCGGGAGCATTCCAAAATCAGTTGATTGGATAGCTACGATGATGATCGAGAAAATTAGATGACTAGGTTGGCAAAAATGCAAAAGATAACTCCTCGACGGGGAATTGAACCCCGGTCCCCTGCGAATCGTTGGCATTTCAATGACAAGCAGATATCCTCACCACTAGACTATCGGGGATTGGTGGATGTTGACATCCAGTGATAGTTGGTTGGGATCGAATGCCACTAGCAGCCCTGAGTAGGATTTACGTGTCCGTGCGCAGGGCTCCCCTAGCCGGCTCCGTTCACGCTGCATCCTCAGCATCGTCCCCAGGAAGTTCAAACAACAAGCATACTATTTTCAAGCTGCAAAGTTACGTCCATCCTTGTTCTATACATGTTCGATTGTAAAGCGCCATGTGTTTGGGGTAGGTGTCGGGCCTGCCTAAAGGATGCCTAAGGGCTGCTCGCAAACGAACCCATGTCTCCTAAAATACAGCATTTAGATATCCAGGGTGGACGAACAGCGATTTGATTGCGCGCCATGGGAATCGGTTTAGACTTGCGACTTCAGAGAACTGGGATATGTCGAGGAAGAAAGAAACGTTCTGAATGCATCGCGATCGCAAATCGCAAATTATCTGAGACGTAGAGCTTTAGCTTCTTCAATGTTTCCAATACAGGTCTCGAGACGCCGGTAACTTGAGAAGCAGTGATCTCGTTGATGTTTCTCACGGGTCTGGAGAAGCCTGACGACCTTTCTGCCGTTTTCTCGGAGGCGAATGGGATGATCCTGATGACTTGGGTGACTCTGGTGATTTAGGCGATCCTGGTGATTTTGACGGCTCAGGCGATTCGGCTGATTCAAGTGGAGGACTCGAACTTGCCTCCCCCTGACTTTCTTCGTCATTCGCGATCTGTAGTGGTTTCCGAGCATATACAACATGCCTAAAAACATGTTATCATCAACTATTGAAAACGGTGAGTGCTCATGATCATCAAAATGGAAAGGACCTACACATTCCAATATGCGTGGTACCACGTCTTTGCCAAGTCTTTCCGAACGTCATCGCACAATTTTAAGACCTCTTCCCTTGTCCAACCCATGACGCGCGTAAGAAGACCCAAAGTCAGTGCCTCTATGCCCATGTCGAGATTGAGAACCATCCACCTCCCAATTTCTTTGAACCTCTTGTCTTTGGGCCACGTGTTCAAGGGCCAGATGAATTTCTCGGTTACAATGTCAACGAATCCGGCGTCCTCGATGACTTTGGTGTACTTCGATGGACTCTCGATCGAACGTCCACACTGCTCGCCTGCTTGCGCCATCAGGTCATGCCATCTTCGCAGTGCCGATTCTTCGGGAACGCTGCCGTCATCACAGCCCATTGGAAGGACGAAACCACCGGCTTCGAACCAACCACCAGGTGTCAGATTGCTGCCAAAAGTCTTAGTGAGTTATCCATACTCGGTATCCTTGCTAAACAACTCGAGAAGCCATACTCGTATATCTCTTGAATAATCAGCTTCGGATCAGCAAACGATCCTTCCATTGTCCGGCAGAAGATGAAGTCGAATGGCTCATGCCAGGCCCACGGCTTTTCCAAGTCGTCAATCTCAAATTTGCAGTTAGGAGGAGCCCTGTTTGATCCATTAGATCGTATGAAAACAAAACAAAACGAGAGGTTGTACCACGAAGGTTGAATGGGACTCAAGTCAACACCAATGACCTAATTCCAACTTAGTCTGAGCGTATCAGGAAGTAGTCAGGTATCAAACCTCAGCATCCTTAAATTCGTTCGCTTTAAAACGTGACGTATTAGCCGGGGCTAAAATCAGAGATACTGTGCATGAAAGCCACTCACCAAAAGCTATGGCCCACACGCCCGTCCCAGTGCCCATGTCCAGAACACGCTTCGCTGTTTGGTGAGCTGGGCAAACCGCTAATTTACCTTCGAGAGTGAGAGTCCAGATAAGGTGCTGAAAGTCTGCACCATACGACATGAGCATATATGAGTCGCTTCTGCTCTGCACAGCATGTAATTTGTTTGGGATTGAATGTCACACTCACTTAGCCGGTCATTTTCCCACTACACGGGTACAATTAGCGCTTGCTCATAGAGAACTGCATCACTATGGCACTATCAGAGGCACACTTACTTGGTCGTTCGGATATTGGTACTCTGTGCCTCCAGTCAGCAATTTTAAGCATATTGATATGGCAGACAATCAATGCCATAGAGTACGAACTTCCGGCGCTGACGGAGTGGTAGGTGCGACCATTTTCGTGTTCGCTCTCCCAAACTCTTGATTTTGCCGATGAGTCCGAACTCAAAGACTCTGCTTCATCGAAGAGCTGTTCAATAAGGAAGAAGTATTCAGCAAAACATCGGAGCTAGAGCACAAGACAGTCCGCAAATAGACAGGGATAGGATTCTCTCACGTCTTCTTCTTCCAAGTCATCGTCGGCATCGAACACAGCTAACTGCTGCTGCCGTGGTTGCTGCTTCTCCTGTAATATTCATGTTAATACGTCAATATAACCGATTGGCAACCAGCCCTCTCCCAAAGAGCTGGCGAAAGTTCGGTCTCAAGGGGTGGGGGTTTGCTTTCCTCTCCATCTCCGTCGGTTGGGGGCTGATCGTTTGCAAGCATGGTACGACTCAGAATGTCGCTTGTCGAATACTTAAGGCAGATTATAATTACTTGTTCACGCTTTCTCGTGGCTGTCGAAATTGGGGCGAGAAGTCTTTCTGGGTAGCTAGACTGCCAGAGGACCCCAACGAGCATGAGAAAGCCGGGTAATTGCAACGAACAAAGAACATCACAAAAGTGACAGGTTCTATTTGGCGACCCCGGCTCTTTTGACTGTTGGTGGCGGAGGCAATCGCGCCACCCAAACGCATGTTGGACCGTTGCTTTGCTTGCCTGCAGTGCACCAACGGCACCAACAGGCGCTTCGCGGTTGGTTCGACATTCTGCACGCAGCATCCAAGAGAGAATCCCTGTGACCCCCAAAAAACTGACGAATGTGATAGGATGAAGAACGTGAACACTGGGTGATGCCTGCGTCGGACCAACTTGACATGCAGCCGAGATGGTCCCCCTTGTCATCAGCCACGCCGGGCCGGATCACATTCCCTGCTTTTTACCAGCGGACACTCCTCTTTCCCGACTTGGTCTTCACATCCCTCTCTATTTCATTTCAGCTCAGCGTCTGCTGTAATGTTGGAAATTCTGCCGCGTGGTGCGGCAGGTCACTCCGGAGGTGCTGACCCTGCACATGTCCGTGTGACAGTAGGTATGAAAGAGTTTCCTAAGCTGATATTCGAATGTATGATTGGCTACTTAGACGCGATGTGAACACCAAACATGATAGTGCATAAAGTTGAGCAAACATCAATCAGCGTTTATCAGCCCTCCGCGTGAGTGGCAAGCTTATGATCGCCAGTGAGGATGCCAACATCATCGATCCAGTGTACAATATCAACGGCGCAAACCGACTGAGGCCGTACCCACGTGTCAAAGGTCCCATCACCAGCGATGCAGAGATCGGGCCCGTCAGAATATTGCCGACACCTTTACCAAAGGCCATGAAACTGTACACGTGCCCCGGGTCTTCTGAGAGGGCCGATCCGAACTTGTTCCATAGACAAGGAAACCCGCCCGTCGCCAGTCCGAACACCACTGAGAAGGAAAGTAAAGGTGCAAGGGACGAGGCAAAGCCCCAGATGGCAAAGGTCGCAACTGCAGCAACAAATGAGGAGGCGAAGACGAGAACGAGCACGTTATTGACGCGGTCTGTGATGTAGCCGAGGGCCAGCTGACCAAAGATCGTGGATAGATTGTTCGCCGCTAGAATCAGCGCACCCATCGTCCCCGAGAAGCCCAACGATGTTGCGTATGTCGGTAGATAGAGAGCGGGGATGTAATATCCGAGAGCTTCGAGGAAGTTGGTCATGGCAAAGCAATAAAACAGTGGCCTTTTGAAAAATCTGAAATCGCCTTTCTTTAGCGTGCCCCGCCTTGAGGCAGGAAGCCGTCCTTTGATGAAAGGGATCATGGGAAGCAAGGTGACAAATTGTGCCACAGCCATGGCGCGTAACGTTGTCTGATAACCATATTTTGCAAGGAGTGACTCGAGAAGGAACGGCAAACCAACACCACTACACCCAGCACCGGTCGACATGATTCCGTATGCAAGACCTCTGCGTTCGATAAACCACTCATTGAGCATTCGAAGAAGTGGATAGTTGACGAATAAGAAGGCAAAACCGTAGAGGAACCCCTGGGTTGCGATGAGTGCAGGCACTGAAGTCGAAAAAGAGGCGGCCAGAAGGGATAAGGCGCATCCCGACCAGCCAATGATGATTATGTATCGTTGCCATGCCTGGAATCGTGCTGCCAAGGGCGTTGCGAGTGGTCCACCGAGGTAGTAAACACTGGTGGTAACGGTTCCAATGACGGCAATATTTGGATCATGTTTGAGGGCAGGGTGTTTTGAGTAGTAGTCTTGAAAGACGCCATGTGACAGCGGGAAGCCTAGATACCCGTGTAAGTATTCAAAATTAAGCTTCTGAAGTTTCGACCTGCGACGGACATACCCCAGAGAACGGCTTCAGCAACAAACGACGCAAGTATGAAGAGCCAAGCAGACGACCCTTTGTCTACAGCGAGGCTAGGCCGACTCGAGGCTTCAACATGGGTTTCTATCTCCCCACGGCGGACGGTCTCAAGGCTCACGGTCTCGGAGTGAACAGACATTTCGTGGGTAGACTCTGAGAGCATGTAAAGATCTGGAACTATAGGAGAGAGAGAGAATACCGTCATGCGTCAGATGATATTCCAGTCAGCTCATATACGGCTTTCCAACTGCTCAACTGCTCAATCAATGTGTTTGCTACATGCTGGCGGTTGGCTTGTGCTCATATCGGAATATCATACCACTGGTCTGATGCAGGGTAAAGGCTAAATCGGCCTGCACTATGCACGCAGACCAAAGAGGTTCCTTGTATTCAACGAGATATTTGCGCGGTTTTCTTGCTGCTGTGGAAAAAGGCGATCACTTGCTTGCGCGATATGGTTGCCTCACCGGGCACTTACGCATCTAGACCTAGGTAGATCTGGCTCGCACTTGGCGGATCCAATCAGGACCTCGCGGACCCTTTCACAGCTTATTAGTGATATATTTTGGAGCGGATTAACATATTATACCTCAAAATTTTGAATTCATTGCCACTGAAGATATATGTAATGTAGTCCGTTAACGCCACTCAGCTTCCATCTGGACCAGTGAACATTGGCCCCGTGGAGTCATGGGCTGGCATCCATGTAATACTATATTGTTCCTCACGAAGCAAAGAAGGTCCATATGAGAATGAAGTTAATAGACTTCCGTTTAGTTCAGATGACGTCGAAAGACCAACCCGCCTTCTAGTAGCAATAAACTCTTGGATGTGTGCGTGCGAGCGTTCATTACTAGCACACATAACGTTAAATGCTTCTACGATCGCTTCGAGATTGGGAATTGGAATCAGTTACTCAGAGCTCGATACCTACGAATTCAGTTCATTCATCGTGAGCTGACCCCTTAGTTTGCTTTGCTTTGCTTTGCTTAACTACTAGTCTATACTGCGTGCCGATTAGCGGCCGTGAGGTTCGAAGAGCACCTTATCGTATCATTCACTTCAACCCCTCCCAGCTTGTTATTATTGATTCTCGTTTGCTTACGACTCTGAACCTTCCCGGCCTATATTAGATGATTCGATATCATCCAAGGGGATACTGTGCAAAAACCTTCATTTTTCCCTCCTGCCATTGGATTTGGCAAGCACATTTAGCCTTGTCCTACTCACCTAGCCAGTTTTGGTAGTCCCAACCGAGATACTGCATGCTGCAGCTAGTCTAGCCAGTCGTTGAAGGCGGCGTCTTTGGCCTTGATCTGCTTAAGTAATGCCCATGCAACCCCATGCATTCCAGCTGATTCGAAGCTGAGCTCCTGGTTTTTCACGAAGTTTCACTGCCTACCTACTACGATCGCATGAGGACTGAGCAGTTCACTACGAGATTACCATGTCAGGAGAAGATCCACCTGTCTACTCACCACCGTCCTATGCATCGACAATCTATACTCCTCTGGCGCAGTCCGACGTCGTTCGGGTCTTGATCCTCTACCCCGCCATTACTCACGATGCCGAAATTCAGTGCGAGCTGTTGTCGACCGAAATATCTACTTGCCAGGAGCTCGAGCAGTCGTACGTAGCGTTGTCGTATGTCTGGGGGGACCAAAGCGATCCTCAGCTAGTATATGTCAATAATCACGAGGTCTATATCGGAAGAAACCTTTCCGAAGCACTCCGTCATCTTCGTCGTCGAGTTTATCCGATACGACTCTGGGCAGACGCGCTGTGTATCAACCAGAACGATGTTGCGGAGCGAAATCACCAAGTTCATCAAATGCGCAACATCTATTCTTCCGCTCTAGAGACAGTCATTTACCTCGGAGAAGACGATGGAAGCAATACCACATCCTCAGCTTGGAACTTTCTCGAAAGACAAAGCGAGTGGGCACTGAACGAAGACGGCAACGAAGACACCCAGCTGCCGTCGACTCTCGAGGAAGATCTTATTTACTTCAGAGGAGATGTAGCTGATGTTGAGCTCAGCGTCCTGAATAAAGCTTGGTTCTTGCGCGTTTGGGTTCTCCAGGAAGTTGTTGTATCGAAGAAAGTATCAATACAGTGTGGTCATCGACGAGTTCCATGGAATGACTTCTGCAAGACCCTCTTGCTGAACCCAAGATACCACGATCGCTATGGATATAGCATGCAAGCCATAGAAAGAGTCGATATTGTCCGCGACATGTTTCAAGCCCGCTGCGCCTACCAAGAGTCGCATGGTTTGGCCCACCTCCGACCTCCCTGGCACGCCAACGTCACCAACTATGGTGGTAGAAGCGCACACATCATCGATATGCTTGTCAGAGCTCGTCAGCTTGAAGCATCAGATCCCCGGGACAAAATATTTGCCCTCTTAGGGATTTCAACGAATGTGGATCTTGACAATAGACTGATGGCTGTTGATTACAGCAAATCTCAAGCCGAGGTACAGACTAATTTGGCTCGCTACATCATGGAAGAACATAAGAGTCTAGACATACTGAGCTACGTCGATCATTCGATCACCGGTTTGTCTTCTTTACGTAGAGTTGTTCAAGCTGATGCGCTGCCTTCGTGGGTTCCTGACTGGGACGCAAGCCAGGTCGCTCGAGAGCAGCGGCTGATGGCCATGCATGCCGCCGCTGAACTCAACGAGGGCTCGCTCCCTCTGGACCCCGCTAGCCCCATCGTTCCAACAACTCTGAGTTACCTGAGTGAAGAGAAAGATGAGGAACGTGAAAGAAGACAAGATATAGCCTCCAAGAGCATGGCGTGGCTCGACGACAATAAGGTTCTTTTGACGATTGGTTCAGTGATTGGCACCATAGCGCACGTCGGACCTGACATCACACTTCGGGGAGCCGACGAACTTTCATTTCAAGCCATCAGAAATCAATGCGACGACCCCACAGAGTTGCGTCGGAAAATCATGGCGAGATGGGCTCGACTTCTTCTTCAGAAACACAGAAGGAAATATGTGGGGACCCACAATGATTCAAGACTACATTCTGGCCCACCGGAACGTATGGAAAACGTCCTTCGATCATTAGGGGACACTTTAGACGTGGGATCTCACACAATCGAAAGTCACTTGTTCTCCAGAGGGCGACAGACAGCTGCCTGGTCCGGAGAAGGTGAGCAGGTCATCAACAGGGTCACTGACAGGACAAGCATGCTTGAAAACAAGTCTATCGGTGCCTACAATAGAACTGCCGGTTCTCCTTCAGAGCTTCACAAAGTTGTGTTGCCACCCGGGGCGAGAAAGAATGATCTCATGGTTTTGTTACGTGGGGCGCGAGTACCATTTGTCATTCGGCCGATAACTGACAGGCATGTCGCGATGGACGTGGGAGAGACTCAGCTTTCACAGTTACTCCGCTCCGGCTTCGACTTATTGTGTCTCGGGAACGTAGCCTTTCTCGGTCACTGCAAGCTCGTTGGGGAATGCTTGATCAATGAATACGAGGACAGCTTCTGTCAAACGGGCAGGGAATAGGAGGCCATTGCACTTCACTGAAGATCTGCATGTATGCATGTAGGCTCACGACAACACCAGCAACAGTAAGCTTGGCAACTGAGGTTACATTTTACTATCGAACCGAGTACCAGACCAACTTTTCAATCTGCTTTTGAGTTTCCGCCATTTTCCGTCACACCGCCAGCTGCTTTGGCCCAGTTCTGGTAGCATTAGGCGGAAAGAACAGCGAAACGATACAATTTTTATGAGACTCAAGCCCAAAAATGAGCCTGCGATACAATAAAAAGCAGAGTAAAAAAGAAAAAGCGAACCCATGCTCCAAATCAAAGTTGCCAGATTAAATGCCATTGAATTCTATTGCAAAATAAGTGACCGGTCACTTATTTTGCAACGTTTACTTGGCAACACCGATGCAGGAGAAGCATCGTTTGAAGGAGTCGGCCTCAAGAGCGAAGAGACCGCCGTGGTCAAGGAGGGTGGCGGGGTTCCAGATCTCAGGCTCGAGGCGGCCGAGGAGACCAGTGTAGCTGGTGAGACCCTGGGGCTCGGTGACACCCCATGGGTTGCGGAGGACGATGTACTGCTTGTCTCCAATGACGCAGTAGCCGAGAACGGAGTAGGCGTGGTTGGCAACAATGTTGGCACCGTGGAACTCGCGGCCGGTGGCATAGGTGTAAGCCGTCATGGGGTTGATGGTCTTGTTGTTGACGCTGTTGGCGCGGACTAAGCCCAAAAGGGTGTGGGAAGGGTGGTTGTCACAGTTGTAGTAGTGAGGCGTGCGGCCGTTGATCTGGGCCATGGCCTTGATGGGGTCACCGCAGTGAGTCTGGGTGATATCCGGCTGCTCTGAGTTGGAGCCAGTGATCCACTTGGCGAAAGCCTTCTCGTAGAGCGAGGGCCAGATGTCGGCGCCATCACTGGAGCGGCAGTAGAGAGGCTCGTTGTCAGAGTTGTTGATGGGGATCTCGTAGTTGACGTCAACAGTCTCAGTCTTGTTGTTTTGCTTGCCACCCTTGTCGTGGAACTTGACAGACAGGAAGCGCTTCTTGTCGTTGCCGTGAGTGTGGACGCGGGTGGCGCGGTTGATGGCGCTGGGGTCGGACCAGAAGACGGAGAAGAGAGCAGAGACGAACCAACTGTTGCTGGAGCAGCCCTGAGTGGGGTCGTCAAACTGGCGATTGGTCTCACGGCGGTCACCAAGCTGGAACATGGTGATGTCGGAAATCAGGCGCTTGTTGACGCTCTGGAAGAAGTAGTCGTACATGTCGCGCCATGAGGCGTTGGGTGGCTGCCAGCGGCCTTTCTGCATTCTGAATGGAGTGACGAGTTCGTTGATGGACATGGTGACCTTGCGGTTGGAAACAGTCTCGCCGAGCTCATGGGCATGGAGAACAAGGCGAAGCTTGCCGTTCTTCATGCGAGCCATCTTGACCTTCGCGTCCTTGAGATCCTTGAGTCCGACCTTCTCGAGATCTTCAAGTTTGCGAACACCAGAAAAGTCGGGGGTCATAAGGTCCCGCTCGTTAAGGATCTTCATATCCTTCTCGTCGTACATCTCGGCCTTTCTCTCCTTCTCGTTCAGCTTCATACCGGCGAAGAGAATAGAGTGATGGCGCATGTCGAAGAGCTCATCGTAGTCGGTCTGGAGAACATTCTGAAGGATCTGGGCAGCAGCCATCGAGTGACGGTCAATCCTGCGGCCAATCAGGGCCTCAGCCAAGGCGTAGGGATTGACGGCACCGACGCAAGGGTTCTTGGGTGGGGAGTCGGGACGGGGACCATCCTTGCTGAACTCGTGGTCCCTGTTCATTTCGACGAGGTCTTCGTAGTCCTCCAAGGTGCTCTGAGATGAAGAGCCGGGCATGCTCTCGATCTTGTGGCCAAGGATAGCCTCGACAAGGGCAATGACGTTGCTGTCTCTCTCGGAACCGCGGATGTCACCCATTTTGAATTTAAAAGTTAGGTAGAGTATGTTGTAATAAGCTAAAAGATGTTGTGATTTGTTGATAGCACTGAAGTCTTTGGAACTGAGCTGAAAACTTGTTGCTGCTGATCTGCAAGATGATAGAATTGCGTGACATTTGATGGGTCTTTATACCTTTTCAGACAGACTAGAAGATCACACCTTTCTCCAATTGTGCCGCAAGCTTCGGCTCTGCAAGGTGAATCATGAATGCGTAAACCTCAACTCAAACAGCTCGTACGTGTTATGCATCTTTTCCGATCGTGCGAAGGTTTCGCATGGTCTGCTGCGGGGCAACAAAGACCACACATCAGAGCATCAGCTACATACACGAGGCCGAGACTTTCCAGCGTCGGACTCGATTCTGCAAGTCAGATCAGTGAGGTCTTCGTGGTCGTATTCACCTCTCAACGTGGACGAACCATTGGTCTGAGTGTCGACGAGTATCGCCAAAGTACCTGAGTCTCGCAGTCACATGTGAAATGAGCCCGCTTCAAATGCTGAAGCAGAGCTTGACGCTAGACGAAGTCAAAGGCTGACAACTCTTTCGTGCCCAAGTCCGTGAGGGGCCTGTCAGCACGACCTAGACTTCTCTGCAGAGCCCCGCGAAGTAGGTTTCACTGAAACCCTGAGAGGAGCATCGTGCAGTAGTCCGTGAGGGGTTACAATGTTGGGAGCAAATCTCAAGAGAGCATGTTCCCCGCGTGTGGACATGGGGCCATCATGAGGCTGAGAATCAGTCCCAACAAACTCAAGGCTGCAGCTTCAAAGGCTGATCAGAAACCGGGATCCTTCTGCGGCGGCAACATCGGAAGAAGCTGGGGAACTGGCCCGGTTTGAAGTGACAACCGAGCTAGACTCATACATTGAGCAAATTGTCAGGTCTATGACATAAAAGCTATGTGCCACTGATGCTACCGATGAATAGCAAACTTTTGATCCCACGTGGCGGCGCGGACTTTGTGGCGTCTTGCTCCATTTCCCCAATGTTGTCCGCAACAAATATAGGCCGTTTCTTGTTTAGGTTCTTGGACCCCTCATTCTTGCATTGATTCTCCAACTCCATTGGCTTTTTTCGTTGCTGCCGTCTCCTTGCAGAGAAGCATCACAATCTTACGACCTTAAGCTTCATATTGAATTACTTCTTATGGGCTCATAAAACACCCGACAATAACCGCATCAGACCGTTACAAGGACAAATTACTTCGAAATTCTTAGATGTCGGTATAGAGCAATCGAGGCTTTCAAGGTTGTGATGAGAGTTGCGGGGTACCGGCGAGGCGCGCGGGGTACGTGAAGTCTAAGACGGTAAGGCTATGTGCGGCATTCGGTTTCCTCTCCTGACTTTGACAAATGTGCCGGTTCCAGCCAGAGATGCAGTGTGACAAGGTGAGATTTGGACATTCGATGATGACGATAACGCTTTTCGGCATGTTCCAAGTCTCTAGACCAATGTCAATTACAGAACAATGACTGTTCAATGACTGTTAGAGAGAAAATGGCGTTTGTGGATGGTACTACCAGGTTTCTTCAGGGTAGATTGATATTGGTTCATCAAACATCCCATCTGGCTTACTGAAAATAACCCGAATCCGAAGTGCAGCTTGATCAGTAAATGTACACAAAAGTGCCGCATTGATAGCCCTCTGTCGAAGAAATGCAGTCAGCATAGCGCAGCCCGACATTGGCCAAGTCCACAGCAATGGTGTTGGTAGAAAGAAAGGACGGTGTCTCAAGAGAATGTCGGGCCGAGCGGGGCGAGCGGCCCGAGCCCGATAGGGCGGACCCCGCCCGGCCAAAAGTGGAGTTCGTGGTGGATACCTATGCCGCCTAACCGCCGGTTCAATAAGCCGAGAGGGACGGCGGAGGGGGAACTCTTTTCCTAGATGAACGTTTCTGTGCGCGCTTTGCCCCAAGAACTCACATACAGCGCGACTATCCAACCGGGTTCTGCGGTCAACATCACAATCATCTGAGCTGAAACCACGTCAAAGCAGCATTTCTGCTTCTGCTGCGGGCTGCGAGTGGCAGACTTTGGCTTACTGGCTCCAATGTTAAGATTGGCAAAGAGCAGCACAAGAAGAACAAGGTTTTCATTGGAAATTGGTCAATCATGAGATTAGCCTATTTCCTAGCCCCGGCGTACCAGAAAGTCGGGTCGGGCATCAAGCAATGCCAAGTGAGTACAGCTACGCTCAACCTCATTGTCGACCATGAGCGTGCATTATTGCGGGGAATCGAGGATATCTTACCACAATGCACAATCAAAATCTCAATTCAAATGATCGGATAAGATTAGCGAGGGCTTAGAACTGCGTCTCAGCCTTCGTACGCCTGCTTGCGGGCTTCGAGATGTTACAAGTCGGAAAAGATACTTTTCATGTTTTTGAGTCTTGAACTCAAAAATCTTCTGAATCTCCTTTCTCGATATTTCAAGTAATGGGTCCTTAAATTCGCTTAACTCATGGTAAAATGCAATTTCCGAGACTTTGAGGCGGAGAACTATGTATGTGAGGTGATGTCGCGAAATTCGCTGTGTCTACGTACAGCTGACGACAACCTAGTGGATCTCCATGTTTACACAGTGTGTCTGCACGATACACCCCTAAGTGGAGTTGATCTGGTCTTCAGATTGCCCTCTCCACAAGGCCCAAGCAATCTTACTGCTTGTTCACAGACATTCAGACGAGCTTAGGCCCGAACCACATCAGATGGGAGGAGACAACCTGGCTCCTGCACGGCGACCACGAGATTAATTTTCACCTACCACATGCTTCGAGATTGGAATGATCAATGCAGTGAGAGCTGCGTTCAGAACAGATCATCAAGCTCACGAGCATCCGGCTGTTGATGTGCCCAATCGTTATGTCTTTCTTGTCAGCTCTGAGGAATGAATGCATCAAGTTTGAAGTACGACTGACGGCTATCGTTTGGTGATGTCGTTTATCAGCTGTTTCGTGGCTCCAGGGACCACTACCACATCGAGGGCCAGACGGCGTTAGGGCATACAAGAGACTCCGGTCCTTTTAGGGATATGCCGCTGTTGCAAGCTCTGCTTTTTCTTTCCCTTTTGCTTCTTTTTTCTCATCTAGTACGTGCATACAAGGCTTGAGGATAGGCAGAGTAACGATAGAGAAATGCGGCACCATATGTGCTGGACCCGTCTCGAAATCGACGGTGCAGACCAAGCCTTGAAGTTTTCAATTGCGCCTAGTAGTCTCTCCCCCGTATACAATTGGTCCATAAAGCATGAGGTGATCGAATTCTGCTCGATCAGATGTCTATATCATACGGATAGATACAACTTCACCAAATTTCAAAGGCCCCTTTCCTAGCCATGCCAGGAAATTTCTAGCGCAGACAACAAGCGTAACGTATGCGATTTAAGATCGACAAAGACAAGACATTTCTTGGGTCATTTGTTTGGCCGGCATCCTTCCCTGCCAAGATGCAGCTTGAGTCTTCGGATCAAGTCCAGCCAGCCCCTTGCCAGAAGGCTGAAGATCCGAGACACACTTTCAAAATTCAAGCGACGTGATTCGTGAAGTGTCCGAGGGGGGAATCTAGCCCGGAAATCGATCGTAGGGAGGACCAGATAGCCATTCCAAAAGTCCCAACGCTGTGGTAATCCTATTTCCACGACATGTGTGCCTCCCCTGCACACACGATCATGCAAAGGCACAGAAAGCCAGAGGATCATCGTTGGGGGTGGAAGCAGCGCCGCATGCGCTCAGGTGTGCATATTTCCACCGCATTGAGGAATTGCTCAACTCACGTCATATTGAATGAGGCGCACACTTCCTTCTACGAGAATGAGCATGGGAGAGATGTTGAACTCCACATCAATGTGCTCCTATTGCTCCAACTGCTTGCTTGGCAGGATATGTGAGTTTACTGATTACTGAGTCGTAACCTCTACGACTCGATTATTGATGCATCTGTCCAAGATGAGAGACTGATCTTTCCAATCCTCAAAGCCTCACTGCTGACAAGGACCAGATAGCTGCCTCAGAGATTTTGATTCTCTGTCTTACCAAGGTATCCAGATTGAACTAAGTCAGCATGCCAGCAAAGGCAGTCCCCCATTCCCTGAAATGCCATTGTTAGTGTAACAAACAACCTGAGCTGTAAGATCGCTACATTCTTGAGAGTTGAGACCAATCTTCTGAAGGAGTCAGGCTCCAGCCACCGCGCAGTCAGTTTCTTTGTCTCCGGAGCCAATATACAATCAGCGTCCACCCAGTGCGGGCTTGACGTGACATGGATATTGTTCATCAGTTCGATGCGAGGCACGAGGGTAGATGTTTGCCACTGCTCAAAACGGAAGCTGGCCCTTGAATAGTTGTTCTAGCTCATCTTTCAGAAGGCTTCTCACGAACACCACTTGCGGCACTGCGCCTTGACCGGGAATCTCACTTCTAGGGAAGCAAACGAAAGTGTGCAAGATATTCAGTAAACCCATTCGATCGGCCAAGTTCTCTACGCAAAGTATATCAACATCAAGCGGCGTACAACGACGTACGATCAGCACAATGGCGCGGTTTCCAGTAGCCCGGCTGCTCCTGGCATTGCTAGCAACGGCTTTCACCAACGCGCAACTTACCGATCAGTCGCAGTACAGCATCCCTTGCGTGATGCAATACGTCGGCTGTGTCCTCATTCCAAACTTCAACACGGTCTTCAGCCGTCTACTGGGCGACGCTACTCTGACTCCTGGCAAGTGCCAGCGATTCTGCAGCGATCTTGGTTCGACGTACGGAAGCCTATACGACGGTTACTACTGCAGATGTTCAATTGTGCCCGAGACGGTAGCGCCTGTCATCGTTACAGTAGCCGAAACTCTATGCAACAGAGTGTGCCTGGGCGATTCGAACGCAAGATGTGGTGGTGACCCGAATTATCTCAATTTGTACAAAGCGGTTGCTACGTGCGGAACCAGCAGTACCACTGCCACGACATTGTCTTCATCCTCGACGATGACCTCTCAGACAACCACGGACACGCCTTTGACATAGTCGTCACCGACGTCAACCTCCTCCGTCTCCTCGTCATCTTCGTCCTCCTCGACGGACTCAACAACGTCGACCTCAACAACCTCAACGACCTCGACAACCTCAACGACAAGAAGCATCCCAACGTTCCCAGTCAACACCCTAGTTCCCGCCCCCCTCGCACCAGCACGGTACATAGGTTGTGGCCCCCTAGATAACTCCATGGTCAGCGACGTCGATCTCCTCTTCAACCCCTTGGTGGCGAATCAACCAGTCGACTGTCAACAGTACTGCAAGACCAACAGGCGAACGATCACCATGATGTCAAAGTTTCTCTGCATTTGCAGTATCCTAGTGCCGGGAGCGGTAACACCGTTCTCATCGGAAATTCTCCCAAACGATAACTACTGCACAAATCCGTGCAGCTTGTTCCCCTCGGCGCCTTGTGGCGGTGCGATTCCGTTTGAGCTAGGCGCACCGGTGTACACCGTGTACCAGCTGGACGAGAGCCTCCTCAACTCCACGAGTTCGAGTTCATCTTCCACCATCTCCTCTACTTCGACTACGTCTTCTCTTTCGTTGAGTTCGGATACTCCGGCTTCTGGGACCAGTACGAGCTTTAGTAACAGCATGCTTTCGAGTACATCAAGCCTACCAGCCAGCCCAGTAATCTCAAGCACTTCTCCATCATCGTCGGCGTCATCTTCAACATCGTCCCAGGGATCATCAAGCAGCGTCAGTTCGCTGTACTACTCAAATACAACCTCTCTAGCGACAACTTCAAGCCAGTCAGCGACCTTGAGCACTTCAGCCTCGACTACACCAGCGTCAAGCGTTCCCAGCAGCGGATCCCCCCTCACAACTCTACCGCTTTCTTCAACATCTCCTACTTCAGTCTCTGCTTCAACCCCTTCCGAGACGTCGAGCGGCAGCGCTCCATTGTCAACTACGTCTCCTGCCTCGACAACGAGTAGTGGATCCAGTACCCGCACGTTGCCAACCACGGATCCCCTCCCGATAGATACGAGGTCTACAAGTCCTACTCTCGCGTCCACAAGTAGTCCTCCAGTGTCGAGCACTGCGTTCCTTCTCACAGTCACCGTACTGAATCAACCTGCACCAAGTCAAACCCTTAACCCCTAGGTGGATGAAGTGCGAGGAAAGAATTTTGTAAACATATCTTCAGTAATCACGTAATGTCATTAAATGTAGAGTTATATCCACCTAGAACAATCCCCCGGGGAGGAATGAATTTCAAAAGACGAGCTATATTTGAAAGATTTATTTGATTTTTACTTCATACCTAGTCAAATTGAATAGCTCGTTATGCTTCAAGTGCATTGGTTTGACTTTGCGGTTCAATTGGAATGGTCCTGAAGGCCCCATTACCAGGTAAGAGAGAGAGATCTGGCTTTAGACGAGACATTCTGGCAAGAGGATTGTAAAGTCTGAGACGGAGACCCATACGAAAAGGGCGTTTGCTAGCATGAAGATGAATAAAGCCCATCAACGTACGACCCCGCAAGAAAGGCTATCAGTTCATGCCTCATCGTCTTTGCATTTAGATAGATAAATGGCACACTTATACTCATTCAACAAGTCTTAACCTGCCCCTTCTCTACGAAGCGCATTCTCCACTTGCCCCCGTCGGGCCCGGGGACATGAGGGCAAGCAAACTACCAGTCCAAGGCTCACCGTAACGTCAATTTTGGTGAAAAGAACTTTCGTTGAGCACATAAGCGTAGTTCAAAAGTGTATTAGCAGCTTCCCTTGCATAGGCCAGCCTTTCACATATTTCATTTAGTTCAAGCGTGTATCGCCCAGAACTTACTGTTCACTTGAACTGGTTATTGTGTCGTTTCTGTGTCTTCGGAGTTCTATATAGGCGAGTAGTCCTTGTCTTCGCATGGTCCAAGTAACCTCGGGAGCGAAGAGATCGGGGAGCCCGGAGGTAGACCATCAAGCTTAGTGGTAAGATGAATAGGTATCAGCGGGTACTCTAGCAGCCCCTCTGGAGGCAAAGAATGACTACGGCATGTATAATATATCAGGGGAGTTGGACGGATATTGAATGGCGTGGGAATCGCATGCTCATTTTCTTTGATGATTTATCACATTCTCTTATTTTGTGTTCAAGTAACCAAAACCAAGCTTTTTACACAACACTCACAGCAACACCACCTGCTCGATCAGACTCCAAAAGCAATTCAGTCCTACTCATGAATCAATACATAATGTGGAAGCCGTGCATCCAAACCCAATTTCGAGCGTAGATAGACTAGAGTCCTCACCCAAACGCCCGTCTGCCATCCAAGCCGCAACAAGCAGCATGTCACCGCACCCCACAGTCCCCACACAACCGATCAGCCCCGCAAATCTCAAATGATCCCTCGTCGCCCAATGATAACCCTCAATCTCAAAGCGGTGAGTCCGCCAAGCCACAGCTAGTCCCCACCCGACGCGGCAGAATCCCCAGACAAGCTCCGCCTCGGACCAAACCCTCACCTAAAGCTCCATATCGCAACCAACACCCTCAATCCCACAACCACTTCACACCCCCCCATTCCTATCACCATCAATCCAAACCAGGCATCATCTCTTCAAAGAAAAGACCGTAATAAAGATACAGAGAAAGACAAAGCCGCAATGGCGCCCTCCCTCCGCGCCCTCCTTCAAAACCTATCCTCCCTCCTCCCCCACCTCTCCCCCATCACCAACGACTTCACAGGCACATCCTCAAGCCTCGCAACACCACCGACCACGTACGAACCACTCTACGGCGCGCCAAAGTGCCCAATCGACGGCTCCGCCAGGAACGCATGCTGCCACGTCTACCCCTCCAGTCGCCTCCTCCTCACCCAATTCTGGGATGACACCGCACACGCCGCCGGCGCAGAGGAGGATTGGACGCTTCATGGGCTATGGTATGTTCTCTCTATTCCATCATCCCTTAGCTCCTCTTCTCGTGATTGTGATCACGTTTGCCTGGAAGCATTGCCACCCCCTGCCAAGTTAAATCCCTTCGGAAAGACAATTGAATAAGTAGGTACTTATCTAACTGGGATACGTGCAATAGGCCCGAACCATGCGATGGAAGCTACAAAGCATTTTACGGCACGGAGCCTCAGTTTACTAACATCACCGATATCCTGAAGCATTACGGTCAAGATGACCTCCTGGCTTTGATGGAGAGATACTGGGTAGCAGCATAGTAAGCCCCTTCCCCTCCCGTGGTCCCCCACTCCGGCCCCCCTCTTCCCCGTCTCCGTCCCCGTCCCCGTGCATCCCCGGCCGGGACCAAGCAGCAATTCCCTTCCGGCCCATCATCGGCCGAATCCAAACACTCAATCAACAATGCTAACAAACACCCTCCCTCGTAGCGGCACAAACAACAACCTCTGGGCCAGCGAGTACAACACCCGCGCAAGCTGCATAAACACCCTCTCCTCAACCTGCTACGACACCGCATACGCCCCCGGCATCGAAGTCGTCGACTACTTCACCCGCGCCTTCTCCCTCTTCCGCCAACTCGACACCTTCACGGCGCTCGAGAGGGCCGGCATCACGCCCTCGACCTCCAAGCGCTACGCTCTCGCCGAGGTGACCAGGACGCTGGAGAGGCTGAGCGGCGGCCGCGTGGTGCTGCGGTGCTCCGGACAAGGGCGCGACGTGCTTCACGAGGCGTGGTACAGCTATTCTCTAATGGGGAGTCTGCAGACGGGACAGTTTGTTCCCGCGAGCGACCTGGGAAGCTACGGTGACGCGAGTAACTGCGCAAGGGAGGTAAGGTACCTGCCCAAGAAGTGCAAGGGCAACTGCCCGAATGCGGAACTATAGAGCTATTGTCGAGCTCGGACTGCGCTTTGGTTATGATATGCACGATGCTCTTGGGACAATGTTTGGTTTACACAATGGGATATCTGCTTTTGGAAACTGCTTCTGGGAATACTCGCCAGGCGTTTGGACAGGGAATGGGGAGTTTGGTCCGGGCCATCAGTGATTTCCTTCTGTCCGGGACCGAGAATTGTAGTGCTGGTCTCCGGCAATCATGCTGTAACAAGTCAGTTGTTATAAAACTCGGTATGCTCGGCATTGCCGATGCGATCATCTTCAATACTCTTCTGTTGAAAAACTGTCGGCAAATGACTTTGGTGTTTCAGCCTTCTCGTTGGAGGTAATTGTCCGTGGAGTTTTTCGGATAGCCTAACGCCGACGAGGCTGGAATACCGAGGAACAACTTGAAACCGTCCTTTGATTTGGGATGATGAAGTCTAACCGTCCCTTTGATGGCTGTCTCCCAAACTCAGAGCCCAAAACGATTCTCGAAAATTACAGCGGCGTTTTCCGGAATTCGATTGCAGATAGCACCAAAAATGCTGGTGTGTCCGTTCGCACGTGTCTTGACCTCATCCGCAGCTTCTAGCCTTGACGTGAAGGATTCTTCCTCAGACGTCGACATCTCCCCTTTTGCCTCTACGTAGTAATACCAGCGTGCCAGCCTTGCATGTAGCCGTCGAGACAGGAGTGGTGTAGGTAGTCATGGCAAGGTCTTGAAGAACACGGATGCATGCCTTATCGGACCGACCGTGGAAACTAGCGCACGCTTGTGCCGATCTGGATTAGAGCGTGTGGAGGAGGAAGAGTGGGCTGAGACGGACGCCGACGCACAGCACAGCATGGTGCTATGCGAACGTGCCATGGTCGGATTGGGCGTGGTACAGTGTCCTGTCATGCCTGGCTTCTTTGGAAAGTTGTCGAGGCATCTCCGCAGCCCCGACATTGGGCGCTTGCCCGAGCGCCGGTTGAGTGATCCGATAAGTTGATAATGACCCCCCCTAGTTGAGGTGAGAGTACCGTGCACGGCTCTAGCCTAATACGGTTAAAATAATAGTTAAGGTGAGAGTACTGTGCACGGTTTTAGCCTAATATGGTTAGGGTTAGAGGTTAGGATCGGCTAGGGTTAGAGGTGAGTGATCCGATAAGTTGATAATGACCCCCCCTAGTTGAGGTGAGAGTACCGTGCACGGCTCTAGCCTAATGCGGTTAAAATAATAGTTAAGGTGAGAGTACCGTGCACGGTTTTAGCCTAATATAGTTAGGGTTAGAGGTTAGGATCGGCTAGGGTTCGGGTCATTAGCTAGGATTCGGGTTATGGATAGTCTTCGGGTTCCTGGAGTATGTATTTTTCCGTTACTTTTGGGTGAAGTGCACGGGACTCTCACCTCAACTAGGGGGGGTCATTATCAGTTTATGTGTAGACTCTTAGAGGTTAGGATCGGCTAGGGTTCGGGTCATTGGCTAGGATTCGGGTTATGGATAGTCTTCGGGTTCCTGGAGTATGTATTTTTCCGTTACTTTTGGGTGAAGTGCACGGGACTCTCACCTCAACTAGGGGGGGTCATTATCAGTTTATGTGTAGACTCCGCTGGTTCGCTGTCGGCATTTGAGGAGAAGGAAGGGGGAAACGGGGTGGAGAAGCGACGGAATGCAGGCCATTTCTCTGGGCGCTGTCATCGACCATGATCAGAGCAAGGGCTCCTTGGTCTTTGTATCCGTACTCCGTATACATCTTTCGGTGCTGGTGCTCAGGTCGCCGTGGACCTCTTCGTGGAGATACAGGCCTCCAATACGAGTGAAAGCCGGTGTTTCTCAAACCCCATCTCACAGGCCTAGGAAAACCACAGCGGGTGTCAAGAGTTCCGGTGCCACGAGGTGGACAAGGTGAGAATAGCGAGGGCTGGAGACGGGCAGATTCTTCAGCCCTGCCAGAGATTTTCAGAGACCAGAGGGCAGTGCGATGTAACCTGTCCAACGCAAGGACCGTGACCAAGTTACCAGAGCCCGTGGTCGAGTTCAATAAAAAAAAAATCATTGCCCCTTGTCTCATGTGTTGGATCCAGCTGCTGCTGTGCGTAGCTATTCAGAGAATGCCATTTCATGCTGACAAGAGCGAATTCCTCGTTCGCGGTGCCTCCTCTTCTTCTCCCCTCGTCCATAGTCCACGGGTGTACCGGCATTCGCAGACGGGGGCAGTGTTAATGCCTGTTAGCGTCGACGGCTTCTGAGGCGCCGGCAGCTAACAATGTTGCCTCATAAGCTGCTTCTTTGGTCTCCGCCACAACGGGGCTTCTGCTGGTGCCGTTGAATTATTGACAAAACTTGAGCCCCGATGTGGGCACAAGACACCGATCTGAGATGCGCCCAAAGTTAGGAGCTCGATTGGTTTCAATGGCATTCCAAATGGTCACCGTGTTGCGCTGATGCAAATGAACTCCCTGGTGACGAACGACAGCTGAGCAGCAAACTCTGGGTATAGCCAACTCGTGCACTGATGATCAAGCTGCAAACGGCTTCTTGCATTGGCGAAGGAGGGTGGCCACCGAAAGGTCGTGGTCTGATAGGTGGGCTGAAGCGAATGGAAGCATGATGGAAGACGCTTGGAAGGTGGAAGGTTTTCCTCATGCGCCATTCTAGGGCGATCCGGGGACTGGCAAGCCCAGGGGTTAATTGATTGAGGGTGGTCAGTGTGAGTCTTTGCAATGAACTGAGCAAAGATTGCTTGCGATTCGCAAGATTGCCAAGTCCAAGGCTCCGGGACACGGAAATGCCCACCAGCGTAAGTTCAAGATGGCCACGACCGCTACGTTGGTGGGTGAGGACAAGAACCGACCATCTGTAACCATCGAGCGATAGCCCACCAGCCGCCATCGGTTAGAAGGATCTCGATCCCATTCGGTGGGTTCTCGTAGCATGCTTGCTGCAGTTACCAAGGTTTAGTGCTATATCTGCATCCGTACGTGCCTACTTTGAAGCAACGCGGTTGGCATTCTACTCCCAAACTACCAAGTTTTTCAGAGCCGTAAGGAAAAAAAAGATGAAAAAGCCATCCAGAACGCTCGGTCAGTGGGAATCGTCTCTGCACGTTTAGTGCTCAGAGCTGGCACTTTCCGCCATCCCAAGTGTCGGACGATCACCATGTTGTCGAGACCAACAAAGTTCATGCTTTGTTGAACTACTGGGAAATAGTGGCCTCGAGCATGGGCGGCTTTGATCCGAGCCCCATTGAGAGACGAGACCGCCGGTGCTGAGAGGGGCTTTTTGGGGGCAGAACCTGGCAGGGCTCCATCTGTACCGCGCGCTATCGACGTTGCCAGCAGCAAGTTGTGAGGAGGTTGAGGGGAACAAGCAGCGTCCCAGCGTCGATGAACCCCATGGGCAAGCCATCAGTGCGTTGTGTTTGTGGCTGCTGTCGACGTTGTGGCTGTCGAGGTGCGGCGAGGGATGTCCCTCGGACAGTTGTTTCGTATGCCTCTAATTTTCGAGCATTGTAGTCTCATCAAAACAAGAGCCAAGAGTCGAACCGGCACTGGGTAGCCATCGTGGACTGCTCGCGCGGGAGATTCGGGTGGAACACTGTAATTATTAGTAACATTACAGGGACGATGCAAGCTGATGACAGGCTACCGCTAGCAAGTCCCGAGGATCCAGCACCGGGAGTCCAGATCAGATCAGACAATAGGCGGCAAACTTGAAAGCAACACGGCCCCATTTAAACAAAGAGACGGCGTGGCGCACTGGGTATTCGTAAGGCTCGTTCGTGTCCAGTTTTCAGGTGCTTTGCGTGCCGGTGCCGTGGTCTGGGTGGGCAAATTCTGGCCGCGATGACAAGTCGGACTGGGCGAAGTCGAGGAACGGTGGAGGACTATCACGAGACGGTCAGCGGAGGTGGCCTGCCAATCAGGCGTGCATGTCGTAGACAGACAAGACATGTATGATGTCGGCAGTGTGTATCCGTAGGGCACGAAATTTGCATCCGAACGAGGAGCGAGGAAGTATTCCGCCCAGAGAATTGCATAGTAGTTGAGCAGTCAAAGTGAGGCGAATAGGAAACCTCGGATCGACCTCAAGATGCGCCTCGGCCGACTGCGAGTGAAACGTATTTGTCGGGTACAGCGCCAGAGCAAGGACAGCAACGGCAGGCAACAGCAGCAATCTGCCATCTGCCAGCGGCCAGAGGCTGCAAACTCCAGGCGTACTAAAGTACCGTATGGCCAAAATGTGGTGGAGAGATACTTGTTGAAAGCTGAGAGTGACGGGCTCCGTCCGAAATGCAACTCATCCCATTCCGCAGGTGGGCGAGAGGGGGCAGCGCAGGCTGCAGTGAGCCAACCGACAGGCTGGTTTTTGGTACCTCGGTTTTTTCCCAGCGCAACGGACACCGGTCACCGACGACGAAAGCGGACTGGATTGGCTTATTCGTTTTGGATTGGGCGTTGTAAGCGACTTTTGGTCTTGGACAATGAGCGCCCCAGCCTTCGTACGACGTTGCAGGCGGCGTGTTCCGTGTGTTTGTGTAGTCGTCACATCAATAATCACCTCGGATCCTGCCTGCTGCCACTTGGCTAAGCCCTTGGCCTGATGATGTTTGGCATCCGAAGTGGACGGAGTAGTGTTGCTGGTTTGTTGTTGAACTTGATGTCCCTGGGATCCTCTGCATTGACCGGGGAAATTTGTTGCGTCTCGCACAATAAGAGAGAGGAATCATGAACAACAAGAAAATGGCGGGGATGCCTTGAAAGTGAGGAAGTAACCAAACATGATGGTAAGGTAAGGTACCTACGTACATACACAGTAGAATGTGAGGTGGTCCATCGGCGCGGAGGTAAGAACAACGGGGCTTGACGAGAGGGGAGAAAGATGGAAGGACGGGAGGTGTACACAGTACGTACCCAGCACATCACTGTGGGGAAACATGCCAGGAGGAGGTGCTCCTTCACCCTTTCTTGCCCATTGGTCCTGCCCATTTTCGAGTGATTCCTGTGGTTTGTCACCAGACATCCGCCTTGCCCCCACACAGTGCAGAGCGAGGTCCGTCCTCATCCTCCAAGTGCGCTACTCCCAACCGGGACTAGTAAGTAAGCTGCAATGGGCCTAGCAAACCCAGAATGGATCCACTTGACAACCTAAGCAAGGAAAGAGGCCCTCACGTCCTCTCCGTTCCTTCCTGGCTGCCACTGCCCGCTGGTAGGTACCTACCTTCCATAGGTATTGCAGTGTGGCTGTCCTGGGCTTTCCTGCCGTCTCTGTCGTCCCTCTCGAGTCTCCCGTTCGCCGTCTCTTTTTGCCCGGCAGGTGCCCACTCTCCATTCTTGCCCTGTCCCTTCCTCTTTTCCACTCCCATTTCCCTCCCCTTCCCAGTCCATCCACCCTCCTCCTCTTTCCTTCCGTCCACTTTCCTTCCGCCCACTCAAACACACCACTTACCACGCAATTCTCGAACCTGCAACTCACTCTCCCTACCCGACCGACCCTCACCGAGAAGAATCGTCGAGTTTCCCCTTCATCGTCTTCGGTCTGGGGTTTCTTCTCCGACAAACCGACGACACTTTCGCACGTTCATCGACACATTCGACTCCTGGGCAGACTTTTCACGCAGCAGGCTTTCTGCACAGACAAAAGGAAAGGGTTGTAACGGGCGTCGCAGCCCCGGATTTTGGCACCATCCCCCGCGTTTCCCTCCCAGCGACTGCATACAGAAAGGGCCGAATACACACTCCATCCCTCGCCAACACAACTCCACGGGTCGCTCCCATTGTCCCAGAAGCCCGTTTCCATCACTCTGCACCCTCTCTTATCAATCCTCTTTCCCCGCAAAACTCAATCAACGCCCGCTAGACCTTCATTGTCGATGCCAGCGCCCCTACAGAGCCGTCGCCGTCGCTCGGAATAATCATCACCCATCTGGTCTGCTTGTCTCAGAGCGACCGTCGACCACCGACGACAACAACCGCCACAACGTCTTCACCGTACGTCGCCACCATGACACAGGCCGTCAAGCGGGCCTGCGACGCCTGCCATCGTCGCAAGGTCAAATGCGACGGCGTCAATCCGTGTCGCAACTGTCATACTGCACAGCTGTCTTGCACCTATAATGCTATTCCTCAGAAGAAGGGTCCCAAGGGCTCCCGTGCAAAGGTCATTAGCGAATTGAGGGAAACACAGCGTCAGACCAGTTTGTCCGCAAAGGTTCAAAACCGCATGAACGGCATTCCGAATCCTCCAGGCCCTGTCAGCTTGGCCCCAACCCCCGGTCTGCTCTCGAGCGAACTCGTCAAAGAATGCATCGACTTTTACTTTGCCAACCTGTACGAAAAGATGCCCATCCTCGATCGTCGCCAAATCGACCAGCAACTCCCATTCATGGAGCAGAACCGCGACACCTACTGCCTGCTGACCTCGCTGTGCGCATTCATGATGTTGCAGCCAGGAATGTCCATGCCAACAGGCGATCCTTTCAACCTCGATGTCATGCCCGGTGCCACCATCGTCGCAAGCCAGTTGCTTTTGGAGGAGACCTTGCAAGTTCGCAAGGGCTACGACTACCTCGACAACATCAGCTTCAACACTCTTGCCACAAACTTCTTCATATATGGCTGCTACCATGGTATCGAACTGCACGACAAGGCCTGGTTCTACCTTCGCGAGGCTTCTACCATGATGCACCTCAACGGCATGATCAAGGAGGAGACGTACCACGGCCCCCAGTGGGATAACGCCGAGTCGTCTCGGAGAAGGCGGCTTTTCTGGCTGTTTTACATCATGGAGAGGTAAGACCCTGTCCTTAAATGCTCAATCAACTGCCACTCTTTTCCATCTACTAACCGCTTGTCCTTGCAGATCTCACGCCATTCAGCGCCAGCGACCTTTGACTTTGCAAGCCACCATCAACCCGCCCAACTCCGCCGATGACCCGAGTGACCCACTCAGCCACCAGCTGAACAGCTTCATCATGCTGGTGAACCTGTTCCGCCCCTTCGACGATGCCTTCACAGCTATTTGGAACAAGACGCGCACCAATCTATATGTGTCTAACCTGCAGAAGCAATTGAACGAGGTCCTTCCCACCTACCTTTGCCAAGATGGTCAGCTATCCGACCTTCGCACCAACCAGCAGTGGCTCAAGAGTACTGTCTGGCAATTAACCCATGGAAATTCGTCCAACGAAGACAACATGAACTTCAACTACCCAGTTGACCTCTCCCGCGAGCTTCTGATGACCCTCGCCTCTCACTTCCCTGGACAAGGAATGGAGTTGATGAGCTCCGGCTTGGTATGACTTTTCAGATCTGAGTTTATTTCCCTCCTGTTGCTAACCCTGTACACAGATTGAAAAGCTTTTCGAGATTAGCTGCAACATGACCGACTTCCTCGCTGTTCAGCCCGCCGCGCGGGATCCATTCACCGTCGGCCCCCGGGAGCAACTCAACCAGACCCTCAATATTGTTGCCGTCCTCCGCCATGGCGATCATCGCTTCCTGCCGCTGTTGCTGAACAAGGTTGCCGACATTATGCCTCGTCTGACCAACCCGATGCTGCAAAACGCGCCCGAAAATTCTAACATGGGCAACATTGACATCTTTGATGGCTTCGGCAATGCGGGCATGGCACAACCTCCATCTCAGATGCAGATGCAGATGGATACCGACTACGAAAGGAAATTTTCCGTTGCCGATTACGAAAAGAAGTATGGCGTGTCCGACATGAACAGCAACGGCAGTGAGGCCAATACCATTCCTGCCACGTCTGCCAGTGCATCATCCGTTCCTCCAGCGACTACTGCGGATATGAATTCGCCTTTTGCCAGCAGTTCGCCCGCCATTATGTCTCCACCAATGGAGTATCCCCACAACGGAATGAACGACTATGGATGCACGCCGATGCCCGATATGGTCATGAGTCCGGCCGGCCAAAACGGATCGGCGATGAACAGTCAAAGCAACATGAACAATCAGCATCAACACCAGCAATCGCATCACATGATTCAGAACCACATGACGCCACAGCAAATGCAGCCCAATATGGGCCAGCATCACATCCACAGCATTCAGCAAGGGCAGAACATGGGCAATATCAGCCCACCATCAGTTCAGTCCCAGCAGTCGATGCCAACATCACATCCTATGGGACCAGGCGGAAACAACCTCATGAATTCCATACCGCGTCAACAGCCGCAGCGCGCCAGTAGCTATGCTATCCCGCAACAACCTATACCACGCACCGTTGGAGACTTCCACGCACTGCAGCGGGCCAATTCCGATATGCCTGGTCTCTCCGGCATAAGTACGGAGATGGATTTCAATACCTTGCGGTGATGTCGTCTGTAAGCGTCTAGCGTGTATTCAGATTGGGACACCTCGAACACATCGCTTTTAGTTGTTGTTCACTTCATTTCTTTTCTTTGTCAGAAGCGCTGGCTATCTCTATCATGTTTTACCATTTTCTAGATCTTTGCTCTTTTCGCATTCATTCCACCATCTTCGGGATGGGGCGCGGGTTGACACCGCCGCCACTTGAGGATCAGCAGGGACGGTAGCAAAACCAAAAAAATTAGGTCCCTTGGGTTTGGGGACTTATGTTGCGAAACATGGACTTCTTGTATAGGCTTAGGGTCATGGACACTCTCGCATCTGCCGGTTGGGGCATGGGAACAGGAGTTTTCAAGGCGTTTGAAAGTGTTTGCAACGTCAAGAGGAGGGAATTAGGATATATGAGCATGGCCGACATGGGAGCGGGTATTTCGACTACGGCCGAAGCTTGGTTGCGCAGGCAGCGGCATTTCTGCCGACTCCCGTGATCGAAATGAGAATTAGGAACTTGTCAAGTCTGCAAGCTTGCAATATTAGCATGCGTCTGCCTCTAAGGAGACTGGATAGACGAATTGAAGACATTAGATTGACTTTACTTTGTCTTCGCCCTCGTGGTGTGGCCCCATGTGAATGTGATTGCTATGGGTTATGAGGTACATACTAACCTTGCCCCTTCCCCTGGCTTACTCCGGGCTAACATGAGATATAATGCTTTAGATCCACGTTGTGTCGTCACCTCACAGCGAGCAAAACGTCAGCCCACAGCCTCGCAGCCCAAATATCTCTTTCTCGTGCTCGGCGATGCGTATCAAGAACCCTTTTCACCACCGCGGGAGACCACTTACTCCATGGCTCCCATACCCCTTTATAGTACCCGTATATTATCTTCGTCTCGCTGGCTCCTTCATCTTGACCGTCATGACTCGCGTGTGAGCATAAAGAACTCAGATAGCAGCGGTCAGCTTGCTGTGTCTGGAATGAAAGCTGCTCATCTTCCTGTTGCTGTTTTCTATCGGTCGAATTCCTATTATGGGCTGCCACTTGAGATTGGATACTGATCGTAGACCCAATCTGGCAAAGCGTCCTCTCCGCTTGTTCAACGTCACCAGCATCGAGAAGGGCAGTTGCCACGCCGAGCAAGATTCTGCAAGAGAGCTGGTAGTTGTCTTGTCTCAAGGCCTCCGTCGCGGCTGCGGTGTATCCCCTGATGACGGCGCGAAACTCGCCCCCGTCCACGTTGCCGAGGAGTCTGAGCAGGGAACACCGCATGATGAGGACATCTAGGGCATGTTCGCTGTTGAACCCCGCCTCAGTCTCGAATTGCAGACATATTACGGCAAACACACTCCTCAACGTCTCAAGACGGATCTCTTGCGGGAGGTCTCTTAGTTTGGACCATACAACGCTCAAAGGGTGCCCCTCGCCTAGAATCTCGCAGTGAATGGCATGGATGTACCGGATAGAATGTTCCAACACCTGGATATTGCCCTGCAACGTGAGGATATTCACAAGCATGGAATAATAAAACCGCGGTTCGCGAATCAGGAGGACGTGCCGGAAGGAAGCGAGCGCGCGGCGGAGGTTGCGTAGGCCCGTGGGGATCTGGTTCCGTTGGAGCAGGCCTGGGACTTTTCCTATTTCTGTGAGGGTCTGTACGACGTGGACGAAGTCGTTTTCGCAGAGGTGTGCGTCGTCAAGGACCCAGGTGCCGGTTTGGAAGGCGGAGGTGTGGTATGTGCTGAAGAGGTGGAGGACGTTGGACTGGATGTCTGTGTCTAGGGACGGGGAAGGGGTTTGGAGGGAGGGGAGGGGAGTGATGATGGTTGGGGATGCGGAGGAGGCGTTTAGCACTGGACTTCGACTTGGGGACGGCGAAGGTGTTCTGCATGTGATTTTACGCTTCAAGGTGGTGGCGGTGGTACTCTTGCCCGGCGTGTGTTTTCGCTTGATAGTAGTGTTATGCAGGTCGGGTCTGCGCTTGAGGTACTGTTCCACGCGGTCCCAGTCGACGTCCTGGTCTTCGATGCTGAAGCGCGAGTCCTTTCCCGCCGCTTGGCGCTTTCGCTTAAGTTCTAGCATGTGCAGGACTTCCGGCTCTTTGAGCTTCTTGTCTAGGCCCCATCGAACGATGCGGGATTTGAACATCCTCTCTCTATAGAGGGACTTGATGGTTAGTTCCCATTCAAGAGCCCGAGCGACGAAGAGGAAGAAAACACATCTACTTCTTCCGTTATGAGGAGGTTACAAGTAAGTAAATATCAGCTCACGTTGCGAAGAAGAAGTGGTCTCGTTCCATGATGGCTTTCACCTCCTTCAATGATTTGCCCTCGCTTTGGTAGAGTCGGGTGATGGTGGCTTGCATGACTTTCCAGACTTCTTCCGTGGCGTACGGCGGGCTTTTGACTAGGCTGATGCCGACCGTATCAGAGCAAGCGTTTAGTATCATATCGTCGTCGTATTGGGCGGCGGCGGCCGTCGCCGGTACAAACATGGTCACACCCGATTCTGCGTGAGGGGTTTCACGATGTGTAATGGTGGAAGACTTGGGAGATCATCCACTGTAGGGCTGAAAAAGAAAAGTGAGGGAGGTTGGGGGGTTGGGGAGAAGAGCCGCGCTGTTGAGAGGGCTAGGAGGAGGATAGTTGGCGAGACGTGAGGTCGTAAGTTGCTGACGGTACGAGATAACGTTGCCGGGACCCGGGGGCAGAGCCGGGCCCCACGGCCGAGCCGCATCCAACGTTACCACGTTATCTTATTGGCTTAGAACAAAAGAACTTTGCATTTACTAGACCGGCAAAATTCGGGCTGGTACCCTGGTCAATATACTACGACTGCTTCGCGTCTTATTGGTCCTGGACAGAAAGACGTTGCATGCCTGTTGGAAGGATATTGTTGGGGGACAATTTAAAAGGCTGAAGGATCCGACAGATACTTGAAGCAGGCTAGAGGGAGCTGTCGAAACACTTTGCTAAGTCTCATCAACCCGGGAAGAAAACCAACAGTGCCTGCATGGATATTTCAGCAGCAGTATGAACATGCAGTCGCAAACATGGCACTGCTAGTGTGAGCAGCAACCGACTCTAACTGTATTCCAGAAAAATGATGGTTTCGAGTCGGCGCCGATTGATTCAGCAGCTTACAGGGTAAACTTAGGCCTTGTCACCAGATGCAAAGACTATGCGCCCATTTCTTTGGATATGCCTCGTGGATGCTTCCGTGGCGTCTTACCAAATACAGAAACTCTTAGCTAGGCAGATCGTACAGCCATAGAGAAAGAGCTGATTGGAGAAAGAGAGGCTTTGCAGGATATATAAGAAAGATGTAATACGTAGGTCCAGATGACAAATTTGCTTCGGCGCCGAGAGAGTCAGGCTGCTACAGCCGTACACTCCAACCAGCAGGTGGACTGCACCTGTATGCCTACTATGAATAGAAGCACCGCATGAATGACAAGAGTGAATAGTGACGAGGCATGTCTCTCCGATCAACGCTCATGGGACAGCTCAAGACAGCGATAAATGTCTTTTGAATTTTGTGAAAGAGTTCAGAAGAAAGCATTTTGTGTGCGGATATGCGTTATGGAAGGGAATACTTGGGCCGCCGCGATAGCAATCAGTCCGCTCTATCCGAGGGAATAGGACAAGTGGACTTTACATTTATTCAGATGTATGCCGGAGGTCATAATGTAGCACTGTATAATCCTACAGAGGCAGGCTGTCATGAATCCACCGCTCATCAGTCCCAGAGAAGAAGACCTATGAACAGCTGGCAGCGAGGCTGAACACTGTTGACCAATGTGGTGATGCTCATAAATCGGAGGTCCTAGGAGAGAGTGTCAGCAATGACTTCGCCTTCACTTATCTGGCCGTTTCTGAGATGAATCTGCAGTTTCGCTCGGCTCAGGATGACTCTTGGAGTTGATATACATGAAATATTGAAAGAATGAGGCGGAGCGTAGGATCGGATAACCCCCAAAGTGTTACCATATGAAGCCATAGACTGTTGTCTGTGGATCTAGAACCCCTTCCATTTTCAGTATGAAATAGGGAGAAGATGCCCAGGGTCGTAGGAGAAGATCTGGTCCATCATCCTCTCATCTAATTAACTCCAGTACCCGAACCTCCATAAAAAAGCTTTTTCCATTCAAGCATTGAACCCTTCACACCTCTATCCCAACACCCAAATAGACCTAATTCCAAGATGCGCTACACCGACATTTTACTCATCGCCACCACATCTGGTGCCATGGCAGCGGGCCTCGAAAACCGTGGTCTCTTAGCATGGGTTGATGCCATAGCAGAGCACAGATCCGTCACCATGGACCTTCCCACCCTCTCCGCGACTGGTATCGATGAGGACGACATCCCAACCATCACGAACACCTGCGAGTTGCCCACGCTCACAGGTGCGCCCGGCTCCATCTTGACCTCGTTCACCTCCAGACTGAAGTCTTGGACGAGCGCTCACAGCAGCGAGCTCAGCGCTGTCTGGTCCGCTTGCAAGCACGAGGACTTTGTCGGCAAGATTACTTCTCTTGCCGAGAACTACGGCCCCGTTTGCTCGGCTGTAGCAGAGTTCAGTCATTCCCTCGATGAAACTACAGTGGTTGCGACTACAACCGCTGCCGGTACTGCGGCTACTGAGACTGGAGTCGCAGCTACTGGCACCAGAGGGGCGGCGGCTGCTGCTACGACCAGCTTGCCCAACGCTGCGTCGCGAGAGACGGGGATTGTTATGGTTGCTGTTGCTGCTGCTGGAGTTGTCTTTGCTGTTATTCACTTGGAGAGACTTCTTACCTGATACCCGAGAAGGGGAGCAACGCTATCGGCCGTCTTGCGATGCGATACATGTGGCTGATGTTGAATCACATTCCTTTTGTATAACTTGACGCTCATTGAAACAGGAGGAAGTTATTCGGAGTGGATTTAGTGCATCATTCAATTTGTGATAGAGCCGGGGGGATGCACGAAGCGTCATCTTGAAGCTTGCAACAGCTTTACTTTGATTCCAAGGTTGGAGAACGGCCAATGAGATATATTGTCTTTTGAAATTTGTATCCTTCTTTCCCTGTGTCTTTCCTAACAACATCAATACTCTTACGTCTAGATTTGCTGCCAAGGTGTCAAGCTTTGTTATTCTACTTTAATACCGATGTTGCCTTCCACAAGACAGCATACACCCAGGTTGGACATGAAGTCGCATATTTTTGACGAGCGAGATTTTGTGTGACAGACAACATGTTTGCCGCCCAACACCCCCGTCTAGCTCCTCTCCTGCCCGCCCAATTCGAACAAACATCTATAGACAGAAACCCTGCGCCCCCGTGAATGTCCCATGCCCACACCGCCGTGTCGTTTCCCCCTCTTCTCCATTCGTTTTCCACGGATAACCCCAGTCCTCACTGTACCTCTCGATCAGCCGTCTACCTATTGCGAAGAACATCCTGAGTTCCAGTCATGTTCTGAATGGATTAATCTCTGTCCCGCTGCAACAATGACGCCGAGACTGCACGAGCTGACGGCAACTCAAGTGCTTGAGCTGCTACAAAATAACATAGTCACGGTGGAGACATACGCGCGGGGGCTTCTAGACCATATCAAAGAGACTGAGAGCATCGTAAAAGCATGGGCGTTTCTTGGTGAGTTTGGAGTTTTGCGAAATGCAGAATCTTCTAATATGTCCTAGACCCTGGGCTTGTAATTGCTCAAGCTCAGACTCTCGATCAAGTCCCTGTCGGCGAAAGAGGGCCTCTGCATGGTCTTGCCATTGGAGTCAAGGACATTATGAATTCCAAGGGTAGGATTAAGCTTCAAGGTGTAGTCTATCACTCACACAAGTTAGACATGCCCACGGAGTATGGTTCTCCCATTTATCGAGGGTATCGGCCAAGTTCTGATTCCGCTGCCGTCGCAATCCTTCGCGCCTCGGGCGCTCTAATCTTTGGCTCGTATTCCTTTGTTCGCTGTTCATCCAGACTCTGACTACGCCAACAGGCAAAACTACGACGACCGAGTTCGCTGTGACAAACTCAGGACCTGACACAACAAATCCTTGTGATCCGAAGCGCACCCCTGGAGGGTCTTCATGCGGATCAGCCGCAGCTGTGGCGGCGTTGCATGTTCCGCTCAGTCTCGGATCACAAACCGGAGGAAGTCTTATTCGCCCAGCATCATTCACGGGAGTCTATGCTCTCAAGCCGACCCTTAACACTATCTCGACAGAAGGCCAAAAAGCAATCGCGCCCATATTCGACACATGTGGATTCTTTGCTCGATGCGTAGAAGACTTGAAGATCCTCGCTGATGTTTTCGGCATCGAAGATGATGAGCCCGCAAGGGATATGCTACTGGGAGAAATGTCAATTGCTCTTATGAAGACTCCAATGTGGCCCACGGCAGGACCTGGCACTATATCTGCCATCGAGGCGGTCACAGTAATCCTTCGAGAAAGAGGAATCAAGGTTGAAGAGGTCTCATTTCCACCTGAAATATCGGATCCCGAGGAACTAGATAGACTCCAACAAGTCATCACTCAAGCTGAAGCCCGGATTTCCTTTCTCCGAGAATATCGAATTGACAAGGACAATCTGGCTCCAGAGATTTGCGAGATAGTCGAGAACACCGCCAGAATAACGCATAAAGAGAGGGAGCAGGCTTCTGACAGGTATTATCACATGCGACTCATCATCAATGACTGGGCCAGAGGGTACACAGTCATCCTCGCCCCTAGCGCAGAAGACGAGGCTCCTGTTGGGCTCGGTGACATGGGTCGCGCAACCTTCAACACGATGTGGACGGTTAGTGTTCCTCTATACCTATCAGTCACTCTTCAGGCTGACATTCTACAGGGGTTCCATATGCCCGTCGTCAATATTCCTGCTTTTTCTGGAGCCAATGATATGCCCGTCGGCGTTTCACTGGTAGGTCCGAGGTTCCGAGATCAACAACTTCTTACAACGAGCTTGGTCCTCGCTAGAGTATTTAGAGCCCGGGTACCGAGGCAGCTGTCAGATCCCAGTTGAATACAAGTCGGCAATCACGGCAAATGCTAAGACTTGAGGCGAAAAGTCCGTTGGAACAAAACCTACTATGTTGCTTTGTGTTGGTATCCATATCACAGGAAATTTAGTTCGAACCGTGGATTGACGAAGAGATCAATTGAACTATATGAATTTCTGCGTAGGTGTAAAAAGGAGGTTCCAACCGTAGGTTGGGCAGGCCGCGATAATCGTAAGTATGGGCCGTAATTGGCCCCTGCGCGGTCGACCGTACGCCGAGGTCGAATTGAACTTCCAATCCGACACTTTGTCTATCCCACCAAATTCGGCCGACAGGATGGACCGAGGCGACTTCATGTCTAAGTGATTTGCTTCTTATAACCCTTTTGGGAGAAGAGGAAATTCCAATTAGACCCTCTTGATTCGACAATGTCCGCACGAGACATATCGCCGAATTCAGATAAGCCAGGTTTCACAGCCCGGGCATGTCTCGCATCCGTTGTCTCAACGCCAGGCTGAAGTGCGAAGGCACGTGAACAAATATACCCTTACTACTGAAGCAGCCATGGCGTGGCCAGCTGAGTCGTTGAAACGGAAGATCTTCCCCACATGCAGAGACCGGATTCTGAAAACGCAATTTGCTTTACGATCCGTTGCGAGAAGATAGGGCCGGAAAGACATTTTAGTCTCCAGGACTGTGATACAGGGCTGAGATCTCCAAATGCTTTCGGGAAGGAGAATAAGGACCAGATGAATCATGGCTGAACTCTGGTAGCGTTCCAGTCTGCGATTGGATGTTTTTCATTGTGAGCAACAACATCGAGAAGAGTGCAAGAATTCGGGTCACGTGGAATCTTTTGACTTGTTGTTGTTGGGAGTGGAAATGCATATATGATTGAGGCGGACGCTCTTGCCCGGCCAGCCTGGCCCCAAGGGACTTTTAAAGAATCAAAGTTCATCTCGGAATTCGAGCATTCTGCAGCATCTTTTCTCATTCTATACGCTGGAGACAAGCATCACCATGGCGTCTATCGAGACTGAAGCAAAGACCGAGAGCAGGAAGCTCGTTCTCTGCTTCGATGGCACAGGCAACTCGTTCAGTGGCTCCGGCTCTGACACCAATGTCGTGAAGCTCTTGCGTATGCTCGATCGCAATGACAAGCACCAGTACCACTACTACCAGAGTAAGTAGATTCAACGCTGAAGACTTCTTTGGGTATAGTAATCTCTTACACACTATTGACAATAGCCGGTATCGGAACATACGACGTTGACGACACAAGTGTCAACAAGAACTGGGTCAGCGAGGTCCGCAGCAATATCTCTCAGAAGATCGACATGGGCTTTGGGACCACGTTCGATTCCCACGTCATTGCTGGATATCGGTTCCTCATGCGCTACTATGAGACTGTAGGTTTGATACGATGTGTACTCAACGACTCCTGGTGCTGACGATTATCCCAAGGGTGACAGAATCTACATCTTTGGATTCAGTCGTGGGGCCTTCACCGCCAGATTCCTGTGTCGCATGGTCAACACCGTTGGTCTTCTCTGCAAGGGTAACGAAGAGATGGTACCCTTTGCATACAAACTCTACCAAGACCATCTAGCAAAGGTCAAGAAGAGCGGCAAAGAAGAAAAGGCCACCGTGATCAATCCGACTGATGCCCGAGAGACCAACGGCCAAACAACCAAGAACACGAAAGCCCCCACCGTCAGTACCTACGAAACGCCTGCGAGTCCACCAGATACGCCCGTTGATGAGGCCTTCCCCATCGGAATCAGCAGCTCCAATGACGCAATCAAGAAGCCCAAGGGCTGGAGAAGAAGAGGCAAGAGAAACGAGATGGAGGCCTTCAGCAAGACCTTTTGTCGCAAGGAAGAGGGCGACTGCGGGAAAGAAAACATCAAGGTCTTCTTTCTCGGCATGTGGGACTGCGTCAACTCCGTTGCAGTCCTCGAGAAGGTTGGCGACAAGCCGGCCTCGGTCAAGGGTACCGCAACCTATGTGCGCCATGCTGTTGCTGTGGACGAGTTCCGAGTCAAGTTCAAGCCTGCTCTTCTCGCGCAAGATATTACCAAACTTTCCAACAAGGGAAGGCACCGCCATGCTGAAGATGACATCAAAGAAGTGTGGTTCCCTGGAAATCATGGCGATGTTGGTGGGGGTTGGTCGGCAATCAAGGATGATCCGACATGGAAAGACAGAGAGCTCCAGAGGATCAGGGAGGAAAAGTTGAAAAACGGTGACTTCAGAATGGATGATATCCCTGACTACTTGAACCCCCCAACTCTTTGGAATAGGTTTTTGAGAATGCTTGGGAGGGGACGAAAGGAAGAAGAGCTCGATGATAGCGAGGATATGCAGCTGAGCGATATTCCTCTTTCTTGGATGATCCGCGAGCTTGAGCTCGCGGACGAGGAGTACAAAAAGAAGAGTGAGGAGAACGGTAAGAGAAATGAGACGGGGCTGAAGTGGCGGCCAAGACGCTTGGACAGATTCAAGCAAAGCATCTACCAGGATCAGGTGAAGCAGGAGCAGGCCCTGAAGGGATGGATCCATGACCTTCTTCGGCCTGGAAAGGGAATGGGCTACTTCAAGCCATTTATGTGGTACCTGCTTGGTAAGTGACTCTCGGATCATCCATATCTTGACTAGGTGGCTGACATGATGATTTAACCTTTGCAGAGATTTGCCCTCTTATTAAGAGATGGGAACTCGATGACAAGACCAAACAGTGGAAGCTTTGCCAGTGGCCCCTCAACAAAGGCGGTCCTCGAGATATACCCCGCAACGCCATCTTACACGAGTCTCTACACCGACGTCTCCATAATGATGAACACTACGAACCACAAAACAACCATGGCAACTTGAAGGAGGCATGTTTGAAGAAGAACCGTGATCATTACGATCCTCATCAAGATCACGAAAGGGGTTGTGCAGAGAGTTGTTTCCACAACACTTGGAAGTTCAAAGCACATGGAGATCATGCGGATCAAGTCGTGTCTCAGACAACGAATTGAAGAGAGCATCCTCTTCAAATCGGGTTGCGAATCTGTGCAATTTCTTTATTTGAGGAGTTGTTTCTACGGGGTCCATTTGTGTAGTCCTTGACTGTATTCAAATTCATATGGTTCAGTTACCTGACAAGTGCCCCGGTGATATTTACGAATGTGCCGGACCAACGATTGTTTTCATATATAGGTGCATAATTAAGCAAATATCCTCGAGGTATTGAGAGTTAACATTTCAAAGCCTAAGATGTCCTTCGTGATGACCCAAATCTTCTCCGATCTTCAAGATGGAGGGTTCCGGTTCTACTTCTGGAAACCTCTCTGGCCTTGGTAGGTTCTTGTACCTCAGAATCTGCTCTGAGATGCCATTTTCATGCTGCCACTTTAGTATTGGGTCGTGCGCCACACACTGCCTCTTGATGTTGAAATCAGGATACGGATTCTCCTGTGTTCTCATCCAATTATGGGAGATCAAGTCCAAGCTCGGGTTGCAAGTGAGAGCTTGTAAGAGGATATCTATCTGTTGAACATGTTAGGAAGGGTGAAAAGAAAATACCGTGTGCGATGCCGACTCACACAATGTGCCAGGTGTGCCTGGTGTCGTTGTGGCGCCATTGAGCTAGTGTCATCGTCAACCAACGTTCACATACGGTCGCTCGATGACCCCAGTAGACGACTTACATGTTCCTGTAATCATTACCGTAGTAGTAGTCAAAGTAAGCATACTTGCGAACTGCATTGAGGCAGTGAAGTTGATGCTGCATGTCAATTTCAACGAGATACTTGTCCGACCCGACACCCCACTCCTCTGGGATAGAGACAGATATCTCAGGATCTTTGCCCATTTTCCTGAGTGCATCACCACTTATGCCAAAGTACTCAATCCGCGCCATGTCGTCCCAAGCTTTATCGACCTCTTCACTGGGTTGCTCGCGCCAGATGCGTGGAGGTGTGTAATCATTGAACAACGTTCCTTTGACCTCGACTGTTTCTAGCTGGATGGGAATATCGTCGAGAATTGGACCTGTGCCACAAACCATTTCAGCAAGACTGAGATTGAATTTAGGTAAGACAAGATTATCCTACTGTAGGGTGACACGCGTTTCATCAGATGGACCGGGTCATTGAGCCATCTCGAAGAGACGAGGAGGACCCCGCATGATATGAGGAAGAATATCGCATTGACCGCAGTAATGACCTTTGACTGAAGGCTCCATTGTCCTCGAACTTGTCGAGGTTCATGCCATGTTGGCTAGATTTCGTCAGTGAGCTACTACCCAGTTTTCTGAGAACGCGAGTTTCCAATGATTGTAAGCTTACGGTAGGGCACAAATCGTCTGTTGAGTCTTGATCTGAGACACTTTGATAGATGTCTTTCATTTTCGACAAAGAAGTGGTTGATGCCGGAGGTAGGTTTCAGCTCGAGAATACTCCCTGGTAAGAGGCTTGGACATCCCTTTCCGACAGGATGATATCGATAGTGGATCGGAAATCTCGGGGCTCTGATCACCGACAGCGAAAAGAAGGATTCTGCCGACGATGCCGTGATCGCTTGTAATCGTCAGTTGCGATGGTATCACCTGCCAAATCCTGTCAAGCCTCAATTGCATACCTGGTTTACATCGTCGGGTGTCGACCTCACATTCCAATATGATACGGCGGTCTCGAATTAAGTAATACATAAGGATGGCTGAAGGATTCGCCAAGAATGAGGAGGATTGCCAAGAACATAACGATTAAGTACAAAATGGGATCCATTCCGCGACACTGAGGGGGCAAACCCTCGGCTTGTGAGCAAAGGGGAAGGTTAGCTCGAAACTCGGGCAAAGGAATCGGACTGATCGCTCGATTCTGTCTGGTGGATTTAAGGCGCATAAGAGTAAGCAATTGCATATCATGTCGAAGGGAGGGGTAGAGGAGCGAAAGAAGAGATAACACTCCTCTTGAACCCCGGGGACTGATCCTACAGCGGCGAGGACCGGAACCACCTAAGGTGAACAAAGGTGGCGCTAGTTCATAGACGCGCTGTTTCTACAGCGCAGGTGCTTAGTTGACTGGCGATTGATACAGGTACCAATTCCCAGTGAGCCTTGTCAACTGCCCAGTCTTTTCGGTAACTATGGGTTGTGCGGTGCTTGGCATAGTGGGATGTGTGCCTACCTTCTTCATGTGGCTAGAATATTCACCCCCTGTTCAATCGGGGTCAGCCAGTCAAGAGAAAGAGAAGTGAGTATAGCTAGGAGCGAATGGCTTCATTACTTCATGTGAGATTTACGCATGCCGTGTTTGGTATGAAAGGTGTGAATTCGAGCCGAAGGAACGGAGCGAAGGATTTTTGACTGTCACGTTGGCGGCGTGTATTCCGGATTTGTACTCTGCGGGCGTATTGTTCCTCGTGCTGCATTTCGTTAACGCAAGGGGTGCTTACGACTGTCACATCGTGAGTGGTGATCCAGACAGGCCGGAAGAAGGACTAGAGAGAGGGGTAATGTAGAATTGAAAAAGGCATATAATATTGATTCTATCTTGATTGACAGTCGTAACACCATCACTATATTACCGTGCCCAAGATCAGTCCTGTTGCTTTGAGACTTAGTATCATCGCCGTTCTTCTCGTTCTACATCAAAATGCGTGTCCAAACCCTTCTTACCACTGTCGCCGCTTGCGCTTCGTTGGCTTACGCCGCGCCGGTTGCCGTTGAGGCATACGGCCCTCCCCTCAACCCTCACATTCCGGCCGTTGAGTCCAAGAGAGAAAACACGATCGAAGCCTATGGTCCTCCCGTCAACCCTCATATCATCTCGAAGAAAAATGCCGTCGAGGCTTACGGCCCTCCTACCAACCCTCATATCATCTCAAAGAAGGACTCAGTTGTTGAAGCTTACGGCCCTCCTCTGAACCCGCATATTCCCGCCGTTGATACCAAGAGAGACGCGGTCGAAGCTTACGGTCCTCCCACGAACCCTCACATCATCTCCAAGAAGGATACTGTTGTCGATGCATACGGCCCGCCGACAAACCCGCACATTATTTCCAAAGAGTAGGGAAATCGAGAGGAAGTTTTGTACGGAGAAGCAGAAGCAAGGCAACGGCTCGTGACAGCATGGGACAAACATCTATGGATTTTGTTGGCTGTATTACGGCAAAGAGTGTGCTTGGAGACATTGAACAGACAGTCTGGAGTATCAATAAAAAATTGCGAAGCCGAAAATGGAGCTCTCAACCCAACGTCCTCAGGAAGTCAGAGTCTGGGACTTGTGAATGTAACGCCCATTTTGGCACTTATGCCTCAAGACAAAACTGTATGTACCGCAAAAGCTAACAATTTCCGAAACCGAGAATCGAACTCGGGGCTATGCCTAACCTCTCAAAGAGATGAGAGGGCATCATGTTGGCCACTACACCATATCGGATGATGATGCCTATGACTTGAAGAATTTGCACTATGAGGGTAGGGTACATTGTGGTTATGCCCTAAACGAGTTAGGTCGGTGAGATGCAGATTCTCTGTCCTTAGACACCCCACATTCAGGAGAACTGTCAGGTAGATCTGCCTGGGCTGACCCTGCTTAACTGCACAAGGGTCAACGTGCTTAAGGCCTAGCACGCTAAAAACATTGAACTCACCCTTGCTGGATCTAGAGCTAAGTACAGTGGTAAGTCGATCTCCACATTAGTCAAGAAGTCGAGGACGATTGAGCAATCGCTTCTCATTCGAATGTCACTTGAATGCGATTCGCTGATGTCGGCGTCCGTGCTATGACGACACCAAAGCTTCTCCTCAGTGCCGCGACCTGCACTTCGCAACACTACGTCTGACATTGAGCCAAAAATGAGGGTTCGCCGATGACTCTTTCAGACAGAGATCGATTTCCATCTCCCACCAACCGACGCAAGGCCCCAATTGCAGTTTTCAAATGGGTGACATGATTCCAGAGAGCACCCGGCCAGTTCGGACCATGGTAGTCGGCGACTCCATGTCTCAAGGCCGTGAAGGGGACTTTGCATGGCGATATAGGCTATGGCAGTGGCTCACAGAAGAGAAGATCAACTTTGAATTTGTTGGTCCGTATGAAGGAACAAAGACTCCGGATCAACCTCGTCCACCGCAACCACCGGCTCTGAAAGACGACCCGCTACCAGCACCTGACATGCCAATAGACCATGGCAGCTATGCTGCAGGCGTGCACTTCAACTCTCACCACTTCTCAGTTTGGGGTCGCCAAGCAACACAGTGTAAAGACCTCATCGAGGAGCAGGTGGCGCGATTCAGGCCTGACTATCTGCTTGTTATGCTTGGCTTCAACGACCTGGGCTGGGGTGTCGCGGATGCCGAAAATACTCTCGGCGCCATGAAGAAACTCGTGAATAATGCACGCGCTGCGAAATCAGATATCAACTTCGCTCTTGCTGACGTACCGATGCGGACGCCAATTGATGGGGCAGAGAAACTTCCTGCCATGGTGGAAGAGTACAACCAGCTTCTACGAACATCAGTGCCAAAGTGGTCATCCTCTGAGTCTCCGGTTGAGTTGGTGGAGGTCCGGCGTGGATACCATTGTTCCCAAGGAAGTTACGATGGATTACATCCAAATGCTTTGGGCGAATTTCAGATTGCAAGAGCCTTCTCTCGGACTTTGTCCCGAAAGTTTCGCATTGGAACCCAAGATCTCACTATTCCACAAGAGATCCCACAAAGACCGACGCCAGTGCCGGCGAATGTTGTCGCGGAAGCAGTTCCCTACGGAATTTCTGTTAAATGGAGTCCGGTATACGGCGCTATCGGCTATGATGTCAGAATTCGCAATAATGACAACCTGCCATGGAAGGAGTCGAGAACAGATGTAGCCCAGTACAACTCGACGTGGACCCAAGAAGGGCAAGAGTATCAGTACCAAGTCCGGACCTTTAATGGAGAGGACCTTAGGTCCGCCTGGTCTCATACGGTCTCAGCAACTGCTCACCCGAAAACAGCTCCGGGGCCTAGGAAGATCATCACCAAACCTGACCTGTATCAGGTCCTTGTCAAATGGGAAGAGCCTCAGGGGCACATCGAAGTGGACCGATACGAGATCATTCTCGTAGACCTCTCATTACCGGGATCTTTTCCGACTGCTATGGCGCTGAGAGAAACTGCGACAACATTCACCGACCTATCGGCAGGCCATCGGTATGGGTTGGCGATCAGTACTTGGACAAACTACGGAGGTGGTGTTCCGGCAGGAGGCCGGAGCTTCATTGCTGGCAACGGCAAGCCACCGACTCCGACTCAGCTCCAAGTTGAGGTTCAGAATTCCATCACCGTGCACCTAAAGTGGGAAGAGTCGAAGGGCGCAGCGGGATATCGCGTGTGGGTGCGGAACCTAGTCGAGAGATCGGACTTCGAAGAAGACGGAGAAACTGAATTTGCGGAATATGGTATTGCATTTCTGATGCCAGGCGCTTGGAACTTTGAGTTTTGTGTTTCTGCATACAACGGAAGCCTTGAGTCGGAGAGATCAGGCAGCATTGTTCCACTTAATAGAGGCGACATAGAATCTCGGTGAGGCGCAATGCTGCCTAGCCGAGGTGGGTTGGAAGCTGTCACTGGACGCCTGGTTTTTAGTGCTTATTTCGGTTTCAGATTTTGAGCTCTGCATATGCAGATGGCTTGAAAAGAATTGAGGCGTGTAACCGGCTAGGTCTATGACCTGACTTTGGTTTTCCGACCGATCTTCAGATCTTCTGGGTCAACTTTCTCAAAAAGCATCAACGCGAACCCAATACCTCATTGAGATGGCAGTTCAGATAGTGCCGATCTCCCTAGAGCACGCTCTTAAAAAACGCTCCGGGAGAGGTACGAAACCAGAATCGTTTGATTTCTTTCACGTGCTCGGAACAACAGGATGCTCAGTCCAGTGCGCCATTTTCGATTCATGGAGCACATTATCCCGAGCGGGCACAGCGAAACTGAGGGCAGAACATGACAACTTTACTAATCACGGGAAGAAAAAGGTTGCTCGAGGGAAGTCTTTCACGTACGGGGACTTGAATCACTCAGCCCAGAATGGCTGTGGGAGCTGCAAGGCTCTGAACACTATGTTCGATAGCGCACTTACCAAGAACTTTGGTCCAATTGCCCCCTCTACGACATTCCGCTGGACGGGAAAATTCAGTGGCACTCTAGAAATGGATGCTCCCGATGGCAAAGTGTACTATGTCAGACTTTTCAACGTGGCGGGATCCAGCAATGTCTTTCGCCGATTACAATCCACCAACGGCGTGGCTGGGGATACCTCTTCCGATCTAAGCTTGCAGAGAATTCGGACTTGGATCAATGACTGCGAACTACACAACAAATGTGGCACGGGAAGAGACATGGAATTGCCTACGAGGCTCGTTGATGTGACTCAACCCGGAGACAGACTTGGAGTCCATCTAGTAGTTACATCTGGACAAATAGGAACATACATGTGTCTGAGCCACTGCTGGGGAAAGATCAAGATCAAATGCAAAACGGAAACCGACAATCTGAAAAGGCAACTCGAGTCAATACCTTGGTCTTTGCTTCCACCCAGCTTCCAACAGGCAGTCGAGATCACGAGGAAGCTCGGGGTTCGCTATCTCTGGATTGACTCACTTTGCATCATCCAAGATGACAAGATAGATTGGGAGAAAGAGGCAGCTCAGATGGTCAACGTGTACCGCAACTCATACGCCACAATTGCCGTAAGCTGGTCTCATGATTCTGAGGGAGGCTGCTACTCAAAGACAATTCCAAGCCAGTTCTTTCAGATCACTACTGAATGTGGCGACGAATTCAGACTCGCCTTGATAACCGGTGAAAAGCGGGACGAAATGTCGGAATACGCCAGGGTACAAGAGTATTTCCCCCTTTTCAACAGGGCTTGGTGTCTTCAGGAACGTCTCCTCTCGCGGCGGATCATCCATTGCAACTATGGAGAAATGGCATTTGACTGTGCCAGCGGCTACTCATGCGAGTGCGGAGGAGAGCAACACCAGAATTGGCACAATTTGATACGGTTCTCCGGCACATATATACCGCTACGATCTCGGTCGAAGTACCTGGCACTGCTGAATAACCCTATGACAACTTCAATAACCGCCATCGCCACAAAGAGTGGGAAAATCGATCCTTATGAGAGATGGCACCGCGTTATCGGCGAGTATACCTGCCTCAATCTTACGTTCACTGGAGATATGCTTCCGGCACTTTCAGGCCTTGCTCATGAGACTGCTGAAGTGACAAATGATACCTATCTGGCCGGTATGTGGAAGAATAATCTTGAACAGGACCTCATGTGGCGCGTTGTTACTGTGGCGGATTGGAAGAAGCAACGCGCGAATATACTAAAACGAGGATGGATCGCCCCGACTTGGTCTTGGGCATCCACAGGAAGTGGCTGCAAAGTAGACTATCCTACATTTCAGAATGCCGAGTTATTGGACTACAAGACTCCCGGGATTATGGAAACAGCCCAGATAAGCTGTTCACCTTCTGGGGCTGACCTCTATGGCTCGGTGTCCTTTGGCTTCCTGACAGCGGTGATAAAGCGCCTGTCTATCATGATACAGCGACCGTGCTCACACTGGGATCGGAAGCGACGTTGGACAAATTGGATATACGGCAGGTATCTTCTTTATGCCCGGGAAGACAAGCGAGAGTTTCGGGAAGAATGTGCGCCAGTGACTGGTGAGGCACCACTTGAGTTTGGGACTGCGGAATCGGAGGTATGGGTTGACCCTTCAGTTGAGCGAATGAATTCCTGCTTCATACGCAATAGCCGACCTGAAGAATTCCCGGAATTGTGTAGGCATTGCACCTTTCTTCCTGCTGAGTTGATCTACATCAAAGGTTATGGTTTGGGCAGCAGGAATGCACGGACAAAAGGCACACGGGATTCTTTTCTTATTGTTGCCAAGGACGCGACAAGTTCTTACATCAGAGTAGGGTTATTGGAGGTTATTTGCGATGATTGGGCTGAAAGGCAGATCTGGTATCGAAACGTCTGGGCAGCTGCAAAGCCCGAGACATCGATCACAATCTACTGATCCATAAGTATTCAGACATTCATTACTTTGTTTTTGACATAATTTCGAATCACGGATGAGATCATACTGTAACTTAGAATACCAGCAATGTTACTTGTTCCATAGTGACAACCTCAATCATATTTCTTCGCAAGGGAATATGAAGTACCAGTGTGAAGGACAAACGCTTAGATAACTACACAATCTTGAAAATCTCGCGCCCTGATTTTTCGAAACAATCTTTGAGACGCCCCAGATTCGATACGCCCAGTTCCCGCGTATGTTTCCCTTTGATATATTCCCGATATCTTGTCAACCAATCTTGAATGCTGGGTTCTGGAGTTGAATGTTCGTTCGGGATGGCCGGCACTTGTGAGAATCCTTGTTCTACAAATCGGACGTAACCAAGACGTTCATACTCAATGTGTCCATCTGCGGTCGCGGCTCGTTTTGATCGGATCACCAGACAGGCCATATCAGGATGGTTGCCTGTGTTGGCACCGAAATCCGTTATGCGAATAATGCGAACGGGAATCGACCACCCGGAATTTGCGCCAATGATCGGAGCGTCCAAATGCAAGCCCCTAGTATGGCTGTCGCCTTGGCTGATCCATAAGTTCCCGACAACGAGCCAGACAGGACTGACACCATATTCAACGAGTACTCCCGGCCATTTCACTAGTGTTCCGGAGATTGCAAAAGTTGAAAGTAGAAGGTGGGCAGAGTCAAGCTCTCCGGTTGGATCGACAATACCAGCTGGAACGCAAACTGCTTCCAGAATATCTGCAACAGGAGAGTAATCTTCGCTCCCTATCTTCCCCAACGAGAACCAGCTGCCCTTGCCAGAGTTTCTGCAATCTGAGTCAGAGTCGAAGCGAATAAAGTCGTCGTTGTGGTACTCAAGAGATGCCCACGACCATGTCGGGGCCCTCCATACAATAGGACGCTTTTCAGGTTTATAGACGAGCCACAAAAGATCTAGATGCAACGAGTCCATCCATAGCCCCGCTCGATAGAGTTTCTCGTACTCGGGATTCCACACTTTTGCAATGCCGGCCAAAGCCGGGAAGATGTCCTTTGAAAACGTCAAGTTCAGAGCACAGTAAGACTGTACTGTTTGTCGCCACGTTTTGACGCTTTTGGTCCACTTGGGCGAATGGAGTAGTGCCGGGGTAAACTTGCTGTAGTCCAGATTTTCGTCTTGGCCATTTCCTGGTGCTGAGGGTGGCAGTCCTTCTGCAATCCAATTGTACTGCCCACTCAACTCGGCCAAACTACCTGAGAATTGGATCTTCTCAGGCAAAGAGGTGGAGGTTGAGATCTCACCGCACTCGCATGTCCTCGCTGAGCGACATTCCCAATTCAATTCGGAACCGGCAAAGTGTACAACTCTACCTGAGAGCAGACGTTCCTGAAACACCCACGCCCGTTTTGTGATAGGGAAGTAGGACCAGAAGCTATCAATGTGTAGCAATTCCGAATACGCGTGTAGTTTGAGATCTGAATCATCCACATCATTCATGAGTGACAGCTGGTGCGATTGATGTTTAGGATCCAAGGAAGAGGTGTAAAGCCCGCGGCTGGAGTCGACTGCTTTGGAAGCTGCGAGCGTTACGTAGGCATTCTGATAAATGTCGGGCATTTTGGCGGCCTCTCTCTGCCAGTCGAGAGGATCATCCTGAATGATGCAAAGGGAATCGATCCAGATATACTTGAGGCCAAGTCGGTGGGTAAAGTCGATTGCGTCTCTGAAAGTGGGAGGCAGATCTGACCACTGGATTTCATTGGTGAATTGAGAGAGATTCTTCTTCAGTGTTCGCAACAATGGACGCTTGCCCCAAGGGTGGCTCAGGCAGGCGTATTTGCCAGTAGCACCATTCATCTTGAGCAAACGTACTTCAGACGCCTTTCTGCCAATGCTAATAAGCCTAGTTGGCAGCTTGACCTTACCATCCTTACTACATAGCGGATGGTCTGTTGCACAGTAAAGGAGCCATTCCTTCACTATCTTTAGGGTCGATTCTGAGGCAGTATCCCGGGAGATAGACTTATACTTGGACAGATGCCAGTTGCCGAATCCCAAGGTCGGGAATGGGCGTAAACGTTCAGTCAAGTCGGTATCTGTCTCAACTTCATTAGCCACTCAGCTATCCGGGTATTGAGTTCCAATTGGGATCTGGCAACTTAATTTTGCGATAACGACTCGGTTTACCTACGTTCGGATACACAAAACCTAAGTGGATTTCCCCCATCATCACGGATAGCCTCTAGAACACGCGGGAATGACACCCATCCAAGTGATCTGCCAGCAGAAAGGTAGTCGCCATACAGCTTTGAGACTGCTTCGTCGAGAAGTGCACAGAACGGACACCCATCCTTCACTTCCAATTCCCGCAGGCCTGCATCATCGAGGCTTCTCTTACACCTTTGCAGGACTTCGCGGTCACTCTTCACCCGATCACACCACTGAAGAAGCGCACTCAGAAGGACAGGCTTAGACTCAGACTCGAACTCCATGATATTCTGATGATATTGGAATTTAGTGCGAAATTAGTCGCACGCTCGGTTTCTTCTTTGACGGGAGCTCGAGATTGTGTTCTTGATGTTGGAGCTAGTCACAAGTGAGGCAATAAATATTCAAAATTGAGGGGAGAATCACGTGCAGACTTGGCTTCTACGGCCGCCTCCTCACAGCGGGACGGTCTCTAAGTGACACGACCTCTCCACGAAAGGTTTTGTGTGGCCCAACATGCGACCAGACTAATGGGCTCAATCATTGCCTTCTATCACTTTGTGCCCTTCTCTTCCCCTTCTCTAAGCCTCGACCCTGCGCTCTCTCGGCGCTTCTCTCGTACTCAAGTGAGTAGGGGCTAGTCCTGAAGTTGTATCGCTCAGAGTCATGTCGGACAGCCTTCGCTTTACCTTTCCGGCGTGATTCGAGCTTCTAGTGCTGTTGAGTTGCTTCGAATCTGGGCTCTTGTAATAGGTCCATCATCGCCGTATTAGTGTAGAAGAAGTCTTCCAATTGAGCGGCATTCGTCATCCACATCATTGGGTTACCGGGCCTCAAGCTCTCGTCCATGGCATCGATTCCGACGCCCGCGATTCCAGACGTTGGGACCACGTCTGGCGCAGTGCTTGTCATCTGGGCAAACGCGGTGGGTTGCTGCTGCTGCGGATGCTGACCCCCTTCGGCCCCTTTTGGTGGGAATCCCAAAGCTGCTAAGTAAGCATCCATCTCGGCGCTGGCCTGCGTCTGTCGCGACTGAGGCGTTGACGCGCGGAATTCAACGAAACGAAGCGCGACGCTGTAGAGGACTTGGAAGAGGCGGCACATCTTGGCCGCTGCGTCGGACATCTTTGATGTCTCTTGCAAGAACACCACGAAAGAATGCAGTCGTGCCAGGTCTTCCTTGTCTTGGGTCTCAATTACCTGACAGAAGAGAACGATGAAGGGGATGAATGGTGCGAAAAGCACAGTCCTGGATGTAGAAAAGTTCGTGTTAGAAAGCGGTACATCATATGAGTGTTAGTTTGTCTGACCAGTGAATATAGGTTGCAAAGTAAACATCGTGGGACTTGCGCATGATGGCAACGCATTCTTGGTGCTTTTCCAGTGCTGCTCGTGCAGCCTTGATGCATTCAGGACTGAACGTCGTTGGCGATCCTTCAACTCTTGGGGCAGCCCGGTAAACTAGAGTAAGAAGTGAGAGCCGCAGAACGTAATCTGAAGACAGGTAGAACTCTGCAAAGTGCTCCTCTACTCCGTCTTTGGCAAATGCCTGATAATTGGCCTTCATTCCGTAAGTCAAGGTATCCAGGATTCAAAAATTACCTCGGACTTACAGTGGTTTCCTGCGTCTTCTGATCGATGTCGTGGAGAAGGGAGACTAGTTCATGCACCCGCGTCTGGCGAACGTGATACGGTTGGATCATCGAGTCGGGGCTGTAAAGCAGCTCATAGATTTGACCCTGACACTTCGCTGTGCGAATCCATAATACTAAATATGGTAGTATCGGACTTGCAACCGGCTCTTTCAATGATGGTAGAGGCATGGTGATGTGCCAGTCCGGAATTGTCGATGCTCTGCCCAGGCGAAGCGAAAGACTCTTGTCGATGTAATAGACGTTCCAGAAGAGGAACTGATGCCAGTGCATCCCATGAACAGTGGGCTTACCATCGTCCTTTGTGTTCTTAAGAGACTCTGCTCGATGATATCCAAGCGTTTGACATAGTTCTGATGCTTTGGAAGACAGTGTCCAAGCGAGCGTAGGTTTTGAGATTTCAACAGCATGGAAAGTCTTCAAAGGAGTTAGCCCCAATCAATCGCTCGATGACGTCGAAGACGAGACTTACTCCGAAAAGAAGCGCGACAATTACATCAGAAGATGCCGGCAGATGGAGTGGAAGATTTGCTAAACACGTTTCCAGATTCACGCGGCAAATCCTGCAAATAGTCAGTTCTGTGTCGACTTTCAGACGAAGTTTTCATCGGTTGTACTTACTTGGCGTATTCGAAGTACTCTTTCTGTTCATCAACTGATACTTGCGCGGCGTAGTCCGTGAACAGCGAATAGAGGCCTCCGTTCACAGTGATGTAATCATATTCCGAGTAGTTGTCTGAAAAGTAGACATTAAGGCAAAGATCCGGGAATCGACGGGAAGGCAGAAAATCGTATATCCAGGCCATGCCCGTGAGGCGTTGACCTAAGACAACATCGTCTGGTTAGCAGGAGAAACCGAGCGTTCACAAGTCTTTTCTACAGTGCTTACTCTTTGCGATTCTAATAGTGTGCACAGCTTTTTCTATAGGCGGTAACTCAATTCCTTGGGCACGAACCCGCGTAAATGGCTTCGCGTGAGGATATGTCATCTCCCCCGCGGCGGCCGGTTGCTTCAACGCATTGACGATTTGTGATAATGCATCTAGAGTCTCGCCAAGATCTAGACTTGAGTCCTGCAGTGACTCTGTGCTCACGACCTTTTGCAAAAATTCGGTAGCAAACACAGAATGCGCCGCAAGAGAAGAGTCGCCCTCAACAATGCCGCCTTCGCCTTCGTCTGATTGTAGGGTGTGGCTTGCGGTAGTGGCAGGTGTTGAAGTAGATGAGACGCGTTGAGCTGAGCATGGTGGGCCTTCGACTTGAGGCGTGGCGGCTGTAGCCATTGCGAAATTGAGTAGCTCGGCTCGACTTGTATTACTATTAGAAGATGGATTGACTTTCATGTCCTGCAGGAGGCGGATGACCGTCTCGAGCCGACGGTCAATCTGATCAATTTTGCGCTCACTAAGTCGAACATGTTAGTTAAGACTGCACGGCAAGCTATTTGAAGCTTTAGCCTAGTGTAAGGATAGCACATCGTGATGGGCTGCTAAAAGGCGAATACTGTGTTCGATGCTATGCATGCTTACTATTGTGGGGTGATGAGAATTCTGGTCCGTTTTTCCTTGGGCTTGTTGTCGGCATGTGTACACTCGATCTTGGCGTGCGTGCAATATGAACAAGGCGATTCTCTATTGCAGCGGATCTATATCTAGGTCAGTGTTTGCTTCGTTTAAACCCCCATTGCGCCAAGATTAGATAGTTGCGAAGCTTCGCCGTCGCTAACTCTGGGCGGCAGGGACAAGTAAATGGTGTAAATGGCTCTCAACAAGCAAACCAACTCACCTTACGAGCACGGCAAGCGTCACACTAATTATTCCAGTCAGTTCAATATAAATCTTCAAAGGCCATATGCGTCACTTACAGCCCTGCGAATAGCAATCTGAGGATTCGCTGAAGACGGCTCAGGCGCTTCTTCTGGCGCATCGTCAGGCCCATCCTCATGTCCGCTGGCGTCCAGCTGGCTGTCGTCCATATCTCTCCCTCCGCTAAGCGATAGGCCTGTGGCAAGGGTCCTTTGGGGGCTACTACTCGTCGATCTCGTAGGCGAGTCCTCGGTGTGCAAGCGGACGACGCGGGAGCCGATGAGTGTACAACAAAGATTGTGAGAACTTGAATTTGTTGTCGGCAGAGGCGAGGTCGGGTCCCGAAATATGAGAAAGCTGCTGACAATGCGCCTTCACCCAACTAGGAAGCATTTGCACATGTTTCGTTTTTTATCGTTATTTCTTTTCTCGCGCGCCGTTTCGGGGGCCGCGCGACCCGTCCAAGTCCGCGGGCTGTCGGCTGGATACAATACCCCAATGTGGTAAGTAATGGGTCCAAAGTCTATTTATACGCTGTCAATAGCCACTCTGAAGCTTTCGTCCGAGCAAACTAGTTCAGAATCTTCAGTTCTTTAGTCAGAGCTCCGCTACATAGGCTTTCGCTGCCTGGCGCGCTGTATTTCGCGGTCGATCGGGAGTAGGCGGCCATACCCTTACTGAGAAAATCCAGAATTGGACCTCGTGAGAAGGCATCACGGTCAACGGTTGAAGCATGATACTCAGCGCATGTTAATCCATTCGTGGGGCAGTTGACTCGTTGAATCGTTGAGTAGACGAGCAAAGAAAAATTGCCATGGTACCGTAAAAAGGTTTCTTGCCTCGGGGGAAACGCATTGATTGATCGTCGACCGATTGATGTTGAGCCTGCATTCGATGATTTTTTTTTGAAGCATTTAATCTTTTGAAGTAGTGGGGTTTTTCTAAAGAAATGAGCGGTGGATCTATCATACACTTATGTCGATCTCCCGACGACTCTAGTAGTCTTTATAAGTCGGCAGCGACTTGAACCCGTATTCTTCGACCGGGACATTGTTCGCCGGTGGTCCAGCGAATCTCGCGACGAAGGAAAACAGCCCTGACCAGTAGAGAACAAACATGATCGTGTTCAACAGCCAAACTCCCCAGACCGTCTCGGGATGGAGCGAGTGAGGCATGCCGGGTGCCAGCTTTTGCGCGCGAGCAACAGTAGGACGCATTTTCTCTTCATAGTCGCCAAAGGCAGTCTCGAGATTATTCGGATGTTGTAGAATCGCGCCCGCCAGATTGTACGCGCCGCTCATTGCCAAAGTTGTTCCCATACCAGATAGAGGAGAAGCGCAATACCCAGCATCACCCAGGAGAACAACCCTTCCTTTGCTCCATTTGTCCATCTTGATCTGACAAACAGTATCGTAATAGAAGTCATCCGTGGCGATCATCTCCTTGATGACGCGATCAGTTTCCCAGCCAAGTCCCTCAAAGTACTCTCGAAGGATGGCTTTTTGAGCATCCGTACTTCCGCCTTTTCGCTCAGCAACAGCCCGTAGCCGTTCATCTTTCTCATTCACAACGGCCATGAAGACCGTTGTTCTATCTTCCACACCAGATGGACGGATCATGATGCCACGTCGACCAGGAGCATGAAACCAGCGACGCCATGCCGAGTCAGTCGGACCACGAGGCATACTGAAGAAGCCCCCATACATCTCGAGCCTTCTTCTTCTGTCTTCCTCGCCAGCCTCACCCCAAGTCAGAATGCGTGTTCGACTTTGCACACCATCTGCTCCAACTACCAGGTCAAAGGTCCGTCTTTCGCCGCTCTTGGCAAAGTGGACGTGTACCTTGTCTCCATCCTGCTCTAGGTCATCAAGAGAATCGCCAAAGATGTACTCGATCCCGGCGCCGCCATCAGCCTGAATTTCGTCATTGACTTTCCGGCTCTGTTCGAGTAGCAACTGTGCCAACCGTCCTCTCAAGATCTCGATATCACTTGTTGGTGTTTGCGTCTTTCCGCTCTTATCCGCTCCAAAAGCTGCCCATACTCGATTCTCCTTGTCGACCAACTGCACTCCTTCTTCGCCAGTGGTAGCTGCCCGGATAGCTGGTTCGAGTCCAAGCTTGCGGATGATGGTCACCCCAGCGCCTCGAACGTCGATGTTCTGGCCTTGAGGGCGAAAGACAGGCGCTCTCTCCAAGATGGTGATGCGCGGCTTCTCAGACGCAGGCGCCGGCGACATCAGCAAGAATGTGGCTAGTGTTGGCCCGGCAATACTGCAGCCTACGATCAAGATGTTTATAGGTGCCATAATAAGATGATTGCTGAGAAACCGAATACTACTCCTATAATGACTGATACCAAGACTGGGGTTGCCAAGGCCTTTAAAAAGATAATGGTTGATGGCGTCTAAGATCTGTCTAAGGAACAGACGCAAAGACGTTGTGAATCTACGACGTCATTTGGCTGCTATCGAGATCCTGCCGGCATTCTTGTTCCGTGGGCTGACACTGAGCTTATTCCAGGCATTGCCTTTGTGCGGTGGCTGGCCTAAGCACTAGCTGAATGTGGAAGGGCTCGTGGGAGATTAACAACTCCAGAAACCTCGATATTCATTGATACCCTTGAATTTAGTTAATTCGCTTTTGGCATCAACTTCCTTGATGCGCTCTCGGCCTGAAACGTCTTGGTATCTTCTGTCGGCCTTCTAACTATTTGTATAGAAATAAGAAATAGAGACCCACGTAACTAGATGTGAGCTATCGCATATTAATGCATATGAATGCTATTAATCGACCCTGATCATAGTCTTCCCAATAAATGCTTGAGCAAGTATGGCTTCAGAAGCTAGCTTAGTATCATGCCACTCGAACATTTCCGCAATAATTGGTTTGATCTTGTGTGTCTTAACAAAGGCACTGAGAACCTAGAGCATAACCAGGCTGCCGTATATCAAGCCTACTAAGATAGAATGTCAGATACAGAAGCTGGGTGTTGGAAATTATCTTACTTATCTTAGCACCGAACATAAGTTCCGGAATTAGATCGTGTTTCTTAGAGGCAGACATGAAGCCAATAGCTGATACCAGGCTATCCTGTCATAGTGCACGTAACGACTCTATAATGATCGAAGCACCGATAAAGTCAAGGACTTGGTCAGCACCACGACCACCGGTCAAGTCGAGAACCTCTCGACTTTAGTTGAGATTGTTCTTGTAATTGATGGCATGCTTAGTACTAACTTTCCGAAGAAGTTCGAGTTTCTCCTCTGAGGTTGAGAAGGCGATGACATCAGCACCAGCAGCGACGGCGATCTAATGATCGTAAGACTAAGTCAAAAGTATGTTACTATGTTGTATAGCACAACTTACCTGTATCCCAGCAACACTCACACCACCAGTACCCTGAATCACCACAGTGTCTCTCATTTTCAGTTGTTGAGGGCCTCCGAAAAACGCCTTTCAAGCGTATACATACGGACCGCTGAGAGCTGCAGCTTCCTCAAAGGACAGGTGAGAAGGCAGAGGAGCCAGTGCATCATCATCAAAGACAGCATATTACTGCAAAACTCTGTCAATGTTCTTTCCACCCAGACCAACTTTGAAATCAAAGGCAGCTTGAGTTTGGTCAGGTTTCCAAGACGAGTTGGTAGCGTTGATGACCTTGCCGCCCACTTTACATATCGATGTTGGCAAATTGACTTCGACGACAAATTGTTCAAATGTTGCTTTGTAGGTTTGACACACCTAGCACGATCAGGTGTCAAATTAGGATACCGCGACTTTGAGTCAATGTTACTTCGAACCTGTTTCATTCAATGATCTGGAGAGACTCAGAGGAAGTTTCACTGATTCGCATGTTGTTGCGGAATTTCAAGCTGCTTCGACAGACGAACGTGAAGCCGCAGGTAACACATATCAGATGCGCATGAACTTTGTTATGGCTAGCTCTATTTCAGTACCGGGATGTTGCTACTTTCTCTTTCAAATCTTGGGAAGATGTCCGATGATGATGTGGTCTTCGCCTCAACGAACATTCAGATACGGCAACAATAGCTAGATAGTAGGCTACGACTTTCAATACAAGCAAAAGACTTAGGTCAGTCCTCTGATGTTCTTCTAGTACTATTTCTTCCGATCCAGCAACATGCAACCTTGGGAAATGATAGTCTCGTAGCTAAGAACAGCAATGCGCTTACTATGATAAACATATCTCGATTCCTGTGGAACCGGTGACGTCTGCGCCTCCGCCCCTTTAACTTAATGGGCACGAATAAAATTCATACAACTACATATCGCATACGCACACTATTTGAGCATCTACTTAATGCTGTTGCATCTACTTAATGCTGTTAAAAACTGTTAATCAGTGTATTCTGTGACCTCGAGATGATCCTGTGCGATCAGGCTGCAGCTGAACGAAACAAAAGTAATTCGTTGGGATCTGTAGGTTCTTGATCTATGACCTGCATTTCGCCTACGGACATAAGTCCATCTTGGGCGATTGCCGCTGCGGCTGACCTCGTGTCGCAGCGCCTTGACCAGGAATATTGCTTCTCAACTACAATCCCCTGCGCGCCTGCACCACACATGCAGACAGATAAGTCGCTCAGAGGAATTTTCTGAGGGCATGCAAGGCAGAGTCCCATTTTGTTCTTTCCCTCTTGTCGAGTTTACTTGGACAAACCTGGGTCCGTTGTAGTCGACACTTGCATCGTCAAGGACTAAGGTACTTATTGATGAATTCTGGCAACGATTCATCGGGATGCTTTTACTCGAACGCTTACCTTTTACGTGTCGTGCCATTACTTTTGTTACTTACGTTCTACTGGACTCAAAAGTGATCCCCTTGCCTTGTTCCAACGCCGGTCATCGTCAATATGCAGCCACCGATACGCTCACTCGACTAATTCGGTTGGAAGCTGAGCAGGTGAACAGCTCCTTGATTGGTCCATGCTGTAGGCGACCGACCTCCATGTCTTCGATCTGACCACCCCATTGACCAATGTGGATAAGTAACTGGAATGGCTGCGACGCAGGCGCGAGCCTCGTTTTGGCCCCCATCTTCGTTGAGCCCTTTAAACCACAGTGCTCGCCTTGGCCAGGAAGCGGGGAGTCATCGAAAAATTGGCTGCTTGGCTACCATAAACCACCTTCATCCCAAGAAAACCTTGTCTTTTGTCTCGATCCGTTCTACAACTTGTCTTTCACTACCTTGAAGAGCTACCATGGGAGATCATGGCAGCTCTCCAACATGCCTATCAGCAGAGCCTCATGGCCCAGCTGAAGGGAGCCACGGAACCATTCGAGACCACGCTGCTCACTATTTTGGTTGCATCGAGATCGCTGATCGAGTCAACTATCTGAGCCGAGAGAAAAACTCGGATCTCTGGGATCACGAGATTCAAATCGAGGCTGAGAGGCTGCAGCAACGAAAGCCTACCATCAGTGAGGACGAACGGCTAAAGACTGCGAAAGAAAAGGTTGAAGCTAGAATCAAGAGTCTCGCTGTGAGCATTGAAGCGCAATACAAGCGAACGGACATCCTTCGGAAAGCACTCTCGGAGGTGAGATGTCCCCAATGCAAAGATGAACCTCCAAACAAGGACGTAGAGGACCCGGCGAATCAACACCCTCAGTGCGACCTGGTTCATCTTGTATCTCACAGTCACGAGGAATGGAAGAATTCGGACAGTTACAAGAAGGGTATCAAGATCATCCAAGACTGGAAACGACACAAAACATCATCGGCACAGAGTAGCGATGTTGAGGACGAGCATGTCACAAATAGTCCGAGTTTATTAAGCAATGGCCAGCTCAGATTGGCACCTGAGAGGGAAGAGGCTCGCAAGATCATCCGGGACGGTCATACCGATGTCGATTATGCCTTTGAAGAAGATGAAGACACACCCTCGTACGAGCTGGAACGAGATATGAACGGGTACCTCATCCAGTGGAAGATTTTGAAACCTGGAGAGTCACTCAAAAAGCTCGACTCGCACACGCCAATCAACATCTCCCCAACGTCGGTCAATTTCACCCCTCCCTCACAGCTCCCATCTCTTCCTCCTTCTCCTCGGCGAGCTCCTCGACCTCGGGCAGCTAGAGCGCCGAGTGAAGCTACAGTTCAATTCGAAGCTACAGACCACAAGCCAAAGGAACGTCCGACCGGGCCCAGTCGCTTGCGCTCTGGGACACTGCAATCCGCCTCCTATCTCGAGCCTTACACAGAACAGGAGAGATATCTGGAGCCGTTGACCGAGAACCTCACCGATTACCGTTTCAAAGGGAAGTTTCCTGATCAGAGACTGACGTTGCAAAACCTTCTCGACCCAGCACCGGAAAGGCCAGAGCCTCAGGACGTAATCCTATCTCGAGATCGACCAAACAAGGATGGAAGAGTGCGGTACTTCCATATACCGCATAACAACATGCAGGTGAGAGAAATCATCGCGTTCAAACGAAAGTTCCATTCTAATGTGATTTGATAGTGGCTTGAGGTATTTCGCGATCTAAGCTCCCCATTTAGCTCACTGGGCTCATCCCGTTGCAGGAAGCCATCGCACGTTACTTCAACGAGGAGTGTCCACTGTCCGACGGAATTTACCGAAACCCGTTGAAAACGCACAGCCGTATGATCTTACGTCCTGAATATTGGAGAGGTCAACAGCATGGTGGCAGGCGCACATTGGTACATGCTAGACATATGCGTGCTATTTGCGAGCGTATCTCGTCGAGTAAGCCACTTGATTTCGCGATCTAAGATTGTCTCATCTCTTTAAAAAGGTTTAAGACTTATACTGATGGTTTGAAATAGGGATCTGGGAGGTGGAAGACAACCCTGATAACCTTGTGCTATTTGTGAGTTGCGTGCTTGCGAAGTCGAGAAATGTTCAATGCAGCATCTGTTTTCTGAAGTTCCGAACTAATCGACGTCACATTCTGATAGATGCCCTACTTACACTGGGAGGAAGATCGTAAGCGTGACAAGATGGCTAAAATAATTGACAAGGAGTCAGACAGAAATCGAGAAGAACATGAGACGCAGCGCAATAAAGCCCGGGAACAGAGAGTGAGGGAACGTACTTACAAGCCAACCACTACCAACGACAAGCAAGTACGAAACTTGCTCGAGCCCGATCTTTGCCGTATCAGGCACCACGATAAAGTTTCTCCAATACATAAGAGAAGCATCCTCAAAGCTTGGGAGAAGAATGCACGCGGAAAACCCAACGTCAAGCACGAAATGGTCGACGTTGCTAGTGGATTAGCAACGGGCGGGCTTGTTGAACATGAATACGGCAGTGATGGCCACAACCTATGGTCTGTTCCCAAGCTGAAGTGCTCCGACCATGGGAGGTTGCAGATTGAGAACAAGCTAGGTCAATTTCTTTTGGACTCCGCTAGACTGTATGAGGCAATGTCCATGTATAGAGATCAATGCCTGGTTGAGAAGTACCTTCACCACGATCCACCTCTACATCCTCGGCGCACCCTCGACCAGTCTTACTACTGGACTCTGAAGACAACAAAAGCGAGAGACAGAGACCAAGTTGTTTATCGCGGTACAACCATGGATGAGAGGAACATCCATAGATTTCGAGAACGCCGTGAAGATCCTGCACAGTCTTGTAAAGACAAGAAATCGTTTTGGCGCTCCGATGCTCCCTCAACCGCCGAGCAGAGCACTAACTGTGATGTTCCGGACTCATCTGAAAGCAACTTTGGCCGTTACAAATGGGATGGTCACTGGACGAAGACCGACGAGGACGGCTGCGATCACTGCAAGGACGAGATACGCAAGGTGTCCAGGATCGTCATGGTCGACCAGCTGTGGATGTGGATCTTGGACAAGCGAACGATCATCACCAGTTTCCCGAAAAGATATGGCGCAAACAAGTCAGATCCCTCGGGGGTACACAAGTCGATACGCACCCGTATCAAGCACGCTCGCAAGAACCAGATTCGATCTGTCTTTGATGTGGCACTCATCATTCTCGATGAGTGCTCGAACACGTTCTTCGACAGAACCAAAACACCAGTGAGTACTGCAATGACCTCTTGTACTTCTTGCAGAGTCCGCTAAAAATTGCTTAGGATCGACACCCGCAGGTCATGGACATATTCGCAGAGTCCATCGGCACTCTGGTAGGCTTACTTACTGGCTGCAACCACGTCAACTAACTAGTCCATAGCAAAACAAACAAACAGTCTCTTTCCAGCATTTATGGCACTGGACTGAGCAAGCCTCCAAGGTTTACCACTCCAAGTCAGCCTTTGAGGACACATCCCATCTCCACGTTCCGCTTCTCAACATCAACCCTGAGGGCAAGCTGCAGCGAGAAATAAAAGACATTATCGATGAACTAGACATCATGATACATGTCAATGGGAAACAAAGGGAAGTCATCAAGCGGTTCGTGAAGCACGTTGAAAATATCTACGACCCGAGTGGTAAATGGCGGGACGAGACACTCAGCCCGGATGGCAATCGGGACTACTTTCGTTCCCGGTCAATGTCGCGAAGCGGCGAAGACATCACGTCTACGGAAGAGGCTAGGAAACAAGAGGAACGCAAGAAGGATGAGTTTACTTGGTTCCGCAAACAAGCATACGATCTCATATCAGATGTGGACGACCGAATGAACGAGCTCGAAAGCCTGCGCAAAAGCGCTGAGACTACATCGCAAGGCGTGGGTTCTTCTTTCAATATCTAGGTTTACACACACGCTAACCGAGAATATCCAGATCAAAGACCTTCTTGACCTGAAACAGCAGCAGGCTAGCATTCTACAGGCATGGCAGTCAGTCAGGCAAGCAGACGAAAGCGTTCGCCAAGGAAGATCCGTCATGATCTTTACGATTGTTACCATCATATTTGTACGTTAAGCTTCTTGCTTTCCGTTCATTGCCCTCTAATTTCTCCATTTCCCCTTTCTGCATTGAGATTTTGGAAGCTAACATTGATGCGAAGCTACCGCTATCGTTCATGTCGAGTGTGTTCGGCATGAACAATAGAGACATTGGCGACACCAACATGTCTTTTGGAGACCAGGCGAGTTGGATGTGTAAGCAATCGAAATCCCAGCCATTGCTGTCAACTTCTCGCAGTGCACTGACAAACATCTCTAGTCCCAATGTCCGCAAGCGTTATTTTTATCTCCATTGTCTTCGCCTTTTGGACTTACCCGCGCACAATTTTCTGGTCTGCATACAAGCTGTCAGAAACATGGATTCTTGTCACTTTCGGCTTCTATGCACTCTATCTCAAGATTGGAGAGTGGAAGAAAGACTGGACAACGAGCGATAAGATGCTGAAAAGACTTGAAAAGAAGGTGGAGGGCATGAGGAGCCAAGTCAAAGATCAACGTCGCGCCGAGCGCGAGAGGGCAGATGCCGAAGTATTGAAAAAAGCGGAGGAGACGGACGGCGGTCCAACAAAGTCTGAGTATTGCTTGCCGGAAAAGGCAGGTGATGTTTGAGCCTTCTCTGTATTGCTATAGAAAGCCTAGAATCACTTAATTTCCAATAATATTCACTTGCTTTTCGTGACGTTTACCGAGCGAGGTATCCGGGGGCTCCAGAGATGACTTGCGATTACACGACCTCGACATGCTATAATGCATTTCCGTGTCAAGTCGCATGTGACGAAGCATTAGCAATAGTGTCACATTTTATAAGCCAATTTCATCTTGGGGACCGGGCTCTTGCGTACGAAAGCAAACTTGAAAACACCACGCATTGGAACAGCACGATATGTTGCGACGAAATCTGCAATGACGATCGATAATTTGCTGCTCTTCCCAAATTTGTATCACACAGAAATTTGAGGTCTTCGATGGCGTCTCGATTTTGGCCCCGAGGAGTGAAAGTGCCACGCTTCTGAGAACCCCCGTAAGGTGCATGCCGTACCAGGGCAATATGCCTCCCCGACGCCCTCACTCCCTGAATCACGGTCACCTCGACGTATCACGGCATTCATCACTATATACACACCGATAGACTGGGACATGTGATTTTGGCAGAAGGACCGTTGGTGCGTTAAGCTCGCCAGAGGAGACAGTAGAGATGGAGCCGTTGATGGAAGCGGCAATGGCGGTGGTGGTCGTTCCATCAATGGTATGAGAACATTTGTGGCATTAAGAAAGCTTTCAAAGGCGTCCGCGCCTCGAGGTCGAAACGTACGACCACCCAAAGAAAAAGTGCGGTAACAGCTATTGGTTCAGGAAAGTAGAATTTCTCTGATAGGGTCGCTTCAAACTACCTGAGGGGCAGATGTATTGGCCAACGCCGCAAGCTGCATAAGAACACAGGCTCAGTACTGCAGCCTGATTGTTCAACCCCCTCAATATTTGCCAAGTTCACCCGGACATCTCCATTCCCGGAACCCCTCCTTAGTCCTGGTGCAGAAACCCTCAACTGGGCGACTTAATCATGGAGGCTGCTGGCCTAGCTTCAAGTATCCTGACTTTCATCGACATTTGTTACAAGGTAGCCAAAAGAACTTACGAAATTTACGAATCCGCGACGGGTGCCACAGCCGAAAACATACACGTAGGCAATGTCATCATCGACCTCGAAAAGGCTGCAGCCGAGTTGAGTCCAGTCTCCAGAGGACATGATGCGGAGTTGGCAAAGTTGTCAGAGCAGTGCCGAACCTTGTCAGACGATCTCTTGAAGCTTCTTGCAGGGCTAGAGAGGCGCGAGAAAAGGTTGTTCCAGAGTTTCAAGGCCGCGATTGCCGGTGCGCGCAAACAGAAAGAGGTCGCTTCGATTGAGAAAAGACTGGATCAGTACCGTCAACAGATTATTCTTCACTTGACACTCAATATTTAGTGAGTTAGCTCAGGAACCCAGCTAGAGAGATGCATGACTGACCATTTTGCAGCCGAGACCAATCGCCCATCAAGTCTCACCTCGAGCGAATACGAGACGATAGCAGTCGACTTGAAAATGAGCACGCTGCAAAGTTGGATGCACTACACAATCAACTCTCCGAAGTACTAGAGCGTATGGGAACTACTAGCTCGAGACCGTTGCGGAATCAGCAAGTTTCAAACGATCGTGACTTCATAAAGACACTCTCGCCTCCTGTCAACGAACTTGACCAAGACGAATTTTCCGGAGAACCCTCCCACAAGACGCATACAGCCAACGAACCATCTACACACCACATTCAGTACCATGCGATTGTGGGCAATGATCTCAGAGATCTCGCAAGACTTCTCCATGATTTCAAATCGTGTGCCAGCACTCTCGAGGCAGAAAATAAGATACTTGACAGTTTGTACTTCGACGCGATATTTCAAAGAGAGAACAGCGTCTCCGATGCTGTATCAAACACTTTTGCTTGGATAGTCGATGGTTTCCCGCCATCCACCACTTCAGAATCAATCGACACAAACGGCTCAAATTCTCCGAGAGAGTCTCGACGATCTTCCTTTTCCTCCTCGCCCAAATCAGAAGAGGAAGAGCTAGTAGATCACCATCGCATAGCTTTGGAGAAGCAGCTACTTGAAGAGACTCGAAATCGGGAGGCTATGTCTCAGAGCCTTCATTCCTTCTTGGCAGATGAAGGAGAGGTTTTCTTCGTCTGCGGGAAAGCGGGCAGTGGAAAGTCAACGCTCATGAAATTCCTTAGCCATCACTCCAGCGTAAGAGAAACGCTGGTGGATTGCGCCAGCAAACGAAAGCTTGTGATCGTCAACACATTCTTCTGGAGCTCTGGCGATCCTCTTCAGAAGTCTCTTGAGGGATTCTATCGCGCTGTTCTCTTTCATACTTTAAGGCAGTGCCCTGAACTACTTGAAACGGTCATTCCAACTCTTACTGGGATAGGCTTCTCCCCTCTTTCAGCAGCCATATCACTCTCAGAGTTAGAGGCGGCCTTCAGTCGTTTGCAGTCATTAGAGAACGCCGCTAGCTATCTCTTCTGTTACTTCATTGATGGGCTAGACGAATATGAGGGAGATCCTCTTGATCAAAAACATCTTGCAGAGATGCTAAGAAAATGGTCACGGAAAGATAATGTCAAGATAATATGCTCAGCCCGGCCATCGACCGTTACCCTCGACATCTTTGGCGCCAGCAAGACATTCTTTGAGCTTCATGAGTTGACCAAGGCCGACATACACGCCTTTGCCGAGGATCAAATTGAAAAGTATCTGAGCGAGCCTACTTTCGAAAAAGTTCAAGCGGTATGTCTGGGTATGATTCACAAAATTGTGGAACGCGCCGACGGTGTGTTTCTCTGGGCAAGCCTCGTCGTCAGGGCTTTGTTGAATGCGGCTCTAGAACACGAAGACGAGTTTTCTATCCAAAAGAGGCTGGAAGAGTGTCCCAAGAGTCTCAATCAACTTTTTCATCAGATGCTTGACAGCATTGATCCATCTCCATCTGTGAGATTGCGGTCGACGATTCTCTTGCAGCTTTTAGCAAGCGAGCCCAGAATGCGTCTCAACGCCCTCGCGCTCTCGTGGCTGGACGAATCTCGTACTTTGCGATCGCTAATGGGTCTACCCAGGCGCTCAAATCATGACAAGTACACCGAGACTCGGATTGAAACAGAGCACAGGAAGGCACGAAGCCAGTTGCACACCTTGACAAGGGGCTTGGTTGAGATGGAGGCAAGTAAACATATGGCATACCTCGAAAGTACCAAACACGGCTATGGGTCCTACTACCAAATCTACTTTTGCTTTTTCCATCGGACCGTCAGAGACTTTCTTGCGAAAGAATGGTTGCCAAGCCTAGTCCAACGGCCGCTCATAACAGTCGAGCAAGAGGCAGCAGTAAAGGCCGAGCTTCTGATAGCAGAGATTAGACATTGTCCTGAACCGCATCTCCATTTGTCGGAACATGCTTATCCTGGTTGTTACTTCAAGGTGTTAGACTTTTTTGTCTCTTTTCGATTCACTCCAATTCAGCGTCTAGATTTTTTTACTGTACTGGTTCAGGAATTGGCTGTTGTTGTCTGCGGCAATCAACAACACTCCCCACCTTTGTTATCACAAAACATTCTAATTCCTAAGTCTAAGCAACAAGAGAAAATGGGTCCAACGGTGTGGAAACCCTTTTCGTTTCTGCACTTCGCTGCGACTTATGGCATGGCTCAGTACGTCAAGACAACTGTGGCGAGTATGGACAATCCGACTATTGTTGATACATCTGATGTCAACCTTCTGATGACGGCCGCGTACTCGTCTGTTCCAGCCTTGGTAGATTTCTTGCTTCAAGAGGGCTGGCATCCGAATGAGCTTGTCACAACGTGTGGTCTAAAATCGTCTCTGAAGGGCGAAAGATGCTTTGTATCTGTTTGGGAGGCCTTCTTGTACCGTGTCGCATGTTTTCTGAGCGCCTTTTGCGCTGACGAGTCTCGAAATCCTGTTTGGAAAGTCAGGAACAGAGAGAGTGTGGAGCACTTGAACGATACGTTTTCAATGGTCGAAAGCTTTCTTCAGTCTGGGGCAAATGCCGAAGTGGAGATTCTTGTTTGCAATGGCACCACTTATTCGGAACAAGATGAAGAAGCCGAGACACTGACTAGGCCAGCTTATAGGGTGTCTTTTTCCCAAATTCTTCAGTTGGCTCAACCGAAAAATGCGGTGGCACTCCAAACCCTTTTAGTGAAGCCGAAGCGGAATGTTCTCAGCAGAATATTGGGTCGTACGACAAGGCGGAACCCTAAAAGTCGAATCGAACTCGCAAAATACCCTATGGCTACTATGGAATATTTAATGAAAGAGAAGTGGGAAGCAAAAGGGCTTGTTTCTCTAGCGGCGAATCGTGTTTACCTCGAATTTGCGTATACTGTTTTCATAGCTAATTCTCATTGAATACATCTTCTTTTCGAGAGACTATATATAAGTAGTAATTAAGGATGTTTTCCCCATGAAATCGGGACTGCTAGTGCAGGCAGCACTTGCGCTCGTCAATCATATTCCTGCGACAAATTTGAATTCATCGTTCTCCAAGGAGATTCATGGTCTTGTATTACTTTGCTATATGTAGTGTAAACAGACATTTGGAAGAAAGACTATCTAGAGACATTCCTGCTTTATTTCGATCTCATCCACACAATGCCTGTACGCTCAACTAGAAGACTTGGCCCTTGGTTTGTTGCACCTTCGCAACATTGACATTCTTCCACAAAAACACACAAGCCAGCGCCAAAGGCATGAAAGCCGCACCGCAAATAACCATATGCCGCTGAACATCTCCATAAGCATGCACAATACCAGCGCGAGCGGGAGTTCCCCAAGCATACGAAAGCTGAACCTTAATGTCCCCGTAAATCGTAGCAGCATCAGCCTTATTGTCCTCGGGAAGGTACTTGATCAAGAAGTTGAGGAACTCATTCGTCCAGATGGCACCCGAGATGGCGCGGCCGATGGACCGACCGACCGAGGTGGCCAGGCCGATGAGAGCCAGCATTACGCTGACTTCGTTGTGTTTGACCACGGACATGACGGCGAGCTGCTCGCAGATGATGATTGTGCCGGCGGATACGGCCTTGAGGATCTGGCACATGATGATGTAGCCGATGTAGGTGTCGGGGGTGCGGAAGTGGATGAGGAGGCCGGTGGAGAGGCAGGCGACGGGGATGGCGGCGCAGGCGATCCACTTGTAGTGGTTGGTCTGGCGGATGAGACTAGGAATGTGGGTTAGCCTTGGAGCTCATCGGGAGAAGGTGTGGCATGGCTTACAGTCCTACGATGGGTCCCCAAGTGCAGGAAGCAATCGTGTAGATGTTGCCGATGAAACCAGCCTGGCTAATGCTCTGGCGGTGCACGACCTGGAGGTACGATGAGAAGAAAGAATCCCATGAGCTAGTTAAGAACGTCAGCGATCGTCTCCGTGGACTAATTTGAGAGATGTTGGGTTAATTACCTGAAACTTAACCCGATGACACCAGCCACGGCGGCCGATCCTAGGATAGTCCGGTCTTTGAGGTTGACCCATGGAACAAGAGGAGTAGTTGCATACTTCTTCTCCCAGAAACCAAAGGCAACGAGACAGAAGATTCCAAGGATAATCATGGCAATGATGTGGCCGGCAGCCCACTTCTTGGCTGTGTATGAGACCAAGCTGAACGGCAGCAGGAATAAGGAGAAGCCGAACATGATGAGGAACATGCCGACGACTGAATGTTGTTAACGTACATGCCAAGGTACCGGCGTCAATGGAGTTGCCTCGAACTTACCATCAAATTCTGTGCAGTAGAAGAAGAATGACTCCTTCAGAGACCGGCCGCTCTGCTTCAACTCCGGTCCTTGGCCTAGCTTGTACGCCTTCCTGAGGTTCCACCACAACATAATCGTAATCATGGAACCAAAGGCAGGGAAGATGATAGCAAAAGAGCCAAACGCCCATCGGAAGCTGCTATGGTCGTTGAACAGCTGCGCAACAATAGGTCCGGCGAATGCATTGGCAATGTACGCGGTCGAGTTGAGCGTGTAGATAATCATTCGGTTCCGGATAGACGTGGTGTCGGAGATGAGGACAGTGTGGATGTAGCCAATACCACCACTTCCAACAGCCCAAAAGACCTAGTTCGATAGTGTAAGTAACAACTCGGGTAGACAAGAAATCAGAGGACGAACCTGTGCAGCGGCGTAGGTCTCCACGTTGCGGCAGACAGCCATCAAGATCAGACCGAAACAGCAGAGGAGATGGGCCAACATGTAGCCTTCCATGCGACCAAAGATGTTGAGGATCTTGGCGAGGGGCAACTGCGAGACACCGCTAGCCAGGCCTGAGACGATACCGGTGGTGGCGGTTAGGCCGTGACGGCGGAACGATGAAGTAACGTAGGGCCCGAGGTTGCTGTTCATCTGCTGTTGCATTGAATGGGTGTAAGACGTCACCCAGATCCTAGGAAGAGCATCTGCGTCAGTCCGGGGATCATTCAAGTCCTGCTGTCTTGGATCACACTTACAAGATGTAGGTAAAGATGAGGGCTCTCCAGGTCCAAGCCGTGGTGATAGCCTGGATCTTCTTGACACCATTCTGGGCCTCCTCTTTCTCGCTCTCGACATCATTGTCAGAGCTGATCTCCGTCGTGGTCTTGCCTGGTGTCTTTTCGTCGAGGCTCTGAGTCTGGCTCTCGGCTGCGGCCTGCTGGACGAAAGGGGAGCTCATGATGGGCAACTCTTGTCACGGGACACTGATTTGGGTTGAGATGCGGGTATGTCTTGAGACGGAAGAACCAAAGTCTCAACAGTGGAAATGTCAAGAAGGGCCCCCGGGTTATGTAGTCGACTTATCATGCAGAACAAAGTACAAAGTACAAAGTAGGAAACGATTTTCCATTGACAAGAAGCTTAACTCGAAAGGACGAGCAGAAATGTTACGTAAATCCACTCTACCAAACCACGGTTACCACATGCAGCGGAACTGGCAGGCCGAACGAGACCATCTTTTCAAGGGTCCTTTTCCGTTCAACATGACTGTCGGGCACGACAAAATTCCGGCATCGGACGAGATCGTACGGCACAGCGAGTGCAAAAATTTCACATTGGCCGTGGCCGGGCGTCTTGGTGTCCCTCTCGAAGAGCGTGTCCAGTCCCCGAGTTTGCACGAACTCGATCCACACGTCACGACTTGGCACTGGGCAGCATCTTTTTGTTGGCTGATGGTTGGCTAACCGGGCGAATATCTCGCCGCGAATGGATGTCCTAAAGCGGTAGCTACGAGCCCTGCTTCTTTAGATGTGGTTCCGCCAAGTGGGACACAAGACGTCGTATTAAAGACTTTTTGCGCTGCCATCTGCACTAGAAGCGACATCGCGTAGCCTAGACTCTCAGAGCGGTTCCCGCGCTGGCCAACGAACGGGCGGGATGTTGGGTCCTCTGAAGGTCGTATCGCGCCGGCTTGGCGCGCGTGCAGTTGGACGGTTGGCAACGGATCAGATAAAAAAAACTTTGATGCTTGGGCCGCATGCAAGAGCGGATCTGATAAGATGAAAACGGGTCACCATCGGGGGCATCCCGGGATCTGGGTGGCCCCAAATTCTAACCGAGGGCATCCTTGGGATCCATTCTTGAAAGGCTCATGGGGTGACAATGTGACATTTCCTGCAACGTTGTTCTGCGGTTGGCTTCATCATCTATTGGTCATGGAAGTAAGCTTATACCTGGGTGGATTCACGTGAAATGTTCGAAAGTGCTGAGAAGTTGACCGAGTAGGTCATGCAGCCTGGCACCACCTTGGGTCTCGTCGTGATGCCACAAAATATTTTGCAGTGCGTTTTGCCATGGCTTAGAGGAAGAAACATCTCTCTCAGGCTGACCCTTTCCGATGTACTCATTTGATGCGCTGCCTTCATTGCGCTAGATAGGTCTTTGTGGATATTCCATAGCTCAAGATCCAAGCACTTAGGACCCCTCGATGTTAGGATGGGGCAGAACAGCATCGGCTCCACTTACTCCGTAGACTGATAGGCAGCGATAGCGTAAGGCAAGGTTATGGGCAGACCGTTCCATATGATGCTTCGTCTTTTCGGAATTATATACCAAGCATTCCCAAACTCGGCCGAGTTGAATCTAGACCCCACACCTCTTTGGATAGATATAGTAGGTTGGTTTATCGCCACAACACTTCAGATACCATGGGAGTTGAAGGAAGGATTTCCGTGGAGCTGGTCCTCGAGGCTACAGCGTCGGAATCCCAATCCCGGACACAGTCTCTTTGAGTCGTGTCTGTTTGTCGCGTCCACCCACTAGTCGCATTATCTGTTGCGGGAGTGGAATCATTCAAATATGTTGATGGGTGCCTTTCACTCTTCTCATCATGACTCTGTCGGCAAAACTTCACCATACTAAGTATGAATGAGGCCAAGCGTCACATAAGCTCTGGGTAACTCCGAGCACATCAGACTGCAAAGACATCAAAAAGTCAACATCTGAGCCCAGCCATCAATTTTTATCTGGTATCCTAGACTTGGCCTTGCAAATGTCTTGCCGATGACCACCGCGGAGGCTTCAAATGGCTTGAAGGATCGTTGACCAAGAGACTTGTGTGATGGTGGTCGCAACAAAGTTCGCTTTGCCGATGGATGCGCTAAGCCACTTTTGGGACCCTGAAAATCCCAGGCAACAACAAGTGGAGCCCCTTTTTGTCACTTTCAACCTTCGTCTTACCTCTCACCCATCTCCGACCGCTCAAGCTCGACAGTCAAGGTCAGAGGCCAAGGTAAGCGAGCGAGCAAATCTCTGTTGAATACGAACATATCAATTCTGACATTCAGCCAGAAATCTTGGCGCGAATTGAGCTGAGGCGCCGAGCCTGCCGTTGGACCCAAGCACCCATCAGGACATACGGAGTACCCCCGCGTAGATCCTCCCACCATCACAGTACCCATCCGGTAAACCATGGCCAACATCTTCCGCCAAGCCATCTCATGGCTCTACACCACCCTCGCCGTCTCCATCCTCGGATCATGGACCCTCCTCATCCTCGGCGGCGTCGCCCTCACAGCCGTAGACTCGAACCCAGGCCTCCTTCAGCTCATCGCCTTCCCCTCTCTCCTCACCTTCCTCGTCGCAAAGCTCATCGTCGCCGCCTCGCCCTCGACAGCACTCCAGCAAACACCAACGAACCCCCGGAATGCCATCGTCGCGACTCCTGCCGGCGGCAACCTAGCAACCTGGCTCGCAACAGCAGACTACGGCTCCCCCCACGGCGCCCTCGTCCTCTTCCTCTTCTCCGTAACCTGGCTCCTGCAGCTCGCGCGCGTAGTCTTCGCCCTCTTTCTCGTCGTGCTGATGGGTGCCTTCTTCGTCTTTGCGTCCTCGCTCGACGCAGCGGATAAAGAAGACAAAGAAGCCGGCGGCGAGGGTCTCTTCTCCGACGACGACGGCGCGCGCAAGAACTTCACCACCGCGCTCGCCGAGTTTGAGGAGAAGGCGGGGATCGGACTGGGCGATTACCTCGTTGAAAACCCCTGGGTCGTGTTCCAGGTGCTTGTGGCGCTTTGGGGCATGATGAATCTGTTGCTCATGTATCTTTCCGTGTACGCTTTTGGGGCGTTGAAGAAGGTTTTGACGACGCCGCTTGAGGCTTGGGCGAGGGGTGGTCAGGAGGTGGCGGCGCCTGCTACTGTGGCTGGGGGGACTCCAGCGGCGGCAGCGGCAGTGGCAGCGGCAGCGGAGACCAGGGCCCCAGTTGTTGTCGTCGAGAAGGAAAGGGTGGTTGTGCCGGCTGAGGGCCGACCTGCGAACTGATTGCTGACGAGGCAAGGACGAGTAGGGGATGAGAGTCATTTCAGCGAGTAAGGGAGGAAAAGGGAGGACGATTCATATCTGGATCTGTAGCCTCCCGTCGCCAAGCCGGGGCGGCGAACAAGCTCGGGCCGGGACTGGGTGCGTGGGGACTTCGGACTCAGCTCCGGGTGGGTCTCTCCGGCGCCTGCCCGCTCAAGTTCCTCCGCCTCCGGGGAGGCAAACGGGATAGGACAGGGAAGGAAGCAAACCACATGTACCTGCCAGGCTACCACCAATGGAATACGATGGAATTCTTCACCCCGTGACCCCCAAACAGACCCGCGTCCGTCCAAGAGCTACCTGCCCTCTGCGCTCAGTATCTCTCAATCAACCAAGGCAACCGTGGTGCAGTGGTTTAGCATTCCAGCCTCCCATTCCGGGAACCAGCTGGGGACCTGGGTTCGAACCCCGGCGGTTGCAATTATTCCTTTTTGAATTATCGTGTTAATTTTATTCTAGTACGTCGACTTCCTCCTTTTGCTCCGGGACCGCAGGACCGTCCGTACCTATCTACTTATTATTATAACTATCCCCGTCTAGCATTCACGGGCATTAGGAAATAAACAAGACGAGAATAAAAAAAGAGTTCACCACCGGTGTGGCTACATCTCTGGCGCTCATACTGGGATTCGAACTCGGGTACTCGCTAAGCCTGTCGTCGAGTAGGCTGGTTGGCGTATAGAATGTTGACCTTAAACCACTCCACCACCCAGCCAGTTTGACCTGACCCGTCGACCTAGACAGGCGCCTGCTGGCTGGTGACAGGAACGGGATTGAAGGGGGTTATATGCCCTTCGCGCTGGGATGTGAGGAAGGTGCATCCTAGACGCATCCGCCTGGCAAGATGGCTTCCCTCGAAGCCTTCCACATTATCCCAAGAATGCCCACCAGTGTCAGCGTTCGTAGACTGGATCAAGACCTTGAAGGATTCAATCAAAACAGTTAATCAATGTTCTCAAAATCCAGTCTCATAAAGACGGTGAGAGATGCCATCCAGCTATGCTTTCTGAAGTGGTCATCTTCAGTGCTCAGGCATCACTCGACTACCAGGTAAGCATGGCAGTGCAATGCGACGGTCTTGCGATCACCCTTCATTTGGCCATCTACGTGAGCCTCAATCCTCGAGCTGAATGAGAAAGACGATCTCAACCTCAATTAGCATTAAATCAATGACATCTGGCTCTACTCTCTCCGTGCTCTATTTGTTCCGTATGCCAAAAGTCCTTCCAGCAAAGTAAACCCAATCCACGCCATGCATCGCAAAGCATACAAATCCATCCTTTCACTTCCACCTCATATAGTAACCCCTTCCAGTATCTGACAAGCCTCGTTAATCTTCTCCGTTATCCCATCACAGTTCGTCCAAGCAAACATATCAAAATGACTCCCCTCCGTCAACAACACCTCCTCCACAAACCCTGGACAATACCCATCCCACCCAAGCTTCTCATCCCCACGATACACATCCACGGAACTGATCCCCTCGATCGGCATCGGAACATGCTCCTTGGCCTTGACGAGGACAGCCCGCGGCGGCCTCTCCCACATGACTTCGGCCGTCTCCTTCTCCTCCTTGGAAACGTAAAAGTCCTTCTCCACGTCCGCTTCATCCGCCGTCGGCCCTTCCCTTTCGCCTCCTCCATCGGAACTATCGGCATCAGCATAGCCAACGGCCTTGGGAACCTCCACCTCCGTCTCACTCGCAGCCCCGCACCTCGGCATCTTCCAAACCCTCACAACCTGCCCGGCCATCTTCATCGCCCTCTTCGCAAGCCTCACGTTCTTCGGCTCCTCCGTCTCCAGTTTCTCATCCTCGACAAACCTCCCAATCTTGACCTCCGAGCCCTTGGGCCAGACGGGATACACACTATCCACGAAGAGCAACCCCACAATCTCAATATCGCGATCCTCTTCGCCAACCAACCTCGCAATCTCCAACGAGAGCAACCCGCCCAGGCTCCACCCGCCCAGCAAAATCCTCCTCCTCTTCAGTCTCCCGCCATCAGCAGTCGTAACATACGAGTAAGGCGCCTGGGCGGGGAACTCCCTCCCCTTGGTAACCGTATTCCGAATCATTTGCAGGTACGCCGCCGCCATCTCGGGGACGCCGCCTTCCCATGGCACACCGGAGTGGAAGCGCGGGTTCGCGATGCCGAAGACGGCGCGGCCTGCGAGCTGGGAGAGGCAGTGGTAGGCGAAAGTCGTGCCGCCGCCGTCGTGGATCAGGATTAGGGGCGTGAGGATTTGTCCGCGCGGGGTGGCGGGTTGGATGACTTCGCATTCTGTTGGGGCTGGGTGGGTGCGCATTTTGGGCGGGTTTGTGAGGGTGTCGATCCCTCGAGTGTGCTTGCGTGTGTTGAGTGTATGAGTGAGGGAATTTGCAGACTTTGGTGGTTGAGTGAGATGACGGGATCGCGAGCCAATCTTGAATTCGCGATCGGAGAAGTGCTGACGATGATGCGGAGATGCCAGATCCAAAGCTCTTTCGCTCACTCTCTCTTTCGGTTTACTCGGAAGATGACTTTGGATAAGGCAAAAGATATGAGAGGGTGAGAGATGTGAAGAGGGAAGAAGAATATCCGCAGCGTAATATGAACGGGGTAGACAACGTTCAGTGAGACTGGAGGATGACTGTGGTTGAGGTTGAGAAAAGGAAAAAAAAAGATGAGATGAGATTTGCGCACGTCGCAGAGTCGCTACTGCGCCCACCTTTGCAGTTACAGCTTACCTACAGGTCCTCGAGCACATGCACGACAGACGCAAGCTGCGCCTATTTGGCATGAAGGATCCGCCGCCCACCTTACTTTACTAAACCATCAATCTCACTCGCCCGCCGCAGAGTGCGAGTGTGTAGACCCCTCCAGACTTCCTGTCTGCAGCGGGGCGCGGGGGGATTCCATTCCCTTCCGCATCGGCGTTCGGCGGTCCCGTCTTCGGAGGGGGAAGGGGACCCACCGGTTCGGGGGTTTTTCTGGTTGATGTGCTGCATTTATATCGCCGAGTCGGGGGCCGAACATGAGTCTTTCCTGATGATGAAAAGAAACATCGTCAGCGCATTACATTCTACAAAGAACAGACATCTTTTTGCCGTAAGAACCACCAGTCGCGAATCTTTTTCCTCTTAGCAATGAAGTCGAATCAAGATCGTCTGAAGATGGACCCCGACGCACAAGTAAAACTCCCCTGTACATGGAAAAAGAAATCCCCGATATACTTCTCTTTCATCATTACTTCATAAACGTGATTCCATTCGATGCAATCTAGATTAGATCATCCACTCACATCACACACTCCAAGAAACCTCCTACGCCCTGAGTGAATACTTCAAAAACATCTTCTCCCTTGGCTTGGACGCAGAGTGCTTGTTCCGATCCACAGAGTCCTCGGGCACCCTCGCCATCTTGTTCCCCTTGGCGTCCACCAGGTGATAGTCGAACCTCGCGACAAAGAGCGCCGTCGTGACGGCCATTTCCATCTTCGCAAACTGTTTTTCCAGAGTATCAGCAGTCACGCCCGTACGAGGCATCTTGAGAAGAGATACCCAGGTAGATCGGGGAATCATGCAACACCAAAAGAAAAGACTCACCCTCATCCCAAGACACGGATGCCTCCCAGCACCCCACCCAATAAACGCATGCGGATCCTTCTTATCCTCCTCCCGCCCAGGCAAATACCGTCCCGGATCCCACCGCAACGGCTCCGGGAAGAAACCCGGATCCATGTGCGTGGTATCGAAATGGTACACAACATACGCATCATCCGGCACAACCTCACCACTCCCACCGATGGCAACATCTTTCCCGCTCCCGTTATACCGGAACCCGCACCCCGTAATCGTATGCCGGATCGTCTCCTTCAACCCCAAATCAATCATCGGAAACTCGGCCTCCCACGTCTCCATATCGAGCCTCCCCAGAATCTGCTCGGCGCTCTCCTCCTCGGACCGCCTATGCCGCGCAATAACACCGTCCACCTCCTCCTGCACCTTCTCATACCACGTCTCCTCCGTCGCCATGAAACACAGCAGGTACGCGGCGTTGATCCCGCTGTTAATCAACCCCGCAAACAGCGCGCCGACGATAAACGCAACCATCTCGACCGTGCTATCCCCGTTCTCCATCAGGTACTGCAGCGCGTCGCTCCCGGGAACCCCGCGGTCCTTCCTCTCCTTGATGATCTTCTCCAGGATCATGTACATCCGCGCGCCGCTGTACACCCTCCTCAGGTGCCCCACCGTCGGCATCCAAGGAAACATGACCTTGGTCGCCGTGCTCGCGCCGTCGATCCCCTCGAATATCCGCAGCACGCGCCGCAGCAGGTCCTCGTCTTCGGCGATCTCGTCGCAGCCGACCATGCGCATCGTGAGCTTGAACACGAGGCGGTACATGTCCTCGAACGGGTCGCTGATGCCCTCCGTCTCCGACCCGGCGATGTCGTCCGCGACGGTCGAGGCCTCGCCGACGCGGGCGGCGAGCTCGTCCATCGTGTCGCGCGTGTCTTTGATCAGCAGCGGGAGGCGCGTGTCGAGGAGTTCCTTGCGGAGGAGCTTGACGAGGTTACGGTTGAATTTGGCGCCGAAGCTGTCTTCCTCGGCTTGGGTACCGTTTTTAGCGACGTCGATGCGCGGGGTCGCGTTGAAGAGGGCGCCGTATCTGCGATGACGGTGTTAGTTGAAGTCATCGCCAACCCAAACCCAGCCAACCTCCCACTCCCACTCCCCCATGACCACGAACGACAGCGACGCAAAGAGACAAAACGTAAAACTCACCCCTTTGTGAAATCCAAATCGCGACTCTCGAAAAACACACGCCGCCCAGCGTCCCCAGACAACCCCACGATCCTCATCTTGCCAAAATAAAAACTCCAGTTCCCGAACCGGCCCGACCGCGCCCCCTCGGCCAGGAAATTCCCCCGGTCCGTGAAGAAGCGCGGCGTGCCGAGGACGGGCCACCCGCGCACCACCCTCGGCGCGTTGCGCGGGAACGAGGGGCGGTAGGCGAGGAAGCCGACGGCGTAGGCGAGCCCCGTGAGGAGGAGGACCCAGATCGACGTCGGCCACGTTTGCGGGCGGAGGAGGGTCTGGGTTGCTGCTGTCGCGAGGGACATTGTGGCGATGACCGGCTTTCTTTTCCCGGTTTTGTTGATCTTTTATTGTTGTATGGCGGTTGGTCGTGACCCTTTTCTTGGAGATTGTTTCTTCTTATCTGGCGATGTTTCCTTTTCCAAGAGAGCTCGAAGAGCTCACGGAGATGAGATGAAAGATCCGAGAGACGACTTCACCAAAACAGAGTTGCAGAGAAGGGAACAGAGAAAGTAAGAAACGAAGAAAGAAAGGGTAGGAACGATATCAGTCTGCGTAATAAGAGCAGATGGAGAGCGGGCGTGGCTCCAGCTGAGACGAGTCCGTTCGAAACGCTCGGGTAAAGAGGAGCGAGTGGAAGATGGGACTAACACCAAGTGACCACCGCGCAGTGAAGTCACAAGTATGAACTAGCTGATGATACCCTTGTCGTTGAAAACTCACAGACATCCATCACCTTTTTCCCTAGTACGGAATACTGACTTTGGGGCCTGCGCTAAGGTAAAGCCAGGCGAGCCCAGAGGAACTTTGGAAACCCAGGGAACCTTTGTTCCTCGTCTTCCTTGCCGTCATCTGGAACCCCTCATTCAGTCTCGAGCAAACGATCGGGGGAGATCCCTACTACGATCACGCACCACCCTAGAATGGGGAACACGTCAAACATTTCCAGTTGTGTTTATCCCGCGCAAGCTTCTTGAATTCCCGCCTAACTGCACCACGTCCCCGGATTCAGCAGTACCCAGATAGCAGACGACGAAAGATGTCGTGCGGCGTGGCAAAAAAAGCCAAAAAAAAAAAAAAAAAAAAGCTTCAGGAAATCATGTCGTCAAGGATACGAGCTCCGGCGGCGGGACACCAAACCTCTCTCCCCGCGCCTCAGATTTCTTTCCATTCGCCCCTTCGGTTCCCTCTTGACGGGTCATTTGAACGCGATCCAAAGTCCCCAAGCCTGCGTATGTCAGGACGTCGCTGGGTCCATTGAAACGCTCACGAATACGCAACTCCCAATTGGGTAACGCTCCCTCCAGGGTTCAAAGGGTCCGCGATCTGCTTCCCTCGCTTGGCGGGCTGCATACCACTCGCAGGGCCCTAGCTCGAGCAGCGAGCTACCTACCTTGCCGTGCTTGCCTGACACTAGCATTCTAGTTTTCACAGCTGCAAGACGGCTGCAGAAACGTGCAGAGCAAGGGCAAGCACCGGGAAGAAACACACCTCTTCGCCTCGGTGCTTGACTCTTGAGAACGTGAGAGCTCACCTGTACTCCGTACCAACTCAAAGGCCGGAATCACCAAGACATGTCTCCAGAAGCCCCCCCCGCCGGATCAGCCGCTAGTGGCAGACGGCGCACGGCAGATGCCTTAGCCGAAGGTGAAACTTTCCAAACGTTGAGGGGCGCGACGGGGGGCAGGCAGGGGTATGGGGGCAGGTCGGTTGGCATGTTTTGTTGTAGACGTGCATATCCCGTTTGCCGTTTGGAGATGCCATCCCAGGCACGCTTGTGAGCTTGAGCCAGCTCTGCTCGCGTATTCGCACTCTTAAACGAGTTGAACGAGGCGAGGCGGGGCGCATACCTACCCATACGTCGTTCCGGTTCACCGCCTTGGTGAAGGTAGACGCTTGTTGATGCATCGGTTGGGAATACTCGGTCATGGAGCTTTTTGAGATGGGTCTTTTCTACTCCTACTCCCAGGTATCATCCGATCTACGGAAGACTACTCGTACACTAGAAACTGACTGTAAGGGGAAGAAACGAGATTCGAGAGAAGACAGAGGCTCGTGTTCCTCGGTTCTCTCGCCGACCTCATCTCCATGCCTCATTCTACTCCGTTCGCGTTCTGGAAACTCTGGGATTCCCTTTCATCACTGCCTTATGTCCCACCCGTCCCTACCGGCAATACAGAAAAAGAGACTTTCCACCTGCGCCGGGATTTGAACCAACAATCCAACGGTTCCCTCCCCTTTCTGTCCTCATCTTCTCTCTTGATTAATCTTCAACTTGCATTTACCCAGATAGCCGTAACACCACCCGTTCCTACCAACAACCAAACCAATGAACCAATGAACCATCTCTCCCCTTCATCTAGGTACACACGTTCGCTCCCGCGCGTCGCGTGGCTAGAGTTCCCGAGTGGGAGAACTACAATCATCATCACCAATCGCCCATTATCCGGTCCTTGAATCTTCGCTATCATTCTCAAGTTCATCTTGCTCTGAGTGGTGGCCCGTCATCAGATACTGAATATCAAATCATTGGCAGGCGCAGACCGTGTCCGATGGAAAACAAAAAAAGAAGAAGAAAGGACTGAGCCAAGACATAAGGCTCTTGAAATTTAATACTTTAATAAACCTAAAGGAAAAGGGGTATCGTCTAACAATGCAAGCTATGCCACCATTCAGTCTCCCGCAACCACCCCATCACTCCGGTCCAACGTCTCCCGTCAACCCATAATCTAACAAAGTCAAGGAGCAGTACCTTTCCTCTTCATCACGGAACCAACACCAACGCCCAGAACATCGCCTTCAACAAGAACCGTCCAGTCCCAGAAACCATCAGCTCACTAAACAGCCTCCCAATCCATAGCCTCAACCATGAAATCAAACTCGTCCTCCTCCATCTCAACAACCCCTCCACCAGCACCACCACCGCCAGCACCACCACCACCACCACTACCAGCCCCCATCTCCGCCTGCACCCACTGCTCCGCAACCGCATACCCAGCATCAAACCCGGCAAAGATGTACCTAAAAATCCTGTCCAGGTCGTAGCTCTCCAACGGCGCCGTCCCAGCCCTCTCCCTCGCCGCCATGCTGCCCCTCCCACCCGCCACGGCCCCCCTCCCCGCGCCCCCGTTCCCGCTCCCGTTACCGTCCGGGTCCGCCGGGTCCTCGGCATACTTCCACCGGTTCCGCAGCTCCTTGGCCCTCAACAGCTGAAACACAACCTCTCCGCTCCCCAACGCCCCGTGAAGCGGATTATCCTCCTTCTCCAGCGCCGCAATCACGTTCCGATGATACGTGTGCGTCGCCCGCTGCGTCCCGTTCCCCTGCCTCGTCGTTGATGTCGTGGTGACCCACCCGTCCCGCGAAATGGTGATCCCAAACACGCCCATCAAATGCACCAACGCCCGCTCCAGCAACATGTAATACTCGTAAAAGTCGAGCTTGAACATGAGCTCCGCCTCCTCGGCGTCCGTCTCGCCCCCGTACAGCGGGGATTCAGGCCGTGCTATGGCGTGGTGGTACCCGTGGCTCAGGTACGGCAGCTTCCACTTCAGCCGGCGGACGATCTGAATGTACCGCTTGAACTCCTGCTGCGCCGAGGGGCCGCCGCTCGGCCGAGGTGCGTGAGAGGAGGTTGCGTTCGTGTTTGTGTTCCCGCTGTCGTGGCTGTTGGGCGTAGCCGTCCCGGACGTGGAGGTAGTCGTGGCGGGTCGGTAGGCGCCGTTCTTGACCGGGGACGGGGGTCTCGGTGTGGCGGGTGTGATGATGGAGGAATGGTACTGGTTTGACTGGTATTTGTACAAAGGTTGGGCTTTGCCTCGGGCGGCCCAGATAGAGTCGCCCAGACCCTTCTTGGTTTTTGACATGCCGTTCATTTCGAATCTGGAGGCGTCGGCCCGGCTGGGCGTGGGTCGTTTCTTCTCTCTCGTTTTCGGGGTCACTCGCGGTGGTTTATGTCGTTGACAGGCTTCCGGCACAGATGCTCGATGATGGAAGCTGCGCTTGAAAAGAGAAGACGGAAATTGCCCTCGACTCCGTGAAATCGGGCAATGGCTGACGACAAAAGTTGGAGTCAAGTGTTGGCAGGCTACTTCGATAGCTTTGGACAGATGCACACAAATGATGGATTGTAGAGACTGATTGTCAGAAAGAATGTTTGCGCGAAACAACGTTGCTTGTAATGCAACACGGGCGACAAAGTCATCGAACAATGGACAACGGGCGTCGGCAGCCCCTTTTGTGTCTCACGTCGTTGTTGGTTCGGCCGGCGTCTATCGACCTTCCAAGTCGGAAAAGGGAGTGGAAGCCGGGAAGTTGTCGGGGCGGGCGAGCTTGTGAGGTAATGGATGGTGGGGTTGGAGCATTGGCACAGGCAGGGGAGGTTAGGTCCGGCCGGGCAGTTGCAGCGGGGAGGACCTTCAGGCCATAATGCCTTACCTCAGCGCCCAAGTTCCCCACGGCTGACATCTCTATCATGAGGTGATGAATGGAGCCATCTCCCAATTGCTTCACACAATCACTCTCATACTCCAATTGAGTGTGTACAAAGTGCCCTTGGGCTTGTCATTGTATGTCGAAATCGTACTCATACGTATTTCTAGGATATACAGCTTCAACAATGCCCCGTCAACCACGCAATAAATCCTCCAACGCCGGGCCCGGTTACCGTGACTCTGATCCAAGAACGCCTTCATCAGCCATCCGGCCGGTCTGCTACGCCTTCTTCGTAGCCTTGGCTGTGCCAATATGGGTATTATGAACCTGCTTCGCGTTAGCATGTTTCTCTCATACATGTGTATTCGCAGCCGCATTGAACTCACTTTGGTAGCAAAACGCAAACTCGTCACCGTCTCCTTCAGATGCGCCTCCAACGGGCTGACCATCACAAACATGAGCGTCTTGCTGTTACCCCCAAGGGAGTACTGGAGCAGATGCGTCAACTTGGAGTTGCGATAGGGGATGTGTCCGCTCTTCTTGCCGAGCGCCTCAATCACATCGCCGAGACACGACAGAGACTTGTTGATGTTCTGTGTCTCCCTCATCCTGGCGCCCTCGGCCTGCGAGTGTTTGAGCCGCTCGGAGCCCGCAAGATCCACCAGGTTCAGTGTACCTTCGCACCGCTCTCCCGTTGCCGAGTTGTAGCCAGACAGCTTGAGGATGAAGACGCTGTGCGAACGCGACGACCGCTCGTTGGCCTTGGTAGCCGCCACTGACCGGTTGTTCTGCGCCTCAGCGAGCATCACCTCCACCGTATCCGCCGAATCAAGAGACACAGTCTTGCAGTTGAGCACTGCCGTCTGCTTGCGGGCATCGTCGTGTCGGATCTCGAGCTTGCGCACCCTGCCGTCCGACTCGCGGCTGTTGGGCGTCAACAAGTCGTTGAGCTCCTCGTTGTACACCTCAATAAAGGAGCCCTCCATCTTGTAGGTCCACTGCTTCTCCTTCAGCTTGGTGACCGTGTCGTAAATCATGTGCGTCGCGCGAGGAATCATGCCGTCTGCAGAAGACATGGTGTGCGTCTTGCCAGATCCCGTCTGGCCGTAGCAAAAGATGCACACGTTGTAACCGTCGAGCGCGCTTTGCACGAGCTGCGAAATCTCGTCAAACACATCTTGGTTCTGGGCCGACGGGTCGAACACCCTGTCAAACTCAAAGTTGATGTTCTTGTTCGACACGTCGCCGAAACTGTTGACTTCCTGCGTCTGCAATGCAATCTCGGCAGATGTCTTCTCATCGGGGAAGGTAACCTTGGCCGGCGTACCCTCTGACGAGCTGAGCACAGGACGGACTCTGCACATGACGCGGATATTGCCCTTGAGCTCCTGGTACTTGTTGAAGAGGACGCGGCGTTCCGTCTCCTCCTTGATGAGCTTCTCCTCGGCCACTTGGGCCGCCTTGAGCGCTTCCTGCAATCTGGCTTCCATGTTGGAGAAGGAGTCTGACTGCGCCTTACTATCTGACTCGAGGAACTCGACATGAGACTTGAGCGAGTTGATCTTGGCCTCGAGGGTGACGTTGGAGGCAGAGAGTTCCGAAATGCTGGCTTCGAGTCCCTTTTTGAGACTTTGCTCGCGGTCCAAATCTCCCTTGAGCGTCTCCACTATGCCTCTCATTTCCGACACTTCTCTGTCCTTCTTTTGAAGGACGGCGTTGAGATCTTGCTGCTCATGGCCGAGCCGCGTTCGTAAATCTTGCACCTCCCTAGACTTCTGGTGACGCTCTTCCTCAATCTCGGCTTTGAAATGTCGCTCAAGAGCATCCAAAGCCTCGCGGTGACTCTTCTCCGCTCGTTGTGTCTCATCCTTGAGCTCGCGTCGCAGTTCGTCCAGCTCGTGGCGGTGCTTCCGGGCTTCGTCCTCGAGCTCATACTTGTGACTGCGTTTTTCCGTCTCGGATTCAATTGTCAGTTTTTGCATCTGGTCGCGCATGTTGTTGATTTCATTTTGGAAATTCCCATTGCGGTCTTCGAGTTTGTCTCGTTCCGCTTCGAGTTCAGATACTGCCAGCCGATTAGTTCAGTCCGCGCTAAGGTAGCTCGTCGTCCGAACTACTACTCACTTCTCTTCTTGTACATCTCCACTCGCTCGTCCATCAACTCCTTGTCAGAGAGCATGACAGTCATTGACTCCTTCACCTGCTTAAACTGCGAGTCAAGCTCGGCAACCCTGCCCTCGACATCCCAGCCTACGAATTGGGTCAAGTTAGAATCTTTTGTGAGAAAATGAAGTCTAGAAGGAGAAGGGGATCTAGCCGGGGATCTCGAGTCCTTGATGGCAATGATTGTTTCTTCGAGTCTCTCCATCAATGCCCTCGATCGCTTAGAATCTGGCGAAGGCGTGACAGGATCGGTCATGCGACTGGCCTGCCTCTTCTTGGGCGACAGATCTGGCGGTTTCGTGAGGGCCCTGCGTGATGGCGCGCGCATGGTGGCATTGTCCACTTGCGCGATGCTCGCCATGGTCGAGATTGAACTGACGCTGGTGTCTCCTCCATATTGGCTGAAAACCACTTGGTCTTCATCTTGTGCTGAGCTTGTCGTACTGGCGTCGTCCTTGATGGATAGTGCGCCAAACCGACTGCTAAGAGAAACTTCTCTGTGCGAATGCATTTGGGACGTGTGACTGGCGTGTCTAGCCTTGCTAGGCTGAAATTCAAGGGGTCGCAGAAAGTTCAGTCGCTGGGAATGCAGAGCCGTACCATGCTGTTGTTCTATTGGTCCATCAAACTCTTCCTCAGATCGATGACCGTATGCCGTGCGCGGTCTCGTATGCGGATTGGTGTTTCGGGTCCGGGACTGTCCGTGTACCGACTTTGAGTGAGCAAGGGAGGATTTTGCACGTTCATGGCCTCGGGGGCCGACGCTCGCGGAGAAGCTGCTGTTCTGATTGTATCGTGATGTCGTCGTCCCATTTCGAGGTCTGATATTATCTGGGTTTTTGAGCTGCTGCGAGTCAGCATGTAAACTACATGTGGTTGTAGTGAGCGAGCATCGGGCGGTACACAACGCAGCTCATCCCTGTCGTCCGTCTCGTCGTCGCATTCCATGGTCTGATAGCATTCGGCGTCTTGGACCTCGGCGTCTAGGAGTAGTCGAATGCCGCTACGTGTGTTGTCGCCGTCGCTTTGTAACCCCAGCCACAGTTGTAGTCTACCGGAGACGCTTCGCATATACGTTGGCGTGGGTACTGAAGGACCGTTTCGAGGACGAGAACGTGGTCGGCTGAGGGTGTTTTGGTGCCAGGGAAGCGGGAAGAACGCAAGCAGCCTTTGCCAGAGGAATGGTCGAGGAACGGCCTGGATGACAACCCGCCAGATATGCCGTATAGAGCGAAACAGGTGCACCGCTATCCAAAGGATCGTCCGAAGACCGTCAAGCCGGAGAACGATGCTGGAGGCCGTAGTCGACTCGGGGGCCATGTCCAAGGAGACGGGACGCTTCGACGTCGGTTGTTCGGGATGAGGTGCGAGGTGGACGATTCACACATGGGCAACGCAAGGCAACGAAACCGGGGAACCTACCTCTGCCAATGTCGACCCGGGCACCCGCCTGACAGAAGGGGCCCTGGCGATGCCAGAAGCACCCGCGCCTGCCGCCGCCGAGGATGGCTTGGTCGGGTATTCGCCTGCCCTCTCGGCGAGGGTCTTGTGGTGCTTGGTAGCCGAATGCTCAGCTGTAGAAGGCACTGTCAGCAGCCGCAACCAGTCATCCCAGCGCAAACCGGGAGGGTAGTAAGACCAACCTGGCTTGGGGACCTCCCTCTTCAGGTTCATGGCGCTGTTGAGGGAGCCAATCTTGGATGCGCCCGGCGGCGGTATCATGGACGGGTGCGCGCGCGCGTTGCTTTGCGCTTCGTTCATTTCGGAGAGGCCAGAGGTGAAGGCGCCTGGTCGCGGGAGGTTGCTATGAGGTCGCATGACGGAGGATCGGAAGTGATGCTGCTGTGAAGGGGCATGTTGTTAGCTGCGTATGGTCCATCGTGGCTCTGCTCTGTCGCTGCTCTGGTTCATTGTAGCTTTGCGACATCGCCAAAGCTTCATGTCCCGGATCTGGATGTGAATGCAAGACATACCGTATTCTCCGCAGTGTCCATGTTGAGGATGCTGTCTACGCGACGAGCGACAACGGGTATGATGATGTGGGACACGAGGAGCAGCGCTCCGGTTCTGGACGCGGTAGGAGAAGACGTTGTGAAGTTGGAGCAGGCATGCGGCAAGGAGCAGCAGCAGCAGCAGCAGCAGCAGCGGGAATGGCTCACAAAAAGAGAGAGCCCACAGCTATGATTGCAGTATGGGGAGGGGTGTGGGTTGTCAATCGTGACTGGTGGAGAGGTGCATCACCAGGGTCTGAGTGTTTACTGTGAATTGTGTACACAGTCGAGGCGCTGCCACAATCGCACACAACTTGTGACAGCCGGGGGTGGGGACGGCTGCCCGGGGCAACGGGAATTGTGCAACGCTGACATAAGATGGACATGGGACGCCGACACCAGGCAGTACCTTAGGTAATCACCATGGTTGTATCTGGATCGTCACTGCATGTCTTGCTGCCTGAGGCTTCATCTCACGAGAATATCCGAAGCTTCGCCGGAGACCAGCTTACCTCAGCAGAATCAGGTGCAGCTGTCCTGATTCGGTAAGCGGTCGCGCGTCTGACCACTGCGTGCCACTGCATCCCCGTCCTGCAGCCACCTCTGGCGCAACGCAACGTGGTGGTTCCCTTTTTTTTTTTTTGGTTTTATTTCTTTTTATTCTTTAAATTTCACATGTCACTGCTGGCCGTCCGCCGCACCATGACGTTGGGAAGCTCATTCGCCAGCTCACGTCGCATCTGAGATTTCGTTGTCTCGCTGCTCCTTTCCCAACGGACCGGGAAACTCGGTGCTGGGAGAACCACAGAGGAACATTGAGTTGCGTGACACGAGAGCAGCCATTGCCGAGTCTCACTCCATTTTCTGTTCTTCAGCTTTCCCCTCCTTCTCTGGTCTGTCTGTTCGTTCTTCTCAACGTCCTTGCGTCGATCCGCCCTTGGTACGCCAAGGTCCATCTAAACAAGAAAAAACACCACGACCGTTGCGATCCGGAGCCTCATGTCGCGGTGACCAACCCGCCTCTACCTTACCTTACGCTCCACCCCTCCCCGTCAGCTTGGACTTATACGACCATTTCGTCACACCTCCCACCACATCTCCCACAATGGAGAAGTTCAGCCAGTTCCGCGACAAAGGTAAAGACAACCCACCGATCACGATACCTTCACTGTTCTACAGACTAACATCCAACAGGTTCGGGCATCTCGCCCTTCATCCCCGTCAAAACAGCCCTCTCCCCCCTCTCCTCAATCTTCCACACCTTCCTCTTCTTCATCCGCCTCCCCCTCTTCCTAACCTACGCGGCAACCTACTTCCTCTTCCTCCAGCACCTATGCCCCTTCCTCCCCGTTGCCGTCCGCAAAGTCCTCCTCTGGGGCATGATGGGCATCCCCGGCATCTGGTGGGTCGACCTCCAGCTCGACGGCGTCCGCCGCGGCACCCTCGCCGACCAACCCCCGCAGCGCTTCCCCCACCCGGGCTCCGTCATCGCCGCAAACTTCACATCCCCCATCGACGCCGTCTACCTCGCCGCAATCTTCGACCCCGTCTTCACAATCTCCTACCCAAACACCAGATCCGTAGAACAAATCTCCCTCCTCCGCGCCGTCTTCTACGCCCTCTCCCCCGTCCGCTTCGCACCGCCGCCAGCGACCCGAAAGCTCACCGACCTCGCCGCCCTCGTCGCCCGCTACCCGGACCGCGTCGTCGCCGTCTTCCCCGAAGGAGGCACCACCAACGGAAAGGGCGTCCTCCCCTTCACCCCCTCCCTCCTCGCCGTCAGCCCGGAAGTCCACATCTTCCCCGTCAGCATCCGCTACACCCCCGCCGACGTGACGACCCCGATCCCCGGCCGCTGGGCCAAGTTCCTCTGGGACCTGCTCTCCCGCCCGACGACCTGCATCCGCGTCCGCGTCGCCGAGAGCATCCTCAACTCCTCCGCCGCCCAGACCAACGGCGTCTCCTCCTCCGCCGCTTCCGGGGAGAACGCCGCGCAACGCAGAATCGGGGCCGGAGGCGGCGATGCGCCGGCGCTCTCGATCGAGGAACAACGCGTGCTGGATAAGGTCGGGGAGGCGCTGGCCAGGCTGTGTCGGAATAAGCGCGTCGGGTTGACGTTACGCGATAAGGCTGCCTTTATCGAGGCGTGGAACGGACGCAAGTGAGCAAGCGACCCCGAAGCCTCCGACTAGTTCCCAAGCAAAGCGCAGAAGGGGAATCGAACGGTAGTTTGGCAAGCTGGCGGCCGTCGTGCATTTTACGTTGTTACGTTTTGCCCCGCGAGGTATATGTGTTATTGCATAGCTAGGAGCTTCGGAGGCGCTTGTCGTGCCAATGCTTTCCAGGAATCGTTTGGAGAGGCAAGAAGCAAGGGCAGAACGAAAAAAAAAAAAAGCGGCATGGGCGAGCATCCGTTAAGGGAAGCCGTCGTGTAAACGTGTAAACGGAATCCAGGTGTGGACGTTTTGTAGTGTTTTTTACGTATACCACGAGTATTGACATTCGCGTTGAACAATCTTCTGCCTTCTTTTTATATCAACACTCCTCGCCAATTATACAGCAGCGAACCACCTCTTCATGCAATCTGGTGAACCATGTAAACAAAACTCCGATTTTGGGGGGACTACCTTTTCCGAAGCCGTACAAGAAGATGGTATAACAGTGTAGAAGAAACCTCTAGCAGAAAAAAAAATGAGGAAACAAACCCCGCCGCTCCCTTTTTGAATTCCGCCAAAAAGAAAATTGACCAAAAATAGGAGAATCCTTCCTCCTCCTTCTCTCTCTCTCCTTTTTCTCGCTGCTCTCTATCCCACAGACAGAAAAAGCTCAGATCTTGCCGTCCGTGACACATCCAGAGCTAGCATCGCTCACGAGAGCAGAATACTTCTTCAGCGTACCCTTGGTATACTTGGGCGGCGGCGCCGTCCACCTGGCCCTCCGCTCCGCCATCACCTCGTCCGACACATCCGTATCAATCACCCTCTTCTCCGCGTCAATCGTGATCTCGTCCCCGTCCTGCACCAACCCGATCGGCCCGCCCTCCATCGCCTCAGGCACGATATGCCCAATCAGGAACCCGTGCGAGCCGCCAGAGAACCGTCCGTCCGTCAACAGCGCCACGTCCTTGCCCAGCCCGGCGCCCATGATGGCGGAGCTAGGCTTCAGCATCTCGGGCATGCCGGGGCCGCCCTTGGGCCCCTCGTAGCGGATGACGACGACCGTCTTCTCGCCCTGCTTGATCTCGCCGCGCTCCAGGGCGGCGATGAAGCCGTCCTCCTCGTCGAAGACGCGCGCCTTGCCCGTGAAGACGAGGCCCTCCTTGCCGGTGATCTTGCCCACGGAGCCGCCGGGCGCGAGCTGGCCGCGCAGGATCTGGATGTGGCCCGTCGGCTTGATGGGGTTGCTGAAGGGGCGGATGATGGGCTGGTCCTCGGGGAAGTCGGGCGTGCTGGCGACGTTCTCCTTCATCGTCTTGCCCGTGACGGTGATGCCGGAGCCGTCGATGAGGCCTTCCTTGAGGAGGAACTTGAGCAGGCCGGGGGTGCCGCCGATGCGGTGCATGTCGGCCATGACGTACTTTCCAGAGGGCTTCAGGTCAGCCAGGAAGGGCGTGCGGTCCGAGACGGCCTGGAAGTCGTCGACGGTGAGCTTGATGCCGACGGAGTCGGCGATGGCGAGCAGGTGGAGGACGGCGTTGGTGCTGCCTCCGAGGATGTTGACGACGACCATGGCGTTCTCAAAGGCCTGGCGGGTCATGATATCGCGCGGGCGAATGTCCTCCTTGAGGAGGTTCTTGATGGCAGAGCCAATGTTCTCGCACTCGGCCTTCTTGGCGGGATCCTCGGCGGGGCTGCTGGAGCTGTGCGGCATCGTCAGGCCGAGCGTCTCGATGGCGGTGGCCATTGTGTTGGCGGTGTACATGCCGCCGCAGGCGCCGGAGCCGGGGCAGGCGTTGCGGATGATGTCGAAGCGCTCCTCCTCCGTGATCTCGCCGGTGATGTACTGGCCGTAGGCCTGGAAAGCGGAAACGATATCAATGGACTCGCCGCTCTTGCTGCAGCCGGGCTTGATGGTGCCGCCGTAGACCATGATGCTGGGGCGGTTGACGCGGCCCATGGCGATGGCGACGCCGGGCATGTTCTTGTCGCAGCCGGGCAGGGAGATGTTTCCGTCGTACCACTGGCCGTTCATGACGGTCTCGATGGAGTCGGCGATGATCTCGCGGGACTGGAGGGAGTAGCGCATGCCCTTTGTGCCCATGGAGATGCCGTCCGAGACACCAATGGTGTTGAACTGGTAGGGGATGAGGCCGGCGTCCTTGACGGACTTGCGGACGAGGTTGGAGAGGTCGAGCAGGTGCATGTTGCAGGGGTTGCCCTCGTACCAGACGGACGAGATGCCGACCTGGGCCTTGTTCATGTCGTCCTCGGACAGGCCGGTGGCGTACAGCATGGCCTGGGAGGCGCCCTGGGATTTGGGCTGGGTGATGTTGGCCGAGACCTTGTTCAGCTTCTCGTCGGCGCGTCGGGGCGCGGTGGAGGAGAGGAGACGTCTGTAGAGATACTGACGTTAGCTATTTGCCATTGATGGTCGATTGGGGGTTTCTTACGCATGGCTGGCAAAGGCAGGACGCCTTGTCGCAGCTCTGAGAGCTTGTGACTGGCGGGCGATGGACCTGGAGAGCATTTCGTCGAGGGTATCACCGGGCAAGCCCCAGGAGACGACGCAGCGGAAGGGGGTGAAGGGAAGGGGAGGAAAAGATGAGGCGTGTGTAAGAGAGTGTTGTTCAATTGAGTTCCCAATTGATCTCCTTTTTCGAATCTGTTTCCTTGATTCTTTTCCTCTTTTATATTGATGCCAGGTGAGTCACGAAGAAAAGGAAAAAAGAGGTGCGGTGGAAGAAAGACCCGAGATCACAGGGACAGTCACAGGGACACGGCGAGCAAAGAGACGTTGATGGTTTTTTTGGAGCAGCCGCTAGCAGCCAGAGCCAGAGCCAAAACCACAGGGGGGGGGAACAATTTGGGGCGATGTCGGCTCCTAAAATTTCTGGAGCTCCCCGCCGAGTGCTCCCCGCATTGAAATACCTCGTCGCTAATTGGCCGCAGCTGTGGTTCCGACGCTCCGTTCCCCCCCAGGTTTGGTGCCATTTGGCTGCGTTCTGCTGCACAGCTCGAGGTGAGCCACCGGCGTCGGGTGCAAGGTCAGCAAGGTCAGCCACGGTGTGCGACTGTAACCACACCACCAACAGAGGTCGAATACAACACAATTTCAAGCATTTCATCGTCAATTGAACTTCCCTAGAGTCTACATTCTTTGCTAATGAAGATGTTCCGAGCTCTGAGAAGCATCAAGGTGTGATGGCATCGATCCCAGCTTTACCTCATCCGATTACCTCATGGTTATTTCCGATAAGCCCGGAATGCTTCCGGTCCCGGACGAGACCCTCTTTTCTACACCGATCCCGCCGAAAGTGGGTCGCGGCTACCCGGCAACGCGCGTGCTGCCTCCATATTCCTCTCCTACAATCGCAGCTCAGCTCCATTACACCCAGGTAGCTTCACTACGGATAGAATTGGTGTTACAAATCAGCTCTGGATATCAGTCGGCCACAATCCTTACGGACTTAGGGCTTCGTCTTGTGCTCCTCCGTCGAATCCTTCTCCTTGAGATCCTTCTCCTCCCTCCGTGTCAGAATCTCGTCAATAACACCCATGCTCTTGGCCTCCTCCGCCGACAGGTAGTTATCGCGCTCCATCAGGTCGTGAATCTCCTCCAGGCTGTACTTGTCGTGCCCAAACGACTTATTAACGTGCCGCTTCATGATCTCGTTAATCTGCTTGCGGATGCGCTGGATCTGGTTCGCGTAGATGAGAATGTCCGACGCCTGGCCCTGCGTCCCGCCCAGCGGCTGGTGGATCATGACGGAGCTGTGCGGCAGGGCGTATCTCTTGCCCGCCTCGCCTCCCGTCAGTAGCAGCGCTGCCATGGAGGAGGCCGCGCCGAGGCAGACTGTCGATACTGGTGATTTGATGTATGTCATTGTGTCGTAGATGGCCAGCCCTTTTATCTCTTCGTCAGTCCCGCATCTTCCATATTACGCTGTTTAATGGCGAATTGGGGTATCCGTCGAACCTGATGATACTGAGCCTCCTGGGGAGTTGATGTACATCGTAATCGCCTTGTCGGGGCTATCGGACTCGAGCCACAGGAGCTGTGCTACTATCGATGCGGAAACGGTATCGTCGATCGCGCCATTGAGGCAGACAATGCGTTCCTATGCATGTGTCAGCTTGATGCGCGCGACATCTCGAAGGGTCTATAGAATCGTACCTGAAGCAGCTTGGAAAAGATGTCGTCTACCTGCGTGGTCAGCGAGGGGGGGATACCCAATTACAGAAGCAGTCGCGGTGTACTAACATGTCCTCCAACCATTCGACTAATCAATTAGCTTTCGCGACCAAAGTATCTCCAAATAGCCATGGGTAGACGAACCGAAACCTCGGTGATGTAAGGCAGAGGGATGTTTCCAACAGGTGGGCTGCTGCTACCGCCTCCTGCGACGGGAGGGAAGCCCGGCAATGGGAAGTTTGAAAAGGCCCTGACGTGCTGCCGCCGCGGGACGGCCCTCAGGGCTCGGAATAATGTTCTTTGACAGTTCATGGCGGAGGGTGCGAAAGCAATGGCGCATGTGTGGTGTTGCAGTGTCAAAGAGGAACCAAGTAGAAAGTATGCGAAAAAGCGGCAATCGACGGCAGCAAGCACTGGTGGGAGAGGTGTGACGTCCGCTGGGAAAGCTGGTTGGCCCCTGTGCGCGCCCCCGAGCTCCGAGCTTCCCCCACGCGTCCCTCGTCTAAAAATTGCCCCGAGGCGCGTAAAGCTCTTTTTTTCGTCTGCGCCGTATTCCTGAGCTGGGCCGCCACTCCGGGGATCCCTTCCGAATCTTCAAGTCTCTGGGCGATTTGCCAACGTCCGATCTGTTGCGCACCCATTGCAGCCGGCAGTCCCTCTCCTATCTGGCCAAGCGTGACCAAACGACCACACCGGCGACACTTTGCAACAATCGCTCCCTCCTCCGGGGGTCTTTCCCTCGACCGCGATGAAGCCATTCCCAGGCATTCGACGAGTGCCCCGAACTTCTCACAGAAGCTATGGCACAACCCCCCCGGCCAGACCGGGGCCCGTTTTCTTGTCCAAGAAGTACATAAGAGAAAGAGAAGCCAAGGCAGCGGGTAGGGCACCGCCGATACCGCCAATATCGAAGAAAGAAGCAAAAGCACAAGCGATACGAGATGCGCCGAAGCGCAGGGCAGAGGAAAGACAGGCGCACTTCACCAAGAGAATCCAAGAGGTCCTAGGCCACGACGGAATCGCAAAAGACGTACGGATCGACAAGGAGAACAAGAAGGTCAAGACGTCCGCGGGCGACCTGCCCATCTCGCCCGTCATGGACCCCGTGTGGATGGATGTACGCACGAGGTACCGGACGCCCAAGCCCAGACCGAAATCCAAGAGCGACAAGGTCCGGGATTATTCTTTGTCTTCGTCTGGGGCGGCACCGAGGAAACACAAGTATAAGACTAGGATGGGCAAAGACAAGAAGACGCGGAGCCCAAGGCTCATTGTCATGAACAAGTTGCCCAACGGGGGCAGGTTCCGCGTCAAGTTGGAACAGAACCCGTACGGTCAGTAGCGGGAATCCCCCTCCTATTTGTATGAGGACTCCGAGGAAGCGGAATGCTGATGTGACGGACCTCTTGCAGTACATGCTCTCGCCTCGCCTGTCCGATTCTGTCCCGTCACGGGGACGTCTCTGCCGAAATACTTTCTTCAAAACTTCAAGGCTGTTACGAATCCGGACACCCAGGGGCACTGGTTTATACCAGGCGACGTTGAAGTATCGTGGACACATAAAGACGCCATGGAAGAGGAGCTTAGGAAGCTTGATGATATGGAGAATCGGTCAGAAAAGGTTGACGACGTGGAGAATGGTGCTATTAAGCAGGGGAAGGACGATTCGAAAGAGCTCAATGAAGTGAATGGCGAACCGAGGAAAGCTTGCAAAGGGGAGGGCAAATCCAAGAAGGCCGACAATGCAGAGGACGAGTCCAAAAAGTGTTCCGAAGAGACGACCGGATCCACGAAACCTGAAGAGGAGAAGGTCGAATCCAAAAAGCAAAGCAAAAAAGAGCCCCAAACCCTCGACACAGCAGGAAACGACTTTGAGCAGCATTTCACAAACGTAATCGGATCCGAGAAGAACGCCAAAAAGGAAAAGAGCCGCTCTGGAGCCGTATCTCTTCCTCCCACCCCCCAGAAACAACTCCCCGAGGACCCCCTCGTAAAACAAAAAGAAACAGACCAGCTCCTTCTCAAATCCCCCTCCGCCTACGTCGTCTCCCGCAAACCCGTCATCGACTCCATGGCAGGCAAACGCGGCAAAACTCCCTTCGGCGACGGCTGGCGCACCCTCCTCGGCAGGAACCCAAAGGTCATGAACTCGGATATCCCCAAACGCCTCGTCTGGCGCCAGGACATGGGCGATTTTGTTCTAGAGAACCTGCGCAAGAATATCATGAAGTACGTCACTTGGCACGTCGAGGCGGGCGAAGGGCGTAGCTCGTGCATCCAGCCCCTCGAGACGTGGGAAGATGTCCACGACGCCCAGAAGCGGAGCTGTTTGCTGTGGTATGATGCGGCGAATATCACCGCGGGGGAGAGTCGGTGGGACGAGTGGATGAAGAAGGGGAAGGTAAAGCCGTTTGCGACCTACGACGTCCCGGACGCAAAGTACGAAAAGAGCCTGCCCATTTACGACATCGGGCGGCTCATGGGGCCAAAGTACCTCGCGAAGCTGCGGGAGATACCCGTGTTCCGCGAGCGCTCGCTCTTCGTCGTCAAGAAGAAGCGGTCGATTCCGCTGCAGCTGTACCTATGGAAGCTGCAGGCGTACATGGCCGAGTATCCATCCGCGGAAAAGGTCGCCGAGGTATCTGCGGAGAAGAGGAGGCTCGATAGAAAGAGGAGGGAGGAGGAGCGCCAGGAGGAGCTTGTACAGGAGCAATTCAGGCTGGAGGAGGAGGCGAGGGAGGGGTATATACGGGCCAAGGCTGAGCGGGCGAGAATAATTCAGGAGAGAATCCAGCGGGAGATGCAAGGCTTCGATGAACCCAGGGATAAGACGGCAGAGGTCGGGGCAGAACGCGGAGTCGGGTTTGGGAGCAGCAGTACAACCATGCCAAGGCCTATAGCGGCGGCCACGAGCTCGGCCGACTTCACTGCTCAGCTCACGGCGATACCACGAGCCGTGTCCTCACCCAGTGCTTGGAACAGCGCCGCCATCAAGCCCATACCTGCGATCAAGGTCGACAGGAAGGCTGAAGTCCCTAAACGGCCTCCGACCAAAGCCAAAGCGGCAGCCACACCTAGGCGCTCAACCAAAGATGTAGCCACGCCAATGACTGCAGCCGACTTCACTGCCCAGCTCATGGCGACACCCAAGGTCGGTTCTGGATCTGGCTCTCGGGGCAACTCTGCCGTCAAGTCGGTAGCCCCCGCCAAGGTCGTCAACGAGGCCGGTTTGACTTCACCTTTGGCCGAAGTTGAAGGCGGATCTAAGCCTCAGCGTGTCGCTACGACAGCCGAGACTACACCCAAGGCCGATGTCAAAGGGACATCGGAACCCAAAGCAGAGGTCAAGAAGCCAAAGGTGAGAACAGTCAAGCCACGCTGGTAGACTTGCACGGAGCAATTCTCTTTCCCGTCCGGGCAGTCAGGAACCTTGGGTAAGACGGAAGGAGCGGATAGCCATATCAGGATTTATGTACACTGCAGGAACGAAGGGAAGGGATACATCCTTCCTATGTTAGAAGGCGTGATGAGAGTTAAGGACCTGAAGATGGAGCCACATACCCAACAAGAACAAGGGAGACGCTTTGGTAACGTCTCGAAGGATAGGAAATACCCCAATCAGCATTATAATTAAATAATTTCATTAGTCAGGTGTTAACTGAACGGTCTCGAGAGTCCTCTAAGTGGGTTTCTCGGAACCAGTGACCTTGAGGCTAGTCTGAGGTCAAATCAACCTGGCATAGAAGCAATCCTAGCAGCTGCTAGATTCGAATACTAACAGATCTGGACTCTTTTCCACTAATGCTCATGCCTCGGGCGAAAGCTTACGATTGATCACCAAATATTTCCCACTGCCATCAAGAAATTCGAAAGCAAGAGGGAGCTGCCTCTTGGTCCTCCTGCCTCAATCTTGATTCATTTGATCTTGCCTTCCCTGTTTATCCTGCGTTAGACTCTCACGAATGCCTCCTTCCTCTCCTTCTCCTTCTCACTGATGCCACCCTCATTTCGGCTCTATAAAAACCTCTCTTCTTCCTCCAACGACTTCAACCTTACAACTCCAACCTTCCCTCTTCCACGACTTCAACACTTCCGGACGTCAATACATTGCATTCCTTCCAAGCTTCATTGCTTCCGATGTTCCTTGCTTCTAGCTTTCATTGCTTCTAGCTTTCATTGCTTCTAGCCTTCATTGCTTCTGGCCTTCATTGCTTCTGGCCTCCTTCCCTTCTGGTCTTCACCAGTTCCTACCTTCCGGCCTTTACCTCTTGCCCTCGTTGCCTTCAACCCTCTCTTTTTCAAACTTTGATGACAATCTGCTTCTCATCCGCGATCAACATCAAACGTTTTTCCCAAATTTATTGTCTGCTTTCTCTTGCCCTGAAGCTTTCTAGCCTCTCTTCAGACCAGCATCTTACCTAGAGTATTTCACTGCGAGGTCAACAGGCATCTTGCTTCAGAAGCCAGAATGGCTGATGCGTCAATTCTCACCAACATTGGGGACCGAGTTAGGGTGAAGGAGAAGGCGCGTGAGTTCGGCCTTGGTATATTGCAGGAAATACCAAAGATTCTCCAACACATCTCCAACAGCAGTCACAAGCAAGATGTGAGAGACTGGGAGAGTAACCTTCGTAAGTCTGGATTCCATCATCTTTTGGGCTTTGCTAACTTTCGCCTCAGTCAATTTGAAGCGCACATCTCTGTCTCGGGAAATTCTCGTCGGCGTCCAAGGCGAAACAGGTCTGGGGAAAAGCTCCCTGCTCAACGAGCTTCTCCGAAGCGAAATTGTTCCAACGTCACAGGTGGAAGCGTGTACAGCCGCGGTCTGCATTTACGGCTACAATCATGAGTCTGGAGAGAACAAGCGCTACAGCGCCAAAATCACGTCCAAGAGCTGGGCGACGGTCGAAGCTGAGCTGACTGGCCTCAAGGAAGAGCTCGCCGAATCAGACAATCAACGTGAAGCTCACGATGACGACGATGCGGATCAGAGCGAAAGTTGCAGCTACTACAGTAAACGGAACATCGACATGGTTTGCGCTTGGTCTGGTCTGGAGGAGGAAGACATACGAAGTCTATCGCCGATTGAGATCATGCAAAAGGGCAATTTCAATAAGATTCGCAACAGAGGACTCCGGCTACTTACCAACGATAAAACGTGCAGCAGAACCATTTCAGCCCCCAATGCGAACAAGTTCAAGAAGATGCTCAGGCCTTATGCGGAGAGCATGGACCTGAACTCACACCGAACTCAGTACTGGCCGTTGGTGGAACAGGTTGAAATATACCTGAAGGCGCCTATTCTCCGGCATGGGCTTAAACTTGTTGATCTACCCGGAACCCAGGATGCTCTGTCATTCAGGGCTGAGATTGCTGAGACGTTCCAGGACAGACTGGCGAAGCAGATCGTCGTTTCTCCGGCATCCAGAGCAGGAGACAACAAGGCAGCCGCAGACCTCATCTTTACGGAGAACGACTTGATGAAGTTTCACCTGGACAACAAGTTCAAAGCCGATACCCTCTGTGTCGCGATCACAAAGATCGACGACATCCAGACTGCAAATGCGGCGGAGGAATTCCCAACCATAGAGATCATAGAGCTGCAGCGTCGTCTGAGAGGTGCCCCGCCAGAAGAGTCTGAAGATGACGAGTTCAACTCTGAAGCTGAGGACTACACTCGTGTGTCTTTGAAGAAGAAAGGCGGCACCAACAAACGCAGACACGCCTCTGATGTTTCAGGAGATAACAAGAGACAGAGAGTTGACTCCTATGAAGACGACGAGTCCATGACAACACGGCTAGTTGAGGCGCAATTGGAAGAGGAACAGGCGATTGAAGAGGGCGAGTCTCGATTGAAGTATCTCTGCATTCAGGAACGGAACTGCAAAATGGTACAGAACGTCGTCGAAAGTCTGCTAAAGGCCGCAAAAAGCCATGCATCATCGCAAGCAATTGCATCATCCTTACCCGCGGTCATTCCTCTAAGCAGTCATGCTTACAACAAGATGAAGTTTGGCAAGGATGCGACAGGTTTCCCGACCCTCGAGTCGACTGGCATCCCGGCTTTGGGCAAATGGCTTACCGATACGTCGCTTCCCATCAGGGAAGCATGGGTTGACAGCGACCTACATCATATCCAGGTGCTCTTCGACGCAGTTCATGGATGGACCAAAGATGAGTTCGACACCTTGCCCGTTCTCACAACAGATGAGAAGAAGAAAATTCGACAAGCAGTCCGCGAGGTTGGTGATGATTTGAAGGTATGTTGACCAATGACATTTGTCCCAAGAAGGGAATGGCCATATTGATCCGTCATAGGAAATCATAAAGAAGGTGAGGATCAAAATCCAGCGCCAGTTAATCACCATGAAACCGTTGCGAAGGAAGAATTTGGTGAAAACCTACGTTAAAATCCACGAGAACGGGGAAAACCAATTGGAACGATGTTTCGACAATCTCAAGCATGCCATCAAGGCGTGGGAAAGTAAAAACCCAAAAGGTCATGCGTCTTCTGCAGGTAAACACGAGAAGGTGCATTGGGGTACCTATAAGGCTTCTATCAGGAGACACGGCGGTCTTTACAGAACTGTTCCCAAAAAGGGTGCAGTCCGACGCACTTTCAACTGGATGGCTGACGTGTAAGTACCACACGGAGATTCCCACTGGTGTTCTCAACTTCGAGAGCTCAATTGACTAGGAAACAGGCACACATCATTCTGGCGAGGCCACCACGAGAAGTGGCAGACTGCATTCTCGCGGAACTTCCCCACACTCAAAGACAAGGTTAGGGGAACTATACACCTCGCGTTCGATCAATGGATCACAGTTCTTCTAGACAATGAGGACCTTCCGGTGTCATTCCGGGACATGGTGAAGAAGAACTCTTACAAAATGGAGAATGTCTTCCTGCTCTTCACAGACAAGATTGTGGCTAGCATGGACAAACTTCGCGGGAAGGCTTTGAGGATGTCAAAGGTTGACGTTCTCAGTACTCTGACCAAGCAGATGAAGCCGGGTTTCGAAGCCGCGCTCAGCAAGAGGGGTATGTTGTATTGTCTACTGAACCTCGCAGGGAAATACAATGGCTGACATTCAAGCAGGCCCAGGTATCATGAAGAAGCAGTCAGCAGAGATATCTGAGCACGTGGAGACTATTGGTTTCGGCATGTTCGAAATGGTCCGCGATGACCTTGAGGTGAAGCTCCGAGCAGAGGTCCATCAGGTGATGCTCGCTACCAAGAGTTACTGGCAAGATCCTAAAGAAGGCTGTGGAGTGGTAATACAGAAGGAGTTGAAGCGCATTTCGACTCGCCTTGGCGTCAATGGAGCCAAGAAGAATGATTATGAAGGGACAGGCATCGATGAAGCGACGGAGAGGAAGCTCATCGAGCTCATTGGCGTGTGGCAAAAGGAGTGACAGCGAGTTGAGGCGCGACTTCCTCAGGCCGCGCCCTTGATTGCCTTCGACGAAAACGATGATAACGATGACGCGGGCAATGAGTTTGCCAAGGAGGATGAGATTGCTCTCAAGACGGAGCCTGGTGAGACCGAGGAGTAATTTGCGATGGAGAAGAGGGCATTTGGAGGGGATGCTTTCATGGCAGACATGGCTTGCTTTCGTTTTCGTTTTCTTCATCTTGGGCTGATTTTCTTTGCTTCATTTTGACATTATCGAGATGGTAGGGGCAAGTCGAAGGGAGAGGCCGGCCGATTTCTTATCCAGAGGCCAAAGCCGCTCATCAGTTTCTTGCCCCGCCTCTCCAGCGGCATGATTTTCCTTTGCGCTAGGCTTTAGATAGGCACAGATTTTCGAGGTAGCATTGCAATTCACATAATACAGCCGAGTTTCAGCTCATAGCCCTCCGTGAGCTACTAAGTATATGAGTCTGATATGCCTGCTGATACGAGGCCAGGACTACTTGGGCCACCTACATCCGACCCTCTCTAGACAATACAGCTAGTTTTACACGACAGCCTTTATGTGCAGGAGACTCGAACATCTCAAAGACATCGTATTTATACAAGGAGCCCCCGGGAAATTGACAACCTCTCAAAGCCAGCACCAAACTACCACAAGAACTTCCCATAGCAAATTCCGAAAGACATTTTCAAGACGTGAAGGCTGACAATCACAATACCGCAACCTTTTAACCCTCATCAGTCCCAATTCTCAGCCCCACCATCGACCCCATCTCTGCCCCTCCATGCATCTCACCCTGCCCCGCGCCCCGCACCTCAAAAATCCTCACGAAAACCCTCATCCTCCACAACAATCAAACAAGAGTCCTCTCCCTCGCCCTCGTCCCCAACCAGAGTCGCTTCAAGCAGTTCTCAATCATCCAGCGTCGATGGTTTAGTGGTAAAATTCTCCGTTGCCATCAAGCAGCGTCGGGGAGCCGGGGGTTCGATTCCCCCTCGACGCAATCTTTTGTTTTTGGGGGGTTGTGAGTGCTATTACATGTTGGATGAGTCGTTTTTTATGAATTCGATAGGTATTCAAGTACTAGAACGTTGGTTTGGTCCAATTGGGGTCTTCCAGACGCGGTGATGGGATCGTAGTTCACGTCTTGAGAGATTTATTGCGTGATGATCCATAGGAGCAAGGGGATTGGCTTGCTGAGGGGTTGCTGGTCCCGTCCTCAGGGCTTGACAGCATCGGTTAGTGATTACTTGAGAATTAGATATTTGAGAATTTCGGTACGCATGTTGAGGGACTGTATCGGTATATCTAAAGGACGGACAAAGGTAGCCTTGATTGTGCGTTTAGGTGTAAGACGCCACGGTGGTCAGCACGCGCAACCTCTACAAAAGGCGTGAGATGCAATCAGCAGAGACTACATGTACACATCATTTAGTCCTCTTTTCTCGGATCGAATAACGTATCAAGGCCATTTTACCACGCGCTTCAAACGATACCGTATGTGTTTGCTTGCCCTTTCTCCTTTGCTGAAACTGCCGTAACCTGAGGGCCGAGGAGGCACATTGACGATAGTAAGACCCCAGGATGCTAGGAACGGCGAATAGAATATACGTAAGAAGACAATACTTGCTCTCTGAGTGAGATGTATAGTAGAATAGAGTAGAGTCGGCTCAAAATAGAGTCGCCTAAGAAGCCATCAAGCGCGGCGAACATCACATTTTTGGTACAACGACATGTCATCAATGCAAGTAGCCGGCAAGTCAGATAACAAACTAACAACCCAACAACATCCCCCGCACGCAAATTCTCCTCTGGACGGTTTCACATCTGCAATGTTACTCGAAGAAATTGAGTCTAAAACTTCTTGTTAACATCGGACAAGTATCAAGAACTCTATGCCCAGCACTTTCCCGAGCCAGGTCGTAAATTGAAGACATCCAAAAGAGCCCCCGCGCGTCGCGCGCAACCCGTCTCAAACCCACAGACGTGATCAACAATGTAGATCACCAAACCCAAACCACACCCACGGGTCCCTTCTCACGCGAGGATGTATCTCAAGCCCTTCCCGCCGATCTCACAACCCAAAGATGATCAACTTCAGCCCAACTTAAAATCAAGCCCGACCCTACCGGTAATCCTCTCAGCCCTAGCAGACGCCAAGCTCACCACAAGCTTCAGCCTCAAGTTCTCCTCCCCCAGAGATCTCCCCCTCCCATCCCATCTTCATCCTCTCTGCACCAATGATAGCTACATGAATGACATGACACCAACACCGACCTACAAGCCACGTCCACTAACGACGGAAAGATCCGAGAGGGACAGGCCGGATCACCAACCCAAGGGATCTCGCGCGACCAGACACTTGACAGAGGTGGGGAGGACGAGCGGGTGCTAATTGCTGACGTAGTGACCCAGGAATTAGATACCATTAGTCTGCTCTGCCTACTCTACCCCCAACGCCGTCATCACGGCGACGTAAAATCAGCAAGACAACATCACATGGATGCCACACGGCGACAGAAGACGTGCGGCTCCGCAGCCATCCCCGACAATCTCGATCACTCGGGAGCCTTATCCGGGAAACTCGACTAGCCCGCCGGACCGAAACGACAAAACCATCCCAAAAGTACGGATACTTTAAATAACCCACCGTTCATACTTTTCCCGGCAATCCCCAAAAGATAAGCACGGCGATGTAAAGCTTCATCATCTCACTTTACACAACATCGCGCAACAAGGTAGAAAAAAAGCATGGCCGATACAATAATCAAAGAAACTTCATAAACTCCACGGTTAATGAAGACGAAAAAGCTTCACCAAGCGCACCAACCAACCCGCAACCTCATCCCACGCGCGCATAACGCCCAACCCGCCCCGACAGTCTCCGTACCTCCATACACACCTTCGCGCAGACACCCAAAAAGATGAGATGAAATAAAGCCACTATCCGCCCACAGGATGGCCCCTGCATCCCATCATCCCCCCCTCCAGCACGTAATCGGCAAGTCTTGGCTTCGAAATCAAGCAATTCATTCCGTATCCCAAACGTAAAAAAAAATAAAAAATAAAAAATAAAAAAAAATCAAGCCTCTGTGCGTCTCCAATTGCGCAATAACGGCGATCCTGGGGCCTTCCTTACCGCAGCATCATGCCGTCATGGCCAGGTGCGAATCGGTGTTGGCCCGTGGGCTCTGTCATGCTGTCTTGTCTGTAGTCAAGCACGCCAAGCAAGCAAACATGGACTCCAACTCTCATCGGAGAAGCCCAACAAACAAAGTACCTTCACCTTCGTAGATCCAACAAAGGAAAGATAATCTCACGAAAATAACAGCGGGAAAACAAGGAAACAACTCAGCCTCCCTAGTAGTAGACAAACAAAAACAAAAACCCACGAAAAAGGCAAGTAGACATGCGACAGAGACGACCACCAAAAAAAAAAAAAAAAAAAAAAGCGACAAAAGCACATGTCAAGTCAATCTGTCGCGGCAATCACACTTCAAATCTCCAAAGCCCGAATCGCACACCTAGCACCTAGCACCTGCATCAGCACCCCCCGGCCTAGTCGGGATCTGGGGCCGGACCGTGGCCTTGCTTCATCGCTTGCTCGTTCTTTTCTCCATCCCATGCGGATACTTATTTGATAATCCATTCTGCGGATTACGGATCTACCAGGACTCGCACACGCACGCACAGCCAGATTTGAACAGGCCAAGTTTCCATTATTTGTTTGTTTAGTGGAGGCTATCTACCCAAATCTAGACCCACCCTCGTCTCGCGCTTCCCAGCCCTCGACACGGACGAAGCTGTGGTGGGTGTGGAACAGTGGACAGTGTGGGTTCGAGAAAGCGGCCCTGAAAGACTCCCCTGTTCTGGGCCCTACAAGTATTGCCTGCTACGTCCATAGTAGGTACTACTACTCCGTATGCAGATGCTGACAGCTGGAGAGATCCATTCAGGGCAAGGGGGGGGGGGGGGGAGTACTCCGTAGACATTGGACGGAAATCCCGGCTTGGCAAAGAAACAAAACGGAAAAAGAGCCATTTCGTCCCCGCAGGGCCATCAGCACCGGCAATGTCGGTCTTTGTAACTGTGCTTCGCCGACGCATGAGCCATCAGGACTCTCATAACCATGACAGACGACAAGCTTGCCTAGTATTCCAGTGAATCTCTAAAATGCGCGGCATCATCGTTCCGTGTCAAAAGTGGCTCCGATACGGGACACCCGGTGCCGGAAACCCATCAAACCCTCCGCCCGAACCGGCTCCCCTCAGACCTCACAGGCTACAGCCGTCGTCCGGAGGATACCGAAACCGACCTGACAGCCAAGCGGCCAAGAGCCAGGCGAAAAGAAGCACCTGTTGCTCGGCATGCGACTCTCGATTCAGGTGTCGACAGAAACCTACTCCATCCAACTACAGAGCCCATGGCCGGGCTTCCTGCACGGCCATGCAGCTGCATGTCCTCTGGGAGTGGGAACTCCCCTACAGCTGAAATGATGAGGGTGTCGGTGATGGGAATCCGCAAATGGGCGAAAGTGGGAATTCTCTTATCGCGTCATGCTCGCTTGCCCCAGGGCCTCGGAAACGCTCGCGGCTGGCCCCCCCTCCTTCGTCCAACTCGGCTCCGTTCCCGTGCCTGAGAGTTCGTGTAGATCAGCCCGTTCAGGGCACTCGGTTCGGCTGGTTGGTTTCTCATCCCCTCCGTTTCGGTTTGGCGCGCCGCTCATCTCCCCACACTTGCTCCGTCCCTTCATCTCACAGCTTCAACCACGTCCACAACAACCTCCGGGCCATCCTATTCGGGGGGAATCATCATCAATCGTCGTTGTCTTTCTCGCGGAAAATATCCATCGTACTCTTGAACATCGTTTCATCTTTCGTCTTTCCATTCGTCGCTGGACTACTAATCTCCGCCTCTTCTCGCGTCTCATTGGTATCGGGATTTCATCCTCTGCGCCTTTCTCCGTGCGTCAAATGCTATTGTACAGTTGTGTCATTCCGTAAAAACGTCTGCTCGCTGTGTGTTGGAATCGGAAAGCCCCCTCCCAGACGCCGGCCATGACATGTCATCCATGGCGTTATGCCCTGACCCAAAATACTCCGAATAATTATCCAAAAAAATCCCCTGCTCTGTGTTTGGCCTCTGAGGTATCATTGGTCCCAATCCCGACAAACCGGTGTAATCGCCTTCGTTTGCCTGCTCGAAGGGGCTTTTTTTTCTGCGGCCGTCGCATCGTAGCGTCCTCTTCTCGAATCACTAAATAAGAAAATATTAAGAAAAATAAGGAATGCCACTTGTCCGTGGCTCGTCTGATGGCGAAGGTCGATACAACATTACGACCATGGTGATGAGTTTCGCCAAAGAAGTTGACACGTCGATCAAAGTATCTGCCACGCGGTACTTTGCCCGCTCGACTAAATGAGCGAGAACTTGGATTGCGGCATGTGGCCCAAGGCTGCTGCCAAGGCCGAATGCGAGTCGGGGGCATGCTCTGTGTAATGCATGTCCTCTTCGAAATAGGGCAGCACCTTGATGCCGCAGTGTTGTTGGAAGAATTGAGTCCCAATGTCATATCGCTCCCTGCATCGTCTTTCCCACGGATCGATCTTGAGTGGGCTGTGGTAGCAAAAGGTGTTGTGCTCTGCTCCTCGCACTGGAAAGACGAGGCCGCCATCCTTCATCGCAGTCCATAGTTCCAAGGCCTCCATCCTCGTATTGTCGGCGTTGGGCCAGGCTGCTTGCATGAGCTGAACAACGGCATATCGCAAAGCCAGATCCTCCGCACTGCCTTGTCCGTGACGACCTGCTATTTGCCTTCGTAGTGGCTGGAGTTCGGAGAGCAGTTTCTCGAGTCTCTCGGGGTTGGCGTGGTTGTAAAAGATGGCCAAGTCGATCCACGTCCTGGCTACGTAAGGGTGACGCCGTCCGTAGATGGCTTCAAGTTCTTCGGCGATGGTAGGAATGCAGCCCCAGACAAGCTCCGATAGTGTGATCGGACCATGCTTCTGTTGCACCTCGTATAGTGTAGAAAATGTCTGTCGTAGGGGATGCGAGCGTTCAAAGTTCGTCGATGAATACGCCGCCAGGTACTTGCACAGAGCAGTCATCATGCCCGCGTCGCGATGCACCATTCCCAGCAAAAGTTCCTTGATGCCTTGTGGTGATAGTTGTTTGAGATCCATCTCCAGTCGTTTGAATGCCTTCATTAGTTGATGACCGCCCGCGTCGTGTTCGCCCATTTCGAATTTCTTGTTCGCATCAGCAAACATGTCGCTTGATCCCGCACCCCATAACATAATCGATGTCCATCCGACCTGCTTGTCAATTTCGACCTCGAACTGGCGGCAATGCAAGAATGCTTTCCGCATATTCCCAACAATCGTCTCCTGCGCTCGGAGCAGGTCTGGTGATCGCAGATAGCCCGGAGCGGGCGGCGGTGTCGGGGTACGACATCGCACATATGACGGGAGCTGAGCTGGCGTTTCAAAGTCGACAAGATCGTACTCCGTCACTCCCTTCCTCTTGAGATACGTGCCCAGATTGACCACTCTACCGTTTCGAACGAATTCGGACACTTTGCCCTCGGCATCGCGTTGGAACTTCATAGAAAGAAGTCTCTTCACTTCGTCCTCGGTGTTGTTTTTCACGAAGCCCCACTGAGAGAATCTGGTCTTGTACATCTTCGGCCTACGACAGTGAGATGAGATGAAGGGGCGTGGATCTGGAATGGATACTTACGTTGCTTGGAAGCCATACTGATCCGCCATGATCTGCATGACCTCTTTCAGAGGACGGCGTTCTTCCAGATACAGATGCTTGATGGTCCCCTTGAAAGACTCCCATGCCTCGGCAGGAACCTGCTCCCGAGATGGCCGACTGCCTGTCGCAGGCTTTGGAGTGGGGGCAATACTGGGTGCTCGAGCATGACCCTGCACGATGGTTAGATGGAACACTTTATCAAGCCAAGAAGAAACGTACTGGGAATGATGTCGTAGGCGGAGGGCCAAAAGGCGTTTGCATCACACCCGGGGTGCCGGGCATGAGGCTCGGGGCAGGTGTCGGTGCTGGGCTGAACGTCGACGTTGCCGGGCTGAAGGGTGTGGGAGCAGGACTAAATGCGGTAGTAGGTGGCGGACTGAAGGCGTTGGCATTCGGGGGTGGGCTGAAGGTATTCGTGGTTGGTAGTGAGTTGAAGGCATTTGCAGGGGAGCTAAAAGCGTTGGCAGCACTGAAGGTTGTTGCCGACTGATTGAAGGCATTAGATTGGGAAGCGAAGGGTTTAGAGACTGCGCTGAACGTGTTTGGTTGGGGACTAAAGTTGCTTGCTTGGGTTGCAAAGTGCTTAGTCGTCGTATTGTTGAAGTCATTCGTCGTCGGAAAGTTGAAGGCGTTGGCTTGTGACTGAAACCCCTTGTTTGACGTATTGAGGAAAGGATCTAGCTGACTGAAGTCGGCGGTTTGTTGTTGCTGCTGCTGTGCCTGTTGCTGTTGTTGCTGTGCCTGTTGTTGGTGTTGGTGCTGATGTTGCTGTGGTTGATGTTGCTGCTGCTGCGGTTGATACTGCTGAGGCTGATGGTGGTGCACCTGAGGAGGAGGCGCGGGGTTCGAGGGACCAGCAGCAATAGCCATACGACTGTTTCCATCTCCAAATCGTGAGTCCGGCGTGAACATGGGAATATTAGAGGGTGCGCGATCCAAAACTGGCTTCGTATGTCTGGGCACTGGAGGACGATATGATTCCGGAGCACGGAAGAAAGTGGGCGTGGCCGGGCTGTGAGCGACTGGACTTGTGATTCTACTCATTCCTGAAGAGCTCATGTTTGCTGTGCTGCCGTGCATGCTGCTAAAGTGTGCCGACGATGGGCTCGCTATTGATGGGCTTGCGACTGAACTGGCCGGGCTCATGATCCTATTACTGCTTGGTGGTGCGGCGCGAATCCCCTCAAAGCGCGCAATCAAGTTGGACACTCCGGCAGGGGGACTGAATTCATCGAGTTCCATTCCTTCGTCTTGCTGTGGCGCGCTGTTCATCGAAGACCCAACGTCGAAGCGCGCGTTCTGCTGCGCGACTGGTGAAGTCCAGTCCATAGATGAGTCGAAGTCCCTCCGGACGGAATCTTGCTGCGGCGGTGGACATGTCGAGGGACCGCCAAAGTTGAGCGGAACACCGAACCTAGAATATGCTTGACCAGATGTGTTGAGGGCGAGGCGGCCATGCTGACTGCCTCCGTATTCTGATCCAGAGGGAACACCGCGGGGTGGTTTGTCCCCAGAATGATTGAACATCTCGGCCGCGTCCCGCGTCCCCCGTGGAGCAGAGGTTCGGACCGCTGGCTAGAAAGATGTCAAGACTCGGGACGAGTCAAAGCTCCTCGGTAGGACAGGTGCCTCGTGTCGTCGTCGAATGCGATTCATCCAAGAAGCCCAGCGCGCTGCCCTGGTGGCAAGCATCAATTGCCCGTCAAAATGGAGGGGGTGCCACTGGGCCTTCAAATGAAAGACGAGAGCGTGGGAGGAGACCAGACAAAAGTGCCCATGATCGTCGCCACATAAAAGAGAAGGTCTCGGTCACTCTGGCTGCCAAGTTAAAAATAGAGCGGCAGAGGAGAAAGCGTCATGGCCCAGTATGGGTAACGAGAGGGTTCGAAAAGATTAAAGACTGACTGAAGGGCCCCCCAACAGTTGACACAGGTCGAAGTCAGGACGGGTCAGGAACAGACAGGACGGGTTAGGATAGGACGGGAAGCCAGAGCTGGAACTGAACGGGCGGAACGACAAGCAATGTTGTCTTGTGCAGTAGAGAGAGATATGGGGGTGAGATGGGGGGGACAATGGACGGGGGAGCCGTTGCTCCAGGCCAGTTCGTCCGTTCAATTTGGGCTGGTAATGGTAAAGTGAGTGGTAGGGCTCCCGCTTCCTCTCTTTCTCCCAGTCTCTCTCTCTCTCTTCCTTCGCGGCCTGTCTGTCTCTTTCGCACTCTCTCTCTTGGTCGAGAAAGACGAAGACCACTTTCCGGTGTTGAACTGGCATTGGTCGGCGGTCGCCAAGTTCCTCCGTGTGGTGAAAGCTGCAGGCAAAAGTTCCTTCGCGTAATTTCCTCAACAAGGAAAGCGAGCGTGGCACATGGGTAGAACAAGCCCGTATCCCATCCCTTCGGGTCTCTCTTTTTCAGTGATAAGAGGGCCTCCCAGCAGCCAGAACCGTAGCTAGGTCCGTGGAGCTGCGCGAAGGGAGGGGGTAAAGAAGCGTTACATAGCCAATGGCTGTTCAGACGGTCTGGCAGTCCGGGCGTCTGCTAAACGAATGGGGAACCATTCACAACGCCTTTTGCTGGTCGGAGCGGGCGCTGGCTACCAATTCGACCGAGAGAAGCAAGACGAGTTGGGGGGAACCCTCGATGGCGGATGGGGGGCCTGCCTTTGCTATCGAAGCTGGGGGCAAGGCGGTTCGTCCTTTGATTGACTCTGTGGGTACATGCGCACTCCCTCTGTCCCTCACGCTCGCCCTACTGTGTGTGTGGGTGTGGGTGTGCCTCTCTCCAGCCTCCGCGCCCAGGAGAGCCCTGGGATTTCGTCCAATGTGCCCGACATGTCGACATTGATACCATGGGCCTGTGCGAAAGTTGTCGACGGGTAGGCGACCAATTCCAATTTCCAGGGTGGCCAGGAGGCGGGGAATAGGCACAATGGTGCCACCACTGTTCTAGATTAAGAAGGTGAAAGAGCGTCCTGGTCGGCCTAAAAGACGCCAGCGACCGAGTCCTGACTCAGACCACCAATCATCGTGCCTGTCTGTAGGTATCCTATCAACTAGGCCCTCCCCCTTTTCGGAAAGGCCGTGGTGAGAGAGCCAGAGAGACTAAGAGACAGCGTCGCGAACTGTCACCAACCAAGCATCAGGTTCCAACCGGGGAGCCCTCCGACATCTCCCTCGGCCCAGGTCTACATCGCAGATGAGATTCAAAGAGCGCCGCCGTCCGCCGTCAACCATCATGGAGGATGGACGGCTTGCTGCTCGCTTTTGGCCCTCCCCTCGTTAGCCAAGCAACCAAGCCATCGGCCTGGGAGGGAAAAGCTGGGGGAGCTGCCGCAGGCAGTGGACTAACGCCGTAGAAGCATGGTGCATGTTCCAACGGCCTTCCACCAAGCCAACCTGGCACTCCTGGTTCCATCCGATAAGCCATTTGGTGAGCACGGCCAATGGTCAAGGTACTGTCAGAGACACACCCGAACAGCGCCGCTCCAAACTAACCCGTCTGGTCGTTAAAAGGTCGCGATCGCAGGTTTTCCATTTCAGCTACCTTCAAGGGGCGGGCGGCGGGACTGGGCCAAGGAACGGACTGGGCCAAGGAACGGACTGGGGGCGAGTTTCCGCGGAATGGCCGCAAGACAAAGCAGATCTCTGTCTAAGGACGCCACGATTCAGACTCGAGTGCCATCTTTTAATTGGAAATTGCCATGGCATTGGGCGGCTCCTGTGGGCACTGCCGAGCGGCGGTCAACATGCTTTCGGCCGGTTGCACCGCAGGCTCGTCCGTGCTGTCCTGTCAAAGCCGAGGCGTGGCTAGTGGCTGACTTTGGTGGCTGCTCTCATTCTCGTCCATCATGGGGCATAGCGTTGGGCGTCTTCAGCCTCTTTGCAGACCACAGAAAATCCGCTGAAAGCAGCGAGAGAAGTACAGCGTAACAAATGGTAAGTGAACGGTGAGTGGGTGACAAGCCCCGAGATATGAACCGCAAGTTGCGAGATGCCGAAAACATTTTCCAACGGAACAAGAGATAATAGGTACCGGCTAATGTTCTCGAATTTTCGACCCCAATATCCGCGGAGCCAAGGAGATCCCTGCAGTGCGTCTCACTAGCACGAACAGCCGGCGACGGGCTCCTTGCTGACCTAAAATGAAGGTGACCTGACATGAAATGTCAGTTAATACGCACTAAGTAGCAGTTTGTTGTCCGAGCTGCGGCTTTGAGACTACAGCGGACCTGGGCTAGCCAGAGGTGGTCTTTAGCATAACGCTCATCGGGCAGCTCATAAGAGAGAAAGTCGTCAAGAGCTGACGCTAAGCGGCATGCTCCCTCTTTACGTGGGTCCCGACGGCGAGGCGAACAGACGCCGACGGGTCCACACATGAGAACACTCCATCAAGTAGGCCCGAGGAGTCGGCAATGTTAATGTAAAGTGACGCGAGCCAAAGCACGACTTCTGGAGTCCAAAGTCGTGCTTAAAGTCGTGCTCCAGCAAAGATCTACCCTGGAATTGTTGATGGCTGGGTCCATGGCCCGGGGCACGCGAGCCGAGTGGCTCTGAGGGTTCGTGATCGCCATTGGAGTCATCCACTCCTCGGAAGAGGCCGATTGTTTTTTTTTTCAACAAGCATAGACATCAAGTTGGGACGCGGTTGTAGTATCTGGATGGGACAATAAAGATGTTGCCTTAGCTGTCGATGACGCGCTTCGGATCGATTCGAATGCGCATGTTAGGATGTGGGTGTGGCAGCCATCAGGCGACGAGACAGCTTTTTGGGTTATCTTTCGGTGCCATCGAATCAGCTCAGCTCACACTGCGGACTAGTAGGCTGCTGACTGACAGACCTGTTGTGCCATGATAAGTCGGGGTATTTGGAAATGCGAACCTTTTTTCCAAATACTTGGGTCCTGGTCGTTTGGTTGATAAGGAACTACAAAGTTCCACCATGTTTGCTTTGGGAAGGTCGAACAGGGTACTTCGGTCAGGTATCCGTAGCTGTTGGTTCTCAAAACCTATGCTAACCGATCGGGCAGTCTTTTTCTGCTGTGCACTCCTCACTCACCGAGGTTGCCGGTAATATCGACGTAAGTTGATGCGGCATTTCATCTAGCTCGAGAAGGGTTGTTCGCAGCGGCGACGAGCCTGGAGATAACTCTAAAACTTGGCGTCTGGGTCGGTACGAGAAGAACAGGCTTTCTTGGACGAGTAAGCCGAGCCGCAGGGCGGGTGTAAGCAGTCAATAGAAGGACGCGAGACGGCACGATGCAAAGCAACCCCAAGCTTACTCCGCGCCAACGAACCACGAGAGCATCCGTGTTTGCATGGACCTGAAAGGTGCTGTAGGCGAAGTCTTTATGTGGATTCCATTGTGATTGTCGATCTTGTCCATCTGCTGCAGCTGAAGCATGGGATCTGGGGTCTTGGTCAGCTCATAGCTTAGTGATACTTTCTAGCCGACGCAGACGCCTAATGCATGGTATTGCTAGTCCAATGTATCGAAAGAGGAGCAACGTGATGTTGGTGTCAGTTGACACAGATAAGAACAGGGCAAAGCACTTGACCTTACCTGATATCCCAGAAATGTCAAGATGTTCAGCGAGGCAGCGGTGTATCCTAGGTCGAGGCATCAAGATCCGCAGAGTACATTTTCTTCTGTTGCTATTCAGGCTTGGTCAAGCCAAGCTTTGATACGGCTGAGATCATCGTCTACTCTCCTGATGACGCTGGGTGATGTGGACAAGAATCTTGCGTCGTCTGCAAATCTCTATACCAAAACAGAATGACTGTTGTCTAGGGACGAACGATATGCCTTGTTGTAGTCAACAGTGGCAAGCAGTCATTGGTCCGAGAGAGCCTCGATGACTCCAGATTGGGTTCATTGCTCCGCGATTGCGTGGCACGCGTGGCTATTGACGAACGAGAGGCCGTGAGAGGTATTCGAAACGTCGTCTGGCGGCACATGGTAAGCGCAGGGTCAAAAGTTCCGGGGATAGGCGTTTGGGGTCTTGTTATGGTGCAAATGGTCAGCACATCGGTTACTTTGCAAACCAACGCCAGGCATGTCAGGCGGAAGGACGCCGGGAAGAGGCGAGGATAACAAGGCGTGGGGGTCGGCGTGTCGTTGACAAAGAGACTGAAGTTGGATCATGGATGAAGCTCAACAAGGTAGGGGTCAGGACTCAGGAGGGTGGAGGGCTGACGATGGATGGATCCTGAAAGGCGACGAGGACGTCGAAAGAATGAAACCTGAGGTGACAACTGAGAAGAAGGCAGGTAGCCTTCGATGGCGTTCCATGATTGTTCTTGAGATGGAAGGAGCAACGAGACATATGTTCCGGGGAAGGTACCCTGCCTCCACAAGGGAATGGCGGAAAGAGGAAGGAAGTAATGGCAAGTGGATATACCTGTAGCTCCCTTCAATGTGCTCCTGTCCATGTATTCGTGATAGATCAGCCCTTGGCATCATGGCATGTACTTTGCTTCACTTTGTGTCTTCGGTAGTCCATATTCGCTCTGAGGCATCATCTGTTATCATTTGTAGACGTGAAATCCTAATGCCCAGCCAAGACGCCAGGGCTTTCTATCATCTTTGACCACGCAGTCACAGAGCAAACGCCTCGTCAACGTAGACAACTGGGCCAAACTCTACCCATAGCTACTGTTGGCACTCGTTCCCATGCCATCGAAAGGCATCTTTCAGACCCCCCTCTTTGCTTACTTGGAAAAGCCGTCACGGATATCAACAAATCGCAGGTATCTATCCTTGGCCCATCGGCGCGATCTCTTGCCGAACATAATCATCGGCAGGCTCAACCCCATGATGACGAAGCTGAGAACCCCAAGGGCGATGAAGCAGTTCTCCATACCCGAGTCCAGCCAGTAGCTCGCCACAAAGGTGAAGAGCATGGCAATTGTGTTGTTGATGACGGCCACACCTACCATGCCTTCCAATACCATTTCACTGCGTTGTCCTGTCAGCCACTGCTCTGCCCATCATACCGTCAACTCTGAGAGAGCAAAACTTACGGGAAAGAATCGGCAAGATACGCCAAGCTCAAGTCTCCGGCACAACCGTACCCGAAACCGATAAAGCCCAATCCAACATACGGAAGAGGCCAGTCCCAGCCTCGCGCGCTCCCGATGCCGAAAAGCCACATGCCCGTCGGGAAGATCACCGTGCAGAGCGCCATCAGATACAGCCGAAACTCAGACTCCATGACGCCCTTATTCCGCTTGATCATCCACAGCATGAACTGATCACTTCCGTAACCACCGTAGATACATCCGATCAAACTTCCAATCAGCGTTGGCAGGTTCATGTTACCCACGGCAGCCGCAGAGTAGTTCCACGGCGGGCCATACCACCAGTCCTCTTGGACCGTCAGGTAAAACGTCAAGCAGATGTTCTGCAGACCCCACTGGAGGCCCGCGTACCATACCGCCGGGAAAGTAAAGACTCGGAGGGTGTGCCAGAGGCGGAAGAGATACTGCTTGAATCCTGTGCCCTGGAGATTCGGCGCCGGCGTGATGATGCGGATGCGGTCCCAGTACGTCTTGCGACGGGAGTAGGAGAAGGCCATGCGGTCCCGCGCGGTAGTCGAGACCATGGATCCGTGGTCGGTGCCCGTCGTCGTCTCAGCGAGATGCGGGGTCTGCTGCTTCTCAGTGACGGAAGCGTCTTGGCCCGAAGTTGGGTCTCTTTCAATGCTGACGGAGTTTCTGGCTGATGCCTGCGCCGAGGTCTTCTCTGGCACAACAGTGGCGGCAGTTCGGTTGCCGTCGTCTACGGGGTAGCGTTCGCCGTTGCCGGTAAGATAGCGATCTCGGTTGAATTCCGTCTCTTCGAGGCCAAAGTAGATGACGATCAGACTGATGCCGCAGATGATGGTGCCCACGTAGCCGATCCACCGCCAGCCGAGACCGCTTGATACGTATGCGCCGATGAGTGGCCTGCTTGCGTTTAGCAATCACATGTCCTCGCATCATACCCGCCAGTCAGAGGACAAACTCACCCAAGGTAGGTTCCAATGGCAGTTGCAAAGGTGTAAATACCAAGCACACTGCCAGTCTGGTGTTCAAACCAGATATCGAGAAGCGACAACTGCACAGTAGCCTCGCCGACAGACTCAGCAGCACCAACAAACAGCTGCGACCAAACCACGCCGCCAACATTGGTGATGCGAGCATACCAGATGAGACCACCAATGTTGACAACCATGGAGATCAGATACCCCAGCCGGCGGCCGTACAAGTGCACCAACGGCGAACTCAGCAGGGTCCAGTACCCAATCGCAATGAACAGCACACCGGCGCCGGTGTTGAAGGCGTCATAGCTGATTCCGTACTCCTCGTTCACGCCGTCCGCGCCGGAACCCGCATTATTGGAGGTGGCAGCTGTGAGACCGACAATGTATAGCACAAGGCACGAGTGCCAGATCTTGCGGGCCAGTGACCATCGCAGTGGATCATTGGGGCTCTCGGTGGGCTGAGGCACAAGGACGATGTCGCCGTGCTTCAGGAGCGAGGCGTCGCCCGGTAAATTGTTGCCGTTCTCATCGTAGAGTCGTCGCGTGCCCGGAATGACTTCGGGTGCTGACGTTGGTGTTGTGATTTGTGGAGCGGCCATCGGGCAGTTGAGAATAAACACAACTGACGTTGCTTATCGCTTAAAGTGTAAGTTTTTGGTCGTGTGCTGTGCGGTTCTTAGTCGCGTGTGCGGTGGGGACTTCAGCCCTTTGGACGACTGGGTATTCGGTATGTGTGTATAATCACTTCTTCTCGTGAAGTTCGACGCCTCCAGCGTCGTTATTGCTAGCAGGGAAGCATTCCGTCTTTGAACAGTTATGGAAAAGGGAGGGAAAAGAAGGAAGATCTCTGAGCGCGTCGCACTGAAAAGAGATGGAGAGAGACTGAATCAATAACAGATAAAACTCTTATCTCTAGCAGCAAAAAAGATCGCCTGAGTGCAAGTTTTGACCTGAGATGGGGCGGGCCGACGGGACGTCATAATCCTTGGAACCAATTGAAATTGGTGCCCAATCATCAAATGGTGGGCCATCGAGATGTTCGCGTACTCCGTAAGGCAAGGTACCCGTAACGTTGTAATGTGGTAGCGGCATCCGCAACGGTCTTGTTGCCGTCCCATTTCCGATGTATCATATCAGCGCGGTCTATTCCTTGTCCTGGCAGTCCTGCTAGTAATGGCTTCGGCGGTTGACGCAGTTTTGTTGGTTTTCCGCGGCTCCAGACTTGGGTGTAGAACGCTTGTGGTCAAAGACCGTTTTGAGGCTCTTTTAGACTCGAGAGTAAATGTTGCTGAAAATTTCGACATGCCAAGCCCAGAAGACGGGGCATATGCCGCTTTGTTCACATCCCGCCGGTTAGTGCCGTGAAGAGGTTCGGCCTCTTCTCGGTTTGTGTAGAATTCAACATAAGATAGCTAACATCGGCGTAAGGAGACTTGTCAGCTTTCGAACGGCAGACGGTAGAGCATCGACTCAACGTCAAGCAAAACGACTGTTTGTAAGTGAAAATAGACTGCCTTGCTCAGCCAAATTTAGCATTTGCCAGTTCGTTTCATTGGCAGGACGGCAGGCGCAAAAGTTATGCTTAGCTCATCAAGCTACTTTCTAGTGCAAATGTCGTGTCTAGCCTGTGACGCTGTCAGCGGTAGTTCAATGACGGAAGACGACACACACTTAGGCAAATCTTGGACTCGGCAGACGTTAGCAGAGGTGCAAGAATGCCGTGATAAGAACGGTCGAGAATGTGGCGGTGCCAAAAGGTGGCTGTGGTGGCGTAAGCTGCAGCCACACTTGGAACACACCACAGGTGATCTGCAATGACTTTTGTCCTCTTGAGCGAATGGAAGTGACACGACAAGGCAACGAGATAAGTTGAGTTGTTATGATTTACGCGGAGACACACTGCATTGCATCTTCTCGGCTGTGCAGGTCCAAGCCTCGTAAGGCGTCGGTTTGCAAAGCCGGGATGCCAATCAAGCATCCTCAGTCACTGGTCAGTTCCCGCCGGCGATCGGCCACCGGAGCCGGGGCTTCTCCAGATCCCAACGGGGCCAACTGATCTTGGATGGCTAGCCAATGTAACGATATTCGCGGCCTCGGCCACGTCTGTTGTCGGTCTGGGCTTTTGAGAGCTGCATGAAGTGACGTTAGCATCCATCTAGGGGAGGGCTATCGAAAAGCAAACCGTGGGGCAATCGCAAAGAAAGCAGCGGACGGGCGGGAACTCGGGCGTTCCACCTCCTTCCCAAGATCCGCCCGGGGGAGCTCTTTCTCCGGGATTTTTTGAAGGAGGAGCCCAGATGGGGGGAATCACGAGCTACCATTGGGTCAATCAGTGCTTGGACCCACCTCGGCCCGTGACCCCATTCGTCACGTGGGAGTTGACGTAAGTCATAATGACAGAAAAGGGACTTTCACCTCAGAAACTGGGGGCTATGGCACTCTCGGGCACTTAGGGGAAAGTGTTGGCTGAGGTGCAGTTGCCTGCAGAGAAACAGTCTGGAAAGAGCAGTGAGGCAGGAGTGGCAGGTCAGCGCCGCATTGAGCTGTGTTGGTGGGTACGTACCTCTTAAAGTGGCCGAGGTGCCCCATGCCCCCAACGGCCACCCGCGTCAACCTTGGAATGCCGTAAGTGCACCTTACGCAAGGAAGCTGGGCGAACCAGGAGTGGCACTTGCACTCGTGGACTCGTGGGACCATCTAGAGCTCCTTGCTCATCGCTTCAAAACGCGGCCCCGTCGCCTCTCACCCCATCAACCTACCCATTCGTCTCCGGAGCTGCGCACTTCGTACCAAATCCCAAATTCGCATCCCAAATACGCGGACACTACCCGAGATTCGAGAAATGGCGACCCCTGATCTGCGACCCTGAATACCACCTCCTTATCCCACTTCGAGGCGCCCAATAAACTAAGCTTCTTCCCGCTGCCCCGTCTGATCCGGATGCGATCCCGTTGAACACAGTCGCCGCTTGCATCTCGCAGCTACATCCCATCCGCACCGCGCGGTGACTGCTCCTGCGAATACCACCGACCACCACCGAATGCACACAACTGAACCAACAGATTGATAGCTCATCTGGCAATCAACAAGACCGTCACTCTCATCCTCCCCTTAAATCCCCCGAGATCATGGCATCTACAGCTGCCTCCCCCAACGGCGGGGCTCACGACCACGTCCTGCGGCCGAGGCCGAGGAAGCCACAACATTCTCAGTTGACGAGAACACAGAGCAATACTTCCGTCGGCGAGATGAATGGCATGACACCTCTATCAGAGACTGGCCAGACCAGCGGCACTACTAGGTAGATACACTTCTTCCCCACGCAAGCTCACCACTTTCGTCACACACCAGCGCTAACGTTAATCTCGTCACAGTGGCCGCTCGACACCAGTCCCTCACGATGCCCTCCCCTCCGTCAAGAGCATGTCCTCGGCAAAAAAGCAAGCCCGTGCTGAACAACGACGCCGTATCTTCCCCACGATCGAGTTCGCGAGCCGCGTTTCCCACTTTGATCCCAACTCCGACTACCGCGACTTCCATGGCTTCTTCAACCTCTTTTGGATCGGCCTTGCCATCATGGCCATCACCACCATGCTGCGCAACATCAAGGATACTGGATACCCCATGAGAGTCCAGATTTGGACTCTCTTCACAATCAAGATTTGGCATTTGGCCATTGCAGACTTCCTCATGGTGGCGAGCACCCTGGTGTCACTACCCCTCCATCGCCTGTGGCGCTCTGCCCCCGCCAACGGAGCCCTGACATGGAAGAATGGCGGCATGGCTGTCCAGAGCATCTATCAAGTCGTATGGCTTGCTTTCTGGATTGCCATCCCCTTTGTGCTCGACTGGACATGGACCGCACAGGTCTTCCTGTTGCTACACACCATGGTCCTCCTGATGAAAACGCACAGCTGGGCGTTTTACAATGGCCACCTGAGCGAGACGGAGAAGCGTCTCTACGCTCTTGACAACCCCTCGACCGCCTCAAAAGACCCTGTCTACCTGTACCCAACACCCGACAACCCGATGGGTACCGTAAGCAGCCCCAAAACACGCGATTTCAAGGCCAAGTCAGAGGCCACAGGCACGTCAGACACGGACTCGACCTCGGACGAGATCGAGCAGCTCCGCGAGGATCTGGCCCAGGAGCTCACCTCGCCCATGGGAAACCTCGCATACCCTCGCAACCTGACCTGGTCCAACTATTTCGACTATCTCCTGTGTCCCACGCTATGCTACGAGCTCGAGTACCCCCGGACAGCCCGCATCGACTGGCAGAACCTCATTTCCAAGATCATCGCCGTCTTTGGCTGCATTTCCCTCCTCACGGTCATCTCTGAGGAGTTCATCCTACCCATTCTCAGCGACGCCTCCGTCCGCTTGAGCACAGTCCCGAAGCCGCCCGTCTCCGAGGCCCTCCTCATCCTAGCAGAGAGCGTCTCCTGGCTCCTCTTCCCTTTCATGCTGACCTTCCTTCTTGTCTTCCTTGTCATCTTCGAGTACGCCCTCGGCGCCTTTGCCGAAATCACGCACTTTGCGGATCGTCACTTCTACTCTGACTGGTGGAACTCAACTGACTGGATGGAGTTTTCTCGCGAGTGGAACATCCCTGTCTACAGCTTCCTGCGCCGTCACGTGTACAGTGCCAGTCGTCCCTATATCGGTCGCCTTCCGGCCACCGTCATTACCTTCTTGATCTCCGCCATAGGTCACGAAATCGTCATGGCTTGCATCACCAAGAAGCTTCGCGGCTATGGCTTCATCTGTCAAATGCTGCAGCTGCCCATCGTCGTGTTGCAGCGCACAAAGTGGGTTCGCGGCAAGGAGACGCTAAACAACGTGTGCTTTTGGTGTTCCATGGTCATGGGCCTGAGCATGGTAAGTCATCCGGCTTCCTTTCGATATGGAGCAATAGCTAATGATTGGCAGATTTGTGCTCTCTACGTCTTGGTCTAGGACCTCGACAAAGCAGTCCGTGCCGCATCTTATTATTTGAGTCACGCATAACCTCTTCATCTCCCAAATGTCGCATTGCCGAAAAGACGGTTTAGATGAGCTTGACTGAAACTCATTGTACTATTATTATCAAGGCAACTCTGTATCATTATTCTGGATCATTCACGGGGCGGCGTCCCCCAAGACAGACACACAATCATTTCCCTGGCGTTCTTCTAGATAGGTCTTATACCCCCTTATTTACATGCCCAACTGGCAAGATTACACTATACCCGGTATTGCAAATGTACCGGCCAAGTATTCAACGCATTATTAAGCAACGGAATGGCAAAGCCGGTGATTCATTGTCTTGAAGCTATCAATCTGATTGTCCGTTCGTAGGGGCCTGCCCTCCCTTCTGCCGTAGTAGAAATTCACCATCCACTTATTAAATTGCAAACAGAGACCTTCCAAGCAGCGTTTCAATGTGATCCCATACCAGAGCACCCCACAATATTGGGGCGTCCTTCTAAAAGCCCCTCCATCGGCTTTACCAAACACACGACCTGTCCAACAATCTCCATCGTCCACACACGCCAAATCACCGCCCTGATTCAGGAGGATACCTCAACAACGCATCCTCCCTCGCAATGTCATCCTTGTTTCCCAGGAACTCAAAGTTCTCATCATCCAAGACGCCAATGGTATAGTGCCGCGTCCGTGTACTCTCACGCCAGAACCAACCCAATCGGAATCGGAGACCGGAGAGCTTTTCGTGGAGTTCCTTCTTGGACATGTGCTCGGCGCCTTCGGGGAGGTGGTCCATTGCGTTTGAGTCTTTGAGGAGGGCGGTCATTGCGGCTATACTGTTGTATCCATCTGGTGCAAGGCCCTCGATTCTCATGCTGAATAGTTGCGATTTCGACGAGGCCGTGCCGAGCGAATCAGTGATCAACATCAATAGACTCAGAAGTGCCGTCAAAGTCAGGATCCCTATGATTACGTAGGTCACTATCGGATCCTGGATAAGGCGGCGACGACTGAGGTTGATAACGTTGGCAGTCAGATTGAAAGGGGTTGGCGGAGGGCTGTCTTTCGAATTCTGGGTGATGTCAATACGATTCTCGAAGTTTGCTATTTGAGCCGCAAGGAACCCGTATAGGTGGTGTATGTCTTTAAGGATTTCCTCTTCGAAATTTGGGTCCCCGAATGCATCCAAAGAAAATCGACCGAATGGGGAAGACAATGTCCTAAACCAGGAGTCGAAGTACCCTGCGTAAGGGTCACTCACTGTTACTTGGGGAACTGCATCGTTGATTTGGGTGACAGCACTGGCTTTGAACTGGTCATCGATGTCTGGTATGTTGAAAGGCATGCCCCAGGGCTGAGCTCGAGACTCATCCGGTCGTGGTAAATCCCCTGGATTCAAGACAAACTCCCCATGGCGAAAGGTGAAATTGGCTTCGGTGGGCAACTCAACCCAGGAATACTGACATCTTGTGATAGAGAGATGTAAGAATTTTTCTTGTTCTTGGGAATATTTTCCCAGGGCGTAGGTCATGAATTTGGTTGAAGCCGGGATGATATCGGTATCGCGGAGACTCAAGCCGCAAGACCTATTCGCGATGCGTAGGTCCTCTGGAGAGTCTAATCCTGTTGCTAAGTATACGTAGTCGGACTTTCTTTCGCCAAGGACGAAAGCGATGGTTTGGGAGAGTTGAGCTTGACTCCCATTAGGGCAAGTAAAGCTTTCGGTGATCTGGGGCTGAACTGTGAAGTAACCGTCGGAGTCGTCGATCCGTTCCAGTTTTGTCAGGTTATAAACATCTGGAGGCACTATCCAGCAGTTGGGCTTCAGCATCGCAACTGACATGTTGACCTTGATTGAAATATTCTGCGAAGGGTCTAATCCATCGCGGGTGCCAAATGTTGGAAAGACAAGAGTATCGTACGTGTTTTTGGGGTATGTGAGAAGTCCGTCACCCCGACGAAGAACTAGGCTGCTTAGAGTCCGCCTCTTGCGGCTGAGTTCTGTAGCGTTCCTTATCTCTCCAGACCCAAACCAGGTCTTCTGTTGTAACGAGATCGTGCTCGTCTCTGGGATTGTCTTGGCGGTAAAAACAACCGAAGCCAGAGTTGTTAGCAGACCACAGATAATGGCTAAGAACTGCGTTACGGTGACAGTTCCAATATGTGCTCGAAGTGAGTGGTAGAGTACTTGTAGCCCTAACATATTCGAGAACGACATATCCATTGCTGTGACCCTACACGATTTGATAGCAAGAGCGGATAGTGTGGCCAGACCTCGGTATGTAGAGTCGAAAGAGTTGATATATAATGCAATGCTGAGCATCAAAAGTGTCGGGACAGAAGTCCACAACAGATACGCATGATTCGCCTCTTCACTCACTGTTGCGATTCCCTGGTACTCCATCGATGTCTTCAGAGAATAAGAGAGGCCCGTCGTGACGACAACGATGAGAGAAATTATGGATGCCCGTGCCCAAACTTTCAACACAAGTGGTGTAAAGTCGCAGTTGCCCCATTCGATCGCTTTGTCTTTGAGTCTAGGGCTATCTTTTGATCCTCCGTCCGAAGATCTTCTTTGATGTTGGAGAAAAATCATGTTTCCAATGACTGTGAGAAGATCTCGGTACCAAATCATAGTCATGTTTTCGAAGAAGAGAAGTACAAGAGCCACAATGAGCATTGCCAGTCCAAAAATCGTCGTCATGGATAAGCAAGTCCACTTGTTGACCATCAGCTTGGTCACTTTTGTGAAAACGGCCCCGGTTGCATTGAGATATTGGCCATCGCTGTGCCGAAGACGATAGTGTCCAATCCATGGACCAAGCATACGAGACATATCCATGACTGATCGGTAAAGCACCTCATTTGTGTATAGAGAAGCGCCCGATGAGTCTACGCCCATTCTTGACGAGTTGCCGAAAAAGCTATAGGCAGTGTCAACTGGACCCGACACCCGATTGATGTTCGATTGGTTCCAACTAATACCAAAAGGTACGGAATTACCGATAAGATCCCAAAGGTTTGCGGTGATTGGGTATCTGTTCTCGTCCGGTAATACTTCAACTAGCGGCATCGTACCGTTGCTTGACTCTTGAGACCCACAAGCCAGAAGAGCAAAGGACTGCTGCAAGATCAAAGTCCAACGACGAAGAATTGATGGTGGGTCTTTCAAAGCGAGCCGCATAAGATAAAGAGTATTTCAATTCATGAGATAGTCCTGCACATGATGTTGGTTTGATCAAAGCAGAATGGCTTTCCCAATGAGAAAAGTTTCCTATAGTGTCGCCGTAATATATGGTCGTATCCTGGAATCCAGGTATCGATAGTGGCTCCTCGCAGCTATTGAAATGTAGGTAGCTCCAGGTCTCGAACAGAGTACAGAGATAATTTGTTGACATCCTGTGTAATTTCTGAGTAGGAATAGTTTTCTAGCTTTAGACACTGCGTTTCCGTTGAAAGACCAGCCACGGTAGCTCCGATAGGTGCATCAACTGTGCCTCTAGAGCCACTTTTGCTTTTGAATGTCTGATAGGATATCCGTTCATTGACTCCAAAGGGATATCCCATGTCCAAGTTACTAATGGCTTGCGCAATATAATATGGGCTAGTATCTTGCATTCGCCACGGCGGCACAGTGGTGTTGAATGAGTCGAGAATTTCGATATCGACTGGAGTACCCGCTTCGATGGTTTGGACGCTGTACAGACCGGGAGCAAGAACGATCTGAATCTTGAGGGCAATTAAAAAGTATTGGCGACAAGAAAAACAAGATAGTGTTTCCTTCTCTAGGACTCCCTCCAAACTTTCGGCGGAAGCATTGCGGTATAATCGAGTTTGTCATTGTCAGAATTTTTAGTCGACAAACTTTCGTGACTGAAGGCAATCCATGGCATGTACCTCAGCGTTTGCGTTTCTACCCTTGACCAGCCAATGGATATGAGCGTAAGCACTGTTTAGAACGAAAATCAGCAATGGACTTAAGTTGGTACCCTTCGGCTTCTTTGGGAGGGTCACGTAGCCTTACCAGCTGTTGGGCCAAAACGCCATAGGTAAACGAGACTCTCTCGTGTTTCCACGAGTCCATTGTTTCGCAGAGATACACAAAACATGGCCGGAAGTGTGATGGTAGAAAAGAGGAAGAAGGCAAAGAATGCCAGTAACACCGCGGGCTGAAGCCATGTAGGACGCCAGGTTTTCGCGTCTTCGGAACAGCACCCGTGCTTATCTTCAGCACCCATGCCGGTAGTACTCGTGGGTTCAGTGTGGGTGGTCGAAGATATCTCCTCATTGTCTGTAGAGCGTGACATGGACGAACATAAGTCGCATGGTCCCCGGCTTTCGTCAGGCACTGTGAGACAAGGCGTCTCTTCCTCGGAGAGGCTAGACGGAAGAATGCTAAGCATACTTCGGTTGCGTTCGTTGAATAATTGTGACTTGGGGTAAGTTTCGAAGGTCTTTTCCGGATAGTATAGCCTTGTGTGCGTGCGAGTTCAGACTCATGGGGATTCTGGAGGAGCTTGTGTAATGTTGCGAGCTGGGGTGCACAACAACGCAAAGATGACAAGGACGGATCCTTGCTTCAAGAGTATTAGAAGAGAATATGTCTCTTCTATTGATGATTAAACTAAGACAGCCAAGATACACGTGATAAGGCTGACCGCGAGAGCCTCCTCCCAAGCAGAAGACATCGTTACACTGCCAAGCGATACAGCCTGCGGCTAGCTTGAACCATTTAAACCGAGGCTCACTTATGAACCATTGCCACATAAGATACGCTCCCAATACCTAGCCTTTTGGAGTATCTGACTGTTATTCAGTTCTCAAATAACTCTGTTTATGTGGCGTATCTCTGAATTGGAGTAACCGGGCTTAGACACACTTGACGTTTTGTGTCCAGTCAATGTCGGGCTAACAGTGTCGTCAACGAAGGTACCTTAGATACGAAATGGTAGTTGGCGTAAACCAAACAATACCGTACTATCTAGCCATGCCGAGAGAAGGATTTCTCGATACTAAGTTCACTGTGTGCTGTAAAATTGCAAGCAACCCGTTGCAAATCCCTGACCAGTGGAGGAAATCAGCTTCCGAGGGAAACATGGATAAAGGGAAACTGCCAGCACTGGCGCGTTACACACCTCATCTTTCTAAAACTTCGGGCAAGATCCATATCTGAGTTGAGAAAGGTTTAGAGTCTCAATTGTTTATAGTGATAGATCGACTGGCAACTTGATGCTTGCGTCTCATTCCAATAGGACACAGCTCCAAGTACATTACGGACGAAGGATGATCCATATCCGGCACCCTCTATCCCCTATTCGGCCACCGCTTAAACTTTACCCAAGCTCCGAATGGCCGTGTAGCATGCTAAATGGTGCGCAGCGCGTCGCTCCATCCCCTTACTTGCCCCCCCACTTACTCCCAAACCATCAACAACCGATTACCCCCTGTCTCCTCACTCAAACACTCTCTACATCACCGACCAACACTATCACCAGCTCATCGACCGAACGAATGTACATCACAGACTCCACCCTCGACGGCCTCGTCGCCAAAGTCCGCGAATTCCAACGCAAAGAGGGCTACGGCGTCATCAAAACCCGCTCCAAGCGCTCAGCAGGCACCAAGGAAATCTACCGCCAAGACCTGAGCTGCGATCGCGGCGGGCGCCCAAAAGCCTCCGTCGCAATGATCCGCAACACAAAGTCCAACAAGACGGGCTGCATGTGGCGCGCGCACCTGACCCTCCAGACCGACTGCTGGGTCTGCATCCCGCACAACATGGAGCACAACCACCCGCCGCTGACCGAGTCCTTTGCCACGAGCCGGTCCTTTCGCCAGCTGAGCTGGGAGGCGGCTGAGGGCGGCGTGCAGGGGATCCGGAACCGGGTGGATGTGTTGTCGAGGGGGGACCTGCCGACGGGGAAGTTGACGGCGCGCGTGATAGCTGAGAAGATCTCAGAGGAGACGGGGGCGTTGGTGAGAGAGAGCGATGTGAGGAATATCCAGGCGAGTATACGGCGGGCAAAGGCGCGGGATACCTCTGCCGGAGTTCAAAATGAAGAAGATGATGATGAGGAGGAAGAGGACGAGGAATGAAACGTTTCCTCTCATATTGTAATTGCCATCGCCTCCTGAGGATCGCCCCATTACACATGGCCTGAGAATAAGACGGGAGGTCTAATGACGGGTTGCACCGAGGTACGTCTGTACACCTGTCTGCTTTACGCCAGATGCCGTCAAACCATAAGCACGGCGTCAAGGGGGCGCATCACCAAAGTTCATACAAAGGCCGAGAATGAGCGCGAGGCCTCCCTGTATGCCCATTGTCTATATTTCCGCTTGATTCGAATCCATGGAGCTACCTTACCTACTTATGTGAAAACATCCAATTTAATTACATACAGTTGTGGACAATACTTTCTTAAATCTTCCGCTGTGATGTTGAACCAAAAGGACGGGATCTAGCAAAAGAATGATGTTGCAAACGAACAGCTAGATGTCCTGTACATCTTTGGTAATTCGCCAATGTTACCCACTCTGCGCAACACGCGAAGAGCAAGTAAAAAACTCTTCTTTGGATTACGCGGGGCGCGGAGTTGTTCTAAAACCTACTTCAACCGGACAACATTAGCTGTAGTCATTCGCGTGACTCCAGCATTGAAAAGGTTCGTGAACTCTCGGAACCGCGCGAGTCCTGCCATGTCCTTGTTCTATAAATGTATAAAGCATTCCAGGCGCCAATAGAAGCAACCATATCAATAGACATCTCACCCGACTTACCCTTTCATAGTAGGTACCTTACTCAATACTGATTACAAGCAAGCCGCCGAGAAATGAGACCAAGAAAGAGATTACGATTAGATGCTTCTCGGACGCGACTATTGATATCACTTATCATATCATCGACCTTTGGTGGAGAATGTATTATCTCGCCCACGATGATGACTGGACGTAGCACAGAACCACGAGGGCGGCCGATGACTGTTGGCCCGTCTTCTCCAATTCTGAAGAGAACGGGGTCTTTTTATATGATGTGTTGGCAGTCTCAAATTTCATGAGTTGCTAATTCACTCAATTATTGACAAAGTGTCTCTTCTATATTTCTCATCTGGCTCTCTTCTGATCTTGAATCTACAACTTGTCATTCCGGAACTCTTCGAATGTCCGCTTTGATCAGTTGATCTCTAAAATCATATATTATACACACCTCAAGTTTCAAGCCCTGCTATCCTGGGCGAACAGTCTCGGCATTGCCAGCGATATAACAAGGCAACAACTCAACACATGCACCAGCCAGTTGACCAAGAACGCTTCGCAACTCTTGAGGCTCGTATCCAGTCAACTAAACTTGCCACGATATTGCCGCTGCTTATTCTTTGGGAGACTTATTCCAGCAACGGCACCAGATGATGATGTAAACTCCTAGTCGCAGCGTGAATTCCCAAGCACTTCATGCTCACTGTCTCCGGCGCAAAAGACTTTTCGTCGTCCAGAGTGCTGCCATTCGCGAGGAAACAACCATCTTCAGAGACACCGTCGCAAGTAGGGAGATCCCCATCAACGCTTGTAGTGCTTATAAAGAAACCAGGGCTAGAATCTCTATGTGTTGCTTCGTCATATCAAAAGCACACAAAATAGGACGAAAACCTCCCCAAAACCTTTCTATTATAGGTAAGGAGCACAGATGTTTCGGGGTATCTTGCGATGCTGCACGCCAGATGGATGTGACGTAAGTTGGATCCAGTTCTTGTGAACTTAGTCTACTTCACATTAGCAAGATGCCTTTCTCCCAAAGACCGACTCACTAAATACTCACTACCTCTAACCTCCTCTAGCTGTATAAACGTGACAGAATACCCCGTGGAAACAGACGGCCGACTAGTTCTTATGGCCGTAGGTATCTCGCAACTATATGGCGTTTCAAGATAATATCACAGGCATGAACGAGGAAGAGCTTTTTTACTCTTGCCGTACAAGTTGAACTCTTTTATCCCCCCCCCCCCCCCCCCCTCTCCCTTTTTTTTCTTTCCCTCTCCTCCCCTTCAACTCCAGAAAAGCCAAGCACGTCTCAGCCTTCCGAACGTCCCAACCAAGCCACCTTAGGCCCCGTGGACAGTCCGATCATAATCTGCGTAACACCTTGCACTCACCGAAATCTCCAGGGCCAAGAAGTAATCTCAGCCGCAATTTAACAACTGGAAAAACACCTCTTCACACTTCTTCTCCTCGTCTCACTTTCCCGAGAAGACTCGCCAATGAAAGTCGTAATCACTCGACTACGCGCGTCATTTAAGTCTAGAACACCCAAGTCCAGGCCACCGTGATCCAGCCTCGTACTATTGCACTTGCATTTTCTCTTAAACATCATTCGATCTCGTCAAAGAACATCACCGAATCGAGAGTCAGGCAGATAGACATGTCAAGAATGCATATCCATTCGACAGAGAATCTAACTATAGCCGCCCCCCCCTTGATCCCAGGACATTCCCTTCATGATGATCGTCCTTGCCTCAACAGGCACACGCCTACCATGATGGTATAATAACTCCTCCTCTTTCATATGTTCTTCCTCTTTCCATTGTTTCTCTCCTCCCTCGACTCGTGCACAAAATGAGTGTGGTATATCCCCTCCGCTTTCAAACTCCTTGTAGCGAATGACCAGAAAACAGCGATTTGACAAGGATGAGAAAATATGTCTTGAGTTCGTTAGAGATCTGGAAAAATAGCCAGTAAATGTGTAAAATATATGTCGCCATCCCAATGCATGTATGTGTGTATCGTCAGACTCCAGCGTACAACAACTTCTGTGAGAAACCCAGGACGTTCCAAATGTCCCCGTTGCGTGGACGGGGCCGGCTGCCTGGAGCTGAAACGGGGCTCAGCCTGGTCATGTGGAAGGACGGAGATGGCAAGGCTTCGTTATTCGTGGCCGCCTCATCACAAGGCACCTGACCAAACTCGAGAAGCTTCCTTTATCCCCACCCAATCGCCACTTTGACCAGACCCCGTCATCCGAGGCAACCACCACTGCCCAGCACGTCTCGCTCCATAAATGCCAATCAATAGCCGTCTCAAGCGGCCTCAGTCCCTCAAATGCCCTCAGCGCCATTTCGGGCTCGTCAATCGCAGCCCTCCCAGATTGATATCAATAAGACAGATCGGTACTCGTTACTGTATGGTTTTCTTTCATAACGTCCCCTTCATACCAGCACGAACCAAAGAAAAAGAACTAGAAATGAAAACATGAAAGCTAACAAAAAATATAGAAAATGAAAATCAGCCGCGCGAATCAGGACGCAAGGAGGATTAACATCGACGCGTTCCAGCAGAGCGAAGTATCTCTCATTGCGAAGACGGCGGGATGACCATTGTGAGATCGAGACGTTAATGAGCTGCGCCATTCGTTTGATACTAAGCGTAGCCTGCATACTCATCGTGGCGGTAACGATGCGGAATGTTGCTGTACTGAACGTCATCATATCTCGCCGTCTTCACCTTGGAAAAATACGGGTTGGAGCTCTGGTAGCTTGCCTCGCGAGACGGCATGGAAGGGCGGACACTGTAATAGTCGTGCTTGACCTTCCTCGGAGGAGAGTCGTCGCGATAGGCTGAAGCATATGCAGCCTCAGAAGCGACTGGGACTGCTCTTCCAGCATTGACGGTGTATCGAGTGCGCTGTCCAGTCTCATACGGTATCGCCTCGGGAGAGTGCGTTCTGTGTCGATGACTCCTTTGTTGATGACGTTGGTCTTCCTCCGAATCATCAGAGTCCTCGCTCAAAATCTGCTGCGGCTGCAGCCTTGAGCGACCACGGCCCCGGACGTCGGCAGACTCAACAGGCACATGAGAAAATGTTTGAGCCCTAACAGGACCAGGAGGAGGACGGTTGTACCCATCGTTGAAGGTGGCCGCTCTACCTAAGTGCTTAGGCGGTGAGGTAGACGCAGGCGAAGATGTCGCGGAAGCGAACTGAGCCATGTGGCGAGTGCTAGGAGAGGCATCGACAACGTTGGGCGATGGCGGAACGGGTGCCTCCTTTGTGGGAGATGATTTCTTATGACTTGACTTGTCCCGTGTCTTGGTCTCAGAGGAGCGTCTCGACTTTGATCTGCGACTGGTGTCCTCCTCGACAGTAGGGATGGGAGGAGGAGCGAAAGGAATCGCAGCGGGCGGCGTTGGAACCGCGGCAGGCACATGTCGAGGCTCGTACGAAGTCTGGGCACGGCTCAGACCCGGGTGAACTGCCTTACGTGACTGATCCATGTATGACGCTGCGTACAGCATGGTGTCGGCATATTTGGAAACTTTGGCATCGGCCTGGATAGTAGGCACCGGAGGCACAGGCGGCTCTTCACGAAGAGGGGCGCCTCCAGGCGGGATCGAGCGAGATCGCTTGTCCTTCTCCTTCTCCTTGGTGCTACTTGACTTCTTCTTGTCAGACTTGGCGAAATAGTTGGACTCATCGTCCTCGATGTAGGCAGGCTTGTGTCTACGCGATTTCTCTTCGGCCTCGCGTTTACGGTCCTTTTCTCTCTCCTTCTCGGCCTTCTCTTGACGCTTACGTTCTTGACGACGCTCTTCCTTGTCGGCCGCGGCCTTTTCGGCGGCCCTCTTGAGCTGCTTTTCGTACGCCTTGCGTTCTTGGCGTTCTCGCTCTTTGTCGCGTTCTCTTTCACGTTCCCTCTCGCGTTCCCTTTCTTTGCGGTCTGCGGCACGGGCGAGCTCCTCGCGTTCTCTGTCCCTGTCTTCCTTACGTCTCCGTTCCCGTTCCCGCTCTCGATCTCTTTCTTCGTCTTGGCGGGACGGTTTCTCGTAACTTTTCTCGTAACTTGCGGCCCGGCGAGCCCTAGGCTCTTCGAAGATGGAATTTGATCTGCTGTGAATTTCTTCGTCCCAAGATCGAGAATTGTATCCGGTAGAGTACATGGGCTTGCCGCCGGGAGAGGCACGGTACGTCGTCTTGTAGGTATCCGGTCGGGGCTCGGCGGTGCGGACCTCGTAGGATCTGGCGGCAGGCGCTCTGGGAGCCGAGGTGTTGGCGGACATGCCCTTGGCCATCTCCTTGCGGAGCTCAGCTAATTTGACATTGTCATCGTACTTGCCTCGCTCGTTTTCGTCGCTCAGAATCTCGTAGGCCTGCTGAACCTTTTGAAACTCATCTTGCTTTTGGGCCTTGAGCGTCGGGTCCTGCACCTTGTCGGGGTGGCATTTGAGGACGAGCTTTCGGTGAGCACTTCGAATTTCTGCGAGTTGTGCATCTTTGGAAACGCCTAAAATCTTGTACGGGTCGGGTGGCAAAGCGGACATGATGAAGATGTCTGATGGCGGTATGATGTTGGTATGGGGGCTCGTGAATCCAGTTCGACGGCGGCCAGAGAGCGACTGATCAAATCAAGGCTGTGGTAATGGTCGAAAGACTGCAAGGCGTTGCTTGCGGTCCGGTTCGTGTCGGTCTCTGTGCGGACGACGAGGCTATTGTTGCATTGAGGCGGTGATGATTATGTACTCGAGGCTGTGTGAGTTACCCTTTGCAATTGCAGCAGGCTGTTGGGAGTTGTTGTCAAGTTTTCGGGACCGCGGTACCCGGCGCGAAGCTTTCAATCCAGAGCGGAAGGAATTCCTTGAATGGAATGTTGAGGGAGCAGAAAGGTGAAGGAAGTACGGTAGTAAGTAGAAGTAGTAGTAAGGTAGTATGTAGGCTGAAGTGAAGTCGCGACAAGTGATGTACTGTGAGGGAAGAGGCAAAAAGGAGGATCAGATAAGGCGGAACGGAATATTGGGTATCGTTAAGGTGAGGTGATGATGTTATGGTTCAGAGTTGTGAATCGAGTGAGAGAGTGTGTGAGAGAGAGGCAAATAGAGGAGAGCAGAGGCAAGAGATGCAGATGCGGATATGGATGGCAAAAGAGGGCGAGAGAAGCAGCCGAATACGTAGGGCGAGGGCGAGGGCCAGAGTCGGACGGGTGGTCGATCGTGGGTCGTGGCTCCTATCTCTGGGCTTTCCCCTCGAGGTGCAGCAGCGCAACCAGTGTCCAGTACGCAGGTGGAGTTGTTTTCGTGGGTTGATGTTCGCAAGTTGCGTTGGACGGGCAGCTCAAGCGAAAGACGAGATGGAGAAGGGGGGGAAGGCGTGCCAAATAGGTAACGGGAGGATCATCAGAGGCCCAGGAGGAAACGGAGGCGGATATGGGAGAACTGGAGTGACTTCTGACAGCGGTGGAGTTCCCGGGCACTGAGATGCTTGCTAGGAGCCGAGACGAGCGATGACTGGAAGAGCGGAGAGACTTTTGGACGCTGAATGACTGAGGATTAGAAAGGCAAAGAGGGAAAAAAGTGACTTTGGGCGCACCATGCGACTTTGCGAAGAGAGGGTCCCCAGATGCGCGGGTGGATGGCAACGATGGGTGATGGATGGCAACGATGGATGGTTGGATTGTGGGTTGTGGATTGACGCGGGTGGACGATTGATGAATGGACAGCCGATGGCCCATACAAAAGATACGGAGAAAGGTACCTGCCTCCATCAGGTACATAGGTACATACGTACATCAGGGCGTTTCCGTCCTGTCAGTCAAGAGCGAGCCGGTGCAAGCGTGGGACGTGGAAGGCGCGGTGGGTTAAAGTGGGTACAGGTCCGTGGACGGTGGGTCACAGAGCCTGGGGTCGAGGGTACGTATCTCAGCGCAAGATGCATGTACCTTCCTCATGTTATTCTCGCTGATAGATACGGACTGTACCTTACCTTACGTAGACGATACGTAAGTACAGGTTAAAGTGCCTTACCTCACCTTACAGAAATCCGTACGGGCAGCTTGGCCAGGAAGAGGATAGGGACCTAGGTACTCACATACTCTGAGTGAGTCTGTGACGAAATCGGGTGCCCAAAGGGTCCAGCACCCAAGACAAATGCCCCATTACTTGTCATTTTTTGGTTTTGATCTTGAGGTGGCCAGACCGGGCCAGAGCTGCGAAGATGGAGTCTGGTGTGCCCTGTGTTTCCCGTCTGGCTCGTGTACCTTGACTGCGGTATCTTCGGCGAGTCGGGACTTGGGAAAGGCCATCCCATGGTACGTATTCGTACTGTTCAAGAAACGAGGATGGTGGACTGAGGACGTGACTTGACAGCACGGGGGCTGACCAAGTATTGGAGACGGTGTATTCGCAGGTGCTCTTGACCGACGATGAGGTCACGGGCTTTTGGGCGAAAAGGAGGGGGAGAGGCGACTATGACTGGACGAGACGGTGGTCGATGGCTGGGTCTGGGTCATTGCTGGTTGGACGAAAAAGGACAGCATCTGTAGCGGAGCGTCCACCAGTCAAAAACGGCTGACAGCCACTAGCGCAATCCGAGGTGTGGATCAGCCTCAGTTTTGTGACTCTCCGTTTCAATCCAACGAAACGGAGCCCCAGGGGACCTCCCTCTGTCATTCTGTCTTTTTTTTTCTGCTGTTCAGATGCAGCGTGAGAATCTGAACCGAGGGTACATGCCTCACCCAAATTCGACTTCTGGCTCTGCGGTCACCATTCGATTGGACCACTCACCTCCAGTCAGATGGATGGTTGACTGTATTAAGGCTATCATCCAGCCAGTCTTTCCCCTTCAAGAGGTGTGGTTAACCAGTCATGACCAGACTGCCAGGGCTGTTGCACACAGACGGTAGCCTATGAACAGATGCATTTACGATTGCACACCAGACGGCAACTGATACGCTTCTCGCATGTGGTACAGCACAAACGGGGGTGAACGGATGGGGCTTGTAGCCAGGTGAGACGGTTCTGGCCTTGGCTGATGATGCTGTCCCTGACTGGAAAGGGATCCCACGTCTTATTCTCCCCCCCCCCCCCCCAGAAGAGGAGGGGCTGGAGTGGGTGTGATGTGCGGCGTGCCCAGCGGGTAAGGCTTGTTGTGGATGGATGACCACGGTGACTTTATTGCTTGCTCGTCCATCGGTGCCACCACTCTGTCTCCGGTACTCACTCCGTGCCGCACTTGTCGTTGTTGAACCTCAGACATCGTCTCGTCTTTGGGTTTTTGCACTTCCACGGGCCGCAGCTTGAGTCTGTTCTGTTCGACCGCCTATTCTTAACCCCGGAAGGACAAGCGCACAGAGACCTAAAGTCCGACGTCTGTCAGTCGTCGGAGCACCGTCGTACCCGGCTTGTCATCGGTCTCGTCCTTCTCTGCGTAACCCGCCGTTGAAGTCCGTCCCGCCGCCTGTCTGGAGACTGGCATTGACCGGTGTCTCGTCTGTGTCCTTCTCTCTACTTCCACGGCGGCGGACAGGCCCTGTTTCCCTCTCTGTTCGACCCGCGTTGTCCGTCGCCCAAACGGGCAGCGTACAGCAGCTTGCGGTGGCTTGCTGCAGCTGTGGTAGGCGGCCGCGGGGGCGGATTGTATAGTAAATGACTGAACCCCCCGGCGGAGCTGAGCCATGATACGCAACGCCTGACGTATGCGGGACCCCTGAGACCTGCCCGTATCGGTGGCTATAGGCCGTCTCGGTTTCTCTCGTGCCTTTTACTGAATAGAGGTCTCGCGTTGTCGGGGAGACTTGTTTAGCTGGCAGGCATGGTGGCATGGTTGATATGGAACCGCAAGAGGTCGGCCACGAACCGAACCCTTCAGGTGATGAGCGACAGGGACGGCACATGGGCTCCCGTCGTAAAGTCGATCGCTCATAGCGGCCCTGGATACGGTGAAGGAGAGTACCGATGGTGGGGTGGTTGGGGAAGGAAGATCGAACCCAAACGATGGCAGCAACAATGTACTTCGCCTTGCTCCCTGCGATGTAGGAGATACAGCTTCAGCCCGCCAAGTGATGTATGTATCGTGCTAGAATATCTTCCAAGATCCAAGGGGGCCATCGCGCAACTTTGACGAAGATGCCGACGACAACTTCCACGCTGCGCCTCGGCTGGAGGAACCGGAGAATGGGGCCAAAGATGACGATGGATGAATCAACCTGAATCATTCTAGCCTTCAGCGCCTCCCGGAGGGGACGGGGAGTTTCTCGTTGACGAAGGGGAAAAACAAAATCTCTGTTTCTTCGAGGGGCAAAAATACGGAAGCGCGGGTTTCGCGTACTTCGTCTTTTGTTCGCTGTATCCATGAAAGCCGAGTGCAATGCTGTGGTTGTACCCGCGAGAAGCTGGCAATGTCGTTGGATGGGAATTGATGAATTAGGGATGGCATGGCACCGTAAACGCTTGTTCGCCCTGTCGATTGGGCAGCGGCAACACCAACACCCAGGAGCACTTGCCTGGCGCCTGGTACCAGCATCAGGGAGGAAGCACCAAGGCACCTCAACTGCACTGCAAAGTGCAAGCAACAGCGAAGGAAGGCAAGAAGGATGTGGCAGTGGGCAATTGGAAGCAGGCGATGGCTCGTACGTAAAGTCGTGGGTACTTTGCCCCGTGAGGGGTTGAGGGGCGATGTCCACGTACCGTCGACAAGAGTACTTCGGACTTTGGTCGACCAAGTACCTCACTCCGACGTTTGTCGCGCACCGTTCATCTGCTCCTCCCTTTAGTGGTTGAGTGGCAACAGCGCGGCCTGTGAACACAAGGTGGCACCTGGCATCCGTTTAGCCTCCAACGCTGCAGTTGGCTGCCCTTTGAAACGTTCGTCCGTTTTCAAGCAGCAACCTTGGTTGGAGAGACGCCAAAACGTCCCGTTTCCCGAGGATAGCGCATCATGAATGACAAACTCAATCAACAACTTAGGGGATGCCCGTTGGTGCTTAACAAAACGGCTCTTTAGGTACACGCTAAGCAATCATCTGTCCGAGTCTAAAGGGACCTTGGCTGATAGTGTAATCCATCGTTCTGCGAACTGGAGGCTGTGTTCCTCTGGTCTGCTCGGCGAACGCGAATCTGAACCTCTGAGCCGGAGGCTTTCGGAAAGACAGTTGCGTTGCATCAAATCAGTCTGACCATCCGGCGGGTTTCTGAATAATCTATTTTCTTCCGGCTCATGCTCCAGTAAGGATACCTCAATTGGAAGCTGGTAGAGCCATCAGAGCCATATTTGGCAGCATGGAAAACACGATTTCAAACGCATCTGTCAGACGTTGCTGAGGTAATGCCCAGGTCTAGTTGCCCGGCAGGGCCATGGAAGCGAGCTCCTCTAGCCGTACCTGCTTTTGCTTGACTCCATCGGCACCGCCCATTCGGCTTCATGACACGCACTGCGGCGATTGTCTAGGGCCATCTGGCGGTGAACAAACACCTCGTTTGACTACCGTTTGCGATAAAAGCGGGTCTTTCGGGCACTTGGTCCCCGTCCTCCGGTGCCGTGCCTTCCTCCGTCAACTCACGACAGACCTGACTCTGACTCCTTCCAGATGGAAGGTCCCCTCTCCTCAGGAAGGAGGTACCGAAGTACGTACCCTTTTTGCTTACCTAATGGAGGCAGGTACCTACGTTCGGGAGATGCCCAAGGCCTGCGAGGACCTTCCCAGTAGCGAGCACGACAAGCGCAGCAAAACTTGAGCTGTCACCGTCTGACCAGAAGCTCACCGTCTCCCCGCTAGCCCAACCACCCACCCCTCCCTCCTCCAACTCTCTCCCAACCCAAACCGTTTTCTCTCATCGAGTTTTTGCTCATGGCACTCGATCAATTCGATGCCCAACCTCTCATCCGTCATCAGTCCACGGATACACAAGCAGCCCATGGAACGAAAGGGAAGAAAAACCAAGGAATGAAGCCCAACGGCGATACAACGATGATGGCGACCAAGTAGTACAGATGACCAACTACCCAAACGTATTTCGTGGCCTGGTCTGGCCTCGCCATGATATCAGACGTACCTGGCCACAGCCAAAGAAACGTCGCCAGCAAAGTCATGGGGGCGCCGTACCCCGGGTCGATATGCCATACGAGGCTAGCCAACTTTTGCCCGTGTCCATCAGCTATTATTCGAGCTTTCCGCCGGGAACGCGCAAAGACAATGGCAGGCCACTGGCAGGCCACAGGCCACACAGGCCGCAGGCCGCAGAACAGACGGCGCCACATGGTCGTGATCATCTTGCGAACCCCCAAGGGGACTAGGTAATCAACGACAACCATTCCACCGTGCCCGCTTCGTCTTCTAGCTGCAGAGCCTAGAAAGTGGCAGACGAGACGGGACGACAGCAGACTTGCTCTCAGCCATCACATCTCCGGCTTCCATCGACTTGGAGCAACGTCATCCTCGAGAACAGCAAGATCGCAACTAGCCTGAGCATCGTCAGCCATACTTAGCCCTACGAAGGATCCTTCAGGTCTGGGGAGACTTACACACCCTCTCAGAACTGGTGTCGGTTCTATCTCAAACGCTTGCCTCGGAAAGCCCTTTCACAGGCCTTTGGCCGACATTGTTCCAACGTGCTTCCTTTGCAGGTGCATCCACAGCCGTTTATTACGCATTATTATCTCTGCCCTGCATCTTTCGGCAACGATGGCAGCTCATAATCTGACGACTTACTCGCAGTATTCGCATAGTATTCGTCAATTGCCAATGGAGGCCGCCAGAGTTTCGACATTGGCCTGTGGAGTCGTTAAAGTCGCTGGGTTCTTTGCCCGCTACCAAGGCCGGCATATCTGCAATGTCTCCGAATTCGCCCTCTAGCTCGCCGTGTCATCCAATGTCTATGACTGAGCCAGAGACCGGCGGCCTTCCAGGGTCGCAGTCAACCAGTAACGGCGACCACCGCAAAGTGTGTGCATGACTCCATCCACAGTTCCCAGTCGGGCTCTCTGCATCAACCATCACACAATATCACAAACCATTCGACTTTAAGACCATTCGACTCTCAGGACATGTGTCTTAGCATGCCATCTTCCATCCTCCGTGCTGTTGCATCCCACGCCTTCTCACTCGTGATGAGATCGCCGTCACTACGCGAGGTCGCGTGTCTGTGACCACCAGGAAGATCGGAAGCAGGTACGAACTCTGAGCATCACAGCCCCCAATCTAGAGACAGAGGCGCCCCCTTCTGGATACTTTGTGGGTGAGGGTGAAAACGGCGACCGACATGTGCAAAAACAAGAGTCGCAATTTTTTTCGTCCCCTTCCACGTGAAATACACCTTGGACTTGCACTTCTACTACATAAGGAGGGGGTCCGGATCCGCTTGTCATTGGTCCAGGAGGCCCAGGAAGAAGAAAAAGAAGACTGTCTCCCGCGAACAAATCAGACGAAAATTGGAACGCCCTCTCAACCAGTCAGACAGAGGCTTCATCTGCAGCTAGACAAGTCACAACGAGTAGGAACCCATGGGCGGGAGATTTTCCTGGAGTAGGTGCCGCATCGAGGGAGATACGGTGCTCGAATCATGCTGATCGAGATATCCTGGCCAAGGGCATGAATGTCAACGGATAACGACCTCGAACCGCTCTTTGGCGTTGATACTCGGGGGTTATGACAGTGATATCCCAGGCACGAGGGGTAGTGAGTGGCTTCTTACCCCTCAGCATCATCACCGAGCTTGACACTTGCTGTTTGTCACTGGTCCTTGGCAGTCAGTCGGTGGTGAAGGGGTTTCACGTTTTAGCGGTCAGCGCCGTCTGGGCCAATAGTTCGAGAGGAACCGAATCGTCCCGTCTCGTCCTGTCTCGTGCGCGAGCGGGCCTAGGTCCGTCTTCTCCACCGCGGATGATCAGCTGGCTGGTGCCGCACTGGTGTGGATATCCGACCAAGTTTAACAGCTTCTGTTAAGGCATTTCCTTGTGAGGCTTCGGCATGGCAATCCGTTTCTGGAGCACTCAGTCTCTACTTGTAGTATCTCCAGCACGGCAGCGCCAAAAGCTGCCTTCAGCCTTTGGTCGATCACAACGCTTTCATCCCTCCTTGTTGTGGGTTGTAGCTCGATCGGATTGGTGCGGGGCAACGAGCGGCCGTCAGAGATGCAGCAGCCTGCTCGCCCTTGGGGCCAACATGAGCAGTTTCTGCCAGTCAGTCAGACTATCGCTGAGTGTGTGAGGTGAGACTGAAAAGTGAGCGGCCAACGACTTTGAGCTGCGGAACATACCGGTACGCGTCTGCTTTGGATCACCATTTTCTGAGCAAAAGAACATGCCGTCCGCTTCGCCATTGCCGAAACTCTTCAGGGAATGGCCTCCAACGCTCCCGTGAAAATCTTCAGGAGAAAACCGCTCAAGTTGCGCCACGACAACCGGGAGTTCCCAGCAAACGTTGTGCCAACTATGTGTACCAGTGACACCTTGCTCCAGGGGCCCGGCCGATAGCCTATCAACGATGAGATTCGCGAAGTGACTGCCGGGTCAGTTGGAGGGAGGGAATTTTCCCGTTTCTGACCACAAAGCGGATACCGCGCCAACAGATTCCCATTCACGTCTCCAATGACAGCCGCCGGTTACCACCCTCAACTTGTGAAGGGCATGGGATGCCATCCCATCTCTAGGAGTAAAATCCAGGAACTTGTCTGCGGTCGATGACTTTGTCAGTCACCTTGTGGATAAGGTCGATGCATCTTGCAATGCCCAGCTGGCGATCTTTCCAAGGAAACGGCGTTGAGGAAAGAGGCATTTTCGTCGAGAATAGGACAAAGCTCCTGCGTAGGCGTAGGCTGAAGCCGGTCCATCGCTAGCTTGCTAGTCTGCGGTTGTCATGGAGCCTGGGCTGTGCTCGAGGTCTATTTTTTGCTGGGACATCGCTGCCTTTTGTGGCGGTGAAGTGCTTCTCGACAACCTTGGCCTGGACAGCTCTCTGATTCCTTACTACAGCTTCCATCCTTGCGATGAGCTGTTCAATTGAGGAAATTCTTGGGCAGCTTTGAGGTCCGAAAGCCTCTCTTTGATGACAGAGTTTCACAGACGCATCCAGACTTCATCAATTCACAATCTCGATGGCAACACCATGATGCCTCCAGGTGACCCTCACGAAGAAACGTAACAGAGTCGAGAGGGGGGATTGAGGGTCTCATGCGCGGGCAACCCCCACCAAGCGAATCGAACCCCGCGATTCCGATCCCATCACATCACATCATCCCACCTGCGCACAGCCGCCGCATCTGATACTGGGCTTACATTCTCCCGCCCGTAACCCCCCTTCTCTTCCGACGTTCACGTCTCCCCCCTCCTTTCTAGAGTGCGTGAGCGCCTCTTGTCTGAGAAGGTCTCCACCGCTGCGTTTATTGGGCGTTCGACAAGCGCCGAGCTGCACGTCTTCACTCCCTCTCCGGTTCTGCATGTCCATTCCCGCACGCGAGCCCGTCTCCCCGGTCTGAGAGACCGGAACATCTACCTTATTTCCTTCTTGTTGCCTTATAGCCTGCTTCCACATATGCGTCTCCTCTCCAATGGTCCTCGGGATGGATGATGGACATGCTGCTTCGCGAAGCAGAATTGACCAAACACTGAATGGAAGAATATGCCCCCTCCCTTTCCCATCCAAGCGCGGCGGTTGGCATAGCTTCCAGCCAACCGGCTCCTCACGCGAGCTGTATGACTGACAGTACAGAGGAAGCATATCCGAGGGGTGGTCCTTTTTTACGTAGCATCCGTACAAGTGTACGCTGATCTTCGCCCCGGGGTTATGACTGGCTCTATCTATCCTATCCCAACGACAGGAAGGTTTCCCTTTCCAAAGGGAAGCCTTGCAGTAGAGGGAGAGAGAGATAAAAGGCATGCGTGACTGGGGAATCCGGCATTCTTGTATCGCTAGACTCGGGGCCATTGGTCGGCGGCACGGGATGGACATGCGGTATCAGGCATCCGGAGCCGGATAGATGGCCAGACGGGGCGGCCCATCGAGCGCCTTGCTTTCATCTGCTCCCACCTCTTTGGGTCATGTTGTGACGATGGTCAATGGTACTGGCGGGCCGTCTGGGGGTTTTGTCAACCCTCTCATGGGCGCTAATGGGAATTGGTTATGGTGTAGGCCTGTGAGGTAACACAGCGGCCATCCTCCAGATGGCCGCGTTCGCGACCTACCTATCGCTGAGCCTGATCTGATAGACAAGAAACCCCGTTGTGACGTGTAAGCACACGATGTATCGGAAGACAGACGGGAGGAGGGGAGCAAGAATTACGAAGCACGAGGCGAAAGGGGGGTTTTCCTGCGCCGCAGAGTACAGAGTCGAGATGCAGGCCTGGGGCGCGGGCGGCCAGGCCAGAAGGTCAGGCCAGGCCGCTTTCCCTTTCCTCTTCTGCCGTCTTGTTGTTTTCCTGAGCTGTCACCAAAGCCTATTTGGTCTCCACTATATGTCTTTTGTGTTAGGCATCCACACATGATTATTCAATTTCCGGGCCAATAGGAGGATCAAATTGAAGTGTTGGACTCTGGAGTGTATCGATTGGTAGGCGGAGAGAAGAGTGCATTGGGATTGGATGATGGTCGTGTGTGGTGGGTGAGGAGCGTTGAATTGGGAAAGTAAGCTGAGCGAGGATGGTATCTGAATGTGACGTCTGTTTTCTCTGGTTTGGGATACATTTCATGGACTCTGAACCATGGGACTGTGTTGAGCGTGTCGTGTCGGAGAGGCTTGAAGGTAAGGAAAGGTGAGGACTCATGGGCCTGGGGGGCGAGCCCAGCTTGTCTTGCTTGCCTGGTCTTCTGGGTGGCGAGGCTGGGACCGTCTTACATCAGCTTTTGGGGAGGGATAGGTACTCTGCAGGTAGGTTTCTGAGGGTTGTGTCGTGGGGGAAGGGGGATAGATAGATGGGATTGATTACGGATATTTGTTTTTCTTACATCAGCAACGAAGGGGTTGTAGGTAGTTCGTTTGCAGGCGAGAACCGTGGCGGATGTCGTCGGGTTTGGATGTTGGTGTCGGCCTGGCCGACGTGATTGCTTTTTGCAGTCGTCAAACGGATCACGTGTGTGTTTTACGGCTATTTTGACATGAGACTGAGAGGGGAGGGCGTTGTGGTGTATCATTACGATGAGACTTTTGGGCAGGGCTTAATGGGAATCTGAGAAAAGCTTTGAAAAGGTTCCCTGATAATCATTGGGTCGTGCGGCTGTCGGTGCCTTATGGGTACTTACCCCGTGAACAGTGCAGCAATGTGCAAGAACCGTGATGGTGTGTGTAGGTTAGGATCGAGTCCAGCCCGAGTTGCACTTTTCTAGTCCCGCCTCATTGGGAAGGGTGGTGGGAAAGATGGCCAAGGGAGAAGGGGGGCGTTCAGGCTTGGTGGCTTGGTGTTTCGGTGCCTGATTATCAGCGCGTATCGGCGTCTGAAGCAAATGTGTAGTTCTGCCATGTGTGAAGGTGTGCAAGATGTAGGAGGCCGAAGGAGAAGTGTAGATATGGATGGCTAGTGAGGCAGATGAGGCAGATGAGGCACCCCTTCGATGTTGTGAGGCTAGCTCCTTGAGGCTGCTTTCGCGTGATTGGGTCGTTGTCTTGAGCGAGAAGGATGAGGATGAGGATGAGGCTCCGAGGCAGGCCTGTGGGATGGACCGAGAAGGCGGGATACAGCTTTGGAAGTCAGTCTGCCCGTTTGATAGGTCACCCTCACTGGTCGTTTCCTTTCCTCAATCTCATGGACCTGGTTCGCCTTGTTATGGTTACAATAGATGAAGTAGCTGACAAAGGGATCACGAAGGGAGACGGAAGACTTGCCGGACATTACGGCGAGAGCAATCGAAGACCTATCGACTAGCAAGGTGCAGCGTGACCGAGTTGAAGGATCTACCTGACTGCGAGGTCTTATTCCTTGGCCCAATGCGTTGCTTATCTGTCTACTACTTGGCTCCTAATTCTGGCTTTGATTTGCTCTGGAAGTGTGCTGCTCTTGGGGAAAGCTCCCTTACTATGTATAGTACTACGAGAAAGTGATATAAGGGGGCGGGCTGGATAGGCTCAGAGTAATGGTTTTAGAGAGTCTCTCGGGTCTACTAGATGTATGTTCTGACTCGTATACCCATATGAGGGTACCTAAAGCTAGTGAACCTCCTTGGTTAAGGGTTTTGCCGTCTTTTATGACGAAGGCGTCTCTATTTTAAACAGTAGTGTTGTCGATACGTCGCGAAACATGATCTGCCTCTATCTGAACAGGATATTCGCTCTAATAACACGGCGTGTTTTGAACCGCCTCAACCCGTTTCTACTATCTTTATAAAGCCACTATTATATCTAGACTAGGAGGCTAGGTAGAAAGGGTTGACGTGCTCCTCCCGACAGTCGTCCGGCTAATAGAAATCCTCGGTCTTCTATATAGTGAGTAGGAGGGTTTGTACCACGGGGGAGATTTATATGTACTGTAATAATAGGGATTCTGAATACTTAGGTCCTAGAAGAATAACTATACCATGGGGAGTCTCTCATGTCTTTGTATGTATTCGGACACGTATAAGAGCATCGTAATACCTAGACTTGAGAGATATCATTTGGAAATCAGTAGTTATAGTACGTGATAATATAGATGTGGATAGGTATGAAGCGTTTCCAGACACCGACGTCGCACATCTGTGGAACACATCTCGCAGCATGATCTGCCTGAATGCCCAACCGCGGGGCAGAGGGCAATCTTCGTGCTCAAGCTGGCGAGGCTTCCGATCCGAGGGGTCTGCGGCAGGATATTTATAGTGCTACGGCAGAGACGATTGACGAGGCTTGACCTCTCCGAGCACAGGTAAAGGCCTCCGAGACCAAGAGACAGTCTGGTGGGACTGAATTGTTCAACGGTACATTGTTGTCAATGTGAGCACAAAACCCTGGACCTCGGTGATGATCGTCGTTTCTTCACTGGCTGTCACTTCGGAAGCCTCATTCCCGTCTCTCCATGCCCCCGCTGTAGACGGTCAAAAACGGTGGTGGTGGGTAACGGTCTCCAGATACATCCTACGACTGAGACTAGCATAGAGCAAGTTCAGCCTCTTCGACTCTTAGTACCCTACCCCTAAGTCGTTGTTGTAGATAAGGGGTATCACATGCGGCTCATCTAGTCCTTGAACACCCCATGAGGCTTGACAGTCCTCTGCTCCGTATGCGACAGTCTTGAGAAGAGGCATTCTGTATACGAACCCGCGGCACAGATGTCGAAAAAGGAAGGAGACGAGCGACGCGTCCACGTGCAAATATCCTTGAAGCACAGCCGAGCGACGGAGAGCTACATGTGAACTCGGTAGTGTCTGGAAAGTTATCAGTTATGCCGCGAATGATAGACGTCAAGGTCACCGAATAATGGCATAATGGAGTGCAACTGAGGGTTTGAGGCTACCGAGGCGGGGAGGCAGACATTCATGGGTCTCATCTGTTCCGGATGCCTGCTGCCTCACCTAAATCCCGTTGTGGCAGCAGTTCACGCAGGCTACTTAGACCTATGTCGAACGGGAACGCATACCTTCACCGATATGCAACTCCATGCGGGCGCCTCGTCAACAACCAAAGCTGCCCCGCCGTCTGCCTCGTCGCCAATGCAACGTCGATATCACAGCCTCAGTACTCAACCCCAAGCAAGGCATCTGCCTACCTGCCTCTTTGTTTCATTGAGGCCCTCAATCCAAATACACGACCCGCGGCATCCCATCGCGATCCCACTCCCACACCGGCAAATCCAGGTCCACGACGATAGGTTTGTTGACCGTCTTGCCGCCGACGTGGGGATAACTCTTGGCCATGATGGCACAGTTGACAACGCACGTCTCCCGCCGGCCAAGGCGTCCAGCGAGCGCGGCGACGTCGGTGCGGGGTGATGTCGGATCGCCGCCGAGGCCGCGGGTACCGAGGCCCGGCTCCGCGGCGATCTCTGACGTCGTTCCGGGGGTAGACGGAGACGGGCCGGAGGTTCTCCTCCCCGCAGCCTCGTCGGATGAACTCCTCCACGGATGTGATCCGTCATTACGGAGAGGATTCCCGCCCTTGACCGACAGATTCACGAGGGATTGCTTGTTCCCCTGGCCCGGATCACTCCAGCGCTCGACGCCTTCTTCTTTGAAAGCTGAGCCGCCGCAGCCCAGATCCCAACTTACCCTCTCGACGCCGCGTCCTTCATGGACGTGTCCGCAAACAGCGAGCCGCGGACGGACGCGCCACAAGGCCCGTCTGAGGGCTTCGCATCCCGCTGCGCGTCGGGCGCGGGATTCATCGCAGTGGGTGTGTGGCGGTGTATGCGTCACGACAACGTCTGTTTCGAGGGGGATATCGTCCCATAGCGTGGGTAGATCACTCGCCGCGGCGCCGACGCTGCCGTGCTGAGGGGCGTCGTAGCCGAATGCCCAGAGGCCGTTGCGTGGCGAGTACGGGGAGGCAAAGACTGTGAAGGAGGTGCGTGGTCCTGAGGGGGAAGAGAGGCGGATGGTTGCTGTTTCGTGGGCGAGGTAGGTTATTGAGGGGGAGTTTGCGAGGAGGGCTGCGCAGTCTTGAGGTGATTGTGGTGTCTGGTTGTGGAAGTGGGATCCGTGTTGAGAGTAGAAGTCTGCGTCTAGGGTGATGTCATGGTTCCCTAGGCGGCCGTTTGGTCAGTGTTCTGATGTGGAGGGATGAAATGTATACTGCGTCAAGGTGAGGAAGTCTGAGGGGGGACCAACATTGTGCGTACCTGCGACGACGATTTTGGTCTCAAAATCTGCTTTCTCAAGCCATTGTATTGCCTTTGATAACTGGTGATGCCGTCAGTCACACTGTCCAAATAAGATACATTCAGAAGCAAGCAAACGCCACCGGCGAGTCCATATTTTGTTTATTCTATTGCCGCGATGAACCCAGACACCATCAGAGAGTAGCTCATCTCTCCCCGAGCGCCTCCCACATGGCTCCCGAACGGGTAAGTACCTGAGTCGACAACTGGGAACTTCCTTATTGTCTCTCGCTCTCTCTCCAACTACACTTATAGAAAGGGCACGAATGGGGCACGTACCTCGGAATAGCTGCCCTGGTTGGTCAAGTCCCCCGCATGGATCAGCACGTCGCCCTTTGGTAACTTGACGGTAGTGTTATGGGTGTCGGAGACGCATACGAACCGGGTCCTCCGCAGGACCGGCTGGCGTTGTGCTGGCGGCTGCGGCTGCGGGTGGCTAGAGGTGCCGGTATGGTCCATGATCCCGGCGATGTTGGAGGGGTCAGTCATGGACCGGGGGCCGGGCTTGGGCGGGCTGTGAGAGGTGCGTAGCGGCCGGCAGATGATGGGGCCGATGGAGAGTTCGGACCGCGTGCGTTGGTGTAATTCGATATTCGATAGACGAGGGTGCGGTGGTATCAGGGCAAATTAGGGGGAGGAGCCGGCAATAGGGCTCGAATTAGGCTACAGGGCCAATTTGTGCAGATGATGAAGGCCAAGGTATCCGTATTATCCGTATGTATGTGATGTAAGGATTTTCAAGAACAGTATACACGAGTACAAAGGCACATGAGAGGATGGGGGGCCAAGAGAGACGGACTGTCGTAATGAACCGGAATGAGGATGTTTGTGCGCAGTGCTTCACTTGAAACAGGCCGGGATAATTCAACAGCACGAAAAGGCAGCCCGGCACCGGATCGCGCAGGCCGTGCGTTCCGCCTTCCTCCAATCTGTGTTCGTAGCCCAGGATTCCTTCCAGTACCGTGGGCTTCCCAGAGCTTGAAAGCTGGTGCCTTGTAGATGATACGTTTCTTTGTGATTTGTTCCTCGGCGGTCAGATTCGTTCGGAAATTATCAGGAAAGGACGATCTGGAAATTCGGGGCCCCCTGCAGTTTCACAGCCAAGGTGCAGAGGAGAAAGTGACGAGAGATAAGATCATGAGCCTGGTCGTTCTTCTAGAAGGAAAAATAGGGGAGGGGTTTCAATGTGTGGAATGGATGAACGTCTGTTCGGTGTGACCGCTCTGTGTCATTTCGTGGATGGCGGATCAGAAAGTGAGATTGATGCCTCTAACGTTCGTAGCTAAGGTACGTAGTTGTAGGCTGTATGCAATTGGTTGGGTACGTGGGAAATCATCGGGTGTGGGGCTGGTGAGGTACTTGGGTACCTTCCCATTTCCATCATGCGAGATCCCAGGAGAAACGAAGCGCCGCCATTGGTTATACCGGCGGTGAGGGATCTCGTTGACTCGCATCCCCAATTGCACCCAATTTGTGAGGTGAGGTTTGGTTGTGAATCCAGATAGGTAGGCTTGCTGCAGTGGAAGAAGAAAAGGTCAGCAGCCGGTATTATGCAAATGGTCAGATGGAGAGACAAAACGGTCTGCAAGCGAGGTCGAAAAAGAAAGCAAAGTTCCCGAAATGGGGATTTGAAAACGTCTCAGGCGCATATACGAAAAGGAAGAGAAAGCATCAGCCACCTTCTCTTCCTCTCGTGAGGATCTCGTGAACTGTGGTACATGTAGCTATGCAGAACAGTAATCCCAGCGGCGAGGAAAGAACTGAAGAGGCAGATGACTGAGAGATTACGTTCACACACCAGAGTCCCCAGGGACAAAATGAGTGAAGACTTGAAATTGAGAAATTGAGAAGCAAGAGGCACAGCACACAGACCGTTGAGCTTCCTGGTTGGCGGTTTCTGGGATTGATTGCCTGAGCCAGGGCGGCCAGGAGGCGCAAATGACCAGTGCCGGGGGGCTTTGGCCTTGAGGGTCTAGAATGGTGCCAACACAGTGCGCTTTCCTGATGACAAACTTACATAAGCAAGGAAGCAGGGACATTACCTCAGCACAACTATGGCTCGCCTGAGGTTTTGGTTTTGTTCACGCATACATCCACAAACACAAGTACATCTGGGCTGGCATCAACACTTTCGAATAAATTTTTCATCAAAATGACGACGACGTGGATATAAATAAACAAACTCAACAAAAGCCCGATCTCGCTGACGGCCCGACGGATACTGCGTATGGGTGACGTTGAATTTGGGTCCTGGTTAGCTGAGCTGATCTGGATGGGATGAGCCTGGATTGACAGATGACGATGTCTGGCTTATCACTTATGCTAAGCATATCCGCCATACCAGCCATTGCAAGTGCCCGCGGCTGGCATTCCAAAGCCCACGTTCCATTCCAAGCATTGCTGTGCAACACACCCCGTTCCCGGCCGTTCGACCCCATCGTTCTTCAACGGTCCCAGCTCCACCGCAATTACGAGGAACCCACCGTGTTGGAAGAGGAGGGGTCACCCTCCTTTTCCTTCTATGCATATGGAGTATCCTCACATCGCTTGCGGCTCCGTTGTGGGAACCAGTCGTCAATATCGATTTTGACGACGGGAATAACCTCAATGCTCAACGATCCAAGGGAGGACAGCAAGAGTCCAGCCCAAGAGCAAGCTGTCCGAGCGCAACTGATGCACTGACAGCACTGCATCCCTTCCCTCCACCTGTATGGAGTCTGGGAGTATGCGCCTGCAGCCTGTCCGCCACTCACCTGTCGGTGTTGCAGCACCTTTGACGGTTTGACCTCCCGTCATGTCTTTCCCTCCCTCTGAATCAACGCCATGCCATTGACGCCTTTCTTTGTCTGGTCTGCGATGCAGCGTCAGTGTCACACGAACAACATGTGGGCCGTTGCACGGGACCCCTCTACGTGTCTGGAATCTCTGGATAGACGTCTGGCATCCGTCATTGGCCCTCTAGAGGCAGAGAGGCGCAGACGTCTTGCATTCGCGCGTCTGTCTGCCGGGAGGAAGAAACACGCCGGTGACAAGCGCATGTAGCGGTCGTCGTTGGCCTTTGGCATTGTTCTCCAATGAGACGCGGCAAAGCAGCAAGCGCAATGGTCAGGTAGCTAGCTGTATGGTAAGCCAAGGTATGCAGTACTTCGTATACCGGTTATGTGTAGGCAGCTGCTTGCCCCTCCTCCTTCCCCTCATCCACAAACTGTTGATCGAATGACGAGAGTGACATCTCTCTTGCTGACTACCTGATACTTTCCGAGCCAGCCTTTGGGTCCGAGCATATCCGTCATTTTCTGCAGAAACATTTGGGGGAGCCCAAAGGTAAATGCACAGTTGGGACGAAGATTGCCAGATGCAACTCTACTCCCGGCAGCATATCTTGTTAATCTTATCCGTAATACGGTGCCAGTCTCCCCCTCTCCCTCTTCTCATTCTTAACAGAAAAAACCCCTCCAATATCTCACGGCCTGCATTGGTCCAGAACTCTTCTCCCCTTTCTTATTCGCTGCCTTCAGCCACTTCTGGTGCTTTTTTCTTCCTATCAGCGACCGCGGCTCCCCGAAAGAGGGAATCCCACGCCTTGCACATGTGGGTCTTTTCTCTCCTGGATTGCGCTGGGGTCTGACCAACCAACTTCCTCAGACTAGAAGGGGCTAGTTTATATATGGATTAGCTCCAACAGACCGAAAAATACGTACTGCTGCAATTGGGGTGAACCTCAAGATTGTGGCACTGCCTTACGCACTGTGCATGTCGTGTGCGACTGTGCGGCCTTCCTCCACTTCTCTCCTCTCCCATCCACTTCATTCACTCCCCCCCGTCTTTGTCCATTGTCTCGCTTTTGTGTCTCTCTTCCTTTTTGTTGCGTTGCTCTGCACTCCGGCACTGTGGAATCCACGCTGAGAGCGGCCACCAGCAGAGACAGAGAGAGGAGACTGGACGCCATACACACCAAACAGCTCTCGTCAAACCACCACCACCTCCTCCTACCACCGCACTCGCCGCTGCGAATGGCCTCCCGCTGAAAGGCCCTCTCCTCTATACTATTTTCCCCATTTCGATTCGACAGCCCTTTTACCACGTACCACCTTCGTTGTTCCTTCTCCCGACCCCGTCCTCCGGTCGCTACATCCCGCCTTGACGCTACTTCTACTCGCTTTCCTTTGTTTCGACACACACTCAGGCGACCCTGACCCTGATCGTCCTGCCCAGACCTTTTCTTACCGTCGCGCTTCGTGAGCGCCTCCTAATAATCCGCTTTGCCGGAAGAGCTACCAACACCACGCTAGACGCAAAGCCGGCGACCCAATCCCAATCTCCCGCTCTCGTCCAACAGCGCCGCCAGCTCCAGCTTCACTTCTTCACTGCCATTGTTGCAGCACCGCCATCCCATCTCGTCGTCCTTGGCCCGACACACATCACGAGACTAGCCTTGCTGCTGGACCTGACGACAACCTCCTCCCAGTCCACATACACCCAGAGTCTGGAGGTTGCTGTCCCTCCAGCTCTCCGGACTACGCGATGGCCGCCATGTCCACCGCGTCAGCGACGGCCAACACAATCACGCCCCCGAGCAGCAGCCACGGAAACGGAGGTGCATGGAATAACTACACAACAACAGACACAGAGGTAAGATAGCTACAGTCCTGGCGACACGGCAATTTTCTTGCAATTCTTTTTTCCAATTGGCCTTGGCCAGGCTGCTCGCGAGTAAATATGCTGACAAGGTCTTGCAGAACCTCCAAAACAAGAGGTCTCTCGATAGAACCGATCAAAACAGCCGGCCACCCCTATCGCAAAACGGCAGCTCCGCCAATATTTACGAATACGGCTTCGAGCCTCTGCCTCCCCCACGAAAAAAGGCTTCCAACGACAACATATCTCTGACAAAAAGCACAAGATCATGGGACAGGACAAACCGCCGTGACCATGACACGTCGAAATCGGGCAACTTTGCGGACGATGTTTTCGGGGGGAAAGTTGGATCTGACGAGAAGCGGGCGACAAATGACATACCTGTCTCCGACGATGACAAGTGGATTCACCGGGACAAGCTGGCCAAGATTGAGAGTCAGGAGCTCCAGGCTGCAGGCATTGTCTTGCCGAGGGCGCGTGCGAGCAGCAAACCGCGCAGAGGCCGTAGCGAGGAGAAGCTCAACGGGAGCTCCAGGAGGACCACATCCGCCCCGCCAGACGATGAAATTCCTCTGCCGAGATCTAGGAAAAGCTCAATTTCGCCGGAAAGCAGAGTCCCGGAAGAGACTTTGCCGGATATGGATTTACCTAGCTGGGATCTTCGGCGGCCCGAGGAGATCGCTGTCGAAGGAGATGACGCCTACTGGACTTCCATTAGTGACAAGAACAAGAGCGGCTCCAAGATTCCCGTCGCCAAGGCTAGCCCGGCTCCCATCCCCGAGTATTACTTGGAGAGGAATGCGCCCTCTGGACGAAGACGAAGCGGCGGTAGCGAGCTCGAGACGATAGCCTACCCGAAACCGAGGCCGAGGAGCGGTAGCGCCAACACGCTCGGCGCGACATCAACGTTGGCACCCGCAAAGCGCAACAACACCGACATCTCTCCCCGAAAAGGCAGCGGCACCTCCAGCACCACCAGGAAGACCTCGACTCAGATCAAGGGTGGCGGAAAGACCAAGACACGTGGTGGCAAGGATTCTACGAGCAGCATATCTGGGAACAGACCGACAACGCGATCCGGAGAACTGTCTCCCGGTGTCAAGAAGCCAGAGGGCGACCCGCCATGGATGGTCGGATCCTACCGTCCTGACCCTCGTCTGCCGCCTGATCAACAACTACTCCCGACGGTCGCCAAGCGTCTGCAGCAGGAGCAATGGGAACGGGAGGGCAAATATGGAAGCATCTACGACAAGGAGTTCCGTCCACTCACGGCAGACGGTCTCCTCAAGCCACCCGAAGCTGGATCAAGCACTACACCCCCCGAAGAAGAGAAGCAGGAGCAAGACGAGTGGCCGCTGAGAGGTGACGCTCCCAAAAGCCCCACGGCGCAGAGCCCCACGTCGCCGAGCATCAAGCAGACCAACTCCTACTCGACCATGCCCAAAATCTCCGATAAACCCCAGACTAGCCCGCTGCCGAGCCCTCGTGGCCCACTGAGCCCGACCATGCAACCCCAGCAGCCCGCCGAGACCCAAACCGTTGTCCGCGTACCCGAGCAACCTTCCGCTGCGGCCAACATGTCCATGGGCGGCGAAAAGAAGAAGAAGAGCGGAGGCTGCGGCTGCTGTCTCGTCATGTGAACGGTCGCTACCATGTACCCAGCCTCGCTCGACTTTGCCATCCACCCCCGTATATCCCGTGTCTGCATCACACCAACATACCCCCTTTTCAACCGCGAGGCGAGCCTCCGACGACGTTATGAGTCTCTTAATTCCATTCACAGCATCGGCCCATCAATTAGATGTATTTATCGAAATATTCCCACCAGACAACTGCACTGTCTTCCGTAGCCAATGCACTTGAGAGCAGCACCGCGGTCCAAGTTTTTCTTTGTTACCCTACCGAGCGTCCTCCAGCAGCTTCGCCACTCAGCGACAACCGTATCCCCGATCCGACGTGTGCGCGTCACCTGATAGTTATGGAGGTTCTGTGGAAGACGCGCCGAGTGACGGGGATTTTGTGTTTTAGAAGCTGTACTGCGAACCAGAACGGAGAGGAGCTTGTTTATTGAACATCCAAACATTCATGGACTGTGTTCCGGCAGAGCCGTGGTTCACATCCCAAAAATCGAAAGGCAGTTGAGGAGGCCGGGGTGTCTTATCCTCATCCTCACTCATCAAGACTTGCCCCAGTACTATTCCCCCTCGGTTATCAAAAAAAATGTATAATCGTTAGCGATTGCACCCAGAAAAATTGTCAACTTTTTTGAACATCCACATATACTTGCTCCTTGGTTTCTCTTCTCTGCGCAATGGGTTTTTTTCCATTTCGCCAGGCGTTTTTTCACTATTGTATTTCTCCATGCCTGGCGTTTGCTTCTTTCGTTTTCAGAATGGGGAGTTTCGGGCATCCGTGTTTATTGCTAGTCGCGTTGAGGTTGGTGATTTTGCGTGAGGAAAGCAGGATGATGTGTGGGAAGAGGGGGGGTTTGGCGGAGAGGATGGTCATGCCGGGTGTAGAGACAGGCTCGTGTCGTGGTGGAGGTGACAAATTGATGGACGAAGAGGGAGGTGAAGAGAGGGAAGGGTGGAGTTGGGAGAGAAGGGAGGGAAGGGCGAGAGGCGGAGGCACCGGTGCGGATTTATATATAATTGATACCCCAATCCACGTTCCGCCGGTGGCCGAGGCGCGGTTGAAGGGGGGATGAGATGAGAGAGGGTGTTTTGCTGAGTTTGAGTTTGAGCTGGTTGTGTTTGGACGGGTGTTCTAGAGAGGGAGAGAGGTGCGAAGATGATGCTTAGAGAGGTGGGGGAGCGTACTTCAAAATCAAGCCTTTATCATACATATTGATCCTCGCGGTATCAGCGTCGTTTAATGGGTTCCTGCTATCGCCCAAAGTGACATATCGGGATTCTTATAAGAGAAGGAGAAGGGAAGGCGAGGGGTGACAAGTCATGCCTCTGACCGGGCTGGAACAGCGCACTTCTCGATTGAAGCCACTCTCGACTTCATGCAAGTATCTGACTTCATTCAAGTATCTGTTTTCAGTTTAATCAGCATGGGAATCTGCGCATACACAGTTGAGCTTTAGCGCCTGCTGTGTGGGGGATGGAGTCGAGTGGTGATGTGTAGCCTTGCTGGGAGGCAGAAGGGAGACGGAAGGTGGAATGAGGCTCCAGGTGTGGTTGCCTGGTGCTCTGAAGTGATTTGCCGAGATATAGTATGTATGCGATTATGGTAAACTTGTCGTGATGCTTCCCTCAGCGTGGACGCCTCGTCAACCCCAGAATGGTACCTTCCTCTCGAGAAGACTCATTACCGAATCCCGACCTTGAACTGATTCTTTGAGGCGTGTGAAAAGGAGACTCCTCTGCGCTGGTTTGCTGAGCTCCTTTCCTTGAGCAGAGGACCTGCAGCTTTTTCCATCTTGTAGAAGCAAGGTGATTGGGCGACTCAATTGCTGGCAGCTTGGAGTGTAAGGCGGCTGGTATGTTCCGATCTCATTCCGTGATGAAATTTCCCTTGTGCAAAGACATGGTGGAAAGAGCCGGAGATATCGTGCCGCTGCTTGTTTTTGATGGTCCGCCCTTTCGGTGGTTTCATGGCGGAATATACAGAGGGCGACGAGGCGTGGTTGAAACCCTTGGCCGTTGACCTTGAGGAGTGCGTAGTGCTTATGTTCCTATAATGTGAAGAGAGCTTAACGCCATTATTGGGAAACGAATCGGCCAAGTACCTGCGCAACCATGCTCTGGTTTCTTGTGTAGAACCAGAGCCACAGGTGCCAAAGAATGTGGCTGGTAGTCCAGAGCTTGGGACTTGTGCAGAGGATGGCTCCCTTTTAAGGGCATTTAGTTGCCTCTTAGAGAGAGTCGAGGTAGGAAGGAGGGGACTTTCCTTAAGCCTCGACCTGGTGAGAAGGTCAATACGCCACACAAAATAGTCTGTTGATTAGGATATCTGAATCAAGCTGTTCAACGATTTCAAAGCACGTTATACTTGACAAACTTCTTTGGAAACAGGGTATCCGGATTAAATGACCCAAATACCAATCTATCACAACAGGAACACCTTCCACCGCTAATCACCCGCGTACCAGTAGAGCTTTCCGCAAGTCTCCGTGTAGTCAGGCTCTCCATTTCCCTCTAGAAAAAGCTGACCATGCTGGCTCCTACTTCTGAGTACGATCCATCTCCCTGGGAGCACCCTCTTCAGCGCCGGACACGCCACATGACGTTTCTTGTGAGGGAGTCCCATCCGTCTCATCCTCGGCGACCACAATATGGCTCCCGATAAGCTGGACTCTAAGCCCTCTCGCGAGCTTTTTCAAGGCATCCACAGGTTGGAGACCTTCACCCGCCGCAGTGCGGCAAGCTGGACTGAGAGCCACAAGAGTGCCCAACGATGAGCTTTTGAGGTCTCTATAATTTGAATCTGAGCCTCCCGTAGAGTAAATGATGGTAATGACGAGGAGCATTGCTGCAGCCGCGATCTCGGCTACGAGCAACATCACCCAAGGCCATGTTATCTTGACGTATGTGGCCATCGTTGTCGCCCGTCCGGGAACATTGAACACACCCATCGTCCATTGACCGTAGGGCCGGTACATTCTAATCCTAAATCTCGTATCAGCTGTGGCATAAGATCACAAACAGAGCAGAAACACCCTATGTCTGGACGTACGAGGCAGATACTAAAGTGGCAACGTTTTCGTAAATATTTTTGAGGCAAAGTTCTCGAAGTTCGAGGTTTAGTATGTTGCTTCGAGAGAACAGTACCGCTTCATGAAGTGTACTGATGAATTGAAAACCTTGAACGTGTTGTGGAAGAGACCCGCTAGTATCAGGGGCCATCGAAACGAATGCAAAACCTGCGAAGAAGCTCCTCATTGCCTGAGAGATCTCTTCCATCGCACGATAATTCGTGCTGAAAACTGCGGCTTCATTTCGAACCAGCTTGGTTGCAGAACCTACACGTTGAGTGGGATCCCGGAGGCTTAAAATTTCATCCCCGCGGTCAGGGCTGGTACTGCATGCCCACGATCGGTTTAGAACCAATGATTGGCAATCCATATCGAGAAACGCCTGGCCATCTTGGCCAACGGGTTCGGTGAACGTGTCTTCGATTAGAGTACGTTCCCTGCCCAGCTGAACTGTGGTGTTGTAAGATTGCACACACAGGTGGAAGAGAACTTCGACGGCCTCATGCTTAATACTGTGGACGTGATCAAATGCCTCCTGCCATGTTCTTTTTGGACCTTTGAATGTAGACATCCACCAAGTCTTGTCAGACTCAGTCAGCATTGGTGCAGTGTAAATCAGAAAGAATGATGCGATTCTTGCTCGAAGCAGAGCTGGGTTGTGTTGGAACGCAAACGTATGGTTGCCGTTCAGTATGTCTGTGAACAATGCTGCTTTGCTCTGATGGTCGAAATCAAAGCCACCGGGTAGCGAAACTTTCCATACACTGCTGTTTGGAAGGATCCTGTCGGCTAATATCGGAGTTTCTGTCATTCTTCCATCTTCAAACTTCTCAGCTGTTAAAGAAGATGTTATGTTTGCCAACTTTACACACACCCCAAGAGATTGATACTTATCGAACGTGCAGTTGCTCGTGGAACAAAAGGTTGCGTGAGTATCGATGGCGGCATACGGTAACGGTTTCTGAAAATTCTCATAATCTAGGAAGCTAGTTTGATAACTGGCGAAGCGGATTGCTGACTCAAGCTTATCTCTGGGGTACATGAGATCTCGGACTGCTTGCGTAGTAGCCTGGCTTCCTGTTGCTTCTTTTGCGACGAGCATTTCTTCTTGTGAGTATTTGATAGACAATTGTGTAATTGGCGATGTCAGAGCACTGATCGCGGTGAGGAGCGCCCCAAGAACCACAAAATGCCGGAATCGGAAACGCGACAGTAGTATCAAAGAGCCCCATGCTCCTCGGCTTGCTTGATCTATCAGTTCGAAATCGTAGAGAGATCGAGGTACACCATTCGCATTCAACCAGGCCCATTGTGACTGGCTGATGCAAGCGCAAACGGGTACCATGAAGGCAGCCTTCGCTAAGGTGGTGAATAATGCGAGGAAAGAGTTTAGTGTAGCCTCGAACGGCCACTTCGGTTGCACTTGCGAATCATACTTGAGAAGCACGACAATGATGACTTGATATCCGAGATCAGCAATCGGAACTTTTCAAAGGGCATTGATACTTACCGCCTGTGAGAAGTGTACTCAGTACGATGCAGGCTATCTCGAGAGCCCATATTTTCCAAGTCGGCTTCAAGGTCTCCGTGGCTCTCTTGGCTTCATCGAGCCTTTCGGCACTAGCACTCGTAGGTTGTGGGCCTTCGTCAGGTCCTTCTGGTGTCTGTTGTGCACTTGGGTGAGTGGTGACACTGATGGGTTTTCGCCGGATCCCCGCGCCTGGAATCGAGAGGTCTTCATGTTGGTGTGTGTCAAGATTGGTGCCGTGGTTTTCGTGAGGTGAGATTGGGTTTATCTCACTCGCCATGATCTCGGCTTCGGAGCTCAACAATGTCCATTCATGAGTCTGGACGGCAGAAGGTGGGTGAGATAATGGAGGCGGACTTTGCGGACGACGCGATATTGACCGGTTCACCTCACTTACGTTATCCGGAGAGCACTGGTCAGAGGATATCATCGGAACTCGCTGCTGAAGATGAGCTTCCGGAGACATAGCTTGAGATGGTCCTTCGTTGGCCTGCATGACGGATGAGAAGATAAGATGCAGGAAAATGAATCGTGCTTCAGATGGAAGAGAAAAGCAGCTTGTGGATCACAGCTCTGCACGAATATAGGCTCTTAAATGTTCATGGTTGGCCCAACGCCGAGCCTGATGAGGACGGGGCGCCGTGACACTCGAGATTCCAAGTCAGTGTATAGATCGCCTCCATAAGTATCCCACTCTTCTAGTCAGTAGACGTAAGCCCGGCTTATCTGATGTAGTTCGTGCGCTGTCAACACGGCTATTCGGTGACACCGACCCCAGCTTATGGTAGTGCCAGTCTCCAGATGCCTCTGTGACAAGGCAGAAGATCTTCCTGGCGTAAAGTCATTGGCAGTGGCATATGGTTACATTTCGACCTGATCCGTGTTACTACTATATGTGGTGTTTTCTGCAGACTTGGGCACCAGTTCGGCTCGCTTATCTTGACCGTTAACGTCTTCTAAGCCGAGTCAGTGTTCCGTTCGACAAGACGTGGCCACGTAGAGATACCTAGGCTCGCATCCATTTTATTGTGCAAATTGAGCAAATTATCTATCGCTACGGCCGTCAAGGCCGCCTTGTCTTGTTATCCCCAGACTGGGGTAGTGTAGTCATAGACCAAGAGACTTGCATAGATCACAGTATTACGACTGCATTACGTTTGGTTAAGAGAAGTTGAATGGACTCTTAGAAGCACGACGAACTGGAGAGGCACCGCTGATCGAGTAAAAACATAACAAAACGCTGGTGGACTAGGTAATATAATACGGGGCTACGAACAGACAAAAGATCGCCTTTTGAATGCTCACTGATGGGCGAGCTTGGCTTGAAGTTGCAGCTCCCGACGAATCTGAATTATTATAGGGTATAGCGATTAGGCGGCAGGGCGAAACTTGAACATCTCATTTGGATAGAACATCACACCTGATATATTCCAATAAATACTCCGGATGGTTCATACTCAGTACAGCACACTGAACACAAAATTGCCTAAGACAGGTGTACTATGCAAGCTATTCCACAGGGCCACCACTGCCTTCGATGAAAGGCACTACTCCACCTTCTGACCTCAAATATAGTTATGTGTATGTATCAAGATCCATCGATCTAGAAGTTTCGACGGCGATGAAGCCGTATGAGGAAGCAGTGCCGGTAAAATAATTATATGACAGCACACAGGAATAGGAATATCAAGGAATATTGATATCGAATTGTATTAGGTGGCTCTCTGTGGGACGTACCCCGGCTGTCTCAACTTCTCCGCCGCTGTCAGCGAGCTCTCTCAATCTGTAGTACAAACATCCTTTTTCATGAGCCCAGTCAATAAAGCCCATGCCACCCCGAATGTACAAAAGAAATCCTCAACAAGTAATTGGCTCGTAAACATGGTCGAATCCCCAGATACAAGTTCCAAACTCACTCCTTCTGGTCCAAAACGGAAGCATGCAACACGGTGGGACTTGTCTGGATAAGCGTACCAACAGTAACATGCGGCCAGCTGAGGTTAGCAAAGTCCAGTGTGACATTCTGCGTGTACTGAAGCTGAGTGTACTCCACGGACACCGTCTTTGCTTGCGGGATCGGGAAGTGGACCTCAAAGACGGGCACTTCCTCACCCTCGCGGAGGGGCAGCGGCGAGAAGTGCTTGCACCGCTGGTGCTCCGAGGGTCCCTTCCACGGCTCGAGATGGATCTTTGTGCGGACGGTGGAGATCCAGTACTGGGCCTCCATGCGGGTTGCGTTGGCGTTGGCACGGCTAGGGAGTTCGAGGGCTTGTTGGCCGTCACCGACGAGGAAGCCAATGTTGGAGGTGCCGCCGCCGAGGTTAGTTCCCTCGGGCTTGGTTGTGATCTTGTAGGAGGTGTTCTCGAGGATGTTCTTGCCCTTGTTGGCCAGCTCCAGGACGACGTTGGGGTTGTCGATCATGTCTTGGGTGATTGTATGGGCTTGCGTGAACTCGTGGAGGTCTTGCGGGAGGCGGAAGGTGGCAGGGTCTTTTGCATTTTGGCTGGGGAAGAGGATTCTTTTGCCGCCGCCGACCGGGAAGGGCTTGATGTCGACTTTGGGAATGAATGGTGCTCCCACGCTGAAGGATGGCTCCGAGAAGCACTGGGCGTTGATGGTGGTGCCGTGCGGGATGGAAGCCATGCGAGCAAGGGATGTCTTGAGCTTGGGTATACTTGTAGCGGGGACGTGCATCCAGAGACCGGGCTCGAAGTGAATGACGGGAGGTTTCGGCTTCGGCTCCGTGATATCATGAATGGTCTGGGTGTAAGGAACGCCGTTCAGTTCGATGTCCTCCTGCTTCATCAGTCCGCGGTTGGGCACATCGCCGAGACCGGGAGCAAAAACTTGGCTCTCGTGCGTGATGTTGAGTTGGAGGATGTTATCCGGGATAAAGGGGGGCTTCAGCACGGGGGTGACTGCCAATGTGGTGGGAGAGGTAGTGCTGTGAGGGCGGAAGATGGTGTTAAAGCCTTTACCGGTGAAAGTGCGGTTCTCCAGCTTCTTCAAGATTCCCAACGGCGGGGCTGGTGCTTCTGGTGTTGCTTGTTGAGTGGTGTTGGCATGGGTCGTATCCGGAGTGCCGTTGTTGTGGGCGTTGGCGAGGTACGGGCAGCCGCCACGGCCGTTGGAGTTGTGGTCGCTTTGTGGCTGGAGGACGGTGGCTCCGAAGGAGTTTGCCTCTGGGACGCTGATCGAGGCGGAGGTGGTGATTGGGAGACCCATGACTGCAAATGTGCTTTGGAATGTCTGGTTCTTCAAAGTAACGGATGAAGGTGAGCTGTGTGGTGAGATGGATGAGGGATGATGATGAGAAGAAGGGATTTTTAAGTAGTTTTCCCCTGATACTATCGATGGCACCTGAATCAAGGTAAATGGAAGCACAAGTTACACGAGCAACAGATAGGCAGAATTCCGCAAGCGCAGATACGAGCTGACTGTTGATGGCTTCAGTTGGAGAGCTGAAGTGTGAATAAGACACGTCGAACGCCACAGCCTGCAAGCTCGAAAGTATCATCTGAGTGGCATCAGCCGCATTCGAAGCTGACAGTGAGGCGTTCTTTACTTCCGCTTCTCTGCTTTTGTAAGTTGTGTGGCACTCCAACTCGCTCGCCGCCTTCATACCGGCAAACAAAGATGAGACGCTGAAGCCTATCTCTTCACTATGAGGTCCAGCAGGGATCGTACGCCACTTTCTAGGCAGTAAGGGTCCTATAGGCCCTATCATGCGAATACTGCATCAATACTAGAAAAGACGATTGAGAGTTTTCGAGTGTCTCATATCCTGCTCTAGGCCTTAGAAAGGTGCGGCTGAAGCTCAGCGGGCACGTGCCGGTCCGCTTCCGGAACGTTGAAGCCTGCAACCAAGCCGCATCGGCAGTTTGAGAAATGGAAGTCCCTGGATCTCTCGCGATGGAATTCTGGTCTTGCGAAGCCAATGTCCCTTGGATTCCTCACTAGAGAAGCCGGCTGGTTGTCTTGAGTCACAATGGCACATACTGACTTTTAGGGGTAAGTACGTCGTACAACACTCACGTTCATCAGGGACTGAGATCACGGGAAAAGTCGAAGGGGTCTTACATGCAGGTACAACCTATAGCCTACTTCAATCTAGCACATGTGCGTTTCCGAGGGGACCCCCAATCACATCTTCTCCCCCTCATCAGCTGGAATCCAAGTGTCTCTGGCTTTTGGAAATCCTACACATCTCATTGGCCATTGTCCGCATGCCACCTTTCCCACGCCATGTGCTAATCTGACGGCACCTAGAGGAAACGTGGAAATCCCCCACCCGGGTACGACGGTCTAGATCCCCTAGTCTTGAACTTTGGCATGCAAGCTGTCGGACCGCCTCACCCCGCCACTGCAACCGGAGGGTTCCGAGGCTTCGCCCAGATTTATGTCTCAGCCCTTTCTCAGATAGGCTTTCTGTCAATCAGCCCGGTGATGCGGAACGTTCCACCGCACCCGGGAAACAAGATGGCGGGGTGGAATTGCCATGGGTTGCACATGGTATTCACTTGCGTTGCGCGGCGGGCAACGGGGCGACTTTTCGGTGAAGAATGTGTGGCATCAGGGACTATTCCCGTCATGTGTGCGGGTGGGAAAGATGGCCATAGAGCATTCTCTTACCTTGAATCAGCAAGGGTATGGATTTTCTACTATATGAGCTGTACTACGACTGGATCCCGCTAATACAGGGGCAAAAACATACATGGGGCAGGAGGCATGCATGTAGGTGCTCCTTCCCGTTGGCTACCTCCCGACCTACGTTAGGCCTGATAAATTCACCAGGAATACATGACAGGTGCGTCACTGAATTATCGTAGCGTTGGAAGCCGTAGGAACATGGCCAGCGTGTTCCCTTTCCATCCTAACAATAAAGATCGGGCCTAGTAATCGAGTAGTAAAAGCCGTGAAGTGCTGACTATTGCGTGATGCTCCGTACTCTTCAGGACTCCTGCGTTCAATTCTCGGTCGGCTCCTGTTGTTTTTGTCTTTTTCTTGCCGAACAGAAATTGATCAATGAGTCGCTTGCATTCTACTACTCTCTGCATTGCTGGAAAGGCATGCACCCGGCCGGTTCGTCTCGTGGACTTAATTCATAAGGCGGCAATAAGCTTCTAACTGTCGCCTTGCGGTTCTAAGACGCCGTCAGACCTTCTTTGTGACGAAGCGACTTTTCCCAAATGCGATGGGCGACGGTAAGTGATTGAACTTTTACGTGCCGTGACGACGGGTGATTATCGAGGAAGGAATGAAAAGAGCTTTGCTGCTCGGCGTGAGGATGAAGCTCAAGGGGCTTGATCTGGGCCATGCCAGAGACCCAGCCTCTTAAGTCCATTGCTCCTAGGATCCTTCGGAAAGCACAATTTCCGAGACAAGAACTAAGTCATGCCGCAAAGAGATGTCAAATCCGGTTTTGTTGGTGTTTCCCATGAGCCTGAAGATTTATCTTGATTCTTGATGACGCAACTCGTCCGGTACGTGAAATGAGAGCGAATGGCTAACGGACTTTCGTCAAAGCATTCGGTATCAAACAATAAAACTGATCAGAGAAATTCCTCCGATTCCTCTTGCTGAGATGCTATCAAATGTGAGGTCTGCCTAGCAGTATATGTAGCTGACACCGAGAGGACGGCGTGACGCAAGCAACATATCACGACATTGAAATGCCTATCTAGGTACGTATAAAGACGTCACTCAGCTTCCCAATACACAGGGATATCGTGAAATGACTGAATAAAGGGCACAGACAGGCTTTTAAATTTGAAGAGACATCTCACAAATAGCAGAACACCGCAAAAAGCAAAAGAATGCGTCGAGGGGGAATCGAACCCCCGGCTCCCCGACGCTGCTTGATGGCAACGGAGAATTTTACCACTAAACCATCGACGCTGGGTGTTGATGATTCGAGTTGGTGACTCGGATGCAGGTTGGCGACGAGAATGGGACTCAAGTTGAGAGACAGGTGGGCAGGTGCTGTTGTGTGTGTTCGCGGATTAAGATTGTGGAGGATGATGGTTCACGAAGTCCACTCAGTCCACTTTTACCTTGATTGGACTCAAATGATGTTGCCCCCACTCCAAAAAAGGGGGCACTCAAACTTGAGTAACTTTGCACGTCTTGTGCAGTGATTTCATGTCTGATTTTAGCCTCATTGTTCTTCGCTGCGACTGCGGAGGCAACAGCTGACGGAGAGACGGAAACGGATCTGGCGATATCCTATCAGCTTGGACGAGCTTGTAGAAAGTTAGAGATACTCTGATTTCAGATTAAGTAGGTCACTGCGTAAATCAGACGCGGTCGCGCCGTGTGTTAGTGACCACAAGGCACATCGCATTTGACGTCCGTGGCTGCCTGACGGCAATTTGCACCAAGAAATGGACACAAGCATCTAGCGCATCTACAGAGGGCGTCTAAAACTACAGACAAAGTACTAAAAGTTGTCATCGGATGTTGGTGCTACGCTGTGATTCGTGATACCTCAACTGTGTTGGTGTGCTCTGTGATAGGGCTGACTCAACCATAGGTTTCTGCAGTGCGCCTCGTGACTTGAGACAATGAGGCTCAAGTTCAAGCCAAGCCTGAAGTAAATGAGAGTTTCAACGTCATCAGCTGGTCTAGCTGATGTTACATGTAGAAAACTGAAAATCCCGTTTGACTATAACATCAGGATCAGTTTCCCCGTGCCACGTTGGAGCAGAAGCCTTATGAGACGTCTGTCATACATGGGCAGCTAATTCATCTTGATATATTGCCCTCGTAGAGGCTGCTCACACCATTACGGCGACTAATGGTTGCAGTGATTCCTCTTGTGCGAGTACCATTTGCTTCACCTAATCTAGCAGGATTGTATGAAGGTCGCAACAATGACCCATTCATACAAGGAAGATCACAATCGTGAAGTCATCGGTCGCATGATCATGTCACCATGGTAGAGATTGTGAGACCAGCCACCAGGTAGAGCTAGGTTCTCTACAGCTGAATATCACAGAGCTTGAGAAGCTACGATCAGCACCCAGCTAACAGCTAATAGATCCTTCAGCTTACATGGGTTGCTATCAAGGTCACTTTCGCAGCTCCTAATCTAAAGGTAGCGATATTTCGACATCGTCCTTTCCCAGAGATGATAGTAATGTATGTCATTGATTTGAAATTTTGAATGACTTACTCGTAATAAGAACCATCGAAAATGGAAGAGAAAGGGCCAAGTTGAGAGGCAGCTTTCGAGGACGACCTGATACCAGCGCATGATAAATCTTGAATGGGCTGAAGAAATGGGGAGATCTTTCGGATCAACTTTGGCGACCAGCAAAGTTCATTTGCCGCGATGGAAGTATGTGGATAATCATGATACAGAATTCAGGGGAAAAGGATGAAGTAAAAGGAACAGTACTACGAGGTAGCCATACCCGGAATGATTCTTTCGTTCTTACGAGGCCGCAGCGAAGTCAAGAGACACGCGCTGAAACCGTTGTGTTGGAGAATATGACCATGCAGCATATCTAACAATTGCTCGAAGAGCTGTAAATGTAAGAAAACAAACAATGGTAGCAGCATGATTTAGCGTGACTCATGTGCTGTGGATAATTAAAAGGAGTTCTTACAAGGTGAAGCCTCGCTGCCCGCGGGGAACCTAAAATCAGCCATTTCTGTGAGGGTGAACGATGCGCTTTCAACTTGAGTTTTCAGACTCCAGCTGAGCCTCTTCCACACGCTCTTATTTTAGAATTTTTCGCCTTCGAGGATACCCGCCGGTATATTGTGGCTTGCAGATCGAAACATTTTCGCAGAAGCATGCGCCTCTCCCTTAAGCACTCGACCAGCGCGGACCCAACTGTACGCTACTCTCTGGCTTGATCCTAAATTCGGTTAGAGGGGAACCCTGAAATCGAGGAAGTGGGGTCACGGGCCGCGCAAAAGCCGCATTAGACCTTTCCCCGAATACCCCGGCGCCCCGAACGGGGAGCCGAGTCTTGCCGGATTCGGATACGAAGTAGACATCGACGTCATGAACATGCCTTTCAGGGACGTTGGTCGGACTCAATTCACCCGGCGACTTGACCAACGTTACGTTACCTTATTCTTAGCGTTCAAAGACCGAGAATCGCTTCAACGTGCTGGCTTCCTGTTCTCCCTTAGCGATAGAACTTAGCCGCGAAGCCGACTTAGGCGAGGTCTATCGTGTCCCTGTGTCATTAGCGATGTCTCATCGCCCATTGCCACAGCCCCTTGACACAAGTGGTGGATCTCGTATAGACTCAGTGGTCCACCGTCCGCAGACTGGCGAGGGAGAGGATCGGTGAAGGTCTCACCGCCACGAGATAATGAGCTGGGTAACCTGTTGAGCACCTGTCAATGTAGATGGGAAAGTCTACTGAGCCCAGTGGGTTCGAGTTACGATTTATCGGAGCCCCAGTTGACAGTTGGCAGAAAGTTGTGTCTCTTTCGCTTCCTGTCTTCTTGCAGAATTGAAGCCGATGGAAATCTCTCGAACTCCAGGCTGAAAATCCTCTTCCGATCTTCAAGCAGCTTGAATGGTCAGTCACAAAACATAAACAGAGACAACAAATCATGACCTCAAGAGAGTCCACGCTCAGAGAAGGAGACCCCTGCCATCGACATGCCAACGCTTCAAGCTTGGCAGGGAGAGTGGGGTCCGCCAACTGCACGCTGCGGGCAGGGAAATCGGCTTTGGCCCGGTTCATCTGAGCCGCGGGAAGAAGCTTGGCGTGCGTAAGGCTCGCTTGGTCAACCTTCTGGGCTGAAAAAGAAGCCTCCGGGGAGCTAGTTTTCTCCGAGGTTGGGGGAGTGATGATCGCGCGACAGGGGTGACTTTGTCTGCAAGCTGCCCAAAATAGATAGATTAAAAGTTGACAATCGTCCCATCATGTGCCTTGAGGCGGGGAAAGTTGTGGGGTGATCCAATCAAAAGGCTATGCGTACGAGGGTTCGTCTAATCATACAACATAAGCTGCCAAACCTTGAGCCCGTTATTAGAGGGGGCTTTTCTGGATCCATTGTGGACATGCGGGAGTTTAAGCCTGGGGGTCTTTTGAGGGAATTCTAAGTAAGACCCCACCCCACACGACGGATTACCCCCCACGACAGATCACTTAATTTAGACGATTTTCTAGACTTCGACTTTTTAACCTTATAACTACGAATTTAATTATTAATAATATAACGTTACTAAATTTAAAATTCTAAATATATATTAGTAAATTAAGCTTCTCTTATACTAATTATAAGCGTTAGAACTATAATTAGGTACTATAAGCGAGCCTTAGCCTCTCTTTTTATTTTTATAATAGCCTTAATTTATACGAATTACTTATTTAAATCTTACTATACTTTTATTTTTATAATTAGCTTATATAATTATATTTAAGCCTTTAGTAACTTAATAACTAATTAAGTATTAGCTAGGGCTACGTTCTAAATATCTAATTACTTATTTATTTTATTAAATATTAATTTATAAATAATAAAATCGTAGTTAACCTCGCCCTTATTTTATATTTAGAGCTTTTAATACTTCCTAAAGTTTCTTAACTTTTTAAAAATAATAATATTATAATTTTAGGGTATTTTAAGAACTTTTAAAAATAAGAGCTCTTATAATAGCGCTTATAAAACGTTTATAAGCTGCGCTATAATAATAAATTTACTAAATAGGGGCTACTATATATTAATAAAGTATAGCCTTATTATTTTTTAATTAGTATATATATTTTATTTTATAAGCGCTTATACTCGGGCTTAAAAATAATAATAAAAAAAGTTCTACTTTTTAATTAGTACTAAGTTAAGCTAGAGGCTATAATTTATAAGTTTATTATAATAATATATTTTAAGGAGTAAGAATATTAAGATATTTAGGGGCTAGGTAATATAGTTAGAATATAGTAATAAATAATATAAATAAACGCTCTTAAAGTAATATTATTATATAAAATTATTAAAAACGTAATTACTATACTTATTAATTATAAGTAGACGTTTAGATTAGAGTCTTTAAGCCTTTACTTCTATTTACGGAATAAATATCTTAACTAGCTATTCTAGCTTAATTATATTCGAAGTCTACTTATTTATAAAAGACGTAAAGCTTTATAAAACATAATTTAATATTTTTATAGGGAACTACTATTATTATATAGTTTATTTTTTAAAAATAACTAATAATAAGAGGTACTAGCTATTTATAAAGATATATTTAAATATAGAGGTCTAAGTACGGTCCTTTAATATCTAAACATAAATAGATCTTTTTTTAAACTTACTTAGTACTAAATAGTCCTTATTACTCCCTTTTATTAAACCCGTTTTATTTATATTTTAATAAAAGGATATTAAGATTTTATAGATATTTAAAAGTATTAAGATCTTTTAAAAAGCTTATATAACGTTAATAATAATAAACTTAATATACTTAAAATCTATATAATAAGCTTATAACGTTAAGAGCGTAAGATTTTATATAAAAATCTATTTATTTATTTCTTTTTAAATAGGTACTAGTCGCTACTTTATTAAGAAATATACGTTATAAACTTTTTAACTTAGATATAAGTTAGAGCGAACCCTAATTAGCCCTATTAAATTACTTAGTAAGTAAGGGATTATTCTTAGTATTTATTAAGCCTTTAGTAATCCTTTTTTAACTTTTTAACTATTATAGTACCTCGTAGCCGGCTTAAGAGGGTAGTATAAGGGATTTTTTAGTTTATAATAGCCTTTTAAATCGACTTATTAAAGCTAACGTTATATTACGTATTTTTAATATATTCTTTTATATAATTGGGTATAGCGAATTTATTAGTAATTTTAATATAATTTTTATGATTTTTTTTAATAATTTATTACTTATATATTATAGTAGTAGTAGTGTTAAAGGAGGGAAAAAATCGTCTAAATGGGGTGATCTGTCGTGTGGGGTGGGGTCTTATTCCCGCAATTAAAGTTGGAAAGCCCCTTTTCCACGTTATGCTATAATCAACATTGGCTGTGATTGTACATAGTATTGGAGATGCTGCATGTTATGGTAAGGGGGCGCGGTTGATGTGTTTCATTATGCGCGCTCTCGCCATCAGAAATTCCTATTTTGCGCATGGCAGGAAATTGTAAATTGAACAGGGCTATTATCGAGTAATTGGAAGTGGACTTCTCCGTTGTTTATTTTGCATAATAGACGTCATATAGGGGTTGGAGGCTATGACGTTTCACCTCAAGACTAATTCGGGAGTCGGGTCAAATACGAGTTCGGCAGTACCGGGGTCCACCGATCGCCGTTGGCGATCGTCATTGCCCCGGTGGATAGCCTCCCGACTCCTCGTATTATTCAAGATTTGGTTGCAATCAAAGTGATATATAAGGTTGACAACTTCGCAAGTTATCATGGTAATTTCGATCTGTATCACACACAATCAACTCATCTAATCACAACCAACTCACAACACGCAACAACCTATTCTTTAATCACCCAAACAAACACCAAAACCACCATCACAACCTTCAAAATGCAGTTCGCCACTCTTCTCGCTTCCGCCTCCGTCGCTGCCGCTGCTGCCATCAGCAAGCGTGACGTTACCTTCAAGGTCACCAACTTCGGTGCCGACTGCATTCCCCACAGCACCCAGTGCTCGTAAGTTTTGACAACTCTGCAACATCCTCTCACACATGCTAATAACCTTCTAGTTACGGATTCACTGTCATCCAGCCCGGTACCATGGAGACCACCGGTGTCAACTGCACCGCTCTTGTCCCCGGCAACACCGACGGCACTCTCCCCGATGTCAAGGAGGGCACCTGCACCCTGTCCTCCCGCACCTTCGACGTCGTCCGCAGCGCCGAGGGTCTCACCCTCACCGTCTCTCAGCCGGTTACCCCCAGCAGCAACCAGACTGGCTCCCACCTTCTCCCCAACTCCGACTTCGAGATCTCCAACCAGCCCAACGCTGTTGTTCAGCACTACACTGGTGCCCGCTCTTTCGACCTCGAGTAAATATTTCGCCTCGTTCGATTCGTTAAAGAACACGCTCCAGCGACGATAGGAATGGGTGTGCCTTACACATAGCATTGGGAGGATGGCAAAAGATTGTACAACACATGTTTCGATAGAGTAAAAAGATACCATCATAGAATTCAACTGATTATCCATCCACAAAGACAATTTTCTCATGCCGGGCCCTCATTAATTGAACACAACCTCTAGCGCAATGCTGAACTCGTGGTATAAGGTATTGTGTGAAAGGTCACCTGATCCAGAGTAGCGTAGGTTTTGCTGTACCGTGCTTTCATTACGATGATCGCCCAGAAAGCTGATATGATGACAGTTCCCTGGTCCCTCGGTTGTACTAGACATACCTGACATAAGTATATCTCACAATCTTTAGGCTTCTCGCAAGGCTTATCTGGTTAATACCAACCAGACCGAATCAGCATCAGGTGTTCTGAGCGTCTTCAGCCACACAAGGCATCCCTAGTAAGCCAACAGAGCAGACAGAATGCGTTTATGATTGGTCCTTCGCAATCCCCTTAATCCAATCAAAGAAATAAGGCAACCACTCATTGCTTGCCAACACGCACTTGGGGAGATACCCAATCGCTGTATCACACCACCAAGAGAATAGTCAGCAGTGCTGAAATGTCAAAAAGCCTGCAGCCTCATCAGCTGCTTACTTCTCACCCTTCTGAAATCAGGCTGTCATTATCCCTTAAATTGTCACCCCGAGTTCATTTTCTTTAATTCTCCTTCTTGCCCCAGAAGATTCTCACGGATTTGAGACCACGACAACCACCGGTCAACACGTGAAGCCGCGTCGTCATTAATCCATGGATCCTCTGTCTATATCCAGTGGCGTTGCGGGTCTTATTTCCCTTGGACTTACTGTCTGCAAAGGTATCAATACCTTCTGCCAAGATTATAGGTCACGCGACTTTGATCTCATCAACCTCACGGAGCATGCACAAAGACTAGATTCGTTCCTTCGGCTGATACAAACTCGGTTGCAAGCAAGTCATCACATCGACTCAGCGCTGTCAATGTCCTTAAGAAACTGTTTCGACGCCTGTCAGGGATGCACTCAGGAATTTGAAATCCTGGCTAAAGAGCAAACTCGGTCACCAGGGCCAAGAGAACTCAAGGAGTATGGAAAAGATGCCGCGAGACATTTGCTGTATCCCTTGCAAAAGGCCAAGTTCGACAGACTAAAGGCAGAAATGCAAAGGTTCTACACCGCAATGACAAGTTATTTGCTCCTCCTTAACCAGTATGTCGTAAGATTTCCCCACTGGAACACTCGATTAGCTCTAATGTGGTTTCCAGTGACCTTACCAATGAGCTACGAGAAGCTGCGATTTCCGAATCCGTCAAAATGGTTTCTCTAATGATGTATGAAAATCAGAAGACAGCAAGCCAAATAGCTGCATTATTGCCTGCTTTGGAAAGAGTGATTGATACAAAGCTGGCTGGGCTCGAACGCTCGTCATTGGTATCATTGAGGTCTAGCCCAGGAGCCGGCGACGTTTCAATGAATTCCTCGCCTTCATCGCCTCCGTCACCGAAACATTGTGGGAAGAGTCTGCATCCCAAGAACGAAAGTCGAAGTAACACCGCAGACAGCTCGGCAGACAATTTCCTCACAAGCGACGCCGTGGCCCAAGCATCATCTCGCATCAAACTCGAAGATAATGCACCGAAGACTTTGCCTTCTTCAGAAGTACCGAGCGACGAAAATTATCAGAATTTTGGGTGTTCTTGCAGGGCCAACTCTCTCCTCGGACGGCGAGACGTGTCTATCCGTGGTCGCCCCAAGCACGACAGCCATTGCGATCTCTTCTTCATGAACCCTAGTCAACGAGCCATAAAAGGCAAGCTTCAACTTTTCAGCATTCTGATTTCTTGGAAATTGGAAATCCAGTACTCACGGCGACTGTTCTACCGAGATTTACAGATCCATCCTGCAATAGCAATAGTAGCGCGATCCTTGGTATCAAGTGACTCACCTGCTTTTACATTGGTCGATGAATTAGTTCTTAGAACTTCAGATATTACAGCAGAAGCTCTTCAAGCTCAGATATCATCAGTGTCAAAGGACTTGAGATGTCTGTTCAGGCGCGGCAGAGCCTCGCCAGGTGACATCAACTTCCTCGGTCAAACTCTTCTTCATGTAGGAGAACTCTGCCGTGCCATATCATCGTCTACTTTTAAGCTTTGCTAATTTCAAAAAGAGGGCTAGTAATGTGCATGGCCACTTATGGCCTGACCGAATGTCCGAGATTTGGGTACGGTTCATGAAGGAACTTGTACTTATGGGCGTACCCCTTAACGAAAGTGGATGTTTCGGGTAAGATTCGTTCTCAGTTTTCGACCATTGAACTTCAATAGACTAACAGACCTAGTTCGGCCCTGTCATGGTTTCTTGAGCTCCGTAGAAGAAGGCGCCTGGAGCATACGAAGAGGACTTCACAAGATCTACCAACAGGCTCGTTGGTCCTTGCAAAAGGATTAATTGAACTAGGTGCTCTATATATCGATTATCCAACATTCGGTTTAGAATCAGAAAAACTAGTCATCCTATCGGAATACAAGATTTTGACTTTACCTGATATCTACCAGTGTTTCTCGTGGCATCTTGATGGTAAGTCTGATGTTAACACATCTCGTCTTTTTATGTTAGCCGCAAAGTAATGACGCTGAAAGGATTTGATTACGGTGCATTGTCCTCTGCGCTTTTTCAAAAGTCAGAACCGGCTCTCCGAAGGATTTTGATGGCGTCGTCATCCATTATGATCGAGCGATGCCACAACGACCAGACTCCTCTTCATGTGGCCGCTTACTGGCCCAGAGGCCTCCAACTGCTTTTCGAATTGGCTGGAGATGCCTGTCGGCAAGTCATTGATCTCGAAGACGCTTCGCAACTCACGGCAATTCACTCGGCCGTACTCTTGCATCAAGTAGACTCCGTCAAATTGTTGCTTGAACAGGGAGCCAGCATCGATCTTGAGAACAGTGCTACATTCTTTGGACACCCTTATACTCTCGACGCTGATTATCAGAGTCAGGAAATTATCGACTTGTTGTGCGATGAACTAGCCGTTCGCAGGAGAGAGATGTTGCGTTTTGCAAGGAAAACCTTGACGGTGCAAGAACTGTTCGCCCTGGGCACAACGAAACAAACCATGCTGCAAACGAACGCGTTTGAAGTTCTACAGGCACTTCAGGCCAGAAATATCGACATACCTTCAATCTTTCAGCGAGTCCGACCTGGATCAATCTACCATTCTCCGGTGATGAATGGTCAATTGACGGAAGGTTTATACCGCTCCGGTTTCGAAGGGTTCAACTTCGCATTCAATGGTTGGATCCCGCTAGTAACCATGAGAATATTCGGTGACTATTTCGAGGAAAATCCTGACGATTTATTGAACTCTATTGCCTGGTTTGAAGCTCACGGGGTTGACATTAAGCATGCCATCCCTACTTTTAGCTGCAGTTCGAACGAGACAATACCTTCATCGTCTGCGTCTCCTACTACTCTTCTTCGATTGGCCACTGCTTTTGGGAAAATGTCAAAACTTCCATGCTACATTGACTCTTCTCACCCTGCTGTCTACCATGTCAAGAACAAGTCACTTCTTACACGAATCCTTTCTGATACATCTAGAGACGGTTGCAAATGTTATTGCTCAAGCCGAGGGTGTAGTCCAGCCTCCGCATTCGCCAAGGCTTGGCCAGGAGGTGACAGTTATGTCAGCGAATACTGGATATTGAATCACTTGTGGAATGTCTTTTCAACCATTCTGCATACTTCGCACCAACAAAATCCGCAACCTTTGCTAGATTTTGTACGCGCGACGACGTTTGATTTCCTCGGTATGAGCCATACATGCTGCAAGTATAAGTACGACACCAGGATAAGAGCCAGAAACATCACGAATGTGTATGATGAGATATGGATAATGGACCCAAAGGAAGTGGCGGAAATACAGGAGGAAGACCGATATTTGGCCGACAACTTGGAAGAATTGATGGAAGAACTTGCTATTCGGTTGATAAATCCAAGTTTTGACCTAGGAGACTTTGGGAACTATTGGCGCACACGAGTGGAAGAGGTTGAGGGAACGAAAGAAAAGTTGACCTGTGAGGATATACGCGCGATCCGAGAAATCGGTATCAGTTTAGAATGAGGCAGTTTGGCGAAGGCAGTCTTTTACATCATTTTAGATTTCTCTCCATTCGATGCC